>NC_090445.1:135876584-137126584 GCF_031143425.1 Pleurodeles waltl | reverse complement strand
GATTTGGGGCCACTGGCTGGCTTGGGGGCCTGGCGGGGATGGGGGGCATGTTGGGGCTGGCGGGGGGCCTGGCGGGGGGCCTGGCGGGGATGGGGGGCATGTTGGGCATGGCGGGGGTCATGGCAGGGATGGGGGGCATGTTGGGCATGGCGGGGGGCATGGCGGGGATGGGGGGCATGTTGGGCATGGCGGGGGGCATGGCGGGGATGGGGGGCATGTTGGGCATGGCGGGGGGCCTGGCGGGGATGGGGGGCATGTTGGGCATGGCGGGGGGCATGGCGGGGATGGGGGGCATGTTGGGCATGGCGGGGGGCATGGCGGGGGGCCTGGCGGGGATGGGGGGCATGTTGGGCATGGCGGGGGCATGGCGGGGGGCCTGGCGGGGATGGGGGGCATGTTGGGCATGGCGGGGGGCCTGGCGGGGATGGGGGGCATGTTGGGCATGGCGGGGGGCATGGCGGGGATGGGGGGCATGTTGGGCATGGCGGGGGGCATGGCGGGGGGCCTGGCGGGGATGGGGGGCATGTTGGGCATGGCGGGGGGCCTGGCGGGGATGGGGGGCGTTGGGCCACTGGAAAGGAAAATGCTGAGAAACTTGAACGTGGTATTTCTCCCTCCCTGTACGTGTCACATAGGTCCGCGCCCATGAGAAGATCGGGATTTGGCGTGCCATCGCCAAGGAAGTCCGGGCCCTGGGGGTCCACCATCGACGGGGCACCCACTGCCGCAAGAGGTGGGAGGACATCCGCCGCGGGACCAAGAAGACCGCCGAGTCTCTGCTGGGGATGGCCTCCCAACGTAGGCGGGGTGCCTGCCGTCAACTGAGCCCCCTGATGTTCCGGATCCTGGCGGTGGCCTACCCTGAATTGGATGGGCGCGTGAGGGCAGCACAGCAGACACAAGGGGGTGAGTACAAGCATTATCTACTCTGTTGTCGCGCAGTGGAGGTGTCTGGGTGGGGGAGGAGGGCTGGGGGTCCCCCTAGGCCAGGGCGATATCTGTAGGCTGGGCACCCCCGTAAGCCCCTGTGTCCCCAGCCACCACCCTCAGTAGTTTGTCAGTACAGCCATCCCTGGGCCGTGTCATCCATGGGTGCAGTTGTCAACTCTAGGCGTGTAGGGCATGTTCCACGGAATGCGTAGCGGACCCCAAGTGCGCAACTTAGTGCAGGGGGCATCTGTGTCTGTCATGTCCGCTAACTGTACCGGAGATCCATGTAATCAATATCCCTTTATTTCTCTCTCCCCCCCCCTTTTTGTTTGTCTTTCTGTGCTTGTGTGCATCAGCATCATCAGGCGGAGGAGAAGTGGCATCGGGGCAGGAGGGAGCTGCATCTCACATGGCCCAGGAGGGCCATGCCACAGAGTCAGACTGGACCAGTGAGACGGAGGGCGAGGGGAGCTCCACGACGGGGACGACTGGACCCTGCAGCGACACGGACACGTCCTCGGAAGGGGGCTCCCTTGCGGGGGTGGCACCATCCGTGCCCCCCGCCATTACAGGTACAGCCGCCACCCAGCGCACCATCTCCGCCCTCCCAGCAGCCCCTCAGCGTTCGCCCCGTGCCCGCTCTGCCAGGAAGCCGGGCATCTCCTTCGCCCCAGGCACCTCAGGCCCTGCCCCTGTTACCCCCGCTGCCCTCAGTGAGGAGGTCATTGACCTCCTCCGAACGCTCATTGTTGGGCAGACTACCCTTTTGAATGCCATCCAGGGGGTGGAGAGGGAGGTTCATCGCAGCAATGCGTACCTGGAGGGCATTCATTCGGGTCAGGCTGCCCATCAGCGATCGTTCCAGGCTCTGGCCTCAGCACTGACGGCAGCCATTGTCCCTGTCTCCTGCCTGCCTCTACTAACTCCCTCCTCCCAGTCTCCTGTTCCTCTGCCTGTCCCACCCACACCATCAGACCAGCCTGCACACACCTCAACACCCAAGAGAAGCTCATCCAAACATAAGCACCACAGATCACGCAGACATTCACACACGCAACATTCCGATGCAGACATGCCAACAGTCACTACCACCTCTGTGACCCCCACCTCCTCGTCTCCCTCCTCCCTCCCTGTGACGTCTACACTCACACCTCCATTCACCTCACCATCAGCCAGTGTTTCCATCACCAGCACACCCTCCACTCCAGTCCGCACACGTGCAGTCACCACCCCCACTGCCATTTACACGTCCCCTGTGTCCTCTCCCACTGTGTCTGTCACCCCCTCTTCCACACCACACAAACGCAGCCACCCACCCACCCAACAGCCATCCACCTCACGACAGCCTATCCCTCCTGCACCTGCACCCAAAGACAGCAAACGTGACTCACCTACAACCACATCCTCTCCCTCCACTCCCATTCCCACTGTACCTACCACTCTCCATTGTCCCAAGAAGCTCTTCCTCGCCACTACTAACTTCTTTCCTGACCCTGAGCCCCCCCCTCCTTCTCGTCGGGGTAAGAAGAGCACCTCAGCCACCACCAGCCCTGCAGCCCCCTTGACAAGGGTGCAGGGGTATTGGAGCCCGCCAGCCCGCATGTCTGGATCTTCGCCCAGCAGCAAGGGGACAGCCAGCCCACCCCCTGGGAAAAGGAGCAGAAGGCGGAAGGGGCGCCGCAGGAGCCCGCCTTCTACATCCCCCCCGGACACCACCCAGAGACAGTCACCAGCCACAGCTCCAAAGGGAGGAAAGGGCCACAGGCCGACGACTAAGGAGGGCAAGGGCAGCAAGTTGGAGAGGTCAGGCAGCAGGCCTGCTGCCCAGGAGGAGCCCACAACCCCCATAGCCGCTGCCCCGGGAGGAACCGGCACAGCTGCCCCGGGAGAGCCCACCACCCCCATAGCCGCTGCCCAGGGAGGACCCAGCCCAGCTGGCCAGGAGGGCCCCACCACCCACAGCCCAGGTGGGCAGTGAAGGAGCACCATCCCCGCTGCCCAGGAGGGCACCACCAGGCAATTAGCAGTTGGCCATAGACCGTCCGCCATCTCAAGAACCACTGAACTGGGCCCCGCCGTCTCAAGAACCGCTGAACTGGGCCCCGCCGTCTCAAGAACCGCTGAACTGGGCCCCGCCGTCTCAAGAACCGCTGAACTGGGCCCCGCCGTCTCAAGAACCGCTGAACTGGGCCCCGCCGTCTCAAGAACCGCTGAATTGGGCCCCGCCGTCTCAAGAACCGCTGAACTGGGCCCCGCCGTCTCAAGAACCGCTGAACTGGGCCCTTCAAGGCAAGAACCGCTGAACTGGGCCCCGCCGTCTCAAGAACCGCTGAACTGGGCCCCGCCGTCTCAAGAACCGCTGAACTGGGCCCCGCCGTCTCAAGAACCGCTGAACTGGGCCCCGCCGTCTCAAGAACCGCTGAACTGGGCCCCGCCGTCTCAAGAACCGCTGAACTGGGCCCCGCCGTCTCAAGAACCGCTGAACTGGGCCCGCCGTCTCAAGAACCGCTGAACTGGGCCCCGCCGTCTCAAGAACCGCTGAACTGGGCCCTTCAGGGCAAGAACCGCTGGCCCTTTGGCAGACGTGGCAGGGCAGGATCTATCTCGGGCAGGGCTGCAGGATGTCCTCTGGCCAACTTGCCTCCTCCAGTGGCAGTGGGGTCTGTTATGGACTGTATGGACTGTGGCTTTGCTCTCCCCAGGATGGCCCAGTGGGCAGGCCACCCACTGTATGGACTGTATGGACTGTGGCTTTGCTCTCCCCAGGATGGCCCAGTGGGCAGGCCACCCACTGTATGGACTGTATGGACTGTGGCTTTGCTCTCCCCAGGATGGCCCAGTGGGCAGGCCACCCACTGTATGGACTGTATGGACTGTGGCTTTGCTCTCCCCAGGATGGCCCAGTGGGCAGGCCACCCACTGTATGGACTGTATGGACTGTGGCTTTGCTCTCCCCAGGATGGCCCAGTGGGCAGGCCACCCACTGTATGGACTGTATGGACTGTGGCTTAGCACTCCCCAGGATGGGCCAGTGGTCATGGAGTCCCCTCGTGGATCTGGCGTCGTTTACTCAAGTGGCTGAGGTGCCCCCCCTTCCCTTCCCCCTGAGGTGCCTGTCCTATTTTCTTTCTGATGCCCCTGCAGTGTTCTCTCCGTGGAGTTCTTGTCGTGGGACTGGGCCTTGCCCCTTTGCACAGGACCCCTGTGATCCACGGACAGTGGTTGGACTACATTTAGTAGCTGTATATATTTTGTACATAGTTTATTTATTTATTGGGATTAATGGTGTACATATTTCAATATATCTGCCCGTTTATGATCTCTTCTTTTGGTCTTTGCATTATTTCGGAGGGGGGTGGTTTGTGGGTTGTGACAGTGATCTGTGGGAATGCATTGATGTGTGTGTTGTAGATTCCGAGCCGGCTTCATCGTGGAAGCCTCTTTCCCGCTGGGCTGGCGGGCGGTCTGAAGGCGACCGCCCGCCAGCCCAGCGGGAAAGTCAGAATTACCGCCGCGGTCTTTCGACCGCGGAACGGTAATCTGACGGCGGGACTTTGGCGGGCGGCCTCCGCCGCCCGCCAAGGTCAGAATGAGGGCCTAAGTCATCCTTGGAAGGCAGAATTGATGCAGCCGCGCAAGACTTGAATCTCTTACGAGTGGATCATCGAAGCCTAGCTGAAAAAGTGAAAACAACGGAAGCTGAAATAGCTGATCTAACTCCAATAGCGCAAGGGAACCAAAAACAGATTCAGCGCATGGACGAGGAGCTGAAGATACTCTGGAGAAGATCGGAGGAAATGGAGAGTAGGGCGCGCCGAAATAACGTGAGATTCCTGGGCTTTCCGGAAAGTATGTGTCAACCGGAATCAGAAATCTCCTTAGAGCAGTGGCTTATCAAGGAGGTGTTAAATGGGGCTCCATCAAAGTTTTTCTCAGTTGAAAGGGCTTACAGAGTCCCGGGCAGACCTCCAGCCCCCGGCCAGTTCCCCAGGCCATTGATTGCCAGGTTCTTGAACTATAGAGACCGAGACGCAATATTGCAACAATTCCGCAATAAGGGCCCGTTCAAGTATGAAGACTCGAACATTAACGCTTACCCAGACTTTACGCAAGAGGTGCAGAACCAACGCAATTCTTTTGTTAAAATCAAGCAACGCTTACGAGAACAGAACATAAAATATGCCCTGCTCTTCCCAGCCAAGCTAAGGGTAGTGATGGAGGACCGTACCCATATATTCACCAACCCCGAGGACGCCTGGACATGGCTCCACGCCAACGGCCTTGCACACCCCCGGGAGGACGAAGAGGGGGACGAGAAATGGCAAAAACCTGCTTCAAGGAAGCGATCCAAACGGCGCACCAGAGGCCAGCCCAATGTCTGGCAAGCAGCAGAGGAAAGAGCAAAAGTGCTAAAAGAGACGCCGTTACACATGCAAAGCCGCAGTACAATTACCAGTGGTCTTGAGGAGCAGGGATCGGACTCAGACACAGCCAGCTCCGCATCCACGGTAACAGGAGAACTAGGTGGGCCGAAGGTCACCCCAAGAACTGCTGACAAACTGTAAACTATTCGTTCAGGCCCAGAGAGACTACCAGGGACGATGCTTGAAACTTGAAAATCTACAGAGACTCTGCGACACTGCCGAGACGTGGGGATAAAGTGCCTACAACAATATGCAACTTTGATATAAACACTAAGCTAAGTGATTGGGGGCACAAGTAGGTGGTACATGGTGGATGGGCGGGGCCAGAGGGAACGGATTTATGCCAAGGGGGGGGCGCCTGACGATATTGGCAGACTAAGGGCCTGATTCTAACTTTGGAGGACGGTGTTAAACCGTCCCAAAAGTGGCGGATATACCACCTACCGTATTACGAGTCCATTATATCCTATGGAACTCGTAATACGGTAGGTGGTATATCCGCCACTTTTGGGACGGTTTAACACCGTCCTCCAAAGTTAGAATCAGGCCCTAAGTCTGCGGCACGATGTGAGCCCCTTACAAGAGCCACATCTGCACGATATGAGAATCCAACTATGCAAATCCAACCGGATAAGAGTTATTTCACACACTTTTAAGTTTTGTAGTTTCACTGTAGTTGTAAGTAGTATAGGGGGTTTAATTAGGGGGGTGGGGACTAACAGTTCAGCAGAAATGCAAGAATCGGAATTACTTAACGCACAAAACATAGATCTGCACCCGCTATATTTAAATATCAGCAACAAAGGCAGAGACCAGGTGGGCCAACACTAAAGCCCAGATCCATAACACAGCAACATATCCCCAGTACCCCATATGATGTTTTCCCGAAATAATACGAAAAATCTGTATATTATACTAACATGGAATATCAGGGGCCTTGGGATGCCGAGCAAACGGGCTAGAGTGCACGCTCGACTTAAAAGACTAAGGGCCTGATTCTAACTTTGGAGGACGGTGTTAAACCGTCCCAAAAGTGGCGGATATACCACCTACCGTATTACGAGTCCATTATATTCTATGGAACTCGTAATACGGTAGGTGGTATATCCGCCACTTTTGGGACGGTTTAACACCGTCCTCCAAAGTTAGAATCAGGCCCTAGGAGTGCATATCGCTATTCTGCAAGAGACACATATGCTAGAGGGGGACATACGCGACCTGCGCACAAAGTGGGGAGGCCAGTTGATAGGCACAACATACTCGGCCTTTGCGAGAGGGGTGTTGATTTGGATAGCGGTGGGAGTTCCATTCCTCATGTCAGCACACAAGATAGACCAGGGAGGGAGGTACGTAGTAGTGGAGGGCAGACTAGACGGCAGACAAATGGCTGTGATCGGGGTATATGCCCCCAACAGTGGCATCTCGGGCTTTCTTACCACTCTCACCCCAACGTTGCTGTCCCACCCCATGCCCCTAGCCATCTGGGGCGGTGATTTTAACAGTACCCCTTCAGCAGCATTGGACAGAACCAGTGCCCACCCGAGCGCACCAACTAGTAGGAAGCCCATAAGTCCCCTGCAAGAATGGGCAAATGTTATGGGTCTATATGATATATGGCGATTAGGCCATCCAGAGCAAAAAGAATATTCATTCTACTCGGTCCCACATAACACCCACACTAGAATAGACATAGGTGGTCATTCTGACCCTGGCGGTCTTTGACCGCCAGGGCGGAGGACCGCGGGAGCACCGCCGACAGGCCGGCGGTGCTCCAATGGGGATTCCGACCGCGGTGGTAAAGCCGCGGTCGGACCGGCACCACTGGCGGGGTCCCGCCAGTGTACCGCGGCCCCATTGAATCCTCCGCGGCGGCGCAGCTTGCTGCACCGCTGCGGGGATTCCGACCCCCCCTACCGCCATCCAGATCCCGGCGGTCGGACCGCCGAGATCCGGATGGCGGTAGGGGGGGTCGCGGGGCCCCTGGGGGCCCCTGCAGTGCCCATGCCACTGGCATGGGCATTGCAGGGGCCCCCGTAAGAGGGCCCCTACATGTATTTCACTGTCTGCTGTGCAGACAGTGAAATACGCGACGGGTGCAACTGCACCCGTCGCACAGCTTCCACTCCGCCGGCTCGATTCCGAGCCGGCTTCATCGTGGAAGCCTCTTTCCCGCTGGGCTGGCTGGCGGTCTGAAGGCGACCGCCCGCCAGCCCAGCGGGAAAGTCAGAATTACCGCCGCGGTCTTTCGACCGCGGAACGGTAACCTGACGGCGGGACTTTGGCGGGCGGCCTCCGCCGCCCGCCAAGGTCAGAATGAGGGCCTATGTCTGCAACAACCCGGGCGATAGAATGGGATGCCCACAAGGTAGTGGCACGCGGAGTATGCATGTCCACTACGTGGGGAGTGAGACGCTCTTTACAGGCGGAAATTAGCAAACTAGAGAAGGAGCTAAGGATTGCGGAAAAAGCGATAGCACGGGGGGAAATCACTAGCACTGTCCTCAAAGAAAAGCGCTCCAAATATAATGAGGCAGATAGCAGGCTCCGCTGCCACGACTACAACTATTACTTAACCAGGTTGCAAACGGAAGGAGACAGATCAGGTAGAATGCTAGCGTGGCTACTCCGCGAGGATAGACAGCAAGCTCCGATAGGTGCCATCCGGGTGGGCGCACATGAGATGGCTACTACACAAGTAGAAATAAACGAAACGTTTAGGAATTACTACTCAAACTTATACACTAAACGTACCTCGTGCACAGCTACACAACTTGAGGCTTTCCTGGCGGACTCCTGCCTACCCCAACTACCACAAACAGATAGAGATGGAATTGAAACCCCCATAACAACAGAAGAAATAGAACTAGCCCTTGCACAGCTGCCCAGGAACAAAGCGCCGGGCGCAGACGGCCTCCCCTCGGAGTATTATAAAGCCTATTTACCCAGCCTAAAATCCCATCTGCTAGGAGTGTTCCAGGAGGCGTGGACTAAAGAAAGCTTACCTATATCTCAAAGGGAAGCTATGATAGTGGTATTCCCTAAACAGGGTCGAGACCACACGGATGTTAAATCTTATAGACCACTATCGCTGTTAAATACAGACTGCAAAATATTAGGCAAAATATTGGCTAATAGGTTAGCCCCCCTCATGCACTTATTGATTCATGCAGATCAAAATGGCTTCATCCCAAAGCGTAACACCTTCCTAAATATCCGCAGATTGCTGAGTATAATAGGAGACACCCCCAAGATTGCACAGGAGGAAATGGTGCTCTCACTAGACAAAGAAAAGGCCTTTGATACGCTGGAATGGGACTTCCTGATGGCTACGATGACCCGTATGGGAATAGGCCCTAATTACATTAGTTGGGTCCGGACATTGTATTCTAATCCAAGCGCGAGGGTGAAGACAGGCGGGGTGATTTCTGATAGTTTCTTGATTTCCAGGGGGACATGGCAGGGATGTCCCTTATCCCCGCTACTGTTTGCCATAGCAATGGAACCGTTAGCGGCAAAAGTACGCCTCATGGAGCACGAATGGGGAATTATTAGGAATGGGTTACATCACACGATTTCATTATATGCAGATGATGCTTTGATATATATCAGGAACGGTTGTGTAGCTATCCCACCTGTGATGTCTTTATTGGCTGAATTTGGAGGCCTGTCTGGCCTTGTGGTAAACTGGGAGAAGTCCTGTGTGTTCCCCCTGGCAAAAAGGGCCCCCAACAACCAAGACCCCCCAGAGGTAGGGCACCTAAAGTGGTGCCCGACAACATTTAAATATCTTGGGATAAACATATATCATGCCACAGAAGACTTAAGAGACGGGAACCTGGGGAAGGCACTAACTTCCATAAAAGGCTCCCTACAATTTTGGAACAAGCTTCCGCTCTCGCCACCCGGTAAGGTGGCGATTGCTAACATGTTGATTCTACCTAGGCTCCTATATTATTTTGCGGCCCTGCCGATAACCATTCCCAAAAGTTTCTTCGGCAATTTAAACACAGCATCACTGCAGCTCATTTGGGGAGGTGGTAGAGCGCGAGTGGCGCTATCCACATTGCAATGCCCGATGGATAACGGTGGCCTGGGAACTCCGAATTTTGAAAGATACTATGCTGCCGCACAACTTTAGTGGGTCCAATATTGGATCCACAGACCAGAGCAAGCGGAACCCATGAGTCTAGAGCCCCGGCGGAACGGGACCCCCCTCTTAAATTGGCTGACGTCAAAGCCCCCCAAAGCGGTACTGGTTAACCCTTTGCTTGCAGCAGCGCATGCGTGTTGGGTTAAATATGTGCAAAGAGGAGCGGATAAGCTTCCTTACTCCCCACACATACCGCTAAATTATTTATTGGCTGGGACTGCAGCTGGAATGCAAGCTGTAAAGCTGTGGAATGAAGCAGGAATACAGACAGTAGGGGATTGCTTTGAAGACGGCAAATTAATGACGTTCGAGGCTCTCCAGGCCCTCACAGAGATAAATTCGGGTCAGTTCCTGACATATCATGCCGTATGTCATGAAATTAGAAAAATAAGGGGAATAGGCACTTCGGAACCAGAGACCTCCCCAGTGCTCCACCAGCTTCTACAACACAGTGATCAAACAAAAATAATATCCAATCTATATAGAATCCTCAACAAGACTCCTGATGCACAGGCAGGGAAAGCATGGAGTGGATGGAATGCAGTACTCCCGACCCGATCCCACTGGAAGACTGGCCCAAGGCCTTGTCTCACATCAGAGGCGTGTCAAGGAATCCCAGATTTAGATATACCCAATTCAATTACACGCATCAAACATATCTTTCCCCAGCCAGAATAAAGCGCATGTTCCCTGATTCAGTACCAACATGCCCCAGATGCAAAATACCGTCAGCACCCTTCTACCACATGGTATGGGAATGCCCTAATATACAAACGGCCTGGGCGGAGGTGGTAGGGGAGGTATCTGGGCTAACGGGACTTGCACTGTTAGCAGACCCTGGGTCCTGCCTGCTGGGACTGAGGAAGAGACCAAAAAAACAAAGACACCTACATAAATTTATAGACTTGGCCTTTTTAATGTACAAAAGATTAATAGCAATGCATTGGAAAGCCCCTAAGGCTCCCGATCTGAAATCCTGGTACTCTCTAATAATACGCTTGGCTCGCACTGAATACCAGGTACTAAAAAGAATGGTGCGCGAAGGGCGACAACACACAGGATGATCCACTTGGGATGATTTGGTAACAAAATTGGAGGCCAAAAACAATGAGAAGCCTCCTTGAATCGGGGCACATATAATCGCGTTAATCACGACATAAAATCCCCTGCATCCCCCATTACGGAAACAGAATTCATAGGGCACCCAGGCATCATAACGCACACACATTATCTCCTCCCATCTCTCTAGTAATTATTGTCCATCAAATTTTCGTCATCACAGTCCCAGCGACACGCGAGGAGCAGAAAACCAGGGTAGCTATCTGCATACACTAATCCGGATGGTGCCCTCCTCAGGCAGCCAGGGAACTCATGCATGCAAAACAAGGCCCACACTGGTCACAAGCGAATGCCTATATAAAATAAACAATAAAGGATAAACCCATGGAGGGTGCAGCCAGGAATGATACTGTAAAACTAGAAGTGTTCCGTGAAGTGCATATTGGGGGGGGGGGGGTGATTGTTAAATGATCCAGATATTAGTTATTGTATTGGTATATCCTGTGGTTGCAGATTGAACAATTTGTATTATTTTTTTGAAATATAAAATCAATAAACATATTTTACAAAAAAAAACAACATGTAAGGTGCACACATGCCAAAAGGGCATGTGTGCTTTGCATGTAAATTTTAAAAATGCATTTTAAATGCATTTTTAAAATTTGCACATGGTTACCACTAAGTTCAACTTGGTGGTAATAGCGATTCCTTAATGCCCAATTCGCATTAAGGAACTGCTTCATACATGTGCTTTAGAAATCGCAAATAAGGATTCCTTATTTGTGATTTCTTATTTAGAGTGTCGCAATTTGTGACTCTCTAAACAGGGTTGCAATTTTAAGGAATCGTTATTTTAGCGATTCCTTAAAATTGCATTCAGAATGCCTTTGATACATTCTGAAAGGGCTTTTTACATTCGTAAACGGGCATTCGCACCGTTTGCGAATGCAAAAAGCTTTGATACATCTGGCCCCAAGTTCAGAAAACGCAACGTCTTTAAGCATTAAAGTTACGCATGTATCTTGTCAGGACGCACAATGGGCAAGAATGAGCCTGTCTTCTCTCTGTGCAGTGTAGTTATATGAAAACTACTAAAACTACTTCCCAAATCACTATTGGTCAGTTAATCGAATGTTCACACTTTGTCCAGTAAAACTAAAACTCCAAATCTATGAATTCTACTATTACTCCATTCACATGCCGTTGATTGGTTGTCCTGTAATGTCCTCATCATCCGGCTTGTCAGGTAGCAATACTGTTGCAGCTTCTATTCCAGTCAGTATCTCCATTGTTCTCCTCCTGAGAAAGTCAGCCTCACACACATTACACACAAAATGTTACATTAGCAAGAACAGCATCTCCTAGCAGTCAGTTCTCATGAGAAAGGACTTCAGTTATGTGTTCATTTAAACAATGCAAATAGGAAAATGACAGTTCAACTCTCTAGGACTGCCATTTATTAAACGTTAAGAAATACAGTTTTGACATGAGGCCTGGCAACTAGGCCAAGGCACTGGCTTAGTTAAGGCCTACTTTTAATAAAGCATAATGCATAACCTTTAATATAACATATTACTACATTAGTCAAACATATATTCGACATTTCTCATTATTAATCCACTAGTAAGTACACTTTGTGAACACTGGCAGCCACTCTTCGTAATCACATTTTCAAATGTGTGCATTATTTTTCTACATTATTATATTTTCTACGCAAACCCATTATTCAGAATACATGAACACTAGGTGGTAATTTTTTATTAATATACCTGTGCTAGCAAACCCTCCTCTGATGATTAAATGTGCCATCACACTAACTACCACCCACAAATTTTTGCATCAGCTAAAATTCTGTCAATTCAATCCCTTCATAGCTTTATCAGCAGCTAACTCAGTAACTATCAGTATTATGGCCCCTGAAAAATTTATCAGCATGTTATATACAATAGTAGACAACTTTTGAATCTTTATCGAATTCAGAATGACTCCCACTGAAGGAATCACTGCTCCAAATATATCTCCCACTATACCAGAAGAGGACTCCCTCCTCTGTCTCATATGATGTAAATCAGTCACTTTCAGAAACGTTTTCAAATCATCCATTTGATGAATCTTTGGGAAAACTATCCCCAAATAACATGTCCCATACCATCCTCTTGGAAGACGGTAATAAGCATTAAGACCACAAATATAATAACTTCCAGGAATCGCCGGGTCCTGTCCATTCAACATAAACCTCCATTTACTATGAAACAAAAAACATGCTTACATTCACTCGTTCCCACAAACAAAGTGTTAGTGCGTGATTTAGGCCTGTATATACAAAGTTTCCCTATGTGTTGCACATCTTAAGCTAATTTCCCTTGTGTTTTAATTGCACTAGAAGCAAAATCATTCCTTGTAAGTCCTTTTCTCTATGCCTTTTTCTAACTTCTCCTTCAATGCCTTTCTTCTATCTTCTATGTGATCTAAGAAGCTTTTCTCTAAAGATGTAAGCAAGCATGTTAAATTATTGCGGTGTGCATTAGCTGTGCCAAACGTCAATGTAGGCTCAAAGAAACCTCTGACTATTACTATGTCATTATCCTTAGCTACTGTACTCCAATACCTAATTATAGGAACAAACGAAAAAGCAATATCATAATTTGAGTAAATGTACTGTATGTACTCCTGGTTATAAAATCTTGTTAGTAGCAGACTACAACTTATTCCGTATGTTAAAGGCAAGCTATGGTAGGTAACTCCTTCCTCAACTGATGAAGGGATCTGCGTACACACATAACAATTACTTGCATCCATCGTCTCAACATACTCACTCAACAAGCAACAGAATACATTCAAAGAAAGTTCTCCTTGCGCATTAGTATCCCCATGCAAATATTTCTCATCTAACCTAAACTTCTCTATTGCTGTTAGTGCAATAGTTGTCTCAAAAGCAGAACTATGGTAGGCTTCACTCTTATCAAGAACAGACATACCTACAATCAACACCCCAAACAATATACCACACATAATCGCCAACCCAATACTCATGTATTTACAGCACCTAGAATTCCTACCCTGCTGGCTAATGTCACTCATGATCTGTAAAGAATCAGAAAGCATAAGAAAATTTAGAAAAACTGCATAAAAAATAAAAAATAAACAACTCTTCTTTCAGCAGTTATTTACAGCTCTCAATCTCACTTCCAGGATCCCTTGTCAAAATCGGTAAGCAGCTTGTCAAAATTAGGTTTCAAAAGTCAAATCAGGTTATCAATGTCTCTTCCGGTTGCTTTCAACAGTCTCTTTTTCTCAAAATTTTTCTCTCAGATTGTTTCAACAGTTCAGTTCATCAGCTTCCTTCGAGTGCCAAAATATTGATCCGGAATGTCTCTATCAAAACAAAAAGACAAAAACTCTTGCTGACACTCACTTGTAGTTGCATACGCCCATTCAGGACCTGCGTATCTTCGACTTTCTATTCTCTTTCTTTTCAACTTTCGATCAACATTCAATTCTCCTTCACTTAGATCTTCTCTCCTTGTTGTATCTACTTCTTCCACAAATGTTGTCTCAACAACCACTTCTTTTCCTCTTTCTACTTGCGACTCTGGCTACTTATCTCCTTTCAGTGGACCTTTTTTCAGTGTTCTCTCAAGAGTCAAATTTGAACCTTCTCCTTGTTCCGCAGTATTTTCTCTTGACGGACCTGCAATTTGTTTGTGAGGAGTCAGATCGCAATGGCTTTGATCTACCTCAACTCCTTTCTCCTCTGGGTCTGGCAATTTCTCTGTTTAGCTCTCAAGATCATCTGCTTCTGGGAAAGTCCTCCTCTGACTTGGCTCTCCTGCTGCCTCAATTGAGATAAGCTCTCCGTCACCTTCCTGGAGGTCTTCTCCATCATCTCATATAGGAGTGATTGAACCATCCTTAATGGGCTCAGATACGGTCTCAGTTCCTCTTTGTTCTCTTTCTGGCCCTGAGACTTGTTTCGTCATTGTTGGTACTCTCAACAACTCCTCTTCCTCATGATCCAGTGGACATGCCACTTTCTTTGTATGACTCGCATGAATCCAGTTCGGAATTCCAGAGCACTTCAAAGCTGTGGTAGTTGTCAGAACTACCTGATATGGTCCCTTCCAACCAGGCTCCAAACAAGTTTTCCTCATGTGTTTCTGGACCACAACCCAGTCTCAGCTTTCAGATTGTGCCCTGGGTCATGGATCAGTGGCAGTGTGGTGGCTTCCACCTGCTGAGAGAAAGAGCGAAGGTTCTGCAGACCTTTGCAGTAGTCCAACACCATATCATCTGTAATGCTGACAAGTGCATTTGCAGGCACCGCTGGCAACCTCATGGCTCGGCCCATAAGGATTTCATGCGACGACAATCCTGTCTTCCTGTCTGGTGTGTTTCTCATTGACATCAACACTAAAGGCAATGCGTCAGGCCATTTCAAATTCGTGGACGCACACATCTTTTCAACTCTTGACTTCAAGGTATCATTCATCTGTTCCACTAGTCCTGATGCTTCAGGGCGGTAACTACAGTGCAATTTCTGTCAAGGTTCAATGCTGCACGCAGTAATTTAATTACTTCATTGTTTAAGTGACTTCCCCTATCTGATTCTAAAGAATCCAGTTCCCTAAGCAGTAGTTTTGCTACTCTGAGACTATAATTTCTTTGTGTAGGGTAAGCTTCAATCCAATGACTAAAGATGCAAACAATCACCAACACATATCTCAAACCTCCACACAGAGGCATCTCAATAAAATCCATCTGCATTCTGCTGAATGGACCTCTCGCTCTTCCAATGTGGCTCAAATTAACCACTGTCCCTTTCCCTGCGTTCAACTGTTGGCAAATGACACAACAATGGCAAACTGCTTCAGAAACCTGTCTAAACCTTGGGTTAAACCAATCATGTTTTAACAATCGAATCATTGCATTCCTCCCAATATGTGCTTGACCATGATAGTACCTCGCCATCTGAGAGAACAGGCTATTTGGCAAAACCAAATGACCCTCTTCTGAAACCTACAATTCATCTTGTCTTTGCACACATTTCATTTTGCTCCATGAACGTTTTTCCTCCCTGTCAGCATTATTTTGTACAATTTTCAATGCCTCCAAAGTGTCAATTTCTTTCAATGCATAGCTTGTACATGTTTCATCTTCTTCAGATAACAGTTCCCACTTGTCTTTGAATGATATACAGTTCAATGCGCAAAACCTTGCGACTTGATCCACATATCAATTTCCCAATGACACAAAATCCTGCAACTTCAGATGTGCACTGCATTTCACCATGGCAAGCATTTCAGGCATTCGAATAGCATGTCACAATTCTTTAATTCTCCCACCATTTCCCACTGGTGAACCAGAAGAGGTCATAAAACCTCTCTGTGACCACAACATGCCAAAATCATGGACTATTCCAAATCCATACTGGCTATCCGTATAGATTGTAACTTTCAGCTGAGCAAAAACATGGCACGCTCTAGTAAGGGCTACCAGTTCCACTACTTGGGCAGAATACACTCCTCAAAGCCAAGAAGCTTCCAAATACCAGTAATTGTGCACACTGCTCTCAGTGTCCCTGCATTGTCTCTCAGACAAGAACCATCAACAAAGATAATTTGGTAATTTTCTTCCATTCGGATGTCTCTAATATCAGGTCCCGGTTTTGTGCACAATCATTTACTTCAAGACAATCATGCTCAACATCTTCAATTTTTTCAATTTCGAAATTTTCATTTGGAAGTAAAGTTGCCAGGTTCAGCACTGTACATCTTTTTAATGACACATCTAGTGACCATAGAATACTAGTTTCATATCTGGTCAACCTCGCACCAGTCAAATTTTGGGTTTTCGCCCTTGTAAGTAGAATCTCAATAGAGTGAGGGACCATCACAGTCAGGGGATCTCCCATCACAATGCCTTCACACTGGTAAAGGCTTTGACCAACTGATGCAACTGCATGCAAACAACCTGGTAAGGCTGCTGCAACTGGGTCCAAAGTAGCTGAAAAATTTGCTACTGGGCAGTTTACCCCTCCATGGACCTGTGTCAAGACAGACAAAGAACATGCATCGCGCTCATGACAAAACAATGTGAAAGATTTCGCGTAATCAGGCAACCCAATGTTGAAGACTTGCACAGACTCGCTCTCAATTCAGGGAACACCTTCATTCCAGCCTGGTCTAATACTATAGGATCAGTAACTTCGTTATGAGTCAGCTTCTGCAATGGTCTCGAAATGGCTGAAAAACTGGGAATCCATTGGCGACAATAACCTACCATCTCTAACAACATCCTGGCATCTCTCTGTGTGGTCAGGGGATTTATCTGCAATATGGCTGTAATCCTTTCTCTGGACATCTTTCTTGATACTGGTGCCCAAGTATTTCACTACTTTCTGACAATATTGTAATTTAAGTGGAGACACTTTGTGACCATTCTTTCCCAAATGATTAAACAGGGCAATTGTATCATACTTGCACTCGTCCCTTGTTTTGGACGCAATCAGCAAGTTATCAATGTACTGCACCAAGGTCGATTGGAAAGGCAATTCCAACTATTCCAAATTCTTTTTCAAGATCTGATTGAATATGGAAGGTGACTCTGAAAACCCTTGAGGAATTCTGCACCAACAATAAACTCGATCCAGAAATTTGAAACAAAAGAGAAATTGGCTATCCTAATGAAGAGGCTCAGGAAAGAAGGCTTGCGACAATTCAGTGACAGTGAACCACTCAGTATCACATGGAATATGAAACATTATCACATCTGGATTTGGCACCACAGGACAACATTTGACCAAAATCTCATTTATTTTTCTCAAATCCTGGACAATTCAAACTTTCCCACAGGGCTTCTGCAAATCCATTATCAGTGAATTACATGGCCACCTCATTCCTTTATTCAAAACCCCTTGCTTTACAAATTCTGCAATTATCTTGGCAACCTTCATAAGGACATCTTGCAGCATGTGGTACTGCGGATGTTGAGGAAAAACTGCATTTGGCTTCACAGTAACTTTAAATGGCTCAACTCCCTTTATCAGACCTACTTATTTTCCTGTCAAATCCCACACTTTCTCTTTAACCATTCCCTGTAAATCAGGATGAAGCTCTTTCACTGTGAACATCAGGAAAAATTCAGTCAGAGGGTACTCCTCGTTTGTAGTTTCACACTCTGGGGGTCATTCCGACCCTGGCGGTAAAAACCGCCAGGGTCGCGGATGACGGAAGCACCGCCAACAGGCTGGCGGTGCTTCCTGGGCCATTCTCGCCACGGTCAGAAAATCGGGTCCGGCGGTTTCCCGCCGGATTTCCTCCGGTTACCCAAATCCGCCATGGCGGCGCTGGGGATTCTGACCCCCTTCCCGCCAGCCTGTTTCTGGCGGTCTTCACCGCCAGGAACAGGCTGGCGGGAACGGGTGTCCTGGGGCCCCCTAACAGGGCCCCAGCCTGCTTTTCACTGTCTGACTAGCAGACAGTGAAAAGCGCGACGGGTGCAACTGCACCCGTCGCACACCTGCAACACCGCCGGCTCCATTCGGAGCCGGCTTCAGTGTTGCAGGCCCCTTTCCCGCTGGGCCGGCGGGCGCTAACTTGGCTAGGGCCCGCCGGCCCAGCGGGAAAGTTGAAATGGCCCCAGCGGTCTTTTGACCGCAGAGAGGCCATATGGCGGTTACCGCATGGCGGGCGGCTACCGCCGCCCACCGCAGTTAGAATGAGGGCCTCTGTCTCTGGGGCTTGGTAATCTTCATCATCACTATTCATCTGAACCTCATTTCCATCATTTGAACAAGTAATCAAACATTTTGTTTTACACAACAAGTCTCTTCCCAGTAGGGATACCAGACTTGAATCGCAGACAAAAAATTTGTGCAATCCCTGAAAGTTGCCAATCTCAACTTGAACTGGATATGTAATTAGGTTAGTCAACTACTGGTTCACTACTTTTCCCTTCACATAGGGACCTCTTTGATCTACTTCTAAGGGGGTTGCAAACACCCACGTCTCCTCATCTGAACTGTCACTCATCCAATCATCATTTACTCCATTCTCACTGTGTAACGGGAATTGGTGCACTGTGTTACGACTTTGGTGAAGCCTCTGACCTGTGGCCTGTTGAGAAAACACCATCTGTTGCTGTTTCATCGGGGCTTGAGGTATTTGAATTTGCTGTCTAGGTACCATGGGAACCTGCCGTTACATTGGCTGCAACTGTGTCATTTGTACATGTGGCAATTGCACCTGCTGCATGGGCTGGAAATTCTGCATTTGATTCACATTATTCTGAAAATTTGGGTTAGGACCTCTCACTCTCGGTCCTCTCACGTTCTGGAATGAGTTGATGTAATTACTCTGCTGAACGACACCTCCCTGCACTATCATTGGACACTCCCGTTTCCAATGTCCAACGGTTCTGCAAACGTGACATGGCAATAACGTCTTCATTCCTTGCACATCATTCTGAACCCCTACAGTACCTAAGTCTGGACCATGAGTCATATTTCCTCCATGACCTCTACCTCTCATCTGGGGCTGAAACATCATGTTCCCCTGCTGCTGCTGTGATAACTGCTGCGGAAAATTCCCTTGCACTCCCGTTTGCGCTGCTTTAATCTACATCACCATCGCCTTCTCTTTCAAGTTTCTCTGCTTCAACTCAATCTCATCACTACAGTATTTTGCATACTGCAACACCTCATCAATCAGTTTTGCTTGCCAGCAAATCAAATGACTCTTAATGATCTGGCTAATTTCAGGTCTCAATCCTTCCACGAATCTGAACACAAAATGGAACATGTCTTTCACCTCAATTTTCTCTGTACCACTGTAATGCTTAAATGCCTGCAACAATCTCTCATAATACACATGTATTGACTCCTTTGCATCCTGAGCTGTCCTGTCAATCCTCTGCCAATTAATGTTCTTGGGCGAAATTCTCATTTTCAAGAATTTAATCACCTTATAGTAATATTTCATTACCTCAGGAGGCGGTGCACCTGTATATTTGTCTCTCTCTGGTTCGCTTGTTGGCCAATCTACACTCCTCTTACATTCGATCCACAGATCAGCTGGAACTATTATCTCTAGTAATGTGTTCAAGTCTTCCCACACACAATTCGCAAGTTTCACAAACCTGTCTGTCTGCTGATACCATTCTACTGGCTTCTCTCTCAATTTTGGATAATCAGTTGTAAATGACAGAATGTCACTTCTGCTCCACGGGACATGAACAAAATTCCCCCCTGGAATCTCTCTCATTGGTAAAATTTTCACTGAATCTTCATCCTGCTGCACAGTTGTAGTCATCTCCACAGAATTCCTTTTTCTCCCGTCTCTTTTCTTTACCCATCTGCCTTCCCATTTGTCTAATGCTCCCCAGGTCTGGGCACTTTGAAGCAATTCCTTAAGGTGTGCTTTCATTTCAGCAGATTTCATATGTTCAAAATCTTTAGCCTCAAAATCTAATCTGTAACTCCTTTTCAAATGCTTCGTTTTCTCTATTTCTATGCCATACTTCTCTGCCAGGTCTGCTAGTTTCTGATGCACATTGCTCACTTCTCTCGTACTCTTCGGGCACAGATATCTCAATTCTGCCTCTGTGTAGGATTCTAATCTATTCACACCCATAGTTCCTTCAATGAGTTCACCCACTTCCATGCTTAGTCTAGCATAAATCATACACTCCTCTGCCTTAGGAGCACTCTGTGGGGTATTCAGCTTGTCTAGCCATTCAGTCAACTGCTGAGCTGTCAATCCCTGTAGCAACATGCTACTTGCTTTGACTGGTGGCACCTGCTGTGCAACTGTATTCGGGGTCTGCGGTGTCATCAATTTCAAACTCTGGCAAACGTTTGACCCTGCCATAGTATTTGAAAGTGCTACAAATGGACTAAGGTCTAGCAATGATCTTGATCCGTTAAAAGTCAGTCCCACAGGAGAGACTATTCGAGCATCTTCATTACGACCTCCCCTCATTATACTCTGAGACACGGCTCCCTGTCCACCTACAGTCGTTTTCTTTTGTGCACATAAGGGTATGGCTGGACCAACAGTACTAGGTAGCGATATAGCGTCTGGGGCTAGCCTGGCACTTTCACTTTGCGGGAGCATAACTCGCATATACTGATTCATCATCGTAGTCATATGTGACTGTGTGCCTGTTACTGGAGTGAACCTTGGCGTTACCGGTGTCTGCAATTGGGGCAGTAAAATTGGAGTTGGTTCTGTGCGGTCTCGGGTAAACCTGTTCCGTAGGCACCATTAAGTTCGAAGCATCGGGATAAATTCTCTGAACCTGTGGCGGTTGCATCTGATTTTGCACTACAGGAGTTGTAGGCACATTAAGACCACTCTGCATCACATTCTGTGTCAGGCTAGCATTACCCTGCATCGGACTCATTGTCCCATTAACCTGTGTCGGGGCTGTCGGATCAGCACTGGTACTTGGACCACTCTCATGTGCGGTATATGGTGGTGGGCAATTTCTCAATAACTGTGTAAAAAAACTCATCATCATCTGATTCTTCCTCCACTGTTGAAGACTTTCTGGCCTCCCTACTTTCAGACGGACTTCTGTCAGTTTTTCTAGTAGCTTTCCCTCTTTCCTTCTTATTGTCCTGCATAGTCTCTGAAAAATAACTTAATTCTGTGCAAAGTCCCCATCCTCCAAACTCTCTTAGCACTGTCCAACCTAGCCTCTGTTAAAGTCTTTTCTGCCTTCTCATCCTCCTCTCGAATTTCTGTTGCTGTTGCTGTCTAGCTACTAACTCCCAAATTGCTAATGCCTCAAACTGTACTGGTCTTGGAAGGGGCTCTGATTCATATAGCACCATCCTTAACTGCTTCAAAACCCTCAAATTGAACATCCCATTTGTAGGAAATGCTACTAAAACTACTTCCTAAATCCCTATTGGTCATCCATCTCTGTCAATTTGCACCATTGCTTTAGCCAAAGACATGGCCCAACACCCTTCTCTTCCATTACAATGTAAGCTGGTGTATTTTCTGGCAGTGTAGCCTCGCCTATACTCATGGTAATATACGTATCTCCCCTTAAGGCACTCTTTAAAGCTTTGAAAAATGACATCTTTTCTACCTTTTGTTATTCAAAATCAAATCAGGAAGTGACTTTTAAGTCCAGAAATGACTTTCCTAGAATCCTGGATCCTGCTAATGGCTGTTTGAGGATGTTCTTGGCGTTCTAGTGACAGTGTGCATGAAGTCGGTTGCGCTTGCACAGCTTATGCAAATGGCAAGTGAATTGTGGGGTTTGTGAGGGTTTAGGGAGTTTGCATACTCCAAATGAAGTTGTAGAATTAGTGTGCATACTCCGCAGTGTGAGAGTAGGGAAGTCATCAGACTTCATATGTGTGTGGCCCTTTGTGCTAAAAAATTGTCCACATGGTTGTTGATGTACGGACCCTGCGTAGTCTAAGACTCTGGAGTATATTGAAAAGTGTATGAGACACTTGGATATATGTTGTAATATGTCTGGTTTGGTAGGTAGATCGGGCGTGGTCAACAAGTAAGAGTGTGAGTTAAAGTGAGTGAAAAAAAATGTGACTAAGATTTGGCGAGTCCTGTGTGCACCAGGACAGACCCACTGACCAGTTGAGAGTAAAATTTGCGGGTCAAATTTGGCTTGCGAATCTGGGAGACCGTCAGTGAAAAATCCATAAGGTTTCTGAAGCAATTGTGTTACCTTTCCTGTAGTAAACCAGCAGATTTGGTTTTGGTTTTCGATTAGTGCTCGCAATTTTTGCATTAGTTTGTGTAAATCGGAGTTTGGGAGGATAAGCCGCAGTACGTGTGAATGTGACGTTATTGGAGCCGCGCTGGGATAGGTCGGTTAGGGAGAAGGGTCGCGCACAGATTGGCAACCGTCCGTGAGAGGCAATTGGTTGAGAAAGTAGGTGAAAGGAATATTGGGATGCGGGTGACTCATTGAGGGAGCCATGGGGTGAACAGGTTAGAATCCTACACAGAGGCAGAATTGAGATATCTGTGCCTGAAGATTACGAGAGGGGTGAGCAATGTGCATCTGAACCTAGCAGACCTGGCAGAGAAGTATGACATAGAAATAGAGAAAATGAAGCATTTGAAAAGGAGTTACAGATTGGATTTTGAGGCTAAAGATTTTAATACACAAGAGATTTTCCTGAATGAAGGCACACCTGTCAAGACCCTTAAAACCTGCCATGCAGTAACTGTGAAAATTCCAAGGAAAGCAATAATTATGCAGACAAAGAAGTATCAACAGTGAAGACAGCAACGTCCTAGTTGGAAGAAGGTTTGACGAGTCGTTCTGAGTTTGTTACAAAGAAAAGGCCAAAGAAAGGAATCCAAGATGGCCAACGAGAAGACGGAATGTTGAGTTGTAGTTCTAGTGTTGCATTCAGTTTAGTTGCTAGGATACGCGTGCGCCGCATGAGAGCTTCGCACTTCAACTGTGATCTGGCAGGAATCCAGATGTACAGAGAGAGCGCGTCTTTTGAGGTAAACGTCTTTTGTGAGGAAAACCAGACTTCACATGTATTTTTACAAATAACAAGTTAACTGCAGATAATAATTCTTGGAGTAAAAGCGTTTACGGATACAGAGAGTTTTTTCGAGTGCTCTAAAGAGTTTTCGGCTGGAATGGACTATTATGAACACTCAAAGAATATTAAGATATTCTAACAACAAACTAAATAATTTAGTCAATAATATACAACAACAGAACTTAAGAAATCTACAACAGGAAGTTCAGTACGCATTTTTTCAACAAGGAACACAAGTTATTCTTGATAGAAAAAGTAATTAAAAGACAGTCAAGAGGAAATCTTTACCACACCTAAGCAACCATAAATAACTATTATCTGTATATATATATATGCAAAGAAATTCTTGTAATAACAAGAAAGGTCAGGACACTTCCAGTGTAATTAAAGCTTTTACTCTTCACAGAAATATTCCTCTTCTAATTTCATCTGTGACAAGGCTACGGCTGAAACGCGTTGGGAGGAATATTTCTGTGAAGAGTAAAAGCTTTAATTACACTGGAAGTGTCCTGACCTTTCTTGTTATTACAAGAATTTCTTTGCATTTTAAATGGTATTTCTCGAAGCCATGGTCGGACCGCCACTTTTTTTGAGCCTCTGTAATTCGGGTGCTTTTGGTGAATCATATATATATATCTATAAAGCAACCCTGCTGAATAATTAAGAATGTCTAAAGAAACGTATTCAGAATTGCGAATCTCATCACAAGAGTCAAGAAGCAGACAACACTTCATGTTAATTTGAGAACTATTTCAAGAAGTTCAATTTAACATATCAATAATAAACATTTACACAAACAGAGAGAGGCAAATCCTCAGGGAGCTCAGGGTGAGTGAGTATAACATTGGATGTCATATAAAATTAATTTTTAGTTAATAAGAAAGTATAGTAACATATAAGAGTGTGCCCCTAGTAATTGTGAATGTGATTTTTCAGGTGCTGATATCCAGTCAAACAAGACGTGAGGTGGCAGACTGAGTATTTGACGAAACATCATCTCTGAAGCAGTCTCTCTAAATCCCATTCCTCTTTTATTTACGTTTTTATTTACAAATTAAGCACTGAGAATTCCTAACGCCCTCCCATAGCATTCACCATTTATTGTGTGAACAGTAGTTATAAGGGGTGAATCTGATATTTGTATGTGTAGGTGCTTCCCTGGTGATATCCAAACGTCTCTGGCATCTTGGCAGATCCTTCTCAAAGCAAAGCAATTACTATACAAAGTATGGTTATGTTACTTTATCTTGGAGTTTACAAAGCGCCTTGTACATAGCTGAGGGTATTGGGGGAAAGATGGAGGGAAGATTGGCGGATAGGAGGGAGAGGGAAGAGGGAATGTGAAGATACCCCGTTTGAGGAGGATGGCACATGTCTGTGGCTGTTTTGCTGAGCTGTAAATCCTTTCGGGCAGCGACTGGCTGTTTTAGCTCAGTGGTTTACAACTCTTCTGAGTTCCTACTGTGGGACTCATGGACGTCATTTAGGGATCTCCAGTGGTTGCAGCTGCGACCCCTGACTTGCCCCTTGCGACCCCTTGCACTGCTTTATTGCCCCTGGCCTCAGAGGTGGCAAAATCAGCGCGAAAAACATATAGGCAGCTCCTCCTTGTGGACGTCAATTGGGGCTGCACTCTCTTTGTATTCTGTCATATTTTATTACACTAATAGTGGATAATATTTGTAGATATAAATATATTTTTCACTATTAGCGTAATAAAATGGAGTTCACTTGGCTGACATTTGATCTTCCCTGGCGGCTGAGGTAAGTAAATAATGCTTTTCAAATGTTTGTTGTGTGCGTGCTTGCGAGTGAGTGTGTGTTTATATGGGAGAAAGTGTGTGCCAGTGTGAATGTGTGTTATGTGCAAACATATGTGTGAGAGGAAGTGAAGGTCACAGGGTGTGTGGTGTCACTTCCGCTACCGTAGCAGTTGCTGAGTTGGCGTGCATGGACTGTGCAGCAAGGGGGTGAATGAGCAGTCCGCTGACCTCCTCTGCCCCTCTTCACTGCTGGAGGCGCCGCCCTGGCCCCGCCTTCAGTCAGATATCCACCCTTCTTCACTCAGATATCCGCTGCCCGGCTGTCACTGCGCAACAGTGCTCTGCACACCCTCAACCTTGTTTTCAAATCAGCACGTGGACTAGACCGTACCTCCTGCACCCCTCCCCAGCTCTGACAACTGCCGAGTGTAGGAGGCTGGACTGGCTTGTAGTGAGTACCTAGAGGTACTTGCACCTTGCACCAGGCCCAGTTACCCCTTATTAGTGTATAGGGTGTCTAGCAGCTTAGGCTGATAGATAATGGTAGCTTAGCAGAGCAGCTTAGGCTGAACTAGGAGACGTGTGAAGCTACTACAGTACCACCTAGTGTCATATGCACAATATCATAAGAAAACACAATACACAGTTATACTAAAAATAAAGGTACTTTATTTTTATGACAATATGCCAAAGTATCTCAGAGTGTACCCTCAGTGAGAGGATAGGAAATATACACAAGATATATATACACAATACCAGAAATATTCAGTATAGTCTTAGAAAACAGTGCAAACAATGTATAGTTACAATAGGATGCAATGGGGACACATAGGGATAGGGGC
This sequence comes from Pleurodeles waltl, assembly GCF_031143425.1. Lineage (NCBI taxonomy): Eukaryota > Metazoa > Chordata > Amphibia > Caudata > Salamandridae > Pleurodeles > Pleurodeles waltl. The sequence goes on along the minus strand of NC_090445.1, from coordinate 137,100,875 downwards.
AACACAAACCATATACTCCAAAAGTGGAATGCGAACCACGAATGGACCCCAAACCTATGTGACCTTGTAGAGAGTCGCTGGGACTATTAGAAAATAGTGAGGGTTAGAAAAATAGCCCACCCCAAGACCCTGAAAAGTGAGTGCAAAGTGCACTAAAGTTCCCCAAAGGACAAAGAAGTCGTGATAGGGGAATAAGGCAGGAAAGACACAAACCAACAATGCAACAACGCTGGATTTCCAATCTGGGGTACCTGTAGAAACAAGGGGACCAAGTCCAAAAGTCACAAGCAAGTCGGAGATGGGCAGATGCCCAGGAAATGCCAGCTGCGGGTGCAAAGAAGCTTCTACTGGACAGAAGAAGTTGCGGTTTCTGCAGGAACGCAAAGGGCTAGAGACTTCCCCTTTGGAGGACGGATCCCACTCGCCTTGTAGAGTCGTGCAAAAGTGTTTTCCCGCCAAAAGAACGCCAACAAGCCTTGCTAGCTCCAAATCATGCGGTTAGCGTTTTTGGACGCTGCTGTGGCCCAGGAGGGACCAGGAGGTCGCAAATTGGACCAGGAGGTAGAGGGGACGTCGAGCAAGACAAGGAGCCCTCTTAGCAGCAGGTAGCACCCGGAGAAGTGCCAGAAACAGGCACTACGAGGATGCGTGAAATGGTGCTCACCCGAAGTTACACAAAGGAGTCCCACGTCGCCGGAGACCAACTTAGAAAGTCGTGCAATGCAGGTTAGAGTGCCGTGGACCCAGGCTTGGCTGTGCACAAAGGATTTCCGCCGGAAGTGCACAGAGGCCGGAGTACCTGCAAAAGTCACGGTTCCCAGCAATGCAGTCTAGCGAGGTGAGGCAAGGACTTACCTCCACCAAACTTGGACTGAAGAGTCACTGGACTGTGGGAGTCACTTGGACAGAGTTGCTGGATTCGAGGGACCTCGCTCGTCGTGCTGAGAGGAGACCCAAGGGACCGGTAATGCAGCGGTGCCTGCGGTTGCAGGGGGACGATTCCGTCGACCCACGGGAGATTTCTTCGGAGCTTCTAGTGCAGAGAGGAGGCAGACTACCCCCACAGCATGCACCACCTGGAAAACAGTCGAGAAGGCGGCAGGATCAGCGTTACAGAGTTGCAGTAGTCGTCTTTGCTACTATGTTGCAGGTTTGCAGGCTTCCAGCGCGGTCAGCAGTCGATTCCTTGGCAGAAGGTGGAGAGAGAGATGCAGAGGAACTCGGATGAGCTCTTGCATTCGTTATCTAAGGAATCCCAAGAGACAGAGACCCTAAATAGCCAGAAAAGAGGGTTTGGCTACCTAGGAGAGAGGATAGGCTAGCAACACCTGAAGGAGCCTATCAGGAGGAGTCTCTGACGTCACCTGGTGGCACTGGCCACTCAGAGCAGTCCAGTGTGCCAGCAGCACCTCTGTTTCCAAGATGGCAGAGGTCTGGAGCACACTGGAGGAGCTCTGGGCACCTCCCAGGGGAGGTACAGGTCAGGGGAGTGGTCACTCCCCTTTCCTTTGTCCAGTTTTGCGCCAGAGCAGGGCTAAGGGGTCCCTGAACCGGTGTAGACTGGCTTATGCAGAAATGGGCACCAAATGTGCCCATGAAAGCATTTCCAGAGGCTGGGGGAGGCTACTCCTCCCCTGCCTTCACACCATTTTCCAAAGGGAGAGGGTGTAACACCCTCTCTCAGAGGAAGTCCTTTGTTCTGCCATCCTGGGCCAGGCCTGGCTGGACCCCAGGAGGGCAGATGCCTGTCTGAGGGGTTGGCAGCAGCAGCAGCTGCAGTGAAACCCCGGGAAAAGCAGTTTGGCAGTACCAGGGTCTGTGCTACAGACCACTGGGATCATGGGATTGTGCCAACTATGCAAGGATGGTATAGAGGGGGCAATTCCATGATCATAGACATATTACATGGCCATATTCGGAGTTACCATTGTGAAGCTACATATAGGTAGTGACCTATATGTAGTGCACACGTGTAATGGTGTCCTGCACTCACAAAGTCCGGGGAATTGGCCCTGAACAATGTGGGGGAACCTTGGCTAGTGCCAGGGTGCCCTCACACTAAGTAACTTAGCACCCGACCTTTACCAGGTAAAGGTTAGACATATAGGTGACTTATAAGTTACTTAAGTGCAGTGTAAAATGGCTGTGAAATAACGTGGACGTTATTTCACTCAGGCTGCAGTGGCAGGCCTGTGTAAGAATTGTCAGAGCTCCCTATGGGTGGCAAAAGAAATGCTGCAGCCCATAGGGATCTCCTGGAACCCCAATACCCTGGGTACCTCAGTACCATATACTAGGGAATTATAAGGGTGTTCCAGTAAGCCAATGTAAATTGGTAAATTGGTCACTAGTCTGTTAGTGACAATTTGTAAAGAGAGAGCATAACCACTGAGGTTCTGGTTAGCAGAGCCTCAGTGAGACAGTTAGGCATCACACAGGGAACACATACCTATAGGTCACAAACTTATGAGCACTGGGGTCCTGACTAGCAGGGTCCCAGTGACACATAACAAACATACTGAAAACATAGGGTTTTCACTATGAGCACTGGGCCCTGGCTGGCAGGATCCCAGTGAAACAGTGAAAACACCCTGACATACACTCACAAACAGGCCTAAAGTGGGGGTAACAAGGCTAGAAAGAGGCTACTTTCTCACACAACCCCCCCCCCCCCCCAAACGAAGGACAATAAGGCTAACCTTGGCCAGTTGAGACTTTATTGTCTAAGTGGTGATAAGTAGAGAGTAGCTCTGCAATAGACTGGTTACTCCCTTTATCATCCACTATATGGTTACTTCCCTGTGGGGATGTAAACCACCCTGTTTGAAGTTTTTTAGCTAAGCAACAATGTGAAGATGTATTTTCAGAGTTTCTATCAGTAAGTTTTAGTTTAGAGCAGTGGGAATTATCCACTGAACCTATTTGTAATGATGGAAATGCCAGACAGGGATGCTGTCTCAGTAAAGCCATAGCTGGGCAAAAACTTTGTCCATATGGCTGGAAGAGAGAACAGGGATGCTGTTTCTCTTGAGTTGGAGCAGGGCAGGGATGCTGTCCTATGAGCTCCACACTAGGGCAGGGATGCTGTCCTAAGTGTTGTGAGGCAGTTCAGAGTTTCTGCACTAAAGTTTCTCTGGGAGGGTTGGAGGGATGCTCCATGTTAACTAAAATGGTGCTCTTTTTCTCACCAATGTTAGTTATCCCACAGAGAGGTACTTCTACCTCAGGGAGTCCAGCTTTGCCAGCTGATGATTCCCTTGGAACAGGTGCCACCCCAGGAGAGGTTTCTCCCACCACAGGAATGGTATCCTGAATGTTAGGGTGGTTAGGGGATACTGTGATACCCTTTTTACCTGTTGATGGAGAGGGATCCTGAGTTTTCAGGCCTTCTTTCCTTTGCTTTTTCATTTCAGTAGAAATGAGAGGGAACAATTCCTCAGGGATGCCCAGCATTGCTGCATGGGCATAAAACTCTACATCAGCCCAACCTGAGGCCTCTAGGTCATTACCTAAGAGACAGTCTACAGGTAAGCTAGGTGATACCACCACCTGCTTAGGGCCAGTAACTCCACCCCAACTAAACTGAATTATAGCTAAGGGAAGAAACTTAGTGGAGTTATGGACATCAATAATCTTATACTGTTGTCCAATGATGTGTTGATCAGGGTGCACTAGGTTTTCAGTCACCAAAGTGATACTGGCACCTGTGTCCCTGTAGGCCAAGGCCTCATCACCATTTATTGAAACTGTCTGCCTGTACTTATCCATTGTAAGGGGACAAGCAGCCAGTGTGGCAAGGCCAATGCCACTAGGTGTGACAGAAACTGTCTTGGGACTGACTACCCCAGTTTCTATTATGGACCCATAAGTGAACCCAACTACACCCTTAACTTGACTGTTGCCAGCAGTCCCACCACTAGTACCACTACTGCTAGGGGCACTAGAGCTTGATGTATTAGTGGTGGTAGGCTCAGGGGGTTTACCTGGACAGGACTTATCCCCTGGCCTATGGCCTCTGTTTTTACACACAAAGCACCAAGGCTTTTTAAATTGTGTAGGTTGAGAAGAAGAGGAAGAATTTGTTTTATCCCCACCCCCTGAAGAGTGTTTAAGATTTGAAGTGGGATCTTTGGTTTTACCCTTGTCCCCATGCTTATCTTGAGATTTTTCACCATCTTTCTTCTTATTGTTCTCTTTGTCACCACCTGTATGAACTTTTCTGTTCACTCTTGTTCTGACCCATTTGTCTGCCTTCTTTCCCAATTCTTGGGGAGAGGTCAGATCTGAGTCCACTAGATACTGGTGCAACAAATCAGACACACAATTATTAAGAATATGCTCTCTCAGGATCACGTTATACAGGCTGACATAATCAGTAACTTTACTGCCATGTAACCACCCCTCCAAGGCCTTCACTGAATGGTCAATGAAATCAAAGGAGTCTTGTGAAGACTCCTTTTTGGTCTCTCTGAACTTTATCCTGTATTGTTCAGTGGTTAAGCCATAACCATCCAGGAGTGCATTCTTAAGAACTGTAAAATTATTGGCATCACTTTCTTTCACAGTAAGGAGCCTATCCCTACCCTTTCCACTAAATGATAGCCATAGGATAGCAGCCCACTGCCTTTGAGGGACATCCTGTACAACACAGGCCCTCTCAAGTGCAGCAAACCACTTGTTAATGTCACCCCCCTCCTTATAAGGGGGAACTATCTTGTGCAGATTCCTGGAATCATGCTCTTTTGCAGGATGACTATGGGGAATACTGCTGCTGCCACCATGGGTTTCTAAACCCAGTTTCTGTCTCTCCATCTCTACTTCTAAGGTCTGTCTATCCAAATCCAGCTGTTGCTTCTTGAGCTTCAGTCTGGTTTGTTCCACTCTCAATCTATTGAGCTCACTTTCTAACAAGCTGTCATCAGGGTGGGTGGGAGGGACATTCCTAGACACAGAAGTATGATGAGAATGAACAGAAGGAGACCTGTCCCTTACAGAGGGCACCCTAACAGCTTGGCTGACAGTGTAATGTGAGAGCACACCATCTGTATGATGTGACTCCACCTCAGTACCAACTATGCTAGACTGTCTAGTAATGGGCAGGCTAAGAAGTTTCTTTCCTGAATCTTTTCCTGGGGGAGTCCCTGGATCAGATTGGGAACCATTAGCTACTTTTTCAACAGATGGGGCACTTTTAGCCTTATCTTGTTCTCTAAGCATGTTAAGTAACAATTCCAAGGAAGGATTCTTCCCTACACTCAAACCTCTCTCTATGCAGAGACTCCTTGCTCCTTTCCAGCTAAGGTGATCATATGCAAGTTTGGACAGATCAACATTTTGGCCTGTGCCAGACATTTTTAGAGAGAGTTAAAGTGATAGAAAAAGAGAAAAAAGTTTGTCAGAGCTTTTAGAAAGACAGAGAAAAAAAACTTTTAAAACTTTTTAGAACTTTTTGAAAGTTTAGAAGTACTTTTCAGCACTTTAGAAAAGAGTGAAAAGAGGAAATGCAAAACTTTTTAGTTATGTGTACACACACTGAACTTGTTTTGTATATTTTTCTCTTATGAAAAGTACAATGACAAGAGTGGTAAGTAGTCTCAAAGCACTTATCCCACCGCTGCACAACCAATGTAGGAGGCTGGACTGGCTTGTAGTGAGTACCTAGAGGTACTTGCACCTTGCACCAGGCCCAGTTATCCCTTATTAGCGTATAGGGTGTCTAGCAGCTTAGGCTGATAGATAATGGTAGCTTAGCAGAGCAGCTTAGGCTGAACTAGGAGACGTGTGAAGCTACTACAGTACCACCTAGTGTCATATGCACAATATCATAAGAAAACACAATACACAGTTATACTAAATATAAAGGTACTTTATTTTTATGACAATATGCCAAAGTATCTCAGAGTGTACCCTCAGTGAGAGGATAGGAAATATACACAAGATATATATACACAATACCAGAAATATGCAGTATAGTCTTAGAAAACAGTGCAAACAATGTATAGTTACAATAGGATGCAATGGGGACACATAGGGATAGGGGCAACACAAACCATATACTCCAAAAGTGGAATGCGAACCACGAACGGACCCCAAACCTATGTGACCTTGTAGAGGGTCGCTGGGACTATTAGAAAATAGTGAGGGTTAGAAAAATAGCCCACCCCAAGACCCTGAAAAGTGAGTGCAAAGTGCACTAAAGTTCCCCAAAGGACAAAGAAGTCGTGATAGGGGAATAAGGCAGGAAAGACACAAACCAACAATGCAACAACGATGGATTTCCAATCTGGGGTACCTGTGGAAACAAGGGAACCAAGTCCAAAAGTCACAAGCAAGTCGGAGATGGGCAGATGCCCAGGAAATGCCAGCTGCGGGTGCAAAGAAGCTTCTACTGGACAGAAGAAGCTGCGGTTTCTGCAGGAACGCAAAGGGCTAGAGACTTCCCCTTTGGAGGACGGATCCCACTCACCTTGTAGAGTCGTGCAGAAGTGTTTTCCCGCCGAAAGAACACCAACAAGCCTTGCTAGCTGCAAATCGTGCGATTAGCGTTTTTGGAACCTGCTGTAGCCCAGGAGGGACCAGGAAGTCGCAAATTGGACCAGGAGGTAGAAGGGACGTCGAGCAAGACAAGGAGCCCTCTTAGCAGCAGGTAGCACCTGGAGAAGTGCCAGAAAAAGGCACTACAAGGATGCGTGAAATGGTGCTCACCCGAAGTTACACAAAGGAGTCCCACGTCGCCGGAGACCAACTTAGAAAGTCGTGCAATGCAGGTTAGAGTGCCGTGGACCCAGGCTTGGCTGTGCACAAAGGATTTCCGCCGGAAGTGCACAGAGGCCGGAGTAGCTGCAAAAGTTGTGGTTCCCAGCAATGCAGTCTAGCGAGGTGAGGTAAGGACTTACCTCCACCAAACTTGGACTGAAGAGTCACTGGACTGTGGGAGTCACTTGGACAGAGTTGCTGGATTCGAGGGACCTCGCTCGTCGTGCTGAGAGGAGACCCAAGGGACCGGTAATGCAGCTTTTTGGTGCCTGCGGTTGCAGGGGGACGATTCCGTCGACCCACAAGAGATTTCTTCGGAGCTTCTAGTGCAGAGAGGAGGCAGACTACCCCCACAGCATACACCACCAGGAAAACAGTCGAGAAGGCGGCAGGATCAGCGTTACAGAGTTGCAGTAGTCGTCTTTGCTACTATGTTGCAGGTTTGCAGGCTTCCAGCGCGGTCAGCAGTCGATTCCTTGGCAGAAGGTGAAGAGAGAGATGCAGAGGAACTCGGATGAGCTCTTGCATTCGTTATCTAAGGAATCCCAAGAGACAGAGACCCTAAATAGCCAGAAAAGAGGGTTTGGCTACCTAGGAGAGAGGATAGGCTAGCAACACCTGAAGGAGCCTATCAGGAGGAGTCTCTGACGTCACCTGGTGGCACTGGCCACTCAGAGCAGTCCAGTGTGCCAGCAGCACCTCTGTTTCCAAGATGGCAGAGGTCTGGAGCACACTGGAGGAGCTCTGGGCACCTCCCAGGGGAGGTACAGGTCAGGGGAGTGGTCACTCCCCTTTCCTTTGTCCAGTTTTGCGCCAGAGCAGGGCTAAGGGGTCCCTGAACCGGTGTAGACTGGCTTATGCAGAAATGGGCACCAAATGTGCCCATGAAAGCATTTCCAGAGGCTGGGGGAGGCTACTCCTCCCCTGCCTTCACACCATTTTCCAAAGGGAGAGGGTGTAACACCCTCTCTCAGAGGAAGTCCTTTGTTCTGCCATCCTGGGCCAGGCCTGGCTGGACCCCAGGAGGGCAGATGCCTGTCTGAGGGGTTGGCAGCAGCAGCAGCTGCAGTGAAACCCCGGGAAAGGCAGTTTGGCAGTACCAGGGTCTGTGCTACAGACCACTGGGATCATGGGATTATGCCAACTATGCCAGGATGGTATAGAGGGGGCAATTCCATGATCATAGACATATTACATGGCCTTATTCGGAGTTACCATTGTGAAGCTACATATAGGTAGTGACCTATATGTAGTGCACGCGTGTAATGGTGTCCCGCACTCACAAAGTCCGGGGAATTGGCCCTGAACAATGTGGGGGCACCTTGGCTAGTGCCAGGGTGCCCTCACACTAAGTAACTTAGCACCCAACCTTTACCAGGTAAAGGTTAGACATATAGGTGACTTATAAGTTACTTAAGTGCAGTGTAAAATGGCTGTGAAATAACGTGGACGTTATTTCACTCAGGCTGCAGTGGCAGGCCTGTGTAAGAATTGTCAGAGCTCCCTATGGGTGGCAAAAGAAATGCTGCAGCCCATAGGGATCTCCTGGAACTCCAATACCCTGGGTACCTCAGTACCATATACTAGGGAATTATAAGGGTGTTCCAGTAAGCCAATGTAAATTGGTAAATTGGCCACTAGCCTGTTAGTGACAATTTGTAAAGAGAGAGCATAACCACTCAGGTTCTGGTTAGCAGAGCCTCAGTGAGACAGTTAGGCATCACACAGGGAACACATACCTATAGGTCACAAACTTATGAGCACTGGGGTCCTGACTAGCAGGGTCCCAGTGACACATAAAAAACATACTGAAAACATAGGGTTTTCACTATGAGCACTGGGCCCTGGCTGGCAGGATCCCAGTGAGACAGTGAAAACACCCTGACATACACTCACAAACAGGCCTAAAGTGGGGGTAACAAGGCTAGAAAGAGGCTACTTTCTCACACCGAGTGACAGTTTTACAAGACTGATCCATGCCCCAAGACAAAGCACTGTTCTCAGGGGTCTTAGTTCAATTGGTGTGACTCGGGACTACAATTCCCAGAATGCATTATTTACATAAGAAATATACAGGACAGGCGTGAGGCATGTTTGGCATCATAAAATCAGCAGGTAACTTTACAGCCAGGTTGCCCACTTACAGAAAGACCAGCCGTTGGTCTCTACAGGTCTCTCTGCTAGGCCGAGTAGGCCTCAGGAAGCACACCACAAGAGGAACTCTTACCAGGAGGAACTGCTGCAATTCCTCCATGAAAACCAAATAGTGTGAGAGTTTTCCTGCTGTGACACATTAAATACAGGTATCCTAAAACTGAAATCTGATGTAGAAACGGGTAGATAAAGAAAAGTTTATATTTATTAATTATACATCTATACCTCAGTTTTACTTGTGACAGGCCTGCTTTTTCCAATTGCCCTTCAATATTCTCTGTGCAAATAGCTCGTGTCTGGGCTTTACTTTCCACGAGTCATGTTGTGGTGTCATGGGCTTTCCTTTACACAAGTCATGTTGTGGTGTCTTGGGCTTTACACAAGTCATGTTGTAGTGTCTTGGGCTTTTCACAAGTCGTGTTGTGGTGTATTGAGTTTTTCATTACTCAAGTCAAGTTACGAAGGGTAGAGCAGATACTGGCTCCATCATACGAATGCCAGCATCACAGCTCTGACTTAGCCTAAAAATGATGTCACATCGGCCGCACAATTTAGAACGGCCTGTCCTATGCCACTTTTTCCACGATGGCCCAAGGAAAAGTGACATTTAAAGTGTAGAATAACAGGAGTATTTGTACTGCAAAGAGAGTGAGTGATGGACAGAGAAAGGAGTGCGAGAACAGAGTAAGGCTTTAAGATGCCTGTTTATTCTGTGCTCTGTAACCTGAATCCGGCGCGGGCTTTCCTCTTCTGTTGTTAACACCGCCATTAGCAATGAATTACCTGAACTTTGTCCACATTACACAAGGAGGCTGCCCGCAGTTCTCATTTACCCAGAAACCCTGCATCTGTTTTGCATATGGTTAAAGGTTAATTTTCTGAACTTTTGACTCAACACAGGAAAATAAAGACAATCCAAGACCGAGCTGCGCAAGAACAAGAATAAACAGTGAAGAAAAAAGTGGACCTAGCAGGGGTACAAATCTTGTCCCTCACCCTATCTGTACAAGAAAACGTATTCTTGTGATATATATACCTGTTCCCCAGGTGTTTACTCTTGCCCGGATGAACCTCAGTGGTCTGGGGTGCAGGCTTCAAACCTGTAGCTGTCTAGCGACAGAGTGGTTCAATTCCACCTTCTGGGCGAGTGGCTCCACTCTAACAGTTTGTTTTTTCAGGCAGTAAATTATTTAAATGTATAGATACAAATACAAGTATAACACCTCGGGCACATCATATGACCCTGTGTTTTGTCAGTATAGACACGAAATCTGCCTGGACACCAGGGAATTTTACCCTACCCTAGTGTTATGCAAATGTCAAATAAAAACACATCAAAGCTTCCCAGTCCTATCAGTAATTATTATGTACCTGTTCATTATCAATTAACTTGCAAAGCCCTGAAAGTCCTTGTAGGAAGGTCAGTGCTGCATAAATATATCCCAAAACAACAATAATTAAAAATAAATTCAGCATTCCTTACAGACAATGAGGAAACCACTCTGAATGTTATATGTCAGTATACATAACACACTGAGGCACAAACACACAGTCACATACCCCTGAAAGGAGTGAATTACACAGATTGCCATCAGAAGAACAGGCCTCATTCAGGACGGAGGGAGTACAAAGACATTCATTACCAAAGGGTGATTATGCAGAACTGAATACATGTTTAATCCACGTTTTGCATTTGTCCATTAATCAAAAACAAATTCCTTTGTAATTCATCAGTAGAATTGCTTGATGTTATTGTGGCTGCATTTGTAAATTCAGAATGTTCATCAGCCCAATGTCATGATGACAATTTTTTTTTCTGGCTACTGTTTGTGTTCACTATGTGTAGCAGCCAATATTTGGCAGTCACATTTTTAGCAGCCAGATATTCAGCAGCCCAGCCACAGGGTTATATCACCATTTAAGATGAAACACTGACATGGAGAATTACTAGTTAAGACGTATAGTCGCCATCACTCTGCGGTAGGAATTTTCCGTGAACTGTAGCAAGGTGGAGAAGGAAAGTAATGCATTAAACACAGTGTAGAAAGGAGACCCTCACACTAATAGCCTGATAGAGATTGGGAGCGCGTTTTGTCCGATACTAGTGAAATGAAGGAAGAAACATTTGTAAATTGAATGAGGTAATCACCGTTGACAATATCAAAGTGACCATCCATCCACCTGCTCCCAAAAATGCCCAAGGCACTGAAAAAGGACCACTGAACCCCATGCTTAATCCAAGCAACAGGCAATTTTTGGCACTTTGCCTCTTTGTTACAGACTTTGCTCACAGACTTCGGAGTCTCACAGGTTTTCGGTGCACTTAATATGAACGTATAGAATTGTAAGTGGATAATAGTGAATTACAAGAATGTTTCTCACAGAGGGGTTGTGAGGAACATCAAATGAACAATGGGAGTAAAGCTCGAGTTTTCTATTATGTCACTCAGAACCTCCAAAATATCCCCTTAATTCACTTTTTACTCATCTATATTTTTTATATTCTGTATGGCCTCCAAAATTATATGTTCTTGCTTTCAACTTCTATGCAGGGGCAGAGGAGTAATGGGGGAACCATACATAACAGGGCCTCTTCCTTGTCCAAAATATAAAAAAAAAAAACCTGGCCTCCTACCCCTACCCTACCAATCTCTGTGTCCTGCTCCCCCAGAAGCTGTACTTGTGCTTTTCAACATCACGCTGACTGTCAAGGTAGCCTAGATCTCCCTTATGACATAGCAACAGTGGATAACAGCTTTTTTAAACAACTGCTGCTACTCATAGCAGTGAGTTGTTGGATTTGAATCCAGTTATTTACTCTAGTGGCTGTATACCAGAGCCATAAGACATTAATACATTCTCTTCCACAATGAATCATGCACACTAAATTGCCTGCAGGCTCTTGCATTGGGTTTTTTGCTCATATAATGGACCCTTAAGAACATCGACACAAAGTGATGTATTCAGGAATATGCAATTTGATCACATTTGTAAGCTAGGATAAAAAACACGTTTTGTACAACAACAATTCAAATATTTGTACCTGGTCCCGAACATATAGAACATTCAGGCAGATCAGGAAAATGTTGCTTACACAATTAATAGATTGTTTAGCTCTGCCCCATTACATTTATACCACTTTCAGGAGATGGGATGAAAATTGCAAGCACCTGAAAATGTATTGTAAGTGTCTCTGGTTCCGGGAAATGTGGCATAAAGCCAACTTTGAATGTGAGAAACTAGGTTCCAGTCCATACATCAGCTCAGTAGCACATGGACTGCTATGAACAGTCCCTCATTCCAGCCCCTTAATGACAGAATGAATGTAATTATGTATGTGTTTATATGGTATTTGCATAGCACCAACATAGCCAAATGGTACGAGAGTGCTGTGTAGCATCAAAAGTAAAGATACAATAAACACATGACTGATAATGTAGCTGGGTTCCAAGAGCAGTAGTGGTATGTTACTAAATAAAGATGTGGTGCTCTTTAACCCCTTCGCTGCCAGGCCTTTTCCCCCTCCTGTGCCGAGCCTTTTTTTGGCTATTTGGAGCAGTTCGCGCTTAGGCCCTCATAACTTTTTGTTCACATAAGCTACCCATGCCAAATTTGCGTCCTTTTTTTCCAACATCCTAGGGATTCTAGAGGTACCCAGACTTTGTGGGTTCCCCAGAAGGAGGCCAAGAAATTAGCCAAAAAACAGTGAAAATTTCATTTTTTTAAAAAAATTTGGAAAAATGGGCTGCAGAAGAAGGCTTGTGGTTTTTCCCCTGAAAAGGGCATCAACAAAGGGTTTGCGGTGATAAAATCACCAGCTTCCCAGCTTTCAGGAACAGGCAGACTTGAATCAGAAAACCCAATTTTTCAACCCAATTTTGGCATTTTACTGGGACATACCCCATTTTTACGATTTTTTGTGCTTTCAGCCTCCTTCCAGTCAGTGACAGAAATGGGCATGAAACCAACGCTGGATCCCATAAACCGCAACATTTCTGAAAAGTAGACAAAATTCTGAATTCAGCAAGGGGTAATTTGTGTAGATCCTACAAGGGTTTCCTACAGAAAATAGCAACTGAAAAAGAAAAATATTGAAATTGAGGTGAAAAAAACATCAATTTTTCTCTAAGTTTTACTCTGTAACTTTTTCCTGCAATGTCAGATTTTCGAAAGCAATATACCGTTACGTCTGCTGGACTCTTCTGGTTGCGGGGATATATAGGGCTTGTAGGTTCATCAAGAACTCTAGGTACCCAGAGCCAATAAATGACCTGCACCCTGCAGTGGGTTTTCATTCTATGCCGGGTATACAGCAATTCATTTGCTGAAATATAAAGAGTAAAAAATAGCTATCAAGAAAACCTTTGTATTTCCAAAATGGGCACAAGATAAGGTGTTGAGAAGCAGTGGTTATTTGCACATCTCTGTATTCCGGGGTGCCCATACTAGCATGTGAATTACAGGGCATTTCTCAAATAGACGTCTTTTTTACACACTGTCTTACATTTGGAAGGGAAAAATGTAGAGAAAGACAAGGGGCAATAACACTTGTTTTGCTATTCTATGTTCCCCCAAGTCTCCCGATAAAAATGATACCTCACTTGTGTGGGTAGGCCTAGCGCCCGCGACAGGAAACGCACCAAAGCGCAACGTGGACACATCACAGAAAACAGACCTGTTTTTAGCAAAGTGCCTACCTGTAGATTTTGGCCTCTAGCTCAGCCGCCACCTAGGGAAACCTACCAAACCTGTGCATTTCTGAAAACTAGAGACCTAGGGGAATCCAAGATGGGGTGATTTGTGTGGCTCGGACCAGGTTCTGTTACCCAGAATCCTTTGCAAACCTCAAAATTTGGCTAAGAAAACACATGTTCCTCACATTTCTGTGGCAGAAAGTTCTGGAATCTGAGAGGAGCCACAAATTTCCTTCCACCCAGCGTTCCCCCACGTCTCCCGATAAAAATGATACCTCACTTGTGTGGGTAGGCCTAGCGCCCGCGACAGGAAACACCCCAAAGCGCAATGTGGACACATCACAGAAAACAGACCTGTTTTTAGCAAAGTGCCTACCTGTAGATTTTGGCCTCTAGCTCAGCCGCCACCTAGGGAAACCTACCAAACCTGTGCATTTCTGAAAACTAGAGACCTAGGGGAATCCAAGATGGGGTGATTTGAGTGGCTCGGACCAGGTTCTGTTACCCAGAATCCTTTGCAAACCTCAAAATTTGGCTAAAAAAACACATGTTCCTCACATTTCTGTGGCAGAAAGTTCTGGAATCTGAGAGGAGCCACAAATTTCCTTCCACCCAGCGTTCCCCCACGTCTCCCGATAAAAATGATACCTCACTTGTGTGGGTAGGCCTAGCGCCCGCGACAGGAAACACCCCAAAGCGCAATGTGGACACATCACAGAAAACAGACCTGTTTTTAGCAAAGTGCCTACCTGTAGATTTTGGCCTCTAGCTCAGCCGCCACCTAGGGAAACCTACCAAACCTGTGCATTTCTGAAAACTAGAGACCTAGGGGAATCCAAGATGGGGTGATTTGTGTGGCTCGGACCAGGTTCTGTTACCCAGAATCCTTTGCAAACCTCAAAAATTGGCTAAAAAAACACATGTTCGTCACATTTCTGTGGCAGAAAGTTCTGGAATCTGAGAGGAGCCACAAATTTCCTTCCACCCAGCGTTCCCCCACGTCTCCCGATAAAAATGATACCACACTTGTGTGGGTAGGCCTAGCGCCCGCGACAGGAAACGCCCCAAAGCGCAACGTGGACACCACCAAAATTTTGGAAGAAAACAGAGGTGTTTTTTGCGAAGTGACTACCTGTAGATTTTGGCCTCTAGCTCAGCCGGCACCTAGGGAAACCTACCAAACCTGTACATTTCTGAAAACTAGAGACCTAGGGGAATCCAAGGAGGGGTGACTGGCGGGGCTCGGACCAGGTTCTGTTACCCAGAATCCTTTGCAAAGCTCAAAAATTGGCTAAAAAAACACATGTTCCTCACATTTCTGTGGCAGAAAGTTCTGGAATCCGAGAGGAGCCACAAATTTCCTTCCACACAGCGTTCCCCCACGTCTCCCGATAAAAATGATACCTCACTTGTGTGGGTAGGCCTAGCGCCCGCGACAGGAAACGCCCCAAAGCGCAACGTGGACACATCACAGAAAACAGACCTGTTTTTAGCAAAGTGCCTACCTGTAGATTTTGGCCTCTAGCTCAGCCGCCACCTAGGGAAACCTACCAAACCTGTGCATTTCTGAAAACTAGAGACCTAGGGGAATCCAAGGAGGGGTGACTGGCGGGGCTCGGACCAGGTTCTGTTACCCAGAATCCTTTGCAAACCTCATATTTTGGCTAAAAAAACGCATTTTCCTCACATTTGAGTGACAGAAAGTTCTGGAATCTGAGAGGAGCCACAAACTTCCTTCCACCCAGCGTTCCCCCAAGTCTCCCGATAAAAATGATACCTCACTTGCGTGGGTAGGCCTAGCGCCCGCGACAGGAAACGCCCCAAAGCGCAACGTGGACACATCACAGAAAACAGACCTGTTTTTAGCAAAGTGCCTACCTGTAGATTTTGGCCTCTAGCTCAGCCGCCACCTAGGGAAACCTACCAAACCTGTGCATTTCTGAAAACTAGAGACCTAGGGGAATCCAAGGAGGGGTGACTGGCGGGGCTCGGACCAGGTTCTGTTACCCAGAATCCTTTGCAAAGCTCAAAAATTGGCTAAAAAAACACATGTTCCTCACATTTCTGTGGCAGAAAGTTCTGGAATCTGGGAGGAGCCACAAATTTCCTTCCACCCAGCGTTCCCCCAAGTCTCCCGATAAAAATGATACCTCACTTGCGTGGGTAGGCCTAGCGCCCGCGACAGGAAACGCCCCAAAGCGCAACGTGGACACCACCAAAATTTTGGAAGAAAACAGACCTGTTTTTAGCGAAGTGCCTACCTGTAGATTTTGGCCTGTAGCTCAGCCGCCACCTAGGGAAACCTACCAAACCTGTGCATTTCTGAAAACTAGAGACCTAGGGGAATCCAAGGAGGGGTGACTGGCGGGGCTCGGACCAGGTTCTGTTACCCAGAATCCTTTGCAAAGCTCAAAAATTGGCTAAAAAAACACATGTTCCTCACATTTCTGTGGCAGAAAGTTCTGGAATCTGGGAGGAGCCACAAATTTCCTTCCACCCAGCGTTCCCCCAAGTCTCCCGATAAAAATGATACCTCACTTGCGTGGGTAGGCCTAGCGCCCGCGACAGGAAACGCCCCAAAGCGCAACGTGGACACCACCAAAATTTTGGAAGAAAACAGACCTGTTTTTAGCGAAGTGCCTACCTGTAGATTTTGGCCTGTAGCTCAGCCGCCACCTAGGGAAACCTGCCAAACCTGTGCATTTCTGAAAACTAGAGACCTAGGGGAATCCAAGGAGGGGTGACTGGCGGGGCTCGGACCAGGTTCTGTTACCCAGAATCCTTTGCAAAGCTCAAAAATTGGCTAAAAAAACACATGTTCCTCACATTTCTGTGGCAGAAAGTTCTGGAATCTGAGAGGAGCCACAAATTTCCTTCCACCCAGCGTTCCCCCACGTCTCCCGATAAAAATGATACCTCACTTGCGTGGGTAGGCCTAGCGCCCGCGACAGGAAACGCCCCAAAGCGCAACGTGGACACATCACAGAAAACAGACCTGTTTTTAGCAAAGTGCCTACCTGTAGATATTGGCCTCTAGCTCAGCCGCCACCTAGGGAAACCTACCAAACCTGTGCATTTCTGAAAACTAGAGACCTAGGGGAATCCAAGGAGGGGTGACTGGCGGGGCTCGGACCAGGTTCTGTTACCCAGAATCCTTTGCAAAGCTCAAAAATTGGCTAAAAAAACACATGTTCCTCACATTTCTGTGGCAGAAAGTTCTGGAATCTGGGAGGAGCCACAAATTTCCTTCCACCCAGCGTTCCCCCAAGTCTCCCGATAAAAATGATACCTCACTTGCGTGGGTAGGCCTAGCGCCCGCGACAGGAAACGCCCCAAAGCGCAACGTGGACACCACCAAAATTTTGGAAGAAAACAGACCTGTTTTTAGCGAAGTGCCTACCTGTAGATTTTGGCCTGTAGCTCAGCCGCCACCTAGGGAAACCTACCAAACCTGTGCATTTCTGAAAACTAGAGACCTAGGGGAATCCAAGGAGGGGTGACTGGCGGGGCTCGGACCAGGTTCTGTTACCCAGAATCCTTTGCAAAGCTCAAAAATTGGCTAAAAAAACACATGTTCCTCACATTTCTGTGGCAGAAAGTTCTGGAATCTGGGAGGAGCCACAAATTTCCTTCCACCCAGCGTTCCCCCAAGTCTCCCGATAAAAATGATACCTCACTTGCATGGGTAGGCCTAGCGCCCGCGACAGGAAACGCCCCAAAGCGCAACGTGGACACCACCAAAATTTTGGAAGAAAACAGACCTGTTTTTAGCGAAGTGCCTACCTGTAGATTTTGGCCTGTAGCTCAGCCGCCACCTAGGGAAACCTACCAAACCTGTGCATTTCTGAAAACTAGAGACCTAGGGGAATCCAAGGAGGGGTGACTGGCGGGGCTCGGACCAGGTTCTGTTACCCAGAATCCTTTGCAAAGCTCAAAAATTGGCTAAAAAAACACATGTTCCTCACATTTCTGTGGCAGAAAGTTCTGGAATCTGAGAGGAGCCACAAATTTCCTTCCACCCAGCGTTCCCCCACGTCTCCCGATAAAAATGATACCTCACTTGTGTGGGTAGGCCTAGCGCCCGCGACAGGAAACGCCCCAAAGCGCAACGTGGACACATCACAGAAAACAGACCTGTTTTTAGCAAAGTGCCTACCTGTAGATTTTGGCCTGTAGCTCAGCCGCCACCTAGGGAAACCTACCAAACCTGTGCATTTCTGAAAACTAGAGACCTAGGGGAATCCAAGGAGGGGTGACTGGCGGGGCTCGGACCAGGTTCTGTTACCCAGAATCCTTTGCAAAGCTCAAAAATTGGCTAAAAAAACACATGTTCCTCACATTTCTGTGGCAGAAAGTTCTGGAATCTGGGAGGAGCCACAAATTTCCTTCTACCCAGCGTTCCCCCAAGTCTCCCGATAAAAATGATACCTCACTTGCGTGGGTAGGCCTAGCGCCCGCGACAGGAAACGCCCCAAAGCGCAACGTGGACACCACCAAAATTTTGGAAGAAAACAGAGGTGTTTTTTGCGAAGTGACTACCTGTAGATTTTGGCCTCTAGCTCAGCCGGCACCTAGGGAAACCTACCAAACCTGTACATTTCTGAAAACTAGAGACCTAGGGGAATCCAAGGAGGGGTGACTGGCGGGGCTCGGACCAGGTTCTGTTACCCAGAATCCTTTGCAAAGCTCAAAAATTGGCTAAAAAAACACATGTTCCTCACATTTCTTTGGCAGAAAGTTCTGGAATCTGAGAGGAGCCACAAATTTCCTTCCACCCAGCGTTCCCCCACGTCTCCCGATAAAAATGATACCTCACTTGTGTGGGTAGGCCTAGCGCCCGCGACAGGAAACGCCCCAAAGCGCAACGTGGACACCACCAAAATTTTGGAAGAAAACAGACCTGTTTTTAGCGAAGTGCCTACCTGTAGATTTTGGCCTGTAGCTCAGCCGCCACCTAGGGAAACCTACCAAACCTGTGCATTTCTGAAAACTAGAGACCTAGGGGAATCCAAGGAGGGGTGACTGGCGGGGCTCGGACCAGGTTCTGTTACCCAGAATCCTTTGCAAAGCTCAAAAATTGGCTAAAAAAACACATGTTCCTCACATTTCTGTGGCAGAAAGTTCTGGAATCTGAGAGGAGCCACAAATTTCCTTCCACCCAGCGTTACTCCACGTCTCCCGATAAAAATGATACCTCACTTGTGTGGGTAGGCCTAGCGCCCGCGACAGGAAACGCCCCAAAGCGCAACGTGGACACCACCAAAATTTTGGAAGAAAACAGACCTGTTTTTAGCGAAGTGCCTACCTGTAGATTTTGGCCTGTAGCTCAGCCGCCACCAAGGGAAACCTACCAAACCTGTGCATTTCTGAAAACTAGAGACCTAGGGGAATCCAAGGAGGGGTGACTGGCGGGGCTCGGACCAGGTTCTGTTACCCAGAATCCTTTGCAAAGCTCAAAAATTGGCTAAAAAAAACACATGTTCCTCACATTTCTGTGGCAGAAAGTTCTGGAATCTGAGAGGAGCCACAAATTTCCTTCCACCCAGCGTTCCCCCACGTCTCCCGATAAAAATGATACCTCACTTGTGTGGGTAGGCCTAGCGCCCGCGACAGGAAACGCCCCAAAGCGCAACGTGGACACATCACAGAAAACAGACCTGTTTTTAGCAAAGTGCCTACCTGTAGATTTTGGCCTGTAGCTCAGCCGCCACCTAGGGAAACCTACCAAACCTGTGCATTTCTGAAAACTAGAGACCTAGGGGAATCCAAGGAGGGGTGACTGGCGGGGCTTGGACCAGGTTCTGTTACCCAGAATCCTTTGCAAAGCTCAAAAATTGGCTAAAAAAACACATGTTCCTCACATTTCTGTGGCAGAAAGTTCTGGAATCTGGGAGGAGCCACAAATTTCCTTCTACCCAGCGTTCCCCCAAGTGTCCCGATAAAAATGATACCTCACTTGCGTGGGTAGGCCTAGCGCCCGCGACAGGAAACGCCCCAAAGCGCAACGTGGACACCACCAAAATTTTGGAAGAAAACAGAGGTGTTTTTTGCGAAGTGACTACCTGTAGATTTTGGCCTCTAGCTCAGCCGGCACCTAGGGAAACCTACCAAACCTGTACATTTCTGAAAACTAGAGACCTAGGGGAATCCAAGGAGGGGTGACTGGCGGGGCTCGGACCAGGTTCTGTTACCCAGAATCCTTTGCAAAGCTCAAAAATTGGCTAAAAAAACACATGTTCCTCACATTTCTTTGGCAGAAAGTTCTGGAATCTGAGAGGAGCCACAAATTTCCTTCCACCCAGCGTTCCCCCACGTCTCCCGATAAAAATGATACCTCACTTGTGTGGGTAGGCCTAGCGCCCGCGACAGGAAACGCCCCAAAGCGCAACGTGGACACCACCAAAATTTTGGAAGAAAACAGACCTGTTTTTAGCGAAGTGCCTACCTGTAGATTTTGGCCTGTAGCTCAGCCGCCACCTAGGGAAACCTACCAAACCTGTGCATTTCTGAAAACTAGAGACCTAGGGGAATCCAAGGAGGGGTGACTGGCGGGGCTCGGACCAGGTTCTGTTACCCAGAATCCTTTGCAAAGCTCAAAAATTGGCTAAAAAAACACATGTTCCTCACATTTCTGTGGCAGAAAGTTCTGGAATCTGGGAGGAGCCACAAATTTCCTTCTACCCAGCGTTCCCCCAAGTCTCCCGATAAAAATGATACCTCACTTGCGTGGGTAGGCCTAGCGCCCGCGACAGGAAACGCCCCAAAGCGCAACGTGGACACCACCAAAATTTTGGAAGAAAACAGAGGTGTTTTTTGCGAAGTGACTACCTGTAGATTTTGGCTTCTAGCTCAGCCGGCACCTAGGGAAACCTACCAAACCTGTACATTTCTGAAAACTAGAGACCTAGGGGAATCCAAGGAGGGGTGACTGGCGGGGCTCGGACCAGGTTCTGTTACCCAGAATCCTTTGCAAAGCTCAAAAATTGGCTAAAAAAACACATGTTCCTCACATTTCTTTGGCAGAAAGTTCTGGAATCTGAGAGGAGCCACAAATTTCCTTCCACCCAGCGTTCCCCCACGTCTCCCGATAAAAATGATACCTCACTTGTGTGGGTAGGCCTAGCGCCCGCGACAGGAAACGCCCCAAAGCGCAACGTGGACACCACCAAAATTTTGGAAGAAAACAGACCTGTTTTTAGCGAAGTGCCTACCTGTAGATTTTGGCCTGTAGCTCAGCCGCCACCTAGGGAAACCTACCAAACCTGTGCATTTCTGAAAACTAGAGACCTAGGGGAATCCAAGGAGGGGTGACTGGCGGGGCTCGGACCAGGTTCTGTTACCCAGAATTCTTTGCAAAGCTCAAAAATTGGCTAAAAAAACACATGTTCCTCACATTTCTGTGGCAGAAAGTTCTGGAATCTGAGAGGAGCCACAAATTTCCTTCCACCCAGCGTTCCCCCACGTCTCCCGATAAAAATGATACCTCACTTGTGTGGGTAGGCCTAGCGCCCGCGACAGGAAACGCCCCAAAGCGCAACGTGGACACATCACAGAAAACAGACCTGTTTTTAGCAAAGTGCCTACCTGTAGATTTTGGCCTGTAGCTCAGCCGCCACCTAGGGAAACCTACCAAACCTGTGCATTTCTGAAAACTAGAGACCTAGGGGAATCCAAGGAGGGGTGACTGGCGGGGCTCGGACCAGGTTCTGTTACCCAGAATCCTTTGCAAAGCTCAAAAATTGGCTAAAAAAACACATGTTCCTCACATTTCTGTGGCAGAAAGTTCTGGAATCTGAGAGGGGCCACAAATTTCCTTCCACCCAGCGTTCCCCCACGTCTCCCGATAAAAATGATACCTCACTTGTGTGGGTAGGCCTAGCGCCCGCGACAGGAAACGCCCCAAAGCGCAGCGTGGACACATCACATTTTTTCATTGAAAACAGTGCCTACCTGTAGTTTTTGGCCTGTAGCTCAGCCAGCACCTAGGGAAACCTACCAAACCTGTGCATTTCTGAAAACTAGAGACCTAGGGGAATCCAAGATGGGGTGACTTGAGGGGCTCTGACCAGGTTCTGTTACCCAGAATCCTTTCCAAACCTCAAATATTGGCTAAAAAAACGCATTTTTCACACATTTCGGTGACAGAAAGTTCTGGAATCTGAGTGGAGCCACAAATTTCCTTCCACCCAGCGTTCCCCCAAGTCTCCCGATAAAAATGATACCTCAGTTGCGTGGGTAGGCCTAGCGCCCGCGACAGGAAACGCCCCAAAGCGCAACGTGGACACCACCAAAATTTTGGAAGAAAACAGAGGTGTTTTTTGCGAAGTGACTACCTGTAGATTTTGGCTTCTAGCTCAGCCGGCACCTAGGGAAACCTACCAAACCTGTACATTTCTGAAAACTAGAGACCTAGGGGAATCCAAGGAGGGGTGACTGGCGGGGCTCGGACCAGGTTCTGTTACCCAGAATCCTTTGCAAAGCTCAAAAATTGGCTAAAAAAACACATGTTCCTCACATTTCTTTGGCAGAAAGTTCTGGAATCTGAGAGGAGCCACAAATTTCCTTCCACCCAGCGTTCCCCCACGTCTCCCGATAAAAATGATACCTCACTTGTGTGGGTAGGCCTAGCGCCCGCGACAGGAAACGCCCCAAAGCGCAACGTGGACACCACCAAAATTTTGGAAGAAAACAGACCTGTTTTTAGCGAAGTGCCTACCTGTAGATTTTGGCCTGTAGCTCAGCCGCCACCTAGGGAAACCTACCAAACCTGTGCATTTCTGAAAACTAGAGACCTAGGGGAATCCAAGGAGGGGTGACTGGCGGGGCTCGGACCAGGTTCTGTTACCCAGAATTCTTTGCAAAGCTCAAAAATTGGCTAAAAAAACACATGTTCCTCACATTTCTGTGGCAGAAAGTTCTGGAATCTGAGAGGAGCCACAAATTTCCTTCCACCCAGCGTTCCCCCACGTCTCCCGATAAAAATGATACCTCACTTGTGTGGGTAGGCCTAGCGCCCGCGACAGGAAACGCCCCAAAGCGCAACGTGGACACATCACAGAAAACAGACCTGTTTTTAGCAAAGTGCCTACCTGTAGATTTTGGCCTGTAGCTCAGCCGCCACCTAGGGAAACCTACCAAACCTGTGCATTTCTGAAAACTAGAGACCTAGGGGAATCCAAGGAGGGGTGACTGGCGGGGCTCGGACCAGGTTCTGTTACCCAGAATCCTTTGCAAAGCTCAAAAATTGGCTAAAAAAACACATGTTCCTCACATTTCTGTGGCAGAAAGTTCTGGAATCTGAGAGGGGCCACAAATTTCCTTCCACCCAGCGTTCCCCCACGTCTCCCGATAAAAATGATACCTCACTTGTGTGGGTAGGCCTAGCGCCCGCGACAGGAAACGCCCCAAAGCGCAGCGTGGACACATCACATTTTTTCATTGAAAACAGTGCCTACCTGTAGTTTTTGGCCTGTAGCTCAGCCAGCACCTAGGGAAACCTACCAAACCTGTGCATTTCTGAAAACTAGAGACCTAGGGGAATCCAAGATGGGGTGACTTGAGGGGCTCTGACCAGGTTCTGTTACCCAGAATCCTTTCCAAACCTCAAATATTGGCTAAAAAAACGCATTTTTCACACATTTCGGTGACAGAAAGTTCTGGAATCTGAGTGGAGCCACAAATTTCCTTCCACCCAGCGTTCCCCCAAGTCTCCCGATAAAAATGATACCTCAGTTGTGAGGGTGGGCCAGGTGCCTCCAACAGAATAAGGCCCAAAACTTGTAGAGATACAGGGGATAGTACTGCGAGTTTATAAGGACATATTCTTTTATACATCTTTAGACTGACTCTGCTTTGGGGACCCACATACGTGAGGTGTCATTTTATTTGGGAGACTGAGGGGAACACTGGGGAGTAGGAATTTTGTGCTGGAGTGGTGATCGTACGAAGAAAAGTCAGGAAAATATGCTTTTTTTAAGCACATTTTGAGGTTTACAGAGGAGTCTGGGTAAGAAAATGTTGGGGGATCCACGCAAGCCACTCCTCCCTAGACTCCTTGGGGTGTCTAGTTTTAAAGAATGTCTGGGTTTGGTAGGTTTCCCTAGATGAAGGCCGCACACAGGACCAAAAACATAGGTGCCCTCTCCCCCCCCAAACACAGGTAGTTTTGTAATATATCGTTTTGATGTGCCCACATACGTCCGTGATGTGCCAAACACTAAAATTTTGAAAAGAAACACACTTAGGTTATGTGAAAAAGACCCCTCACCCACCAACCAAGTTGGTGGCATGCTTCATCATCGGGGTCCCACCTGAGGCACCTAGCGTGTCATAGGTGTGCTGCCTGATTACAGCGGAGCAGGTTTGGTCATTTTTACCACACATACTGGTTGGATTTGGCACGAGGGTGAGTGATGGTTCAGTGGATCAAATTTTACTAACAAGAGCTTTCACAAAAATGAAAAGCACTGTTAGTAACTGAAAGGCAAAAAACTGAACCAATGACTCACAGCTCGTGAGCTGTAAAGCCGCGACAAGGCACCAACCGCTTTACAGTCCATTCACACAACTTTCATACATGACACACACAAGGCCATTCACACCGCCAGCCACGGGCCCAGCACATTACAACACTCACATCGACAGACAGCGCCACTCAAGGGCCCATCACTTACATACGGCCACATGCCTGATACAACAATCACACCAGCTGATGGGAGTGTGTGGACTGGTGTTTGGCTTGCAGTGTGTTGCAGTAGCCAACATCAAGTCAATATGTACAGTCTCAGCCAAGCCCCACTCCACACACAATGGCATCATATTTTTTTTTTTTTTAACAGAGGAACCCCTAACTAAGTAGAAAGAATTACAAAACAACAAACACAAAAGCTCTAACTAACAACATGACAGAAATGCTAACCATGAAACTAAACACATGAAAATACAAAACAGACATGAGTTTACACTCATGGTTGTTCCCAGAAATTCTTCTGGGTGTGGTAATTCTTAAAACAAGCACCGACACACAGCCCAGGCTTTGAAGGACAATCTGGGCAGTACATTCGAGTCTCCCTCCGGATACCTCTTCGAAAACACACTCTACATTTCTTAGCTGGAAAGTCTTTTTTGGGTGTGGGAGGAATGTGCTCAGCAAAGTGGCGATCTTTCAATCTAGCCACATCCTCCACCACTGCTTCTCTAGGAACTCTGGCCTGTTCCACCACAATAAGGCTCTCTATCACTGACTCCTGAAATTTCACAAATGTCATCTTTGAGTCTGGAGACCTATCCCTAAACACAATAAAAGCATTGAAGGTTGCTAAGTGGAAGAGGTGAAGTGCTAACTTCTTATACCAAACATAAGACTTACGAATAGCAGTATAAGGTTCCAACCTCTGGTCAACTCTATCTACACCTCCCATGTGCTTATTATAATCTAAAATGCACACAGGTTTGCGCACTTCAGCAACCTGGCCCCAAACAGTCACAGGGGAAGTACTCTCATCATGGATGGTACTTAGCATGTAGACATCCCTCTTGTCTGAAAATTTCAAAGCTAGCAGCTCCTCGTTCCGCAAGGCACAGCACTGTCCCCTCTCAAGTTTTTTACAGACAAGCTCCCTTGGATAGCCTTTCCGGTTAGAACGGATTGTGCCACAAGCAACTGTGTCCACTCTAAACAATTCCTTGAACAACTGCACACCAGTGTAGAAGTTATCTACATACAAATGGTGACCTTTGTTGAACAGTCGTCTACCAAGATCCCACACTATTTTCTCAGTAACTCCAAAAGTGGGAGGACAACCAGGGGGGTCAATATTGGAATCCCTACCAGTGTACACACGGAAACTATACACATATCCTGTCCTACTTTCAGACAGCATATACAATTTAATTCCATATCGTGCCCTTTTGCTAGGAATGTACTGCCTAAAAACCAAACGACCCTTGAAGAGGACCAAAGACTCGTCCACACTTATCTCTTTGCCTGGAACATAGACCTCCGAAAACCGATCTACAAAATGATCAAGGACAGGCCTAATCTTAAAAAGACGGTCAGAATCTGGGTGATCTCGTGGCAAGGCTAATGCATTGTCAACAAAATGCAGCATCCTAAGAAGAAGCAAATACCGATTACGACTCATGGTAGCTGGAAATATAGCTGTTGCCATCAAGGGACTAGTAGACCAATAAGAAGCCAGTGACCCCATCAAAAAAGTCAAACCCAAAAACTTTTTTAGCTCCTCCAAATTTGTGGGAATCCACTGGGCAGCTCTAGAGTGTGGCCTAAGTCTAGCAGCGTTGTCCCTCAAATGCTGCTCCGCATACAAATTAGTCTGCTCAACAATCTCTTCCAAAAACACATCATCCATGAATAACTCAAAGAAATTGATAGGCATAAAGTTCTCTGTATTGGCGTTACACCCCGGGAGACCAGTAAAGGCAGGCAACTCTGGCTGCTCCATGTTTGGGGCAACCCAGACATCAGGTCTTCTAACGGGAAACCTTTCAGCCCCAGGTTGCTGCACTATTGGCACATCAATGTCCTCCTCTAAAACAGAACCTTCATCTGCACTGAGTGTGGCTTCATCATCAGAAGATTCCCCTCCAACAGAAACATCACTGCCAGAATCTCTGACTTCCTCCTCTGCCTCAGATGCAGAGTCCGTCTCATAGTCATGATCAGACTGTGACTCAAAAAGCATACCAACCACCTGCTGAGCGGTCATCCTGCGGCTAGCCATGATCTCTCCTGCTAAAATTAACTGGACAAATTCACCACCAACAACCAGCACTGTGTAAGACAAGTAACAAAGTGTAGCTTTGTTAGTAAGAGTTACAAACTCAAAAACTATACCGCTCACTTGCCTGAAAAAGCTTGATTCACCAGCAACTACACAGCAATCACCAATGATATCCCACTAAAAAGAAAGAAAGAAAGGCAAATTAGAAATAAGACAAAACAAATATCATTGTGCACAAACCTAAGGACAATTTCACACACAATCCTGCATTTAGTACACCCCCTACAAACATGTCATTCATGCATGGCAACAATACTCCTTTGGAGTAAATTGTTTTTACTTACCTAAAACATGCAACTGTGCAAACTGCAGGTCAACCACCGCCAAAACCGCAAGGAGCCACAGCAAATAAAGCAAAAGCTTTGAACTAGAACAAAAAGGAGGAATTTTTTTTTTATCACAAATGCAAAGACTTCTTCAGTTGACAAACACCCCACCATCAAACATTTTAGAAATTGGTGCCTAAGTGGATTCTGTCATAGGGGCAGATGGGCCTACTAAAAAAATAGGCCTGTCTGCCCCAAGGAAGCCAGAAAATACCTTTAGTACTGTGTCCCCATGGAGAGCGACCCTTGCCAAAGGGGACAGCCCTCAAACAAAAAAAAACAAAAAAAACACACACAACACTATCCCTGGTGCCTAAGTGGCTTCTGCCCCCTTGGGGGCAGGTGGGCCTAAGAAAATAGGCCCATCTGCCCCCAGGGGGTGTAGAAATGGCCAACAGGTCAATGCCCCCCTTGGGGGGGCGCCCCGTGACCAAGGGGACGCCCCCCCACAAAAATAAACAAATAAAAAAAAATCCCTGGCGTTCTAGTGGTTTCTGCCCCCCTTGGGGGCAGATCAGCCTAAAAATAATAGGCTGATCTGTCTCCAAGGGGTGCAGAAATGGCCTGGGTACATGTGCCCCCAAAGTGGGGGGCGACCCTTGCCCAAACCCCCCCATCCACTAACACACACACACACACACACTATCCCTGGTGTCTACGTGGCTTCTGCCCCCCTTGGGGGCAGGTGGGTCTAGAAAAATAGGCCCATCTGCCCCCAGGGGGGGCAGAAATGGCCAACAGGTCAATGCCCCCCTTGGGGGGGCGCCCCGTGCCCGAGGGGACGCCCCCCCCACAAAAATAAACACATAAAAAAAAATCCCTGGCGTTCTAGTGGTTTCTGCCCCCCTTGGGGGCAGATCAGCCTAAAAATAATAGGCTGATCTGTCTCCAAGGGGTGCAGAAATGGCCTGGGTACATGTGCCCCCAAAGTGGGGGGCGACCCTTGCCCAAGCCCCCCCCCATCCACTAACACACACACACACACACACTATCCCTGGTGTCTACGTGGCTTCTGCCCCCCTTGGGGGCAGGTGGGTCTAGAAAAATAGGCCCATCTGCCCCCAGGGGGGGCAGAAATGGCCAACAGGTCAATGCCCCCCTTGGGGGTGCGCCCCGTGCCCAAGGGGACACCCCCCCACAAAAATAAACACATAAAAAAAAATCCCTGGCGTTCTAGTGGTTTCTGCCCCCCTTGGGGGCAGATCAGCCTAAAAATAATAGGCTGATCTGTCTCCAAGGGGTGCAGAAATGGCCTGGGTACATGTGCCCCCAAAGTGGGGGGCGACCCTTGCCCAAGCCCCCCCCCATCCACTAACACACACACACACACACACTATCCCTGGTGTCTACGTGGCTTCTGCCCCCCTTGGGGGCAGGTGGGTCTAGAAAAATAGGCCCATCTGCCCCCAGGGGGGGCAGAAATGGCCAACAGGTCAATGCCCCCCTTGGGGGGGCGCCCCGTGCCCAAGGGGACACCCCCCCACAAAAATAAACACATAAAAAAAAATCCCTGGCGTTCTAGTGGTTTCTGCCCCCCTTGGGGGCAGATCAGCCTAAAAATAATAGGCTGATCTGTCTCCAAGGGGTGCAGAAATGGCCTGGGTACATGTGCCCCCAAAGTGGGGGGCGACCCTTGCCCAAGCCCCCCCCCATCCACTAACACACACACACACACACACTATCCCTGGTGTCTACGTGGCTTCTGCCCCCCTTGGGGGCAGGTGGGTCTAGAAAAATAGGCCCATCTGCCCCCAGGGGGGACAGAAATGGCCAACAGGTCAATGCCCCCCTTGGGGGGGCGCCCCGTGCCCGAGGGGACGCCCCCCCACAAAAATAAACACATTAAAAAAAATCCCTGGCGTTCTAGTGGTTTCTGCCCCCCTTGGGGGCAGATCAGCCTAAAAATAATAGGCTGATCTGTCTCCAAGGGGTGCAGAAATGGCCTGGGTACATGTGCCCCCAAAGTGGGGGGCGACCCTTGCCCAAGCCCCCCCCCATCCACTAACACACACACACACTATCCCTGGTGTCTACGTGGCTTCTGCCCCCCTTGGGGGCAGGTGGGTCTAGAAAAATAGGCCCATCTGCCCCCAGGGGGGGCAGAAATGGCCAACAGGTCAATGCCCCCCTTGGGGGGGCGCCCCGTGCCCAAGGGGACACCCCCCCACAAAAATAAACACATAAAAAAAAATCCCTGGCGTTCTAGTGGTTTCTGCCCCCCTTGGGGGCAGATCAGCCTAAAAATAATAGGCTGATCTGTCTCCAAGGGGTGCAGAAATGGCCTGGGTACATGTGCCCCCAAAGTGGGGGGCGACCCTTGCCCAAGCCCCCCCCATCCACTAACACACACACACACACACACTATCCCTGGTGTTTACGTGGCTTCTGCCCCCCTTGGGGGCAGGTGGGTCTAGAAAAATAGGCCCATCTGCCCCCATGGGGGGCAGAAATGGCCAACAGGTCAATGCCCCCCTTGGGGGGGCGCCCCGTGCCCAAGGGGACGCCCCCCCACAAAAATAAACACATAAAAAAACATCCCTGGCGTTCTAGTGGTTTCTGCCCCCCTTGGGGCAGATCAACCTAAAAATAATAGGCTGATCTGCCCTCAAGGGGGGCAGAAATGGCCCTAAAAGACATGCCCCCCAAAGGGGAGCGACCCTTGCCCAAGGGGGCGCCCCCCCATCCACTACACACACAATCCCTGGTGCCTAAGTGGCTTCTGCCCCCCTTGGGGGCAGATGGACCTAAAAAAAATAGGCCGATCTGCCCCCAAGGGGGGCAGAAATGGCCAGCAGTTCTCTGCCCCCTTGGGGGGGGGCGCCCCTTGCCCAAGGGGGCACCCCCTCCCAACATACCTGCACAGAAAATATAAATCCCTGGTGATCCAGTGGTTTCTGCCCCCCTTGGGGGCAGATCCGCCTAAAAAGTAGGCCAATCTGCCCCCAAGGGGGGCAGAAATGGCCGTAACTAATTGCCCCCACAAGGGGAGCGACCCTTGCCCAAGGGGCCGCTCCCCGCCAGCAAGAAACACGAGCAAACAACAAAAAAAACAAATCCCTGGTGTCTAGTGGGCATTCCTGCTGCCCGATCGCAATGCGATCGGGCAGCAGGAATGCTCAAAGAGACACCGGGGGAAAGGAAAAGCCTTTCCTTTCCCCCGGTGCCTCTTTAGCCCAAACCCCCCACCCACCGGGAAGAGGAACTCACCTCTTTCCTCGTCGCCGCACAGGAAGCAAATGGCTTCCTGTGCGGCGAAATCCCCATAATGAAGTCAGCGCGCGATCGCGCGCTGACGTCATTATGGGGGGGTGGGGGGGTCGGGGGTGGAAGGGGAAGGGCTTCCCCTTCCATCCCTGACTTTGGGGGGGTGGGGGGAAGCACACAGAGGGAGCGAGAGCGCTCCCTCTGGGCTGTGTGCCGAGGACGTAGTGGTTACGTCCTCGGCACAGCAGCACTGTGCCGCGGGACGTAACCACTACGTCCGCGGCACAGAAGGGGTTAAAGAGATGTGTCTTCAGCTCGTTCCTAAATAGGAGAAGAATATGGTGGTACTCATGGATATAGGGATGTTGGTGCAATTCCTTTGTGCCTCCAGTCTGATGATGTCCTGGCTGCGCTTGTGCCAAAAGCAACTGGAGATGATGAGCTTGTCTGGCAGATAGCGGGGTTGCACTTTGTCACAGATTTGTAAATGATACAGGTAGTTTTGAAGATGATGTGATGTAGGAGCGTGCCGAAGTAGGTGCCTGCAAATGCCACAATTATGCCTGACATGACTTAGTGGGTGGAAATGGCTAATGGGCACTCCCTATGCAATGGGATAAACGTTCCTGGGCCAATCCATTTTCAACATGGCAAAAGTGTTCAAGCTCAATAAACTTGGGCTCCAACATCTGAAAGGCCATCTACAGGGTGCCAATCTCTGATATGGTAGACGGAAGTGGAAGAGGATGATGTCTTGCACCTGAAAGTGAGCCCCCCACAGTGAGAAACTTAAGAAGCTAGAGAAACCTCAAGAGGAAGTGGCGGGCTCCTTGCCAGTCCAATGGCTCACAATGAGGCCCTTCCATGGCCCCTAATTAGAACCTCCACCTGACAGGGGGCAATTAGATCCCTAGTTCCAGCCACTGACAGCTGTCAGTGGCCTCTGTTGGTTGCATGAGTTTTGGGCAGATCTGGTCCTCACAGAGGAATCCTAAGATGTTTTATTTACGATGCTTCCAGTACAAAAGAGACTCGATTGTGCCTCTGAGTGTCAAAATAAAACCATAAGTTCAATGTTAATGTATCTGTGCTAAAAATAGAAATTCCTTCAGTCACAGAATGTTCAGGGCATTTCCAACGTCTCTCCCAAGCTTGTAGTTTCAATCACGCGCACGCATCTCTCCAACTGTTTTTCAGTTATGCTTCACGTGCTCACAGCGTGAGCTCCCTACGAAGTACTGACTGTTAAATAACCATAAACTTGGTTATAATATCTTTTTTTGCTGGAAATCACAGCAGTCATGCAGGGCAACAACGACCACTTTCCTTTGTAATTTACAGTTTTACTTGAATTTGCTGCAGCACATTTTAAACTTCCACCTACTCGGAATGCGTAAACAACCACGGCACGGTCGCTCTCAAACTTGACCCTTCGCACACATCAACAATAAACTGGGTTCCATTGGTCAGTAGCCCAATCTTGTTTTTCTTTTCTTTCTTATGAAATACTTGCCACAAATGCTGCGAGCACACTGTTCACTTCACCGACGTCTTCAGAAATGAGTCAGGGGTCCAATATCTTCATACAGGTTTCGCCAGTTCCAACCATAGGGTGCTTAATCTCCGCATCCCACCCTCGTCGCCACTTTTCCAAATAAGTAAAAGGCACTCCTTGGAAATATGTAGAAGCTGTTTATTAAGTCACCAAACAAAGACCCCTGACCGCAGCCTTCATCAACTGTCCTCTGTCTCCACTCCTGGAATCCTCCCTCCGGTTACATTCTACATTCCATAGCTTGTCAGGAACAGTACAATGAAAATAAAAGTACATAGAATAGATTGTCATTTGACATGTCACAAGATATAACACATCCCCTTTCCTAAACATTAAAACAAACTGAATATAACAACGGAAAAAAAATGATTAAAAAAAACACAACATCTATACTTAACAAAACAAAATATATACAGGACCATATAATGCATGGTAAGGATGCTCGCTCTAACCAATCAATGAAACATACTTAAGTACACTCATAATCGCAAAATCTCTTCGGCTTTATCTTAACACGATTAGATGTTCTATTTTCAGTGACCTCGGTTGCAGTTTTTTTCTTTGTCCCAAACCATTGTCTCATTTCAATCTCGCTGCACAAAGTAACCTTCCTCATATTCCACCACTTTCCATCTGACAATCTCACCAAGTTTCCTTTGGCTTCGAGCACCTCTTTAGGATCTGACCATTTGGAAAATCCCTTTTTAAACATACCCCCTTCACGCACTCGGACATACATTACCTTTTTACACCTCCTTCTCCCTTTTATCAACTTTTCATTATGTCTTTGCACATATTGAACTTGGTACTTCCTAACCTTTTCTTTCATTGTTTTTTCCTTCAACCCCTGTCGATTTGTCCTTTCCATCCAAGCAGGCACGGCCACTGTGCACGGCACTCTACCTTTCATCAACTTGAATGGCGTTTCCCCAGTTACAGAATGTGGTGTAATTCTGTAATCCCATAACATATCCTTCACTTGTTTTTTACAACACAGGTTTGCAGACATAGCTAGTTGTATACACTCTCCTAACACCCTGTTGAAACGCTCCACCAAACCATTCCCCCTGGGATGATAGACAGGTGTCTTGTGATGCTTAATACCCCACTTGCTAAGAAATGACTCAAATTCCTCAGAAACAAATTGAGGACCATTGTCAGACAAAATAATGCCTGGACATCCTTCCCTTCTAAAAACCTCCTCACAAAATGTAATCACATTGGATGACTTTATATCCCTCATGAACGCCACTTCTGGCCACTTAGAATGGTAATCCATCATTACTATTGCAAACCTGTCATTAGTACCTAAACACTCAAAAGGACCACAAATGTCTATGGCTACTTTTTCCCACGCTCGATCAGGAAATGGAATGAAATTCAAAGGTGTGTCCTGTGATGTGTGCGACTTGTCACTACATGCACATGGAATACAGTTCCTGACAA
This sequence comes from Pleurodeles waltl, assembly GCF_031143425.1. Classification (NCBI taxonomy): domain Eukaryota; kingdom Metazoa; phylum Chordata; class Amphibia; order Caudata; family Salamandridae; genus Pleurodeles; species Pleurodeles waltl. The sequence continues at coordinate 137,067,937 of NC_090445.1, read as the reverse complement.
AACGTTCAATCTGTATATCCATGCCTGGCCACCAAAAATCAGTCCGGGCTTTTCGCTTCATGGCTGACATTCCTCCATGCCCCACATGTAGTAACTCCATTAGCCTGTGACGTAAATGTTTGGGTACCACTAACCTTTCACACCTCCTCACAATACCATCAGAGACAGACAATTCATCCCACACATTTTTGAAAACACACAAATCTTCCGACATCTTCCAACCCTGCTTAGATAACAACGCCCTTGTAAGCAAACTCAATTTGGTATCGTGTGATACAGCCTGTTTCCATTCCTCCTCACTGACGGCACCATTGCTCACTTCAGCTATTTCTGCCACCATCCATTCCTCGTCCTCAGGATACTCTTCCCCAACCAATGGTAGCCTCGACAAACAGTCGGCGTTCACATTCTTTGTCCCTGGCATGTACTTTATGGTAAACACAAACTCTTGAAGTCGATATATCCACTTAGCTATGCGTGGAGTAGCTCTGCTAGCTCCCCTTGTAGAAAACAAATCAATTAAAGGCTTGTGATCTGTGCGCAATTCAAACTCCATACCCCACACAAATGTTCTAAAGTGTTGTATACCCCACCAACAAGCCAATGCTTCCTTTTCTATGGTAGAGTATGTGCTTTCACCACCTTTGAGTGTACGAGAAGCAAATGCCACTGCTCTTTCCCGACCATCACACTTCTGCATTAACACTGCTCCTAGACCGTAATTGCTGGCATCTGTTATGATTATTGTCTTATCAGCAGGATCAAAAGGTTTTAACACTACCGCTTTTATAATAGAGCCCTTAATATCCTCAAACGCCCGTTGGCATTCCTGTGTCCAATTAAATATCATTCCTTTTTTCATAAGTGCTCGTAACACATGGACCCTTTCAGAAAAATTATCCACAAACTTCGAATAATATTCCGCAAGCCCCAAAAAAGAACGCAGTTGTTCTTTATCTTGAGGAACTGGTGCTTCTTCAATCGCTTCCACCAAATTGCACTTGGGTTTAATCCCTTCACTTGTCAGTGTGTGTCCTAAGTATTCAACCTCTTTCACCCCAAACTTGCATTTATCCAAACCAATAGTAAGACCAGCCTGTTCTAATCTTTTCAAAACCGTCGATAGCACTACATCATGCAGTTTTTCATTTTTTTCCCACACTAATATGTCATCTTGGAAAACAAGCACATTTGTCATGCCCTGCAATATCCTCTGCATGACCCTTTGGAACACTGCCGAAGCTGATGCTAAGCCAAAAGGCATGCGAGTAAATCTATAAGCCCCTTCTGGAGTTACAAAAGATGTAAGATGCCTGGAATCCGAATGCAGTTGTATTTGATGATAAGCATTCAATAAATCTAACGTAGTGAAATATCCAGCATTTTTCACGGACATCAACATTTCATTAATGCAAGGAAGAGGATGCCGGTCAACCCATATACACTCATTAAGATCACTCAAGTCCACACACATGCGAATCTTGCCATTGGGTTTCCTCGCTATAACTATAGGACTCAGCCACTCGGAGGCTTCAATAGGCTCAATCACACCAGTATCACATAAACGCTTCAACTCCTCCTTCAATTTTTCTCGTAATGCATATGGAACATTCCGTACTTTATGTACCTTTGGGGTCACACCTTTTTTTAAAACAATTTTGTGTTCAAATCCCTTCAAGCAACCCAAACTTTGAGCAAATAAATTTGGAAATAAAGAGCACCATTTACTTTTCTTGTTGAGCTCTGTCAGTAACACCTGGTCAGGATGATTGGGGTTCAATATCATTCCTAACGCTCGTTGCTCCCTCCAACCCAGCAACGTTCTCCCTTTTTCAACCACATAAATTTTGCCTTTTGCTTTCCTTCCCAAAAATTCTAGATCTGCTGTGAAATATCCCTTTATAGGCAATTTAGTCCCACAATACCCTTCAGGCTCAACATCAGTAGGACACAACTCATACTTGCCTATGCTCTCCCAAACTGACTCATCCACCAATGTAAAAGGCGAACATGAATCTGCCCATGCTTGTACTTCTTTGTCATTCATTTTCACAGTACATTTTGGAGGATTATATTGTTCACCTAATTGATTTACCTTGTATTGTGATTCTACACCACATACTACCATCACTTCGATTTCATTATCATTATCCGTAACCATCCGATGTTCAATTTGAGCATCACCTTCATTCACCAGGTTTACTCCCTTTTTCACATACATGCTTGTACCCATCTTACACACTCTGGCAAAGTGTCCCATCTTCTTACACTTAAAACACTTTGCATTGCCAGCAGGACAATTACTTGCTTCTGCAGTGTGTCTTGCACTTCTACACCTATAACATGTCTTTCTTCTATCTCCGTCCTGTGATCACATCAAGCCATTTCCCAACTCTCTCTTACTACTAGTACGTGCAGGTTTTTTAACCACATTCACAGCCGCACTTTCACTTTGCTCTATTTTTTCCTTGAATGCATTGCTGCTCAATTCTTTTACATATCGGGAAGTGTCTTCCATACGTCTGGCTATCTCTATGGTTTTTTCTAAAGTGGGATCCTTCAAATCTAACAATTTCTCTTGAATTTTAACATTATTGGTTCTATTAATTAATTGATCCCTTATTATTTCATCACGTATATCTTTAAACTTGCATGAAATGGACAATCTTCTCAGGACTGCAACATACTGCTCAATAGTTTCACCCTGCAGTTGAGCTCGCGAAAATAATTTATGTCTTTCAACCACTACACTTATTTTTTTTCCAAAATTATCTTCCAAAGATTTTAAAGCATCTGCATACTCATCCTCCTCTATCCCATCTGCGTCCGAGCTTGCATTTTCATCTCTATACTCATTAACATTTATAGGTAACGTTCTCAAAACTATTCTTCCTTCCACACCCAGACAATGCTTCAAAATGGCCAATTTCCTTTTTGCAACAAACGTGTCCCCCTCTATGGCCTCTAAATATGCTTCAAACATGTTCTTCCAATCTTCCCATGCTATACTTGGGCATCCTGGTTCTTGCAAAAACATTGGCGGTGCAGATATAGACTGTCCTGCCATTTTTGCCATATATTTTTATGTGTACACCAGCTAGACATGCATGGGGTGTAAATATTCTTTGCTAAATAACCTTTTACAATTATAATTAAATGTACAAGGCTAATTCCTACTACTAAACAGATTAATACAAAATAAATATGTGTGGTGAGTTTGAAATTTCTCCACCAGGTGGAGGTGTTGTTCAATTATTGTCCAAGAATTTCAACCATATAAAAAACCGAATGAAACACTTCCTTGTTGTTCCCAAATTGGAAACAGATGTTGTTTTAGACTTTCTCCGTGACTTCCTTTGTCATGACGTTGTGACGTGTGGCTGCGCCGCCTCACAGAGGAATCCTAAGATTCCTCACCTGATGGTGATGGTGATGGTCCTCACCTGGAGACAGAGGTCTGACCTATGTCGCAGAATGGGCCACATCACATTTTTGGCCATGGTGGTACTGTCAGCCTACAGCAAGGGTATTCAAACTGAGTGGCGGGCCGCCCAAGGGGGCCTCAAGTGATTGCGGGGGGAAAGGTGCAAGGCTCAAGGTGCAAGGCTCTGGCCAAAAGAAGCATTATGCTGCTAACAGGGCTTCGTTTTAAGCAGAAAAAAATGAGCAGCAGTAAACCGCTCTGTAATGGGCCATCACAAACAGGTTTTGCCATTTATATCCAAGCTGGGAGTGTGTGTCAAGAAGGAAGGGACTCGAAATACCCTTGAAAACCCCCACCACCACCCCCAACAATCACACTGTGGATACTTTTACATGTTAGTATTGCCTCCTGGACTACAATAGTACGTTTGGCATCATGTACTGCATTTGTAAAACAGTAGCAGAACATAACTGCTATTTAAATACGTCTAGACATATTTAAATGTTGCCTATTTAATAGAATAATTGTTTAAAATATGAAGGAGGGCCCCAGTGATTTTTTTCCCAACTGAGGGGGCACAGCATTAAAAAGGTTGGAGACCACTGGCCTACATAGATGCACTTGTGAGCCACCTTGGGTTAATCACATCACCAGTGTGATCTGCAGGTGGGGAGAAGGTTAACCCATAGACAGGGTTCATTGCTGGTGAAACTGATGACAGAAGGAGGCAAGTAGGTTCAGAGGGGCATATAACAGATAAGGGCAGCTGCAGAGGCAGCAAACTATCCACATTTTATAGTCTGAACAGGGAAGCTCATCAAGGGATTGATTAGTCTACCCTAGGTCCTGGCTGGAAGACGCCCTGTGTAGGAAATCCGCCTCTTCCTCCTATTTCTTGTACTTTGCTGGATCCTATATTTTTGCTGACTTTAGACCTCTGTGCACATTACCTGTGCTACCTGGTAAAGTGCCGGTGTCCATCCTTCCAAAAGGATGAAATTGGTATACCTCCTGTACACCCCTGGTATACATTTAACTTAACTACACGTCCCTAGTATATGGCACAAAATGTACCCAAGGCCTGTAAGGTAAATGTCACAAGAGACTGAAGCATCCATTGTGCCATCCACTATAGCGACGGTATAAAGCATGGCTGCAGGCCTGGCAAGGTAACCTGACTAAAGCTGTTTTTAAACTACAATTGGACCTGTCAAAATAAACCCTTACTTTTAAATATTAATGAGTGACTCCAAAGTAGGCCTTATTGTCCATAAGGCAGGGTGCATGAAATTTAAACGTAGGCCATGTAGAAATGTAAAGTTATGTATAATTCAAAGGGGGGGATAAAGAAGCTGTGTTGGAGGTTCACTCAGCTACCTGTTCATAGACACCAGTAATCAAAAGAAGTGAACCCTTATACTGCTGTATTCCAGGCCGTCAGAGATATTTCTCAGCAGACACTGAATCACATATTCTAACCTAAACGGTGTATGTTATCATTGTGGGGTGATTTCGTGTTTAACCTCATCACGGGGTCTTTATTCACTTGAGTGGCCCGTTCTCCAAGCCAATTACTCTTTCTACCTGGAGAGCAGATATCTCTGTGAGAACAAAGGTTAAAATGTGTATTTAAAATTACCTCCTATCCACCACATTCATACATTTATGCCCATAAAAAGGATAGGGATAGGGTTAAAAACAGGTGATTTTGTGAGGACAAATAATCAATCCTATACATCCAGAATTAAGGTCAACATGTTTCAGCCTATATTGGCCACCCAGGGAAAAGGGCTTTCATCAGGACCTAATCAAGAACAGATTACCTGCAACTCTCATGTAATCACCGTATGTATTATGGCTCACAGTTCATGTGTTAAACTGCACACTCAAGTGAATAAAGACCCTGTGGTGATGCTACTCATGAAATCACCCCACGGTGATAACATACACCGTTGAGGGTAAAATATGTGGTTCAGGGTCTGCTGGGAAATATCTCTTAGGGCCAGGAACACAGCAGTATGAGGGTTCACTTTTTTTGGTTATTGGTGAAATTTAAAGTTATACATGTCTACACGGTGCCTAGGCCCCAAGAACTATTTTCATTGTAGCGAGGCTGGCTGTTCCATAGGAAAGCCGTGAATGCAATATTCAATTTAATAATTGCATATCAGGCTAGAAAACACTTAAAAATGTCATTCTTATACTCTTTGTAATATCTATTTAAATCCCAATTCACTGGTGAAGTAGAATTTTAATAAATATTAAGGAAAATGTACTTTTAGAAAGTTACCTTTTCCCTACCTGAAGCTTCTGGAGGCTAATGTGCATTAGCCTCCAGCTGCAACCCTCTGAGTGATCAAGTCTGAGGAGTGAAAACTGCTCCGAGAGGAAAAGACAAAGGGCTAGGTTTGGGCAGTTGTTTCTGTTCCTCTGGGTGGATGACCATTTGGACATTGCTCAGGATCTTAGTTAACTAGAAAAGGGGCATTATCTGTCACAGACAAATGTCAGATGACACCTACACAGGTCCCTTCTTTCCCCCCCAGTCAACCAGCCTCCAATCAGAGTGGGAAGGCAGCTGTCCCACAATGGGTTTGACATGACCACAACATATGGATTCCTCATTTCCCTGGCCACACCTCTTGGCGGGCAGAGAGGCTCTGCACAAGGAGAAAAGGGTTTCATCATCTTAGATTTGTGCAGATAGGGGTACCATGGGATTGCTTGCTGTAGGGCACACAGAACATGTTACAACATTACGTAGGGTTATTCCTTGGAATTGTCATTCTATTGCTTAGGGTAGGGCCAGGAGTCACCTACACAAGCAAGCTGGTGCCAGGCATAAATATGGCATCCCCAATACCCTTCTTAGAACACTACTGGACGGGTTAAAGATCAGAAGAGGACTAAACTTGCTAAGACCTAACAAAAGCCCTGAAGGATTGTACCTGCTCTGCCTCATGTACTGACCTTCTCTTCAAGCTACAGGCACACAACAAGACAAAGGAGGCCTTTTCTGCAACTTCCCAGCTGACCAGTTCATATTGGACCTCCTTAGGTCCTGTTGGTGGCTTCTGCTGGAGGGAGTTTTGACCCCCAAGTGCTGTCCCTGAGGTTCTGAAACCCTAAACTTTGTCAAAATGTACTCCATTTCACATCCTATAAAACATGGAACTTATAAACTTTTTGGTACTTGAGGACCAGGGCAAACCTGCCAGGCTAATGTGACAAAAGCACATTGCCACTGGGCTGAGGAATCAGGTTTCCCCTTCTTGGAACTTTTCCACAGCAGCAAAACCGATTCAGGAGGACCTTGAGGAGTTGGAATCTGACCTTGTGGAGCCCTCTTAGGCTGCAGCTTGCAGCCTAGACTTGCTGAAGAAATCCAAGCTCCAAGCAAGTGGCTTTGGGCCTGATTAGATCTCAGCGGAGGGAATACTCCATAACAGATGCAACGGATATCCCATCCGCCATGTTACAATCCCCATAGCAAATAATGGGACCGTAATACAGGGGACAGGATATTTGTCACGTTAGTGACAGAGTATTCCCCTCCACCAAGATTTAAATCAGGCCATAAGTGTGAATGTAGATCTTCCTCTGGCAAAAGCGCCAAAAGTATCCAGCAGATTAAGGACATTCCTTCGACGTGCAATTTGAATATCTCCCACGCTGGGATTTCCCGCTAAAAGTGAACAGCTTCACCCGGCCTCATCCAAAGGCAATCCGACCTCATGGAGCCATTCTCGGCTGCATCCTGATCCCTTGCCCCACTGGAGACTTTGGACTTCTATTTCAGAGGCTAAGTGTAAAGGTGAAACTTATTACTATGTTAAATTGGTTTCTGTAGCCGACCTACACTTCATCGCAGTTTGCCTCAAATTGTGCCTACTTCCCAGTCTTCTGCGACCAGTTGACTGTGATTTTTAACCATTTTTATTGATATCTTTATTTAAACCTTTAAAAATTCATATCTCTGGTTCCCCTTATTGGATATTTCTCTCCATGGTGCTATTTCATTTATTAAGATGTACTTATTTTTATGACACTCATAGCTCGGTACCTTAATTGGGCTGACATTCATCAGCATCCACTCACCCTGTGTGGGCAGGTCTTGCATTTTCAGCATTCATCTGGAGTTTTCTGTCTCATCAGCAATGACTGAGACAGGGATCATTGACATAGAAGCAATGCATAGATGGTCTTTTGTAACAAAACAGAAACTACATTGCGAACTACATTGAGTCAAGCCCCTCCAATATTGTTGGCGGATAAGTTTCCTGAAGCACAGTGATGTTAAGTAATCTATCTAAGATCACACTAATTTGATGCATTGTGGAAGCTTGGATTAAAACCATGTGTCATACTTCTGAACTTCACAAGTCTGCAACTTAGATGCCGCAAAGCCTCCGTCGGAATTCCCAGTGCTTAATTTGAGCCGGTGGTTTCCGGTGCCGGGCAGCAGCACTTATTTTTGAGGGCCGACACTTATTTTTCTGCCTCAAGCATTTACTGCGAGCAAAAGACACATATGGGAATATGGAGGAGGAGAAAAATGAAAAAGCGTCACAAAGGGAGAAAGCAAAAAGCAGCAAGAGTGAGCTGAGGGGCCGGGAGTGGCTGTAAATGGATAAAAGAGGCCCGAGATGACTCTAGGATTGGACTGCCTCAGTATTCTGTTCTCGCACATTTAATTGCCTCAGCCGTGTGTTTCAGAGGAGAGCTTTGGGCCCTCCATGATTTTATTTACAAATTTAGGACGGGAAATTCCTAACGCCCTCCCATAGCATTCACCATTTAATGTGTGAACAGTAGTTATAAGGGGTGAATCTGATATTTGTATGTGTAGGTGCTTCCCTGGTGATATCCAAACGTCTCTGACATCTTGGCAGATCCTTCTCAAAGCAAAGCAATTACTATACAAAGTATGGTTATGTTACTTTATGTTGGAGTTTACAAAGCACCTTGTACATAGCTGAGGGTATTGCGGGAAAGATGGAGAGAATATTGGTGGATAGGAGGGAGAGGGAAGAGGGAATGTGAAGAGACCCCGTTTGACGAGGATGGCACATGTCTGTGGTTGTTTTGCTGGGCTGTAAATCCTTTCGGGCAGCGACTGGCTGTTTTAGCTCAGTGGTTTACAACTCTTCTGAGTTCCTACTGTCGGACTCATGGACATTTCGACCCCTGACTTACCCCTTGCGACCCCTTGCATTGCTTTATTGCCCCTGGCCTCAGAGGTGGCAAAATCAGCGCGAGAAACATATAGGCAGCTTCTCCTTGTGGACGTCAATTGGGGCTGCACTCTCTTTGTATTCTGTCATATTTTATTACACTAATAGTGGATAATATTTGTAGATATAAATATATTTTTCACTATTAGTGTAATAAAATGGAGTTCACTTGGCTGAAATTTGATCTTCCCTGGCTGCTGAGCTAAATAAATAATGCTTTTCAAATGTATGTTGTGTGCGTGCTTGCGAGTGAGTGTGTGTTTATATGAGAGAAAGTTTGTGCGAGTGTGAATGTGTGTTATGTGCAAGCATATGTGTGTGAGAGCAAGTGAAGGTCACAGGGTGTGTGGTGTCACTTCCGCTACCGTAGCAGTTGCTGAGTTGGCGTTCATGGACTGTGCAGTAAGGGGGTGAATGAGCCGTCCGCTGACCTCCTCTGCCCCTCTTCACTGCTGGAGGCGCCGCCCTGGCCCCGCCTTCAGTCAGATATCCACCCTTCTTCACTCAGATATCCGCTGCCCGGCTGTCACTGCGCAACAGTGCTCTGCACACCCTCAACCTTGTTTTCAAATCAGCACGTGGACTAGACCGTACCTCCTGCACCCCTCCCCAGCTCAGACAACTGCCGAGTGACAGTTTTACAAGACTGATCTATGCCCCAAGACTGGAGTCTTTAAGTCCTAGGCCTTTCTTTCACAAAGCACTGCTCTCAGGGGTCTTAGTTCAATTGGTGTGACTCTGGACTACAATTCCCAGAATGCATTATTTACATAAGAAATATACAGGACAGGCGTGAGGCATGTTTGGCATCATAAAATCAGCAGGTAACTTTACAGCCAGGCTGCCCACTTACAGAAAGACCAGCCGTTGGTCTCTACAGGTCTCTCTGCTAGGCCGAGTAGGCCTCAGGAAGCACACCACAAGAGGAACTCTTACCAGGAGGAACTGCTGCAATTCCTCCGTGAAAACGCAAATAGTGTGAGAGTTTTCCTGCTGTGACACATTAAATACAGGTATCCTAAAACTGAAATCTGATGTAGAAACGGGTACATAAAGAAAAGTTTTTATTTAGTAATTATACATCTATACCTCAGCTTTACTTCTGACAGGCCTGCTTTTTCCAATTGCCCTTCAATATTCTCTGTGCAAATAGCTCGTGTCTGGGCTTTACTTTCCACGAGTCATGTTGTGGTGTGATGACGCAGAAAAAGAAGGTCCGATATATATATTCATGTATACCGTGTAATCAATACATATAATGAAGTGTGATTTTAATAAAGAAATAATATACGAGGGAAATTGTGCCCTGAGGGTAGTTCGCCATCATTATAAACGAGCTTTATTAATCACGAAGTATTAAAAATGTAGTAATCCGTCATAATCGCAAATGTATGCCATGATTTCTTGTTTGAAAACTGTTTTGCTTAGCTTAAATTTAGTACAGGCTTTGGCCTAGTTGCTTGGTTTCAAATTCTAACTGCGTGATTTTTTTCCTTGAACTAATGAAACATATATTCTTGCTTGAAGTTGTATTTTTCCAGTAGAAACTGGCTGGTACACTTATCTCCAAGGTTTCGTGCTAGGCCGGTTACATCCCCTTTGATACAAGGTCAGTCTCTGCAGGTGCGGACAATGAAGGTACAGATAGTAAAATAATTGGCAAACCATGATACAATTTGTGTTCCAAGGCTCCAAGGACAGTGTATGCATAAATGGGCGCTAGTAAAAGACAATTTTTGATTGGACAATTTGAAGCCAACCTATCAACCCTCCAATGGAAGACCCTACAGAATTTGGAATGTTTCTTACTTAAACCCACCGGACAAAGAGAAGTCAGCCATTTTTCCTCGATGCCAGTTTGAAGCCTGATGCCAGACTCCATTTTGGACGACACCCTGATGCCCTCTTCTCTATCTGAGAGAAAGAGACTTTAAGAATTCTCACCCTAGAGACTTTAACTTTGATTTGCCCCCGTCTTGCCCATGCAGTAACTTTGCCCCATTCTCCTTGCCGTTGCAAGGAAGCTTGCCCTTAAACTTTGCCCCTTTGAAATTTGCCCCATGCTGATCAACCGGTACCTGAAGGACGAAGACTTTTCTTGAATGCTGATTGTATTTGGTAAATATGAAAGGATAAATGTATTATGCATTGTGTTTTTCCTTTTAGGTACCAACTGCTATTTTGATAGGGTCCTAGCTAGAAGTTTTCCAAATTTGTGTTGACTAAATTCGTTTTGCATGAAGTCCCACATGCCAATGCTGATTAGAGGTTAGTCGAGGTATTCATTCAATGTATCATGAAGAATTGAAATCTTGTTATGCTGACCGAATGTATGCAATTAGTCAAATACAGTTAGTCACATTGGTGATTTGCATTGCTATAACAGAGTGTATCATCATTCAGATTTTGCGTAGATTGCGTTTCTTCCGCCGTTATGGACAGCTAGTAATGTTCATATACATATATCAATTGGTTTTGAGACATGTATATATCGTGCTAGCATTGTTAATATAGGGAAATAAATTCACTAACTTCTAATAAACTGGTGTGGTTATTCATGACTGAAAGGTCATGGTGCGCCGAAATACCAACTATTATTGATTTCTGATGTGTTATATTGATCTATTAATTGAGTACTGACTACCGATTACAACAGTTATTGATTATTGATCTGAGTGACTCGACTATTGAGGATGAGGAGAGCCCGACTCGGTTAAAAGATTCACCGACCTCCAACGTGTCCAGGTACAGGTAATTTATAAGGGCTGGACGCGTTATCAGGTGTCATGGGCTTTCCTTTACATAAGTCATGTTGTGGTGTCTTGGGCTTTACACAAGTCATGTTGTGGTGTCTTGGGCTTTTCACAAGTCGTGTTGTGGTGTATTGAGTTTTTCATTACACAAGTCAAGTTACAAAGGGTAGAGCAGATACTGGCTCCATCATATGAATGCCAGCATCACAGCTCTGACTTAGCCCAAAAATGATGTCACATCGGCCGCACAATTCAGAACGGCCTGTCCTATGCCATTTTTTCCACGATGGCCCAAGGAAAAGTGACATTTAAAGTGTAGGATAACAGGAGTATTTGTACTGCAAAGAGAGTGAGTGATGGACAGAGAAAGGAGTTCGAGAACAGAGTAAGGCTTTAAGATGCCTGTTTATTCTGTGCTCTGTAACCTGAATCCGGCGCGGGCTTTCCTCTTCTGTTTTGAACACCGCCATTAGCAATGAATTACCTGACCTTTGTCCACATTACACAAGGAGGCTGCCCGCAGTTCTCATTTACCCAGAAACCCTGCATCTGTTTTGCATATGGTTAAAGGCTAATTTTCTGAACTTTTGACTCAACACAGGAAAATAAAGACAATCCAAGACCAATCTGCGCAAGAACAAGAATAAACAGTGAAGAAAAAAGTGAGACCTAGCAGGGGTACAAATCTTGGCCCTCACCCTATCTGTACAAGAAAATGTATTCTTGTGATATTTATACCTGTTCCCCAGGTTCTTCCTCTTGCCATGATGAGCCTCAGTGGTCTGGGGTGCAGGCTTCAAACCTGTAGCTGTCTATCGACAGAGTGGTTCAATTCCACCTTCTGGGCGAGTGGCTCCACTCTAACAGTTTATTTTTTCAGGCAGTAAATGATTTAAATGCATAGATACAAATACAAGTATAACACCTCGGGCACATCATATGACCCTGTGTTTTGTCAGTATAGACACGAAATCTGCAGGGACACCAGGGAATTTTACCCTACCCTAGTGTTATGCAAAGGTCAAATAAAAACACATCAAAGCTTGCCAGTCCTATCAGTAATTATTACTACCGTACCTGTTCATTATCAATTAACTTACAAAGCCCTGAAAGTCCTTGTAGGAAGGTCAGTGCTGCATAAATATATACAAAAACAACAATAATTAAAAACAATTTCAGCATTCCTTACAGACAGGCTGTTAGACAATGAGGAAACCCCTCTGAATGCTATATGTCAGTTTAACACACTGAGGCACAAACACACAGTCACATACCCCTGAAAGGAGTGAATTACACAGATTGCCATCGGAAGAACAGGCCTCATTCAGGACGGAGGGAGTACACAGACATTCATTACCAAAGGGTGATTATGCAGAACTGAATATATGTTTAATCCACGTTTTGCATTTGTCCATTAATCAAAACCAAATCCTTTGTAATTCATCAGTAGCATTGCTTGATGTCATTGTGGCTGCATTTGTAAATTCAGAATGTTCATCAGCCCAATGTCATGATGACAATTTTTTTTTCTGGCTACTGTTTGTGTTCACTATGTGTAGCAGCCAATATTTGACAGTCAAATTTTCAGCAGCCAGGTATTCAGCAGCCCAGCCACAGGGTTACATCACCATTTAAGATCAAACACTCCATGTCGCCATCACTCTGCGGTAGGAATTATCCGTGAACTGTAGCAAGGTGGAGAAGGAAAGTAATGCATTAAACACAGTGTAGAAAGGAGACCCTCACACTAATAGCCTGATAGAGATTAGGAGCGCGTTTTGTCCGATACTAGTGAAATGAAGGAAGAAGAAACATTCGTAAATTGAATGAGGTAATCACCGTTGACAATATCAAAGTGACCATCCATCCACCTTCTCCCAAAAATGCCCCAGACACTGAAAAAGGACCACTGAACCCCATGCTTAATCCAAGCAACAGGCAATTTTTGGCACTTTGCCTCTTTGTTGCAGACTTTGCTCACAGACTTCGGAGTCTCACAGGCTTTCGGTGCACTTAATATGAACGTATAGAATTGTAGGTGGATAATAGTGAATTACAAGAATGTTTCTCACAGAGGGGTTGTGAGGAACATCAAATGAACAATGGGAGTAAAGCTCGACTTGTCTATTATGTCACTCAGAACCTCCAAAATATCCCCTTAATTCACTTTTTAATCATCTATAATTTTTATATTCTGTATGGCCTCCAAAATTATATGTTCTTCCTTTCAACTTCTATGCAGGGGCAGAGGAGTAATGGGGGAGCCATACATAACAGGGCCTCTTTGTTGTCCAAAATATTAAATTTTAAAAAATCCTGGCCGCCTACCCCTTCCCCACCAATCTCTGTGTCCTGCTCCCCCAGAAGCTGTACTTGTGCTTTTCAACATCACGCTGACTGTCAAGGTAGCCTAGATCTCCCTTATGACATAGCAACAGTGGATAACAGCTTTTTTAAACAACTGCTGCTACTCATAGCAGTGAGTTGTTGGATTTGAATCCAGTTATTTACTCTAGTGGCTGTATACCAGAGCCATACATAAGACATTAATACATTCTCTTCTACATTGAATCATGCACACTAAATTGCCTGCAGGCTCTTGCATTCGGTTTTTCGCTCATATAATGGACCCTTAAGAACATCAACGCAAAGTGATGTATTCAGGAATATGCAATTTGATCACATTTGTAAGCTAGGATAAAAAACACGTTTTGTACAACAACAATTCAAATATTTGTACCTGGTCCCCAACATATAGAACATTGAGGCAGAGGAGGAAAATGTTGCTTACACAATTAATAGATTGTTTAGCTCTGCCCCATTACATTTCTACCACTTTCAGGAGATGGGATGAAAATTGCAAGCACCTGAAAATGTATTGTAGGTGTCTCTGGTTCCGGGAAATGTGGCATAAAAGCCGACTTTGAATGTGAGAAACTAGGTTCTAGTCCAGACATCAGTTCAGGAGCACATGGACTGCTACAAACAGTCCCTCATTCCAGCCCCCTTAATGACAGTATGAATGTAATTATGTATGTGCTTATATGGTATTTGCATAGCACCAACATAGCCAAATGGTACGAGAGTGCTGTGTAGCGTCAAAAGTAAAGATACAATAAACACATGACTGATAATGTAGCTGGCTTCCAAGAGCAGTAGTGGTATGTTACTAAATAAAGATGTGGTGCTCTTTAAAGAGATGTGTCTTCAGCTCGTTCCTATATAGGAGAAGAATATGGTGGTACTCATGGATATAGGGATGTTGGTGCAATTCCTTTGTGCCTCCAGTCTGATGATGTCCTGGCTGCGCTTGTGCCAAAAGCAACTGGAGATGATGAGCTTGTCTGGCAGATAGCGGGGTTGCACTTTGTCACAGATTTGTAAATGATGCAGGTAGTTTTGAAGATGATGCGATGTAGGAGCGTCCCGAAGTAGGTGCCTGCAAATGCCACAATTATGCCTGACATGACTTAGTGGGTGGAAATGGCTAATGGGCACTCCCTATGCAATGGGATAAACGTTCCTGGGCCAATCCATTTTGAACATGGCAAAAGTGTTCAAGCTCAATAAACTTGGGCTCCAACATCTGAAAGGCCATCTACAGGGTGCTAATCTCTGAGATGGTAGACGGAAGTGGAGAAGGATGATGTCTTGCACCTGAAAGTGAGCCCCCCACAGTGAGAAACTTAAGAAGCTAGAGAAACCTCAAGAGGAAGTGGCGGGCTCCTTGCCAGTCCAATGGCTCACAATGAGGCCCTTCCATGGCCCCTAACTAGAACCTCCACCTGACAGGGGGCAAATAGATCCCTAGTTCCAGCCACTGACAGCTGTCAGTGGCCTCTGTTGGTTGCATGAGTTTTGGGCAGATCTGGTCCTCACCTGGAGACAGAGGTCTGACCCATGTCGCAGAATGGGCCACATCACATTTTTGGCCACGGTGGTACTGTCAGCCTACAGCAAGGGTATTCAAACTGAGTGGCGGGCCACCCAAGGAGGCCTCAAGTGATTGCGGGGGGAAAGGTGCAAGGCTCTGGCCAAAAGAAGCATTATGCTGATAACAGGGTTTCGTTTTAAGCAGAAAAAAATGAGCAGCAGTAAACCGCTCTGTAATGGGCCATCACAAACAGGTTTTGCCATTTATATCCAAGCTGGGAGTGTGTGTCAAGAAGGAAGGGACTCGAAATACCCTTGAAAACCCCCACCACCACCCCCAACAATCACACTGTGGATACTTTTACATGTTAGTATTGCCTCCTGGACTACAATAGTACGTTTGGCATCATGTACTGCATTTGTAAAACAGTAGCAGAACATAACTGCTATTTAAATACGTCTAGACATATTTAAATGTTGCCAATTTAATAGAATAATTGTTTAAAATATGAAGGAGGGCCCCAGTGATTTTTTTCCCAACTGAGGGGGCACAGCATTAAAAAGTTTGAAGACCACTGGCCTACATAGATGCACTTGTGAGCCACCTTGGGTTAATCACATCACCAGTGTGATCTGCAGGTGGGGAGAAGGTTAACTCATAGACAGGGTTCATTGCTAGTGAAACTGATGACAGAAGGAGGCAAGTAGGTTCCGAGGGACATATAACAGATAAGGGCAGCTGCAGAGGCAGCAAACTATCCACATTTTATAGTCAGAACAGGGAAGCTCATCAAGGGATTGATTAGTCTACCCTAGGTCCTGGCTGGAAGACGCCCTGTGTAGGAAATTCGCCTCTTCCTCCTATTTCTTGTACTTTGCTGGATCCTATATTTTTGCTGACTTTAGACCTCTGTGCACATTACCTGTGCTACCTGGTGGTAAAGTGCCGGTGTCCATCCTTCCAAAAGGATGAAATTGGTATACCTCCTGTACACCCCTGGTATACATTTATCTTAACTACACATCCCTAGTATATGGCACAAAATGTACCCAAGGCATGTAAGTTAAATGTCACAAGAGACTGAAGCACCCATTGTGCCATCCACTATAGCGACGGTATAAAGCATGGCTGCAGACCTGGCAAGGGAACCTGACTAAAGCTGTTTTTAAACTACAATTGGACCTGTCAAAATAAACCCTTACTTTTAAATATTAAAGAGTGACTCCTAAGTAGGCCTTAGTGTCCATAAGGCAGGGTGCATGAAATTTAAACGTTGGCCATGTAGAAATTTAAAGTTATGTATAATTCAAAGGGGGGGATAAAGAAGCTGTGTTGGAGGTTCACTCAGCTACCTGTTCATAGACACCAGTAATCAAAAGAAGTGAACCCTTATACTGCTGTATTCCAGGCCGTCAGAGATATTTCTCAGCAGACACTGAATCACATATTCTACCCTAAACGGTGTACGTTATCATTGTGGGGTGATTTCGTGTTTAACATCATCACGGGGTCTTTATTCACTTGAGTGGCCTGTTCTCCAAGCCAATTACTCTTTGTATCTGGAGAGCAGATATCTCTGTGAGAACAAAGGTTAAAAAGTGTATTTAAAATGACCTCCTATCCACCACATTCATACATTTATGCCCATAAAAAGGATAGGGATAGGGTTAAAAACAGGTGATTTTGTGAGGACAAATAATCAATCCTATTCATCCAGAATTAAGGTCAACATGTTTCAGCCTATATTGGCCACCCAGGGAAAAGGGCTTTCATCAGGACCTAATCAAGAACAGATTACCTGCAACTCTCATGTAATCACCGTATGTATTGTGGCTCACAGTTCATGTGTTAAACTGCACACTTAAGTGAATAAAGACCCTGTGATGATGCTACTCATGAAATCACCCCACGGTGATAACATACACCGTTGAGGGTAAAATATGTGGTTCAGGGTCTGCTGGGAAATATCTCTTAGGGCCAGGAACACAGCAGTATGAGGGTTCACTTTTTTTGGTTATTGGTGAAATTTAAAGTTATACATGTCTACACGGTGCCTAGGCCCGAAGAATTATTTTCATTGTAGCAAGGCTGGCTGTTCCATAGGAAAGCAGTGGAATGCAATATTAAATTTAATAATTGCATATCAGGCTAGAAAACACTTTAAAATGTCATTCTTATACTCGTTGTAATATCTATTTAAATCCCAATTCACTGGTGAAGTAGGATTTTAATAAATATTAAGGGAAATGTACTTTTAGAAAAAGTTACCTTTTCCCTACCTGAAGCTTCTGGAGGCTAATGTGCATTAGCCTCCAGCTGCAACCCTCTGAGTGATCAACTCTGAGGAGTGAAAACTGCTCCGAGAGGAAAAGACAAAGGGCTACGTTTGGGCAGTTGTTTCTGTTCCTCTAGGTGTATGACCATTTGGACATTGCTCAGGATCTTAGTTAACTAGAAAAGGGGCATTATCTGTCACAGACAAATGTCAGATGACACCTACACAGGTCCCTTCTTTCCCCCCTAGTCAACCAGCCTCCAATCAGAGTGGGAAGGCAGCTGTCCCACAATGGGTTTGACATGACCACAACAATTGGATTCCTCATTTCCCTGGCCACACCTCTTGGCGGGCAGAGAGGCTCTGCACAAGGAGATAAGGGTTTCATCATCTTAGATTTGTGCAAATAGGGGTACCATGGGATTGCTTGCTGTAGGGCACACAGAAAATGCTACAACATTAAGTAGGGTTATTCCTTGGAATTGTCATTCTATTGCTTAGGGAAGGGTCAGGAGTCACCTACACAAGCAAGCTGGTGCCAGGCATAAATATGGCATCCCCAATACCCTTCTTAGAACACTACTGGACGGGTTAAAGATCAGAAGAGGACTAAACTTGCTAAGACCTAACAAAAGCCCTGAAGGATTGTACCTGCTCTGCCTCATGTACTGACCTTCTCTTCAAGCTACAGGCACACAACAAGACAAAGGAGGCCTTTTCTGCAACTTCCCAGCTGACCAGTTCATATTGGACCTCCTTAGGTCCTGTTGGTGGCTTCTGCTGGAGTGAGTTTTGACCCCCAAGTGCTGTTCCTGATGTTCTGAAACCCTAAACTTTGTCAAAATGTACTCCATTTAACATCCTATAAAACATGGAACTTATAAACTTTTTGGTAATTGAGGACCAGGGCAAACCTGCCAGGCTAATGTGACGAAAGCACATTGCCACTGGGCTGAGGAATCAGGTTTCCCCTTCTTGGAACTTTTCCACAGCAGCAAAAAAGATTCAGGAGGACCTTGAGGAGTTGGAATCTGACCTCGTGGAGCCCTCTTAGGCTGCAGCTTGCAGCCTAGACTTGCTGAAGAAATCCAAGCTCCAAACAAGTGGCTTTGGGCCTGATTACATCTCAGCGGAGGGAATACTCCATAACAGATGCAACGGATATCCCATCCGCCATATTACGATCCCCATAGGAAATAATGGGACCGTAATACAGGGGACAGGATATTTGTCACGTTAGTGACGGATTATTCTCCTCCACCAAGATTTAAATCAGGCCATAAGTGTGAATGTAGAGCTCTTCCTCTGGCAAAAGCGCCAAAAGTATCCAGCAGATTAAAGACATTCCTTCGACGTGCAATTTGAATATCTCCCACGCTGGGATTTCCCGCTGAAAGTGAACAGCTTCACCCGGCCTCATCCAAAGGCTATCCGACCTCATGGAGCCATTCTCGGCTCCAGCCTGATTCCTTGCCCCACTGGAGACTTTGGACTTCTATTTCAGAGGCTAAGTGTAAAGGTGAAACTTATTGCTGTGTTAAATTGGTTTCTGTAGCCGACCTACACTTCAACGCAGTTTGCCTCAAATTGTGCCTACTTCCCAGTCTTCTGCGACCAGTTGACTGTGGTTTTTAACCCTTTTTATTGATATCTCTATTTAAACCTTTAAAAATTCATATCTCTGGTTCCCCTTATTGGATATTTCTCTCCATGGTGCTATTTCATTCATTAAGATGTACTTATTTTTATGACACTCATAGCTCGGTACCTTAATTGGGCTGACATTCATCAGCATCCACTCACCCTGAGTGGGCAGGTCTTGCATTTTCAGCATTCATCTGGAGTTTTCTGTCTCATCAGCAATGACTGAGACAGGGATCAATGACATAGAAGCAATGCATAGATGGTCTTTTGTAACAAAACAGAAACTACATTGCGAACTACATTGAGTCAAGCCCCTCCAATATCGTTGGCGGATAACTTTCCTGAAGCACAGTGATGTTAAGTAATCTATCTAAGATCACACTAATTTGATGCATTGTGGAAGCTTGGATTAAAACCATGTGTCATACTTCTGAACTTCACAAGTCTGCAGCTTAGATGCCGCAAAGCCTCCCTAGGAATTCCCAGTGCTTAATTTGAGCCGGTGGTTTCCGGTGCCGGGAAGCAGCACTTATTTTTGAGGGCGACACTTATTTTTCTGCCTCAAGCATTTACTGCGAGCAAAAGACACACATGGGAATATGGAGGAGGAGAAAAATGAAAAAGCGTCACAAAGGGAGAAAGCAAAAAGCTGCAAGAGTGAGCTGAAGGGGCCGGGAGTGGCTGTAAATGGATAAAAGAGGCCCGAGATGACTCTAGGATTGGACTGCCTCAGTATTCTGTTCTCGCACATTTAATTGCCTCAGCCGGGTGTTTCAGAAGAGAGCTTTGGGCCCTCCATGATTTTATTTACAAATTTAGGACAGGAAATTCCTAACGCCCTCCAATAGCATTCACCATTTAATGTGTGAACAGTAGTTATAAGGGGTGAATCTGATATTTGTATGTGTAGGTGCTTCCCTGGTGATATCCAAACGTCTCTGACATCTTGGCAGATCCTTCTCAAAGCAAAGCAATTACTATACAAAGTATGGTTATGTTACTTTATCTTGGAGTTTACAAAGCGCCTTGTACATAGCTGAGGGTATTGGGGGAAAGATGGACGGAAGATTGGTGGATAGGAGGGAGAGAGAAGAGGGAATGTGAAGATACCCCGTTTGAGGAAGATAGCACATGTCTGTGGTTGTTTTGCTGAGCTGTAAATCCTTTCGGGCAGCGACTGGCTGTTTTAGCTCAGTGGTTTACAACTCTTCTGAGTTCCTACTGTGGGACTCATGGACGTCATTTAGGGATCACCAGTGGTTGCAGCTGCGACCCCTGACTTGCCCCTTGCGACCCCTTGCCCTGCTTTATTGCCCGTGGCCTCAGAGGTGGCAAAATCAGCGCGAGAAACATATAGGCAGCTCCTCCTTGTGGACGTCAATTGGGGCTGCACTCTCTTTGTATTCTGTCATATTTTATTACACTAATAGTGGATAATATTTGTAGATATAAATATATTTTTCACTATTAGCGTAATAAAATGGAGTTCACTTGGCTGACATTTGATCTTCCCTGGCGGCTGAGGTAAGTAAATAATGCTTTTCAAATGTATGTTGTGTGCGTGCTTGCGAGTGAGTCTGTGTTTATATGAGAGAAAGTGTGTGCAAGTGTGAATGTGTGTTATGTGCAAACATATGTGTGTGAGTGGAAGTGAAGGTCACAGGGTGTGTGGTGTCACTTCCGCTACCGTAGCAGTTGCTGAGTTGGCATGCATGGACTGTGCAGCAAGGGGGTGAATGAGCCGTCCGCTGACCTCCTCTGCCCTTCTTCACTGCTGGAGGCGCCGCCCTGGCCCCGCCTTCAGTCAGATATCCACCCTTCTTCACTCAGATATCCGCTGCCCGGCTGTCACTGCGCAACAGTGCTCTGCACACCCTCAACCTTGTTTTCAAATCAGCACGTGGACTGGACCGTACCTCCTGCACCCCTCCCCAGCTCAGACAACTGCTGAGTGACAGTTTTACAAGACTGATCCATGCCCCAAGACTGGAGTCTTTATGTCAAAGCACTGTTCTCAGGGGTCTTAGTTCAATTGGTGTGACTCGGGACTACAATTCCCAGAATGCATTATTTACATAAGAAATATACAGGACAGGCGTGAGGCATGTTTGGCATCATAAAATCAGCAGGTAACTTTACAGCCAGGCTGCCCACTTACAGAAAGACCAGCCGTTGGTCTCTACAGGTCTCTCTGCTAGGCCGAGTAGGCCTCAGGAAGCACACCACAAGAGGAACTCTTACCAGGAGGAACTGCTGCAATTCCTCCATGAAAACGCAAATAGTGTGAGAGTTTTCCTGCTGTGACACATTAAATACAGGTATCCTAAAACTGAAATCTGATGTAGAAACGGGTAGATAAAGAAAAGTTTATATTTATTAATTATACATCTATACCTCAGTTTTACTTGTGACAGGCCTGCTTTTTCCAATTGCCCTTCAATATTCTCTGTGCAAATAGCTCGTGTCTGGGCTTTACTTTCCACGAGTCATGTTGTTGTGTCATGGGCTTTCCTTTACACAAGTCATGTTGTGGTGTCTTGGGCTTTACACAAGTCATGTTGTGGGGTCTTGGGCTTTTCACAAGTCGTGTTGTGGTGTATTGAGTTTTTCATTACTCAAGTCAAGTTACGAAGGGTAGAGCAGATACTGGCTCCATCATATGAATGCCAGCATCACAGCTCTGACTTAGCCTAAAAATGATGTCACATCGGCCGCTCAATTTAGAACGGCCTGTCCTATGCCACTTTTTCCACGATGGCCCAAGGAAAAGTGACATTTAAAGTGTAGAATAACAGGAGTATTTGTACTGCAAAGAGAGTGAGTGATGGACAGAGAAAGGAGTGCGAGAACAGAGTAAGGCTTTAAGATGCCTGTTTATTCTGTGCTCTGTAACCTGAATCCGGCGCGGGCTTTCCTCTTCTGTTGTTAACACCGCCATTAGCAATGAATTACCTGAACTTTGTCCACATTACACAAGGAGGCTGCCCGCAGTTCTCATTTACCCAGAAACCCTGCATCTGTTTTGCATATGGTTAAAGGTTAATTTTCTGAACTTTTGACTCAACACAGGAAAATAAAGACAATCCAAGACCGAGCTGCACAAGAACAAGAATAAACAGTGAAGAAAAAAGTGGACCTAGCAGGGGTACAAATCTTGGCCCTCACCCTATCTGTACAAGAAAACATATTCTTGTGATATATATACCTGTTCCCCAGGTGTTTACTCTTGCCCGGATGAACCTCAGTGGTCTGGGGTGCAGGCTTCAAACCTGTAGCTGTCTAGCAACAGAGTGGTTCAATTCCACCTTCTGGGCGAGTGGCTCCACTCTAACAGTTTGTTTTTACAGGCAGTAAATTATTTAAATGCATAGATACAAATACAAGTATAACACCTCGGGCACATCATATGACCCTGTGTTTTGTCAGTATAGACACGAAATCTGCCTGGACACCAGGGAATTTTACCCTACCCTAGTGTTATGCAAATGTCAAATAAAAACACATCAAAGCTTCCCAGTCCTATCAGTAATTATTATGTACCTGTTCATTAGCAATTAACTTGCAAAGCCCTGAAAGTCCTTGTAGGAAGGTCAGTGCTGCATAAATATATCCCAAAACAACAATAATAAAAAATAAATTCAGCATTCCTTATAGACAATGAGGAAACCACTCTGAATGTTATATGTCAGTATACATAACACACTGAGGCACAAACACACAGTCACATACCCCTGAAAGGAGTGAATTACACAGATTGCCATCAGAAGAACAGGCCTCATTCAGGACGGAGGGAGTACAAAGACATTCATTACCAAAGGGTGATTATGCAGAACTGAATACATGTTTAATCCACGTTTTGCATTTGTCCATTAATCAAAAACAAATTCCTTTGTAATTCATCAGTAGAATTGCTTGATATTATTGTGGCTGCATTTGTAAATTCAGAATGTTCATCAGCCCAATGTCATGATGACAATTTTTTTTTCTGGCTACTGTTTGTGTTCACTATGTGTAGCAGCCAATATTTGGCAGTCAAATTTTTAGCAGCCAGATATTCAGCAGCCAGATATTCAGCAGCCAGATATTCAGCAGCCCAGCCACAGGGTTATATCACCATTTAAGATCAAACACTGACATGGAGAATTACTAGTTAAGACGTGTAGTTGCCATCACTCTGCGGTAGGCATTATCCGTGAACTGTAGCAAGGTGGAGAAGGAAAGTAATGCATTAAACACAGTGTAGAAAGGAGACCCTCACACTAATAGCCTGATAGAGATTGGGAGCGCATTTTGTCCGATACTAGTGAAATGAAGGAAGAAACATTTGTAAATTGAATGAGGTAATCACCGTTGACAATATCAAAGTGACCATCCATCCACCTGCTCCCAAAAATGCCCCAGGCACTGAAAAAGGACCACTGAACCCCATGCTTAATCCAAGCAACAGGCAAATTTTGGCACTTTGCGTCTTTGTTGCAGACTTTGCTCACAGACTTCGGAGTCTCACAGGTTTTCGGTGCACTTAATATGAACGTATAGAATTGTAGGTGGATAATAGTGAATTACAAGAATGTTTCTCACAGAGGGGTTGTGAGGAACATCAAATGAACAATGGGAGTAAAGCTCGAGTTGTCTATTATGTCACTCAGAACCTCCAAAATATCCCCTTAATTCACTTTTTACTCTTCTATATTTTTTATATTCTGTATGGCCTCCAAAATTATATGTTCTTGCTTTCAACTTCTATGCAGGGGCAGAGGAGTAATGGGGGAGCCATACATAACAGGGCCTCTTCCTTGTACAAAATATAAAAAAAAAAAACCTGGCCTCCTACCCCTACCCTACCAATCTCTGTGTCCTGCTCCCCCAGAAGCTGTATTTGTGCTTTTCAACATCACGCTGACTGTCAAGGTAGCCTAGATCTCCCTTATGACATAGCAACAGTGGATAACAGCTTTTTTAAACAACTGCTGCTACTCATAGCAGTGAGTTGTTGGATTTGAATCCATTTATTTACTCTAGTGGCTGTATACCGGAGCCATACATAAGACATTAATACATTCTCTTCCACAATGAATCATGCACACTAAATTGCCTGCAGGCTCTTGCATTGGGTTTTTCGCTCATATAATGGACCCTTAAGAACATCGACACAAAGTGATGCATTCAGGAATATGCAATTTGATCACATTTGTAAGCTAGGATAAAAAACACGTTTTGTACAACAACAATTCAAATATTTGTACCTGGTCCCGAACATATAGAACATTCAGGCAGATCAGGAAAATGTTGCTTACACAATTAATAGATTGTTTAGCTCTGCCCCATTACATTTATACCACTTTCAGGAGATGGGATGAAAATTGCAAGCACCTGAAAATGTATTGTAAGTGTCTCTGGTTCCGGGAAATGTGGCATAAAGCCGACTTTGAATGTGAGAAACTAGGTTCCAGTCCATACATCAGCTCAGTAGCACATGGACTGCTACGAACAGTCCCTCATTCCAGCCCCCTTAATGACAGTATGAATGTAATTATGTATGTGTTTATATGGTATTTGCATAGCACCAACATAGCCAAATGGTACGAGAGTGCTGTGTAGCATCAAAAGTAAAGATACAATAAACACATAACTGATAATGTAGCTGGGTTCCAAGAGCAGTAGTGGTATGTTACTAAATAAAGATGTGGTGCTCTTTAAAGAGATGTGTCTTCAGCTCGTTCCTATATAGGAGAAGAATATGGTGGTACTCATGGATATAGGGATGTTGGTGCAATTCCTTTGTGCCTCCAGTCTGATGATGTCCTGGCTGCGCTTGTGCCAAAAGCAACTGGAGATGATGAGCTTGTCTGGCAGATAGCGGGGTTGCACTTTGTCACAGATTTGTAAATGATGCAGGTAGTTTTGAAGATGATGTGATGTAGGAGCGTGCCAAAGTAGGTGCCTGCAAATGCCACAATTATGCCTGACATGACTTAGTGGGTGGAAATGGCTAATGGGCACTCCCTATGCAATGGGATAAACGTTCCTGGGCCAATCCATTTTGAACATGGCAAAAGTGTTCAAGCTCAATAAACTTGGGCTCCAACATCTGAAAGGCCATCTACAGGGTGCTAATCTCTGAGATGGTAGATGAAAGTGGAGAAGGATGATGTCTTGCACTTGAAAATGAGCCCCCCACAGTGAGAAACTTAAGAAGCTAGAGAAACCTCAGGAGGAAGTGGCGGGATCCTTGCCAGTCCAATGGCTCACAATGAGGCCCTTCCATGGCCCCTAATTAGAACCTCCACCTGACAGGGGTTAATTAGATCCCTAGTTCCAGCCACTGACAGCTGTCAGTGGCCTCTGTTGGTTGCATGAGTTTTGGGCGTATCTGGTCCTCACTTGGAGACAGAGGTCTGACCTATGTCGCAGAATGGGCCACATAACATTTTTGGCCATGGTGGTACTGTCAGCCTACAGCAAGGGTATTCAAACTGAATGGGGGGCCGCCCAAGGGGGCCTCAAGTGATTGCGGGGGGAAAGGTGCAAGGCTCTGGCCAAAAGAAGCATTATGCTGATAACAGGGCTTCGTTTTAAGCAGAAAGAAATGAGCAGCAGTAAACCGCTCTGTAATGGGCCATCACAAACAGGTTTTGCCATTTATATCCAAGCTGGGAGTGTGTGTCAAGAAGGAAGGGACTCAAAATACCCTTAAAAACGCCCACCACCACCCCCAACAATCACACTGTGGATACTTTTACATGTTAGTATGGCCGCCTGGACTACAATAGTACGTTTGGCATCATGTACTGCATTTGTAAAACAGTAGCAGAACATAACTGCTATTTAAATACGTCTAGACATATTTAAATGTTGCCAATTTAATAGAATAATTGTTTAAAATATGAAGGAGGGCCCCAGTGATTTTTTTCCCAACTGAGGGGGCACAGCATTAAAAAGTTTGAAGACCACTGGCCTACATAGATGCACTTGTGAGCCACCTTGGGTTAATCACATCACCAGTGTGATCTGCAGGTGGGGAGAAGGTTAACCCATAGACAGGGTTCATTGCTAGTGAAACTGATGACAGAAGGAGGCAAGTAGGTTCAGAGGGGCATATAACAGATAAGGGCAGCAGCAGAGGCAGCAAACTATCCACATTTTATAGTCTGAACAGGGTAGCTCAACAAGGGACTGATTAGTCTACCCTAGGTCCTGGCTGGAAGACGCCCTGTGTAGGAAATCCGCCTCTTCCTCCTATTTCTTGTACTTTGCTGGATCCTATATTTTTGCTGACTTTAGACCTCTGTACACATTACCTGTGCTACCTGGTGGTAAAGTGCTGGTGTCCATCCTTCCAAAAGGATGAAATTGGTATACCTCCTGTACACCCCTGGTATACATTTAACTTAACTACACATCCCTAGTATATGGCACAAAATGTACCCAAGGCATGTAAGTTAAATGTCACAAGAGACTGAAGCACCCATTGTGCCATCCACTATAGCGACGGTATAAAGCATGGGTGCAGGCCTGGCAAGGTAACCTGACTAAAGCTGTTTTTAAACTACAATTGGACCTGTCAAAATAAACCCTTATTTTTAAATAATAATGAGTGACTCCTAAGTAGGCCTTATTGTCCATAAGGCAGGGTGCTTGAAATTTAAACATAGGCCATGTAGAAATTTAAAGTTATGTATAATTCAAAGGGGGGGGGGTAAAGAAGCTGTGTTGGAGGTTCACTCAGCTACCTGTTCATAGACACCAGTGATCAAAAGAAGTGAACCCTTATACTGCTGTATTCCAGGCCGTCAGAGATATTTCTCAGCAGACACTGAATCACATATTCTACCCTAAACGGTGTATGTTATCATTGTGGGGTGATTTCGTGTTTAACATCATCACGGGGTCTTTATTCACTTAAGTGGTCGGTTCTCCAAGCCAATTACTCTTTCTACCTGGAGAGCAGATATCTCTGTGAGAACAAAGGTTAAAAAGTGTATTTAAAATTACCTCCTATCCACCACATTCATACATTTATGCCCAAAAAAAGGATAGGGATAGGGTTAAAAACAGGTGATTTTGTGAGGACAAATAATCAATCCTATACATCCAGAATTAAGGTCAACATGTTTCAACCTATATTGGCCACCCAGGGAAAAGGGCTTTCATCAGGACCTAATCAAGAACAGATTACCTGCAGCTCTCATGTAATCACCGTATGTATTGTGGCTCACAGTTCATGTGTTAAACTGCAACCCTCAAGTGAATAAAGACCCTGTGATGATGCTACTCATGAAATCACCCCACGGTGATAACATACACCGTTGAGGGTAAAATATGTGGTTCAGGGTCTGCTGGGAAATATCTCTTAGGGCCAGGAACACAGCAGTATGAGGGTTCACTTTTTTTGGTTATTGGTGAAATTTAAAGTTATACATGTCTACACGGTGCCTAGGCCCCAATAACTATTTTCATTGTAGCGAGGCTGGCTGTTCCATAGGAAAGCAGTGGAATGCAATATTAAATTTAATAATTGCATATCAGGCTAGAAAACACTTAAAAATGTCCTTCTTATACTCTTTGTAATATCTATTTAAATCCCAAATCACTGGTGAAGTAGGATTTTAATAAATATTAAGGAAAATGTACTTTTAGAAAGTTACCTTTTCCCTACC
The DNA here is from genome assembly GCF_031143425.1 of Pleurodeles waltl. Classification (NCBI taxonomy): domain Eukaryota; kingdom Metazoa; phylum Chordata; class Amphibia; order Caudata; family Salamandridae; genus Pleurodeles; species Pleurodeles waltl. Next base: position 137,040,073 of record NC_090445.1, on the reverse strand, counting down.
TGAAGCTTCTGGAGGCTAATGTGCATTAGCCTCCAGCTGCAACCCTCTGAGTGATCAACTCTGAGGAGTGAAAACTGCTCCGAGGGGAAAAGACAAAGGGCTACGTTTGGGCAGTTGTTTCTGTTCCTCTGGGTGGATGACCATTTGGACATTGCTCAGGATCTTAGTTAACTAGAAAAGGGGCATTATCTGTCCCAGACAAATGTCAGATGACACCTACACAGGTCCCTTCTTTCCCCCCCAGTCAACCAGCCTCCAATCAGAGTGGGAAGGCAGCTGTCCCACAATGGGTTTGACATGACCACAACATATGGATTCCTCATTTCCCTGGCCACACCTCTTGGCGGGCAGAGAGGCTCTGCACAAGGAGAAAAGGGTTTCATCAGCTTAGATTTGTGCAGATAGGGGTACCATGGGATTGCTTGCTGTAGGGCACACAGAAAATGCTACAACATTAAGTAGGGTTATTCCTTGGAATTGTCATTCTATTGCTTAGGGAAGGGTCAGGAGTCACCTACACAAGCAAGCTGGTGCCAGGCATAAATATGGCATCCCCAATACCCTTCTTAGAACACTACTGGACGGGTTAAAGATCAGAAGAGGACTAAACTTGCTAAGACCTAACAAAAGCCCTGAAGGATTGTACCTGCTCTGCCTCATGTACTGACCTTCTCTTCAAGCTACAGGCACACAACAAGACAAAGGAGGCCTTTTCTGCAACTTCCCAGCTGACCAGTTCATATTGGACCTCCTTAGGTCCTGTTGGTGGCTTCTGCTGCAGTGAGTTTTGACCCCCAAGTGCTGTTCCTGAGGTTCTGAAACCCTAAACTTTGTCAAAATGTACTCCATTTAACACCCTATAAAACATGGAACTTATACACTTTTTGGTACTTGAGGACTAGGGCAAACCTGCCAGGCTAATGTGACGAAAGCACATTGCCACTGGGCTGAGGAATCAGGTTTCCCCTTCTTGGAACTTTTCCACAGCAGCAAAACCGATTCAGGAGGACCTTGAGGAGTTGGAATCTGACCTCGTGGAGCCCTCTTAGGCTGCAGCTTGCAGCCTAGACTTGCTGAAGAAATCCAAGCTCCAAACAAGTGGCTTTGGGCCTGATTAGATCTCAGCGGAGGGAATACTCCATAACAGATGCAACGGATATCCCATCCGCCATATTACGATCCCCATAGGAAATAATGGGACCGTAATACAGGGGACAGGATATTTGTCACGTTAGTGACGGAGTATTCCCCTCCACCAAGATTTAAATCAGGCCATAAGTGTGAATGTAGAGATCTTCCTCTGGCAAAAGCGCCAAAAGTATCCAGCATATTAAGGACATTCCTTCGACGTGCAATTTGAATATCTCCCACGCTGGGATTTCCCGCTAAAAGTGAACAGCTTCACCCGGCCTCATCCAAAGGCTATCCGACCTTATGGAGCCATTCTCAGCTGCAGCCTGATCCCTTGCCCCACTGAAGACTTTGTACTTCTATTTCAGAGGCTAAGTGTAAAGGTGAAACTTATTACTGTGTTAAATTGGTTTCTGTAGCCGACCTACACTTCATCGCAGTTTGCCTCAAATTGTGCCTACTTCCCAGTCTTCTGTGACCAATTGACTGTGGTTTTTAACCCTTTTTATTGATATCTTTATTTAAACCTTTAAAAATTCATATCTCTGGTTCCCCTTATTGGATATTTCTCTCCATGGTGCTATTTCATTCATTAAGATGTACTTATTTTTATGACACTCATAGCTCGGTACCTTAATTGGGCTGACATTCCTCAGCATCCGCCCACCCTGAGTGGGCAGGTCTTGCATTTTCAGCATTCATCTGGAGTTTTCTGTCTTATCAGCAATGACTGAGACAGGGATCAATGACATAGAAGAAATGCATAGATGGTCTTTTGTAACAAAACAGAAACTACATTGCGAACTACATTGAGTCAAGCCCCTCCAATATTGTTGGCGGATAAGTTTCCTGAAGCACAGTGATGTTAAGTAATCTATCTAAGATCACACTCATTTGATGCATTGTGGAAGCTTGGATTAAAACCATGTGTCATACTTCTGAACTTCACAAGTCTGCAACTTAGATGCCGCAAAGCCTCCGTAGGAATTCCCAGTGCTTAATTTGAGACAGTGGTTTCCGGTGCCGGGCAGCAGCACTTATTTTTGAGGGCCGACACTTATTTTTCTGCCTCAAGCATTTACTGCGAGCAAAAGACACATATGGGAATATGGAGGAGGAGAAAAATGAAAAAGCGTCACAAAGGGAGAAAGCAAAAAGCTGCAAGAGTGAGCTGAAGGGGCCGGGAGTGGCTGTAAATGGATAAAAGAGGCCCGAGATGACTCTAGGATTGGACTGCCTCAGTATTCTGTTCTCGCACATTTAATTGCCTCAGCCGGATGTTTCAGAGGAGAGCTTTGGGCCCTCCATGATTTTATTTACAAATTTAGGACAGGAAATTCCTAACGCCCTCCCATAGCATTCACCATTTAATGTGTGAACAGTAGTTATAAGGGGTGAATCTGATATTTGTATGTGTAGGTGCTTCCCTGGTGATATCCAAACGTCTCTGACATCTTGGCAGATCCTTCTCAAAGCAAAGCAATTACTATACAGAGTATGGTTATGTTACTTTATCTTGGAGTTTACAAGGCGCCTTGTACATAGCTGAGGGTATTGGGGGAAAGATGGAGGGAAGATTGGTGGATAGGAGGGAGAGAGAAGAGGGAATGTGAAGATACCCCGTTTGAGGAGGATGGCACATGTCTGTGGTTGTTTTGCTGAGCTGTAAATCCTTTCGGGCAGCGACTGGCTGTTTTAGCTCAGTGGTTTACAACTCTTCTGAGTTCCTACTGTGGGACTCATGGACGTCATTTAGGGATCGCCAGTGGTTGCAGCTGCGACCCCTGACTTGCCCCTTGCGACCCCTTGCACTGCTTTATTGCCCCTGGCCTCAGAGGTGGCAAAATCAGAACGAGAAACATATAGGCAGCTCCTCCTTGTGGACGTCAATTGGGGCTGCACTCTCTTTGTATTCTGTCATATTTTATTACACTAATAGTGGATAATATTTGTAGATATAAATATATTTTTCACTATTAGCGTAATAAAATGGAGTTCACTTGGCTGACATTTGATCTTCCCTGGCGGCTGAGGTAAGTAAATAATGCTTTTCAAATGTTTGTTGTGTGTGTGCTTGCAAGTGAGTGTGTGTTTATTTGAGAGAAAGTGTGTGCCAGTGTGAATGTGTGTTAAGTGCAAGCATATGTGTGTGAGAGGAAGTGAAGGTCACAGGGTGTGTGGTGTCACTTCCGCTACCGTAGCAGTTGCTGAGTTGGAGTGCATGGACTGTGCAGTAAGGGGGTGAATGAGCCGTCCGCTGACCTCCTCTGCCCTTCTTCACTGCTGGAGGCGCCGCCCTGGCCCCGCCATCAGTCAGATATCCACCCTTCTTCACTCAGATATCCGCTGCCCGGCTGTCAATGCGCAGCAGTGCTCTGCACACCCTCAACCTTGTTTTCAAATCAGCACGTGGACTAGACCGTACCTCCTGCACCCCTCCCCAGCTCAGACAACTGCCGAGTGACAGTTTTACAAGACTGATCCATGCCCCAAGACTGGAGTCTTTATGTCCTAGGCCTTTCTTTCACAAAGCACTGCTCTCAGGGGTCTTAGTTCAATTGGTGTGACTCTGGACTACAATTCCCAGAATGCATTATTTACATAAGAAATATACAGGACAGGGGTGAGGCATGTTTGGCATCATAAAATCAGCAGGTACCTTTACAGCCAGGCTGCCCACTTACAGAAAGACCAGCCGTTGGTCTCTACAGGTCTCTCTGCTAGGCCGAGTAGGCCTCAGGAAGCACACCACAAGAGGAACTCTTACCAGGAGGAACTGCTGCAATTCCTCTATGAGAACGCAAATAGTGTGAGAGTTTTCCTCCTGTGACACATTAAATACAGGTATCCTAAAACTGAAATCTGATGTAGAAACGGGTAGATAAAGAAAAGTTTATATTTATTAATTATACATCTATACCTCAGCTTTACTTGTGACAGGCCTGCTTTTTCCAATTGCCCTTCAATATTCTCTGTGCAAATAGCTCGTGTCTGGGTTTTACTTTCCACAAGTCATGTTGTGGTGTCATGGGCTTTCCTTTACACAAGTCATGTTGTGGTGTCTTGGGCTTTACACAAGTCATGTTGTGGTGTCTTGGGCTTTTCACAAGTCGTGTTGTGGTGTATTGAGTTTTTCATTACTCAAGTCAAGTTACGAAGGGTAGAGCAGATACTGGCTCCATCATACGAATGCCAGCAACACAGCTCTGACTTAGCCTAAAAATGATGTCACATCGGCCGCACAATTCAGAACGGCGTGTCCTATGCCACTTTTTCCACGATGGCCCAAGGAAAAGTGACATTTAAAGTGTAGAATAACAGGAGTATTTGTACTGCAAAGAGAGTAAGTGATGGACAGAGAAAGGAGTGAGAGAACAGAGTAAGGCTTTAAGATGCCTGTTTATTCTGTGCTCTGTAACCTGAATCCGGCGCGGGCTTTTCTCTTCTATTGTTAACACCTCCATTAGCAATGAATTACCTGAAATTTGTCCACATTACACAAGGAGGCTGCCTGCAGTTCTCATTTACCCAGAAACCCTGCATCTGTTTTGCATATGGTTAAAGGTTAATTTTCTGAACTTTTGACTCAACACAGGAAAATAAAGACAATCCAAGACCGAGCTGCGCAAGAACAAGAATAAACAGTGAAGAAAAAAGTGGACCTAGCAGGGGTACAAATCTTGGCCCTCACCCTATCTGTACAAGAAAACGTATTCTTGTGATATATATACCTGTCCCCCAGGAGTTTACTCTTACCTGGATGAACCTCAGTGGTCTGGGGTGCAGGCTTTAAACCTGTAGCTGTCTAGCAACAGAGTGGTTCAATTCCACTTTCTGGGCGAGTGGCTCCACTCTAACAGTTTGTTTTTTAAGGCAGTAAATTATTTATATGCATAGATACAAATACAAGTATAACACCTCGGGCACATCATATGAGCCTGTGTTTTGTCAGTATAGACACGAAATCTGCCTGGACACCAGGGAATTTTACCCTACCCTAGTGTTATGCAAATGTCAAATAAAAACACATCAAAGCTTCCCAGTCCTATCAGTAATTATTATGTACCTGTTCATTATCAATTACCTTGAAAAGCCCTGAAAGTCCTTGTAGGAAGGTCAGTGCTGCATAAATATATCCCAAAACAACAACAATTAAAAATAAATTCAGCATTCCTTACAGACAGGCTGTTAGACAATGAGGAAACCCCTCTGAATGCTATATGTCAGTATACATAACACACTGAGGCACAAACACGCAGTCACATACCCCTGAAAGGAGTGAATTACACAGATTGCCATCAGAAGAACAGGCCTCATTCAGGACGGAGGAAGTACACAGACATTCATTACCAAAGGGTGATTATGCAGAACTGAATACATGTTTAATCCACGTTTTGCATTTGTCCATTCATCAAAAACAAATTCCTTTGTAATTCATCAGTAGCATTGCTTGATATTATTGTGGCTGCATTTGTAAATTCAGAATAATCATCAGCCCAATGTCATGATGACAAATTTTTTTTTCTGGCTACTGTTTGTGTTCACTATGTGTAGCAGCCAATATTTGGCAGTCAAATTTTCAGCAGCCAGATATTCAGCAGCCAGATATTCAGCAGCCCAGCCACAGGGTTATATCACCATTTAAAACAAACACTGACATGGAGAATTACTAGTTAAGACGTATAGTCGCCATCACTCTGCGGTAGGAATTATCCGTGAACTGTAGCAAGGTGGAGAAGGAAAGTAATGCATTAAACACAGTGTAGAAAGGAGACCCTCACACTAATAGCCTGATAGAGATTGGGAGCGCGTTTTGTCTGATACTAGTGAAATGAAGGAAGAAACATTTGTAAATTGAATGAGGTAATCACCGATGACAATATCAAAGTGACCATCCATCCACCTGCTCCCAAAAATGCCCCAGTCACTGAAAAAGGACCACTGAACCCCATACTTAATCCAAGCAACAGGCAATTTTTGGCACTTTGCCTCTTTGTTGCAGACCTTGCTCACAGACTTCGGAGTCTCACAGGTTTTCGGTGCACTTAATATGAACGTATAGAATTGTAGGTGGATAATAGTGAATTACAAAAATGTTTCTCACAGAGGGGTTGTGAGGAACATCAAATGAACAATGGGAGTAAAGCTCGAGTTGTCTATTATGTCACCCAGAACCTCCAAAATATCCCCTTAATTCACTTTTTACTCATCTATATTTTTAATATTCTGTATGGCCTCCAAAATTATATATTCTTGCTTTCAACTTCTCTGCAGGGGCAGAGGAGTAATAGGGGAGCCATACATAACAGGGCCTCTTCCTTGTCCAAAATATAAAAAAAAAACCCTGGCCTCCTACCCCTACCCCACCAATCTCTGTGTCCTGCTCCCCCAGAAGCTGTGCTTGTGCTTTTCAACATCACGCTGACTGTCAAGGTAGCCTAGATCTCCCTTATGACATAGCAACAGTGGACAACAGCTTTTTTAAAAAACTGCTGCTACTCATAGCAGTGAGTTGTTGGATTTGAATCCAGTTATTTACTCTAGTGGCTGTATACCAGAGCCATACATAAGACATTAATACATTCTCTTCTACAATGAATCATGCACACTAAATTGCCTGCAGGCTCTTGCATTGGGTTTTTCGCTCATATAATGGACCCTTAAGAACATCGACACAAAGTGATGTATTCAGGAATATGCAATTTGATCACATTTGTAAGCTAGGATAAAAAACACGTTTTGTACAACAACAATTCAAATATTTGTACCTGGTCCCGAACATATAGAACATTCAGGCAGATCAGGAAAATGTTGCTTACACAATTAATAGATTGTTTAGCTCTGCCCCATTACATTTATACCACTTTCAGGAGATGGGATGAAAATTGCAAGCACCTGAAAATGTATTGTAAGTGTCTCTGGTTCCGGGAAATGTGGCATAAAGCCGACTTTGAATGTGAGAAACTAGGTTCCAGTCCATACATCAGCTCAGTAGCACATGGACTGCTACAAACAGTCCCTCATTCCAGCCCCCTTAATGACAGTATGAATGTAATTATGTATGTGTTTATATGGTATTTGCATAGCACCAACATAGCCAAATGGTACGAGAGTGCTGTGTAGCATCAAAAGTAAAGATACAATAAACACATAACTGATAATGTAGCTGGGTTCCAAGAGCAGTAGTGGTATGTTACTAAATAAAGATGTGGTGCTCTTTAAAGAGATGTGTCTTCAGCTCGTTCCTAAATAGGAGAAGAATATGGTGGTACTCATGGATATAGGGATGTTGGTGCAATTCCTTTGTGCCTCCAGTCTGATGATGTCCTGGCTGCGCTTGTGCCAAAAGCAACTGGAGATGATGAGCTTGTCTGGCAGATAGCGGGGTTGCACTTTGTCACAGATTTGTAAATGATGCAGGTAGTTTTGAAGATGATGTGATGTAGGAGCGTGCCGAAGTAGGTGCCTCCAAATGCCACAATTATGCCTGACATGACTTAGTGGGTGGAAATGGCTAATGGGTACTCCCTATGCAATGGGATAAAAGTTCCTGGGCCAATCCATTTTGAACATGGCAAAAGTGTTCAAGCTCAATAAACTTGGGCTCCAACATCTGAAAGGCCATCTACAGGGTGCCAATCTCTTATATGGTAGACGGAAGTGGAAGAGGATGATGTCTTGCACCTGAAAGTGAGCCCCCCACAGTGAGAAACTTAAGAAGCTAGAGAAACCTCAAGAGGAAGTGGCGGGCTCCTTGCCAGTCCAATGGCTCACAATGAGGCCCTTCCATGGCCCCTAATTAGAACCTCCACCTGACAGGGGGCAATTAGATCCCTAGTTCCAGCCACTGACAGCTGTCAGTGGCCTCTGTTGGTTGCATGAGTTTTGGGCAGATCTGGTCCTCACAGAGGAATCCTAAGATGTTTTATTTACGATGCTTCCAGAAACCGTAAGTTCAATGTTAATGTATCTGTGCTAAAAATAGAAATTCCTTCAGTCACAGAATGTTCAGGGCATTTCCAAGGTCTCTCCCAAGCTTGTAGTTTCAATCATGCGCACGCATCTCTCCAACTGTTTTTCAGTTATGCTTCACGTGCTCACAGAGCGAGCTCCCTACGAAGTACTGACTGTTAAATAACCATAAACTTGGTTATAATATGTTTTTTTGCTGGAAATCACAGCAGTCATGCAGGGCAACAACGATCACTTTCCTTTGTAATTAACAGTTTTACTTGAATTTGCTGCAGCACATTTCAAACTTCCACCTACTCGGAATGCGTAAACAACCACGGCACGGTCGCTCTCAAACTTGACCCTTCGCACACATCAGCAATAAACTGGGTTCCATCGGTCAGTAGCCCAATCTTCTTTTTCTTTTCTTTCTTATGAAATACTTGCCACAAATGCTGCGAGCACACTGTTCACTTCACCGACGTCTTCAGAAATGAGTCAGGGGTCCAATATCTTCATACAGGTTTCACCAGTTCCAACCATAGGGTGCTTAATCTCTGCATCCCAGCCTCGTCGCCACTTTTCCAAATAAGTAAAAGGCACTCCTTGGAAATATGTAGAAGCTGTTTATTAAGTCACCAAACAAAGACCCCTGACCGCAGCCTTCATCAACTGTCCTCTGTCTCCACTCCTGGAATCCTCCCTCCGGTTACATTCTACATTCCATAGCTTGTCAGGAACAGTACAATGAAAATAAAAGTACATAGAATAGATTGTCATTTGACATGTCACAAGATATAACACATCCCCTTTCCTAAACATTAAAACAAACTAAATATAACAACGGAAAAAAAATGAATATAAAAACCAGAACATCTATACTTAACAAAACAAAATATATACAGGACCATATAATGCATGGTAAGGATGCTCGCTCTAACCAATCAATGAAACATACTTAAGTACACTCATAATCGCAAAATCTCTTCGGCTTTATCTTAACGCGATTAGATGTTCTATTTTCAGTGACCTCGGTTGCAGTTTTTTTCTTTGTCCCAAACCATTGTCTCATTTCAATCTTGCTGCACAAAGTAACCTTCCTCATATTCCACCACTTTCCATCTGACAATCTCACCAAGTTTCCTTTGGCTTCGAGCACCTCTTTAGGATCTGACCATTTGGAAAATCCCTTTTTAAACATACCACCTTCACGCACTCGGACATACATTACCTTTTTACACCTCCTTCTCCCTTTTATCAACTTTTCATTATGTCTTTGCACATATTGGTCTTGGTACTTCCTAACCTTTTCTTTCATTGTTTTTTCCTTCAACCCCTGTCGATTTGTCCTTTCCATCCAAGCAGGCACGGCCACTGTGCACGGCACTCTACCTTTCATCAACTTGAATGGCGTTTCCCCAGTTACAGAATGTGGTGTAATTCTGTAATCCCATAACATATCCTTCACTTGTTTTTCCAACACAGGTTTGCAGACATAGCTAGTTGTATACACTCTCCTAACACCCTGTTGAAACGCTCCACCAAACCATTCCCCCTGGGACGATATACAGGTGTCTTGTGATGCTTAATACCCCACTTGCTAAGAAATGACTCAAATTCCTCAGAAACAAATTGAGGACCATTGTCAGACAAAATAATGCCTGGACATCCTTCCCTTCTAAAAACCTCCTCACAAAATGTAATCACATTGGATGACTTTATATCCCTCATGAACGGCACTTCTGGCCACTTAGAATGGTAATCCATCATTACTATTGCAAACCTGTCATTAGTACCTAAACACTCAAAAGGACCACAAATGTCTATGGCTACTTTTTCCCACGCTCGATCAGGAAATGGAATGAAATTCAAAGGTGTGTCCTGTGATGTGTGCGACTTGTCACTACATGCACATGGAATACAGTTCCTGACAAAACGTTCAATCTGTATATCCATGCCTCGCCACCAAAAATCAGTCCGGGCTTTTCGCTTCATGGCTGACATTCCTCCATGCCCCACATGTAGTAACTCCATTAGCCTGTGACGTACATTTTTGGGTACCACTAACCTTTCACACCTCCTCACAATACCATCAGAGACAGACAATTCATCCCACACATTTTTGAAAACACACACATCTTCCGACATCTTCCAACCCTGCTGAGATAACAACGCCCTTGTAAGCAAACTCAATTCGGTATCGTGTGATACAGCCTGTTTCCATTCCTCCTCACTGACGGCACCATTGCTCACTTCAGCTATTTCTGCCACCATCCATTCCTCGTCCTCAGGATACTCTTCCCCAACCAATGGTAGCCTCGACAAACATTCGGCGTTCACATTCTTTGTCCCTGGCATGTACTTTATGGTAAACACAAACTCTTGAAGTCAATATATCCACTTAGCTATGCGTGGAGTAGCTCTGCTAGCTCCCCTTGTAGAAAACAAATCAATTAAAGGCTTGTGATCTGTGCGCAATTCAAACTCCATACCCCACACAAATGTTCTAAAGTGTTGTATACCCCACCAACAAGCCAATGCTTCATTTTCTATGGTAGAGTATGTGCTTTCAGCACCTTTGAGTGTACGAGAAGCAAATGCCACTGCTCTTTCCCGACCATCACACTTCTGCATTAACACTGCTCCTAGACCGTAATTGCTGGCATCTGTTATGATTATTGTCTTATCAGCAGGATCAAAAGGTTTTAACACTACCGCTTTTACAATAGAGCCCTTAATATCCTCAAACGCCCGTTGGCATTCCTGTGTCCAATTAAATATCATTCCTTTTTTCATAAGTGCTCGTAACACATGGACCCTTTCAGAAAAATTATCCACAAACTTCGAATAATATTCTGCAAGCCCCAAAAAAGAACGCAGTTGTTCTTTATCTTGAGGAACTGGTGCTTCTTCAATCGCTTCCACCAAATTGCACTTGGGTTTAATCCCTTCACTTGTCAGTGTGTGTCCTAAGTATTCAACCTCTTTCACCCCAAACTTGCATTTATCCAAACTAATAGTAAGACCAGCCTGTTCTAATCTTTTCAAAACCGTCGATAGCACTACATCATGCAGTTTTTCATTTTTTTTCCACACTAATATGTCATCTTGGAAAACAAGCACATTTGTCATGCCCTGCAATATCCTCTGCATGACCCTTTGGAACACTGCCGAAGCTGATGCTAACCCAAAGGGCATGCGAGTAAATCTATAAGCCCCTTCTGGAGTTACAAAAGATGTAAGATGCCTGGAATCCGAATGCAGTTGTATTTGATGATAAGCAATCGATAAATCTAACGTAGTGAAATATCCAGCATTTTTCACGGACATCAACATTTCATTAATGCAAGGAAGAGGATGCCGGTCAACCCATATACACTCATTAAGATCACTCAAGTCCACACACATGCGAATCTTGCCATTGGGTTTCCTAGCTATAACTATAGGACTCAGCCACTCGGAGGCTTCAATAGGCTCAATCACACCAGCATCACATAAACGCTTCAACTCCTCCTTCAATTGTTCTCGTAATGCTAATGGAACATTCCGTACTTTATGTACCTTTGGGGTCACACCTTTTTTTTAAACAATTTTGTGTTCAAATCCCTTCAAGCAACCCAAACTTTGAGCAAATAAATTTGGAAATAAAGAGCACCATTTACTTTTCTTGTTGAGCTCTGTCAGTAACACCTGGTCAGGATGATTGGGGTTCAATATCATTCCTAACGCTCGTTGCTCCCTCCAACCCAGCCACGTTCTCCCTTTTTCAACCACATAAATTTTGCCTTTTGCTTTCCTTCCCAAAAATTCTAGATCTGCTGTGAAATATCCCTTTATAGGCAATTTAGTCCCACAATACCCTTCAGGCTCAACATCAGTAGGACACAACTCATGCTTGCCTATGCTCTCCCAAACTGACTCATCCACCAATGTAAAAGGCGAACATGAATCTGCCCATGCTTGTACTTCTTTGTCATTCATTTTCACAGTACATTTTGGAGGATTATATTGTTCACCTAATTGATTTACCTTGTATTGTGATTCTACACCACATACTACCATCACTTCGATTTCATTATCATTATCCGTAACCATCCGATGTTCAATTTGAGCATCACCTTCATTCACCAGGTTTACTCCCTTTTTCACATACATGCTTGTACCCATCTTACACACTCTGGCAAAGTGTCTCATCTTCTTACACTTAAAACACTTTGCATTGCCAGCAGGACAATTACTTGCTTCTGCAGTGTGTCTTGCACTTCTACACCTATAACATGTCTTTCTTCTATCTCCGTCCTGTGATCTCATCAAGCCATTTCCCAACTCTCTCTTACTACTAGTGCGTGCAGGTTTTTTAACCACATTCACAGCCGCATTTTCACTTTGCTCTATTTTTTCCTTGAATGCATTGCTGCTCAATTCTTTTACATATCGGGAAGTGTCTTCCATACGTCTGGCTATCTCTATGGTTTTTTCTAAAGTGGGATCCTTCAAATCTAACAATTTCTCTTGAATTTTAACATTATTGGTTCTATTAATTAATTGATCCCTTATTATTTCATCACGTATATCTTTAAACTTGCATGAAATGGACAATCTTCTCAGGACTGCAACATACTGCTCAATAGTTTCACCCTGCAGTTGAGCTCGCGATTTTTTTTTATGTCTTTCAACAACTACACTTATTTTTTTTCCAAAATTATCTTCCAAAGCTTTTAAAGCATCTGCATACTCATCCTCCTCTATCCCATCTGCGTCCGAGCTTGCATATTCATCTCTATACTCATTAACATTTATAGGTAACGTTCTCAAAACTCTTCTTCCTTCCACACCCAGACAATGCTTCAAAATGGCCAATTTCCTTTTTGCAACAAACGTGTCCCCCTCTATGGCCTCTAAATATGCTTCAAACATGTCCTTCCAATCTTCCCATGCTATACTTGGGCATCCTGGTTCTTGCAAAAACATTGGCGGTGCAGATATAGACTGTCCTGCCATTTTTGCCATATATTTTTATGTCCACACCAGCTAGACATGCATGGGGTGTAAATATTCTTTGCTAAATAACCTTTTACAATTATAATTAAATGTACAAGGCTAATTCCTACTACTAAACAGATTAATACAAAATAAATATGTGTGGTGAGTTTGAAATTTTTCCACCAGGAGGAGCTGTTGTTCAATTATTGTCCAAGAATTTCAACCATATCAAAAACCGAATGAAACACTTCTTTGTTGTTCCCAAATTGGAAACAGATGTCGTTTTAGACTTTCTCCGTGACTTCCTTTGTCATGACATCGTGACGTGTGGCTGCGCCGCCTCACAGAGGAATCCTAAGATTCCTCACCTGATGGTGATGGTGATGGTCCTCACCTGGAGACAGAGGTCTGACCTATGTCGCAGAATGGGCCACATCACATTTTTGGCCATGGTGGTACTGTCAGCCTACAGCAAGGGTATTCAAACTGAGTGGCGGGCCGCCCAAGGGGGCCTCAAGTGATTGCGGGGTGAAAGGTGCAAGGCTCTGGCCAAAAGAAGCATTATGCTGATAACAGGGCTTCGTTTTAAGCAGAAAAAAATGAGCAGCAGTAAACCGCTCTGTAATGGGCCATCACAAACAGGTTTTGCCATTTATATCCAAGCTGGGAGTGTGTGTCAAGAAGGAAGGGACTCGAAATACCCTTGAAAACTCCCACCACCACCCCCAACAATCACACTGTGGATACTTTTACATGTTAGTATTGCCTCCTGGACTACAATAGTACGTTTGGCATCATGTACTGCATTTGTAAAACAGTAGCAGAACATAACTGCTATTTAAATACGTCTAGACATATTTAAATGTTGCCAATTTAATAGAATAATTGTTTAAAATATGAAGGAGGGCCCCAGTGATTTTTTTCCCAACTGAGGGGGCACAGCATTAAAAAGTTTGAAGACCACTGGCCTACATAGATGCACTTGTGAGCCACCTTGGGTTAATCACATCACCAGTGTGATCTGCAGGTGGGGAGAAGGTTAACCCATAGACAGGGTTCATTGCTGGTGAAACTGATGACAGAAGGAGGCAAGTAGGTTCAGAGGGGCATATAACAGATAAGGGCAGCTGCAGAGGCAGCAAACCATCCACATTTTATAGTCTGAACAGGGAAGCTCATCAAGGGATTGATTAGTCTACCCTAGGTCCTGGCTGGAAGACGCCCTGTGTAGGAAATCCGCCTCTTCCTCCTATTTCTTGTACTTTGCTGGATCCTATATTTTTGCTGACTTTAGACCTCTGTGCACATTACCTGTGCTACCTGGTAAAGTGCCGGTGTCCATCCTTCCAAAAGGATGAAATTGGTATACCTCCTGTACACCCCTGGTATACATTTAACTTAACTACACGTCCCTAGTATATGGCACAAAATGTACCCAAGGCATGTAAGGTAAATGTCACAAGAGACTGTAGCACCCATTGTCCCATCCACTATAGCGACGGTATAAAGCATGGCTGCAGGCCTGGCAAGGTAACCTGACTAAAGCTGTTTTTAAACTACAATTGGACCTGTCAAAATAAACCCTTACTTTTAAATATTAATGAGTGACTCCAAAGGAGGCCTTATTGTCCATAAGGCAGGGTGCATGAAATTTAAACGTAGGCCATGTAGAAATGTAAAGTTATGTATAATTCAAAGGGGGGGATAAAGAAGCTGTGTTGGAGGTTCACTCAGCTACCTGTTCATAGACACCAGTAATCAAAAGAAGTGAACCCTTATACTGCTGTATTCCAGGCCGTCAGAGATATTTCTCAGCAGACACTGAATCACATATTCTACCCTAAACGGTGTATGTTATCATTGTGGGGTGATTTCGTGTTTAACCTCATCACGGGGTCTTTATTCACTTGAGTGGCCCGTTCTCCAAGCCAATTACTCTTTCTACCTGGAGAGCAGATATCTCTGTGAGAACAAAGGTTAAAATGTGTATTTAAAATTACCTCCTATCCACCACATTCATACATTTATGCCCATAAAAAGGATAGGGATAGGGTTAAAAACAGGTGATTTTGTGTGGACAAATAATCAATCCTATACATCCAGAATTAAGGTCAACATGTTTCAGCCTATATTGGCCACCCAGGGAAAAGGGCTTTCATCAGGACCTAATCAAGAACAGATTACCTGCAACTCTCATGTAATCACCGTATGTATTGTGGCTCACAGTTCATGTGTTAAACTGCACACTCAAGTGAATAAAGACCCTGTGATGATGCTACTCATGAAATCACCCCACGGTGATAACATACACCGTTGAGGGTAAAATATGTGGTTCAGGATCTGCTGGGAAATATCTCTTAGGGCCAGGAACACAGCAGTATGAGGGTTCACTTTTTTTGGTTATTGGTGAAATTTAAAGTTATACATGTCTGCACGGTGCCTAGGCCCCAAGAACTATTTTCATTGTAGCGAGGCTGGCTGTTCCATAGGAAAGCAGTGGAATGCAATATTAAATTTAATAATTGCATATCAGCCTAGAAAACACTTAAAAATGTCATTCTTATACTCTTTGTAATATCTATTTAAATCCCAATTCACTGGTGAAGTAGGATTTTAATAAATATTAAGGAAAATGTACTTTTAGAAAGTTACCTTTTCCCTACCTGAAGCTTCTGGAGGCTAATGTGCATTAGCCTCCAGCTGCAACCCTGTGAGTGATCAACTCTGAGGAGTGAAAACTGCTCCGAGAGGAAAAGACAAAGGGCTACGTTTGGGCAGTTGTTTCTGTTCCTCTGGGTGGATGACCATTTGGACATTGCTCAGGATCTTAGTTAACTAGAAAAGGGGCATTATCTGTCACAGACAAATGTCAGATGACACCTACACAGATCCCTTCTTTCCCCCCCAGTCAACCAGCCTCCAATCAGAGTGGGAAGGCAGCTGTCCCACAATGGGTTTGACATGACCACAACATATGGATTCCTCATTTCCCTGGCCACACCTCTTGGCGGGCAGAGAGGCTCTGCACAAGGAGAAAAGGGTTTCATCATCTTAGATTTGTGCAGATAGGGGTACCATGGGCTTGCTTGCTGTAGGGCACACAGAAAATGCTACAACATTAAGTAGGGTTATTCCTTGGAATTGTCATTCTATTGCTTAGGGAAGGGTCAGGAGTCACCTACACAAGCAAGCTGGTGCCAGGCATAAATATGGCATCCCCAATACCCTTCTTAGAACACTACTGGATGGGTTAAAGATCAGAAGAGGACTAAACTTGCTAAGACCTAACAAAAGCCCTGAAGGATTGTACCTGCTCTGCCTCATGTACTGACCTTCTCTTCAAGCTACAGGCACACAACAAGACAAAGGAGGCCTTTTCTGCAACTTCCCAGCTGACCAGTTCATATTTGACCTCCTTAGGTCCTGTTGGTGGTTTCTGCTGGAGTGAGTTTTGACCCCAAAGTGCTGTTCCTGAGGTTCTGAAACCCTAAACTTTGTCAAAATGTACTCCATTTAACATCCTATAAAACATGGAACTTATAAACCTTTTGGTACTTGAGGACCAGGGCAAACCTGCCAGGCTAATGTGACGAAAGCACATTGCCAATGGGCTGAGGAATTAGGTTTCCCCTTCTTGGAACTTTTCCACAGCAGCAAAACCGATTCAGGAGGACCTTGAGGAGTTGGAATCTGACCTCGTGGAGCCTTCTTAGGCTGCAGCTTGCAGCCTAGACTTGCTGAAGAAATCCAAGCTCCAAACAAGTGGCTTTGGGCCTGATTA
The DNA here is from genome assembly GCF_031143425.1 of Pleurodeles waltl. Lineage (NCBI taxonomy): Eukaryota > Metazoa > Chordata > Amphibia > Caudata > Salamandridae > Pleurodeles > Pleurodeles waltl. The sequence goes on along the minus strand of NC_090445.1, from coordinate 137,023,227 downwards.
GATCTCAACGGAGGGAATACTCCATAACAGATGCAACGGATATCCCATCCGCCATATTACGATCCCCATAGGAAATAATGGGACCGTAATACAGGGGACAGGATATTTGTCACGTTAGTGACGGAGTATTCCCCTCCACCAAGATTTAAATCAGGCCATAAGTGTGAATGTAGAGATCTTCCTCTGGCAAAAGCGCCAAAAGTATCCAGCAGATTAAGGATATTCCTTTGACGTGCAATTTGAATATCTCCCACTCTGGGATTTCCCGCTAAAAGTGAACAGCTTCACCCGGCCTCATCCAAAGGCTATCCGACCTCATGGAGCCATTCTCGGCTGCAGCCTGATCCCTTGTCCCACTGGAGACTTTGGACTTCTATTTCAGAGGCTAAGTGTAAAGGTGAAACTTATTACTGTGTTAAATTGGTTTCTGTAGCCGACCTACACTTCATCGCAGTTTGCCTCAAATTGTGCCTACTTCCCAGTCTCCTGCGACCAGTTGACTGTGGTTTTTAACCCTTTTTATTGATATCTTTATTTAAACCTTTAAAAATTTATATCTCTGGTTCCCTTTATTGGATATTTCTCTCCATGGTGCTATTTCATTCATTAAGATGTACTTATTTTTATGACACTCATAGCTCGGTACCTTAATTGGGCTGACATTCATCAGCATCCGCCCACCCTGAGTGGGCAGGTCTTGCATTTTCAGCATTCATCTGGAGTTTTCTGTCTCATCAGCAATGACTGAGACAGGGATCAATGACATAGAAGCAATGCATAGATGGTCTTTTGTAACAAAACAGAAACTACATTGCGAACTACATTGAGTCAAGCCCCACCAATATTGTTGGCGGATAACTTTCCTGAAGCACAGTGATGTTAAGTAATCTATCTAAGATCACACTAATTTGATGCATTGTGGAAGCTTGGATTAAAACCATGTGTCATACTTCTGAACTTCACAAGTCTGCAACTTAGATGCCGCAAAGCCTCCCTAGGAATTCCCAGTGCTTAATTTGAGCCAGTGGTTTCCGGTGCCGGGCAGCAGCACTTATTTTTGAGGGTCGACACTTATTTTTCTGCCTCAAGCATTTACTGCGAGCAAAAGACACATATGGGAATATGGAGGTGGAGAAAAATGAAAAAGCGTCACAAAGGGAGAAAGCAAAAAGTTGCAAGAGTGAGCTGAAGGGGCCGGGAGTGGCTGTAAATGGATAAAATTGGCCCGAGATGACTCTAGGATTGGACTGCCTCAGTATTCTGTTCTCGCAGATTTAATTGCCTCAGCCGGGTGTTTCAGAGGAGAGCTTTGGGCCCTCCATGATTTTATTTACAAATTTGGGACAGCAAATTCCTAACGCCCTCCCATAGCATTCTCCATTTAATGTGTGAACAGTAGTTATAAGGGGTGAATCTGATATTTGTATGTGTAGGTTCTTCCCTGGTGATATCCAAACGTCTCTGACATCTTGGAAGATCCTTCTCAAAGCAAAGCAATTACTATACAAAGGGGGTCATTCAGACCTTGGCGGACGGCAGAGGCCGTCCGCCAAGGTACCGCCGACAAATGACCGCACCGCGGTCAAAAGACCGCGGCGGCCATTCAAACATTTCTGCTGGGCCGGCGGGCGCTCTCCAAAAGAGCGCCCGCCGGCCCAGCGGAAATGCCCCTGCAACGAGGACGCCGGCTCAGAATTGAGCCGGCGTAGTTGCAGGGGTGCGACGGGTGCAGTTGCACCCATCGCGTATTTCAGTGTCTGCAAAGCAGACACTGAAATACTTTGTGGGGCCCTGTTACGGGGGCCCCTGCAGTGCCCATGCCATTGGCATGGGCACTGCAGGGGCCCCCAGGGGCCCCGCGGCACCCCCTACCGCCATCCTGTTCATGGCGGGTTTCCCGCCATGAACAGGATGGCGGTAGGGGGTTTCTGAATCCCCATGGCGGCGGAGCGCGCTCCGCCGCCATGGAGGATTCAATGGGGCAGCGGTGAACCGGCGGGAGACCGCCGGTTTACCCTTTCTGACCGCGGCTGAACCGCCGCGGTCAGAATGCCCTTGGGAGCACCGCCAGCCTGTTGGCGGTGCTCCCGTGGTCGGTGACCCTGGCGGTCACCGGCCGCCAGGGTCAGAATGACCCCCAAAGTATGGTTATGTTACTTTATGTTGGAGTTTACAAAGCGCCTTGTACATAGCTGAGGGTATTGGGGGAAAGATGGAGGGAAGATTGGTGGATAGGAGGGAGAGGGAAGAGGGAATGTGAAGATACCCCATTTGAGGAGGATGGCACATGTCTGTGGTTGTTTTGCTGAGCTGTAAATCCTTTCGGGCAGCGACTGGCTGTTTTAGCTCAGTGGTTTACAACTCTTCTGAGTTCCTACTGTGGGACTCATGGACGTCATTTAGGGATCGCCAGTGGTTGCAGCTGCGACCCCTGACTTGCCCCTTGCAACCCCTTGCACTGCTTTATTGCCCCTGGCCTCAGAGGTGGCAAAATCAGCGCGAGAAACATATAGGCAGCTCCTCCTTGTGGACGTCAATTGGGGCTGCACTCTCTTTGTATTCTGTCATATTTTATTACACTAATAGTGGATAATATTTGTAGAAATAAATATATTTTTCACTATTAGCGTAATAAAATGGAGTTCACTTGGCTGAAGTTTGATCTTCCCTGGCGGCTGAGGTAAGTAAATAATGCTTTTCAAATGTTTGTTGTGTGCGTGCTTGCGAGTGAGTGTGTGTTTATATGAGAGAAAGTGTGTGCCAGTGTGAATGTGTGTTATGTGCAAGCATATGTGTGTGAGAGGAAGTGAAGGTCACAGGGTGTGTGGTGTCACTTCCGCTACCCCTAGCAGTTGGTGAGTTGGAGTGCATGGACTGTGCAGCAAGGGGGTGAATGAGTAGTCCGCTGACCTCCTCTGCCCTTCTTCACTGCTGGAGGCTCCGCCCTGGCCCCGCCTTCAGTCAGATATCCACCCTTCTTCACTCAGATATCCGCTGCCCGGTTGTCACTGCGCAACAGTGCTCTGCACACCCTCAACCTTGTTTTCAAATCAGCACGTGGACTAGACCGTACCTCCTGCACCCCTCCCCAGCTCAGACAACTGCCGAGTGACAGTTTAACAAGACTGATCCATGCCCCAAGACTGGAGTCTTTATGTCAAAGCACTGTTCTCAGGGGTCTTAGTTCAATTGGTGTGACTCGGGACTACAATTCCCAGAATGCATTATTTACATAAGAAATATACAGGACAGGCGTGAGGCATGTTTGGCATCATAAAATCAGCAGGTAACTTTACAGCCAGGCTGCCCACTTACAGAAAGACCAGCCGTTGGTCTCTACAGGTCTCTCTGCTAGGCCGAGTAGGCCTCAGGAAGCACACCACAAGAGGAACTCTTACCAGGAGGAACTGCTGCAATTCCTCCATGAAAACGCAAATAGTGTGAGAGTTTTCCTGCTGTGACACATTAAATACAGGTATCCTAAAACTGAAATTTGATGTAGAAACGGGTAGATAAAGAAAAGTTTATATTTATTAATTATACATCTATACCTCAGTTTTACTTGTGACAGGCCTGCTTTTTCCAATTGCCCTTCAATATTCTCTGTGCAAATAGCTCGTGTCTGGGCTTTACTTTCCACGAGTCATGTTGTGGTGTCATGGGCTTTCCTTTACACAAGTCATGTTGTGGTGTCTTGGGCTTTACACAAGTCATGTTGTGGTGTCTTGGGCTTTTCATTACTCAAGTCAAGTTACGAAGGGTAGAGCAGATACTGGCTCCATCATACGAATGCCAGCATCACAGCTCTGACTTAGCCTAAAAATGATGTCACATCGGCCGCTCAATTTAGAACGGCCTGTCCTATGCCACTTTTTCCACGATGACTCAAGGAAAAGTGACATTTAAAGTGTAGAATAACAGGAGTATTTGTACTGCAAAGAAAGTGAGTGATGGACAGAGAAAGGAGTGCGAGAACAGAGTAAGGCTTTAAGATGCCTGTTTATTCTGTGCTCTGTAACCTGAATCCGGCGCGGGCTTTCCTCTTCTGTTGTTAACACCGCCATTAGCAATGAATTACCTGAACTTTGTCCACATTACACAAGGAGGCTGCCCGCAGTTCTCATTTACCCAGAAACCCTGCATCTGTTTTGCATATGGTTAAAGGTTAATTTTCTGAACTTTTGACTCAACACAGGAAAATAAAGGCAATCCAAGACCGAGCTGCGCAAGAACAAGAATAAACAGTGAAGAAAAAAGTGGACCTAGCAGGGGTACAAATCTTGGCCCTCACCCTATCTTTACAAGAAAACGTATTCTTGTGATATATATACCTGTTCCCCAGGTGTTTACTCTTGCCTGGATGAACCTCAGTGGTCTGGGGTGCAGGCTTCAAACCTGTAGCTGTCTAGCGACAGAGTGGTTCAATTCCACCTTCTGGGCGAGTGGCTCCACTCTAACAGTTTGTTTTTTCAGGCAGTAAATTATTTAAATGCATAGATACAAATACAAGTATAACACCTCGGGCACATCATAGGACCCTGTGTTTTGTCAGTATAGACACGAAATCTGCCTGGACACCAGGGAATTTTACCCTACCCTAGTGTTATGCAAATGTCAAATAAAAACACATCAAAGCTTCCCAGTCCTATCAGTAATTATTACGTACCTGTTCATTAGCAATTAACTTGCAAAGCCCTGAAAGTCCTTGTAGGAAGGTCAGTGCTGCATAAATATATCCCAAAACAACAATAATTAAAAATAAATTCAGCATTCCTTACAGACAATGAGGAAACAACTCTGAATGTTATATGTCAGTATACATAACACACTGAGGCACAAACACACAGTCACATACCCCTGAAAGGAGTGAATTACACAGATTGCCATCAGAAGAACAGGCCTCATTCAGGACGGAGGGAGTACAAAGACATTCATTACCAAAGGGTGATTATGCAGAACTGAATACATGTTTAATCCACGTTTTGCATTTGTCCATTAATCAAAAACAAATTCCTTTGTAGTTCATCAGTAGAATTGCTTGATATTATTGTGGCTGCATTTGTAAATTCAGAATGTTCATCAGCCCAATGTCATGATGACAATTTTTTTTTCTGGCTACTGTTTGTGTTCACTATGTGTAGCAGCCAATATTTGGCAGTCAAATTTTTAGCAGCCAGATATTCAGCAGCCCAGCCACAGGGTTATATCACCATTTAAGATGAAACACTGACATGGAGAATTACTAGTTAAGACGTGTAGTTGCCATCACTCTGCGGTAGGAATTATCCGTGAACTGTAGCAAGGTGGAGAAGGAAAGTAATGCATTAAACACAGTGTAGAAAGGAGACCCTCACACTAATAGCCTGATAGAGATTGGGAGCGTGTTTTGTCCGATACTAGTGAAATGAAGGAAGAAACATTTGTAAATTGAATGAGGTAATCACCGTTGACAATATCAAAGTGACCATCCATCCACCTGCTCCCAAAAATGCCCAAGGCACTGAAAAAGGACCACTGAACCCCATACTTAATCCAAGCAACAGGCAATTTTTGGCACTTTGCCTCTTTGTTGCAGACTTTTCTCACAGACTTTGGAGTCTCACAGGTTCTCGGTGCACTTAATATGAACGTATAGAATTGTAGGTGGATAATAGTGAATTACAAGAATGTTTCTCACAGAGGGGTTGTGAGAAACATCAAATGAACAATGGGAGTAAAGCTCCAGTTGTCTATTATGTCACTCAGAACCTCCAAAATATCCCCTTAATTAACTTTTTACTCATCTATATTTTTTATATTCTGTATGGCCTCCAAAATTATATGTTCTTGCTTTCAACTTCTATGCAGGGGCAGAGGAGTAATGGGGGAGCCATACATAACAGGGCCTCTTCCTTGTCCAAAATATTTTTTAAAAAAACATGGCCTCCTACCCCTACCCCACCAATCTCTGTGTCCTGCTCCCCCAGACGCTGTACTTGTGCTTTTCAACATCACGCTGACTGTCAAGGTAGCCTAGATCTCCCTTATGACATAGCAACAGTGGATAACAGCTTTTTTAAACAACTGCTGCTACTCATAGCAGTGAGTTGTTGGATTTGAATCCAGTTATTTACTCTAGTGGCTGTATACCAGAGCCATACATAAGACATTAATACATTCTCTTCTACAATGAATCATGCACACTAAATTGCCTGCAGGCTCTTGCATTGGGTTTTTCGCTCATATAATGGACCCTTAAGAACATCGACACAAAGTGATGTATTCAGGAATATGCAATTTGATCACATTTGTAAGCTAGGATAAAAAATACGTTTTGTACAACAACAATTCAAATATTTGTACCTGGTCCCGAACATATAGAACATTCAGGCAGATCAGGAAAATGTTGCTTACACAATTAATAGATTGTTTAGCTCTGCCCCATTACATTTATACCACTTTCAGGAGATGGGATGAAAATTGCAAGCACCTGAAAATGTATTGTAAGTGTCTCTGGTTCTGGGAAATGTGGCATAAAGTCGACTTTGAATGTGAGAAACTAGGTTCCAGTCCATACATCAGCTCAGTAGCACATGGACTGCTACGAACAGTCCCTCATTCCAGCCCCCTTAATGACAGTATGAATGTAATTATGTATGTGTTTATATGGTATTTGCATAGCACCAACATAGCCAAATGGTACGAGAGTGCTGTGTAGCATCAAAAGTAAAGATACAATAAACACATGACTGATAATGTACCTGGGTTCCAAGAGCAGTAGTGGTATGTTACTAAATAAAGATGTGGTGCTCTTTAAACAGATGTGTCTTCAGCTCGTTCCTAAATAGGAGAAGAATATGGTGGTACTCATGGATATAGGGATGTTGGTGCAATTCCTTTGTGCCTCCAGTCTGATGATGTCCTGGCTGCGCTTGTGCCAAAAGCAACTGGAGATGATGAGCTTGTCTGGCAGATAGCGGGGTTGCACTTTGTCACAGATTTGTAAATGATGCAGGTAGTTTTGAAGATGATGTGATGTAGGAGCGTGCCGAAGTAGGTGCCTGCAAATGCCACAATTATTCCTGACATGACTTAGTGGGTGGAAATGGCTAATGGGCACTCCCTTTGCAATGGGATAAACGTTCCTGGGCCAATCCATTTTGAACATGGCAAAAGTGTTCAAGCTCAATAAACTTGGGCTCCAACATCTGAAAGGCCATCTACAGGGTGCCAATCTCTGATATGGTAGACGGAAGTGGAAGAGGATGATGTCTTGCTCCTGAAAGTGAGCCCCCCACAGTGAGAAACTTAAGAAGCTAGAGAAACCTCAAGAGGAAGTGGCGGGCTTCTTGCCAGTCCAGTGGCTCACAATGAGGCCCTTCCATGGCCCCTAATTAGAACCTCCACCGGACAGGGGGCAATTAGATCCCTAGTTCCAGCCACTGACAGCTGTCAGTGGCCTCTGTTGGTTGCATGAGTTTTGGGCAGATCTGGTCCTCACAGAGGAATCCTAAGATGTTTTATTTAAGATGCTATGCTTCCAGTACAAAAGAGACTCGATTGTGCCTCCGAGTGTCAAAACGAAACCATAAGTTCAATGTTAATGTATCTGTGCTAAAAATAGAAATTCCTTCAGTCACAGAATGTTCAGGGCATTTCCAAGGTCTCTCCCAAGCTTGTAGTTTCAATCACGTGCACGCATCTCTCCAACAGTTTTTCAATTATGCTTCACGTGCTCACAGCGCGAGCTCCCTACGAAGTACTGACTGTTAAATAACCATAAACTTGGTTATAATATGTTTTTTTGCTGGAAATCACAGCAGTCATGCAGGGCAACAACGATCACTTTCCTTTGTAATTTACAGTTTTAATTGAATTTGCTGCAGCACATTTCAAACTTCCACCTACTCGGAATGCGTAAACAACCACGGCACGGTCGCTCTCAAACTTGACCCTTCGCACACATCAGCAATAAACTGGGTTCCATCGGTCAGTAGCCCAATCTTCTTTTTCTTTTCTTTCTTATGAAATACTTGCCACAAATGCTGCGAGCACACTGTTCACTTCACCGATGTCTTCAGAAATGAGTCAGGGGTCCAATATCTTCATACAGGTTTCGCCAGTTCCAACCATAGGGTGCTTAATCTCCGCATCCCACCCTCGTCGCCACTTTTCCAAATAAGTAAAAGGCACTCCTTGGAAATATGTAGAAGCTGTTTATTAAGTCACCAAACAAAGACCCCTGACCGCAGCCTTCATCAACTGTCCTCTGTCTCCACTCCTGGAATCCTCCCTCCGGTTACATTCTACATTCCATAGCTTGTCAGGAACAGTACAATGAAAATAAAAGTACATAGAATAGATTGTCATTTGACATGTCACAAGATATAACACATCCCCTTTCCTAAACATTAAAACAAACTAAATATAACAACGGAAAAAAAATGAATTAAAAAAACAGAACATCTATACTTAACAAAACAAAATATATACAGGACCATATAATGCATGGTAAGGATGCTCGCTCTAACCAATCAATGAAACATACTTAAGTACACTCATAATCGCAAAATCTCTTCGGCTTTATCTTAACGCGATTAGATGTTCTATTTTCAGTGACCTCGGTTGCAGTTTTTTTCTTTGTCCCAAACCATTGTCTCATTTCAATCTTGCTGCACAAAGTAACCTTCCTCATATTCCACCACTTTCCATCTGACAATCTCACCAAGTTTCCTTTGGCTTCGAGCACCTCTTTAGGATCTGACCATTTGGAAAATCCCTTTTTAAACATACCACCTTCACGCACTCGGACATACATTCCCTTTTTACACCTCCTTCTCCCTTTTATCAACTTTTCATTATGTCTTTGCACATATTGGTCTTGGTACTTCCTAACCTTTTCTTTCATTGTTTTTTCCTTCAACCCCTGTCGATTTGTCCTTTCCATCCAAGCAGGCACGGCCACTGTGCACGGCACTCTACCTTTCATCAACTTGAATGGCATTTCCCCAGTTACAGAATGTGGTGTAATTCTGTAATCCCATAACATATCCTTCACTTGTTTTTTCCAACACAGGTTTGCAGACATAGCTAGTTGTATACACTCTCCTAACACCCTGTTGAAACGCTCCACCAAACCATTCCCCCTGGGATGATAGACAGGTGTCTTGTGATGCTTAATACCCCACTTGCTAAGAAATGACTCAAATTCCTCAGAAACAAATTGAGGACCATTGTCAGACAAAATAATGCCTGGACATCCTTCCCTTCTAAAAACCTCCTCACAAAATGTAATCACATTGGATGACTTTATATCCCTCATGAACGGCACTTCTGGCCACTTAGAATGGTAATCCATCATTACTATTGCAAACCTGTCATTAGTACCTAAACACTCAAAAGAACAAATGTCTATGGCTACTTTTTCCCACGCTCGATCAGGAAATGGAATGAAATTCAAAGGTGTGTCCTGTGATGTGTGCGACTTGTCACTACATGCACATGGAATACAGTTCCTGACAAAACGTTCAATCTGTATATCCATGCCTGGCCACCAAAAATCAGTCCGGGCTTTTCGCTTCATGGCTGACATTCCTCCATGCCCCACATGTAGTAACTCCATTAGCCTGTGACGTACATTTTTGGGTACCACTAACCTTTCACACCTCCTCACAATACCATCAGAGACAGACAATTCATCCCACACATTTTTGAAAACACACAAATCTTCCGACATCTTCCAACCCTGCTTAGATAACAACGCCCTTGTAAGCAAACTCAATTCGGTATCGTGTGATACAGCCTGTTTCCATTCCTCCTCACTGACGGCACCATTGCTCACTTCAGCTATTTCTGCCACCATCCATTCCTCGTCCTCAGGATACTCTTCCCCAACCAATAGTAGCCTCGACAAACAGTTGGCGTTCACATTCTTTGTCCCTGGCATGTACTTTATGGTAAACACAAACTCTTGAAGTCAATATATCCACTTAGCTATGCGTGGAGTAGCTCTGCTAGCTCCCCTTGTAGAAAACAAATCAATTAAAGGCTTGTGATCTGTGCGCAATTCAAACTCCATACCCCACACTAATGTTCTAAAGTGTTGTATACCCCACCAACAAGCCAATGCTTCCTTTTCTATGGTAGAGTATGTGCTTTCAGCACCTTTGAGTGTACGAGAAGCAAATGCCACTGCTCTTTCCCGACCATCACACTTCTGCATTAACACTGCTCCTAGACCGTAATTGCTGGCATCTGTTATGATTATTGTCTTATCAGCAGGATCAAAAGGTTTTAACACTACCGCTTTTACAATAGAGCCCTTAATATCCTCAAACGCCCGTTGGCATTCCTGTGTCCAATTAAATATCATTCCTTTTTTCATAAGTGCTCGTAACACATGGACCCTTTCAGAAAAATGATCCACAAACTTCGAATAATATTCCCCAAGCCCCAAAAAAGAACGCAGTTGTTCTTTATCTTGAGGAACTGGTGCTTCTTCAATCGCTTCCACCAAATTGCACTTGGGTTTAATCCCTTCACTTGTCAGTGTGTGTCCTAAGTATTCAACCTCTTTCACCCCAAACTTGCATTTATCCAAACCAATAGTAAGAACAGCCTGTTCTAATCTTTTCAAAACCGTCGATAGCACTACATCATGCAGTTTTTCATTTTTTTCCCACACTAATATGTCATCTTGGAAAACAAGCACATTTGTCATGTCCTGCAATATCCTCTGCATGACCCTTTGGAACACTGCCGAAGCTGATGCTAAGCCAAAAGGCATGCGAGTAAATCTATAAGCCCCTTCTGGAGTTACAAAAGATGTAAGATGCCTGGAATCCGAATGCAGTTGTATTTGATGATAAGCATTCGATAAATCTAACGTAGTGAAATATCCAGCATTTTTCACGGACATCAACATTTCATTAATGCAAGGAAGAGGATGCCGGTCAACCCATATACACTCATTAAGATCGCGCAAGTCCACACACATGCGAATCTTGCCATTGGGTTTCCTCGCTATAACTATAGGACTCAGTCACTCGGAGGCTTCAATAGGCTCAATCACACCAGCATCACATAAACGCTTCAACTCCTCCTTCAATTTTTCTCGTAATGCTAATGGAACATTCCGTACTTTATGTACCTTTGGGGTCACACCTTTTTTTAAAACAATTTTGTGTTCAAATCCCTTCAAGCAACCCAAACTTTGAGCAAATAAATTTGGAAATAAAGAGCACCATTTACTTTTCTTGTTGAGCTCTGTCAGTAACACCTGGTCAGGATGATTGGGGTTCAATATCATTCCTAACGCTCGTTGCTCCCTCCAACCCAGCAACGTTCTCCCTTTTTCAACCACATAAATTTTGCCTTTTGCTTTCCTTCCCAAAAATTCTAGATCTGCTGTGAAATATCCCTTTATAGGCAATTTAGTCCCACAACACCCTTCAGGCTCAACATCAGTAGGACACAACTCATACTTGCCTATGCTCTCCCAAACTGACTCATCCACCAATGTAAAAGGCGAACATGAATCTGCCCATGCTTGTACTTCTTTGTCATTCATTTTCACAGTATATTTTGGAGGATTATATTGTTCACCTAATTGATTTACCTTGTATTGTGATTCTACACCACATACTACCATCACTTCGATTTCACTATCATTATCCGTAACCATCCGATGTTCAATTTGAGCATCACCTTCATTCACCAGGTTTACTCCCTTTTTCACATACATGCTTGTACCCATCTTACACACTCTGGCAAAGTGTCCCATCTTCTTACACTTAAAACACTTTGCATTGCCAGCAGGACAATTACTTGCTTCTGCAGTGTGTCTTGCACTTCTACACCTATAACATGTCTTTCTTCTATCTCCGTCCTGTGATCTCATCAAGCCATTTCCCAACTCTCTCTTACTACTAGTGCGTGCAGGTTTTTTAACCACATTCACAGCCGCACTTTCACTTTGCTCTATTTTTTCCTTGAATGCATTGCTGCTCAATTCTTTTACATATCGGGAAGTGTCTTCCATACGTCTGGCTATCTCTATGGTTTTTTCTAAAGTGGGATCCTTCAAATCTAACAATTTCTCTTGAATTTTAACATTATTGGTTCTATTAATTAATTGATCCCTTATTATTTCATCACATATATCTTTAAACTTGCATGAAATGGACAATCTTCTCAGGACTGCAACATACTGCTCAATAGTTTCACCCTGCAGTTGAGCTCGCGAATTTTTTTTATGTCTTTCAACCACTACACTTATTTTTTTTTCCAAAATTATCTTCCAAAGCTTTTAAAGCATCTGCATACTCATCCTCCTCTATCCCATCTGCGTCCGAGCTTGCATTTTCATCTCTATACTCATTAACATTTATAGGTAACGTTCTCAAAACTCTTCTTCCTTCCATACCCAGACAACGCTTCAAAATGGCCAATTTCCTTTTTGCAACAAACGTGTCCCCCTCTATGGCCTCTAAATATGCTTCACACATGTCCTTCCAATCTTCCCATGCTATACTTGGGCATCCTGGTTCTTGCAAAAACATTGGCGGTGCAGATATAGACTGTCCTGCCAATTTTGCCATATATTTTTATGTCTACACCAGCTAGACATGCATGGGGTGTAAATATCCTTTGCTAAATAACCTTTTACAATTATAATTAAATGTACAAGGCTAATTCCTACTACTAAACAGATTAATACAAAATAAATATGTGTGGTGAGTTTGAAATTTCTCCACCAGGTGGAGCTGTTGTTCAATTATTGTCCAAGAATTTCAACCATATCAAAAACCGAATGAAACACTTCCTTGTTGTTCCCAAATTGGAAACAGATGTGCTTTTAGACTTTCTCTGTGACTTCCTTTGTCATGACGTCGTGACGTGTGGCTGCCCCGCCTCACAGAGGAATCCTAAGATTCCTCACCTGATGGTGATGGTCCTCACCTGGAGACAGAGGTCTGACCTGTGTCGCAGAATGGGCCACATCACATTTTTGGCCATGGTGGTACTGTCAGCCTACAGCAAGGGTATTCAAACTGAGTGGCGGGCCGCCCAAGGGGGCCTCAAGTGATTGCGGGGGGAAAGGTGCAAGGCTCAAGGTGCAAGGCTCTGGCCAAAAGAAGCATTATGCTGCTAACAGGGCTTCGTTTTAAGCAGAAAAAAATGAGCAGCAGTAAACCGCTATGTAATGGGCCATCACAAACAGGTTTTGCCATTTATATCCAAGCTGGGAGTGTGTGTCAAGAAGGAAGGGACTCGAAATACCCTTGAAAACCCCCACCACCACCCCCAACAATCACACTGTGGATACTTTTACATGTTAGTATTGCCTCCTGGACTACAATAGTACGTTTGGCATCATGTACTGCATTTGTAAAACAGTAGCAGAACATAACTGCTATTTAAATACATCTAGACATATTTAAATGTTGCCAATTTAATAGAATAATTGTTTAAAATATGAAGGAGGGCCCCAGTGATTTTTTTCCCAACTGAGGGGGCACGGCATTAAAAAGTTTGAAGACCACTGGCCTACATAGATGCACTTGTGAGCCACCTTGGGTTAATCACATCACCAGTGTGATCTGCAGGTGGGGAGAAGGTTAACCCATAGACAGAGTTCATTGCTGGTGAAACTGATGACAGAAGGAGGCAAGTAGGTTCAGAGGGGCATATAACAGATAAGGGCAGCTGCAGAGGCAGCAAACCATCCACATTTTATAGTTTGAACAGGGAAGCTCATCAAGGGATTGATTAGTCTACCCTAGGTCCTGGCTGGAAGACGCCCTGTGTAGGAAATCCACCTCTTCCTCCTATTTCTTGTACTTTGCAGGATCCTATATTTTTGCTGACTTTAGACCTCTGTGCACATTACCTGTGCTACCTGGTAAAGTGCCGGTGTCCATCCTTCCAAAAGGATGAAAATGGTATACCTCCTGTACACCCCTGGTATACATTTAACTTAACTACACGTCCCTAGTATATGGCACAAAATGTACCCAAGGCATGTAAGGTAAATGTCACAAGAGACTGAAGCACCCATTGTGCCATCCACTATAGCGACGGTATAAAGCATGGCTGCAGGCCTGGCAAGGTAACCTGACTAAACCTGTTTTTAAACTACAATTGGACCTGTCAAAATAAACCCTTACTTTTAAATATTAATGAGTGACTCCAAAGTAGGCCTTATTGTCCATAAGGCAGGGTGCATGAAATTTAAACGTAGGCCATGTAGAAATGTAAAGTTATGAATAATTCAAGGGGGGGGGGGTATAGAAGCTGTGTTGGAGGTTCACTCAGCTACCTGTTCATAGACACCAGTAATCAAAAGAAGTGAACCCTTATGCTGCTGTATTCCAGGCCGTCAGAGATATTTCTCAGCAGACACTGAATCACATATTCTACCCTAAACGGTGTATGTTATCATTGTGGGGTGATTTCGTGTTTAACCTCATCACAGGGTCTTTATTCACTTGAGTGGCCCGTTCTCCAAGCCAATTACTCTTTCTACCTGGAAAGCAGATATCTCTGTGAGAACAAAGGTTAAAATGTGTATTTAAAATTACCTCCTATCCACCACATTCATACATTTATGCCCATAAAAAGGATAGGGATAGGGTTAAAAACAGGTGATTTTGTGAGGACAAATAATCAATCCTATACATCCAGAATTAAGTTCAACATGTTTCAGCCTATATTGGCCACCCAGGGAAAAGGGCTTTCATCAGGACCTAATCAAGAACAGATTACCTGCAACTCTCATGTAATCACCATATGTATTGTGGCTCACAGTTCATGTGTTAAACTGCACACTCAAGTGAATAAAGACCCTGTGATGATGCTACTCATGAAATCACCCCACGGTGATAACATACACCGTTGAGGGTAAAATATGTGGTTCAGGGTCTGCTGAGAAATATCTCTTAGGGCCAGGAACACAGCAGTATGAGGGTTCACTTTTTTTGGTTATTGGTGAAATTTCAAGTTATACATGTCTACACGGTGCCTAGGCCCCAAGAACTATTTTCATTGTAGCGAGGCTGGCTGTTCCATAGGAAAGCAGTGGAATGCAATATTAAATTTAATAATTGCATATCAGGCTAGAAAACACTTAAACATGTCATTCTTATACTCTTTGTAATATCTATTTAAATCCCAATTCACTGGTGAAGTAGGATTTTAATAAATATTAAGGAAAATGTACTTTTAGAAAGTTACCTTTTCCCTACCTGAAGCTTCTGGAGGCTAATGTGGATTAGCCTCCAGCTGCAACCCTCTGAGTGACCAACTCTGAGGAGTGAAAACGGCTCCAAGAGAAAAAGATAAAGCACTACGTTTGGGCAGTTGTTTCTGTTCCTCTGGGTGGATGACCCTTTAGACATTGCTCAGGATCTTAGTTAACTAGAAAAGGGGCATTATCTGTCACAGACAAATGTCAGATGACACCTACACAGGTCCGTTCTTCGCCCCCGTCAACCAGCCTCCAGTCAGAGTGGGAAGGCAGCTGTCCCACAATGGGTTTGACATAACCACAACATATGGGTTCCTCATTTCCCTGGCCACACCTCTTGGCGGGCAGAGAGGCTCTGCACAAGGAGAAAAGGGTTTCATCATCTTAGATTTGTGCAGATAGGGGTACCATGGGATTGCTTGCTGTAGGGCACACAGAAAATGCTACAACATTAAGTAGGGTTATTGCGTGGAATTGTCATTCTATTGGTTAGGGAAGGGTCAGGAGTCACCTACACAAGCAAGCTGGTGCCAGGCAGAAATATGGCATCCCCAATACCCTTCTTAGAACACTACTGGACGGGTTAAAGATCAGAAGAGGACTAAACTTGCTAAGACCTATCAAAAGCCCTGAAGGATTGTACCTGCTCTGCCTCATGTACTGACCTTCTCTTCAAGCTACAGGCACCCAATAAGACAAAGGAGGCCTTTTCTGCAACTTCCCAGCTGACCAGTTCCTATTGGACCTCCCTGGGTCCTGTTGGTGGCTTCTGCTGGAGTGAGTTTTGACCCCCAAGTGCTGTTCCTGAGGTTCTGAAACCCTAAACTATGTCAAAATGTACTCCATTTAACATCCTATAAAACATGGAACTTATAAACCTTTTGGTACTTGAGGACCAGGGCAAACCTGCCAGGCTAATGTGATGAAAGCACATTGCCACAGGGCTGAGGAATCAGGTTTCCCCTTCTTGGAACTTTTCCACAGCAGCAAAACCGATTCAGGAGGACCTTGAGGAGTTGGAATCTGGCCTCGTGGAGCCCTCTTAGGCTGCAGCTTGTAGCCTAGACTTGCTGAAGAAATCCAAGCTCCAAAAAACTGGCTTTGGGCCTGATTAGATCTCAGTGGAGGGAATACTCCATAACAGATGCAACGGATATCCCATCCGCCATATTACGATCCCCTTAGGAAATAATGGGACCGTAATACAGGGGACAGGATATTTGTCACGTTTGTGACGGAGTATTCCCCTCCACCAAGATTTAAATCAGGCGATAAGTGTGAATGTAGAGATCTTCCTCTGGCAAAAGCGCCAAAAGTATCCAGCAGATTAAGGACATTCCTTCGACGTGCAATTTGAATATCTCCCATGCTGGGATTTCCCGCTAAAAGTGAACAGCTTCACCCGGCCTCATCCAAAGGCTATCCGAACTCATGGAGCCATTCTCGGCCGCAGCCTGATCCCTTTCCCCACTGGAGACTTTGGACTTCTATTTCAGAGGCTAAGTGTAAAGGTGAAACTTATTACTTGGTTAAATTGGTTTCTGTAGCCGACCTACACTTCATCGCAGTTTGCCTCAAATTGTGCCTACTTCCCAGTCTTCTGCGACCAGTTGACTGTGGTTTTTAACCCTTTTTATTGATATCTTTATTTAAACCTTTAAAAATTCATATCTCTGGTTCCCCTTATTGGATATTTCTCTTCATGGTGCTATTTCATTCATTAAGATGTACTTTTTTTTATGACACTCATATCTCGGTACCTTAATTGGGCTGACATTCATCAGCATCCGCCCACCCTGAGTGGGCAGGTCTTGCATTTTCAGCATTCATCTGGAGTTTTCTGTCTCATCAGCAATGACTGAGACAGGGATCAATGACATAGAAGCAATGCATAGATGGTCTTTTGTAACAAAACAGAAACTACATTGCGAACTACATTGCCTCAAGCCCCTCCAATATTGTTGGCGGATAAGTTTCCTGAAGCACAGTGATGTTAAGTAATCTATCTAAGATCACACTAATTTGATGCATTGTGGAAGCTTGGATTAAAACCATGTGTCATACTTCTGAACTTCACAAGTCTGCAACTTAGATGCCGCAAAGCCTCCCTAGGAATTCCCAGTGCTTAATTTGAGCCGGGGGTTTCCGGTCCCGGGCAGCAGCACTTATTTTTGAGGGCCGACACTTATTTTTCTGCCTCAAGCATTTACTGCGAGCAAAAGACACATATGGGAATATGGAGGAGGAGAAAAATGAAAAAGCGTCACAAAGGGAAAAAGCAAAAAGCAGCAAGAGTGAGCTGAAGGGGCCGGGAGTGGCTGTAAATGGATAAAAGAGGCCCGAGATGACTCTAGGATTGGACTGCCTCAGTATTCTGTTCTCGCACATTTAATTGCCTCAGCCGGATGTTTCAAAGGAGAGCTTTGGGCCCTCCATGATTTTATTTACAAATTTAGGACAGGAAATTCCTAACGCCCTCCCATAGCATTCACCATTTAATGTGTGAACAGTAGTTATAAGGGGTGAATCTGATATTTGTATGTGTAGGTGCTTCCCTGGTGATATCCAAACGTCTCTGACATCTTGGCAGATCCTTCTCAAAGCAAAGCAATTACTATACAAAGTATGGTTATGTTACTTTATGTTGGAGTTTACAAAGCGCCTTGTACATAGCTGAGGGTATTGCGGGAAAGATGGAGGGAATATTGGTGGATAGGAGGGAGAGGGAAGAGGGAATGTGAAGAGACCCCGTTTGACGAGGATGGCACATGTCTGTGGTTGTTTTGCTGGGCTGTAAATCCTTTCGGGCAGCGACTGGCTGTTTTAGCTCAGTGGTTTACAACTCTTCTGAGTTTCTACTGTCGGACTCATGGACGTCATTTAGGGATCGCCAGTGGTTGCAGCTGCGACCACTGACTTACCACTTGCGACCCCTTGCATTGCTTTATTGCCCCTGGCCTCAGAGGTGGCAAAATCAGCGCGAGAAACATATAGGCAGCTCCTCCTTGTGGACGTCAATTGGGGCTGCACTCTCTTTGTATTCTGTCATATTTTATTACACTAATAGTGGATAATATTTGTAGATATAAATATATTTTTCACTATTAGTGTAAAAAAATGGAGTTCACTTGGCTGAAATGTGATCTTCCCTGGCTGCTGAGGTAAATAAATAATTATTTTCAAATGTATGTTGTGTGCGTGCTTGCGAGTGAGTGTGTGTTTATATGAGAGAAAGTGTGTGCGAGTGTGAATGTGTGTTATGTGCAAGCATATGTGTGTGAGAGGAAGTGAAGGTCACAGGGTGTGTGGTGTCACTTCCGCTCCCCCTAGCAGTTGCTGAGTTGGCGTGCATGGACTGTGCAGCAAGGGGGTGAATGAGCAGTCCGCTGACCTCCTCTGCCCCTCTTCACTGCTGGAGGCGCCGCCCTGGCCCCGCCTTCAGGCAGATATCCACCCTTCTTCACTCAGATATCCACTGCCCGGCTGTCACTGCGCAGCAGTGCTCCGCACACCCTCAACCTTGTTTTCAAATCAGCACGTGGACTAGACCGTACCTCCTGCACCCCTCCCCAGCTCAGACAACTGCCGAGTGACAGTTTTACAAGACTGATCCATGCCCCAAGACTGGAGTCTTTATGTCCTAGGCCTTTCTTTCACAAAGCACTGTTCTCAGGGGTCTTAGTTCAATTGGTGTGACTCAGGACTACAATTCCCAGAATGCATTATTTACATAAGAAATATACAGGACAGGCGTGAGGCATGTTTGGCATCATAAAATCAGCAGGTAACTTTACAGCCAGGCTGCCCACTTACAGAAAGACCAGCCATTGGTCTCTACAGGTCTCTCTGCTAGGCCGAGTAGGCCTCAGGAAGCACACCACAAGAGGAACTCTTACCAGGAGGAACTGCTGCAATTCCTCCGTGAAAACGCAAATAGTGTGAGAGTTTTCCTGCTGTGACACATTAAATACAGGTATCCTAAAACTGAAATCTGATGTAGAAACGGGTACATAAAGAAAAGTTTATATTTAGTAATTATACAACTATACCTCAGCTTTACTTCTGACAGGCCTGCTTTTTCCAATTGCCCTTCAATATTCTCTGTGCAAATAGCTCGTGTCTGGGGTTTACTTTCCACGAGTCATGTTGTGGTGTCATGGGCTTTCCTTTACATAAGTCATGTTGTGGTGTCTTGGGCTTTACACAAGTCATGTTGTGGTGTCTTGGGCTTTTCACAAGTCGTGTTGTGGTGTATTGAGTTTTTCATTACACAAGTCAAGTTACAAAGGGTAGAGCAGATACTGGCTCTATCATATGAATGCCAGCATCACAGCTCTGACTTAGCCCAAAAATGATGTCACATCGGCCGCACAATTCAGAACGGCCTGTCCTATGCCACTTTTTCCAAGATGGCCCAAGGAAAAGTGACATTTAAAGTGTAGGATAACAGGAGTATTTGTACTGCAAAGAGAGTGAGTGATGGACAGAGAAAGGAGTTCGAGAACAGAGTAAGGCTTTAAGATGCCTGTTTATTCTGTGCTCTGTAACCTGAATCCGGCGCAGGCTTTCCTCTTCTGTTTTGAACACCGCCATTAGCAATGAATTACCTGACCTTTGTCCACATTACACAAGGAGGCTGCCCGCAGTTCTCATTTACCCAGAAACCCTGCATCTGTTTTGCATATGGTTAAAGGCTAATTTTCTGAACTTTTGACTAAACACAGGAAAATAAAGACAATCCAAGACCAATCTGCGCAAGAACAAGAATAAACAGTGAAGAAAAAAGTGAGACCTAGCAGGGGTACAAATCTTGGCCCTCACCCTATCTGTACAAGAAAATGTATTCTTGTGATATTTATACCTGTTCCCCAGGTGTTTCCTCTTGCCCGGATGAGCCTCAGTGGTCTGGGGTGCAGGCTTCAAACCTGTAGCTGTCTATCGACAGAGTGGTTCAATTCCACCTTCTGGGCGAGTGGCTCCACTCTAACAGTTTATTTTTTCAGGCAGTAAATGATTTAAATGCATAGATACAAATAGAAGTATAACACCTCGGGCACATCATATGACCCTGTGTTTTGTCAGTATAGACACGAAATCTGCCTGGACACCAGGGAATTTTACCCTACCCTAGTGTTATGCAAGGTCAAATAAAAACACATCAAAGCTTGCCAGTCCTATCAGTAATTACTACTACCGTACCTGTTCATTATCAATTAACTTACAAAGCCCTGAAAGTCCTTGTAGGAAGGTCAGTGCTGCATAAATATATACAAAAACAACAATAATTAAAAACAATTTCAGCATTCCTTACAGACAGGCTGTTAGACAATGAGGAAACCCCTCTGAATGCTATATGTCAGTTTAACACACTGAGGCACAAACACACAGTCACATACCCCTGAAAGGAGTGAATTACACAGATTGCCATCGGAAGAACAGGCCTCATTCAGGACGGAGGGAGTACACAGACATTCATTACCAAAGGGTGATTATGCAGAACTGAATATATGTTTAATCCACGTTTTGCATTTGTCCATTAATCAAAAAAAAATCCTTTGTAATTCATCAGTAGCATTGCTTGATGTCATTGTGGCTGCATTTTTAAATTCAGAATGTTCATCAGCCCACTGTCACGATTACAATTTTTTTTTCTGGCTACTGTTTGTGTTCACTATGTGTAGCAGCCAATATTTGACAGTCAAATTTTCAGCAGCCAGGTATTCAGCAGCCCAGCCACAGGGTTACATCACCATTTAAGATCAAACACTCCATGTCGCCATCACTCTGCGGTAGGAATTATCCGTGAACTGTAGCAAGGTGGAGAAGGAAAGTAATGCATTAAACACAGTGTAGAAAGGAGACCCTCACACTAATAGCCTGATAGAGATTAGTAGCGCGTTTTGTCCGATACTAGTGAAATGAAGGAAGAAACATTCGTAAATTGAATGAGGTAATCACCGTTGACAATAACAAAGTGACCTTCCATCCACCTGCTCCCAAAAATGCTCCAGACACTGAAAAAGGACCACTGAACCCCATGCTTAATCCAAGCAACAGGCAATTTTTGGCACTTTGCCTCTTTGTTGCAGACTTTGCTCACAGACTTTGGAGTCTCACAGGCTTTCGGTGCACTTAATATGAACGTATAGAATTGTAGGTGGATAATAGTGAATTACAAGAATGTTTCTCACAGAGGGGTTGTGAGGAACATCAAATGAACAATGGGAGTAAAGCTCGACTTGTCTATTATGTCACTCAGAACCTCCAAAATATCCCCTTAATTCACTTTTTACTCATCTATATTTTTTATATTCTGTGTGGCCTCCAAAATTATATGTTCTTGCTTTCAACTTCTATGCAGGGGCAGACATAACAGGGCCTCTTCGTTGTCCAAAATATAAACTTTTAAAAAATCCTGGCCGCCTACCCCTTCCCCACCAATCTCTGTGTCCTGCTCCCCCAGAAGCTGTACTTGTGCTTTACAACATCACGCTGACTATCAAGGTAGCCTAGATCTCCCTTATGACATAGCAACAGTGGATAACAGCTTCTTTAAACAACTGCTGCTACTCATAGCATTGAGTTGTTGGATTTGAATCCAGTTATTTACTCTAGTGGCTGTATACCAGAGCCATACATAAGACATTAATACATTCTCTTCTACAATGAATCATGTACACTAAATTGCCTGCAGGCTCTTGCATTCGGTTTTTCGCTCATATAATGGACCCTTAAGAACATCAACGCAAAGTGATGTATTCAGGAATATGCAATTTGATCACATTTGTAAGCTAGGATAAAAAACACGTTTTGTACAACAACAATTCAAATATTTGTACCTGGTCCCCAACATATAGAACATTGAGGCAGAGGAGGAAAATGTTGCTTACACAATTAATAGATTGTTTAGCTCTGCCCCATTACATTTCTACCACTTTCAGGAGATGGGATGAAAATTGCAAGCACCTGAAAATGTATTGTAAGTGTCTCTGGTTCCGGGAAATGTGGCATAAAAGCCGACTTTGAATGTGAGAAACTAGGTTCCAGTCCAGACATCAGTTCAGGAGAACATGGACTGCTACAAACAGTCCCTCATTCCAGCCCCCTTAATGACAGTATGAATGTAATTATGTATGTGTTTATATGGTATTTGCATAGCACCAACATAGCCAAATGGTACGAGAGTGCTGTGTAGCGTCAAAAGTAAAGATACAATAAACACATGACTGATAATGTAGCTGGGTTCCAAGAGCAGTAGTGGTATGTTACTAAATAAAGATGTGGTGCTCTTTAAAGAGATGTGTCTTCAGCTCGTTCCCAAATAGGAGAAGAATATGGTGGTACTCATGGATATAGGGATGTTGGTGCAATTCCTTGGTGCCTCCAGTCTGATGATGTCCTGGCTGCGCTTGTGCCAAAAGCAACTGGAGATGATGAGCTTGTCTGGCAGATAGCGGGGTTGCACTTTGTCACAGATTTGTAAATGATGCTGGTAGTTTGAAGATGATGTGATGTAGGAGCGTGCCGAAGTAGGTGCCTGCAAATGCCACAATTATGCCTGACATGACTTAGTGGGTGGAAATGGCTAATGGGCACTCCCTATGCAATGGGATAAACGTTCCTGGGCCAATCCATTTTCAACATGGCAAAAGTGTTCAAGCTCAATAAACTTGGGCTCCAACATCTGAAAGGCCATCTACAGGGTGCCAATCTCTGAGATGGTAGATGAAAGTGGAGAAGGATGATGTCTTGCACCTGAAAGTGAGCCCCCCACAGTGAGAAACTTAAGAAGCTAGAGAAACCTCAAGAGGAAGTGGCGGGCTCCTTGCCAGTCCAATGGCTCACAATGAGGCCCTTCCATGGCCCCTAATTAGAACCTCCACCTGACAGGGGGCAAATAGATCCCTAGTTCCAGCCACTGACAGCTGTCAGTGGCCTCTGTTGGTTGCATGAGTTTTGGGCAGATCTGGTCCTCACCTGGAGACAGAGGTCTGACCTATGTCGCAGAATGGGCCACATCACATTTTTGGCCATGGTGGTACTGTCAGCCTACAGCAAGGGTATTCAAACTGAGTGGCGAGCCGCCCAAGTGGGCCTCAAGTGATTGCGGGGGGAAAGGTGCAAGGCTCTGGCCAAAAAAAGCATTATGCTGATAACAGGGCTTTGTTTTAAGCAGAAAAAAATGAGCAGCAGTAAACCGCTCTGTAATGGGCCATCACGAACAGGTTTTGCCATTTATATCCAAGCTGGGAGTGTGTGTCAAGAAGGAAGGGACTCGAAATACCCTTCAAGACCCCCACCACCACCCCCAATAATCACACTGTGGATACTTTTACATGTTAGTATGGCCTCCTGGACTACAATAGTATGTTTGGCATCATGTACTGCATTTGTAAAACAGTAGCAGAACATAACTGCTATTTAAATACGTCTAGACATATTTAACCGTTGCCAATTTAATAGAATAATTGTTTAAAATATGAAGGAGGGCCCCAGTGATTTTTTTCCCAACTGGGGGGCACAGCATTAAAAAGTTTGAAGACCACTGGCCTACATAGATGCACTTGTGAGCCAGCTTGGGTTAATCACATCACCAGTGTGATCTGCAGGTGGGGAGAAGGTTAACCCATAGACAGGGTTCATTGCTAGTGAAAGTGATGACAGAAGGAGGCAAGTAGGTTCAGAGGGGCATATAACAGATAAGGGCAGCTGCAGAGGCAGCAAACCATCCACATTTTATAGTCTGAACAGGGAAGCTCATCAAGGTATTGATTAGTCTACCCTAGGTCCTGGCTGGAAGACGCCCTGTGTAGGAAATCCGCCTCTTCCTCCTATTTCTTGTACTTTGCTGGATCCTATATTTTTGCTGACTTTAGACCTCTGTGCACATTACCTGTGCTACCTGGTGGTAAAGTGCCGGTGTCCATCCTTCCAAAAGGATGAAATTGGTATACCTCCTGTACGCCCCTGGTATACATTTAACTTAACTACACGTCCCTAGTATATGGCACAAAATGTACCTAAGGCATGTAAGTTAAATGTCACAAGAGACTGAACCACCCATTGTGCCATCCACTATAGGGACGGTATAAAACATGGCTGCAGGCCTGGCAAGGTAACCTGACTAAAGCTGTTTTTAAACTACAATTCGACCTGTCAAAATAAACCCTTACTTTTAAATATTAATGAGTTACTCCTAAGTAGGCCATATTGCCCATAAGCCAGGGTGCATGACATTTAAACGTAGGCCATGTAGAAAATTAATATTATGTATAATTCAAAGGGGGGGATAAAGACGCTGTGTTGGAGGTTCACTCAGCTACCTGTTCATAGACACCAATAATCAAAAGAAGTGAACCCTTATACTGCTGTATTCCAGGCCATCAGAGATATTTCTCAGCAGACTCTGAATCACATTTTCTACCCTAAACGGTGTATGTTATCATTATGGGGTGATTTTGTGTTTAACATCATCACGGGTCTTTATTCATTTGAGTGGCCCGTTCTCCAAGCCAATTACTCTTTCTACCTGGAGAGCAGATATCTCTGTGAGAACAAAGGTTAAAAAGTGTATTTAAAATTACCTCCTATCCTCCACATTCATACATTTATTCCCATAAAAAGGATAGGGATAGGGTTAAAAACAGGTGATTTTGTGAGGACAAATAATGAATCCTATACATTCAGAATTAAGGTCAACATGTTTCAGCCTATATTGGCCACCCAGGGAAAAGGGCTTTCATCAGGACCTAATCAAGAACTGATTACCTGCGACTCTCATGTAATCACCGTATGTATTGTGGCTCACAGTTCATGTGTTAAACTGCACACTCAAGTGAATAAAGACCCTGTGAAGATGCTACTCATGAAATCACCCCACGGTGATAACATACACCGTTCAGGGTAAAATATGTGGTTCAGGGTCTGCTGGGAAATATCTCTTAGAGCCAGGAACACAGCAGTATGAGGGTTCACTTCTTTTGGTTATTGGTGAAATTTAAAGTTATACATGTCTACATGGTGCCTAGGCCCCAAGAACTATTTTCATTGTAGCGAGGCTGGCTGTTCCATAGGAAAGCAGTGGAATGCAATATTAAATTTAATAATTGCATATCAGGCTAGAAAACAGTTAAAAATGTCATTCTTATACTCTTTGTAATATCTATTTAAATCCCAGTTCACTGGTGAAGTAGGAATTTCATAAATATTAAGGAAAATGTACTTTTAGAAAGTTACCTTTTCCCTACCTGAAGCTTCTGGAGGCTAATGTGGATTAGCCTCCAGCTGCAACCCTCTGAGTGATCAACTCTGAGGAGTGAAAACGGTTCCAAGAGAAAAAGACAAAGCACTACGTTTGGGCAGTTGTTTCTGTTCCTCTGGGTGGATGACCCTTTAGACATTGCTCAGGATCTTAGTTAACTAGAAAAGGGGCATTATCTGTCACAGACAAATGTCAGATGACACCTACACAGGTCCGTTCTTCGCCCCCGTCAACCAGCCTCCAGTCAGAGTGGGAAGGCAGCTGTCCCACAATGGGTTTGACATAACCACAACATATGGGTTCCTCATTTCCCTGGCCACACCTCTTGGCGGGCAGAGAGGCTCTGCACAAGGAGATAAGGGTTTCATCATCTTAGATTTGTGCAAATAGGGGTACCATGGGATTGCTTGCTGTAGGGCACACAGAAAATGCTACAACATTAAGTAGGGTTATTGCGTGGAATTGTCATTCTATTGGTTAGGTAAGGGTCAGGAGTCACCTACACAAGCAAGCTGGTGCCAGGCAGAAATATGGCATCCCCAATACCCTTCTTAGAACACTACTGGACGGGTTAAAGATCAGAAGAGGACTAAACTTGCTAAGACCTATCAAAAGCCCTGAAGGATTGTACCTGCTCTGCCTCATGTACTGACCTTCTCTTCAAGCTACAGGCACCCAACAAGACAAAGGAGGCCTTTTCTGCAACTTCCCAGCTGACCAGTTCCTATTGGACCTCCCTGGGTCCTGTTGGTGGCTTCTGCTGGAGTGAGTTTTGACCCCCAAGTGCTGTTCCTGAGGTTCTGAAACCCTAAACTATGTCAAAATGTACTCCATTTAACATCCTATAAAACATGGAACTTATAAACCTTTTGGTACTTGAGGACCAGGGCAAACCTGCCAGGCTAATGTGATGAAAGCACATTGCCACTGGGCTGAGGAATCAGGTTTCCCCTTCTTGGAACTTTTCCACAGCACCAAAACCGATTCAGGAGGACCTTGAGGAGTTGGAATCTGACCTCGTGGAGCCCTCTTAGGCTGCAGCTTGTAGCCTAGACTTGCTGAAGAAATCCAAGCTCCAAAAAACTGGCTTTGGGCCTGATTAGATCTCAGTGGAGGGAATACTCCATAACAGATGCAACGGATATCCCATCCGCCATATTACGATCCCCTTAGGAAATAATGGGACCGTAATACAGGGGACAGGATATTTGTCACGTTTGTGACGGAGTATTCCCCTCCACCAAGATTTAAATCAGGCGATAAGTGTGAATGTAGAGATCTTCCTCTGGCAAAAGCGCCAAAAGTATCCAGCAGATTAAGGACATTCCTTCGACGTGCAATTTGAATATCTCCCACGCTGGGATTTCCCGCTAAAAGTGAACAGCTTCACCCGGCCTCATCCAAAGGCTATCCGAACTCATGGAGCCATTCTCGGCCGCAGCCTGATCCCTTTCCCCACTGGAGACTTTGGACTTCTATTTCAGAGGCTAAGTGTAAAGGTGAAACTTATTACTTGGTTAAATTGGTTTCTGTAGCCGACCTACACTTCATCGCAGTTTGCCTCAAATTGTGCCTACTTCCCAGTCTTCTGCGACCAGTTGACTGTGGTTTTTAACCCTTTTTATTGATATCTTTATTTAAACCTTTAAAAATTCATATCTCTGGTTCCCCTTATTGGATATTTCTCTTCATGGTGCTATTTCATTCATTAAGATGTACTTTTTTTTATGACACTCATATCTCGGTACCTTAATTGGGCTGACATTCATCAGCATCCGCCCACCCTGAGTGGGCAGGTCTTGCATTTTCAGCATTCATCTGGAGTTTTCTGTCTCATCAGCAATGACTGAGACAGGGATCAATGACATAGAAGCAATGCATAGATGGTCTTTTGTAACAAAACAGAAACTACATTGCGAACTACATTGCCTCAAGCCCCTCCAATATTGTTGGCGGATAAGTTTCCTGAAGCACAGTGATGTTAAGTAATCTATCTAAGATCACACTAATTTGATGCATTGTGGAAGCTTGGATTAAAACCATGTGTCATACTTCTGAACTTCACAAGTCTGCAACTTAGATGCCGCAAAGCCTCCCTAGGAATTCCCAGTGCTTAATTTGAGCCGGGGGTTTCCGGTCCCGGGCAGCAGCACTTATTTTTGAGGGCCGACACTTATTTTTCTGCCTCAAGCATTTACTGCGAGCAAAAGACACATATGGGAATATGGAGGAGGAGAAAAATGAAAAAGCGTCACAAAGGGAAAAAGCAAAAAGCAGCAAGAGTGAGCTGAAGGGGCCGGGAGTGGCTGTAAATGGATAAAAGAGGCCCGAGATGACTCTAGGATTGGACTGCCTCAGTATTCTGTTCTCGCACATTTAATTGCCTCAGCCGGATGTTTCAGAGGAGAGCTTTGGGCCCTCCATGATTTTATTTACAAATTTAGGACAGGAAATTCCTAACGCCCTCCCATAGCATTCACCATTTAATGTGTGAACAGTAGTTATAAGGGGTGAATCTGATATTTGTATGTGTAGGTGCTTCCCTGGTGATATCCAAACGTCTCTGACATCTTGGCAGATCCTTCTCAAAGCAAAGCAATTACTATACAAAGTATGGTTATGTTACTTTATGTTGGAGATTACAAAGCGCCTTGTACATAGCTGAGGGTATTGCGGGAAAGATGGAGGGAATATTGGTGGATAGGAGGGAGAGGGAAGAGGGAATGTGAAGAGACCCCGTTTGACGAGGATGGCACATGTCTGTGGTTGTTTTGCTGGGCTGTAAATCCTTTCGGGCAGCGACTGGCTGTTTTAGCTCAGTGGTTTACAACTCTTCTGAGTTTCTACTGTCGGACTCATGGACGTCATTTAGGGATCGCCAGTGGTTGCAGCTGCGACCACTGACTTACCCCTTGCGACCCCTTGCATTGCTTTATTGCCCCTGGCCTCAGAGGTGGCAAAATCAGCGCGAGAAACATATAGGCAGCTCCTCCTTGTGGACGTCAATTGGGGCTGCACTCTCTTTGTATTCTGTCATATTTTATTACACTAATAGTGGATAATATTTGTAGATATAAATATATTTTTCACTATTAGTGTAAAAAAATGGAGTTCACTTGGCTGAAATTTGATCTTCCCTGGCTGCTGAGGTAAATAAATAATTATTTTCAAATGTATGTTGTGTGCGTGCTTGCGAGTGAGTGTGTGTTTATATGAGAGAAAGTGTGTGCGAGTGTGAATGTGTGTTATGTGCAAGCATATGTGTGTGAGAGGAAGTGAAGGTCACAGGGTGTGTGGTGTCACTTCCGCTACCGTAGCAGTTGCTGAGTTGGCGTGCATGGACTGTGCAGCAAGGGGGTGAATGAGCAGTCCGCTGACCTCCTCTGCCCCTCTTCACTGCTGGAGGCGCCGCCCTGGCCCCGCCTTCAGTCAGATATCCACCCTTCTTCACTCAGATATCCACTGCCCGGCTGTCACTGCGCAGCAGTGCTCCGCACACCCTCAACCTTGTTTTCAAATCAGCACGTGGACTAGACCGTACCTCCTGCACCCCTCCCCAGCTCAGACAACTGCCGAGTGACAGTTTTACAAGACTGATCCATGCCCCAAGACTGGAGTCTTTATGTCCTAGGCCTTTCTTTCACAAAGCACTGTTCTCAGGGGTCTTAGTTCAATTGGTGTGACTCAGGACTACAATTCCCAGAATGCATTATTTACATAAGAAATATACAGGACAGGCGTGAGGCATGTTTGGCATCATAAAATCAGCAGGTAACTTTACAGCCAGGCTGCCCACTTACAGAAAGACCAGCCATTGGTCTCTACAGGTCTCTCTGCTAGGCCGAGTAGGCCTCAGGAAGCACACCACAAGAGGAACTCTTACCAGGAGGAACTGCTGCAATTCCTCCGTGAAAACGCAAATAGTGTGAGAGTTTTCCTGCTGTGACACATTAAATACAGGTATCCTAAAACTGAAATCTGATGTAGAAACGGGTACATAAGAAAAGTTTATATTTAGTAATTATACAACTATACCTCAGCTTTACTTCTGACAGGCCTGCTTTTTCCAATTGCCCTTCAATATTCTCTGTGCAAATAGCTCGTGTCTGGGGTTTACTTTCCACGAGTCATGTTGTGGTGTCATGGGCTTTCCTTTACATAAGTCATGTTGTGGTGTCTTGGGCTTTACACAAGTCATGTTGTGGTGTCTTGGGCTTTTCACAAGTCGTGTTGTGGTGTATTGAGTTTTTCATTACACAAGTCAAGTTACAAAGGGTAGAGCAGATACTGGCTCTATCATATGAATGCCAGCATCACAGCTCTGACTTAGCCCAAAAATGATGTCACATCGGCCGCACAATTCAGAACGGCCTGTCCTATGCCACTTTTTCCAAGACGGCCCAAGGAAAAGTGACATTTAAAGTGTAGGATAACAGGAGTATTTGTACTGCAATGAGAGTGAGTGATGGACAGAGAAAGGAGTTCGAGAACAGAGTAAGGCTTTAAGATGCCTGTTTATTCTGTGCTCTGTAACCTGAATCCGGCGCAGGCTTTCCTCTTCTGTTTTGAACACCGCCATTAGCAATGAATTACCTGACCTTTGTCCACATTACACAAGGAGGCTGCCCGCAGTTCTCATTTACCCAGAAACCCTGCATCTGTTTTGCATATGGTTAAAGGCTAATTTTCTGAACTTTTGACTAAACACAGGAAAATAAAGACAATCCAAGACCAATCTGCGCAAGAACAAGAATAAACAGTGAAGAAAAAAGTGAGACCTAGCAGGGGTACAAATCTTGGCCCTCACCCTATCTGTACAAGAAAATGTATTCTTGTGATATTTATACCTGTTCCCCAGGTTCTTCCTCTTGCCACGATGAGCCTCAGTGGTCTGGGGTGCAGGCTTCAAACCTGTAGCTGTCTAGCGACAGAGTGGTTCAATTCCACCTTCTGGGCGAGTGGCTCCACTCTAACAGTTTATTTTTTCAGGCAGTAAATGATTTAAATGCATAGATACAAATAGAAGTATAACACCTCGGGCACATCATATGACCCTGTGTTTTGTCAGTATAGACACGAAATCTGCCGGGACACAAGGGAATTTTACCCTACTCTAGTGTTATGCAAGGTCAAATAAAAACACATCAAAGCTTGCCAGTCCTATCAGTAATTATTACTACCGTACCTGTTCATTATCAATTAACTTACAAAGCCCTGAAAGTCCTTGTAGGAAGGTCAGTGCTGCATAAATATATACAAAAACAACAATAATTAAAAACAATTTCAGCATTCCTTACAGACAGGCTGTTAGACAATGAGGAAACCCCTCTGAATGCTATATGTCAGTATACATAACACACTGAGGCACAAACACACAGTCACATACCCCTGAAAGGAGTGAATTACACAGATTGCCATCGGAAGAACAGGCCTCATTCAGGACGGAGGGAGTACACAGACATTCATTACCAAAGGGTGATTATGCAGAACTGAATATATGTTTAATCCACGTTTTGCATTTGTCCATTAATCAAAAAAAAATCCTTTGTAATTCATCAGTAGCATTGCTTGATGTCATTGTGGCTGCATTTTTAAATTCAGA
Organism: Pleurodeles waltl; assembly: GCF_031143425.1. Lineage (NCBI taxonomy): Eukaryota > Metazoa > Chordata > Amphibia > Caudata > Salamandridae > Pleurodeles > Pleurodeles waltl. Next base: position 136,992,138 of record NC_090445.1, on the reverse strand, counting down.
ATGTTCATCAGCCCAATGTCATGATGACAATTTTTTTTTCTGGCTACTGTTTGTGTTCACTATGTGTAGCAGCCAATATTTGACAGTCAAATTTTCAGCAGCCAGGTATTCAGCAGCCCAGCCACAGGGTTACATCACCATTTAAGATCAAACACTCCATGTCGCCATCACTCTGCAGTAGGAATTATCCGTGAACTGTAGCAAGGTGGAGAAGGAAAGTAATGCATTAAACACAGTGTAGAAAGGAGACCCTCACACTAATAGCCTGATAGAGATTAGTAGCGCGTTTTGTCCGATACTAGTGAAATGAAGGAAGAAACATTCGTAAATTGAATGAGGTAATCACCGTTGACAATAACAAAGTGACCTTCCATCCACCTGCTCCCAAAAATGCTCCAGACACTGAAAAAGGACCACTGAACCCCATGCTTAATCCAAGCAACAGGCAATTTTTGGCACTTTGCCTCTTTGTTGCAGACTTTGCTCACAGACTTCGGAGTCTCACAGGCTTTCGGTGCACTTAATATGAACGTATAGAATTGTAGGTGGATAATAGTGAATTACAAGAATGTTTCTCACAGAGGGGTTGTGAGGAACATCAAATGAACAATGGGAGTAAAGCTCGACTTGTCTATTATGTCACTCAGAACCTCCAAAATATCCCCTTAATTCACTTTTTACTCATCTATATTTTTTATATTCTGTGTGGCCTCCAAAATTATATGTTCTTGCTTTCAACTTCTATGCAGGGGCAGACATAACAGGGCCTCTTCGTTGTCCAAAATATAAACTTTTAAAAAATCCTGGCCGCCTACCCCTTCCCCACCAATCTCTGTGTCCTGCTCCCCCAGAAGCTGTACTTGTGCTTTACAACATCACGCTGACTGTCAAGGTAGCCTAGATCTCCCTTATGACATAGCAACAGTGGATAACAGCTTCTTTAAACAACTGCTGCTACTCATAGCATTGAGTTGTTGGATTTGAATCCAGTTATTTACTCTAGTGGCTGTATACCAGAGCCATACATAAGACATTAATACATTCTCTTCTACAATGAATCATGTACACTAAATTGCCTGCAGGCTCTTGCATTCGGTTTTTCGCTCATATAATGGACCCTTAAGAACATCAACGCAAAGTGATGTATTCAGGAATATGCAATTTGATCACATTTGTAAGCTAGGATAAAAAACACGTTTTGTACAACAACAATTCAAATATTTGTACCTGGTCCCCAACATATAGAACATTGAGGCAGAGGAGGAAAATGTTGCTTACACAATTAATAGATTGTTTAGCTCTGCCCCATTACATTTCTACCACTTTCAGGAGATGGGATGAAAATTGCAAGCACCTGAAAATGTATTGTAAGTGTCTCTGGTTCCGGGAAATGTGGCATAAAAGCCGACTTTGAATGTGAGAAACTAGGTTCCAGTCCAGACATCAGTTCAGGAGAACATGGACTGCTACAAACAGTCCCTCATTCCAGCCCCCTTAATGACAGTATGAATGTAATTATGTATGTGTTTATATGGTATTTGCATAGCACCAACATAGCCAAATGGTACGAGAGTGCTGTGTAGCGTCAAAAGTAAAGATACAATAAACACATGACTGATAATGTAGCTGGGTTCCAAGAGCAGTAGTGGTATGTTACTAAATAAAGATGTGGTGCTCTTTAAAGAGATGTGTCTTCAGCTCGTTCCTAAATAGGAGAAGAATATGGTGGTACTCATGGATATAGGGATGTTGGTGCAATTCCTTTGTGCCTCCAGTCTGATGATGTCCTGGCTGCGCTTGTGCCAAAAGCAACTGGAGATGATGAGCTTGTCTGGCAGATAGCGGGGTTGCACTTTGTCACAGATTTGTAAATGATGCAGGTAGTTTGAAGATGATGTGATGTAGGAGCGTGCCGAAGTAGGTGCCTGCAAATGCCACAATTATGCCTGACATGACTTAGTGGGTGGAAATGGCTAATGGGCACTCCCTATGCAATGGGATAAACGTTCCTGGGCCAATCCATTTTCAACATGGCAAAAGTGTTCAAGCTCAATAAACTTGGGCTCCAACATCTGAAAGGCCATCTACAGGGTGCCAATCTCTGAGATGGTAGATGAAAGTGGAGAAGGATGATGTCTTGCACCTGAAAGTGAGCCCCCCACAGTGAGAAACTTAAGAAGCTAGAGAAACCTCAAGAGGAAGTGGCGGGCTCCTTGCCAGTCCAATGGCTCACAATGAGGCCCTTCCATGGCCCCTAATTAGAACCTCCACCTGACAGGGGGCAAATAGATCCCTAGTTCCAGCCACTGACAGCTGTCAGTGGCCTCTGTTGGTTGCATGAGTTTTGGGCAGATCTGGTCCTCACCTGGAGACAGAGGTCTGACCTATGTCGCAGAATGGGCCACATCACATTTTTGGCCATGGTGGTACTGTCAGCCTACAGCAAGGGTATTCAAACTGAGTGGCGAGCCGCCCAAGTGGGCCTCAAGTGATTGCGGGGGGAAAGGTGCAAGGCTCTGGCCAAAAAAAGCATTATGCTGATAACAGGGCTTTGTTTTAAGCAGAAAAAAATGAGCAGCAGTAAACCGCTCTGTAATGGGCCATCACAAACAGGTTTTGCCATTTATATCCAAGCTGGGAGTGTGTGTCAAGAAGGAAGGGACTCGAAATACCCTTCAAGACCCCCACCACCACCCCCAATAATCACACTGTGGATACTTTTACATGTTAGTATGGCCTCCTGGACTACAATAGTATGTTTGGCATCATGTACTGCATTTGTAAAACAGTAGCAGAACATAACTGCTATTTAAATACGTCTAGACATATTTAACCGTTGCCAATTTAATAGAATAATTGTTTAAAATATGAAGGAGGGCCCCAGTGATTTTTTTCCCAACTGGGGGGCACAGCATTAAAAAGTTTGAAGACCACTGGCCTACATAGATGCACTTGTGAGCCAGCTTGGGTTAATCACATCACCAGTGTGATCTGCAGGTGGGGAGAAGGTTAACCCATAGACAGGGTTCATTGCTAGTGAAAGTGATGACAGAAGGAGGCAAGTAGGTTCAGAGGGGCATATAACAGATAAGGGCAGCTGCAGAGGCAGCAAACCATCCACATTTTATAGTCTGAACAGGGAAGCTCATCAAGGGATTGATTAGTCTACCCTAGGTCCTGGCTGGAAGACGCCCTGTGTAGGAAATCCGCCTCTTCCTCCTATTTCTTGTACTTTGCTGGATCCTATATTTTTGCTGACTTTAGACCTCTGTGCACATTACCTGTGCTACCTGGTGGTAAAGTGCCGGTGTCCATCCTTCCAAAAGGATGAAATTGGTATACCTCCTGTACGCCCCTGGTATACATTTAACTTAACTACACGTCCCTAGTATATGGCACAAAATGTACCTAAGGCATGTAAGTTAAATGTCACAAGAGACTGAACCACCCATTGTGCCATCCACTATAGGGACGGTATAAAACATGGCTGCAGGCCTGGCAAGGTAACCTGACTAAAGCTGTTTTTAAACTACAATTCGACCTGTCAAAATAAACCCTTACTTTTAAATATTAATGAGTTACTCCTAAGTAGGCCATATTGCCCATAAGGCAGGGTGCATGACATTTAAACGTAGGCCATGTAGAAAATTAATATTATGTATAATTCAAAGGGGGGGATAAAGACGCTGTGTTGGAGGTTCACTCAGCTACCTGTTCATAGACACCAATAATCAAAAGAAGTGAACCCTTATACTGCTGTATTCCAGGCCATCAGAGATATTTCTCAGCAGACTCTGAATCACATTTTCTACCCTAAACGGTGTATGTTATCATTATGGGGTGATTTTGTGTTTAACATCATCACGGGTCTTTATTCATTTGAGTGGCCCGTTCTCCAAGCCAATTACTCTTTCTACCTGGAGAGCAGATATCTCTGTGAGAACAAAGGTTAAAAAGTGTATTTAAAATTACCTCCTATCCTCCACATTCATACATTTATTCCCATAAAAAGGATAGGGATAGGGTTAAAAACAGGTGATTTTGTGAGGACAAATAATGAATCCTATACATTCAGAATTAAGGTCAACATGTTTCAGCCTATATTGGCCACCCAGGGAAAAGGGCTTTCATCAGGACCTAATCAAGAACTGATTACCTGCGACTCTCATGTAATCACCGTATGTATTGTGGCTCACAGTTCATGTGTTAAACTGCACACTCAAGTGAATAAAGACCCTGTGAAGATGCTACTCATGAAATCACCCCACGGTGATAACATACACCGTTCAGGGTAAAATATGTGGTTCAGGGTCTGCTGGGAAATATCTCTTAGAGCCAGGAACACAGCAGTATGAGGGTTCACTTCTTTTGGTTATTGGTGAAATTTAAAGTTATACATGTCTACATGGTGCCTAGGCCCCAAGAACTATTTTCATTGTAGCGAGGCTGGCTGTTCCATAGGAAAGCAGTGGAATGCAATATTAAATTTAATAATTGCATATCAGGCTAGAAAACAGTTAAAAATGTCATTCTTATACTCTTTGTAATATCTATTTAAATCCCAGTTCACTGGTGAAGTAGGAATTTCATAAATATTAAGGAAAATGTACTTTTAGAAAGTTACCTTTTCCCTACCTGAAGCTTCTGGAGGCTAATGTGGATTAGCCTCCAGCTGCAACCCTCTGAGTGATCAACTCTGAGGAGTGAAAACGGTTCCAAGAGAAAAAGACAAAGCACTACGTTTGGGCAGTTGTTTCTGTTCCTCTGGGTGGATGACCCTTTAGACATTGCTCAGGATCTTAGTTAACTAGAAAAGGGGCATTATCTGTCACAGACAAATGTCAGATGACACCTACACAGGTCCGTTCTTCGCCCCCGTCAACCAGCCTCCAGTCAGAGTGGGAAGGCAGCTGTCCCACAATGGGTTTGACATAACCACAACATATGGGTTCCTCATTTCCCTGGCCACACCTCTTGGCGGGCAGAGAGGCTCTGCACAAGGAGATAAGGGTTTCATCATCTTAGATTTGTGCAAATAGGGGTACCATGGGATTGCTTGCTGTAGGGCACACAGAAAATGCTACAACATTAAGTAGGGTTATTGCGTGGAATTGTCATTCTATTGGTTAGGTAAGGGTCAGGAGTCACCTACACAAGCAAGCTGGTGCCAGGCAGAAATATGGCATCCCCAATACCCTTCTTAGAACACTACTGGACGGGTTAAAGATCAGAAGAGGACTAAACTTGCTAAGACCTATCAAAAGCCCTGAAGGATTGTACCTGCTCTGCCTCATGTACTGACCTTCTCTTCAAGCTACAGGCACCCAACAAGACAAAGGAGGCCTTTTCTGCAACTTCCCAGCTGACCAGTTCCTATTGGACCTCCCTGGGTCCTGTTGGTGGCTTCTGCTGGAGTGAGTTTTGACCCCCAAGTGCTGTTCCTGAGGTTCTGAAACCCTAAACTATGTCAAAATGTACTCCATTTAACATCCTATAAAACATGGAACTTATAAACCTTTTGGTACTTGAGGACCAGGGCAAACCTGCCAGGCTAATGTGATGAAAGCACATTGCCACTGGGCTGAGGAATCAGGTTTCCCCTTCTTGGAACTTTTCCACAGCACCAAAACCGATTCAGGAGGACCTTGAGGAGTTGGAATCTGACCTCGTGGAGCCCTCTTAGGCTGCAGCTTGTAGCCTAGACTTGCTGAAGAAATCCAAGCTCCAAAAAACTGGCTTTGGGCCTGATTAGATCTCAGTGGAGGGAATACTCCATAACAGATGCAACGGATATCCCATCCGCCATATTACGATCCCCTTAGGAAATAATGGGACCGTAATACAGGGGACAGGATATTTGTCACGTTTGTGACGGAGTATTCCCCTCCACCAAGATTTAAATCAGGCGATAAGTGTGAATGTAGAGATCTTCCTCTGGCAAAAGCGCCAAAAGTATCCAGCAGATTAAGGACATTCCTTCGACGTGCAATTTGAATATCTCCCACGCTGGGATTTCCCGCTAAAAGTGAACAGCTTCACCCGGCCTCATCCAAAGGCTATCCGAACTCATGGAGCCATTCTCGGCCGCAGCCTGATCCCTTTCCCCACTGGAGACTTTGGACTTCTATTTCAGAGGCTAAGTGTAAAGGTGAAACTTATTACTTGGTTAAATTGGTTTCTGTAGCCGACCTACACTTCATCGCAGTTTGCCTCAAATTGTGCCTACTTCCCAGTCTTCTGCGACCAGTTGACTGTGGTTTTTAACCCTTTTTATTGATATCTTTATTTAAACCTTTAAAAATTCATATCTCTGGTTCCCCTTATTGGATATTTCTCTTCATGGTGCTATTTCATTCATTAAGATGTACTTTTTTTTATGACACTCATATCTCGGTACCTTAATTGGGCTGACATTCATCAGCATCCGCCCACCCTGAGTGGGCAGGTCTTGCATTTTCAGCATTCATCTGGAGTTTTCTGTCTCATCAGCAATGACTGAGACAGGGATCAATGACATAGAAGCAATGCATAGATGGTCTTTTGTAACAAAACAGAAACTACATTGCGAACTACATTGCCTCAAGCCCCTCCAATATTGTTGGCGGATAAGTTTCCTGAAGCACAGTGATGTTAAGTAATCTATCTAAGATCACACTAATTTGATGCATTGTGGAAGCTTGGATTAAAACCATGTGTCATACTTCTGAACTTCACAAGTCTGCAACTTAGATGCCGCAAAGCCTCCCTAGGAATTCCCAGTGCTTAATTTGAGCCGGGGGTTTCCGGTCCCGGGCAGCAGCACTTATTTTTGAGGGCCGACACTTATTTTTCTGCCTCAAGCATTTACTGCGAGCAAAAGACACATATGGGAATATGGAGGAGGAGAAAAATGAAAAAGCGTCACAAAGGGAAAAAGCAAAAAGCAGCAAGAGTGAGCTGAAGGGGCCGGGAGTGGCTGTAAATGGATAAAAGAGGCCCGAGATGACTCTAGGATTGGACTGCCTCAGTATTCTGTTCTCGCACATTTAATTGCCTCAGCCGGATGTTTCAGAGGAGAGCTTTGGGCCCTCCATGATTTTATTTACAAATTTAGGACAGGAAATTCCTAACGCCCTCCCATAGCATTCACCATTTAATGTGTGAACAGTAGTTATAAGGGGTGAATCTGATATTTGTATGTGTAGGTGCTTCCCTGGTGATATCCAAACGTCTCTGACATCTTGGCAGATCCTTCTCAAAGCAAAGCAATTACTATACAAAGTATGGTTATGTTACTTTATGTTGGAGATTACAAAGCGCCTTGTACATAGCTGAGGGTATTGCGGGAAAGATGGAGGGAATATTGGTGGATAGGAGGGAGAGGGAAGAGGGAATGTGAAGAGACCCCGTTTGACGAGGATGACACATGTCTGTGGTTGTTTTGCTGGGCTGTAAATCCTTTCGGGCAGCGACTGGCTGTTTTAGCTCAGTGGTTTACAACTCTTCTGAGTTTCTACTGTCGGACTCATGGACGTCATTTAGGGATCGCCAGTGGTTGCAGCTGCGACCACTGACTTACCCCTTGCGACCCCTTGCATTGCTTTATTGCCCCTGGCCTCAGAGGTGGCAAAATCAGCGCGAGAAACATATAGGCAGCTCCTCCTTGTGGACGTCAATTGGGGCTGCACTCTCTTTGTATTCTGTCATATTTTATTACACTAATAGTGGATAATATTTGTAGATATAAATATATTTTTCACTATTAGTGTAAAAAAATGGAGTTCACTTGGCTGAAATTTGATCTTCCCTGGCTGCTGAGGTAAATAAATAATTATTTTCAAATGTATGTTGTGTGCGTGCTTGCGAGTGAGTGTGTGTTTATATGAGAGAAAGTGTGTGCGAGTGTGAATGTGTGTTATGTGCAAGCATATGTGTGTGAGAGGAAGTGAAGGTCACAGGGTGTGTGGTGTCACTTCCGCTCCCCCTAGCAGTTGCTGAGTTGGCGTGCATGGACTGTGCAGCAAGGGGGTGAATGAGCAGTCCGCTGACCTCCTCTGCCCCTCTTCACTGCTGGAGGCGCCGCCCTGGCCCCGCCTTCAGGCAGATATCCACCCTTCTTCACTCAGATATCCACTGCCCGGCTGTCACTGCGCAGCAGTGCTCCGCACACCCTCAACCTTGTTTTCAAATCAGCACGTGGACTAGACCGTACCTCCTGCACCCCTCCCCAGCTCAGACAACTGCCGAGTGACAGTTTTACAAGACTGATCCATGCCCCAAGACTGGAGTCTTTATGTCCTAGGCCTTTCTTTCACAAAGCACTGTTCTCAGGGGTCTTAGTTCAATTGGTGTGACTCAGGACTACAATTCCCAGAATGCATTATTTACATAAGAAATATACAGGACAGGCGTGAGGCATGTTTGGCATCATAAAATCAGCAGGTAACTTTACAGCCAGGCTGCCCACTTACAGAAAGACCAGCCATTGGTCTCTACAGGTCTCTCTGCTAGGCCGAGTAGGCCTCAGGAAGCACACCACAAGAGGAACTCTTACCAGGAGGAACTGCTGCAATTCCTCCGTGAAAACGCAAATAGTGTGAGAGTTTTCCTGCTGTGACACATTAAATACAGGTATCCTAAAACTGAAATCTGATGTAGAAACGGGTACATAAAGAAAAGTTTATATTTAGTAATTATACAACTATACCTCAGCTTTACTTCTGACAGGCCTGCTTTTTCCAATTGCCCTTCAATATTCTCTGTGCAAATAGCTCGTGTCTGGGGTTTACTTTCCACGAGTCATGTTGTGGTGTCATGGGCTTTCCTTTACATAAGTCATGTTGTGGTGTCTTGGGCTTTACACAAGTCATGTTGTGGTGTCTTGGGCTTTTCACAAGTCGTGTTGTGGTGTATTGAGTTTTTCATTACACAAGTCAAGTTACAAAGGGTAGAGCAGATACTGGCTCTATCATATGAATGCCAGCATCACAGCTCTGACTTAGCCCAAAAATGATGTCACATCGGCCGCACAATTCAGAACGGCCTGTCCTATGCCACTTTTTCCAAGATGGCCCAAGGAAAAGTGACATTTAAAGTGTAGGATAACAGGAGTATTTGTACTGCAAAGAGAGTGAGTGATGGACAGAGAAAGGAGTTCGAGAACAGAGTAAGGCTTTAAGATGCCTGTTTATTCTGTGCTCTGTAACCTGAATCCGGCGCAGGCTTTCCTCTTCTGTTTTGAACACCGCCATTAGCAATGAATTACCTGACCTTTGTCCACATTACACAAGGAGGCTGCCCGCAGTTCTCATTTACCCAGAAACCCTGCATCTGTTTTGCATATGGTTAAAGGCTAATTTTCTGAACTTTTGACTAAACACAGGAAAATAAAGACAATCCAAGACCAATCTACGCAAGAACAAGAATAAACAGTGAAGAAAAAAGTGAGACCTAGCAGGGGTACAAATCTTGGCCCTCACCCTATCTGTACAAGAAAATGTATTCTTGTGATATTTATACCTGTTCCCCAGGTGTTTCCTCTTGCCCGGATGAGCCTCAGTGGTCTGGGGTGCAGGCTTCAAACCTGTAGCTGTCTATCGACAGAGTGGTTCAATTCCACCTTCTGGGCGAGTGGCTCCACTCTAACAGTTTATTTTTTCAGGCAGTAAATGATTTAAATGCATAGATACAAATAGAAGTATAACACCTCGGGCACATCATATGACCCTGTGTTTTGTCAGTATAGACACGAAATCTGCCGGGACACCAGGGAATTTTACCCTACCCTAGTGTTATGCAAGGTCAAATAAAAACACATCAAAGCTTGCCAGTCCTATCAGTAATTATTACTACCGTACCTGTTCATTATCAATTAACTTACAAAGCCCTGAAAGTCCTTGTAGGAAGGTCAGTGCTGCATAAATATATACAAAAACAACAATAATTAAAAACAATTTCAGCATTCCTTACAGACAGGCTGTTAGACAATGAGGAAACCCCTCTGAATGCTATATGTCAGTTTAACACACTGAGGCACAAACACACAGTCACATACCCCTGAAAGGAGTGAATTACACAGATTGCCATCGGAAGAACAGGCCTCATTCAGGACGGAGGGAGTACACAGACATTCATTACCAAAGGGTGATTATGCAGAACTGAATATATGTTTAATCCACGTTTTGCATTTGTCCATTAATCAAAAAAAAATCCTTTGTAATTCATCAGTAGCATTGCTTGATGTCATTGTGGCTGCATTTGTAAATTCAGAATGTTCATCAGCCCAATGTCATGATGACAATTTTTTTTTGTGGCTACTGTTTGTGTTCACTATGTGTAGCAGCCAATATTTGACAGTCAAATTTTCAGCAGCCAGGTATTGAGCAGCCCAGCCACAGGGTTACATCACCATTGGAGATCAAACACTCCATGTCGCCATCACTCTGCGGTAGGAATTATCCTCGAACTGTAGCAAGGTGGAGAAGGAAAGTAATGCATTAAACACTGTGTAGAAAGGAGACCCTCACACTAATAGCCTGATAGAGATTAGGAGCGCGTTTTGTCCGATACTAGTGAAATGAAGGAAGAAACATTCGTAAATTGAATGAGGTAATCACCGTTGACAATATCAAAGTGACCATCCATCCACCTGCTCCCAAAAATGCCCCAGACACTGAAAAAGTACCACTGAACCCCATGCTTAATCCAAGCAACAGGCAATTTTTGGCACTTTGCCTCTTTGTTGCAGACTTTGCTCACAGACTTCGGAGTCTCACAGGCTTTCGGTGCACTTAATATGAACGTATAGAATTGTAGGTGGATAATAGTGAATTACAAGAATGTTTCTCACAGAGGGGTTGTGAGGAACATCAAATGAACAATGGCTCGACTTGTCTATTATGTCACTCAGAACCTCCAAAATATCCCCTTAATTCACTTTTTAATCATCTATATTTTTTATATTCTGTATGGCCTCCAAAAATATATGTTCTTGCTTTCAACTTCTATGCAGGGGCAGAGGAGTAATGGGGGAGCCATACATAACAGGGCCTCTTCCTTGTCCAAAATATAAAATTTAAAAAAATCCTGGCCGCCTTCCCCTTCCCCACTAATCCCTGTGTCCTGCTCCCCCAGAAGCTGTACTTGTGATTTTCAACATCACGCTGACTGTCAAGGTAGCCTAGATCTCCCTTATGACATAGCAACAGTGGATAACAGCTTTTTTAAACAACTGCTGCTACTCATAGCAGTGAGTTGTTGGATTTGAATCCAGTTATTTACTCTAGTGGCTGTATACCAGAGCCATACATAAGACATTAATACATTCTCTTCTACATTGAATCATGCACACTAAATTGCCTGCAGGCTCTTGCATTCGGTTTTTCGCTCATATAATGGACCCTTAAGAACATCAACGCAAATTGATGTATTCAGGAATATGCAATTTGATCACATTTGTAAGCTAGGATAAAAAACACGTTTTGTACAATAACAATTCAAATATTTGTACCTGGTCCCCAACATATAGAACATTGAGGCAGAGGAGGAAAATGTTGCTTACGCAATTAATAGATTGTTTAGCTCTGCCCCATTACATTTCTACCACTTTCAGGAGATGGGATGAAAATTGCAAGCACCTGAAAATGTATTGTAGGTGTCTCTGGTTCCGGGAAATGTGGCATAAAAGCCGACTTTGAATGTGAGAAACTAGGTTCTAGTCCAGACATCAGCTCAGGAGCACATGGACTGCTACAAACAGTCCCTCATTCCAGCCCCCTTAATGACAGTATGAATGTAATTATGTATGTGTTTATATGGTATTTGCATAGCACCAACATAGCCAAATGGTGTGAGAGTGCTGTGTAGCGTCAAAAGTAAAGATACAATAAACACATGACTGATAATGTAGCTGGGTTCCAAGAGCAGTAGTGGTATGTTACTAAATAAAGATGTGGTGCTCTTTAAAGAGATGTGTCTTCAGCTCGTTCCTAAATAGGAGAAGAATATGGTGGTACTCATGGATATAGGGATGTTGGTGCAATTCCTTTGTGCCTCCAGTCTGATGATGTCCTGGCTGCGCTTGTGCCAAAAGCAACTGGAGATGATGAGCTTGTCTGGCAGATAGCGGGATTGCACTTTTGTCACAGATTTGTAAATGATGCAGGTAGTTTTGAAGATGATGTGATGTAGGAGCGTGCCGAAGTAGGTGCCTGCAAATGCCACAATTATGCCTGACATGACTTAGTGGGTGGAAATGGCTAATGGGCACTCCCTATGCAATGGGATAAACGTTCCTGGGCCAATCCATGTTGAAAATGGCAAAAGTGTTCAGGCTCAATAAACTTGGGCTCCAACATCTGAAAGGCCATCTACAGGGTGCCAATCTCTGAGATGGTAGACGGAAGTGGAAGAGGATGATGTCTTGCACCTGAAAGTGAGCCCCCCACAGTGAGAAACTTAAGAAGCTAGAGAAACCTCAAGAGGAAGTGGCGGGCTCCTTGCCAGTCCCATGGCTCACAATGAGGCCCTTCCATGGCCCCTAATTAGAACCTCCACCTGACAGGGGGCAAATAGATCCCTAGTTCCAGCCACTGACAGCTGTCATTGGCCTCTGTTGGTTGCATGAGTTTTGGGCAGATCTGGTCCTCACCTGGAGACAGAGGTCTGACCTATGTCGCAGAATGGGCCACATCACATTTTTGGCCATGGTGGTACTGTCAGCCTACAGCAAGGGTATTCAAACTGAGTGGCGGGCCGCCCCACGGGGCCTCAAGTGATTGCGGGGGGAAAGGTGCAAGGCTCTGGCCAAAAAAAGCATTATGCTGATAACAGGGCTTTGTTTTAAGCAGAAAAAAATGAGCAGCAGTAAACCGCTCTGTAATGGGCCATCACAAACAGGTTTTGCCATTTATATCCAAGCTGTGAGTGTGTGTCAAGAAGGAAGGGACTCGAAATACCCTTCAAGACCCCCACCACCACCCCCAATAATCACACTGTGGATACTTTTACATGTTAGTATGGCCTCCTGGACTTTAATAGTATGTTTGGCATCATGTACTGCATTTGTAAAACAGTAGCAGAACATAACTGCTATTTAATTACGTCTAGACATATTTAAACGTTGCCAATTTAAAAGAATAATTGTTTAAAATATGAAGGAGGGCCCCAGTGAATTTTTTCCCAACTGGGGGGGCACAGCATTAAAACGTTTGAAGACCACTGGCCTACATAGATGCACTTGTGAGCCAGCTTGGGTTAATCACATCACCAGTGTGATCTGCAGGTGGAGAGAAGGTTAACCCATAGACAGGGTTCATTGCTAGTGAAAGTGATGACAGAGGAAGGCAAGTAGGTTCAGAGGGGCATATAACAGATAAGGGCAGCTGCAGAGGCAGCAAACCATCCACATTGTATAGTCTGAACAGGGAAGCTCATCAAGGGATTGATTAGTCTACCCTAGGTCCTGGCTGGAAGACGCCCCGTGTAGGAAATCCGCCTCTTCCTCCTATTTCTTGTACTTTGCTGGATCCTATATTTTCGCTGACTTTAGACCTCTGTGCACATTACCTGTGCTACCTGGTGGTAAAGTGCCGGTGTCCATCCTTCCAAAAGGATGAAATTGGTATACCTCCTGTACGCCCCTGGTATACATTTAACTTAACTACACGTCCCTAGTATATGGCACAAAATGTACCCAAGGCATGTAAGTTAAATGTCACAAGAGACTGAAGCACCCATTGTGCCATCCACTATAGGGACTGTATAAAACATGGCTGCAGGCCTGGCAAGGTAACCTGACTAAAGCTGTTTTTAAACTACAATTGGACCTGTCAAAATAAACCCTTACTTTTAAATATTAATGAGTGACTCCTAAGTAGGCCATATTGTCCATAAGGCAGGGTGCATGAAATTTAAACGTAGGCCATGTAGAAATTTAAAGTTATGTATAATTCAAAGGGGGGGTAAAGACGCTGTGTTGAAGGTTCACTCAGCTACCTGTTCATAGACACCAGTAATCAAAAGAAGTGAACCCTTATACTGCTGCATTCCAGGCCGTCAGAGATATTTCTCAGCAGACACTGAATCACATATTCTACCCTAAACAGTGTATGTTATCATTGTGGGATTATTTCGTGTTTAACATCATCACTGGGTCTTTATTCACTTGAGTGGCCCGTTCTCCAAGCCAATTACTCTTTCTACCTGGAGAGCAGATATCTCAGTGAGAACAAAGGTTAAAAAGTGTATTTAAAATTACCTCCTATCCTCCACATTCATACATTTATGCCCATAAAAAGGATAGGGATATGGTTAAAAACAGGTGATTTTGTGAGGACAAATAATGAATCCTATACATTCAGAATTAAGGTCAACATGTTTCAGCCTATATTGGCCACCCAGGGAAAAGGGCTTTCATCAGGACCTAATCAAGAACTGATTACCTGCAACTCTCATGTAATCACCGTATGTATTGTGGCTCACAGTTCATGTGTTAAACTGCACACTCAAGTGAATAAAGACCCTGTGATGATGCTACTCATGAAATCACCCCACGGTGATAACATACACCGTTGAGGGTAAAATATGTGGTTCAGTGTCTGCTGGGAAATATCTCTTAGGGCCAGGAACACAGCAGTATGAGGGTTCACTTCTTTTGGTTATTGGTGAAATTTAAAGTTATAAATGTCTACACGGTGCCTAGGCCCCAAGAACTATTTTCATAGTAGCGAGGCTGGCGGTTCCATAGGAAAGCAGGGGAATGCAATATTACATTTAATAATTGCATATCAGGCTAGAAAACACTTAAAAATGTCATTCTTATACTCTTTGTAATATCTATTTAAATCCCAGTTCACCGGTGAAGTCGGATTCTAATAAATATTAAGGAAAATGTACTTTTAGAAAGTTACCTTTTCCCTACCTGAAGCTTCTGGAGGCTAATGTGCATTAGCCTCCAGCTGCAACCCTCTGAGTGATCAACTCTGAGGAGTGAAAACTGCTCTGAGAGAAAAAGACCAAGCGCTACGTTTGGGCAGTTGTTTCTGTTCCTCTGGGTGGATGACCATTTGGACATTGCTCAGGATCTTAGTTAACTAGAAAAGGGGCATTATCTGTCATAGACAAATGAAAGATGACACCTACACAGGTCCCTTATTCCCCCCCCCAGTCAACCAGCCTCCAATCAGAGTGGGAAGGCAGCTGTCCCACAATGGGTTTGACATGACCACAACATATGGGTTCCTCATTTCCCTGGCCACACCTCTTGGCGGGCAGAGAGGCTCTGCACAAGGAGAAAAGGGTTTTATCATCTTGGATTTGTGCAGATAGGGGTACCATGGGATTGCTTGCTGTAGGGCACTGTACGAGGGGCCTGTGTGATGATATGTGAACAGAGCTCACAACCAAGTCTGCTTATGTATTTCACGTTGAAACTCTTTATTGTGATATGTATATGTATGTTTATATCTCCTTTGTCATGATTACGTTTCAGTCTTTCACAATGATGGATATCTCCTTTCTTGTCTTTAAGGTGGGTTTCGGTGTGTTGCTTTGCGTGGTCTTCCGGGTATGGATGTCCAGCGGTGTCGGGATTGGAGGCAGAGCGATGTGGAAAGAGAAACAAATAATAAAGGTAAGTCGGGGAGTCCTCAGGATGGGGTCATAAGAGTTGTAGGGGAGATCAAGCTTCAGGCACACCACAAGACAAAGGAGGCCTTTTCTGCAACTTCCCAGCTGACAAAGTTCCTATTGGACCTCCCTGGGCCCTGTTGGTGGCTTCTGCTGGAGTAACTCTTGACCCCCAAGTGCTGTTCCTGCGGTTCTGAAACCCTAGCCTGTGTCAAAATGTACTCCATTTAACATCCAATAAAACATGGAACTTAGAATCGTTTTGGTCCCAAAAGCTCTTGAGGACCAGGGCAACCTGTCAGGCCAGTGTGATGAAGGCACGTTGCCACTGGGCTGAAGAATCAGGTTTCCCCTTCTCGGAGCTTTTCCACAGCAGCAAATCTGATTCAGGGGGACATTCAGGAGATGGAATCTGACCTCGTGGAGCCCTCTTAGACTGCAACTTGCAGCCTAGCCCTGCTGAAGAAATCCAAGCTGCAAAAAAGTGGCTTCAGGCCAGATTTTTATCTTGGCGGAGGAAATACTCCATAACAGGTGTAACAGATATCCCAGCCACCATATTACGATCCCTATAGGATATAATGGGTATGTTATACAGGTGACGGGATATCCGTCACATTTGTGACGGAGTATTGCCCTCCGCCGAGATCTAAACCAGGCCCTAAGTGAGAATGTAGAAACCTTCCTCGGGCAAAGGCGCCAAAAGTATCCAGCCGACGAAGGACATTCCTTGGACGTGCAATTTGAATATCTTCCAATCTGGGCTTTCCTCTAAACGTCAACAACTTCACCGAGGCCTCATCTGAAGACTATCCGACCTCATGGAGCCATTCTAGGTCACAGCCTGATCCCTTGCCCCGTGGGAGATTTTGGACTTCTATTTCAGAGGCTAAGTCTAAAGGTGAAACTTATTACCGGGTCTGTAGCCGACCTACACTCCATGACAGTTGGCCTCAAATTGTGCGTACTTCCCTGTCTCCTGCGATCAGTTGACTGTGGTTAATACTTAACGCTTTTTGTTGATAATTTTATTTAAAATGTTAAAAAATCATATCTCTGGTTCCCCTTATTGGATATGTCTCTCTATGGTGTTATTTTATTCATATAAATGTACTTATATTGATGACACTCATAGCTGGGTATCATAATTGGGCTGACATTCATCAGCATCCACCCAGCCAGAGTGTGCAGGGCTTACATCTTCAGCATTCATGTGGAGTTTTCTTTCTCATGAGCAATGACTGAGACAGGGATCAAGGACATAGAAGTAATGCATAGATGGTCTTTTACAAAAATAAAACAGAAACTACATTGCAAACTACATTGCCTCAAGCCCCTCCAATATTGTTGGCAGATAAGTACTCGAAGTGATGTTACGTAATGTACCCAAGATCACACAAACCTGATGCATTGTGGAAGCTTGGATTAAAATCATGTATCATACTTTTAAACTTCACAATCGTGACACAATCACCACCACACTCCCTAATAGTGTAAAAGGCCATTTATTAGGACAGGATTGCATTTTATAGCAAAACATTTGAATAACTTTGAACATTCCAACTTTCCATCTTCTTCCTGTACCGCCCCTTTTGAAGCACCCCACCTTTCACTTTCCTTTCATTCCTCCACTGTTGCCTCCATTTCACCTAGCCTCCACCTTCATTCATCTACTATCCACACTCTCCTTTGATCCTCTGCCTCATTCAGGCATCCCCCACACTGTCATCCTTCACCTGCTTCTTTCCCTCTTGGACGGGTAGCCACACCTGCATCTGACTCTTCACCCTCCCTCATGTACTGCCCCCTCACTGCAACCTGCCCTAAACTGGCAACTAAAAGCCCAAGACCAAAACACCCCTTAACCTACCCCTAGCTAACCGCTCAACCTATGTTTCCAAACTTCCACCAGAACGATCAGCTCCGCGCAGAAAGGTTCGACCCCTCCCCTACCTTACTATAAATGCCCACCTCTAGAACCCCCACCTACTTCCCTCCCCCAACCCCTGTCACGTGACAGCCTCCGTGTCACGAAGGATCCCGTGAAGAGACTAGACTGCATCTCTGCTCTCCACGGGGCCCTTCAGTCTGCACTTAGATGCTGCAAAGCCTCCCTAGGAATTCCCAGTGCTTCATTTGAGCCTGTGGTTTCCAGTAGTGGGCAGTAGCACTTATTTTTTAGGGCCAGCACTTATTTTTCCACCTCAAGCATTTAATGCAAGCAGAAGACACATATGGGAAAGATGGAGGAAGAGAAAAATGAAAAAGCGTCACAAAGGGAGAAAGCAAGAGGCAGGGAGTGGCTGTAAATGGATTAAAGAGGCTCAAAATGGCTCTCGGATACGACTGCCTCAGTATTATGTGCTCACACATTTAATTGCAGCAGCCGTGTGTTTCAGAGGAGAGCTTTGGGCACCAGCACTTTTTATTTACAAATCAAGCACTGAGAATTTCTAACGCCCTCCCC
The DNA here is from genome assembly GCF_031143425.1 of Pleurodeles waltl. Classification (NCBI taxonomy): domain Eukaryota; kingdom Metazoa; phylum Chordata; class Amphibia; order Caudata; family Salamandridae; genus Pleurodeles; species Pleurodeles waltl. The sequence continues at coordinate 136,974,065 of NC_090445.1, read as the reverse complement.
GAACATTCAACACTTAGGGGGTCATTAGAACATTGTCGGTAAAAGCCGCTTACCGCCGTGCAGAACACTGCCAACACACCGCCCCAGCAGCGGAATTCCGCCACAGTCATTATGACCCACAGCTCGGAATCTGCCAAAATCCAGACACCCACACAATTCCGCCACACCAAAGGTCAGTGATAAACTGAGGTTAACAAAACCGACACCATCACGCCAACAGGAAAACACCCACACTATCACGACCCACGAATCCACGTGGCGGTCTTTCAACCGCGGTATTCCATTGGCGGTACACACCGCCACGCTCAAAATACACACACATTTACAAAACACAACCACATTGGACATTTCGAAATTCACACACCTGATACACATACACACACCACTCACACACGCCCAATACAATATAAAACACACACCCACGTCACCCACAAACCCTTACGTCAACAATTGGGACTGAGGGCCAGAGAGAGACACCACCATCTACAAACTAGCATCCACAGGCACTCCACACCATCACTCACACAACATCTACGCACCTCACACAACACACCTCTAAAAAACACCCCACACATCACAACACACACCACCCCACACATCACCCACACCACCCTATGGCACCTCAAAGACACCCCAGGTTCTCTGAGGAGGAGCTCAAGGTCAAGGTGGAGGAAATCATCCGGGTAGAACCACAGCTATTCGGATCACAGGTGCAGCACACCACCATAGCTAGGAAGATGGTGCTATGGCGAAGAATCGTGGACAGGGTCAACGCAGTGGGACAGCACCCAAGAACTAGGGATGACATCAGGAAGAGAGAAGAAGAAGGAATGGACTCTGGTAAGTCAAATCTTAACTATTACATCCCCCACCCACCTGCATGCTATCACATACCCCCACCCTCGCCCGCTCCACCATCACTCCAACTCCTCACGTATGTCCCAATATCACAAACTACACGTCCCAAACTCAAGCCCTGCATGTAACACCAAAGCATGGACACCCATCACCAAGGCATGGCCACTACACATACACCCCCCTAAACCATTATCACACACAGGAATGCAAGCACTGGGGCAACACGTCACCCACCCATTGCACACCATGGCACACACAGATGCAATAATCATGCCTTTACACCCCTGCAGGACCCCTACCCAACATCACCGGACAGGAAGGTCCATATATGTCCACTCCACCCACAGAAGAGGCCCACAGTGATGACAGCAGCTCTGTCCAACTGGATCTAGATGACCAGCCTGGCCCATCTGGGACATCGGGACAGTCGGTTCCCCTCACACTGGCACAGGCCACTACAGAGCTTGCCCCCTCTTGAAACACCAGCGTAGCACCCACCCAGCGGGCCCATACCTCTGTCCCCAGGACACGTCAATCAGCAGTGTGTCCACCACTACAGGGAACCCAGGCTAACCCACCAACCCAACAACACCAGGGACCTGGGGGCAGTGGTAGTGGGCACAGGGTTCAGGGGACAGAGGCACAAGAACACAGGGGAACTGGGAGGGCTGCTGTGCGACAGGGGGAGGACAGGCCCAGGGATCCCACTCTCCACAAGGCCCTCTCCAACATCATGGGAGCCTACCACCATTCCCAGGAGATGATGGCAACGGTACTGGCCAAGTTTCAGGAGACCCAGCGGCTGCAGGAGGAACAGTATTTGGGCTTCAGGGAGGAACTCAAATCCATCAATTCCACCCTGGGCACCATTCTAGGGGTGCTGAAAGAACTCATCAACACCAGGAGGGACACTGTGGCACAGCAAGGGGCCCCTGACAATAGCCTGGATGATGAACTGCCCACCACCTCCGCCGGCGCTAGTGGACAGGAGGCACCACCACAGGAGCACCACACCAGCACCCCACCCCCTGCAGATGGAGAACCACCCCGCAAATGGTCCCTGAGATCCAGGACAAAGACCGAGAACAATGCCAAGACCCCTGCCAAGAAATGAGACCACCCTGATTGTCATCATTCTGTCCCACTTTGTCACCCTGTCCATACTTAAACTGCCCCAGCTCCACTTCCTATGCCCCTTTGGACAATGCACCTGTGAGACTAATAGACTGGACTCTGCCATGGACATTCCTCCACCATCACCCCTGACCATTTTACAACCCCCTCCACTATTGAGCACTTAAATAAACACCCTTAAATCAAAAAACAATCTGGAGTCAGTCTGAGCTTTCGAAAATGTGTATTTGCAATAACAGTGGCAAAATGCTATATCAAATGTAATGTCAACATACCTATGTCACACAACACTAGTCCATGCGGAAACAAAGCAGATGTTACACAGTGGGACCCACATCTGTGAAATCGTAAGGGAAAGTGACAACTCAGTGACCATACACTGGGTGAAAATGACAGACAGATGAGAGGTAGTAGAATTAAATCAGATGTAGCAGGCTGTGTTGTCTTCTTACCTGTGTCTCACTGGAAGTATTGCAGGATCACCGTGTTCCTGATGTCTATGTCCTCTTCTTCTGCTTCCTCGCCTTCATTGTCCACAGGCTCCACAGCTGCCACAACACCGCCATCTGGACCATCCCCCTGCAGAAAAGGCACCTGTCGTCGCAAAGCCAAGTTGTGAAGCATACAGCAGGCCACGATGATCTGGCACACCTTCTTTGGTGAGTAGAATAGGGATCCACCTGTCATATGGAGGCAGCGGAACCTGGCCTTCAGGAGGCCGAAGGTCCTCTCTATAACCCTCCTAGTTCGCCCATGGGCCTCATTGTAGCGTTCCTCTGCCCTTGTCCTGGGATTCTTCACTGGGGTCAGTAGCAATGACAGGTTGGGGTAGCCAGAGTCACCTGCAAATGTTGAGGGACAACTGTTAGACACACACTAACCCTTATGGACAACCCCAGACCCAGACACCTAGTCACACTGTATAGGGTCCATGTCCTCACCTAATAGCCACACACAGTGCCTCTGGAGTTGCCCCATCACATAAGGGATGCTGCTATTTCTCAAAATGTAAGCGTCATGCACTGAGCCAAGGAATTTGGCGTTCACATGGGAGATGTACTGGTCTGCCAAACACACCATCTGCACATTCATCGAATGGTAACTCTTCCGGTTTCTGTACACCTGTTCACTCCTGCGGGGGGACCAAGGCCACATGTGTCCCATCAATGGCACCTATGATGTTGGGGATATGTCCCAGGGCATAGAAATCACCTTTCACTGTAGGCAAATCCTCCACCTGAGGGAAAATGATGTAGCTCTGCATGTGTTTCAGCAGGGCAGACAACACTCTGGACAACACGTTGGAAAACATAGGCTGGGACATCCCTGATGCAATGGCCACTGTAGTTTGAAATGACCCACTTGCTAGGAAATGGAGTACTGACAGCACCTGCACTTGAGGGGGGATTCCTGTGGGATGGCAGATAGCTGACATCAGGTCTGGTTCCAACTGGGCACACAGTTCCTGGATTGTGGCACGATCAAGTCTGTAGGTGATGATCACATGTCGCTCCTCCATTGTCGACAGGTCCACCAGCGGTCTGTACACCGGAGGATGCCGCCATCTCCTCACATGCCCCAGCGGACAGTGCCTATGGAGGAGAACAGCGAGCAGAGAGTCAACCAACTCTGAGGTACGTAAACACAGCATACTCTGAAATATTAGCAAATTGACATATGCCTGTATGAGTGTTTAGGCAAGGACTAGATATGTGTGACGCAGTCCAAAATAATGCCATGTGGGCCCATGAAATGGCGGCTGCCTGACCTGTAAAGTGGGACAATGGGATATGAGTTAACTGCGCTGGCGTTGTACACCATTGCGGTAGGCGGTCGAAGACCGCTGCGCAATCCTGCATTGGTTAACATTGGACCCTGTGGGTCCCAGGAGCCAATGAGGATGTATGCCGGTGGTGACGGTATGCACCGCCGCGGACATGACCGCCATTTTCTCTCTGTTCAATCACTTGATACCTGATCTTCGACAGGAGAGGACCTACACTGCAAGTGCTGCTGTGACCTCAGTCTGGAAAAGACAATGGGCCTCATTCCAACCCTGGCGGTCTATGACCGCCAGGGTGGAGGATGCCGGAAGCACCGCCAACAGGCTGGCAGTGCTTCAGATGGCATACAGCCGCGGTCTCCCAGCCGGGTCCGGCGGTTTCCCGCCGGATTTCCCCCGGCTGGGGGAATCCTCCATGGCGGCGCTGCTTGCAGCGCCGCCATGGGGATTCCGACCCCCTTCCCGCCAGCCTGTTTCTGGCGGTTTTCACCGCCAGAAACAGGATGGCGGGGAACGAGTGTCATGGGGCCCCTGGGGTCCCCTGCACTGCCCATGCCACTGGCATGGGCAGTGCAGGGGCCCCCTAACAGGGCCCCAGCAGGATTTTCACTGTCTGCTTTGCAGACAGTGAAAATTACGACGGGTGCCACTGCACCCGTCGCACCCCTGCAACTCCGCCGGCTTCATTCGGAGCCGGCTTCCTTGTTGCAGGGTCTTTCCCGCTGGGCCGGCGGGCGCCCTTTTGGCGGTCGCCCGCCGGCCCAGCGGGAAAGTCGGAATGACCCCCGCGGTCTCTTCACCGCGGAGCGGTCTTCCGACGGGGTTACTTTGGCGGGCGGCCTCCGCCGCCCGCCAAAGTCGGAATGACCCCCAATGTGTGTCTGGGGAAAGGGCCCCTGCCTTCAGCACGGAGGAGTTGGAGAAACTCGTGGATGGATTCCTCCCCCAGTACACGCTACTCTACGCTCCTCCAGACAAACAGGTAAGTACACTGTGAGCATGCTGTATGAGCAATGCCTGTGTGGAGTGGTGTGGATGAAAGATAGGGGGGGGTGAGAATGAGGCGTGCATGAAACGACGGTGAGTGCATGTGCGTCATGGCAAGGCTAGGGATGCGGGCCAATTACTGTGACAGTGCGGACGGTAATAACTTCTCTTTTTCCCCTGTACTATTCCTGTAGATCAGAGCCCACCAGAAGAAGGACATTTGGCGTGCCATCGCCAAGGAAGTCCAGACTGTGGGGTTCTACCACAGACGGAGCACCCACTGCTGGAAAAGATGGGAGGACATTCGCCGCTGGAGCAAGAAGACAGTGGAGGCCCAGCTGGGGATGGCCTCCCAACGTGGGAGGGATGCCCATCGCACCATGACCCACTTATGTTCAGGATCCTTGGGGTGGCGTATCCGGAGTTGGATGGGCGCTTGAGGGCATCACAGCAGCCACAAGGGTGTGAGTACACTCTCATTCTGCTGATTCAGTGCGCATTGTAGGTGTCTGGGTGGGGGAGGTGGGCTGTGGGTTCCCCTAGGCCAGGGCAAGTGTAGTAGGCAAGGACCCTTCACAAGGCAGGCCCTGTGGCACCCCACCCCACCCCACCTGTGTACAGTGCCAGCTACACCTAGTCAGGCTCCTGTGACATCCATGTGTGCAGCAATCGGGCATAGCCTTGTAACCCATGTCCCTGGGATTGAATAGGGAACTCCAAGTGCACGGCGTAGTGCAGGGGGCTTCTGTGTCTGTAGTGTCGCCAACGGTAGCGGTATTGCATGCACTCAACATGTCTTTCTTCTGTCTCCCCCCCCTTTTTGTGGTCTCCCTGTTCTTGTGTGCATTAGCATCATCAGGCGAAGGAGCAGTGTCAGCGGAGCAGGAGGGAGCTGCATCCCACATGGCCCTGGTGGGCGACACAACGGAGTCTGAATTTACCAGTGGGATGGAGGGCGAGGGGAGCTCCACGGCGGGGATAGGAGCTGACATCAGCGATACAGACTCCTCCTCTGATGGGAGCTCCCTTGCGGTGGCGGGCCCATCTGTGCCCTCCACATCTACAGGTACAGCCGCCACCCCCCCTACCAGCACTGCCCTCCCAGCAGCCCCTCAGCGTGTGTCCCGTGCCCGCTCACCCAGGAGGGTGGGCATCTCCTTCGCCCAAGGCACCTCAGCCCCTGCCCCTGTCACCCCTGCTGCCCTCAGTGAGGAGGCCATTGACCTTCTCAGGTCCCTCACTGTTGGGCAGTCTACCATTTTGAATGCCATCCAGGGTGTAGAGAGGCAGTTGCAACAAACCAATGCATACCTGGAGGGCATTCACTCTGGTCAGGCAGCCCATCAGCGAGCTTTTCAGACTCTGGCCTCAGCACTGATGGCAGCCATTGTCCCTGTCTCTAGCCTCCCCCCTCCAACTTCCTCCACCCAGACCCAAACCCCTGTACCTCAGCCTATCCCAAGCACACCATCAGACTAGCATGCACACACCTCAACACACAAGGGAAGCTCTGGCAAACATAAGCACCACATATCCCACAGGCACTCAATCAAGCATCACACACATGCAGACACACCAACATTCACTGCCTCCACTGTGTCCCCCTCCTCCTCGTTTCCCTCCTCCTTCCCTGTCTCGTCTCCACTCACACCTGCATGCACTACATCCTCAGCCAATGCCTCCATCACCAGCACACCCACCACCACACCCCGCTCACGTGCAGTCACCACCACCATTACCATTCACAAGTCCCCTATGTCCTCTCCCAGTGTGTCTGTGAGGCCACCTCCCAAGGTACACAAACGCAGCCACAAACCCACCCAACAGCCATCCACCTCACGACAGCCTACAGCCCATGAACCTTCATCCAAAGTCACCAAACGTACACCTCCTACAACCACTACCTCTTCCTCCACTCCAAGTTGCAGTCCATCTACCCGTCCCAGTGTTCCTAAGAAACTTTTCCTGTCCAACCTTGACCTCTTTCTCTCACCTCCCCCACCCCTTCAGTCTCCTAGGGCCCGACTCTCCAGGTCTCAACCCAGCACATCAGCCACAACATCTGCGGGACCAGTGGTGCCAGTAGTAACCGGCTTCTGGAGTGCGCCAGGCAGCAGGGCAGCCAGTGGGGCAAGGAGCCAGAGCACGGACAGACCCCCACCTGTAAAGCATAAAAAGTTGGCCAGTGCCCGGCGGGAGAGGGGAAAGAAATCAGCCACCAAAGGCACTCCCAGGGGTACAGTTGGGGGTGTGGAGACAGCTGCGCCTCCATCCATGTTGGGGAAGGGGCACAGTAAAACCAGCAAGTCTGGGAAGATCTGCACGGTGGACAAGACCGCCACCAGCCCCGCTGCCCAGGACACTGCCACCAGCAGCACCGCTGCCCAGGACACCGCCGCCACCAGCCCCACTGCCCAGGACACCGCCGCCACCAGCCCCGCTGCCCAGGACACCGACGCCAGCAGCACCGCTGCCCAGGACCCGCCACCACCAGCACCGCTGCCCAGGACACCGCCGCCACCAACCCCGCTGCCCAGGACACCGCTGCCACCAGCCAGCAGCACCGTTGCCCAGGACACCGCCGCCACCAGCCTCGCTGTCCAGGACACCGCCGCCAGCAGCACCGCAGGCCAGTGAGCGCCAATGATTCTGACGCTACTGAGGCCGCCATGGGCAGGATGAAGCACTCTGGGCACAAAGCCCACTCCAGAACCAGTGGAGTATCACATCCACTCACACAGTTCTTGGCAGGATGAAGCACTCTGGGCACAAAGCCCCCTCCAGAACCAGTGGAGTATCACATCCACTCACACAGTCCTTTCCATATGAAGCACTCTGGGCACAAAGCCCCCTCCAGAACCAGTGGAGTATCACATCCACTCACACAGTCCTTGGCAGGATGAAGCACTCTGGGCACAAAGCCCCCTCCAGAAACCAGTGGAGAATGTTATCCACTTGAGAGACTGTGGCTTTGCACTCCCCAGGATTGAACAGTAGGGAAACCACCCACTGTAGAGACTTGAGAGACTGTGGCTTTGCACTCCCCAGGATATAGCAGTGGGCAAACCACCCATTGTAGAGACTTGAGAGACTGTGGCTTTGCACTCCCCAGGATATAGCAGTGGGCAAACCACCCACTGTAGAGACTTGAGAGACTGTGGCTTTGCACTCCCCATGATTGAACTGTGGGCATGGAGCCCCCTCGTGGATCTGGCATCGGGCACTCATCCGGCTGAGGTGCCCCCCCTTCCCTTCCCCTTGAGGTGCCTGTTTTATTTCTTTGATGCCCCAGCAGTGTTCTCTCCGACTTGTTCGGGTATTGAGTGTGGGCCTCGCCCATGCCTTTTGGGCCCAGTGGTTTTCGGACTATGATAGTGAAATACCTTGGACTTGGATTCTTGGTGTATGTATTTGTTTATAGTGTGAATATCTTAATATATGTATATATTTTTGATTACTGTCTTCATATATATTACAATCATTCAACTCATTTCCTTTTGTTCTTGCGTTCTTCCAGGAGGGGCGGGGTGTAACTGTGATGTATCATGATGTATTAGTGTGTGTGTTGTCGTGGGTGAGGGTGGGGGTGGGAGTGTTGCGTGTGTGTGTCACAGTTTTTTCCCTCCCCCCTCCCCTGTGTCGTAGGTGCACTACTCACTGTGGTCTTCGCCGCCGGCGTTCGTGCTCCTGGTAGAGGAGCAGGAAGATAAGGGCTGGAAGAATCTGAAGTTCAGGTTCCATGGCGTCCTGGTTCCTCGTGGAATGTGTAGAGGTGAGCGTTTTCCCTTCCAAGTCCTGTTTCCACCGTGTTTTTGTTTGCGGTGTATCCACCCGGAAAAGGTGGCGGATTGGTGGCTTGTAATAATGTGGGCAGTACACTGTCTTCCGGCTGTCGGTTGGCGCTTACCGCCGCGGTGTTTGTTTGTACCGCCGTGGCGGTCGGAGTGTTAAAGTGGATGTCTATGTTGGCGGTTTCGGCCACGGTCGTACCGCCGCTTTAACACCGACCACCAGGGTTGTAATGACCACTCTATTGTGTGAACAGAAGTTATAAGGGATGAATGATATTAGTATGTGTAGGTGTTTTTCTGATGATATCCAAACGTCTCTGGCATCTTGGCAGATCCTTCTTAAATAAAAATAATTACTTTACTAAGTATGGTTATGTTACTTTGGCCCTCATTACAACCCTGGCGGTTAGTGTTAAAGCGGAGGTAATACCGTCAACAGGCCGGCGGCAAAAAATTGGAATCACGACCATGGCGGAAACCGCCAGTACAGACAGCCACTTTAACACTCGACTGCAACGGCAGTAGAAACAAACACCGTGGCGGTAACCGCCAACAGACAGGCAGGAGGCAATGTACCGCCCACTGTATTACAACAAGCCTATCCGCCACCTTTTCCGGGGCGGTACCAACGCCATCAAAAGCACAGCGGAAACAGTCTTTGGAACGGAAACCACTCACCTCTCGACACCCAACGAGGAACCATGACTCCATGGAGCCCAAGTTACAGGTGCTACCAATGTTGGATTACCTCCTCTTCCACCAGGAGCAGCAAAGACAGTGGCGACGACCAAAGTGAGTACTTCACCTAGCACACGGGGGGAGGAAAAAGAGAGTGACACACACACGCAACACGCAACACCCCCACCCCTACCCTCACCCACAACAACATACACACAAATACATGCATCAACATTACATTTACACCCCGTCGCCCCCTGGAAGAATGCAAGGACAAAAGGAAATGATTGTAACGAGTGCAAGCATCGAAAATTCAGATAGGCAAAGATAACTTAAAATCATCAGTATATACAAATATGTGCAGCAACTACACAAGTCCGGATAGTGTCCAATCATTGTCTGTGGACCAGTGGTCCCAAAATGCATGGGCGAAGCCCACACATGATACCTTACTCGAAACGGAGAGAACACCGCTGGGGCAACAGCTCGAAAATAAACAGGCACCTCAGGGGGAAGGGGAGGGAGGGCACCTCAGCCGGATGAAGGGACGACGCCACTGCTCCACGAGGGGGTTCCATGCCCACTGATTGGTCCTTAGGGAGTGCAAAGCCACAGTCTCTCTAGTGAGTGCCGGTTTTCCACTGGTTCTGGAGGGGGCTTTGTGCCCAGAGTGCTTCATCCTGCCAAGGACTGGGGTAGTGGATGCTTTTCTCCACTGGTTCTGGAGGGGGCTTGGTGCCCAGAGTGCTTCATCCTGCCAAGGACTGGGTGAGTGGATGCTTTTCTCTTGGTTCTGGAGGGGCTTTGTGTCCAGAGTGCTTCATCCTGCCAAGGACTGGGTGAGTGGATGCTTTTCTCCACTGGTTCTGGATGGGGCTTTGTGCCCAGAGTGCTTCATCCTGGCAAGGACTGGGGTAGTGGATGCTTTTCTCCACTGGTTCTGGAGGGGGCTTGGTGTCCAGAGTGCTGCACATGCAGTGTGGCAGGTCCCATTCCCTCACCTGGGTGTGTGTGCCACGAGATTGCCTGCGAACAGGTAGCATGATACTCCATGGAGTCAGAGGCACACTCCACCCTGCTGCGACTTTGCCTCCCACCTGCTAGTATTAACAGTGCTGGGTGTGGTACGCTGTGCAGGGTCCAGGATGTCTCCTGCAGCCTCAGACAGCTGTCCACTGGGTATGTTTGCCATGTCGGCTGTGGTGGCACTGTCTGTGCACGTTGCGGGGCTGGTGGTGGTGGTTGTGGCTGTGTCTGTGGCGGAGATGCTGCTGGTGGTGCATGTGTCAGCACCTGTGGACGGAGACAGCATGATGTCTCCTGCAGCCTCGGACGGCTGCCCACTGGGAATGATGCTGGGGACTGTTGCTGAGGCAGCAGACATGCAGGTGGCCTTGCAGGTGGCGTGCAGGTGGCGGTGCAGGTGGTGGTGCAGGTGGCGGTGCAGGTGGCGGTGCAGGTTGCGGTGTCCACCGCCGTACAGGTTGCTGTTCTGTTTGCCAGAAGGGGTGACACTAGTCCCTCAGCCGGAGGCTCTGTGCCCTGTGCTGACTTCCCCTTAGCCATGTGTTCCTTCCCCACCTTAGATGTCGTTGCTGGGCCCTTGGCACTGTCCCCTTTTGGCTTGGAGGAGGCCTTGCTGGGTGGTTGGTGCGGCTTTTCCCTATGGCATGTGGGCCCCTTCTTCACCTTGGCAGGTGGCGGAATGGGCTGATCCTTGGCCTCGCTTGGTGGCACACTGGCAGCCCTGATGGGTGCCGCCCGCGATGTTACAGGACTTGCTGAGACCACGGTGCTGGAGGATTTGGTGGTTGAGGTGCTGGGCTGGGACCTGGACATCCTGGCCCTAGGGGAAGGACTGGGGAGGTGTCAGGAAGAGGTCAATGTTAGCTAGGAAAAGTTTTTTAGACACACTGGGACGGGAAGATGAAGGGGGTTTGGGAGTGGAGGAAGAGGTAGTGGTTGTAGGAGGTGTACGTCTGCTGAATTTGGGTGAAGGTGCATGGACCGGAGGCTGTTGTGGGGTGGATGGCTGTTGGGTGGGTGTGTGCCTGCGTTTGTGTAGTTTGGGAGGACGGCTCACAGACTCACTGGGAGAGGACACAGGGGACGTGTGCATGGTAGTGGGGGTGGTGAGTGCACGTGAGCAGTGTGTGGTGATGGGCGTACTGGTGATGGAGGTAGTGGCTGAGGATGTAGTGCATGCAGGTGTGAGTGGAGACGAGACAGGGAGGGAGGAGGAGGAGGACGTGGAGGAGGGGAACACAGTGGAGGCAGTGGATGTTGGTGTGTCTGCATGGGTCTGGTGCTTGTGTGAGTGCCTGTGGGATGTGTGGTGCTTATGTTTGCCATGTCCACTCTTGTGTGTTGATGAGTGTGCATGCTGGTCTGTTGATGTGCTTGGGATAGGTTGAGGTACAGGGGATTGGGTCTGGGTAGTGGAAGTTGGAGGGGGGAGGCTGGACACAGGGACAATGGCTGCCATCAGTGCTGAGGACAGAGCCTGAAATGCTCTCTGTTGGGCTGCCACACCAGAATGAATGCCCTCCAGGTATGCATTTGTTTGCTGCAAATGCCTCTCGACACCATGGATGGCATTCAAAATGGTTGATTGCCCAACAGTGAGGGATCTCAGGAGGTCAATAGCCTCCTCACTGAGGACAGCAGGACTGACTGGGGCAGAGGCTGATGTGCCTGGGGCGAAGGAGATGCCCACCCTCCTGGGTGAGCGGGCACGGGAAACTCGATGAGGGGCTGCTAGGAGGGCGGTGCTGGTAGGGGGCGTGGCGGCTGTACCTGTTGTTGCGGTGGGCACAGAGGTGCCTACCACCGCAAGGGAGCTCCCATCAGAGGAGGAGTCGCTGTCACTGGTGTCTGCTCCTGTCCCCGTCATGGAGCTCCCCTCGCCCTCCATCCCACTGGTGCCTTCCGACTCTGTAAATTCACCCTCCCGGGCCATGTGGGTTGCAGCTCCCTCCTGCTCGGGTGCCAATGCTCCTCTGCCAGATGATGCTAATGCACACAAGGACAGGGTGACAAAACAAAAAGGGGGGGAAAGACAGAAGAGACACATGGTTAATGCCTGCAACACCACTACCGTTGGCGGACACAACACACAGGGAGCAGCCCTATGCACTAGACCATGCACTAACAGTGCAGGGAAAAAGCACATGCCCATGGGGGACTCTGCCTAGACCCATTTGATGCACACCTGGAACCCACAGTAGCCTGACTAGGTGTGGAGGGCCACTACCACCTTTGGGGTTGGAGTGGCACTGAGCCTGCAAAACAATGGATCTACCTTGGTGCATCTACCCTGGCCTAGGGGAACCCACAGCCCACTTCCCCCAGTCAGATGCCTCACAAAGCGCACAGAGTCAGCTGAATGAGACTGTACTCACCCCCTTGTGGCTGCTGTGATGCCCTCAAGCGCTCATCCAACTCAGGATATGCCACCACCAGGATCCGGTACATCAGAGGTGGTCATGGTGCGTCAGGCACCCCTTCCACGTTGGAGGCCATCCCCAGCTGGGCCTCCGCCGTCTTCTTGCTCCAGCGGCACAGGTACTCCCATCTTTTGCGGCAGTGGCTGCTCCGTCTATGGTAGACCCCCAGGGTCCGCACTTCCTTGGCGATGTCACGCCAAATACCCTTCTTCTGGTGGGTGCTGACCTAGAGGAAAAGTGAAGTAAGAATGGATGTTACTCCCCCGTCCGGTTCTTCTTACTTATTGGCCACCAACCTCCCACCCTGGCCCAGAAAAACATACACTCACCATCCTCACATGCTGGCCTGTACCCCACGTCTCTTCCATCCACGACACTCCATACATTCATGTGCCATCCACCATGCACACAGTTTACTCACCTGTTTGTCTGGAGGACTGTAGAGTAGCGTGTACTGGGGAGGACCCCATCCACCAGTTTCTCTAACTCCTCCGCAGTGAATGCAGGGGCCCTTTCCCCAGACACTGTAGCCATTGTCGCTTCCAGACTCAGGTCACAGCAGCACTTGCAGTGTAGGTCCTCTCCTGTTGAAGGTCAGGTATCAAGTGAGTGAACAGATAGAAAATGGTGGTCATGTCCGCGGCGGTGTGTACCGTCACTACCGGCGTACATCGTCATTGGCTCCTGGAACCCATAGGGCCCAATTGATAACCAATGCTGAATTGCACAGCGGTCTTCAACCGCCTACCGCAACGCTGCACAACGCCAGCGCAGTTACCTCATTTCCCCTTGTCCCTCCTTACAGGTCAGGCAGCCGCCATTTCAGGGGGCCACATGGCAGGCCAACTAACTGTGTCACAGCACTTTTGGCCAGGAATACGGACAGACAAAGGCACACACCGATTATATCACGATTGTGCTAAACAGCCTTGTGAAACCAATGTGGTGTATCAAATCAAATCAAATCATTAACATTTATAAAGCGCGCTACTCACCCGTGCGGGTCTCAAGGCGCTAGGGGGGAAAAAAGGGGGGGTTATCGCTGCTCGAACAGCCAAGTCTTTAGGAGTCTCCAGAAAGCGGAGTGGTCCTGGGTGGTCCTGAGGCTGGTGGGGAGGGAGTTCCAGGTCTTGGCCGCCAGGAAGGAGAAAGATCTCCCACCCGCCGTGGAGCGGCGGGTGCGAGGGACGGCAGCAAGTGCGAGGCCAGCGGAGCGGAGGGGGCGGGTGGGGACGTAGAAGCTGAGGCGTCTGTTGAGGTATTCCGGTCCCTTGTTGTGGAGGGCTTTGTGTGCGTGGGTGAGAAGACGGAAGGTGATCCTTTTGCTGACTGGGAGCCAATGCAGGTGTCTCAGGTGTGCGGAGATGTGGCTGTTGCGGGGTACGTCGAGGATGAGGCGGGCTGTGTATGACCCTCTGCTCACCCTTCTCCATAGAGCACGTCCGCTGGGGCAGGTGAGGAGATGGCGGCATCCTCCGGTATACAGACCCCTGGTGGAACTGTCGACAATGGAACACAGACACATCATTATCACCTACAGACTTGATCGTGCCACAATCCATGAACTGTGTGCCCAGTTGGAGCCAGACCTTATGTCAGCTATCTGCCATCCCACAGGAATCGCCTCTCTAGTGCAGGTCCTGTCAGTACTCCATTTCCTGGCCAGAGGGTCCTTTCAAACAACAGTGGCCATGGCATCAGGTATGTCACAGCCAATGTTCTCTAATGTGTTGTCCAGAGTGTTATCTGCCCTGCTGAAACACATGCGCAGCTACATCGTGTTCCCTCAGGTGAAGGATTTGCCCACAGTGAAAGGTGACTTCTATGCCCTGGGACATATCCCCAATATCATTGGTGCCATTGATGGTGCACATGTGGCATTTGTCCCCCCCGCAGGAATGAACAGGTGTACAGAAACCGCAAAAGCTACCATTCAATGATTGTGCAGATGGTGTGTTTGGCAGACCAGTACATTTCCCATGTCAATGCCAAGTATCCTGGCTCTGTGCATGACGCTTACATTTTGAGAAATAGCAGCATCCCTTATGTGATGGGGCAACTCCAGAGGCACTGTGTGTGGCTATTAGGTGAGGACATGGACCCTATACAGTGTGACTAGGTGTCTGGGTCTGGGGTTGTCCCTAAGGGTTAGTGTGTGTCTAACAGTTGTCACTCAATATTTGCAGGTGACTCTGGTTACCCCAAGCTGTCATGGCTACTGATCCCAGTGCGGAATCCCAGGACAAGGGCAGAGGAACGCTACAATGAGGCACATGGGCGAACTAGGAGGATAATAGAGCGCACCTTCGGCCTCCTGAAGGCCAGATTCCGGTGCCTCCATCTGACAGGTGGCTCCCTGTACTACTCACTGAAGAAGGGGTGCCAGATAATCGTGGCATGCTGTATGTTGCACAACCTGGTTTTGCGACGCCAGGTGCCTTTGCTGCAGGAGGACGGTCCTGATGTTGGTCTTGTGGCAGCTGTGGAGCCTGTGGACAGTGAAGAAGAGGAGGCAGAAGAAGAAGATATAGACAACCGAAACAACATCATCATGCAATACTTCCAGTGAGGCACAGGTAAGAGGATGGCACTGCTTTTCACATATCATACTACTGTAGGACATTGCATAAATCTGCCTTTTTACCTCTTTGTATGGACCCTGACATGCCACTTTGCCTTTTCATTTCACAGATCTGGGTCCCACTTTGTGCCCTCTGCTATGTTTACTGCTGCCCAACAACTCTGTAACATTGGTATGTGAACATGAACATTGACATTGCTATATTTCTGAGAGGTTGCAATTACACATTTGTGAAAGTACAGACTGACTCCAGATTGATTTGTGATTCAAGGATGTTTATTTCTATGCTAATCAGTGGCGGGGTGTGTAATGGGCTGGGGTGATGGTGGATGAATGTCCATGGTAGAGTTCAGTCTCTTGGTCTCACATGTGCATTGTCCAAGGGGGCATAGGAAGTGGAGTAATGGCAGTTCAAAGTTGTCAGGGTGACAAAGTGGGACAAAAGGGTGACAATCAGCAGAGTCTTATTTCCTGGCGGGGGTCTTGGCAATGTTCTCTGTCTTGTGCCTGGATCTCAGGGACCGTTTGCAGGCTGGTTCTCCTTCTGCAGGGGGTGGGGTGCTGGTGGCCTGTTGTTCCTGTGGCGGGACCTCCTGTCCACTAGCGCCGGCGAAGGTGGAGGGCTGTTCATCGTTCAGGCTAGTGTCAGGGGCCCGTTTGTGTGCCACTGTGTCCCTCATGTTGTTGGTCAGGTCTGCCAGCACCTCTGCAATGGTGACCAGGGTGGTGTTGATGGACTTTAAGTCCTTCCTGATCCCCAGGTAGTGTTCCTCCTGCAGCCGCTGGGTCTCCTGAAACTTGGCCAGTACCATGCCCATGGACTCCTGGGAATGATGGTATGCTCCCATGATGTTGGAGAGTGCCTTGTGGAGAGTGGGTTCCCTGGGCCTGTCTTCCCCCTGTCGCACAGCAGTCCTCCCAGTTTCCCTGTTATCCTGTGCCTCTGTCCCCTGAACCGTGTGCCCACTGCCACTGACCCCAGGGCCCTGATTGTCTTGGGTTGGTGGGTTTGCCTGGGGTCCCTGTAGTGGTGGACACACTGTTGATTGACGTGTCCTGGGGACAGAGTGATGGGCCCGCTGGGGGGGGGGATGCTGTGCTGGTGTTTCCTGAGGAGGGAGGATCAGTGGTGGTTTGTGACAGTGGCAGGGGAACCGACTGTCCAGAGGTCCCTGATGGGCCGGGCCGGTCATCTTGATCCAGACGTGCAGAGCTGCTGTCGTCAATGTGAGCTTCTTCTGTGGGGGGACTGGATATGTCTGGCACCTCCCGTCCAGTGACGTTGGGTAGGGGTCCTGTTGGGGTGTAAATGCATAGTTATTGTATCCGTGTGTGCCATCTTGTGCACTGGGTGAGTTACCCTCTAGTCCTGTGCTTGCATTGTTGTGTTTGCCATTGTGTGATTAGTGTTTTTGGGTCTGTGTGGGTATCTTTACTGGACATTCTTTGGTAATGGGTGTCCATGCTTTGGTGTTGCATGCAGGGCTTTGTATTGGGATGGGTGGGCTGTGATAGTAGGGCACATATGAGGTGTTGGAGTGATGGGGGTGAGGTGAGGGTGGGGGTTTGTGATGGCATGCAGGTGGGGTGGGGGGATATGGTAGTTAAGATATGACTTACTAGAGTCCAGCCCTCCTGCTACTCCTGCGAGGCCCTCAGGATGCAGTATTGCCAAGACTTGCTCCTCCCATGTTGTTAGTTGTGGGGGAGGAGGTGGGGGTCCACCGCAAGTCCTCTGTACTGCTACCTGGTGTCTGGATACCACGGAACGCACCTTCCCCTGTAGGTCGTTCCAACTCTTCCTGATGTCATCCCATGTTCTTGGATGCTGTCCCACTATGTTGACCCTGTCGACAATTCTCTGCCATAGCTCCATCTTCCTAGCAATGGAGGTGTGCTACACCTGTGATCTGAAAAGCTGTTGCTCTACCCGGATGATTTCCTCCACCATGACCCTGAGCTCCTCCTCAAAAAACCTGGGGTGTCTTTGAGGTGCCATGATGTGGTGTGGGTAATGTGTGAGGTGATGTTTGTTGTGCTGTGCGATGTGTTGGGTTGGGGTGTGTTGTTTGAGGTGCGTGGATGTTGTATGAGTGATGGTGTTGTGTGCTTGTGGATGCTGCTGTAGTATTTGCTATTCTCTCTCTCTGCTTCTTCACAAAAATGTTGTTGTAAGGGGTTGTGGGTAATGTGGGTGTGTGTTTTATAGTGTTGTGAGTGTGTGGTATGTGTATGTGTATCAGGTGTGTGTATTTCGATTTGTCCAATGTGGTTGTGTTTTGTAAGTGTGTGTGTATTTTGAGCGCGGCGGTGTGTACCGCCAAAGGATTAACGCGGTTGAAAGACTGCTGCGTTGATTCGTGGGTCGTGATAGTGTGGGTGTATTCCTGTTGCTGTGACGGTGTGGGTTTTGGTATCGCCAGTTTATCACTGACCTTTGGTGTGGCGGACTTGTGTGGGTGTCTGTATTGTGGCGGATTGCGAGATGTGGGTCGTAATACCTGTAGCGGATTTCCGCTGCGGTCACGGTATGTTGGCGGCCTTCAGCACGGCGGTAAGCGGGATTTACCACCAGGGTTGTAATGAGGCCCTCTATATTATGCTGGACTTTACAAAGCACTTTAAACATACCTGAAGTTGCTGGGGGAAATATGGGGGACAGTATTGGTGGATGGGAGGGAGAGGAAAAGAGAGAATGTGGAGATACCCCGCTTGACCAGGATGACCCATGTCTGTAGTTGATTTGCTCAGCTGCAGCTCCTTTCAGGCAGCGACAGTAATGTTGCAGTGTGTTCTGTTACAGGTCAATGAGAGGGACAGGTGGCCAAGGCGCTCACTCTGTTCTCACCCCATCACAATGTCCCACACACATATACACACATAAACACACCAGCATGCAACATTTGGAGAAAAAGTGAAACGTGACTCAGTCATAAGCTCAGTGTTTTACAACTCCTCTGCGTTCCTACTGTTGGACTCATGGACATCATTTAGGAGTCCACAGGGGTTGCAGCAGTGACCCCTTGAACTGCCCTTGTTACCCCTGGCCTCAGAGTTGGCAAAATCAGTGCCAGGAACATATAGGCATCTCTTCCTTACGGACTTCAATTGGGGCTGCACTCTCTTTGTACTCTGTCAACTTTTTATTACACTAATAGTGGACAATATATGTATATATAAATATTATACTTTTCACTAATAGTGTAATAACAAATGTATTTCAAGTAGCTGCAATATTCTCTTCCCTGGCAGCTGAGGTAAGTAAATAATTCTTTTAAAATGTTGTGTGCATGCTTGCGGGTGAGAGTATATTTATATGAGAGAAAGTGTGCAAGTGAGAATATGTGTTTTTGTGTAAGTATATGTGTGTGAGTGAAACCCAGGAGATCACAGGTTGTGTAGTGTCACTTCTGCTTTCCCTAGCACTTTGGTGAGTTGGCATGCATGAACCCATTCTATGTCAGGACCGGAGGCTCCAATTATGCTTCTCTTTCTATGCTTTTATTTTCTCAGTAGCCAATAAAAAGACTTTATTAAAAAAAAAACATACTAATCACATGACCAGCCATAGCGGATCCCCCATATAAACCTGGTGACATCAAAATTTGTCCTCTTTCTTTTCTGCTCGAAAGGCAGTTAAGACACAACTTTTTACTTGTTATTTATTTGTTTTTCAAGCTGCATGTATATTGTTTTATTTGACCCTTCGGGTCGTGTTGGCTGTTGCGCTGTGCTGGTGCTCGCATTATTTGGCTTTCACGTTGTGGAGAGCTACGGCCGTGGTCGTGAGGCTCCTCACATACCTCATTGCTATGTGGAGCGGGAGAAGGAGCCGATCGTAGGCGCCATCTTGGTTGGCTGCGATTCTGTGTGCTAGCCTTTCACCGCTTCACCAACAGTGTTGCCAGATTGGGCTAGATCACTCACAATTGGGCTATATTTTTTCCAGTTATGCGGAAAAAATTGGTTTGTGCGGGTTGCATCCTGCAAGAATGAGAGAAGGTGTACAGTTCGCAAGAGCAGAAATTCTGCGCTTACCACTTCTGTAAGACTGTCCAGCCACAAATATCCATCTACTTCTCTATCTACTGCCTGCCACTGCCCCATCTTCGTTAAAGTAGCGAAATTGGGCTACTTTGGGCTACTTTTTCATTGGCTTTGGGCTAGAGAATGCTCTAAAAATCTGGCAACACTGTTCACCAATGCATGCGCACTAATGCTGCACGAGTGTTTCAGCTGCGATAAGGCTTGGAGCAACGTCGGGCTGTGCACTTTACTGTTCTAAGCTATTTTTTCTTCCCCAAGTGTGTCTGTTTCCTCCTCTGTGCATATTTCGGCTCCTAATGCCCTAAGACATCAGAGTGTGTCCAGGGTTGTAAAATTTGGCATAGGCTCTGCCTAGACTGTTGAGCAGGCGTCTCCCTCCACTTCTTAACCCCTTCGCTGCCAGGCCTTTTCCCCCTCAGGTGCCAGGCCTTTTTTTGGGCTATTTGGGGCAGGTAGCACTTAGGCCCTCATAAATGTTTGTCCACAAAAGCTACCCATGCCAAATTTTTTCCAACATCCCAGGGATTCTAGAGGTACCCAGAGTTTGTGGGTTCCCCTGAGGAAGACGAAGAAATTGGCCAAAAAACAGCACAAATTCCCTTTTTTAAAACAAAATGGGAAAAAAAGCTGCAGAAGAAGGCTTGTAGTTTTTCCCCTGAAAAAGGCATCACAAAAGGGTTTGTGGTGCTCAACTGGCAGACTTGAATCAGAAAACCACATTTTTCAACACAATTGTGTCATTTTACTGGGATATATCCCATTTTTACTATTTTTGTGCTTTTAGCCTCCTTCCAGTTAGTGACACAAATAGGTGTGAAACCAATGCTGGATCCCAGAAAGCTAAACATTTCTGAAAAGTAGACACAATTCTGAATCCAGCAAGGGGTCATTTGTGTATATCCTACAAGGTTTTCCTATAGAAAATAACAGCTGAAATAAACAAATATTGAAATTGAGGTGAAAAAAAGCAATTTTTCTTCACGTTTTACTCTGTACCTTTTTACTGCAATGTCAGATTTTGGAAAGCAATATACCGTTACGTTTGCTGGACTCTTCTGGTTGTGGGGATGTATAGAGCTTGTAGGTTCATCAAGAACACTAGGTACCCAGAGCCAATAAATGAGCTGCACTTTGTAATGGGTTTTCATTCTATACTGGGTATACAGCAATTAATTTGCTGAAATATAAAGAGTGAAAAATAGGTATCAAGAAAATCTTTGTATTTCCAAAATGGTACAAGATAAGGTGTTGAGAAGCAGTGGTTATTTGCACATCTCTGAATTCCGGGGTGTTCATACTAGCATGTGGATTACAGGGCATTTCTCAAATAGACGTCTTTTTCACATACTGTCTTACATTTGGAAGGAAAAAATGTAGAGAAAGACAAGGGGCAATAACACTTGTTCTGCTATTATGTGTTTGCCCAAGCCTCCCAATAAAAATGGTACCTCACTTGAGTGGGTAGGCCTAATGCCTGCGACAGGAAAGGCAACATAGACACATCACGTTTTTACATTGAAAACTGATGTGTTTTTTGGAACGTGCCTAGCTGTGGATTTTGATCTCTAGCTCAGCCGGCACCTAGGGAAACCTACCAAACCTGTGCATTTTTTAAAATGACACACCTAGGGGAATCCAGGATGGGGTGACTTGTGCGGCTCTCATCATGTTCTGTTACCCAGAATCCTTTGCAAACCTCACAATTTGGCCAAAAAAACACTTTTTCCTCACATTTCGGTGACAGAAAGTTCTGGACCCTGAGAGGAGCCACAATTTTCCTTCCACCCAGAGTTACTCCAAGTCTCCCAATAAAAATGGTACCTCACTTTTGTGGGTAGGCCTAGCGCCCGCGTCAGGAAATGCCCCAAAACACAACATGGATACATCACATTTTTCCAAAGAAAACAGACCTGTTCCTTGCAAAGTGCCTAGCTGTGAATTTTGGCCTCTAGCTCAGCCGGCATCTAGGGAAACCTACCAAACCTGTGCATTTTTTAAAACTAAACACCTAGGGGAATCCAAGATGTGGTGACTTGTGGGGCTCCCACCAGGTTCTGTTACCCGGAATCCTTTGCAAACCTCAAAATTTGGCCCAAAAACACTTTTTCCTCACATTTTGGTGACAGAAAGTTCTGGAATCTGAAAGGAGCCACAAATTTCCTTCCACCCAGCATTCCTCCAAGTCTCCCGATAAAAATGGTACCTCACTTGTGTGGGTAGGCCTAGCGCCCGCAACAGTAAGATGCCCCAAAACACAATGTGGACACATCACATTTTCCCAAAGAAAACAGACCTGTTTTTTCCAAAGTGCCTAGCTGTGGATTTTAGCCTCTAGCTCAGCTGGCACCTTGGGAAACCTACCAAACCTGCACATTTTGTTAAAACTAGACACCTAGGGGAATCCAAGATGGGGTGACTTGTGGGGCTCCCGCCAGGTTCTGTTACCCAGAATCCTTTTCAAACCTAAAAATTTGGGCACAAAACACTTATTCCTCACATTTCAGTGACAGAAAGTTCTGGAATCTGAGAGGTGCCACAAATTTCCTTTCACCCAGCGTTCCTCCAAGTCTCCCGATACAAATGGTACCTCACTTGTGTGGGTAGGCCTAGCACCTGCAACAGGAAATGCCCCAAAACACAACATGGACACATCACATTTTCCCAAAGAAAACAGACCTGTTCCTTGCAAAGTGCCTAGCTGTGGACTTTGGCCTCTAGCTCAGCCGGCATCTAGGGAAACCTACCAAACCTTCACATTTTTGAAAACTAGACACCTAGGGGAATCCAAGATGGGGTGACTTGTGGGGCTCCCACCAGGTTCTGTTTAGCAAACTTGAGGTTCTGCTGATTCACCCTTCTCTGGGAGTTCTTCATCCTCTTGCCTTCCCCTCGTTCGGAGTTGGATTATCCTGTGGGATTTTCAAAGTGGTCCTGGAGGGCCTGGTTCCATCCTCTGCCTGTTGAGAGTGTTCTAAGGACTACAGGACTGTTTTTGTGCTATGGTTGTCTCATGTTATGTTATGTTATGTTATTTGCACTCATAAAGCGCCTGAGTACATGAAGACCTTGCAGTGCTAAAAGGACAACAACAGGGCCAAGAAGAGAGGAAACTAAGGTTTAAAAAGCCAGGTTTTAATAGCCTTTCGAAACGTAAGTCCATGGCTAGTTAAACGAATACTAAGAGGGAGGGAGTTTCATAGTTTAACTCCCCAATATTCCATCGTAGCGCCACCCAATCTGGCTTTTTTTACTTTAGGAAGTAAAGCTAAAGCTGTAGATGCAGATCTAAGAGCTCTAACCGGTTTGTAAAAAGTAGCTAAGGTTTTTAGCGCGTGAGGTCCTCTATTGTGTAATGATCTATGGATAATGCATAGGGTTTTGAATTTTATACGCTGTTCCACCGGAAGCCAGTGGAGAGAGGACAGGGCCATTTTAACTGACGCATGCCATGGAATATCTAGAAGAAGACGTGCCACGGCATTCTGGACCACCTGCAATTTGCTGACCACATATTTGGGAGAGCCCAAAAGTAGACTATTACCATAGTCAAGACGGGGCAAAATAATTGCTTGTACAATAAGTCTTTTTGCCAGAGGGGGCAGTATTACAAATACCTTTCTCAGAAATCCTAATGACCCAAAGCAGGCAGCGGTAATTTTCTTGGCATGATGTTCCAAATTTAGATGAGGGTCTAACCAGATCCCCAAGCTTTTAATATAGTTCTTAGGAGGAGGCAAGTACTCAAGAGGGAA
Source organism: Pleurodeles waltl (assembly GCF_031143425.1). Classification (NCBI taxonomy): domain Eukaryota; kingdom Metazoa; phylum Chordata; class Amphibia; order Caudata; family Salamandridae; genus Pleurodeles; species Pleurodeles waltl. The sequence continues at coordinate 136,951,008 of NC_090445.1, read as the reverse complement.
GTAGCTAGGGTATTATTACCAGGGTTAGGGTGGTGGCCGAGGATCATTATTTCTGTTTTAGCCCCATTGAGTTGGAGCATACTATTGGTCATCCAACTGGATATTGCCTGTAAACAGAAAGGCAGTGCTGATCCTTCTGACCCTTCCATTGTAGAAAACGAAACCACTAGCTGAGTATCATCTGCATAGGAGGCCAATGATAATCCAAAGGACTCAACTAGCTCTGCCTACGGGAGCCATGTATATATTGAATAGAGTAGGGCTAAGCGAAGAGCCCTGTGGGACCCCACAGCTCAAATTAAACCGATCAGAGAAGTAAGAGCGGTTCAAGACCTGAAATGATCTATCCTCAAGAAATGAGATAAGCCAGTTGAGTGCGAGGCCTCTGATTCCAGTCGCCTCTATCCTTTGAATAAGCAGATGATGATCTACTGTGTCGAAAGCAGCACTCAGCTCTAGCAATATGACAGCTGTCATGTGACTCTGATCCATTCGCTTTCTGACTTCTTCCATGAACGCTATCAGTGCCGATTTAGTACTATGATATATTCGAGGAATTGTTAATTATAGAATTTGCAAAGAAAGAGGACAAGTTTTGATGTCACTAGGTTTTATAGGTGGGATCCTCTATGGCTGGTCATGTGATCAGTATGTTTTACTGGGAAATGTAGTGATTTGAATAAAGTCTTTTTATTGGCATGGAAAGAGAAGCATAATCCTCACCTTTGTGTCCTTAAAAGAATTGAAAATTCTTGCTGCAACAGCTAGAAAAGTTTGCACTGTGCAGTAAGAGGATAAATGAGCAGTCTGCAGACCTCCTCTGCCCTACTCTACTGCTGGAGGTGCCCCTCTTGCCCCCCTTCAGTCAAAAATCCACCCTTCTGCATTCAGATATCCACTGCCCGGCTGTCACTGCACAGCAGTGCTCTGCACAACATCATCAACCTTGTTTTCAAATCAGCACGTGGGTTAGACCATACCGCCTGCACTCCCCCCCCCCAGCTCAGACAACTGCTGCATGACAGTTTTACAAAATTATGCATGCACCAAGACTGAAGCCTTTAAGTCCTGGGCTTCTCTTTCACAAAGAACTGTTCTCAGGTGCCTTAGTTAAAGGTGCGGCTCCACCGTATGGGCGGAGGAGCATCACCCACCCCCCCACTCCCTTCCCCCGCAAGCAGCTACTGCTGCAAATCCTTTTACATGGAAAGGATAATAAACTCTGTTTATTATCCTTTCCATGTAAAAGGGGCCGGGCATTGGGGGCGACAAGGTGAGAGGAGTGCACTGTGCACTCCCTTCAAAGCGCATGTGTGTTTGGCCGGCTGTCTCGGGCCGGCCAAACACACATGCCCACAGGGCTCTCTCCAGCCCAGCAACACAGTTGCTGGGCTGGAGAGAGAACTGCATAGACTCCCAGGCTACCTGGGAGCCCCCTGGCTGGGCGCTCCTAGCCAATTCTGACGCTGCTCTGAGCAGCGTCAGGATTGGCGCAGGGCAGACTGGGAGCCTGTGCCTGCAGCAGCGACAGGAGGGGAGTGTGGTGCGGGAGCAAAGCTGGTAAGTGTTTTTTTTTAATTATTTTTAATTATTAATTTCCGCCCCGCACCCACTGCCCCACCCCAGCCACGCGAGCCGGTCCTGCTTAGTTAAATTGATGTGACTCAGGACTACATTTCCCAGAATGCATTATGCTGCCTAAGTAATATACAGGATAGGAGTGTTGCATGTTTGGCATCATGAAATCAGCAAATAACTTTACAGCCAGGCTGCCCACCTACAGAAATACCAGCCGTTGGTCTCTACAAGTAATTCTGCCTAGGGTGAGTAGGCTTCAAGGAGCACACAAGAGGAACTAGTGCAGAGAGAGTGAGCGATCAACAGAGAAATGAGTGCGAGAGCAGAGTAAGGCTTTAAGATGCCTGTTTATTCTGTGCTCTGTAACCTGAATCCGGCGCGGGCTTTCCTCTTCTATTGTCATTAGCACCGTCATTAACAGTGAATTACCTGAACTTTGCCCACATTACAGAAGAAGGCTGAACAGAATTCACATTTACCCAGAAAGCCTGGATCTGTTTTGCATATGGTTAAAGCTTCATTTTCAAACTTTTTACTCAGTACGGAAAAATAAAAACAATCCAAGACAGAGCTGTGCAACAAAAAAATGAGACCTAGCAGGAGTACACATTTGGCCCACACCCTATTTCTAAAAGAATATATATTCTTGTGATATATATATACCTGTGTCTTCCAAATTGTTTTCTGCCCGGATGAACCTCAGTGGTCTGGGGTGCAGGCTTCAAACTTGTAGCTGTTTAGCGACAGAGTGGTTCAATTCCACCTTCTGGGCTGTAGTGTTTTGTTAGAGGATGCATCTGTAAATTCGAAATTGTTATCAACCTAAAGCTATGATTACAATTGTTTTTGTCCATACTGTCTGGATTCACAACTTGCAGCAGCCAATATGTATCAGTCACATATTCAGCAGCCCAGCCGACGTGCCTCCTGTCCAATTGACTTTTTCAAGGCTTCGTCACCATTTAAGATCAAATAGTGACAGAGAGAATTACTAGTCAAGACCGGTAGTAGCCAGCGCTATGAGGTAGGAATCCTCTTGGAGCTCTAGCAAGTCGGAGATGGAAATATATACATTAAACGCAGCGTAGAATATAAAACTCATTAATAATCTGAGATTGGGAGCAGATGTTGTCCGATCAGAGGCGTAATGAAATTTGAGGGGATCCCCATGCAAAGTACCTGGAGAGGGCCCCCCTCTCCCACGGACCCAGCAACGCTCCTGCCGCCCGTGCACAATGTACTGTGCTGAGGGGGCCCCATGCACCTCGCCCCTCCCCCCCCCTTCGCGGGGGACACCACTGTGTCCGATACCAATGAAATGATGGCAGTATAGTTCATAAATGGAATGAAGTATCCATCGTTGACAATATCAAAGTGAATGTCCAGTCATGTGCTCCCATAAATGCCCCAGGCACTGAGAAAGAACCACTAATCCTCATCCTCCATCCAAGGACCAGGACATTTTTTGGCACAGTACTTCTTTGTGTCAGAGACATCAGGTGGTATGAAGCTATGGCATAAAGAGTCCCGTAAGGTATGGCCTCCACTATAAGTGATGCTTGGTCTGTTGGTCAGGCCCTTTTTCAAAGTGCTATCAGCTAGCAGGAACGGCCAATGCTTATGTATGATACTAAAAATCTGTCTACTTAGAGCATTGTGTGTAACGATAAACAATAGTTTGTTACGGGTCTTCTTTCTCTGTGATGTGGACAAAAGCTCTGAACGTTTCATTTTCCTAATTTTGTTGCTAGTCCTACGGAGAGTGTCCGGGTGGTAGCCTCTCTGTGAAAAACGTTGTTGCATTTGATTGAGTTCTTCTAAGAAGACATCGTCCTCACTGCAGTTGCGTCTAATCCTAGTGCTCTCACCGAACTGGATGGCTCTGATTTGTGAGATCGGATGAGAACTGGTAGCGTGCAATAAAGCATTACAGGCTGTAGGTTTTCTATATAACCTGGAACACATCTTGTTGTGTTAGATATAAAGTGTTAAGTCACAAAAATCGACTGATGTGCTGGAATCATGTGTGAAATTTATGTTGAATGTATTGGTGTTCAGGTGTTGAAAAAATTGGTCAAGGAGAACAGCATCACCTGACCAAAAAAGAAGAATGTTGTCAATATATCTGCCCCAGTACAGAATGTGTTGTGTCAATTCTGGAGGGCAGTCTTTCCAGAGATGTATTTTTTCAAAGTAGCTCATGTAAAGATTCGCAAAGGATGGTGAGATTTTTGCCCCCATGGCTACTCCTTGTATCTGGCGAAACCAAGTGCCATTATGTAGAAAGATATTGTTATCAAAAACCGTTACAATAAAATCTGTGAGCATGTTAGAGTGATCATAGAGGGTGGCAGCATGGGTATCAAGGAAATGTTGTATAGCAATCATCCCTTCCGTTATTGGAATGCTTGTGTACAAGGAGGTGACATCTAGGGTTACTAAAAATTGTCCCTCAGTCCATTCAAAATTATTGATTTTGCATAAGAGATCTTTTACGTCTTTGATGTATGATGGTAAGTTGTATACAAAAGGTTGCAGAAAAACATCAATATACTCCGATAGTCTCTCTGTTGGAGACCCTATGCCTGAAATGATGGGTCTACCAGGGGGAAAGAGGCCTGGTTTGTGTATTTTTGGAAGAATGCACATGCACGGTGAAGTGGGCGCAGGATTGTATAGATATTGGTATTCCCCATCTGTAATGAGACATTTGTTGTGCCATAATTTCAATTTGTCATGTATACATTTGTTGACCACTTTAAGAGCGTTCTGTGTAAGTTTCTGATAGGCAGTGATGTCACTAAGTTGACGGCCTATTTCATTAAGATAGTCCAGTTTGTTCATGAGGATTATGTTGTCCCCTTTATCCGCTTCTTTGATGACAATCTGGTGTGACTGAGTCAGCGTGTGTAAGGCCTCTCTTTCTTCTCTGGTGATGTTATGTGAAATGGTCCTACGACCTGTGTGGCACAGGTCTTCCAGTTGATATAGGTCTGAAGTGACTCATTTGTAAAAAATGTCAGTGACATTATCAGAGGGTAGAACAGATGTAAATTTGGATGGGGTTTTCAGACCACTAGTTGCCCCTACATTGGATTCTATCTCAAGATCGACCATGTCTAAAAGTGACGGGGAAAAGCCAGTGGCATGTTCTATAGAAAGTAAAGTTTGGATATCTCTGATGTCTTTTATGGCCATGGAACAAGAAGTGGTGCATAAGGATGTTGCTGGTTTTGTGACAGAATCTATACCTTGAAAATATTTAAACAGTTTACATTTCCGTGCAAATTTGTACAAGCTGACATGTAATTGAGCTAAATTGGGTTATGAAGTAGGAACAAAGCCCAATCCTTTGCTGAGTAAATTTATTTGTTGTGTATTTAAATCAAGATCAGACAAATTTACAATGGATATTGCATTTTGTGTACCAGCTATATTACATTGATTGGCAGTCATTGTTTCTGGTTGCGGGATGTTGATCTCGTTACCACCCCCTCTCGTTCTTTCTCCATATCTGTAGTTCTTGGTTTTCCCTCTCCTAATTTTCTTGTATATTGATCTTCTCTCATTCGCGGTTGCTTTTGTCCTTTGCGATACCTTTCTAATGGCTCAGACCTGCCACTGAAGTGTATGTGAGGGCAGTTTTAAACTGCCAATTCGACTTGGCAAGTGTATCCACTTGCCAGGCATAAACCTTCCCTTTTCATACATATAAGGCACCCCTAATGTAGGCCCTGGATAGCCCATGGGCAGGGTGCAGTGTATGTTAAAGGTGGTGCAGTGTATGTTTAAGGTGGGACATGTACTTATGTGTTTTACATGTCCTGACAGTGAAATACTGCCAAATTCGTTTTTCACTGTTGCAAAATAGGTTAACATGGGGGCTGCCTTTAAATATGATTAAAGCACAGATTCCCTTTGGGAGCAGATAGACATGTGGAGTTTTGGTTCTCTGAACTCACAATTTAAAAATACATCTTTTAGTGAAGTCGGTTTTTAGATTCTGTGTTTGAAAATGCCACTTTTAGAAAGTAGGCATTTTTTTTGCTTAAACCACTCTGTGACTCTGCTTCTTTGTGGATTCCCTGTCTGGGTCAGTTTGACAGTTGGGTTGTTTGTACCTCTCCTCTAGACAGTGACACAAAGGGAGCTGGGGTGTAGCCTGCATATCCTGATGGGCCATCTGGGCTGAGGGGGGAAGGAGTGGTCACTTACACCTGAAAGGGCTGTGCCTGCCCTCACACAATGCAGTCTCCAACCCCCTGGTGTGTGTCTGGGGCCAGGCCAAGGCTGGATCTTTAAAACAACAGATACTTCTTTGAAGTAGGCCTACTACAAAGGCAGAAAGGGGTATAAGAAGAGTACCCAAAACCCCTGATAATTAGATTACTTCTGGAACCAAGAGGAACCTCTGCCAAGGAGAAGGGCTGAGGAAGCTGGAGGAGGAGTGCTGCCCCTTTGCCTGTGACTGTGCTTTGCTGGGTTGGCCTGCAGAGAGGACAAAGACTGACTTTTGTGTGACTTCCCAATGGTGAAGAATCTCCAAGGGCTTGAACTGAGCTTGCCTCCTGTTGCTGAAGTCTCAGGGACAACAAAGACTTCTCTCTGCCAGCCCTTGGGCTTTCTGCTGAAAGTCCTGTCTGCCAAGTGGTGCCCTAACCTGTCTCTGGGCCCTTGAAAAGTGCAGCTAGTGGAAAAGGACAGAAATCAACGCAAAGACCGCTGTGCGGGGAAACTTTTGACGCACCATCCACCTCACGAGTGAGAAACAACGCGCCGCCGACCTCCTGGCTAAAATCGACGCTCCACCTCATAGCGGCTGGGAGATCAACGCAACGTGGCTGGAGAAATGACGCGCAACACCCGCAGAGCCTGCTGTTAATGATGCAAGCCCCAAGCAGCACGGTTTCTTGACACTGTGTGACTGGATTTCGACTAAACATCGCTGGGCACGGAAAATCAACACAAAGCCTGCCTGGACTCGAGGTGCCCGTGTGGATCGACGCATCACTCTCGTGCGGGAGTGAAGAAACGACACACGCGGACCCGACCAAAGGAGGAACAACGCAAGTTCTCTCTTGCGAGTGAGAAATAGATGCATTGCTGGCCTTTTCCGACACACGCTTGCCAGTGCGGCTTTATTTTTTACGCTAACCAGGTACTTCTGCACACTAACATCGTTCTCACTGTTTTCTAAGGATTTAAGACTGTTATTCTTTTTAAAATTCATATCTTGACTTGTGTATGTTGGATATTTGTCGTTTTGGTCTTGCTTTGTTTAGATAAATATTATCTATTTTTCTAAACCTGTGTTGTGTCATTTTGTAGTGTTTTCACTGAGTTACTGTGTGTGTTGGTACAAATACTTTAGACATTGCTTTTGAAGTTAATCCTGCCTGCTTGTGCCAAGCTACCAAGGTGTTGAGCGAGGGTTAACTGAGGGTAAGTCTCCTTTACCCTGACTAGAGTGTCGGTGCTTGCTTGGACAGGGGGTAACCTGACTGCCAATCAAAGACCCCATTTCTAACAAGGAGGTTCCCAAAATGTCTCCTTGTCCTCAGTCAGTGGGATCCAGGAAGGAACTTGCAACAGCAGACGACATATCCACAGTGGCCTGAGAAACAAGTTCCAATGAAAAAACGTGGTCAAATCCAGCCAACTCACCAGATGCTGCAGGCAAGATAGCAGGAAATGTAACCGCAACATTAGAGGCAGATCCCAGGAATTCAGGAGCCAAACATCCATACAGACTGGAAGTAATGGCTCATAGTACGCATCCAGCAGAAATGGCAACCTCGTAGGACAGCACTGGAGGTAGGACCTCAATGGATACACATAGAGATCCACATCCATAAATTGAATCAATTACATAGCCAGACACAAGTGCAGTGGACACTCAAAAGGGCACCACAGAGGTCTGAAGGCCAAAAGCAAGTTCATGTTCAGTTCATGGAGCAATGACACTCCAAAGAAGTGTATCATGCATTCACAACACAACAGGATGTGTGGCAGATTCATCACCATTTGGCCTCAAGGTGGAACATCCATTGCAGAGCAACATAATTAGGACCAAAATAGTGGAGACCAGGAATAACATCACTGGTATGCCTCCCAAAACACTTGAAACCAAAGAGTGAAGAACAGACGGTATAATTTGAATACAGTTTGGAACATGCTAACAAAGTCAGACCCAATCTCTTTAAAAAAGCGTAGCACTCTCACAGTATTTGAAGCATTAAATATTCAGTGAACAAGTTCACTAAAAAGCTGCAGCAAGTTTGTGCGCATTAGCAATTGACCTTCAGAGAAAGCCCTTGCAACATGGAGATCAAAAGTCTCTTGGCAAATGTTAAAGCAACATCCTTCTGAAACAAAAAGGTTTTCAGCGGCTCAGTTTATCAAAGTTAGCATTAAAAATAGGGATGGAAGGCCATGGAGTAGTTTCCCTAACCATGTGTGTGGGTGGGAATAACATGTTGTTACAGCAGGTCATGCCCCTGGAGACTGTCACCATACTGTATAAGGGACATCTAGTTTCATCCCACAACAACCGTGGTCCTGGTTCAGGACCAAATAACTCCCATTTGAGAGTAATTGAAACTCTGGGCGAATCAAGGAGACTGGTGCACCTTTCAGATAACACCCCAAATTGGACATGAACACATTAGACGCACCATCAAGTGTCACCTCTTTACAAAGTTATGAATGGCTCAATTCATGTTCACTTTCGGTTCCAGATAAGGACAACTTCAGTTTCTCCTCTCACGCATTTGTGATCAAAGGGTAAAATCCAGGACTCATGAACACATCAGTTCCTCATAGCAGCAAATCTGCCTACTTCAAAATGTTTCAAACAAGATGTAAACTGAAATGTAGAGATTGGTAATGATGTAAAGCCATGGATCAACCACACAGCAGATGGTGTCTTAGCTACTGAAAAGGGTAATTTTTCTGAAAGCTCAATGTTTAACATTGTATAAGTTGCATCTTTTTTCGCCATCAGTCTCTGTATGCCTGTTAACCCCTCAGCCACGGTTGCCGTGTGCCGAAGACGAGACCAGCTTGTCCTGCACCCAGTCCACGGGGAGGAGCGCTAGCGCTCCCCCTGTGGGACTCCCACCCCCCTCCCATGGGCAGGAATGGAAGGGGAATTGCTTCCCCTTCCACTCCCTGACCCCCTCCCCCAGTGATGTCTGATGATGTCAGGGCACGATCGTGCACTGACCTCATCAGATGTCGCCCTGTAGCGCTGGGGCAGGCAGAGGACATGAAAGGAATAGAAAGGCCTTTCCTTTCATGTCTGTCTGAGCATTTCTGCAGCCTGATCGTAAATCGATCAGGCTGCAGAAATGCCCACTAGACTCCAGGGAGTTTTTTTTTCTTTCTATAAATGATGAAGGGGAGCAACCCCTTGAGCAAGGGTCGCTCCCCTGGGGGGCATTTTTTTAAAGGTCTTTTCGGCCCCCTTAGGGGCAGATCGGCCTATTTGTATTAGGCCAATCTGCCCCCAAGGGGGGCAGAAACCACTAGACACCAGGGATGTTTTTTAATGTCAGTTACACGCAAGGAGAGTGACCTCTTAGGCAAGAGTCGCTCCCATGGGGGGCAAATTTATTTTAGGCCATTTCTGCCCCCCTTGGGGACAGATTAATCTATTTCTATTAGGCCAATCTGCCCCCGGGGGGGGGGGCAGAAACCACTTAGGCAACAGAGATTGGTGTGTGTTTTGTTTAGGTGGCAGCCCCTTGGGCAAATGTCGCTCCCCATGGGGCCACATTACTGTTGGCCTTTTCTGCCCCACTTGGGGGCAGATCGGCCTATTTGTGGAAGGCCCATCTGCCCCCAAGGGGGGCAGAAAGCCCAGCAAGGACCAGGGAAGACTTTTTTTTTTTTAAAGAGGGTGGGGTATGGCCATTGCCCCACCCCAAATAAATGGGGACAAGGTTGTCCTGCCCACCAGTGGGCAGATGGGGCAATTACCCCCGATCCATCCGGGGGAGGCAGAAAGCCTACTAGATGCCAGGGAATTAAATACAAATAGTGGGGTGGTAGCTACCAACCTGTATGGGATTGTTATGCCCCCACCGCATCTAAACGGGGTAACAGTCTTTCAGCTCTCCCTCCGCACACTAAAAGATCTTATCCCAAAGGCAAGCAAGAGGGCAATTGATTATTTTGGGTTTTGGTTTTACATTTGGTCCATGAGAGCTTATCTAACTCTCAAAATTGTCCCACTTGGAATGGTGAGGGCTTCACTTTTTGGTCTTTCGGACGCTGCTATGGAGAAAAATCTACGAGACCTGACACATCTGAAAACTAAACATCTGGGTGAGTCCAGGCTGGTGTGCTTCACATGCACCTGCACCATTTTCCTACCCACAATGCCCTGCAAACCTCCAACTTTGCTTGAAATCACACATTTTTCACACATTTGTGTGATGGAACCTTCAGAAATTTGCAGGAATCCACAAAATTCCTACCACCCAGCATTGTTGCATCTATACCGATAAGAATTCTGCCCCACTTGTCAGCCTAAAAACGTTTTTTTTCAAATTGCCCTTTTGGACCCGCTTTGGTTCCCCCTCAATTTCAACATGTTTTTGGCTCTTCCCTGTCACAGGCACTTGGCCCACCTACACACGTGAGGTATCATTTTTTTTCAGGAGACTGAGGGGAACGTTGGGTGGTAGGAAATGTGTGCCGGTGTGGTAATCCCACACAGAAATGCGGGGGAAATTAAATTTTTTAGCTAAATTTGATGTTTGCTGAGGATTCTGGGTAACAAAACACTGGGGGATCGACGCAAGTCACACCTTTCTGGACTCCCTCAGGTGGCTACTTTTCAGAAATGTCTGGGTTTGGTAGGTTTCCCTAGATGACTGCTGAGCCCAGGACCAAAAATACAGGTGCTCCCACCCCCGCAAGGTAGTTTTGTATTTGATCATTTTGATGTGTTTTGGGGCATTTCCTGTCACGGGCACTAGGCCTACCCACACAAGTGAGGTACCATTTGTATGGGGAGACCTGGGGGAATGCTGGGTAGAAGGAAGTCGGTGGCTCGCCTCAGATTCCAGAACTTTGCAGCACCAAAATGTGAGGAAAAAGTGTTTTTTGCCACATTTTGAGGTTTGCAAAGGATTCTGAGTAAAAAAACTTGGTGAGAGCGCCACAAGTTACCACATCCTGGGTTCCCCTAGGTGCCTAGTTTTCAGAAATGTCCAGGTTTGCCAGGTTTTCCTAAGTGCCAGATGAGCTACAGGCCAAAATCCACAGCTAGGCACTTTGCAAAAAACAGGTCAGTTTTCTTTGGGAAAATGTGATGTGTCCATGTTGCGTTTTAGGGAGTTTCCTGTCGCAGGCACTAGGCCTTCCCACCCAAGTGAAGTACCATTTTTGTATCGGGAGACATGGGGGAATGCTGGGTGGGAGGAAATTTGTGGCTCCTCTCAGATTCCAGAACTTTGCAGCACCAAAATGTGAGGAAAAAGTGTTTTTTGCCACATTTTGAGGTTTGCAAAGGATTCTGAGTAAAAAAACTTGGTGAGAGCGCCACAAGTTACCACATCCTGGGTTCCCCTAGGTGCCTAGTTTTCAGAAATGTCCAGGTTTGCCAGGTTTTCCTAAGTGCCAGATGAGCTACAGGCCAAAATCCACAGCTAGGCACTTTGCAAAAAACAGGTCAGTTTTCTTTGGGAAAATGTGATGTGTCCATGTTGCGTTTTAGGGAGTTTCCTGTCGCGGGCACTAGGCCTTCCCACCCAAGTGAGGTACCATTTTTGTATCAGGAGACATGGGGGAATGCTGGGTGGGAGGAAATTTGTGGCTCCTCTCAGATTCCAGAACTTTCTATTACTGAAATGTGAAGAAAAAGTGTTTTGTTGCCAAATTTTGAGGTTTGCAAAGGAATCTGGGTAACAGAACCTTGTGAGAGCCCCACAAGTCACCCCCATTCTGAATTTCCCTAGGTGTCTAGTTTTAAAAAATGTACAGGTTTGGTAGGTTTCCCTAGATGCCGGCTGAGCTAGGGGCCAAAATCCACAGCTCGGCACTTTGCAAAAAACAGGTCAGTTTTCTTTGGGAAAATGTGATGTGTCCATGTTGTGTTTTGGGGCATTTCCTGTTGCGGGCACTAGGCCTACCCACACAAGTGAGGTACCATTTTTATCAGGAGACTTGGGGGACTGCTGGGTGGAATGAAATTTGTGGCTTCCCTCAGATTTCAGAACTTTTGATCACCAAAATGTGAGGTGGGTTTTTTGCCAAATTTTGAGGTTTGCAAAGGATTCTAGGTAACAGAACGTAGTGAGAGCCCCACAGGTCACCCCATCCTGGATTTCCTTAGGTGTCTAGTTTTTAAAAATGCACCGGTTTGGTAGGTTTTCCTAGGTGCTAGCTGAGCTAGAGGCCAAAATCCACAGCTAGGCACTTTCCAAAAAACACGTCATATTTCAATGTAAAAATGTGATGTGTCCATGTTGCGTTTCCTGTCGCAGGCATTAGGCCTACCCACACAAGTGAGGTACCATTTTTATCGAGAGACTTCGGGGAACATAGAATAGAAGAAAAAGTGTTACTGCCCCATGTCTTTCTCTACATTTTTTCCTTCCAAATGTAAGACAGTGTGTAAAAAAGACATCTATTTGAGAAATGCCCTTTAATTCACATGCTAGTATGGGGACCCCGGAATTCAGAGATGTGCAAATAAACACTGCTTCTCAACACTTTATCTTGTGCCCACAAATGAATTGCTGTATACCCAGTATACAATGAAAAACCACTGCAAGGTGCAGCTCCTTCATTGGCTCTGGGTACATAGGGTTGTTGATGAACCTACAAGCCCTATATATCCCCACAACCAGAAGAGTCCAGCAGACATAACGGTATATTGCTTTAAAAAATCTGCCATAGATGGAAAAAGTTATAGAAGAAAACGTGGACAGAAATGGCTCTTTTTTCACCTTAATTTCAATATTTTTTTAATTTAGCTGTTACTTTCTGTACGAAAACCTTGAAGGATCTACACAAATGACCTTTTGCTGAATTTAGAATTGTGTCTACTTTTCAAAAGTGTTTAGCTGTCCGGGATCCAACATTGGTTTCATACCCATTTCTGGCACCAACTGGAAGGAGGCTGAAAGCACAAAAAAATAATAAAAATGGGGTGTGTCCCAGTAAAATGCCTAAATTGTGTTAAAGAATGTGGTTTTCTGATTCAATTCTGCCTGTTTCTGAAAGCTGGGAAGATGGTGAGTTTAGAACCATAAACCGTTTGTTGATGCCATTTTCCTGGAAAAAGCCACAAGCTTTCTTCTGCAGCCCTTTTTTACCATTTAGAAAAAAACGAAATTTTCACTGTAGTTCGGCTAATTTCTTGGTCTTCTCCAGGGGAACCCACAAATTCTGGGTACCTCTAGAATCCCTAGGATTTTGGAAAAAAAGGACGCAAGGTTGGTGTGGGTAGCTTATGTGGACAAAATGTTATGAGGGCCTAAGCGCAAACTTCCCCAAATAGCCAAAAAAGGCCTGGCAACTGAGGAGGAAGATGCCTGGCAGTGAAGGGGGTAAATCATATGGCAAAAACAACTCTGTTGCATTCAGATACATCCATGGCACATGGTTTGGTTTAGAAAACAAGCAAAGGCCACCTCAGTTGCATAATCAAGAAGAGTGGCGTAGAGAGACGCGGCATAGAGAACAGTAGTACAGAGTAGATTAGAATGGAGAAGAGTATAATGCCGTAGAGTGCAGTGGTGTGTTGTGCAGTGATATAAAGTGTTGCTGATTAATTTATAGTGGCGTAGAGTGAAGTGGTACATAGTAGATTGGCATAGGGTACAGTAGCATAGAGTGCATTTGTTTTGAGTTAAGTGGTGTAGAGTGCATTGCGTAGAGTGCAGTGATGAGGAGTAGAGTGGAGTGGTGCAGAGTAGAGTGAAGTGGCGCAAGGTGGAGTGGCACAGAGTACGGTGGCGCTGAGTGCAATGGCACTGAGTACAGTGGCGTACAGTAGATTCTTTCTGAGTAGAGTGGAGTGGTGTACAGTAAAGTTCAGTAGAGTAGAGTATGCTGCAGGGTAGATCAAAGTGATGCAGAGTAGATTGGCATAAAGGGTACTGGTGTAGAGTGGAGTGAGAAAATGAATAGGCTTGTGACCTTGCATAAACTCTTTAGGAAGCTTCTAATTCAGTGCAGTTGTTTAAGGCTGCTTCTATTCCAGTGCATTCCATCACAAACATTGGGAAAGCCAATATGTCTCTGTGGAGGGACAGTAGGAAATAAGGCTTGGAAGGCTTTTGGTTGTTTCTTCCAAAACATGTCACGCTTCTGTGTAATATATGTCCTCTATGTCTTGGGTTGTAGGTTTAGGGTGGTACAGTCAGGGCTTTGAATCCTTTCTCTTTTCTCCACTCCAGGTCCGGGTTAGCGGTTGCTACCAGCGCCCCTCAAGAAACAGGAGAATATTCACATAATTGAAAAGACAACATAAGAGAAATGAGAGCAAACCTTCCATCTTTATGACCTGTCCCCCCCCCTTACATTCCCTCTCTTATAATGTGTTCTAAACCCTTACTCCCTAGCGTGATTCTTCTCTGCCTCTCAGGCGGGTTCCCGTCACAAACACCCAGTGCTCTCTAGCTTTTGAGAAGTCTTAGGTTTCCCTTAGTGGAACAGGGTACAAAGTGGAAATAGGCATTTTATTCCACTGCCCCTGGATTTCACATCAATATATTAGCCTTAGTTACTTACCATTAGGCTCAACAGTTATCCATTTTTATTTCTCCCTTTCCCACCATAAGTGCACTTGGTGTAGTGTTTCCCTTTTAGTACAATCCTGAGTACATTCACAAAGCCTGAGAGGATTGCATCGAAGGAACTGAATTTTTAGGGAAAGTTGCAGCAGTATATTCAGATTGGATTAACTTCCTAGAAAACTAGGAAATTGGCAATGATAAAAGGCCTTTTTAAGGGCAGCTACTTAAAGGCATGTGGTTTGGTTAACACCACAATGGTGGGACCCTCCTACCTCAGGCCTGCTCTCAGTTTCACTTTTTCTTCAGTGGTTGAGCCTCATTCACCCCCAAGAGTTGCAGTGGGTGTCTCCACATGGGCCAATGGCAACCACCACCCCCTCCTGTGTGAGGTCGCCCAGTTTCATCACCCTCTCTGTCCTGCTACTGAAGATGACCCTTTTCCTCCCTCATACTAGTCCTGGAATTCTTCCTGCTGTTCTTTTTCTTCCAGGACATATTGTTTGGGGTCAAGGGCAACAAGTTTTCATGTTTATTTTGTCCTTGGGACAAGTAGGCCCAACCCCCTGCAGCACAAACCCTTTGGGTGCTAGTTTACAGAGAAGGGAACTTTCTGCAGTTAAGGTAATATTTGTGCCATGTTATAATGCTGTTCAAACTTGTATTTATGGTTAATTAATGAAAAGATTTAATTATTAGGGTGAGCGCTGCAAATAGACGTTTTAAAATCACACTGCACTACTGACAGTGGTTCCATTAAAAAAAACAAAGTGTACACACATGTTTGAAAAGTTTAACAACATGATGCTAAGTATAATGCTCCCAGAATGCTCTCAGATTAGATGCAAATGTTTGCAGAAGCTTGTGAGCAAGAGTGATGATTCTTTGCTTTCAAAATAAAATGTTCAGAAAAAAACTCAAGTAGGAAAAAAAAATTCCGCTACCATGGAATTATTGGTGCTATTTCTTTGAAGCGTCCTTTAGTAAAATGTGTTGATGCATGGTAGTATTTCCCAAAAATATTCCCAATGGAAAACCAGTGTAACCATTTCCATCAAAGTTATGGGAAGCATGAAAAAACAAGCACTGGCAAAGCAAAGCCAACTGATCTGACATTTTTTGTGAGTCTTTTGGTTTCCTCAATGCGTGTTTTGTTTTGACATGGCTTTTGTAACACTTTATTGTTGTGGGAGCTGCCAGGCCTCACCATTGTAACAAACACTGGCAAAAAGGGGAAAAAAAAGGTTTTTGGTCTCAAAAAGCACACATTGCCGCTAGTGGCATAACAAAGGTCCTGCACCCTCCTCTAGGGTGCCCCCTCAGCACAGCACCTGCCCTGAGTGAGTCTGGAGGGTGGGGCCCTCCACAGTTTTTGCAGGGGGGCCCCTCCAATTTCATTATGTCACTGATTGCCACAGTAGTTCTTGGCACTGAACAAAACTACTTTGTGTGCCAATATGTTCCTTGTGAAGAGCAGAATGTGATCACTCATAGTAAAGCAAGCAGGTAGATAGAAGTTTAATAAAAACAAAATATCGTTGTTGATGCTGGACCTAATTAGGGACCAAGGGCCATATGTATGAAAAAATGGCCTTGCGAATTGCAAATAGAGATTTTTAAGAAATCGCTATTTCCGAGTCGCAATTGGCCATGTAACAAAATTGCGATTCAGAATTTGCGATTTCTTAAAAATCACTATTTATGGTTTGCGAGGCCCATTTACTGAATCGCAATTTGCATTTTCGCAAATTGTGATTTTTTTGCGATTCGGTACAAAATTGCAAATTGCGAGAAATTTCGAGAAGGCACACCTGGAGGAGACTGATGACATCCCCAGCAGAAAATGAGTCATCCCAGGCAGTTTCAGGTGCCACACTCAAACCAGCATCCTGAGAGAGAGCAGCCCAGTCACACAGAGCAGCACTCAGAAGGAGCCAGCACACCTGAGCAAGGATGGACACCCCAGCCAAGCACAGGAGAAGGGAGAAAGAAGCTAAAATTCAGCAAGCAGGAGCTTGAGGTGCTGACTGAGCAGGTGGTCAGGAGCCATGACCGCCTTTTTGGAAAAAGCTCACTCCAGGTGCCTGAGAGTGAGAAGAGGAGACTATGAGTGGATATACAGTCAAAAATCTGCACAATTGGAGTGGCACAGCGCTCCGTTGAAGAAATCAAGAAGAGGTGGAATGACCTGCGGTCCCGTGCGAAGGAGAGGGTGGCAAGGATACTGCAGGAGGCCAGGGGCACAGGAGGCGGTCCACCCACAGAGGCACCATCCACACCATTGGAGGACCTAGTCGAGTCCACACTCCTCCCTGAAGCTGTGACAGGGGTCACAGAGATCAACACCTCCGGCACACCAAGTACCAGCCAAGGTAAGTGCACTATTGTTTTGTAACCCCATATGTGTATGCACAAAAGCCCCTTAGGAATTAGCAAGTAATGTTAAACATTGTGAGAAGTAGTCCAGTCCACATCTTAGAAGCAGCACAACAATGCATTACGGGAGTGGCGGTCCACAACCCAGAGCTAAAAGTAGCACATACAATGTATTTAAGTAGAGTGACACCCAGAGGAACACAACACACACAACACAGTGTAGAGAAGTAGCTGTACCTTTATTACCATGGTCTGACTGTAAATGTAACATATATAACTGGCATGCTGCATATTGTCGCTGCAGGTGGGCCAGGCCCAGCGGCCACAGCATCAGCACGGGTAGGCGAGACTGACACCCATCTGGCCTCCGATTCAAACACCAGTGGGTCCCTCAACATTGCGACTGTCTGATGCAGGCCCAGGGCACTGCCACTGCCAGAGCTCAGCAACAACTCAGATGAGCAGCAGGAAGGGCCAATTTCCTCATCAGCACCAGGCAGGTGCAGCCAGATGCAGGAGGTCAGGTGTCATCAGACCACAGCACCACGCATAATGGCGACAGAGTCCGGGGCACAGCAGCATTAGGCAGGTGAGGGTCCCTCTGTCTTTGGTGGGCTGGAAGCTGCTAGGTTGCAGCAGCAGCGCCTACAAAATAAGAGGATCCTCGGATTAGAAAAAAACTTGCACAAACATAACCGCAACATGGTGGGCCTGCATCGCCAACTTGACTCCCTCAATAACAACCTAGTACAGCTGCGTGAGGGACAGGTGCAGGCATCACAGGACACCAGAGACCTCACAAGTGCTGTCCGTGAACTCTGCCAGGAGCTGCACCATGAGAGGGTGAGCCAGCGCAGACAGGAGCGCAGATTTCGGAACATGTTTGGCAGCTTCTGTCATTCATCTAACAGGGTGGCAAATTCAACTGCACTGATTGCCCGTCGTGCAGTGGCTGCGCAAGTGAAGGCAGCACACAGCAGCAGGGACGTGGTGAATGGACTGGTGCAGATCACCAATGTGATCGAACACATTATGGGACCAAGGGCAGCCACTCCGAGTGAGCTTGCACTGGGGGGCACTGAGGACAGTTCCAGCCTCAGCAGTGTAGCTGTACCAGCATTGGACACCAGACGGCGCAGTGCCAGGCACAGCACTGCCACTGAGGCTGACATTAGAGGTGCCAGTGATGTAAGTGGGCACCCTAGTGGTGTGCGTGGGTGCAAAAAATGACTCTAGCTGCCAGTGGACTTCTGTTTTCACTATGAAGTAATAGTGCATTACTCAGGTCCTTCATTGTTTTGAGTTTCTCACGTAACCTTTTTTTGTTATTCCTCACACGAACATTACCTGACTTAAGGTAATAAATGTATTTCACTACAGGTACAGTTGTCAGAGGGTTTGTGTCATTTATACTCACGTCTGAAATGGATGTGTGTGATGTCAGCATGCCTTTGCCTTCCCTCTGCTGCACTGGTCCTGTCTGCTGGATGTAGGGGTGGCATGGGATCATCATCCTCATCAGATTCAGTATCACATATTTCTACCGGTATGCCCCTTGTGGTAGCTACATTGTGCAATATAGCACAAGTAGCCACTATTCTACATGTCGTCTCTGGACTGTACTGTAGTGCCCCTCCACTTTTGTGGAGGCACCGGAAGCGACTCTTCAGCAGTCCAAATGTGCGCTCCACCACATTGCGGGTTGCCCTGTGTGCTGCCTTGTATCTCCGTTCAGCTGGTGTTGCAGGATTGAGGTAGGGCGTCATTATGTAGGTGCGCACTGCGTAAGCACTGTCTCCTGGAAGGGACAGAGGGTATGATAAGAAGTGGGCCATCTGACATCAGCACGCCATCAATGCGCCATTGTATTGAGTGACAATACATAGTAGGTATCCTTCACCAAACTCCCCAGCCAGCAGTCGTTTGTGAATCCCGCTGTGGCGAAAGATGTACGAATCATGTGTGCTCCCTGGGTACCTGGCCACGAGATCAGTAATGATGTAAGAGGCATTGCATGCCACCTGTATATTCATTGAATGTTGGTATTTCCTGTTGCGGTACACATACTCTGTGGCTGATGGTGGACAAATTGCCATATGTGTCCCATCTATGGCACCTAGGACGTGGGGGAACTGTGCTATCTGGTAAAATAAAATTTTTGTCTGCTGTATTTCCTGTGGGGTGTGGGGGAATCTGATGTACTAGTGTAGTTTGCTCAGCATGGCGTTGATAAATGCATTGAAAAATCTGGAGAATGTACTCTGTGAGACCGCTCCAGCTGCTGCTATGACCCCTTGATGGCTCCCTGAGGCGAGTAGGTGGAGGGAGCATAATACCTGCACATGGGTGGGTATGCTGTGAGTCCTTAGTGTTCTGCGATGCAGTATGGGTTGTAGCTCAGCTATCAGATCAAGTATCATGGCTGAGTTCAACCTATACCTCTCATATATTTCCTCCTCTGTCAGGTTAAAAAGTGTAATGCGCACTCTGAAAATGCGCTCCTGTCTCCTCCTCCCTCTCCTCAAACCTGCTAAGATCCTCATCCTCCTCGCCATGACGTAGAGTGCAGCCATTGTTGAAAAGAGTCTGAGGCATTCTGGGCCTCTTTATATAGGTTGCACCTGGTTACCACCTGGTTTCAGTTAGTGGTATTTTGCATGTGCAAAATGCCATTCTGCGAAAAATCGCAGTTTGCAATTTTTTGATGCATCTCTTTGCGACTTGGATTTTGCGAGTCACAATTTGCGCCTCGCAATTTCCTACTAGAAATACCGAATCGCAAATTGCGACTCGCAAAACCAGGTCGCAACGCAAAAAATAAAAAGAAATTGCGATTTATTATTTTTGGTCTGCGAATGCCTTTCATGCATCGCAGACCACTTTTTTGCACTTGCAAACGGACAAATTTTGCGATTCGCACCGTTTACGACTGCAAAAAAGTTTCATACATCTGGCCCCAAAAATTCTTAAAGAAAGTCACGAAAGTGCACCAATGGTATATGTCTTTGAATTAGTGGCTTTCATTAATTCACAAGAACTTACAGAAGTAGACCAGAAAATCGTACTCCTAGAAAATGTTTGTGAACTGTATTTTAGCATGTTCAAATATGCATGTGTAAATTTGCTCATGTGAAAATCTATTGAGCGTTTACAAGTTCACTTTTCCCCCAACCACTTTTTTCCCTACCCTGGAAGAACTTCTACTTCTGCCATTGTCAGGAGTAAGGGCCAGATTTATGAAAAAGTTTTGCATTCGCAAACGGTGCGAATCGGTAAATTCGGCCGTTGCGAGTGCAAAACAGTGGTCTGCGATGCATGAAATGCATTCGCAGACCACAATTAAGAAATCGCTAAAATTGCGATTTCTTGCGTTGCGAACTGGAAATTGCGAGTCGCAATTTGCGATTCGCAAATTCCAGGTCGCAAGGCTATGCTGGAAAAAATTACAAATTGCGATTTTTCCAAAAATTGCATTTTGCACTTGCAAAATACCATGATATGCAACCAGGTGGTAACCTGGTGCAAAATTAAAAATGCAGTAAAACTGCATTTTTAAATTGAACATGTAAAGCACACATGCCCTTTTGGCATGTGTGTATCTTACATGTTGAAAAAAATGATTTTGGGGTGCAGGAGAGGGGGCGTTGGGCACCCAGCACCCTGGCCTTTTGCATTTCCAAAATTGCGATGTCTGGTTCAGAAATTGCAATTTTGGAAATGCAAAAAATTCACAGCTATGGGCCAACAGGCCCATAGCTGCGAATGGGGCCGGTATCGCAATTTGCGATTCGGTAATAGCATTTGCGATTTTTAAGAAATCGCTATTACTGATTCGCAAATGTGATACATGGCCCTTTGCGAGTCGGTAATAGCGATTTCTTAAAAATCGCTATTACCGAATCGCAATGGGTCGTGATGATACATCTGGCCCTAAATTTCCAACCTTTCTCATTATGGGAAAAGATTTGAGAAGGGCTGGTGAAAATCCCTAAAACATGCAAGTTATTAGGTTTGCAGTCTCAAAGGCATTCCAGCCCTGGAACTATTGCTTACTGCTTCCTCCAGCTCCAGTATGTAGATCTGTGGAAAGTTGGCAAAATAAAGAAATTGCTATATTACAAGTATTCAAGCCTTACGATTGTAGTAGCTATGGCATAATCAGAGAGGCTATTATCAGAGCTCTTACATAATGAGATTGTTCCCATAATTTGTTGCTGCCCTACATGGCACCAAAGGGACAAGTAGATATTTTTATAGGACAAGTAGATTTAAGAAGCAACCTATCCCATAGACAAGTAGATATTTTAATAAATTCCACGCCCCTGGTTAACCCTACCCTTTTTAAGTTGCATCCTATGCTAAAGACATCCTGGGGACATTTAGAAAGTTGACCTAGGAATGCATTCTGTCCGTTGCTTGCCATTTGTGGTTTATAACTCACATTTTCTTGCTTTCCATTTGCTGGCTTTATTTGTTTTAGGCTGGCCAACTTGAGTTCAGTCCTTCCCTTGCCAAAACCTTCTTCACAGAATCCTTCAGAGTTCTCCCTTTCTGTAAATACAGCTGTCAATCTTGTTCTTATCTTGTTACATTTGCTGTGCATTCAAAGACCTATGACAAATGGCAGCTGCTATCTTTAAAGGGCACTTGTTTACTTTCTCTAACTTCCAAAGTGAGAGGATTTATGTGAGAATCTTGCTGGATAGTGGAGGTATGAAAGTTTTTTTCTAGTGTAGAACAACATTTAAATGAACTGTGTAGGTATTTCATAATATATCAGAATTATGAACACACAAACGCAGCACGTTTGTTCTTGTTTTTTAAGCGTGTTGGAAACAAATCCTTGAAAATCATCAAAACAAGTCAATAAACTAGGTAATGCTTTTTCCATACATTTAAATCTGTGCATTGTATAGTTTTAATAGTAAAACTGTATGTCTCTGCAAATGTAATGGTCATTTTAATTGAAAATGGGTTGTCTGTCATGGCAGTGTGCTACCACACCATGAATACGCTATGCCACTCCACTCTACTCTGCATCACTCTAAACCACTGCACTGTGTTCTGCACCTCTCCACTGCACTCTGCACCACTCCACTCTACGCCACTCCACTCTATGCCACTTCACGCTATGCCTCTATACTCTACCCTGTCCTACTCTACTCTATGCCAATGCACTCTTCGCACTCTACTCCACACTACTGCACTTTTCACCACTACACTCTACAGCACTTCAGTCTAGGCCACACCAATCTACTCTGCAAAAATCCACCCAACGTATCTGTACTCTATGACAGTCTATAGCACTCTACAACACTTTGCAACATTGCACTCTCTACTACTGCACTCTACGCCAATATGCTCTATGCCAATGCACTTTACTCTGTAAAACTCAACTCTAAACCCCAGTCTATGCGAATCCACTGTATGCCAGTCTAATCTACTCTGTAACTCTGCACTCCTTTTCCGTTTACTCTACGCCTTTACACTCTATGCCACTCTACGCAACTGCTCTCTACCCTGCACCACTCTACTGTACGCCACTTCACTCTACTCTGAAACAATCTACTCTGTGTCACAGCACTCTACGTAACTATGCTCCACTCTATGCCACTGCACTCTACGCCAATACATTCTCCACAACTGCACCCTATCACTGCACTCTATGCCACTGCACTATACTCCGCAACACTCTACTCAATGCCTCTACTCTCTATGCTCTCTATTCCACTCTTCTCCAGTGCAGTCTGACACTCTACTCTGCAACACAACACTTTTCACCACTGAACTATACACCACTCTGCTCTGCACTATGCCGCTCTATGATACTACAGTCTATGCTACTGCACTGTATGGTACTATACTCTACTTTGTACCACTCTATGCTATTCTACTCTGAACCACCATACTCCACTGTACTCTATGTGACTCGACTCTTCTCTGCACTCTATACCACTGCACACTATGCCGCTTTACTATACTCTGTCACTGCCCTCTGCATCTCTCAACTCTTTGCCACACCACTCTGCACCACTCTATGCCACTGTACCCTATGCCACAGCACTCTATGCCACTGCCTCTGTGCCACTACACTCTGCCACTGCACTCTGCGCCACTCTAATCTGTGCCACTCTAATCTGTGCCACTCAAATCTGCACCACTCTAATATACACCACTTCACTCCACAGTGCTGTGTTGTACACCACTGAATTCAATGCCACTGCACTCTATGCCACTATATTCTACAACACTCTAGGCAAATGCACTCTACATCAGTCCACTCCACTCTATACCACTCTAGTGCATGCCACTCTACGTGACTCCACACTATGTCATTCCTATATGTGAAACTCTCTGCTATTCCACTCTACAACACTCTGCTCCACTCTTCGCCATTCCACTCTATGATACTCCACTCTTTGCTATGCCGCTATCTTTTAGCCATGCTGAACAACAGCCATGCTGGTGCACAACATGGCTACAACACATTGACAAATCCAATACCTATTGCACATGCTAGACCTATTGGTTTTGCCAATGCTTGTCTAACAGCGTTTCTTCTCTCTTCCGAGGTTTTGGCGCCATTCACCAACGGCCTTCCTTGGATGCCCGTCCAGCCTGGTAAGTGGGGATTCGGGTCTGTCACCTCCTCATAGTCTCTCCTTTGGTTTTTAGCCTTGCTGCCCCGCATCCCAATGCTGCACAGCATGACAAAAGAAAACAAAAAAAGGCGATATAATGACATAGTTAAGTCATTTTGTAGGTGCATGTACCACAACTGCATGTGCCTAAAAAATGATACATGTGTTTTTATTTTATTTACTAAGTTAGATTAGTAAATAGATAAAGTATTTTTTTTTAAGTACGGTAGAGGGAGCAACATGAAGGGCATGGGGAGGAAGCATCAGAAAGGACATGGGTGATGGGAAGCATCACAAAGAATGCCAATGGGGGAAACAAGATGGAAGGCTTGGCTGAAGGGGACCAACACATAGGGCAAGGGTGGTGGGACACAACAAAGAGGACACAGGTGGGGGGAGACAACTAAGGTGGCACGGATGTGAGGGAACAACACAGAGGGTGCAAGTGTAGGGAAACAACACAGAAAGTGGGGGCAAAAGCAAAACAGAGGGTGGTGGTGGAGAGGAAAAGCAATGAACGAGAATTATATATGTTGAGCAGCCAGGGGTAACCACATGGACAAAAAAGCAAAGTCCATGACAAGGGCCAGTGTAACATGAAGAGACTGAGAAGAGCACACAGATGACAGAGAACTATGCAGATTGAGAAGAGGTGTACATTAGAGACACAACTGGAAAACACATGCACTCTAATGGAGTGCTTAACCATAAAGGAAACATAGTGCTTGAAAAGCAAGCAGTGGAAGGACACAAGTAATCTGTCCATGCTCCAGATAAGGGTCAGTGTTGTAGCAGTTGTAAAGATTACTCACAGAAATGGTCCTCCATGAGAGCCAACTATCAACTGTCTCTCCTGGAACACCATGCGCCTTATACTCAAGAACCATTAGCAACTTACATCGTAACACATCTCCTTTCCTTTATCAAATAAAACTATTAATACATTGAGAATATTAATTTAAACCATTTCAAATAAAATACAAGATACACATAACCACCAACATATTTCTCAATAATCAAAGTATATTAAGAAATAAATGTTATGATCTTACATATTCTTTGAAATATGAAGGTGGTCTCAGAATTCTGAATTCTTTTGTGACATCACATGAAAAAGGGTCAATCTTTGACTCAATATTATTGAATGTGAAACTATTAAAACCAACCTTAGGTGCTCTGTCATCCTCATCATTGGATCTTCTTCAATTTACCGATTTACCAAACTCCTCATCTTTCACAAGCATTACTCCTGAATATCCTTCCTCACTTACTTCTCTAGTACACTCACCTCCTTTTTGATAAAAAGCACCATTTCTTAAATTCCACCTTTACCCACCTCAACCACAACAAAGAATTTACCAACTTTATCCACATGTAGACGTCCTTTTAATTTATAGAGACCACACTATACTCATCCTGACTTTATTTTGATCCAATCACTGTTCTCAATTTTTCTGCTTGATTTATGAACTTTCTCCCACATGCTTTTATCACCTGTACTCACCCATTCCTTCAACCATCCCAATATTAATTTGGTACCTGGTACTCGTCCTCTCTTTTCTTGAAAAGGGCATTTTTGTGTAACACTGTGTATTGTTGTGCGATATGCACACACCATTTCACATATCATTTTCCTCAGTTTACGTTGACTAGTTAATGCCATCTGTTTTGTTTCTTTATTCAATCTATTAGCCCTCTCAACTATTCGATTGCTTTAAGGATTGTAAATAGAAGTACATGAATGTCTTACTCCTAAATACTCCAGAAAATGTACCATCTCAGATTATGTCAATTGTGTGCCATTATCCGTAATAACTACCATTTGTACACCTTCTTCTGCAAAACGTTTTTCAAGTTCTATGATGGTTGCCTTTATGGTGACTTCTCTCATAAACGTTACTATTAACCATTTGGAATTGACATCTACCATTTCTAATGAATACCTCATTTCAATAGACAATTCAGACGTAGCGCCAATAAAATCTAATCAAACTGTATGTCACAGTGCTCCAGGATCCTCTATATGTCCTTCATGAACTTTACCTCCAACATTTATGGAAAAAAGCCTTTTGCAATTCGGAAATAGCGATTTTTAAGAAATCGCTATTTCTGAATCGCAAAATGCAATGTATAATTTTTGCGATTCGGTAATAGCGATTTCTTAAAAATCGCAAATGCTATTACCGAATCGCAAATTGCGATACCGGCCCACCAAATGCATCTATGGGCCTGTCGGCCCATATTTGCGAATATGTTGCATGTCCCATATTGCGAATTCCTAGCTGGAATTCACAATTTTGGGAAATGCAAAGTCCAGAGTGCTGGGAGCCTAAGGCCCCCTCTGCTGCACCCCAAAAATTTTTTAACAACATGTAAAGTGCAGACATGCCAAAAAGGCATGTGTGCTTTACATATAAATTTTTAAAATGCATTTTAAATTCATTTTTTAAATTTGCACATGGTTACCACCAAGTTCAACTTGGTGGTAATAGCGATACCTTAATGCCCATTTCGCATTAAGGAATTGCTTCATACATGTGCTTTAGAAATCGCAAATAAGGATTCCATATTTACGATGTCTTATTTAGAGAGTCGCAATTTGCGACCCTCTAAAAAGGGTCGCAATTTTAAGGAATCGCTATTTTAGGGATTCCTTAAAATTGCATTCACAATGCCTTTGATACTTTCTGAAAGGGCTTTTTGCATTCGCAAACGGGCATTCGCACCGTTTGCGAATGCAAAAAGCTTTGATACATCTGGCCCTTAATCTTTTCTCACTTTTGTTAAATACTAGGCACTTGTTCATCTAAACCTGGCCACCAAAATTCTTTTTTCAACCTTCTCTTTGTCGAACTTTGTCTCAAGTGTCCTTCATGAGACATGTTAATCAGTTTTGACCTTAAACCTCGAGGTGGTACAAACTGGTTGCTCCTCATTATAACATTTTGACCATACACAGTTAGTTCATCGAAAATTTTGAAATATGGTCATGCAGCTAAAGGTATCACTCTCTCTCTCACAGCTCCTTCACTTATCATTTTCTTCACCACTGCTAATACTGCATCTGCTTCCATTTCTTCTTCCCATTCTTGCACAGTAAATGCCCCATTGCATTTTGTACTAATGCCACTGCTCCATCAGTTTCATCTTATTTTGTGTCATTAGAACTTCCTACATGTGCCCTACTCATAGGCATTCTAGACAAACAGTCTGCTTGTACATTCTGCCAACCTTGAACGCATATATTCTTGCAATCTGGCTGCTAACTGTGCAAGCCTAGATGACTCTTTTCCTGCCCCTCCAGGTAACAGTATCTTCATTAGGGGCTTATCATCAGTCCTCAGTGTGAATTTTGTACCCCATAGGTACACACAAAAATATTTGGCTTCTCAAGCAGCAGCTAATGCTTCCCGTTCAATAACGGAATAGTTTTGTTTAGCCTGCGTCAATGAGCTTTATTCAAGTGCAACCGTTTTTTCTGTTCTCCCATGCATTTATGACAATATTGCTCCTATTCCATAAGCACTTGCATCGACTGTCAACACCGATTAAAAGTGTCAAATGCTGCCAAAATAGTTGCCTCACAAATGTCACCTTTTATCCTGTCAAAACACCTTGGTTGCTCATCATCGCACATGAACCTACACACTTTCCTCATCATATTTCTCAAATCTTCAGGTTTTTTTCTGCAAATGTCTGTGCAAATTTTGCACAGTACTCTTTTAGCCCTAAGAACGATCTCAATTGATCATTGTCTTTAGGGCAAGGGGCCAATGTGATAGCTTCCACTAAACACCTTTTGGGTTGAATTCCCCCTTCTGTAATGGAGTAACCCAAATAATCAATCTGCTGACATCAAAAAATGCACACTTCGCTTGACGCGTTAATCCTGCTTCTTCCAACTTTTAAAAAACTTTTATTCACACAAGATTGTGTTGACCTACTGTTTCTCCAAAAACAAGAATGTCGTCCTGAAAGAAGACCTCGTTTTCCACACCATTTAGAAGCTGCGCCATCATTCTCTGAGAGACACTTGCAGCAGAAATCAACCCAAAAAGCATCTGAGTGAACTGATATGTGCCTTCAGTTGTAATGACGCTGTGTATTGCTTAGATGTTTCATGTACTGTCACCTGGCGGTATGCATTTTTAAGATCTAATTTAGAGAAAAATGTTCCTCCCTTTATGGAAGACAGTAGTTCATTTATGTTTGGTAGTGGAAAAGTGTCAGCAAACACATTATGATTTAAAGATCTTAAATCTACACAAAATCTTAAACGTTGATCTGTTTTTTGTGTAATTACTACTGGTGATATCCGTGGAGATGTTTCTATGAGTTCTGTAATGCCCTCTTTCAACATGTCATCCAACAACTTTTTAACTTCACTTCTCACAGCTAATGGTACACGTTTCACTTTGTGTTGTTCTGGGATTGCACTCTTCTTCAAAATTATCTACATAACATTATGACACCTTCCATGCAACCTACTATTTCATTCGTCTCACCCTGGTATCCATCTGGATTTATGTCTTTGGGTAACAATTTTACATTCTTCCATTGTGACTTAAGAAATTTTTCTGGGGCAATGGTATACATAGAACCAGAATCTACCATTAACCGTACTATGTCACTATAAAGTTGTGTGTTTTTCCTCAATGGCCTGTGAACGCATCAATACAAGTGTTTATCTCACTTTGCCGCTTTGTAATACTGACTTGTGTAATGCTACGATTTGAACAACTATAACCATCTTATTGTGTACATAATTTTATATTAAATCCTCTAAGTAGGTCTGCAAATCACTCTGACTCCAATGGGATCTGGATGTTATGATGTGAAAATCACCGTAAATACCATTGTTCACTATTTCTAATTGAATATCAAATCCTTTAAATAGGTGTGCAAATCACTGTGACTCCTATTCTATCTGCACGTTATGGTGTGCAAATCACCGTAAATATGATTGTTCACTGCACGCATTATTGCTGATGTGCTGCCCTTCTTTTATGCCACATGTAATGAATTATCACAGCACAGAAGGCTCACAAGCAGTGACAGCGTGCAACTACAATTGTGGCCTTGCTAAGCTCGCAACCACAGCCAACATCTCGGTAAGTCGGAACATAAAATGTGCTTTGAAATTATAATTAAAGATTCCAGTACCTTTCACGATCCTAAGTTGATCGTAGTCAAGAAGTTATGGCTTACACCAAACCATCTGAGTATACGGTTCACCCAGGTTGTGTGTAATTATCTTTTTCCAAGATAGGTCCGCTGCTTCACACCATGGTTCTCTGATCATCTCCAAATTGTTGTAACGGTTGTAAAGATTACTCGCAGGCAATCCCGTCCTTTCCCAAAGAAGTTTATTCCTGCACACAACCTAGAGTCGGTTCTCCCTGAAAGCCAGCTATCAACTGTCTCTCCTTGAACACTGTGCTCCTTACACTCTAGAACCATTGGCAACTTACATCATAACAGTCAGACAAAAGAAGAAGGTGGAAATCCCACACAGGCTAACAAGTGAAAAGCAAGCAAATGAAAGTGACAGTAAAGCCACCCAAATATAAGCAATGGGCGGGTTCTACCCCCAAAGTTTATAATAGGTATTTTTGCCACTGGTAGCTTGTGCTGTCTGGTAGGCGGGACCTAAAAAGGGGATTTTTATATCTTTTTACATGGACATAACTGCTTTGTTCAATTTGTAATGAAGTGTCTCTCAAAGTGTCAAACATGTAGCATTTAAGTGTCTCAAAAGAGGACTGAAAACTTGTAAATGTCACATGTTTTCTAACTGAAAGCTTGGAAGTAACATAGAACTGGAAAAAAGCACTCCTCACTAAAATGAACGTTGTCGTCCGTCTTTCATTTCTACGACATCAATGGAACAATTTGGATGATGTGTTAACCACTATTGACTACCAACCTGTAAGACAGAGGTCTTCAATCTGTGGGGGGCGACTCCCCATCCATACTGTCAGCACAAAAAGGATTTATGAAAAACTGTTGTCCTACTTTTTGTAAAACAACTGTCACTGGGATGGTTAATTCCGATATCGTAAATGCTTCAGCTGAAGTGCCATTCATGGAGTGTCCTGCACTGTGAAACCAAAGCCAAGCAGACAGAAACCACTTCCTGCCAGGGTGCTGATGCCTGAAAATGCAAATGTGCTCTATGAGTTAATCTGCAAATGTAAAGGACGCTTGGGAGCCAGTACTGGCTTTAATTGATGAATCTTGGTGATAACAAAGACTTAGGGGGTCATTATAACATTGGCGGTAAAAGCCGCTTACCGCTGGGCAGAAGACCGCCAACACACCACCGCGGCCGCAGAATTCCGCCACAGCTATTATGGCCCACATTTCGGAATCTGTCAAAATTCAGACACCCACACAAGTCCGCCACACCAAAGGTCAGTGATAAACTGGCGAAAACAAAACCTCCACCGTCACGCCAACAGAAATACGCCCACACTATCACGACCCACGAATCCATGCGGCGGTCTTTCAACGGCAGTATTCCATTGGCGGTACACACCGCCGCGCTCAAAATACACACACATCTCCAAAACGCTGCCACATTGGACAATTCGAAATACACACACCTGAGACACATACACACACCACTCCCACACAATCAATACTATATAAAACACACACCCACATCACCCACAAACCCTTACGACCAAAAATTTAGATGAAGGCCAGAGAGACAGCACAGCATAGACAACCCCACCATACAGAGGCACACAACACCATCACCCACACTACTTCCACGCACAAAACACCACACACCACTACATATCACCACACTCATCACCACATGCACCACCCCACACATCACCTACACCACCCCATAGCACGGCAAAGACAGCCCAGGTTCTCGGAGGAGGAGCTCAGGGTCATGGTGGAGGAAATCGTATGGGTAGAGCCACAGCTATTTGGATCACAGGTGCAGCACACCTCCATAGCTAGGAAGATGGAGCTATGGCGAAGAATAGTCGACAGGGTCAACGCAGTGGGACAGCACCCAAGAAATCGGGACGACATCAGGAAGAGGTGGAACGACCTACGGGGGAAGGTGCGTTCAGTGGTCTCCAGGCACAACATTGCGGTACAGTGGACTGGCGGCGGACCCCCCACCTCCTCCCCCACAACTAAAAACATGGGAGGAGCAGGTCTTGACTATTATGCATCCTGAGGGCCTCAGAGGAGTCGGTGGAGGAATGGACTCTGGTAAGTCAAATCTTAACTATCATATCCCCCACCCTACCTGCATGCTATCACAGACCCCCACCCTTACCCCCTCCCCTATCACTCCAACTCCTCACATATGTACTACTAACACAAACCACCTATCCCAACACCAAGCCCTGCATGACACAACAAAGCATGGACACCCATCACTAAAGCATGCCCACTGCACATACCCATAACACCCCCCTCAACCATCATCACACAAGCCCCCACACAGGAATGCTAGCACTGGGGTACACGCTCACCCACCCATTGCACACCATGACACACACAGATGCAATAATCATGCTTTTATACCCCTGTAGGACCACTACTCAACGTCACCAGACAGGAGGGTCCAGACATCTCTACCCCACCCACAGAAGAGGCCCACAGTGATGACAGCATCTCTGTCCAACTGGATCCTGATGACCAGCCCGGACCATCGTGGGCCTCGGGACAGTCGGTTCCCCACACCCAGTCACAGGCCACCACAGACCTTCCACCCTCTGGTAACACCAGCACAGCACCCACCCAGCGGGCCCATACCTCCGTACCCAGGACACATCAATCAGCTGTGTGTCCACCACTACAGGGAACCCAGGATAACCCACCACCCCAACAACAACAGGGACCTGGGGGCAGTGGTAGTGGGCACACGGTCCAGGGGACGGAGGCCCAGGAACACAGGGGAACTGGGAGGGCTGCTGTGCGACAGGGGGCGGACAGGCTTAGGGAACCCACTCTCCACGAGGCCCTCTCCTCCATCATGGGAGCCTAC
Source organism: Pleurodeles waltl (assembly GCF_031143425.1). Lineage (NCBI taxonomy): Eukaryota > Metazoa > Chordata > Amphibia > Caudata > Salamandridae > Pleurodeles > Pleurodeles waltl. Next base: position 136,919,647 of record NC_090445.1, on the reverse strand, counting down.
CACCACTCCCAGGAGACGATGGCAACGGTACTGGCCAAGTTTCAGGAGACACAGCGCATGCAGGAGGAACAGTATTTGGGCTTCAGGGAGGAACTCAGAACCATCAGCACAGCCCTGGGCACCATCGTAGGGGTGCTGAACGAGATACTTAACACCAGGAGGGACACCGTGGCATTCCAAGGGGCCCCTGACACTAGCATGGACGATGAACTGCCCACCACCTCCGTGGGCGCTAGTGGACAGGAGGCACCGCCACAGGACCACCACACCAGCACCCCACCCCCTGCAGACGGAGAACCACCCGCAAGTGCTCCCTGAGATCCAGGAGCAGGACAGAGCACGATGCCAAGACCCCGCCAAGAAATGAGACCACCCTGATTGTCATCCCACTGTCCCATTTTGTAACCCTGTCCATATTGGAACTGCCCCAGCTCCACTTCCTATGCCCATATGGGCAGTGCACCTATGAGACTAATAGACTGGACCCTGCCATGGACATTCCTCCACCATCACCCATCACCATTTTACCACCCCCCTCCAATATTTAGCACTTCAATAAACACCCTTGAAGCACAAAACAATCTGGAGTCAGTCTGTGTAGGAGGCTGGCCTGGCTTGTAGTGGGTACCAAGGGGTACTTACACTCTGTACCAGGTCCAGTTATTCCTTATTAGTGTAGAAGAGGTGTTTCTAGCAGCTTAGGCTGATAGAAGGTAGCTATAGCAGAGCAGCTTAGGCTGAACTAGAAGACATGCAAAGCTCCTACTATACCACTGGTGTCATATGCACAATATCATAAGAAAACACAATACACAGATATACTAAAAATAAAGGTACTTTATTTTTATGACAATATGCCAAAAGTATCTCAGTGAGTACCCTCAGTATGAGGATGCCAAATATACACAAGATATATGTACACAATACCAAAAATATGCAGTAATAGCAAAAGGAAGTAATGCAAGCAATGTAAAGTTACAGCAGATTGCAATAGGAGCACATAGGTATAGGGGCAACACAAACCATATACTCCAAAAGTGGAATGCGAACCACGAATGGACCCCAAACCTATGTGAGCTTGTAGAGGGTCGCTGGGACTGTAAGAAAACAGTGAGGGTTAGAAAAATAGCCCACCCTAAGACCCTGAAAAGTAGGTGTAAAGTGCACCTATAACCCCCAGAGAGCACAGAAGTCGTGATAGGGGGTTTCTGCAAGGAAGACCAACACCAGCAAAGCAACCAAAGTGGGTTTCCGGACCTGAGTACCTGTGGAACAAGGGGACCAAGTCCAAGAGTCGCGACAATGTTGAGAGTGGGCAGATGCCCAGGAAATGGCAGCTGAGGGTGCAAAGAAGCTGCTACCGGATGGTAGAAGCTGTGGATTCTGCAACAACGAAGAGGGCTAGAAACTTCCCCTTTGGAGGATGGATGTCCCACATCGTGAAGAAGCTTGCAGAGGTGTTCCCACACAGAAAGACCGCAAACAAGCCTTGCTAGCTACAAGGGTCGCGGGTAGGGTTTTTGATGCTGCCGTGGCCCAGGAGGGACCAGGATGTCGCCACTTGGATGAGGAGACAGAGGGGGTGCCCAGCAAGATAGGGAGCCCTCACAGAAGCAGGCAGCATCCGCAGAAGTACCAGAACAGGCACTTAGAAGAGGAGTGAAGCGGAGTCCACCCGAAGTCAGAAAAGGGAGTCCCACGACGTCGGAGGACAACTCAGAAGGTTGTGCACTGCAGGTTAGAGTGTCGGGGACCCAGGCTTGGCTGTGCACGAAGGAAATCCTGGAAGAGTGCACAGGAGCTGGAGCAGCTGCAAATCACGCGGTACCCAGCAATGCAGGCTAGCGTGGGGAGGCAAGGACTTACCTCCACCAAACTTGGACTGAAGAGTCATTGGACTGTGGAAGTCACTTGGACAGAGTTGCTGTGTTCCAGGGACCACGCTTGTCGTGCTGAGAGGGGACCCAGAGGACCGGTGATGCAGTCTTTTGTTGCCTGCGGTTGCAGGGGGAAGATTCCGTCGACCCACAGGAGATTTCTTCAGAGCTCCTGGTGCAGAAAGCATTTCCAGAGGCTGGGGGAGGCTACTCCTCCCCAGCCCTGACACCTTTTTCCAAAGGGAGAGGGTGTAACACTCTCTCTCTGAGGAAGTCCTTTGTTCTGCCTTCCTGGGCCAGGCCTGGCTAGACCCCAGGAGGGCAAAAACCTGTCTGAGGGGTTGGCAGCAGCAGCAGCTGCAGTGAAACCCCAGGAAAGGCAGTTTGGCAGTACCCGGGTCTGTGCTAGAGACTCGGGGGATCATGGAATTGTCTCCCCTATGCCAGAATGGCATTGGGGTGACAATTCCATGATCTTAGACATGTTACATGGCCATGTTCGGAGTTACCATTGTGACGCTATACATAGGTAGTGACCTATGTATAGTGCACGCGTGTAATGGTGTCCCCGCACTCACAAAGTCCGGGGAATTTGCCCCGAACAATGTGGGGGCACCTTGGCTAGTGCCAGGGTGCCCACACACTAATTAACTGAGCACCCAACCTTCACCAGGTGAAGGTTAGACATATAGGTGACTTATAAGTTACTTAAGTGCAGTGGTAAATGGCTGTGAAATAACATGGATGTTATTTCACTCAGGCTGCAGTGGCAGGCCTGTGTAAGAATTGTCAGAGCTCCCTATGGGTGGCAAAAGAAATGATGCAGCCCATAGGGATCTCCTGGAACCCCAATACCCTGGGTACCTCAGTACCATGTACTAGGGAATTATAAGGGTGTTCCAGTATGCCAATGTGAATTGGTGAAATTGGTCACTAGCCTGTTAGTGACAATTTAGAAAGCAGAGAGAGCATAACCACTGAGGTTCTGGTTAGCAGAGCCTCAGTGAGACAGTTAGTCATCACACAGGGAACACATACAGGGCACTCTTATGAGCACTGGGGCCCTGGTTGGCAGGGTCCCAGTGACACATACACTAAAACAACATATATACAGTGAAATATGGGGGTAACATGCCAGGCAAGATGGTACTTTCCTACAGTCTGTGATTATGAAAATGTGTATTAGCAATGACAGTGAAAAAATCCATTCTCAAATGTAATGTCAACATACCTATGTAACACATCTCAAGTCCATGAGGAATCTAAGCAGATGACACACGTTGGTAACCACACCTGTGAAAATGTAATGGAAATGTACAACTCAGTTACCATATACTGGTTGAAATCGACAGACAGGATAGAGGTAGAAGTGTGAAAGTACTTGTAGTAGGCATGAATGTGTTCTCACCTGTGTGTCATTGGAAATATTGCTGAATAACTGAGTCCCTGTTGTCAATGTCTTCTTCCTCTGCTTCCTCCTCATCACTGTCCACAGGCTCCACAGCTGCCACAACACCGTCATCTGGACCATCCTCCTGCAGAAAAGGCACCTGTCGTCGCAAAGCCAGATTGTGAAGCATAGAGCAGGCCATGATGATCTGGCACACCTTCCTTAGTGAGTAGAATAGGGAACCACCTGTCATATGGAGGCACCTGAACCGGGCCTTCAGGAGGCCGAAGGTGCGTTCAATCACCCTCCTAGTCTGCCCATGGGCCTCATTGTAGCGTTCCTCTGCCCTGGGATTCCTCACTGGGGTCAGTAGCCATGACAGGTTTGGGTAACCAGAGTCCCCTAATAGCCACACCAGGTGCCTCTGGAGTTGACCCATCACATAAGGGATGCTGCTATTCCGCAGGATGTAGGCGTCATGCACAGAGCCAGGGAACATAGCATTTACATGGGAGATGTACTGGTCTGCCAAACATACCATCTGTACATTCATCGAATGATAACTCTTCCGATTCCTGTACACCTGTTCACTCCTGTGGGGGGGGACCAGAACTACATGGGTCCCATCAATGGCACCTATGATGTTAGGGATATGTCCAAGGGCATAGAAGTCACCTTTAACTGTAGCCAAATCCTCCACCTGAGGGAAAACGATGTAGCTCCGCATGTGTTTCAGCAGGGCAGACAACACTCTGGACAACACGTTGGAAAACATAGGCTGGGACATCCCTGATGTCATGGCCACTGTTGTTTGAAATGACCCACTTGCATGGAAATGGAGCACTGATAGCACCTGCACTTGAGGGGGATCCCTGTGGGATGGCGGATTGCTGACATCAGGTCAGGCTCCAACTGGGTACACAGTTCCTGGATTGTGGCACGGTCAAACCTGTAGGTGATGATTAAATGTCGCTCCTCCATTGTCAACAGGTCCACCAGTGGTCAGTACACCGGAGGATTCCGCCATCTCCTCACTAGTACCAGCGGACGGTGCCTAGGAAGGACAACAGCAACCACAGAGTCAAACAACTCAGAGGTATGTACCCACAGTCTACACAGAACACGAAACATAATCCAAAAAGTTGCCTGTATGTGTATTGAGTCTAGGCCTCGGTATGTGTGACGCAGTTGAAATGAAGCCATGTGGGCCCCTGAAATGGCGGCTGCCTGACCTCTAAACTGGGACAATGGGATGTGAGGTAACTGCGCTGGCGTTGTACACCGTGGCGGTAGGTGGACGAAGACCGCGGCGCAATGCTGCATTGGTTAACATTGAACCCTATGGGTCCCAGGAGCCAATGACGAAGTGCGCCGGCGGTGATGATACGCACCGCCGCGGACGTCACAGCCGCGGACGTGACCGCCATTTTCTATCTGTTGAATCACTCGATACCTGATCTTCCACAGGAGAGGACCTATACTGCAAGTGCTGCTGTGACCTCGGTCTGGAAGAGACAATGGCTCGTGCGTCTGGGGAAAGAGCCCCAGCCTTCACTGCACAGGAGTTGGAGAAGCTCGTGGACGGGGTCCTCCCCCAGTACACGCTACTCTACGGTCCTCCAGACCAACAGGTGAGTACATAGGGTGCAAGTTGTATGGGTTATGCCTGGGTGGAGAGGGCTGGTTGTAAGAAGGAAGGGGGCAGAGTTCTGCGAGCATGAAGGACTGTGAATGCATGTGCCACATGGCAAGGCTTGGGATGCACTCACTTCGACGGTGCAGTTGCTTATGACTTATCTTCTTCCCCTGTACATTTCATGTAGGTCAGCGCCCACCAGAAGAAGGATATTTGGCGTGCCATCGCCAAGGACGTCCGGACCCTGGGGGTCCACCACAGACGGAGCACCCACTGCCAGAAAAGATGGGAGAACATTCGCCGCTGGAGCAAGAAGACGGCGGAGGCTCAGCTGGGGATGGCCTCCCAACGTGGGAGGGGTGCCCGTCGCACCATGACCCCCCTGATGTTCCGGATCCTGGCGGTGGCCTACCCTGAGTTGGATGGGCGCTTGAGGGCATCACAGCAGACACAAGGGGGTGCTTACAACATAATTCTGCGGACTTTGCGCGCAGTGAAGGTGTCTGGGTGGGGGAGGAGGGCTGTGGGTTCCCCTAGGCCAGGGCGAGTTCCGTAGGCTAGGCCCCTCCGTAATGCAGGCCATGTGGCACTCCACCCCACCTCTGTAGAGTGCCAAGTACAGGTATACATGCCCCTGTGTCATCTATGTGTGCAGATGTCCACCATAGCCATGTAGGCCATATCCCAGGTACTGCATCTGTAGAGCCCAACAGCGCGGCGTAGTGCAGGGGGCTGCTGTGTCTGTATTGTCCGCCAACGGTAGCGGTAAGCAATGCACTCAACCAGTCTTTCTTCTGTCGTCCCCCCCTTTTTGTGGTCTCCCTGTTCTTGTGTGCATCAGCATCATCAGGCGGAGGTACAGTGGCACAGGAGCACGAGGGAGCTGCATCCCACATGGCCATGGAGGGCCACACCGTGGACTCTGAATACACCAGTGGGACGGAGGGCGAGGGGAGCTCCACGGCGTTCACAGGATCTGCAGCCAGCGACACGGACTCGTCCTCCGATGGGAGCTCCCTTGTGGTGGTGGCAAAATCTGTGCCCTCCACTTCTACAGGTACAGCCGCCACCCCACCCTACCAGCACCGCCCTCCCAGCAGCCCCTCAGCCTTCGCCCCGTGCCCGCTCACCCAGGAGGGTGGGCATCACCTTCGCCCAAGGCACCTCAGCCCCTGCCCCTGTCACCTCTGCTGCCCTCAGTGAGGAGGCCATTGACCTCCTCAGGTCCCTCACTGTTGGACAGTCTAACATTTTGAATGCCATCCAGGGTGTAGAAAGGGAATTGCAACACAACAATGCATTCCTGGAGGGCATTCATTCTGGTCAGGCTGCCCTTCATTGAACCCTGCAAACTCTGGCCTCAGCACTGATGGCAGCCATTGTCCCTGTCTCTAGCTTCCCCCCTCCACCTTCCTCCACCCAGACCCAATCCCCTGTACCCCAGCCTATCCCAAGCACACCATCAGACCAGCATGCACACACGTCAACACACAAGGGAAGCTCAGGCAAACATAAGCACCACACATCCCAAAGGCACTCACGCAAGCATCACACACATACAGACACAGCAACATCCACTGCCTCCACTGTGTCCCCCTCGTCGTCGTCTCCCTCCTCCCTCCCAGTCTCGTCTACACTCTCACCTGCATGCACTACCACTACAGCCACTAGGTCCCGACCAGCACACCCACCACCACACCCCGCTCACCTGCACTCACCACCCCCACTACCATTTACACGTCCCCTGTGTCCTCTCCCAGTGTGTCTGTGATGCCCCCTCCCAAAGTACACAAACGCAGGCACACACCCACCCAACATACATCCTCCTCACGACAGCCTCCAGCGCATGCACCTGCACCCAAAGCCACAAAAGTTACACCTCCTACAACCACCTCCTCTTCCTCCACTCCCAGACCCCCTCCAGCTACCCGTCCCAGTGTTCCTAAGAAACTTTTCCTGACCAAGCTTGACCTCTTTCCCACCCCCCCTCCAATTCATAGGTCCCGTACTAGCACCTCAGCCAAAAAATCTCCGGGACCAGTGGTGCCTGTTATTAGAGGTATGTGGAGTGCACCGGGCACCAGGGCAGCCAGTGTGACACGGAGCCACAGCACAGCCAGTCCCCCCACTGTGAAGCACCAGAAGCTGGACAGTGCCCGGCGGGAGTTAGGGAAGACTCCAGCCAGCGAAGCCGCTCACAAGGGTCCCGGGGGGAGTGTCCACTCAGCTGTGACTCCTCCCAAGGTGTGGAAGGGGCAGAAGAAATCGCCAAAGTCTGGGAGGAGCAGCACGGCGGAGAAGACCGCCATCATCCCCACTGCCCAGGAGGCCACCGCCAGCCCCATCGTCAGTGGCCAGGAGGCCACCGCCAGAGTCAGTGCCCAGGAGGGCAGCCCCATCGTCAGTGGCCAGGAGGCCACCGCCAGCCACAGCCCAGCTGCCCAGGAGATCCCCGGCAGCCACAGCCCAGCTGCCCAATGAAGGACCGCCAGCCCCAGCCCAGCTGGGCAATGAAGGACCGCCATGGCAAGCACCGCTGAACAGGTCAGAAACTGCAAACTCAAGCACCGCTGAACAGGGCAAAGACCGCCATGGCAAGCACCGCTGAACAGGGCAAGCACCGCTGAACAGGGCAAAGACCGCCATGGCAAGCATCGCTGAACAGGTCAGAAACTGCAAAATCAAGCACCGCTGAACAGGGCAAAGACCGCCATGGCAAGCACCGCTGAACAGGGCAAGCACCTCTGAACAGGGCACAGACCGCCATGGCAAGCACCGCTGAACAGGGCAAGCACTGCTGAACAGGGCAAAGACCGACATGGCAAGCACCGCTGAACAAGGCAAGCACCGCTGAACATGTCAGAAACTTCAAACTCAAGCGCCGCTGAACAGGGCAAAGACCGCCATGGCAAGCACCGCTGAAAAGGGCAAGCACTGCTGAACAGGGCAAAGACCGCCATGGCAAGCACCGCTGAACAGGGCAAGCACCGCTGAACAGGGCAAGGACCGCCAACTCAAGCACCGTTAGCCCATGAGCGGCAGGGGCAGTGACGCAACTGGGACCATCACGGGGAGAGTGATGCACTCTGGGCACCAGTCCCCCTCCAGAACCAGTGGAGACATGCATCCACTCCGTCTGTCCTTAACAGGATGAAGCACTCTGGGCACCAGTCCCCCTCCAGAACCAGTGGTGACATGCATCCACTCCATCTGTCCTTAACAGCATGAAGCACTCTGGGCACCAGTCCCACTCCAGAACCAGAGGAGACATGCATCCACTCCGTCTGTCCTTAACAGGATGAAGCACTCTGGGCACCAGTCCCCCTCCAGAACCAGTGGAGACATGCATCCACTACGTCTGTCCTTAACAGGATGAAGCACTCTAGGCACCAGTCCCCCTCCAGAACCATTGGAGACTGTTATCCACTTGAGAGACTGTGGCTTTGCACTCCGCAGGATGGTACAGTGGGCAACCCACCCACTGTAGAGACTTGGGAGACTGTGGCTTTGCACTCCCCAGGATGGTACAGTGGGCAACCCACCCACTGTAGAGACTTGAGAGACTGTGGCTTTGCACTCCCCAGGATGGTACAGTGGGCAACCCAGCCACTGTAGAGACTTGAGAGACTGTGGCTTTGCACTCCCCAGGATGGTTCAGTGGGCAACCCACCCACTGTAGAGACTTGAGAGACTGTGGCTTTGCACTCCCCAGGATGGTACAGTGGGCAAACCACCCACTTGTGAGACTTGAGAGACTGTGGCTTTGCACTCCCCAGGATACATCAATGGGCATGGAGCCCCCTCGTGGATCTGGCGTGGTGCACTCATCCGGCTGAGGTGCCCCCACTTCCATTCCCCCTGAGGTGCCTGTTGTATTTCTATCTGATGCCCGGCAGTGTTCTCTCCGTTTTGATCAGGTATCTGATGTGGGCCTCGCCCATGCATTTTGGGCCCAGTCGTCCACGGACAATGAATGGTGCATTACCTGCACTACTAATCGTGATGTATATTTTGTTGAATGTGTAATTATATCTGTATATATTTGGTTACTGTATTTTGATATATTACAATGGTTGAACTAATTTCCTTTTGTCTTTGCATTCTTTCGGGGGGGTTGTTACTGCAATGTTTGGATATGCATTGGTGTGTGTGTTGTAGTGGGTGGGGGTGTTGCGTGTGTGTGTCCCTGACTTTTGCCTCCCCCTCCCCTATGTCGTAGGTGCAGTACTCACCGTTGTCTTTGCCGCCGGCGTTGATGATGGTCGTATAGGAGCAGGAAGACTATCGCAGGGAGAATTTGGAGTTCTGGTTCCATGGTGTCGTCTTTCCTCGTGGGGTGTGTAGAGGTGAGCGTTTTCCCTTTGAAATGGCTGTTTCCGCCGTGTTTTTATCCGCGGTGAATCCGCCCCGGAAAAGGTGGCGGATTGGTAGGTTGTGATACTGTGGGCGGTACATTGTCTCCCGCCTGTCTGTTGGCGGTGACCGCCAAGCTGTTTGCTTGTACCGCCGTGGCGGTCGGAGTGTTAAAGTGGCTGTCTTTGTTGGCGGTTTCCGTCACGGTCATAATTGCAAAATTTTTACCGCCGGCCTGTTGCTGGTCTTACCGCCGCTTTAACACCGTCCGCCAGGGTTGTAATGACCCCCTTATTCTTTTTGAGAGGTAGTGCAATTAACAACTGAGCTGTGACGTGAGTGCTTTTAATTGTAGATGTATTTACATAGTGCTTTCTACCCCAACGAGGTGTTGAAGGGGCAGTTATATAAAAAGAATTGCATTATACAGTCTGGGTAATGCTAAAATCTATATTTTGAAAGCACCACTTTATCATAAAACTTTTCATGCATTTTGTAGCAGTATATTTTATACTGTGTGCAATGCAAGTTTAAAATAATGACTTACATATTCACAGTGCTTTCTGTCACAGGTTGTGACCTCATAGCACTAAAAATACATAAGTCACTATTTTACACTGCACCACCCAAGATTTAAGTGTGTGGTTCTCTGGTTTCACACAGACCATTGCAGTGGAGTAACTAATAGTGGTTTCATAACATACTATTGTCCATTTCTCAGTGAGTAACAATATTTTGCATTTAATTTTCTTTTAAGCTGTGTGTTATTTTATATTTAGCTACCCGACAGTGAGAGACCTAACAAATCTACAGAATATTTTGTTTTAGGCCAAACCTTTGACACCACCCATATTGTATGCAGGATCTCAGTTCCCTTTTTTTTTAAATGCACTTCGGCAGCTGGTTGGCCTGGCTGTGCATTCCCTTGTGGATGGTGGGAGACTGACAAGAATTGGAACACTGTACAGCACACAGCAATGACGCATCGTTGAGAGCAGTTCACTCATCACAATATAGCTGGCACTGGTAGCACTGGCCTGGGGGCTCAGCTGTGCTGGCTGCAGTGGTCTGACCACAGCTGAGACTCACTCAGGCCAGGTGGCAAGCAGCAGTTATGTTTCTTTTTAGCACAGCTGCCTGTGCCTCTAGTTTGGTGCATGCCACATTCAATCAATCAATTAATCAATCAGGCTTCTTATTTAGCATGACTACTTACCCATGGGGGTCTCAAGGCACAACTACTGACTTAAGTTTAGGCTAAATTGAACCCTGTACATGTGTTTTTGTAATGTGAGGGGCACCTCACCTTTAAGTTGTGCAGACATGCACTGTCCTACAGTACTGTGCTAGCTGCTGCCACGGCTGCTGTCCCGCCCAGAGAGTGCCTGCCTCAGCATATGGCTGCACTCCTGCACCTAGGCCAGCTCTCACTCCCAGCCAGCATCAAAAAAAGAAAGCAGTGTGTTGCATATGCATACATTAATTAAGCCCTATGGTGCATGGGGGCACAGCACAGGATGATATACAACTGGTCAGGCAGTGCTATCACATGGTTCTCCGTGCTCAGACTCTCAAGGCTCTTCAGCCTCCCCCAAACATGACTGAAGCGAACAACATCAGCAAACTAACATAACTAGGAGACACCCACAAACCTTTGGTTTGCTAAACACTGTTTAATATTATTTCTTTACTGTAAAAATGATTTGCTGTGGGTATTGGGGGCATTTATGGTTGTCGATGATGAGGAGTACCAGGTTCCAGCAATTTTTGTCAGGAGGGGGTCCTTACGCCTAAAAAATCTTGACAGGTGGGTCTCGCATCAAAAAGTTTGAAGACCTCTGCTGTAATAAATCTTTTTGTAAAAAATTCAGGCACGTTGACCACTCCATGTGAGCTGCTCACAACGGTCATTTTTAAAAAGAGTAGTTCATTCTGTAGTACTGCCCGCCAGGGTTGGGACCGGGACACATTACAGTGGATAACTGCGCAGCCCTCAGACAAACAACTATAAGCAGGCAGTCCCAAACCTACACAATAACTCTGCTATTTACCTTCTTTTGCAGCCCACCCCTGCACCTGAGCTTTCATCACTGCTCACCTTCTGTACAAGGCAGAGTAGGCCTTTGAGCTCAGAAGGGCCAGTGTGACTGCCTTGAGATTTTCAAGCCAGTCGTCCGGGCACATGCAGCAGGTCAGCAGGTGCATTCAATGGATGCAAACTACCTACAGTGTTTTTGACTCATGCACAAGACGTTTTTTCGCTACTTCCCTTAGAAGGGCACATTTCAATATGCACATTTGAAATTATTGAAGAAGTCTTTCTGTGTGGATTATTGAAAAAAGTAGGATATTTTATGTATGTCTACTGCATTTTTGCGCTTCTCATTCTTTCAAGCATGGCATTGGTAACATTAAAACAAGCTTGTGGAAGGAGGCACAAATAAAGATTGTCGCACCGGGTGCCACCAAAGATTAACCCGGATTTGGGGCCCCTGAATCTCATGTATCTCGCAGATATTCATAGACCTTATACTGAATGCGCCACCCTTCAGAAGAGTGCCCATCCCCGTCCTCGCCTGTGCCCTCCAATACCCCACCACCCACGGAACCACAGTGGCTACAGGTGCCTAAGTTACGGCCCTTTATATGATGTCACTGTGAGATGCAGGGATAGCCTTGCATGACAACTCTACACAGCGTCTCCAAATGTTCGAAGGATGTAGAAGCATCCTCTCATGCTGGACAGATCCAGCAGGTGAGAGGCAACCATGGCAACGCCCATGTCTATGATCGTTTCAAGGTGCTGCATAGCACTTTCTGGCGCCTCAATGAAAATAGAGCCCCAGTGAATCTTGCGACCTGCATAGTGCTGACTGCTCCACAGTTGGAAGCTGGACCACACGTGAGGACATGCATATTTCTTTCTGAAAGGGTTGTCAGATCTCAAACCCCTTTCGGACCTCCCCCAGTCAGGAGGCACAAGCATTGGCAAAGCCAAAATAGGTCTGGCGTTGCCTGCTAGCCATTTGGCTTTGTCAGAACTTGTTTTGTTTTGTCATGGTTTTTGTGAAACGTTATTGTTTGGAAGCTGATGGGTCCTCCCCAATCAACACCAAAAATATTTTATTGGTCACCAAAAAAGCACACATTGCCATAGAAGTCCCTGGCACTTATTAAGGAAACTGCTTTGTATGTGTGTCTGTTCTTTGTGAAAGGGTAGAATGCCGTCACGCAAAAGCTGATAGGTAATAGCTAAAGTAGGCGGACCCATTGCCTGATGCTGTAGTGGGCGTAAGAAATATGTGAATGACACAATAGCAGACCAATGGATGAGGCGGCTTGGCTGAAAGCCCCTACATGTAAGTGAATGTATAATTTTAGTAAAATCAAAAGGTCTTGGCTAATGCCAGGCCTAAATTTGGCCAGGCCTCATGATTGGGACAATCAACACCAGGCCAACCGGCTGGGCCCCTCCCCGCCCATGTCCTCTCCACCAAGGATCTCGATTCCAATCCCATCCTCACACACATAGGGAATGGCAATCCATTAGTACTCACATAGTGTGATTCCCCCACTGGATCACTAAGCTTAAGGGACTCTCATGTACATGAGAGCCATTATAGATGGGGGCAAGCCAGGAAATTCATAAGGAGAGCAAAGCCAGGGATCTGGCTCGTCTCTAAGAGCAAAAGCATGAGGCAAGCCCTCGAAGGACTCTCCATGTAATTGGTAACTCAAATATATTTACAAATATAATGAAGACTTTCAGATTAAAAATTGGTTATTTCTTGAACCTTTGTGGTTCATTATAGTACATTGTATTAAATCATTATATCGAAATCAGTTAAACAATAGTTTTTAAACATAAACGTTTCCTCACTGATGATGCCCTGACAACATGACTGTGAGTCAACCAAATTATGTCAGTCCGCCATGTGCACTATAATGGCTGATATTGCTGTATGTGGGACAGCACTGCTGGCTGTTAAACCTTAAGTAGGTGAGATTTACTCTGAACTGAACTTCTTCAAGGTGGCTTCAGATTCTCTTTCAGGACCAGAGGCTCTGATTATGCTTCTCTTTCTTTATTTCTAAAATTTCAGCAGTCAGTCAGAATAAAAAATTAAAAAAAATACATTACCCATGTGTCCCTGTATACACATATCACAAGCCTCAATCACAGGAGAGTAACCGTTCTAAGTACGAATGCCACCATATTGTGTCCTCTTTCTTTGCTACTTCACAGCCAGATAAGTACCTTTATATGTGTTTAGATTATGGTAGCATTGTATTATAACTTAACATCACTTTGTTTAGGGTTTCGGTGCCATGTATTATTCACTTCTCATAGCCTGCATTGTAATGTTTGCACATTTTAGATAGTTTTGGAAGGCTTTTGTTAATGAGTTTTTAGTGAAAAACACAGCGCAATTCAGCACGCTTCTTCCTTTTGTCGGCGTCTTCTGACGCTCACTCCTTAGGTGATCGGCAACTCTTGCCACTGCTCTCGATCTCTGGGGAGCAGACAAACCTTTTTAGGGTCGAGCCTGAGTTGCATGCGCTCGCGCATGCATATCGCAACAAGGCGCTTTTGTATTTAGAAAAGGGCTCGGAGCCCAGTCAACTTCACGTCAGTGTTTTTTATTGGTTCGTGGGCTTGCCTAATAAAATCTGCTTGCTTTCATTAGTCGAAGGCACGCATACGTCATGCCTTTTCCGGTGGCTAGCCCTCCTCGAGCGCAGCGACCAAGTACAGAAAACATGCGAGGCTCGCTGTTTTCCATCAGGCTCGTGGACTTCTTTTTCTCTAATTTACAAGCGCGATCTCGCTTGGCAGAAATCGAGCTCTTTACATAGTTAATTTCACTTTTTCGGGTTATGTACATAAATGCACTTTTGCCCGATAGGTGAAAAGTCGGGTTAGGAGTTTACAACGCGATCAGCTCTAACATGAGCAAATGCGAGACCCGTTGCATTGTAAATGCTTGTTTTTCTGGCGAGCACTGTCCTCTGTCTACTTCTACACCAGCACCACTTTGGGCATGTGCAGTACACATGCAATGCTCATAAAAGTTGATTCGCAGGGTTCACGTTCATTCGCCCCTCTTTCACTGTGTGTGGACTGATTTTTGCTCCCCTTATGCCAAGATTGCCTTGGAGCACAGGGCTGTATTTATTCTTGATGCAGACTAGGCCTAGAGTGTATATCCATGGAGCTCCTTCCATATTCTTTTTGAGGCAGACCAATTTGCCTGGCAGGGTTGACACTTCCCCTTTCTCTCTTGAATTCTACCTGCCTAGAAAATAATATATTTGCAAGACAATGGCACAGTGGAGCCTTCTGAGGCTTATGGGGAAGATTACCCTGATGATACAGGCAATCAACTGGAAATGGTTTTGGTAGAGGCATTAGACTGCAGAGTACAGCAATCTGGTTTATAATGCCCTTGTTCGGGCTCTGGATCCTCTCATAGGACATTTATTTGATTATGCTTACCAGCAAGGTTGGCTTCTTGGGGGTCCTACTTCTGCAGATGACTCTGCCCCCGCAGATGAAGGCAAAGCCAGTGCTAAGTCCCAGTCTGATGTACATGCCGAGGTCCTTGACAGACTGTGTCACAAAAGGGACAATGAGCATGACTATAGCACCCCCAGGCAAGGTGGGTCTCCTCCCTCTCACAGTCCTTCATCATCTAATTGCCAAGGGTCTGATTTTTCTCACTCAGAGGACAGTGACGATGAAGGGAAGCCCAGTCCCAGTAAAAAGAAATGTGTGGCTTCTTCCACATCTTCCTGTGTTCTTACTTTTGAGCCCACTGACATAATTCATCCAAGAGCTTCCAACTGGACCCCTCCTCCAGAGGTGGCACAATATGTCCAGTCTCACCTCCATCAGACATTCAACAGGGAAGTTTGCGCCCACCTGCGAGTGGAATGTTCTCATCCAGATTTAGAGGGGAAAGTTGTTGACACTCTGGAAGTAGACCCAACTATGGTCACTTTCATGACAAAATATGCAAAGGATTCAAAGAAGGTCCTGGATACAGCGTGGGGGTTATTGCCAGGATAAGCTCCTGGAGATGCCTGACCCCTTAACAAAAATTCTGAAATTGGCTTATCACCCCAAAGATTCCTATTCCCTGGTGGATACTGATGTTTTAGCTGCTTGGGTGCACAGAGCTATATGTCAACTAGGAAACACCAACTGCACTACAACTACTGAGCGTCGAAGATCTATCCTGATGCGAACAGACCCAAAGCTTAATGATCTAAACACCTGAGAAGCTGGCCCTGTAGACCAAGTTCTGTTTTTTGGAGGACCTTTTGTCTAAGAACTTTCCAGATTTTGTTCCACTTACTCCACTATCAACAAAGCTCAGATGTCCCTTAAAAAAGTGTTCAAGAGAGGCTTTCTTTTCAGGACTGGGTGCTATGGAGGGCGTGCACCAGGCTGAGATTACTTTCAAGCCTCTCAACAAGGCTATTACCTTCGAAGTGGAGGTGGCTGATATGAAGAGACAACGCACTCCACTTTCTACCCCACTCGTTCCAGAGGAGATATTCTTCACTTCCGATGAGACTTCCATTTTGGCATACAAGGAGCGATCCAAGACGTAGAAAATTCTAGTGAGAAGCATCCTTTTTTCAGAGGTAACCTTGGGGGAAAGAGTGGCTCTATTCCCAGACAACTGGAGACAAATTACACAAGATCCTTGGGTCTTAGAGACCATTTTAGGTTTTAGACTAGAATTTAACAACACTCCAATTTAATTGAATCTGCCAAAACAAATGTATTTTTCCCAAACAGAGCAGTCTTTTATAGACTCAGAAATTCAATCTCTGTTAGACAAAGGAGCATGATGCTATTCTGCGTCCCCCACCAAGGATTTCATAAGTCCCATAATTCTTGTGGAAAAGAAAGGAGGTGGATATTGTCTAGTACTAAATCTCAAAGAATTCAGGGGGTCATTCTGACCTCGGCGGTAAAAGGCGCTTACCGCCGGTCAGAAGGCCGCCACAACACCGCCGCGGTCGCGGTAAACCGCCACGGTCATTCTGACCCTCAAGAGGCAAACCGCCAAAAACCCGACATCCACAAAAGTCCGCCACACCAACGGCCAGCGTTAAACTGGCGAAGACCAAACCTCCACCGTCACGCCAACAGAAATACGCCCATGCCATTACGACCCACGAATCCACGCGGCGGTCTTTCAACCGCGGTATTCCATTGGCGGTACACACCGCCGCGCTCAAAATACACATACAGCTCCAAAACACAGCCACATTGGACAGTTTGAAATACACACACCTGAGACACATACACACAACACTCCCACACACCCAATTAACTATAAAACACACACCCACATCACCCACAAACCCCTACGACCACAAATCAGAGACGAAGCTCAGAGAGAGACAGCACAGAATAGAGAACACCATCACACAGAGGCACACTACACCATCACCCACACAACAACCACGCACAAAACACCACACACCACTACACTCACCACACTCATCACCGCAAACACCACCCCACACCTCATCCACACCACCCGATGGCACCCCCAAGACACCCCAGATTCTCAGACACAGAACTCAGGGTCATGGTGGAGGAAATAGTTCGGGTAGAGCCCCAGCTCTTCGGGACACAGGTGCAGCACACCACCATTGCCAGGAAGATGGAGCTATGGCAAAGAATAGTGGACAGGGTCAACGCTGTGGGACAGCATCCACGAAATCGGGACGACATCAGGAAGCGGTGGAACGACCTACGGGGGAAGGTGCGTTCCATGGTATCCAGGCACAACATCGTGGTGCAGCGGACTGGCGGCGGACCCCCACCTCCTCCCCCAGAATTTACAACATGGGAGGAGCAGGTCTTGAACATCCTGCATCCTGAGGGCCTCGCAGGAGTAGGCGGAGGAATGGACTCTGGTAAGTCTCATCTTCACTACTTCATCCCCCCCACCCCACCAGCATGCCAACTCATACCCCCACCCTCCCCCCGCCACCATCACACATCCTCATTGCTAATGTCTCACCATCACAACCCACCCATCCCAACACCAAACCCTGCATGCCACCACAAACCATCGACAGCCATCACCTAAGCATGCCCACTGCACATACCCATCTCCCCCACAAACCGCCATCACAACAGCCCCCACAAAGGAATGCCAGCACTGGGGTACACGGGCACCCACCCATTGCACGCTATGGCACACACAGAAGCAAAACCATACTCTTATACCCCTGCAGGACCCGAACGCCACCACACCGCCCAGGAGGGTCCAGAAATGTCCATCCCACCCCCAGAAGAGGCCCCCAGTGATGACAGCAGCTCTGTCTCCCTGGACCCAGATGACCAGCCCGGCCCATCGGGGACCTCGGGACAGTCGGTTCCCCTCAGACAGCCACAGGCTACAGCAGACCTACCCCCCTCTGGGAACACCAGCACAGCACCCACCCAGCGGGCCCATGCCTCTGTCTCCAGGACACGTCAATCAGCGGTGTGTCCACCACTACAGGGCAACCAGGTTAACCCACCACCCCAACAACAACAGGGACCTGGGGGCAGTGGTAGTGGGCACACGGTCCAGGGGACAGAGGCCCAGGGAAACAGGGGAACTGGGAGGGCTGCTGTGAGACAGGGGGGGGACAGGCCCAGGGAACCCACTCTCCACGAGGCCCTCACCTCCATCATGGGAGCATACCACCACTCACAGGAGACGATGGCGACGGTCCTGGCCAGGTTTCTGGAGATCCAGGTACTGCAGGAGGAACAGTTTATGGGGTTCAGGGAAGAACTGAGAAACATTAGTTCCGCAATGGGCACCATTGTTGTGGCTCTCAACCAGATTGTCACCACATTGCGGGACCATGTGGCACCACAAAGGGCCCCTGTCACTAGCATGGACCAGGAACAGGCTACCACCTCCGCCGGCGCTAGTGGACAGGAGGCCCCGACACAGGAACAACCGGCCACCAGAACCCCACCTCCTGCAGAAGAAGAACCACCCCGCAAGCGGGCCTGAGATCTAGGAAGAAGACAGAGTAGGATGCCAAGACCCCCGCCAGGAAAGGATACCCCCTGATGTCATCCCACTGTCCCACATTGTCACCCTGTCCAACCTTAAACTGCCCCTGCTCCACCTTCCACAGGCATATGGACAATGCACCTGTGAGACTGAGAATCTGGACTCTGCCATGGACATTCCTCCACCATCACCCATCACCGATTTTCAACCATGTCCCAAAATTGAGCACTTTAATAAACACACTTATTGCACACAAATAATCTGGAGTCTGCCTGTATTTTTGAAAATATGTATTAGACATAAACGTGCCAAAATGACCAGTTACATTGTGATGACAACATACCACTGTCACACAGCTGTAGTCCATGGGCAAACAAAGCAGAGGTCACGCAGTGGGGCCCACATCTCTGAAATTGGAAGGGAAAGTCACAACTCTGTTAGCATACACTGGGTGAAAAGGACAGACAGTAGAGAGGCAGGAGACTGTAAGTAAATGTAAAATGCCGGTGTTGATTCTTACCTGTGTGTTATTGAAAATACTGCTGTATCACTGTGTTCCTGTTGTCTGTGTCGTCCTCTTCGTCTTCCTCCTCTTCACTCTCCGCAGGCTCCACAGCTGCTACAACACCACCATCTGGACCATCCTCCTGCAGAAAAGGCACCTGGCGTCGCAAAGCCAGGTTGTGAAGCATACAGCAGGCCACGATGATCTGGCACACCTTCTTTGGTGAGTACATTAGGGATCCACCTGTCATATGCAGGCACCTAAACCTGGCCTTCAGGAGGCCGAAGGTCCGCTCGATCACCCTCCTAGTACGCCCATGTGCCTCATTGTACCGTTCCTCTGCCCTTGTCCTGGGATTCCTCACTGGGGTCAGTAACCACGACAGGTTGGGGTAACCTGAGTTCCCTAATAGCCACACACGGTGCCTCTGGAGTTGCCCCATCACATACGGGATGCTGCTATTGCGCAGGATGTAGGCGTCATGCACAGAGCCAGGGAACTTGGCATTAACATGTGAGATGTACTGGTCTGCCAAACAGACCACCTGGACATTCATGGAATGATAACTTTTTCTGTTCCTGTACACCTGTTCAGGTACCAAAGCCACATGTGTCCCATCAATGGCACCAATGATGTTGGGAATATGTCCAAGGGCATAGAAATCACCCTTCACTGTAGGCAAATCCCCCACCTCAGGGAAAACGATGTATCTCCGCATGTGTTTGAGCAGGGCAGACAACACTCTGAACAACACCTTTGAAAACATAGACTGAGACATCCCTGATGAAATGGCCACTGTTGTTTGAAATGACCCACTTGCCAAAAAATGGAGTACTGACAGCACCTGCACTAGAGGGGGGATCCCTGTGGGTTGGCGGATGGGTGACATCAGGTCTGGCTCCAGCTGGGCACACAGTTCCTGTATAGTGGCTCGGTCAAGCCTCCATTGTCGACAGGTCCACCAGCGGTCTGTACACAGGAGCATTCCTCCATCTCCTCGCAAGTCCCAGCGGACGGTGCCTAGGAAGGACAACAGCGAGCACAGAGTCAATCAACCCACAGGTACGTTCCCACATCTTGCACAGTACACGATTCTCTATGCATTGAATGGCTTGTATGAGTGTCGATGCAAGGCCTAGGCATGTGTGACGCAGTAGAAATTAAGCCATGTGGGCCCTTGAAATGGCGGCTGCCTGACCTGTGAAGTGCGACAATGGGATGTGAGGTCAATGCGCTGGCGTGGCACACCGTGGTGGTAGAGGGTCGAAGACCGCAGCTCAAAGCCGCATTGGTTAACATTGAACCCAATGTGTTTCAGGAGCCAATGACGAAGTGCGCCGGCGGTCGCGGTACGCACCGCCGCGGGACGTGACCGCCATTTTCTATCTGCTTAATCACTCGAGACCTGATCATCCACAGGAGAGGACCTATACTGCAAGTGCTGCTGTGACCTCGGTCTGGAAGATGCAATGGCTGCTGCGACTGGGGAAAGGGCCCCTGCCTTCACTTCTGAAGAATTGGAGAAACTCGTGGATGGGGTCCTCCCCCAGTGTGCGCTACTCTACGGTCCTCCAGACCAACAGGTAAGTACACTGGGAGCATGCTTTGGGGGCAATGCCTGTGTTGAGTCGGGTGGATGAAAGATGGTGGGGAGGGGAGTGATTGAGGCATGCATCAAACGACGGATGAGAGCATGTGCCACATGGCAAGGGTGGGGATGGGGGGCCACTCACATCGAGCATGCAGAAAATTATGACAATGTTATTTCTCCCCCTGTACATGTGACATAGGTCAGCGCCCATCAGAAAATAGACATTTGGCGTGCCATCGCCAAGGACGTCCGGACCCTGGGGGTCCACAACAGACGGGGCACCCACTGCCGCAAGAGATGGGAGGACATCCGCAGCGGGAGCAGGAAGACAGCGGAGGCTCTGCTGGGGATGGCCTCCCAACGTAGGAGGGGTGCCACTCGTCAATTGACCCCCCTGATGTCTCGGATCCTGGCAGTGGCCTACCCAGATTTGGATGGGCGCGTGAGGACATCACAGCAGACACAAGGGGGTGAGTACCAGCACATTCTGCTATCTTAGCGCGCAGTAGAGGTGTCTGGGTGGGGGAGGAGGGCTGTGGGTATCCCTAGGCCAGGGCGATTTCTGTAGGCTAGGCCCCTCCGTAAGGCATGGCCCTGTGCCCCCGCCCCCCACCTCTGTAGGGTGCCAAGTACAGCTATCCATGGCCCTGTGTCACCTATGTGTGCAGTTGTCGTCCATAGGCTTGTAGGCCAAGTCCCAATGATTGAGTGGTGTACCCCAAGTGCGCGGCGTAGTGCAGGGGGCTTCTGTGTCTGTCCTCTCCGCCAACTGTGTTGCCAATGCATGCACTCAACATGTCTTTATTTCCCCCCCCCCTTTTTTTGCTGCTCTTCCTATTCATATGTGCATTAGCATCATCAGGCGGAGGAGAAGTGGCATCGGAGCACGAGGGAGCTGCATCTCACATGGCCCTGGAGGGCCATGCAACCGACTCGGAGTTCACCAGTGAGACGGAGGGCGAGGGGAGCTCCACAACAGGGACACGTGGAGACATCAGCGACACAGACACGTCCTCGGAAGGGAGCTCCCTTGTGGTGGCGGCAACATCCGTGGCCACCGCAACAACAGGTACAGCCGCCACCCAGCGCACCAGCTCTGCCCTCCAAGCAGCCCCTCAGCATTCGCCCCGTGCCCGCTCGCACACGAAGGCGGGCATCTCCTTCGCCCCAGGCACCTCAGGCCCTGCCCCAGTTACCCCTGCTGCCCTCAGTGAGGAGGTCATTGACCTCCTCAGGACGCTCATTGTTGGGCAGTCTACCCTTTTGAATGCCATCCAGGGGGTAGAAAGGGAGGTGCACCGGAGCAATGCATACCTGGAGGGCATTCATTCGGGTCAGGCTGCCCATCAGCGATCGTTCAACGCTCTGGCCTCAGCACTGACGGCAGCCATTGTCCCTGTCTCCTGCCTCCCTCCTCCAACTTCCTCCACCCAGTCCCACTCCCCTGTTCCTCTGCCTATCCCAGACACACCTACAGACCAGCCTGCACACACCTCAACACCCAAGGGCAGCTCATCCAGACATAAGCACCACACATCACACAAGCATTCACACAAGCAACAGCCACATGCAGACATACCAACAGCCACTGCCTCCTCTGTGTCCCCCTCCTCCTCGTCTCCCTCCTCCCTCCCTGTGACGTCTCCACTCACACTTGCATGCACAACATCATCAGCCACTACGTCCATCACCAGCACACCCACCAGAACACTCCGCACATGTGCAGTCACCACCCCCACTGCCATTTACACGTCCCCTGTGTCCTCTCCCAGTGTGTCTGTCATCCCCTCTTCCAAACCACACAAACGCAGGCAGCCACCCACCCAACAGCCATCCACCTCACGACAGCCTCCGTCACAAGCACCTGCACCCAAAGACACCACACTTGACTCTCCTACAACCACATCCTCTTCCTCCACTCCCATACCCACTGCACCTACCCTTCCTACTGCTCCTAAAAAGTTTTTCCTGTCCAAAATTAACCTCTTTCCATCACCTGACCCACCCCCTCCATCTCGTAAGAGTCCAATCAGCACCTCAGCCACCACAACCCCTGGACCTACAAGGACCATAGTACAAGGATATTGGAGTCCACCACCTTCAAGGGCAGCTACATCGGCCAGCAGTAAAGGGACAGCCAGCCCACCCCCTGGGAAAAAAACCAAGAAAGGCAAGGCCCGGCGCGAGAGGCCAGAGACGGCAGCCTCCAAAGGCACTACCCTGGCACCGTCAGGAAGTGGGGTGCCACCTGGCACATCTACAAAGGGAGGCAAGGGCCACAGAGAATCACGGAAGGATGGCAAGGGCAGCACGGCCGACAAGTTCGGCAGCAGGCGAGCTGCCCAGGAGGGCCCCACCAGCCCCATTCCGGGTGTAAAGGAGGACACCCACGGGCCCGGGACTCCAGCACAGGAGGGCCCGCAAGCGAGAAGTCGGATGGCGAGTGAACTCCATATATTGGCCGGATATGGTGCCCTGGAGACACATGTCAAGAACCGCTGAACAGGGCCCTTCAAGACAAGCACCGCTGAACAGGGCCCTTCAAGACAAGCACCGCTGAACAGGGCACCGGCGTCTCAAGAACCGCTGAACAGGGCCCTTCAAGACAAGCACCGCTGAACAGGGCACCGCCGTCTCAAGAACCGCTGAACAGGGCCCTTCAAGACAAGCACCGCTGAACAGGGCCCTTCAAGACAAGCACCGCTGAACAGGGCACGGCCGTCTCAAGAACCGCTGAACAGGGCCCTTCAAGACAAGCACCGCTCCGCTGGGCCCTTCATCTCTGCACCGCTCCGCTGGGCACCGCCGTCTCAAGCACCGCTCCACTGGGCCCTTCATCTCAAGCACCGCTCCGCTGGGCCCTTCATCTCAAGCACCGCTCCACTGGGCCCTTCATCTCTGCACCGCTCCGCTGGGCACCGCCGTCTCAAGCACCGCTCCGCTGGGCCCTTCATCTCAAGCACCGCTCCGCTGGGCCCTTCATCTCAAGCACCGCTCCGCTGGGCCCTTCATCTCTGCACCGCTCCGCTGGGCCCTTCATCTCAAGCACCGCTCCGCTGGGCCCTTCATCTCAAGCACCGCTCCGCTGGGCCCTTCAAGTCAAGCACCGCTGGCCCATTGGCAGAAGGGGCAGGCCAGGATCTGTGTCGGGCAGGGCTGCACGATGCACTCTGGGCACCATGCCTCCTCCATTACCAGTGGAGTCTGTAATCCACTTGAGAGACTGTGGCTTTGCACTCCCCAGGATGTAACAGTGGGCAAGCCACCCACTGTAGAGACTTGTGAGACTGTGGCTTTGCACTCCCCAGGATGGCACAGTGGGCAAGCCACCCACTGTAGAGACTTGTGAGACTGTGGCTTTGCACTCCCCAGGATGGCACAGTGGGCAAGCCACCCACTGTAGAGACTTGTGAGACTGTGGCTTTGCACTCCCCAGGATGGGACAGTGGCCATGGAGGCCCCTCGTGGATCTGGCGTCGTGGACTCATGTGGCTGAGGTGCCTCCCCTTCCCCCTGAGGTGCCTGTAGTTCTTCTATCTGATGCCCCTGCAGTGTTCTCTCCAATGGATTCGGGTCTCCTGTGTGGGCTTTGCCCATGTGTTGAGGCCCATTGGCCCACGTACAATGACTGAAACTCAATTTGGACTGGACAATTTACATATGTGTATATAGTTATAGATGTTGGAAATAATTTTTTACTTAGCCTTACAATATATTTGAATTTCATGATCATTTTATTTTGTCTTGGCATTCTTCCGGGGGTTTGGGGGGGTGTCACTCTGAGTTGTTGCTCTGCATTGATGTGTAGGTAGTTGTGGGTGAGGGTGGGTGTGTCGCATATGTGTGTGCCCGTAATCTTTTCTCCTCCCCCCTCCCCTGTGTCGTAGGTGCAGTACTCACCGTTGTCTTCTGCGCCGGCGTTCGTGCTCCTGGTAAAGGAGCAGGTAGACAATAGCTGGTAGGATGTGTAGTTCTGGTTCCATGCTGTCCAGATTCATCGTGGAGTGTGTAGAGGTGAGCGTTTTCCTGTTCGTAGTCTGTTTCCGCCGTGTTTTTATCGGCGGGGCTCCCGCCCCGGAAAAGGTGGCGGATTGGTGAGTTGTGATAGGGTGGGCAGTACATTGTCTCCCGCCTGTCTGTTGGCGGTCACCGCCGCGCTGTTTGTTTGTCCCGCCGTGGCGGTCGGAGTGTTAAAGTGGCGGTCTGTGTTGGCGGTTTCCGCCAGGGTCAGAATTCATTTTTTTTGACCGCCTGCCTGTTGGCAGGTTGGCTGCCGCTTTAACACCGACCGCCAGGGTTGGAATGACCCCCTCAGTGTCTGGATTTTATACAGGTATTTCAAAATGGAGGGCATTCACATGCTCAGAGATATTCTGCAGAAAGGGGACTGGATGGTCTGACTGGACCTGAAGTGTGCTTCTCTTTCTGTCACCATTTTTCCCCATACAGGAGATTCCTTCAATCCCTGTGGTGAGGTCATTGTCTGGAATTTACATCTCTCCCCTTTGAGTTGTCTTCAGCCCCATGGTGTTTCACCAAACTGATGAGACCAGTAGTGGAGTCCCTCGGAGTTCGTCTGATTGTGTATCTAGAGGATCTTCTGTTGATGGCACAAGATCCTCATATGCTCATGATTCATATCTCCTGGACATCTAGCTTCTACAAGGCTGGGGACTTATAGTCAACTCTTATAAATCTCTGTTGTCCCCTTCCCAGCAGATAGAATTTATGGATTTCCATATAGATTCAGAGGGAGATTTCCTCCCAGAGAATTGAGGTCTGCGTTATCCAGACAGATTGTATCATTGAGGTCAGTCGCCAGGAATGTGGGTCTCCTCGCCTCATCGATTCAAGCCATTTGTCATATGCATTATTCTCAAGGACTTAAACAACAACATCATTGTTGATAAATTTCAGCTTCCAAAGATTAGCAGGATGTTTGCTGTGTCTAAGTGGGTTAAATGGTTCTCCACTATTCAATTTTCTTCCCCTTACTATCAAAGACATTTATAGCTAGAGAGTGAAACGTTAACAGCTTTATCACTACAGTGGGGTGTTTTCAGTATGTATGTATGTGTCATGACTTGCTCCAGCTTTTGTGCTATTAAAATTAGCTGGGAAACAGTCCTTCCATGGACCTGATTGGCTGTCTTCCTATGCTTGATCTGGAAGACCCAGCTAGTGCATCTCAACCTTAGCAGCCTATGAACCAGTCTCTGCATTATTCGACACGCCTGCCATTCTTCAGCGTCTACTGGTGCTCTCGAACTCAGGGAAGGGCTCCAGGGACATCCTGAACTCATTACCTTCCTTGTCTATAGAGTATCAGATAAGAAGAAAGTGGATAGGCATTGTGTTCTGTTAAATGTTACACCATTTTTTGAGATTTTTACATCTGCCTCATTATTTATAAGAACTCATAATGTGGGTGGTCCCTTTAATATACCGGTAGGAGAGAACATTAAAATAGAGACATCCCATCTTCTTCATAGTGTTGCTCTCTTCTGTCTCCTTTTCTCATTTTAACATATTATAAGGCAATAGGGACCATCGTGAGGACCTCCAGAACCTGAGTTGGTAACCCCTGTTTCAGCTTCGTTTTACAGTTCATATTTTTTCATTTTAGTTTTTACATATTTTTATCAGCTTGCTTTTATTCTAAGAAGACAAGGAACAAGCTACTTGTTTAGTTAGCCTTTACATAATACGTAAGTTAGTACTTTCTGTCCAAGGCTAAAGAACACTTTACACAATATGCTAGAATGTGTCGCCCGTTCAGGGGACCCCAGACACAGCATTCCATCAGAACTGTACTTACAACACAGTATGGTTTATTATATAAACGGTGGACTGACTAGAGGGGACAGAGGGCATTCCGGCTAATTCCGGCATTCCGGCTAATTCCGGCTATCAATCAATCAATCAATCAACCATTTGTTAAGTGCGCTACTCACCCGATAGGGTCTCAAGGTGCTGTTGGGGGGGGGGGGTGGGCGCTACTGCTCGAATAGCCAGGTCTTGAGACACTCTATGTAGGTCAGAAGGTCCTGGGTCAGACGTAGGTTGATGGGGAGGGAGTTCCAGGTCTTGGCAGCGAGGTGGGAGAAGGATCTGCCGCTGGTTGTGGTATGGTGGATGCGGGGGACGGTGGCGAGGGCGAGGTTGGCGGAGTGGAGCTGGCGTGTCGGGACGTGGAAGTTGAGACACTCGTTGAGGTAGGCAGGGCCGGCGTCGTGGAGAGCCTTGTGAGCGTGTATCAAGAGTTTGAAGATGATCCTTTTGTTGACCGGGAGCCAGTGGAGGTCTCTGAGGTGGGCTGAGATGTGTTTGTGGCGAGGGAGGATAAGGATGAGTCGTGCTGAGGCGTTCTGAATGCGCTGAAGTTTTCTCTGGAGCTTGGCCGTTGTTCCAGCGTAGAGTGTGTTGCCATAGTCCAGTCTGTTGCTGACGAGGGCGTGGGTGTCCGTCCTTCTGGTTTCAATGGGGATCCATCTGAAGGTCTTGCGAAGCATGCAGAGGGTGTTGAAACATGAGGATGAGATGGCGTTGACTTGCTGGGTCATAGTGAGCGATGAGTCCAGTATGAAGCTGAGGTTGCATGCGTGGGTGGTGGGAGTTGGAGCTGCTCTTAGAGTGGCAGGCCAACAGGAGTCGTCCCATGCTGATTTGTTGCAGCCGAGGATGACGATCTCTGTCTTATCCGAGTTTAGTTTGAGGTGGCTTACCTCCATCCAGCTGGCGATAGTGTGAAGTCCGTTGTGGAGGTTGGTCTTGGCGGTAGCGGCGTCCTTCGTGAGTGAGAGGATCAGTTGTGTGTCCTGGGATGCATGCTGTATGACATACAGCTCAGCTTGCACTGATCTATCAGCCTCCTGAGAGGATTGCCATCTACATCACAGACTAACTCCTGACACTGTTTCCAGGTATGGAGCTAATCCCTTCGATCGGACCAGGCAGAAGATTACACCCTCTGTGCTCTCTCATCGTAGAGGTTAGGTAGGAACCTCTAGAACATCTAGAACTACATAAATCATGGTTGGATTGTTTATCTTTTTTTACCATGTTTGTAATGCTGATGACTTTGCTTTGTTTCATCTGCTTAATTATTGCAGTTTACACTTTATATGCCAGAATGCAACTGTTTCAATAGATGTATTGAAAACCTATCCTTTTGTGTCTCGCCTTGGCATGCATGAGTAATAATATGAAAGAGGGTAAGATCTGTTTCCACGACTTCCCTCTGGAGTCAAAGTGTCATGTTCCGGTTGTCATAATCACTTTCCACCATGGTAGGTTTGGTGGTTTGGGTGAGGCACTGTGAGCTAGCCAGGTGTTAGGCTGACAGTTACTAATGGTATGGATGGACTAAGTCTCTCACTCTCTGCTGTCCTAAACATGCAGTCCTATGATCTGAGTAGGAACCGCATAAAAGGGTGATTCTCTCTTTAGTGTTTTTACTGGGGGGATGGGGGTTGGTGGATTAGAGCCTGTTCCTCCACATGGATCCCTGCAGAGTTGTGACAGTATGCAATTCAGCCTTGCATTAGCAGCTGCTTTTGTTTTCATTGGCTCATATATCAATTAATCAAAGGTTTTGTAGAGCACACAGCTACTCAAGGAGTGTCCCGGCACTCTTGACCACCTGTAACCGACTTCTTGACCACCTGTAACTGAAACAGTTATATATCAATCACTTAAGGATGTGAAGGAAGTAATATTTGTTCAGGATGACATATTAGTGATGGGTAGGTAAGAACAAGTGTGAATATGATGAGTGCTTGCAGGACATTTTGAGAATTTTAACCTAAAAAGGAATTGGTAAAAGCCATAAGAGAGGCACCATCCCCAGTAAACTAGGATGAACAGAGAGTTAACAGAATTTTATTTAAAATTTGTTCATAACTTTGCAGAAAATAACTTAGGCCCTCCTTATGAACACAGCGGTCGAAACCACTGTGTTCATGCTGGCAGTCAAACTACTGACCACCTGCGCCCCCGGATCCCTGCCGACCGTATAATGAACATTCCTGTGGGCCGGCAGGGGGAAACATTGTTTGCCAGGAATGCCTGGCCGGGACATTGATGGCGGCTCCACATAGAAATCGGGCAGTGAACCGCGCGATGGGGCACTGCACAGGGGCCCCAGCTCTGCCCATGCCAAGTGCATGGGCAGTGCAGGAGCCCCCAGGGATGACCCGGTGCACCCCCTCCACCAGCCTTTCCCTGGCAGGTTTGGCTGGAGGCTTAGGGATAATTATCCAAGTGGCAGCACCGCTGCCTTGTCGGATAATGATTGCGACCGCCGCCAGGCTGCATGACGGAGGCAGCCTGGCGGTGAGTGGCGGCCCTCATAGTGTTCATTATGTGGCGGTGTGACCCGCCATGCCGGCTGGCGGGTTTTCCCACCACCACCGGCATGACGGGCCACACCGCCATGATCATAATGACCACCTGAGTCTTTTAGATAACTGCTAACGACCAAGATGAAGTTTTGTTGGTCTGGGGTGTGGCCAAGATGGCTACTTCACAAGTTGCATAGCGAGGGGCTCGTGAACCCAAGCCCATAAATAAGTATCCTGCCCTAACACCGAAGCCTCCACTGCTGCACAAATTGTCGCATGAATGTCTGTGACAACAACAATTGTGGTGCTGGGCACGCCACATTGATGTTTGAGCCGGGCTGGACCAGAGGAGAATATGCAACAGGCCAGGCCCATCGATAGTGGAGGGGCCGGCTGCGAGGAATGGCTTGCCGTGGCTGAGGACCCATGGGCCTGGAGGGCCCAAACCCCCACCCTTGCATTATCTCACTTGGACCCCCTCACGGAGGAGTCGGCGACCACAGCTGGGACGTGGACCAACCTCACTGGCAATCCATCAGCGGCCACGTTTGTGGGGGAGGCGGCAGCAGTGGTGAAGACGAGGAGGAGCAGGAAGCCGCCTGGCGTGACTGAAGACTCCGGAGACTGGGGACCCCGATCCCCGCCCTAGAATCATCTCAATCAAATTCCCTTGGGGAGAAGTCAGTGAACGCAGCTGGGTAGAGAATCGATCTCGCAGACACTCCATCAGCAGGCGCAACTGTACAAAGGCAGCAATTGAGGAAAAGTCACAGGGGGTCATTCTAATCGGGAACCGCCAGAAGACCGTACCGCGGTCAAAAGACCGCGGCGGTCATTCTGAGTTTCCCGCTGGGCTGGCGGGCGACCGCCAGAAGACCGCCCGCCAGCCCAGCGGGAAACCCCCTTCCACGAGGATGCCGGCTCCGAATGGAGCCGGCGGAGTGGAAAGGGTGCGACGGGTGCAGTTGCACCCGTCGCGATTTTCAGTGTCTGCTATGCAGACACTGAAAATCTTTGTGGGGCCCTGTTAGGGGGCCCCTGCAGTGCCCATGCCATTGGCATGGGCACTGGAGGGGCCCCCAGGGGCCCCACGACACCCGTTCCCACCAACCAGGTTCTGGCGGTCAAAACCGCCAGAACCACGCTGGCGGAAAGGGGGTCGTAATCCCCATGGCGGCGCTGCCTGCAGCGCCACCATGGAGGATTCCTCAGGCCAGGGGAAAACCGGCGGGAAACCGCCGGCTTCCCTTTTCTTACCGCGGCTTTACCGCTGCGGTCAGAATTGGCCTGGATGCACCGCCAGCCTGTTGGCAGTGCATCCGCGGTCCCCGGCCCTGGCGGTCTATGACCGCCAGGGTCAGAATGACCGCCACAGTGTGGCCTACCGTGGCCTTGAGGAAGCCGCAAAGAGGGTCATCCAGAACCTCCACCGCTGCTACATACTGTGGTAAGGAAAACCAAACAATCCCATGGCAGTGCCCAGCGGCTGCTCCCCTCCCCCTCTGCACCCTCCTGGAGTAAATTACTAACTGTGCAGAGAGAGGTCACGTACTGGCAGTAATCAACCTGTAGGGCCACTCACTGAAGGCAATACTAGCCTAGGGAACAACTGAGGCACAACTATCAATACCCCCTGTAAAAATAGAGTGTATTACCTCCCACATGGTTCTTCTGGGACAAGGAGCACACCACTCAGCCCCCTAGCCAACAGGGGGGCATCGATGCTTAGGCCACATGATTTTCCAACATCGAGTGCCACTACACTCTCTTGGGCTCTCACAATAATATTACCGACAACGGGGTGAGCCACGGGGAGTGCTGAGCCTACCATGCACCACCTAGCAAGAACTCAAACACTAAGGTGACTCTTTCTCATTACCTCGAGCCACAGCGACCCAGCTACCACCCACCATGGTAGTAGGTGCACAAAAGTCTATCCCATTCAGTTAATAACACCTCTTGATGATGCAAGATCCTTATCGCAATGGGCCACACAAAAAAGGACAGATCAATAGCAGGAGCGGCTGGCACACAGGGCAGTGGAATTCAGGGAGAACAACCACACATCCAGGAAGATTCCTTGAGCAGCATCCTGGCAGTGCTCTCGTGCAGGTTTGATGAGATGCTATCCACTGTGCTAGACATCAAAACCATGTTGGAATCCAAGATCGACTCACTAAGGATAGATATGGGCTTAATGAGTTAAGATCATAAGAAATTGGAAGAACGAGTCAAATCCGCAGAATCCAACCTCGCCTCCTTCAGGCTGTCAGTTTTGGATGCCACTGCACACATTAAGGCCCTACAAAAAAAGGTAGCAAACCTCCGACAGCAAGCGGATTATCAGTACGGCAGATCCTGCTGCAACAATGTGTGCATAGTGGGCCTTCCATGGCAAGTAGAAGGCCCAAGCATGGAACTATACCTCGAAGAATGGTTCTCATCAGCAATCCTTCAGGGCAAACACTCAACCTTTTTCTCTGTGGAGCATGCACACAGGGTGCCAGGCAGGCTGCTCCTGCTGGCAATGGGCGTCTCACACATTTCTCAGACGCTTGACGAAATCTACACCCCTTTACAAAAGAGTACTCTTTCCTTTCCGGATTACACAACCTACACACTAGAATAGACCTTTTTTACTGCAGACCTGGGGTACTTTCAAAGGTCGGTAGCGCTGAATAACTTGGGCACACCTTATCTGACCACTGTCCCTTACAGCTCTGGCTAAAATGGGGCCATGAACATCCAAACATACCCACATGGAGACTCCTGGTGTCAGCCCCACAGGACCAGGCATTTCGTGATACCATGCTAGACCATATCACTACATACTTTGAGATTAACAAAGGCATGGCCTCTAACACTGGCATTGAATGGGACGCATGCGAAATAGTCCTCCGGGGCCACACAATTAAGACAGTTTATGGCACCAAGCAAGGTTCCATCAGGAGCTACTGACGTTAGAAACTGACATACAATGATATGAGCAGATGATGCCACCTGTCAGTGGCCGCCACATTAGCATGGACACGAATTGACTACAGGGAAACATTAGACCGACTAGGCAAAATAGACTACAGAGAACACCAAAGGAAAGAAACATGTGGATTTTGATAAGGCAGGTAAACTCAAAGCCTGGCTCATATGTTCGGACTGCCCTAGGGTTCCAGTCACCGATATTCGCAACAAGACGGGTCAACAACTCAACACACAGGAGTCCATCAATTTGGCCTTTCGCTCTTATTATTCCACATTATACTCAGCCCCCAAGCAGACAGATGAGGACTACATTGGGGCATTCTTAAAAACTGCTCCCTTGATACGCCTTCAGGAATCCATGAGCCCTGACCTGGAGACACCGCTATTAGACTCTGAAATCTCAGAAGCATTTAAACAAATGGCACGCAGAAAAACGCCTGGGACTGACATATGGTTGATTGAATTTTATCCCACCTATCAAAAACAACTAATCCCCCAGTTGTTGAGGGTATATAACTTTGCTTATTCCACTGGGATACTACCTGCTTCAATGGGTGAAGCGGTACTGGTGGTTTTAGCTAAACCAGACAGAGATCCTCAATTGATGGGGTCCTTCCATCCCCTCTCCTCCCTAAACGGGGACTATAAGATTCTAGGAAAGGTGCTGGCAAATCAGCTCATTCTCATAGTACAAAGTGTAATTCACCCCAACCAGAATGGGTTCATCCCTGGCAGGAACACCTTTATGAACCTAAGTTGCCCATTCATGCTTATGGGTTGGGCGAGTTCCATGGGTGCACACCCTGGGTAGCAGCACTAAATAAAGAAAAGGTGTTCATCACTTTGGGCTGGGAATACCTGCTGGAAGCCCTCAAAAGAATGGACATAGGCCCCTACTTTCTCAAATGGATTGCCCTGCTCTCTAACACCCCACTAGCACGGGTCAAAACCTGACACGTTATCTCCAACCCGTTTGGTATTGAACTAGGCACTCGTCAGGGTTGCCCTGTGTCGCCACTGATATTTGCACTGCAATGGAACCCCTGGTGTGTACCCTACATGCACGAACACCGAAGTGGGGAAACCAGGCCGGGCACAGTTGGCATGTAATATCATTGTATGCTGACGACGTCTTGGTATACCTGTGCAATGATGCGATAGCACTGAGCCATTTGATGGACCTCCTGCAACATTTGGTGGGACATCGGGACTGAAGGTGAACTGGGAGATATCTTGCCTATTCCCTCTTATGGCTTTGCCAGAGGAGCAATGGGGAAGACTCCGCTTACCCTACTCCCATGGGTGTATGACTCCATTAAATATTTCGGCATCAGAATCTATCACTCTGAGAAGGACCTGATAGATGGAAATATAGGCAGGGCCCTTACGGTAGTGAGGTTGTCCCTTCAGTTTTGGACTTCCCTCCTCCTCTCCTCGGCGGGTAGGATCACCACCTCCGAGATGTTAGTACTCCCAAGGCTCCTACACTTTTTTTCTGCCATCCCCATCCTGCTGTCCCGCAGGCTGTTTTCTGATATGCGCTCTATGTTGACATCACTAATATGGGGCAAGGGAAGACACCAGGTGGCCCTCTCCAAACTATGGGGGTCATTCCAACCCTGGCGGTCGGTGTTAAAGCGGCGGCTAACCCGCCAACAGGCTGGCGGTTAAAAAAATGGAATTCTGACCCTGGCGGAAACCGCCAACAGAGACCGCCACTTTAACACTCCGACCGCCACGGCGCGACAAACAAACAGCGCGGCGGTCACCGCCAACAGACAGGCGGGAGACAATGTACCTCCCACCCTATCACAACCCACCAATCCGCCACCTTTTCCGGGGCGGTAGCCCCGCCGATAAAAACACGGCGGAAACAGACATTTCAAACCGAAAACGCTCACCTCCATACACCCCACGAGGAATCTGGACAGCATGGAATCCGAATTACACATCCTACCAGCTATTGTATTCCTGTATTCCTGCTCATCTGCCAGGAGCACGAACGCCGGCGCAGAAGACAACAGTGAGTACTGCACCTACGACACAGGGGACAGGGGAGGAGAAAATATTACGGGGACACACATACGCGACACCCCCACCCCCACCCACTACAACACACACATCAATGCATAGCAATACATCACTGTTACAACCCCCAAACCCCCCCGAAAGAATGCAAAGACAAAAGGAATAGATCATAAACAGTCGAATATATTGTATTATTGCCTTATAAAAATATCACACATTTAAAACTGATATATACATAAATATTAAAATTCCGATAATTCTAGCTGTCATTGTCCGTGGACCACTGGGCTCAAATCACATGGGCAAGGCCCACACAAGATACCTGACACCAACGGAGAGAACACTGCAGGGGCATCAGATAGAAAAACTACAGGCACCTCAGGGGGAAGGGAAGGGGGGGCACCTCAGCCACATGAGTACACGACGCCAGATCCACGAGGGGCCTCCATGCCCACTGTCCCATCCTGGGGAGTGCAAAGCCACAGTCTCACAAGTCTGTACAGTGGGTGGGTTGCCCGCTGTGCCATCCTGGGGAGTGCAAAGCCACAGTCTCTCAAGTCTCTACAGTGGTAGGCTTGCCCACTGCCATATCCTGGGGAGTGCAAAGCCACAGTCTCTCAAGTCTCTACAGTGGGTGGGTTGCCCACTGTGCCATCCTGGGGAGTGCAAAGCCACAGTCTCTCTAGTCTCTACAGTGGGTGGCTTGCCCACTGTACCATCCTGGGGAGTGCAAAGCCACAGTCTCTCAAGTTGATAACAGTCTCCACTGGTACTGGAGGGGGACTAGTGCCCAGAGTGCCTCGTGCAGCCCTGCCCGACACAGATGCGGGCCTGCCCCTTCCGCCAATGGGCCAGCGGTGCTTGAGATGAAGGGCCCAGTTCAGCGGTGCTTGAGATGAAGGGCCCAGTTCAGCGGTTCTTGAGACGGCAGTGCCCAGCGGAGCGGTGCTTGAGATGAAGGGCCCAGTTCAGCGGTGCTTGAGATGAAGGGCCCAGTTCAGCGGTTCTTGAGACGGCGGTGCCCAGCGGAGCGGTTCTTGAGATGGCGGTGCCCAGTTCAGCGGTGCTTGAGACGGCGGTGCCCAGTTCAGCGGTGCTTGAGACGGCGGTGCCCAGTTCAGCGGTGCTTGAGACGGCGGTGCCCTGTTCAGCGGTTCTTGAGACGGCTGTGCCCAGCGGAGCGTTGCTTGAGATGAAGGGCCCAGTTCAGCGGTGCTTGAGATGAAGGGCCAGTTCAGCGGTTCTTGAGACGGCGGTGCCCAGCGGAGCGGTTCTTGAGACGGCGGTGCCCAGTTCAGCGGCGCTTGAGACGGCGGTGCCCAGTTCAGCGGTGCTTGAGACGGCGGTGCCCAGTTCAGCGGTGCTTGAGACGGCGGTGCCCTGTTCAGCGGTGCTTGAGACGGCGGTGCCCTGTTCAGCAGTGCTTGAGACGGCGGTGCCCAGTTCAGCGGTGCTTGTTTGAAAGAGCCCTGTTCAGCGGTGCTTGATTGAAAGGGCCCTGTTCAGCGGTGCTTGAGACGGCGGTGCCCTGTTCAGCGGTTCTTGAGACGGCGGTGCCCAGTGGAGCGGTTCTTGAGACGGCGGTGCCCTGTTCAGCGGTGCCCAGTTCAGCGGTGCTTGTTTGAAAGGGCCCTGTTCAGCGGTTCTTGAGACGGCTGTGCCCAGCGGAGCGTTGCTTGAGATGAAGGGCCCAGTTCAGCGGTGCTTGAGATGAAGGGCCCAGTTCAGCGGTTCTTGAGACGGCGGTGCCCAGCGGAGCGGTTCTTGAGACGGCGGTGCCCAGTTCAGCGGTGCTTGAGACGGCGGTGCCCAGTTCAGCGGTGCTTGAGATGGCGGTGCCCAGTTCAGGGGTGCTTGAGACGGCGGTGCCCTGTTCAGCAGTGCTTGAGACGGCGGTGCCCAGTTCAGCGGTGCTTGTTTGAAAGGGCCCTGTTCAGCGGTGCTTGATTGAAAGGGCCCTGTTCAGCGGTGCTTGAGACGGCGGTGCCCTGTTCAGCGGTTCTTGAGACGGCGGTGCCCAGTAGAGCGGTTCTTGAGACGGCGGTGCCCTGTTCAGCGGTGCTTGAGACGGCGGTGCCCAGTTCAGCGGTGCTTGTTTGAAAGGGCCCTGTTCAGCAGTGATTGATTGAAAGGGCCCTGTTCAGCGGTTCTTGAGACGGCGGTGCCCAGCGGAGCGGTGCTTGAGACGAAGGGCCCAGCGGAGCGGTGCTTGAGATGAAGGGCCCAGCGGAGCGGTGCTTGAGATGAAGGGCCCAGTTCAGCGGTGCTTGAGATGAAGGGCCCAGTTCAGCGGTTCTTGAGACGGCAGTGCCCAGCGGAGCGGTTCTTGAGACGGCGGTGCCCAGCGGAGCGGTGCTTGAGATGAAGGGCCCAGCGGAGCGGTGCTTGAGATGAAGGGCCCAGCAGAGCGGTGCTTGAGATGAAGGGCCCAGTTCAGCGGTGCTTGAGACGGCGGTGCCCAGTTCAGCGGTGCTTGAGACGGCGATGCCCTGTTCAGCGGTTCTTGAGACAGCGGTGCCCAGCGGAGCGGTGCTTGAGATGAAGGGCCCTGTTCAGCGGTGCTTGAGACGGCGGTGCCCAGTTCAGCGGTGCTTGAGACGGCGGTGCCCTGTTCAGCGGTTCTTGAGACGGCTGTGCCCAGCGGAGCGTTGCTTGAGATGAAGGGCCCAGTTCAGCGGTGCTTGAGATGAAGGGCCCAGTTCAGCGGTTCTTGAGACGGCGGTGCCCAGCGGAGCGGTTCTTGAGACGGCGGTGCCCAGTTCAGCGGTGCTTGAGACGGCGGTGCCCAGTTCAGCGGTGCTTGAGACGGCGGTGCCCTGTTCAGCAGTGCTTGAGACGGCGGTGCCCAGTTCAGCGGTGCTTGTTTGAAAGGGCCCTGTTAAGTAATGCTTGATTGAAAGGGCCCTGTTCAGCTGTGCTTGAGACGGCGGTGCCCTGTTCAGCGGTTCTTGAGACGGCGGTGCCCAGTGGAGCGGTTCTTGAGACGGCGGTGCCCTGTTCAGCGGTGCTTGAGACTGCGGTGCCCAGTTCAGCGGTGCTTGTTTGAAAGGGCCCTGTTCAGCGGTGCTTGATTGAAAGGGCCCTGTTCAGCGGTTCTTGAGACGGCGGTGCCCAGCGGAGCCGTGCTTGAGATGAAGGGCCCAGCAGAGCGGTGCTTGAGATGAAGGGCCCAGCGGAGCGGTGCTTGAGATGAAGGGCCCAGCGGAGCGGTGCTTGAGATGAAGGGCCCAGTTCAGCGGTTCTTGAGACGGTGGTGCCCAGCGGAGCGGTTCTTGAGACGGCGGTGCCCAGCGGAGCGGTGCTTGAGATGAAGGGCCCAGCGGAGCGGTGCTTGAGATGAAGGGCCCAGCGGAGCGGTGCTTGAGATGAAGGGCCCAGTTCAGCGGTGCTTGAGATGAAGGGCCCTGTTCAGCGGTTCTTGAGACGGCGGTGCCCAGCGGAGCGGTGCTTGAGATGGCGGTGCCCAGTTCAGCGGTGCTTGAGACGGCGGTGCCCAGCGGAGCGGTTCTTGAGATGGCAGTGCCCAGTTCAGCGGTGCTTGTTTGAAAGGGCCCTGTTCAGCGGTGCTTGATTGAAAGGGCCCTGTTCAGCGGTGCTTGAGACGGCGGTGCCCTGTTCAGCGGTTCTTGAGACGGCGGTGCCCAGTGGAGTGGTTCTTGAGACGGCGGTGCCCTGTTCAGCGGTGCTTGAGACGGCGGTGCCCAGTTCAGCGGTGCTTGTTTGAAAGGGCCCTGTTCAGCGGTGATTGATTGAAAGGGCCCTGTTCAGCGGTTCTTGAGACGGCGGTGCCCAGCGGAGCGGTGCTTGAGATGAAGGGCCCAGCGGAGCGGTGCTTGAGATGAAGGGCCCAGTTCAGTGGTGCTTGAGATGAAGGGCCCAGTTCAGCGGTTCTTGAGACGGCGGTGCCCAGCGGAGCGGTTCTTGAGACGGCGGTGCCCAGCGGAGCGGTGCTTGAGATGAAGGGCCCAGCGGAGCGGTGCTTGAGATGAAGGGCCCAGCGGAGCGGTGCTTGAGATGAAGGGCCCAGTTCAGCGGTGCTTGAGACGGCGGTGCCCAGTTCAGCGGTGCTTGAGACGGCGGTGCCCTGTTCAGCGGTTCTTGAGACGGCGGTGCCCAGCGGAGCGGTGCTTGAGATGAAGGGCCCTGTTCAGCGGTGCTTGAGACGGCGGTGCCCAGTTCAGCGGTGCTTGAGACGGCGGTGCCCTGTTCAGCGGTTCTTGAGACGGCTGTGCCCAGCGGAGCGTTGCTTGAGATGAAGGGCCCAGTTCAGCGGTGCTTGAGATGAAGGGCCCTGTTCAGCGGTTCTTGAGACGGCGGTGCCCAGCGGAGCGGTGCTTGAGATGAAGGGCCCTGTTCAGCGGTGCTTGAGACGGCGGTGCCCAGTTCAGCGGTGCTTGAGACGGCGGTGCCCTGTTCAGCGGTTCTTGAGACGGCTGTGCCCAGCGGAGCGTTGCTTGAGATGAAGGGCCCAGTTCAGCGGTGCTTGAGATGAAGGGCCCAGTTCAGCGGTTCTTGAGACGGCGGTGCCCAGCGGAGCGGTTCTTGAGACGGCGGTGCCCAGTTCAGCGGTGCTTGAGACGCCGGTGCCCAGTTCAGCGGTGCTTGAGACGGCGGTGCCCAGTTCAGCGGTGCTTGAGACGGCGGTACCCTGTTCAGCAGTGCTTGAGACGGCGGTGCCCAGTTCAGCGGTGCTTGTTTGAAAGGGCCCTGTTCAGCAGTGCTTGATTGAAAGGGCCCTGTTCAGCTGTGCTTGAGACGGCGGAGCCCTGTTCAGCGGTTCTTGAGACGGCGGTGCCCAGTGGAGCGGTTCTTGAGACGGCGGTGCCCTGTTCAGCGGTGCTTGAGACGGCGGTGCCCAGTTCAGCGGTGCTTGTTTGAAAGGGCCCTGTTCAGCGGTGCTTGATTGAAAGGGCCCTGTTCAGCGGTTCTTGAGACGGCGGTGCCCAGCGGAGCGGTGCTTGAGATGAAGGGCCCAGCGGAGCGGTGCTTGAGATGAAGGGCCCAGCGG
Source organism: Pleurodeles waltl (assembly GCF_031143425.1). Classification (NCBI taxonomy): domain Eukaryota; kingdom Metazoa; phylum Chordata; class Amphibia; order Caudata; family Salamandridae; genus Pleurodeles; species Pleurodeles waltl. Next base: position 136,880,894 of record NC_090445.1, on the reverse strand, counting down.
AGCGGTGCTTGAGATGAAGGGCCCAGTTCAGCGGTGCTTGAGATGAAGGGCCCAGTTCAGCGGTGCTTGAGATGAAGGGCCCAGTTCAGCGGTTCTTGAGACGGCGGTGCCCAGCGGAGCGGTTCTTGAGACGGCGGTGCCCAGTTCAGCGGTGCTTGAGACGGCGGTGCCCAGTTCAGCGGTGCTTGAGACGGCGGTGCCCTGTTCAGCAGTGCTTGAGACGGCGGTGCCCAGTTCAGCGGTGCTTGTTTGAAAGGGCCCTGTTAAGTAATGCTTGATTGAAAGGGCCCTGTTCAGCTGTGCTTGAGACGGCGGTGCCCTGTTCAGCGGTTCTTGAGACGGCGGTGCCCAGTGGAGCGGTTCTTGAGACGGCGGTGCCCTGTTCAGCGGTGCTTGAGACTGCGGTGCCCAGTTCAGCGGTGCTTGTTTGAAAGGGCCCTGTTCAGCGGTGCTTGATTGAAAGGGCCCTGTTCAGCGGTTCTTGAGACGGCGGTGCCCAGCGGAGCCGTGCTTGAGATGAAGGGCCCAGCAGAGCGGTGCTTGAGATGAAGGGCCCAGCGGAGCGGTGCTTGAGATGAAGGGCCCAGCGGAGCGGTGCTTGAGATGAAGGGCCCAGTTCAGCGGTTCTTGAGACGGTGGTGCCCAGCGGAGCGGTTCTTGAGACGGCGGTGCCCAGCGGAGCGGTGCTTGAGATGAAGGGCCCAGCGGAGCGGTGCTTGAGATGAAGGGCCCAGCGGAGCGGTGCTTGAGATGAAGGGCCCAGTTCAGCGGTGCTTGAGATGAAGGGCCCTGTTCAGCGGTTCTTGAGACGGCGGTGCCCAGCGGAGCGGTGCTTGAGATGGCGGTGCCCAGTTCAGCGGTGCTTGAGACGGCGGTGCCCAGCGGAGCGGTTCTTGAGATGGCAGTGCCCAGTTCAGCGGTGCTTGTTTGAAAGGGCCCTGTTCAGCGGTGCTTGATTGAAAGGGCCCTGTTCAGCGGTGCTTGAGACGGCGGTGCCCTGTTCAGCGGTTCTTGAGACGGCGGTGCCCAGTGGAGTGGTTCTTGAGACGGCGGTGCCCTGTTCAGCGGTGCTTGAGACGGCGGTGCCCAGTTCAGCGGTGCTTGTTTGAAAGGGCCCTGTTCAGCGGTGATTGATTGAAAGGGCCCTGTTCAGCGGTTCTTGAGACGGCGGTGCCCAGCGGAGCGGTGCTTGAGATGAAGGGCCCAGCGGAGCGGTGCTTGAGATGAAGGGCCCAGTTCAGTGGTGCTTGAGATGAAGGGCCCAGTTCAGCGGTTCTTGAGACGGCGGTGCCCAGCGGAGCGGTTCTTGAGACGGCGGTGCCCAGCGGAGCGGTGCTTGAGATGAAGGGCCCAGCGGAGCGGTGCTTGAGATGAAGGGCCCAGCGGAGCGGTGCTTGAGATGAAGGGCCCAGTTCAGCGGTGCTTGAGACGGCGGTGCCCAGTTCAGCGGTGCTTGAGACGGCGGTGCCCTGTTCAGCGGTTCTTGAGACGGCGGTGCCCAGCGGAGCGGTGCTTGAGATGAAGGGCCCTGTTCAGCGGTGCTTGAGACGGCGGTGCCCAGTTCAGCGGTGCTTGAGACGGCGGTGCCCTGTTCAGCGGTTCTTGAGACGGCTGTGCCCAGCGGAGCGTTGCTTGAGATGAAGGGCCCAGTTCAGCGGTGCTTGAGATGAAGGGCCCTGTTCAGCGGTTCTTGAGACGGCGGTGCCCAGCGGAGCGGTGCTTGAGATGAAGGGCCCTGTTCAGCGGTGCTTGAGACGGCGGTGCCCAGTTCAGCGGTGCTTGAGACGGCGGTGCCCTGTTCAGCGGTTCTTGAGACGGCTGTGCCCAGCGGAGCGTTGCTTGAGATGAAGGGCCCAGTTCAGCGGTGCTTGAGATGAAGGGCCCAGTTCAGCGGTTCTTGAGACGGCGGTGCCCAGCGGAGCGGTTCTTGAGACGGCGGTGCCCAGTTCAGCGGTGCTTGAGACGCCGGTGCCCAGTTCAGCGGTGCTTGAGACGGCGGTGCCCAGTTCAGCGGTGCTTGAGACGGCGGTACCCTGTTCAGCAGTGCTTGAGACGGCGGTGCCCAGTTCAGCGGTGCTTGTTTGAAAGGGCCCTGTTCAGCAGTGCTTGATTGAAAGGGCCCTGTTCAGCTGTGCTTGAGACGGCGGAGCCCTGTTCAGCGGTTCTTGAGACGGCGGTGCCCAGTGGAGCGGTTCTTGAGACGGCGGTGCCCTGTTCAGCGGTGCTTGAGACGGCGGTGCCCAGTTCAGCGGTGCTTGTTTGAAAGGGCCCTGTTCAGCGGTGCTTGATTGAAAGGGCCCTGTTCAGCGGTTCTTGAGACGGCGGTGCCCAGCGGAGCGGTGCTTGAGATGAAGGGCCCAGCGGAGCGGTGCTTGAGATGAAGGGCCCAGCGGAGCGGTGCTTGAGATGAAGGGCCCAGTTCAGCGGTGCTTGAGATGAAGGGCCCAGTTCAGCGGTTCTTGAGACGGCGGTGCCCAGCGGAACGGTTCTTGAGACGGCGGTGCCCAGCGGAGCGGTGCTTGAGATGAAGGGCCCAGTTCAGCGGTGCTTGAGATGAAGGGCCCTGTTCAGCGGTTCTTGATACGGCGGTGCCCAGCGGAGCGGTGCTTGAGATGGCGGTGCCCAGTTCAGCGGTGCTTGAGACGGCGGTGCCCAGCGGAGCGGTTCTTGAGATGGCAGTGCCCAGTTCAGCGGTGCTTGTTTGAAAGGGCCCAGTTCAGCGATGCTTGATTGAAAGGGCTCAGTTCAGCGGTGCTTGTTTGAAAGGGCCCTGTTCAGCGGTTCCGGCCCAGGCATGGGTGTCACTCGCCACCTGGCATGTGGCTGGCAGGGCCTTCCTGCCCATCTGTCCGTTGGCTTGCGGGGCCCTCCTGGGCTGCCGTACCGGGCCTCTGGGTGTCCTCTTGCACACCTGGGAGGGGGCTGGTGGGGGACTCCTGGGCAGCTGGCCTGCTGCCGGACTTGTCGGGCGTGCTGCCCTTCCCACCCTTCCCTGGTCGTCTGTGGCCCTTTGACACCTTTCGCAGTGTGCCAGGTGGCACCCCACTTCCAGACGGAGCCAGGGTAGGGATTTTGGTCCCTGGTGTCCGTGGCCTCTCGCGCCGGGCACTGCTAACTTTTGGGTGCTTTTCCGGGGGTGGGCTGGCCGTGCCTTGGCTCCTCGCCGGAGTTGTTGCCCTTGAGGGTGGGGGACTCCACAGTCCTTGGACAACAGTCCTGATAGGTCCTGGTTTGGTGGTGGCTGAGGTGCTGATTGCAGTCTTATGAGATGGACGGGTTGGGGGAGCTGTTGGAAAGAGGTTAAGGTTGGCAAGGAAAAGCAATTTGGAAAGAGAGTGACGGGTAGGTTTAGTGGGTATGGGAGTGGAGGAAGAGGAAGAGGATGTGGTTGTAGGAGTGTGAAGTCTGGTGTCTTTGGGTGCAGGTGCTTGGGCTGGAGGCTGTCGTGAGGTGGATGGCTGTTGGGTGGGTGGCTGCTTGCGTTTGTGTGGTTTGGAAGAGGGGGTGACAGACACACTGGGAGAGGACACAGGGGACGTGTAAATGGTAGTGGGGGTGGTGACTGCACGTGTGCGGAGTGTTCTGGTGGGTGTGCTGGTGATGGACGTAGTGGCTGAAGATGTTGTGCATGCAAGTGTGAGTGGAGACGTCACAGGGAGGGAGGAGGGAGACGAGGAGGAGGGGGACACAGTGGAGGCAGTGGCTGTTGGTATGTCTGCATGTGGATGTTGCTTGTGTGAATGCTTGTGTGATGTGTGGTGCTTATGTCTGGATGAGCTTCCCTTGGGTGTTGAGGTGTGTGCAGGCTGGTCTGATGGTGTGTCTGGGATAGGCAGAGGTACTGGGGATTGGGTCTGGGTGGAGGAAGTTGGAGGGGGGAGGCTAGAGACAGGGACAATTGCTGCCGTCAGTGCTGAGGCCAGAGCGTTGAACGATCGCTGATGGGCAGCCTGACCCGAATGAATGCTCTCCAGGTATGCATTACTCCGGTGCACCTCCCTTTCTACACCCTGGATGGCATTCAAAAGGGTAGACTGCCCAACAATGATGGTCCTCAGGAGGTCAATGACCTCCTCACTGAGGGCAGCAGGGGTGACTGGGGCAGGGCCTGAGGTGCCTGGGGCGAAGGAGATGCCCACCTTCCTGGGTGAGCGGGCACGGGGCGAAGGCTGAGGGGCTGCTGGGAGAGCGGTGCTGGTGCGCTGGGTGGCGGCTGTACCTGTTGTTGCGGGGGGCACGGATGTTGCCGCCACCACAAGGGAGCTCCCTTCAGAGGACGAGTCGCTGCCACTGACATCAGCACGAGTCCCCGCTGTGGAGCTCCCCTCGCCCTCCGTCTCACTGGTGAAATTCGAGTCAGTTGCATGGCCCGCCATGGCCATGTGAGATGCAGCTCCCTCGTGCTCCGATGCCACTTCTCCTCCGCCTGATGATGCTGATGCACACATGAACAGGAAGACCACAAAAAAGGGGGGGGGAGAAATAAAGACATGTTGACTGCATGGATTACCGCTACCGTTGGTGGACAGGACAGACACAGAAGCCCCCTGCACTACGCCGCGCACTTGGGGTCCACTACGCAATCCGTGGGACATGGCCTACAAGCCTATCGACGACAACTGCACACATAGATGACACAGGGCCATGGATACCTGAACTTGGCACCCTACAGAGGTGGGGGGCGGGGGCACAGGGCCATGCCTTATGGAGGGGCCTAGCCTACAGAATTCGCCCTGGCCTAGGGAGACCCACAGCCCTCCTCCCCCACCCAGACACCTCCACTGCGCGCAAAGTCACCAGAATGAGACTGTACTCACCCCCTTGTGTCTGCTGTGATGTCCTCACGCGCCCATCCAAATCGGGGTAGGCCACCGCCAGGATCCGGGACATCAGGGGGGTCAATTGATGACTGGCACCCCTCCTACGTTGGGAGGCCATCCCCAGCAGAGCCTCTGCCGTCTTCCTGCTCCCGCGGCGGATGTCCTCCCACCTCTTCCGGCAGTGGGTGCCCCGTCTGTTGTGGACCCCCAGGGTCCGGACGTCCTTGGCGATGGCACGCCAAATCGCGATTTTCTGGTGGGCGCTGACCTATGTGACATTTACAGGGAGAGAAAAATTGTCATCACCTTCTGCATGCTCGATGTGAGTGGCCCCCCATCCCCACCCTTGCCATGTGGCACATGCTCTCATCTGCCGTCTGATGCATGACTCAATCGCTCCCCTCCCCACCATCTTTCATCCACCCGACTCAACCCAGGCATTGCCCACAAAGCATGGTCCCAGTGTACTTACCTGTTGGTCTGGAGGACCGTAGAGTAGCGCATACTGGGGGAGGACCCCATCCACGAGTCTCTCCAATTCTTCAGAAGTGAAGGCAGGGGCCCTTTCCCCAGTCGCAGCAGCCATTGTCTCTTCCAGACCGAGGTCACAGCAGCACTTGCAGTGTAGGTCCTCTCCTGTGGAAGATCAGGTATCGAGTGATTAAGCTGATGGAAAATGGCGTTCACGCCCGCGGCGGTGCGTACCGCGGCGGTGCGTACCGCGACCGCCGGCGCACATCGTCATTGGCTCCTGAAACCCATAGGTTTCAATGTGAACCAATGCAGCTTTGCGCCGCGGTCTTCGACCGCCTACCGCCACGGTGTGCCACGCCAGCGCATTGACCTCACATCCCATTGTCACACTTCACAGGTCAGGCAGCCACCATTTCAAGAGCACACATGGCTTAATTTCTACTGCGTCACACATACCTAGGCCTTTCCTCAACACTCATACACACCATTCAATGCATAGTGAATCGTGTTGTGTGCAAGCTGTGGGAACGTACCTGTGGGTTGATTGACTCTGTGCTCGCTGTTGTCCTCCCTAGGCACCGTCCGCTTGGCAATGCGAGGAGATGGAGGAATCTTCCCGTGTACAGACCGCTGGTGGACCTGTCAACAATGGAGGAACGACATGTCATTCTGACATACAGGCTTGACCGAGCCACTATACATGAACTGTGTGCCCAGCTGGAGGCAGACCTGATGTCACCCATCCGCCAACCCACAGGGATCCCCCCTCTAGTGCAGGTGCTGTCAGTACTCCATTTCTTAGCAAGTGGGTCATTTCAAACAACAGTGGCCATATCATCAGGGATGTCTCAACCTATGTTTTCCAAGGTGTTGTCCAGAGTGTTATCTGCCCTGCTCAAACACATGCGGAGCTACATCGTTTTCCCTGAGGTGGGGGATTTGCCTACAGTGAAGGGTGACTTCTATGCCCTTGGACATATCCCCAACATCATAGGTGCCATTGATGGGACCCATGTGGCTTTGGTACCCCCCAGAGAAAGTGAACAGGTGTACAGGAACAGGAAAAGTTATCATTCGATGAATGTACAGATGGTCTGTTTGGCAGACCAGTACATCTCACATGTTAATGCCAAGTTCCCTGGCTCTGTGCATGACGCCTACATCCTGCGCAATAGCAGCATCCCGTATGTGATGGGGCAACTCCAGAGGCACCGTGTGTGGCTATTAGGGGACTCTGGTTACCCCAACCTTTCCTGGCTATTGACCTCAGTGAGGAATCCCAGGACCAGGGCAGAGGAACGCTACAATGAGGCCCACGGGCGGACTAGGAGGGTGATCGAACGCACCTTTGGCCTCCTGAAGGCCAGGTTCAGGTGCCTCCATATGACAGGTGGATCCCTAATGTACTCACCAAAGAAGGTGTGCCAGATCATCGTGGCCTGCTGTATGCTTCACAACCTGGCTTTGCGACGCCAGGTGCCTTTTCTGCAGGAGGATGGTCCAGATGGTGGTGTTGTAGCAGCTGTGGAGCCTGTGGAGAGTGAAGAAGAGGAAGCCGAAGAGGACGACATAGACAACAGGAACACAGTAATAGAGCAATACTTTCAGTGACACACAGGTAAGAGTACACACCAGCATATTACATTTACTTAAAGACTCCTACCTCTCTACTGTCTGACTTTTTCCCCCAGAGTATGGTAACTGTGTTGTGACTTTCCCTTCCGTTTTCAGAGCTGTGGACCCCACTGCGTGACATCTGCTTAGTTTCCCCATGGACTACAGCTGTCTGGCAGCGGTTTTTTGGCATCACAATGTGAATAACAATTTTGGCACTGTCATGTCTAATACATTTGTTAAAATCACAGATAGACTCCAGATTGTTTATGTGCAATAAGTGTGTTTATTCAAGTGCTCTAATTTGGATGGGTGGTTGCAAATCGGTGAGGGGTGATGGTGGAGGATTGTCCATGGCAGAGTCCAGACTATCAGTTTCACAGGTGCATTGTCCAAATGCCTGTGGGAAGTGGAGCAGGGGCAGTTTAAGGTTGGACAGGGTGACAATGTGGGACAGAGGGATGACCATCAGGGCGGTATCCTTTGCTGGCGGGGGTCTTGACATGTTACTCTGGGGGTCATTCTGACCCTGGCGGCCGGTGATAAATCGGCGGCCAACCCGCCAACAGGCAGGCGGTCAAAAAAAAGGTATTCTGACCCCGGCGGGAACCGCCAACACAGCCCGCCACTTTAACACTCCGACCGCCACGGCGGGACAGACAAACAGCTCGGCGGTCACCGCCAACAGCCAGGCGGCAGACAATGTACCGCCCACCCTATCACGACCCACCAATCCGCCACCTTTTCCGGGGCGGGAGCCCCGCTGATAAAAACACGGCAGAAACAGACTACGAACGGGAAAACGCTCACCTATACACACTCCACGAGGAAGGAGGACAGCATGGAGCCCGAATTACACATCCTAACGGCTATTGTCTACCTGCTCATCTACCACGAGTACGAACGCCGGCGCAGACGACAACGGTGAGTACTGCACCTACGACACAGGGGAGGGGGGAGGAGGAAAGCTTACGGGCCAGATCCACGAAGGCTCCACCATGCCCACTGTGCCATCCTGGGGAGTGCAAAGCCACAGTCTCACAAGTCTCTACAGTGGGTGGGTTGCCCACCGTGCCATCCTGGGGAGTGCAAAGCCACAGTCTCACAAGTCTCTACAGTGGGTGGGTTGCCCACCGTGCCATCCTGGGGAGTGCAAAGCCACAGTCTCACAAGTCTCTACAGTGGGTGGGTTGCCCACCGTGCCATCCTGGGGAGTGCAAAGCCACAGGCCATCAGGTGGATTACAGAGACCACTGGTCATGGAGGAGCCATGGTGGGCAGAGTGCGGCGTGAAGGCCTGCCCGACACAGAACCGGGACTGCCAATGGGCCAGCGGTGCTTGAGACGGCGGGGCCCAGCGGAGCGGTGCTTGACAGGAAGGGCCCAGCGGAGCGGTGCCTGAGACGGCGGGGCCCAGCGGAGCGGTGCTTGACAGGAAGGGCCCAGCGGAGCGGTGCTTGACAGGAAGGGCCCAGCGGAGTGGTGCCTGAGACGGCGGGGCCCAGCGGAGCGGTGCTTGACAGGAAGGGCCCAGTGGAGCGGTGCTTGAGACGGTGGGACCCAGCGGAGCGGTGCTTGAGACGGCGGGGCCCAGCGGAGCGGTGTCTTTCTGCACGGCGGGGCCCTCTTCAGCGGTGTCTTTCTGCACGGCGGGGCCCTCTTCAGCGGTGTCTTTCTGCACGGCGGGGCCCTCTTCAGCGGTGTCTTTCTGCACGGCGGGGCCCTCTTCAGCGGTGTCTTTCTGCACGGCGGGGCCCTCTTCAGCGGTGCCTCTCTGCACGGCGGGGCCCTCTTCAGCGGTGTCTTTCTGCACGGCGGGGCCCTCTTCAGCGGTGCTTGTCCAGTCATCCAAGGGAGCCAGACCTGGCCAGGACTCCCTGCTTAGTCGCCCTCCGACCGTGCAGTTGCTGGACCCTTCTGTGACGGAGTCCTGGGCCCGTGGGTGTCCTCCCTCACACCCGGGATGGGGCTTGTGGGGCCCTCCTGGTCCGCGCCCCTGCTGGCTGACCTCTCCGCCCTGCTGCCCTTGCCCTCCTTTGATGCGGCTCTCTGGCCCTTGCCTCCCCTGGATGTTGTGGCAGGTGAGGGCCCAGGACTTCGCTCCTTGGGGGCAGCCGTGTCAGTCTTCTCGCGGCGGCCCCTGATTTTACGGGTCCTCTTCCCAGGGGGGGGGGCTGGCTGTTCCCTTGCTGCTGGCCGATGTATCTGTGCTGGGGAAGGGTGGACTCCAAAACCCCTGCACAACGGTGACACTTGAAGCAGGGCTGGTGGTGGCTGAGGTGCTCTTGGGACTCTTAGCAGATGGAGGGGGTGGGTCAGGTGGGGCAAAGAGGTTAAGTTTGGAGAGGTAAAGTTTTTTAGGACCAATGTAAAGGGTAGGTGTAGTGGGTATGGGAGTGGAGGAAGAGGATGTGGTTGTAGGAGAGTCAGTTGTGCTGTCTTTGGGTGCAGGTGCTTGTGACGTAGGCTGTCGTGAGGTGGTTGGCTGTTGGGTGGGTGGCTGCCTGCGTTTGTGTGTCTTGGAAGAGGGGGTGACAGACACAGTGGGAGAGGACACAGGGGACGTGTAAATGGCAGTGGGGGTGGTGACTGCACGTGTGCGGACTGTACTGGAGGGTGTGCTGGTGATGGAAGTACTGGCTGATGGTGGTGTGCATGCAGGTGTGAGTGGAGACGTCACAGGGAGGGAGGAGGGAGACGAGGAGGTGGGGGACACAGGGGTGGTAGTGACTGTTGGCATGTCTGCATCTGGGTGTTGCTTGGGTGAATGCTTGTGTGATCTGTGGTGCTTATGTCTGGATGAGCTGCCCTTGGGTGTTGAGGTGTGTGCAGGCTGGTCTGATGGTGTGGATGGGATAGGCTGAGGAACAGGAGACAGAGACAGGGTGGAGGCAGATAGTAGAGGGAGGCTGGAAACAGGGACAATGGCTGCCGTCAGTGCTGAGGCCAGAGCATTGAACGATCGTTGATGGGCAGCCTGACCCAAATGAATGCCCTCCAGGTATGCATTCCTCCGATGCACCTCCCTCTCTACCCCCTGGATGGCATTCAAAAGGGTAGACTGCCCAACAATGAGCGTCCTGAGGAGGTCAATGACCTCCGCACTGAGGGCAGCAGGGGTAACGGGGGCAGGGCCTGAGGTGCCTGGGGTGAAGGAGATGCCCGCCTTCTTGGGCGAGCGGGCACGGAGCGAAGGCTGAGGGGCTGCTAGGAGGGCGGAGCTGGTGCGCTGGGTGGCGGCTGTACCTGTAGAGGCGGGGGGCCCGGATGTTGCCGCCACCGCTAGGGAGCTCCCTTCCGAGGACGTGTCGGTGTCGCTGGTGTCACCACGGGTCCCCGTTGTGGTGCTCCCCTCGACCTCCGTATCACTGGTGACCTCGGTGTCTGTACCATGGCCCACCGGGGCCTTGTGAGTTGCAGCTCCCTCGTGCTCCGATGCCAATTCTCCTCCGCCTGATGATGCTAATGCACACATGCACAAGAAGACAAAGAAAAAGGGTGGGGGGAGAAATAAAAACAGGTTGAGTGCATGCATTGTCAACACCGTTGGCGGAGAGGACAGACACAGGAGCCTCCAGCACTACGCCGCACAATCGGGGTACACTACTCAGTACTTGTGACTAGGCCAACAGGTCTGTGGACAACATATGCGCACATGGGTGATGCAGGACCATGGATTGCTGTACTTGGCACCCTACAGAGGTGGGGGGCGGGGGCACAGGGCCATGCCTAAAGGAGGGGACTACACTACAGAAAGCACCCTGGCCTAATGTCACCCACAGCCCTCCTCCCCCACCCAGACACCTCCACTGCGCGTAAAGATAGCAGTATGTGCTGGTACTCACCCCCTTGTGTCTGCTGTGATGTCCTCACGCGCCCATCCAAATCGGGGTAGGCCACCGCCAGGATCCGGGACATCAGGGGGGTCAAGGTACGACTGGCACCCCTCCTACGTTGGGAGGCCATCCCCAGCAGTGACTCGGCGGTCTTCCTGGTCCCGCGGCGGATGTCCTCCCACCTCTTTCAGCAGTGGGTGCCCCGTCTTGTGTGGACCCCCAGGGCCCGGACTTCCTTGGCGATGGCACGCCAAATGTCGACTTTCTGATGGGCGCTGACCTATTTGACATGTACGGGGTGGGAAAGGAATTTTCAACATTTTTCTGGATGTTAGATGTGATTGCCCCCCCCCTCCCCAACCCTGCCATGTGGCACATGCTCTCATCTGTCGTGCCTTGCACTCCTCATTCGCTCCCCACCCCACCATCTTACATCCACCATACACGACCCAGGCATAGCCCATTCAACGTGCACCCAGTGTACTTACCTGTTGGTCTGGAGGACCGTAGAGTAGCGCATACTGGGGTAGGACCCCGTCCACAAGTTTCTCCAACTCTTCTGAAGTGAAGGCAGGGGCCCTTTCCCCAGTCGCAGCACCCATTGTCTCTTCCAGACCGAGGTCACAGCAGCACTTGCAGTATAGGTCCTCTCCTGTGGATGATCAGGTCTTGAGTGATTAAGCAGATAGAAAATGGCGGTCACGCCCGCGGCGGTGCGTACCGCGTCGGTGCGTACCGCGACCGCCGGCGCACATCGTCATTGGCTCCTGAGACCCATAGGGTTCAATGTTAACCAATGCTGCTTTGCGCCGCGGTCTTCGACCGCCTACCGCCACGGTGAGCCACGCCAGCGCAGTGACCTCACATCCCACTGTCACACTTCACAGGTCAGGCAGCCGCCATTTCAAGGGCCCACATGGCCTGATTTCTACTGCGTCACACAGGCCTAGGCCTTGCATTGCCACTCATACAAGCCATTCAATGCATAGCGAATCGTGTAATGTGCAAGCTGTGGGAACGAACCTGAGGGTTGCTTGACTCTGTGCTCCATGTTGTCCTGCCTAGGCACCGTCCGCTGGGACTTGCGAGGAGAAGGATGAATCCTCCCGTGTACCGACCGCTGGTGGACCTGTCGACAATGGAAGAACGACATATTATACTTCGATACCGACTTGACCGAGCCACTATACATGAACTGTGTGCCCAGCTGGAGCCAGACCTGATGTCCCCCATCCGCCAACCCACAAGGATTCCCCCTCTGGTGCAGGTTCTGTCAGTACTCCATTTTTTGGCTAGTGGCTCTTTTCAGACAACAGTGGCCATGTCATCAGGGATGTCTCAGCCTATGTTTTCTAAGGTTTTGTCCAGAGTGTTGTCTGCCCTGATGAAATACATGCGGAGATACATTGTTTTCCCTGAGTAGGCTGATTTGGCCACTGTGAAGGGTGATTTCTATGCCCTTGGACATATCCCCAACATCATTGGTGCCATTGATGGGACCCATGTGGCTTTAGTACCCCCAAAAGACAATGAGCAGGTGTACAGAAATAGAAAAAGTTACCATTCAATGAATGTCCAGGTGGTCTGTTTGGCTGACCAGTACATCTCCCATATAAGTGCCAAGTTCCCTGGGTCAGTGCATGACGCGTATGTCATGCGAAATAGCAGCATCCCTTATGTGATGGAACAGCTACAGAGACACCGTGTGTGTCTAATAGGTGACTCTGGTTACCCCAACCTGCCTTGGCTATTGACCCCAGTGAGGAATCCCCAGACCAGGGCAGAGGAACGGTACAATGAGGCCCATGGGCGAACTAGGAGGATCATAGAAAGGACCTTCGGGGTCCTGAAGGCCAGGTTTAGGTGCCTGCATATGACAGGGGGATCCCTCATGTACTCACCAAAGAAGGTGTGTCATATCGTCGTGGCCTGCTGTATGCTTCACAATTTTGCATTGCGACGCCAGGTGCCTTTCCTGCAGGAGGATGGTCCAGATGGTGGTGTTGTAGCAGCTGTGGAGCCTGTGGAGAGTGAAGAAGAGGAAGACGACGGGGACGACACGGACAACAGGGACACAGTTATACAACAGTATTTTCAGTAGCACCCAGGTAAGAATCACCCACGCCATTTTACATTTACTTCTGGCCTCCTGCATCTCTACTTTCTGTGTTTCCCCCCAGTTCCTTTTAACTGATTCTTGACTTTCCCTTCCCTTTTCAGAGCTGTATGACCCACAGCGTGACTTCTGCTTTGTTTGCCCATGGACTAATGCTTCTTGACACTGGTATGTTGTCATCACAATGTAAAAGAACATTATTGCACCGTTATGTGTCATACATTTGTAAAGAATACAAGCAGACTCCTGACATTTGAAGTGCAATTGGTGATTTATTTTAAGTGCTGCGTATAGGTCCGTGATAGTAAAACGGTGATGGGTGGGGGTGGAGTCATGTCCATGGCAGAGTCCAGTTCTCAGTAGCACAGGTGCGATGTCCATATGCCTGTGGATGGATGGAGCAGGGGCAGTTCAAGGTTGGACAGGGTGCCAATGTGGGACAGTGGGATGACATCAGGGGGTATCTTAGGCTGGCGGGGGTCTTGGCATCCTACTCTGTCTTCTTGTGTGATCTCAGGTTCCGCTTGCGGGGTGGTTGATCTTCAGCAGGAGGTGGGGTTCTGGTGGCCTGTCGGGGTTTAGGGGCCTCCTGTCCACTTGCGCCGGCGGAGGTGGTAGGCTGTTCGTCGTCCGGGCTGGTGACAGGGGCCCTTTGGGGTGCCACATGGTCCCGCAATGTGGTGACTATCTGGTTGAGGGCCAGGACGATGGTCCCCATTGCGGTCCCGATGTGCCGGAGTTCTTCTCTGAACCCCATGTACCGTTCCTCCTGCTGTGCCTGGATCTCCTGGAACCTGGCCAGTACCGTCGCCATCGTCTCCTGGGAGCGGTGGTATGCTCCCATGATGGTGGTGAGGGCCTCTTGGAGAGTGGGTTCCCTGGGCCGGTCAACCCCCTCTGGTACAGCAGCCCTCCCAGTTGCCCTGTTTCCCCGGGCCTCTGTCCCCTGGACGGTGTGCCCACTACCACTGCCCCCAGGTCCCTGTTGTTGTTGGGGTGGTCGGTCAGCCTGGGTGCCCTGTAGTGGTGGACACACCGCTGATTGACGCATCCTGGAGACAGTGGCATGGGCCCGCTGGGTGGGAGCTGTGCTGGTATTCCCAGAGGGGGTTGGGTCTGCTGCGGCCTGTGTCTGTGTCTGTGTGTGGGGAACCGACTGTCCAGAGGTCCCCGATGGTCCGGGCTGGTCATCACTGGGGGCCTGTTCTGGGGGCGGGATGGACAAATCTGGACCCTCCTGGCCGGTGTGTTGGCGTTCGGGCCCTGCAGGGGTAAAAGAGTATGGTTATTGCTTCTGTGTGTGCCATGGCGTGCGATTTGTGGGTGCCCTTGTCCCCCAGTGCTGGCATTCCCTTGTGGGAGGAGTTGTGAGGGTGGTTTGGGGGGGGGGGGGTTGGGTCTGTGCAGTGGTCATGCTTGGGTGATGGGTGTCCATGGTTTGTGTTGGCATTCAGGGATTGGGGTTGTGTTGGGTGGGTTGTGCTGGTGAGACATTGGCAGGGTGGAAGTGTGCTGGGGGTTGGGGGTGAGGGTGGGGGTGCGGGTTGGCATGCTGGTGGTTGGGGGGGGTGAAGTATTTGGGATTAGACTTACCAGAGTCCATTCCTCCGCCTACTCCAGCGAGGCCCGCAGGATGCAGGATGTTCAAGACCTCTTGCTCCCATGATGTGAATTCGGGTGGAGTGGGTGGGGGTCCGCCGCCAGTCTTCTGCACAGCGATGTTGTGTCTTGACACCATCGACCGCACCTTCTCCCGTAGGTCGTTCCACCGCTTTCGGATGTCTTCCCGGTTTCTGGGATGCTGTCCCACAGCGTTGACCCTGTCGACGATCCTTTGCCATAGCTCCGCCTTCCTGGCTATTGTGGTGTGCTGCACCTGTGTGCCGAATAGCTGGGGCTCTACCCTGATTATTTCCTCCACCATTACCCTGAGTTCTTGGTCCGAGAACCTGGGGTGTCTTTGGGGTGCCATGGGGTGGTGTGGGGTGGTGTTTGTGGTGATGAGTGTGGTGTGTGTGGTGGTGTGTGGTGTTTTGTGCGTGGATGTGGTGTGGCTGATGATGTTGTGTTCCTCTGTGTGTTGGGGTTTGCGTTAGCTGTGCTCTCTCTCTCTCTCTCTCTCTCTCTCTCTCTCTCTCTCTCTCTCTCTCTCTCTCTCTCTCTCGCCTTCTCTCCGAATTTCTAGTAGTGGGGGTTTGTGGGTGATGTGGGTGTGTGTTTTATAGTTGATTGGATGTGTGGGTGTGGTGTGTGTATGTGTATCAGGTGTGTATATTTCGAATTGTCCAATGTGGCTGTGTTTTGTAAAGGTGTGTGTATTTTGACCGCGGCGGTGTGTACCGCCAATGGAATACCGCGGTTGAAAGACTGCCGCGTGGATTCGTGGGTCGTAATGGCATGGGCGTGTTCGTGTTGGCGTGACGGTGGAGGTTTGGTCATCTCCAGTTTATCGCTGACCGCTGATGAGGCGGCCTTCCGTGGATGTCGGGTTTTTGGCGGTTTTGAAGTTGTGGGTCAGAATGACCGTGGCGGTTTGCCGCGGCGGTAGAATGGCGGACTTCTGACCGGCGGTAAGGGCCTTTTACCGCCAGGGTCAGAATGACCCCCTCTGTCTTCTTCCTGGATCTCAGGGCCCGCTTGCGGGGTGGTTCTCCTTCTGCAGGGGGTGGGGTTCTGGTGGCCTGTTGGTCTTCTGTCGGGGCCTCCTGTCCACTAGCGCCGGCAGAGGTGGTAGCCAGTTCTTGGTCCATGCTAGTGTCAGGGGCCCTTTGAGGTGCCACAGTGGTCCGCAATGTGGAGATTAACTCATTCAGGGCCAGTACGATGGTACCCATGGCGGTACTGATGTTTCTCAGTTCCTCCCTGAACCCCATATACTGTTGTTCCTGCAGAAGCTGGATTTCCTGAAACCTGTCCAGGACCGTCGCCATCATCTCCTGGGAGTGGTGGTATGCTCCCATGATGGAGGAGAGGGCCTCGTGGAGAGTGGGTTCCCTAGGCCTGTCCCCCCCCTGTTGCACAGCTGCCCTCCCAGTTCCCCTGTTTCCTTGGGCCTCCGTCCCCTGGACCGTGTGCCCACTACCACTGCCCCCAGGTCCCTGTTGTTGTTGGGGTGGTGGGTTAGCCTGGGTTCCCTGTAGTGGTGGACACACCGCTGATTGACGTGTCCTGGGGACAGAGGTATGGGCCCGCTGGGTGGGTGCTGTGCTGGTGTTCCCAGAGGGGGGAAGGTCTGCTGTGGCCTGTGCCTGTCTGATGGGAACCGACTGTCCAGAGGTCCCCGATGGACCGGGCTGGTCATCTAGATCCAGGAAGACAGAGCTGCTGTCCTCACTGTGGGCCTCTTCTGGGGGTGGAGGGGACATTTGTGGACCCTCCTGCGCGGTGACCTGGCGTTCGGGTCCTGCAGGGGTATAAAAGTATGGTTATTGCTTCTGTGTGTGCCAATGGCGTGCAATGGGTGGGTGCCCGTGTACCCCAGTGCTGGCATTCCTTTGTGGGGGCTGTTGTGACAGTGTTTTGGGGGGGGTCCATGTGCATTGGGCATGCTTTGGTGATGGGTGTCCATGCTTTGGGGCCGCATGCAGGGCTAGGTTTTAGGATGGGTGGGTTGTGATGGTGAGACATTTGCAAGGGGTAGTTGTGAAGGGGGTGAGGGTGGGGGTATGAGTTTGCATGCAGGTGGGGTGGGGGGGATGAAGTAGTGAAGATGAGACTTACCAAAGTCCATTCCTCCAGATACTCCAGCGAGGCCCTCAGGATGCAGGATGTTCAAGACTTGCTCCTCCCATGTTGTAAATTCGGTGGGAGGAGGTGGGGGTCCGCCGCCAGTCCGCTGTACCGCGATGTTGTGCCTTGATACCATGGAACGCACCTTCCCCCGTAGGTCGTTCCACCTCTTCCTGATGTCATCCCGATTTCTTGGGTGCTGTCCCACAGCGTTGACCCTGTCCACTATTCTGCTCCATAGCTCCATCTTCCTGGCAATGGTGGTGTGCTGCACCTATGTCCCGAACAGCTGGGGCTCTACTCGTAGGATTTCCTCCACCATGACCCTGAGTTCAGCATCTGAGAACCTGGGGTGTCTTTGAGGTGCCATGGGGTGGTGTGGATGATGTGTGGGGTGGAGTGTGTAGTGATAGGTGGGGTGCTATTTAGTGGTGTGTTGTGTGAGGTGCGTGGAAGTTCTGTGGGTATTGGTATTGTGTGCCTGTGGATGCTTGTTTGTAGATTGTGGTGTCTCTCCCTGGTCTTCGTTCGAAATTTCTGGTCTTGAGGGTTTGTGGGTGATGTGGGTGTGTGTTTTATAATGTATTGGGTGTGTGGGAGTGGTGTGTGTATGTGTATCAGGTGTGTGTATTTCGAATTGTCCAATGTGGTAGTGTTTTGTAGGTGTATGTGTATTTCGACCGCGGCGGTGTGTACCGCCAATAGAATACCGCGGTTGAAAGACCACCGCGTGGATTCGTGGGTCGTAATGGCATGGGCGTATTTCTGTTGGCGTGACGGTGGAGGTTTGGTCATCGCCAGTTTATCGCTGACCTTTGGTGTGGCGGACTTTTGTGGATGGCGGTATTTTAGCGGTTTGCCTAGTGTGGGTCAGAATGACCGTGGCGGTTTACCGCGACCACGGCGGTGTTATGGCGGTCTTCTGTCTGGCGGTAAGCGCCTTTTACCGCCGAGGTTGGAATGACCACCTATATGTCCTGCTGGACCGAGGGGGGATGGGTGTACCAAAATATGAATACTACTATGCAGCCACTCAGCTCTAGAGGCCTATGTGGGATGGCTGGCAGGACAGAATCAGATCGAACTGGGGAGTTGGTCGGGGGGGGTGCACCTGTACATGCATTACAATGGCTCTTAAGTACAAATATAGAGTCATCTTCAGTGGATACCAGTGTCTTAATGCAGATTGCCAAGAAGTGCTGGTCCACATACACACTCACAAAACGCTCCTGCCCTCCACATGCTTTAAGATAGTGGTTCCCAACCTTTTGACTTCTGTGGACCCCCATTTTATCATTACTGGAACCCGGGGATCCCCACTGAATTATTATTGGAATCTGGGGACCCCCCACTAAGTCATTACTGAAAACTGGGGACCTAATCTGTTAAGATTATTAAGTTTTCTAAGCAGTCGCGGACCCACAGAGGAGGCTTCACGGACCCCCAGGGGTCACTAGACCACAGGTTGGGAACCACTGCTCTAAGACTGTTGCGTGGGCTCTCATTATCCTAAATGAGACTACTGGATTTCTAGGCAGCAGGATTGATAACGGTGTGGGGGACTGAGTCTGACCCACGTGTAAGGAACTCTGTCACCCTAAATCCGGTTTTTGCTCCGGCTAACTAGCAGTGCCTCATTTCTCCCACGGGGAAGAACTGATTGGGCAGCCGAGCGCATGACATCTTTGGAACTTCTCAGGGAAGTCGTGGTCACTCAGATCCAAACCAACTCTTTCATTTACAATATGATCTCATATACAAATGACAAAGACAGTATAAGTTTTATATAATGTTTTAATAAAACGACTGTATTTTAGATAATAAGGCGTGAGCCGCAATAACCAGAACAATACAACACAGTAGGATTGAAATAGTCACCAGGAGAGTAAAACATAAGAACAAAGCTATCATAGTGCCTAACAGTTTCTACTCTCCCTCTGCTTGTTCTATTTAGAGCACAGCATGTTCAGCTTCTAGCTTGCCTTTCCGAATCACTGGGGAGACATCAGCCCTCATACCTGAGCAAAGGCCTGTGATCTGGTTCAGCATCTGCAATGAGGCAGTCAGCGTCTAGTTGTGGTTCCCTGGTCGGAATCTCCCTCTTACGTGTATTGGGACAAGGAAGTGATTTTATAACTAACATGTCAGCGTGATCACAAAATGTCCCTACGCAGGAATGCCAAGTCTAAACTCCTACCACGTCTATCGGCAATGTACCAGACTGTATCCTTGACTGAAGCACAGAGTGAATGTGTTATGGAGAACTCCAGTGCTGAAGTAGGCAAAACAGTGTGATATGAATAAAAAACAAAACCGTAGAACTGGCTATTTGAAAAATAACAGTACGAAGCCTAATAAAAAGCATTTAGAGCAAAGTGCACAGAGGCTCTATGCTGCCAGCAAATGAATAAAATACATCCAGGGCAAAGTGCACAAAGGCCTAGAGCCTTAAGCTAACGCGCAAAGGATACATAAAACCAACCACACTACAAGACTATCCCTCTGCGCAATCCCAGGATGTTCGGAGCTACACTTGCACCCAGGTCTCACTGAATAGGGTGACGTCTTTACAGATCAGATATTGAGTACATTTGAGAGCCTGGTAGACTACTACGGCATACCACCAGGTTCCTTTCGAACTTATGCCATGCTCACATGTTATTTAAATCAGTTTTGGCACAAAACACATGATGAACCAGAGACACTAGTTTTGCTCCAGGTACTGCTGACGCATGGGGGAGAGCGAAAAGCCATCACCAACCTTTATAGTTCATTTTGTGCAGAAAGAGAGAAACCCCTACATGCACTTAGATCTTACTGGGTTGCAGTCCTCAACAGAACACTCACGGGCACACAATGGACGCCAAGCTTAACAATACCAAACATCATCTCCACCAATGCAAGGCTGAAATACACACAGTTCAACTACCTCACACTGGAGAGCTTAGCACGATATACCCGGAGGCACCAAACACATGTCCCCACTGCCAGGCACATGAAGCGGACTTCATACATATTGTCTGGACTTGCCCTTACCTCGGCCCTGTTGGACCAGGGATTTTTTTGCAGGGTCATCCCCAAACTTTTTGCCTCCTTCCTCCTATTATTCCTGATCTGTTTTTGTTGGCTTCAGAACTCTGAGCACTTTACCACTGCTAACCAATGCTAAAGTGCACTTGCTCCCTGTGTAAATTGTACTGTTGATTGGTTTATCCATGATTGGCATATTTGATTTACTGGTAAGTCCCTAGTAAAGTGCACTAGAGGTGCCCAGGGCCTGTAAATCAAATGCTACTAGTGGGACTGCAGCACTTGTTGTGCCACCCACATAAGTAGCCCTGTAATCATGTCTCAGACCTGCCACTGCAGTATCTGTGTGTGCAGGTTTTAAACTGTAGGTTTGACTTGGCAAGTGTCCCCACTTGCCAGGCCTTACCTTTCCCTTTTCCGACATATAAGACACCCCTAAGGCAGACACTAGGTAGCCCCATGGGCAGGGTGCAGTAGGACATATACTAATGTGTTTTATATGTCCTGACAGTGAAATACTGCCAAATTCGGTTTTCACTGTTGAAAGGCCTATCTCTCTCATAGGTTAACCTGGGGGCTGCCTTTAAACATGATTAAAGCGTTGATTCCCTTTAGGAGCAGATAGACATGTGGAGTTTGGGACCTCTGAACTCACAATTTAAAAATACATCTTTTAGTAAAGTTGATTTTAAGATTGTGTGTTTGAAAATGCCACTTTTAGAAAGTTGGCATTTTCTTGCTTGAACAATTGTTCTGACTGCCTGTTTGTGGATTCCCTGTCTGGGTTAGTTTGACATTTGGGCTGTTTGCACCTCTCTCCAGACCATGACACAAAGGGGGCTGGGGTGTAGCCTGCATACTCTGACAAGCCATCTGTGCTAGAAGGGAGGGGAGGAGTGGTCACTCACACCTGAAAGGGCTGTGCCTGCCCTCACACAATGCAGACTCTAACCCCCTGGTGTGTGCCTGAGGCCTTGCCTGAGCAAGGTAGGATTTCACAAACAAGTGAGACTTTTCTTTGAAGTAAGCCTACTTCAAAGGCCAAAATGGGTATAAGAAAAGGACCCAAAACCACAGACTTTAGCTACTTCTTGGGGTAGACACTTTACCTCACAGACACTTCTGAACAAGAAACCTGCTGGTGAAGAATCCCTGAACCAGAGCTGCCAAGAGGAACTGCCTGGCTGCCCAAAGGACTCACTGGGACTGATTTTCTGACAAGGACAGCTGCCTTGCTGTTGCCCTGCTGCCTTGCTGCTCCCTGGCTGTGCTGAGAAGTGCTCTTCAAGGGCTTGGATAGAGCTTACCTCCTGTTCCCTGAAGTCTCAGGACCAAAAAGACTTCACGCCTGCAACTGCACCCCTTGTGCGGCGAAATTCGACGCACAGCCTGTTAAAAACAACGCACAGCCTGCCTCAAGGTGAGAAATTTACTGCACGGCGAACCGGAACAACCCAGCCCGACTTCGCAAGGAGAAGATCAACGCAGCGCCTACATTGTGATCGGAACTTCGACGCACGGCCCACCAGATCTAAACACAGCTGAACCGGAATGACGTAGCTCGACTTCCAGAGAGGAATCAACGAAGTGCCCGCTGTGTGGAAGAAATTTTCACGCAACACCCACTGGATCGACGCAGCGCTTGTGACTTCGCTCCGCAAGCCCAGGATTCCGCGCATCGTCCCCGGGGCTCCAGAAAACCCCACAACCCGAAGAGGAACCAAGTCCGCGGGGTGGAAATCGATGCAAAGCCTTCCCCTGCATGGAAAATAACGACACAAGTCGGTGTGCGAAGGGGCGAAACCGACGCACACCTCCCCGTTTTCCACACATCGCCTCCTCTGCGGTCCCTTGAGGAGATTTTGAACGCAAACCAGGTACTTTGTGCTTGCAAGACACCGTTATTGTTTTTAAGAGACTTAAGACACTTTATATCACTTTTAAAGTGATATCTCAACATATACTTATTGCATTTGAATCGTTTTGACCTGCATTTTATCAGATAAATATTAGATATATTTTTCTAAACGCTAAGTGGTGTATTTTTGTGGTGCTATGTGGTGGTATTGTATGATTTATTGCACACATACTTTACATATTGCCTTCTAAGTTAAGCCTGACTGCTCAGTGCCAAGCTACCAGAGGGTGGGCACAGGATAATTTGGATTGTGTGTGACTTACCCTGACTAGAGTGAGGGTCCTTGCTTGGACAGGGGGGTAACCTGACTGCCAACCAAAGACCCCATTTCTAATAGGCCCCTACTGGGAGGACATAACAGGGTTCCTTCCGCGGTGGTCAGATTACAACTTCATAGGTAGGGGCAACACTACATCCTGGGGGTCACTTCCCACAATGCAGAACGTAAACCTGTCAACGAACTCATTGACTTAGCATTATGTTGTGTTTGGAACCTGGTGTGTGGAACGCGGGGCTCGTGGGAGAATGACGGGAGGTTGGAATGTTGGGGGAATGACGAGGCGGACGGAGTGAAGAGTTGAGAAGACGGCGGTTGGGGCGGATGTCAGCACTCTTTTGAGGTGGTTCTGTATCGTGACGAAATAAACACATAGTGAACACATTCATCGTGTGGAAAATTCTTCGTTTGATCATAACATATTTTGGCGACGAGTGGTACTTGAAGAGCCACCTCGGAACTCACGTTCGGATTTTCGGCCATTTTCGGGCTGGACACTTCACCATCTGTTAGCGTTTCTTCTCCCATTAAGGTGAGATATGTGCTGACGCAGCGATCGTCCTGGTGTCTATATTTTCAGAAATTGGTATGTGCGGCCCCCAACTGAACGCAGCCTGCGCGCGAGTTGAGACCTCAGAAATTGGTTGTGCGGCCCCCAACTGAATACAGCCTGCGCGCAAGTCGAGATCTCAGTCTGTTCAGCGCTGGAATTGCCTCACGTCTCAGTACTTCACGAGCAAGGTGTGCGTGTGCACAATATCTCTGTTGGAGATTTTCGGGATGAGTCTGTTCAAGCGCGTTACATAGTAACCTGGTTAACGAGGGTATTTGTGTGAAACACACTTTTAAGTGACTACTCCTCTGCGCCTGTACGTGTTTGTTATCTTTGATACCAATTTTTGGTTGGCAGCAAGTTTTATCATTCTCCAATCCAGGCAATTTTTGGGATATTTTTGTACTGAACGCTATGCAATCTGTGGCTGCCCCCCCTCCATTTCTTGACACACCTGGTGAACCACCGGTGTCTTGGCCTCAATGGTTTGATGCGTTTGAAACTTATTTAGGAGCTATTGGAGCATCATGTTTTAGACCAGAGAGGAAAAAATTTCTATTACTACACTCATTGGGTTTTGAAGGACGAGAGACTTTGAAACACCTTCCGGATGTCGAAGTGGTGGATGGAGAGGAACTGGACGAATATCAAGAGACAGTAAAAAAACTTATTTTGAGATTTGATAAACTGCCGATTATTGTAGTATTCCGCCACAAATTTTTTAAGAGAGTTCAGCTACAGAGTGAATCAATTGATGAGTTTGTCAGCGCTCTCCGTAAATTGTGTGCACAATGTCAATTTGGTACATTTCGTGATCAGTTGATAAGAGACCAGCTCATAGGGAATTGTTTTGATAAACACATCCAACAAAGACTTCTTACCATGGGTGATCCGTTGCTTGATGATGTAATTAAGCAAGCAAAGAGTATTGAACTGGCTCAAGCCTCTCTTAAGGAACTTTCGGCTCAACGCAAGGAAGAAGAGAAACCTTGTATCAATGTTGTTTCTTCTCGAAAGGATCTTAGGACCAGCAATAATCAATTTTTCAAACGTAGCAATATATGTTTTAGATGTGGGAATTTTCCACATCCAAAAGACTCTAAAGGTTGTCCTGCCAAGAATGTGGTATGTCACAAATGTGGCAGGACAGGACATTTCGCTAGGGTGTGTCAGAATCCTGGAAATAAGAATGCTAAAATCAGCAGTGTGTGTGATGACAAAGAAATGTCTGTTCAATGTTTGGAGAATGAATTTCGTGACATGATTGTGGTAGTCACAGATGAACAAGTGCTTTCGGGAGATTCGGAGGAGTGTGTGGATCCGTATGTGGATATTCGTGTGGGGGGTAAAACACTCCATCTTCTGGTGGATTCTGGGGCACGCATCACAATGATAACCTCAGACCTGTTTAAGAAAACGTGGGGTACTAGGAAGTTGTTTCCTCCTGACAGAGCACCAGTTTCCTATGAGGGAAGGAAGATTGAGTTGGAGGGTTTCATCGATGATGTGTTGGAGTTTAAGGGGCGCAAAAT
The DNA here is from genome assembly GCF_031143425.1 of Pleurodeles waltl. Taxonomy (NCBI): domain Eukaryota; kingdom Metazoa; phylum Chordata; class Amphibia; order Caudata; family Salamandridae; genus Pleurodeles; species Pleurodeles waltl. The sequence goes on along the minus strand of NC_090445.1, from coordinate 136,856,995 downwards.
TTGTGGAAAGGTATATGTGGCGGTCAAGGGTCTTAATATTTTAGGTTGGTTCCACCAAGGTCTTTTTGGTATGGTACTGAGACCAGGTACTTCGGAACAGGTGATAGTAGTTAAAGATCATAGTGATTTTGATTTATCGACTCTTCATAAGATGTTCCCTTGTGTTTTTGAGAAAAAATTAGGGTGTATCAAAGGTTTTAAACATAGTATCAAAATCAAATGTGACGCCATACCCATTAAGCACAAATTAAGAGCAGTACCTTTCAGTTTGAGGGATGACCTGAAGTCAGAAATAGAGAAATTACAAGTGTCAGGTGTAATTGAGCCGATTGAGTCTAGCTTATGGTTATCTCCCATTGTCGTCGCACGCAAACGCAATGGCGAGATGCGTTTGTGTGTTGATTTGAGGAGTCTCAACAAAGAGATTTGGGTCGACTCCTTTCCGCTACCCAGAATCAATGATTTGCTTGAGAAATTGAATGGGGCAGTATGGTTTTCTAAAATTGATTTAGCGTCGGCTTATCACCAAGTTGTCCTTGATGAAGATTCCAGACATCTCACGGCCTTTAACACACCTTTTGGTACTTTTCAATTTCGTAGGATGCCGTTTGGTCTGGCCTCGGCGGCTGCAGTTTTCCAGCGTATCATGTCACATCTCCTTAGAGATATTGACGGGGTCCTGGTATTTCAGGACGATGTGTTGATTTTTGCCAAACAGCTATTTGAACATGACACTGTGCTTAAATCTGTTTTACGGATTTTTGAGGAGAATGGGGTGGTGGTTAAAGAGGACAAGTGTGAATTTTGGAAAAAAGAGATTGAATTTTTGGGACATGTGGTTTCTGCGGAAGGGGTGAAGCCGAGACCTGGGTTGGTGGATGCTATTCGAGAGTGTTCTCAGCCAAAGAACAAGGACGAGCTTCGCTCTTTTGTTGGGTTGTGCGAATTTTATTCTAGGTTTATTCCTAATTACGCTTCCAAAATGAAATCTTTATCCAATATGTTGAAGGAAAGGGTTGAATTTATGTGGGATGCGGGGTGTCAGGACACATTTGATTTGGTAAAATCTGAAATGATTAAGGCTAAGGCATTACGTCCATATGATCCAGCATTGAGGTGTAAAATAATGGTTGACGCTAGTAAGTACGGTTTGGGTGCTGTCCTTGTGCAGGACACTGAATGTGGTGAAGCTATCATCAGTTATGCCTCTAGAGTATTGAGAGAAGCTGAGTTGAACTACTCGGTAATAGAGAAAGAATTATTGGCTTGTGTCTGGGCGAGTGAAAAGTTTAGGAGTTATATATGGGGCAGAAGGTTTGTCATTGTGACAGATCATAAACCTCTAATTTATATTATTAGTGGAGATAAAACCAACTATACTACACCACGCATCGCCCGCCTAACTACTAAATTGTTACAATATGATGTGGAGGTCAAATTTTTGCCCGGGAAATTCAATGTGAGAGCGGATTTTCTATCTAGGTTTCCTGTAACGACTTTTGATGATTTTGACTCTGAAGATGATAGAGAGGATTGTTTTGTTGCCACTGTGGATCTTCCAGCGTCCAAAGCCTTTAGCAAAGATGATTGGGAAGAGGCTTTTCGGAAGGATCCAGTGTTGGTCCAAGTTAGAGAATTTGTCGTCAATGGTTGGCCGAGAGAAAAGAATGTTGCTTTACCACTGCAACCATTTTGTAAAGTTGCGAGTGAAATCTCAATAGAAGATCAGATTCTTTTGAGGGGTGAGAGGTGTATTCCTCCCTATGACATACGTTCGGGTCTGATAGAGTTGGCACATGAAGGACCCTTTGGAGCGACTATGACCAAGAGGAGATTGAGGGAAAGTTATTGGTGGCCTTCCATGGATAAAGAGGTGGATGCTGTGGTCAAAAGGTGTGTGGTATGCAATTCTGCGGAAAAGGGTCTGAAAGTACGTACGCCACCTTTGCATCCCATTGAAGTGCCAGAAAGACTGTGGTCTAAGGTGGGAATAGACATGGTTGGGCCGTTTAATTTTCTTCCCCACAACTTACGATATGCTTTTGTTCTTATGGATTATCACAGTAGATGGCCTGAAGTTCGCTTTTGTGCTGTACCTTCAACGTCCAATGCTGTTTTGTTTCTTAAAGAAGTGTTTATGCGTGAGGGATTTCCAGAAACTATTATCTCAGACAATGTGGTACAGTTCGTGAGTTCTGAGATGGAAGATTTCTTAAGACAATCTGGTATTATACATTTGAAGAGTTCTTTATATCACCCCCAAACTAATGGTTTGGTTGAGAGGATGAATAGAGTGGTTGGTGACTGTATAAAATGGGCGAGATGCAATAATTATGACGTTGCTAAGGCTGTGAGCACTATGTTGTGGGTATATCGTTCAACACCTCATTCATTGACTAATATCTCACCGTTTGAGGCACTAAGAGGTCGAAAACCTAATACTGTCCTGTTCCCGTCGTGGTTAGCGAGTAATTTGAAAAACAAAACATCCAGTGCAGGTATGAGTGTGGTTGAGTGGGAAAATGTGAGGTCAGGACAAGAGCGCATGAAAAGAAGATTTGATACTATTAAAGCCACCAAATTGTGTATGGTTAATCCTGGAGACTGGGTGCGTATAAAGAAAAGTGTAACTGTTAAAAAAGGTGATGTTTGTTTCAGTAATCCAGTCAGAGTGAGAAAAGTTTATGGGAATGCAGTTATGGTTGGTGATGGTCGTTGGTGGAATCTATCCAAAGTTGTAAAACTTTCTGAAGATTCAGATTCGGGGGCTTGTAGTGAGCGTGATGACAGTGTGGATGGAGAAAGGAGCTATGGTGGGAATTTTAATTTATATGCCCAAGATTCACATAAAGTGGATTCTCATAAGGCTGCTTCAGATGGATTGGTAGACTTTCCACGCCGATCTTCCCGTGAAAGATTTTTACCATGGAAATTAAGACCTGAGCACTAGTTCTTTCGATTTTGTTGTACCTTTCGTGTTTGTGTGTTTTAGGGAGTATTTTGTTTTTTATTCTCTGTATTTTTTGTTTAAAAAAAAAAAAAAAAGGGGGAAGATGGTATGTTGTGTTTGGAACCTGGTGTGTGGAATGCGGGGCTCGTGGGAGAATGACGGGAGGTTGGAATGTTGGGGGAATGACGAGGCGGACGGAGTGAAGAGTTGAGAAGACGGCGGTTGGGGTGGATGTCAGCACTCTTTTGAGGTGGCTCTGTATCGTGAAGAAATAAACGCATAGTGAACACATTCATCGTGTGGAAAATTCTTCGTTTGATCATAACACATTAGTCCTAGTGTAACGTAGATTGGCAATGTGCTGGAAGTTTGCTACTGCCCCGCCCACCAGCTGGTGGATTTTGGATTTCCACACTGAGATACTGGCAGAGCAACAGGCATTATTAACTGCCAGGTCACATGGCACACCCCCAGCCAGACCCCCCAGATTGGCAGGGATACATGGAAAAAGTGGAAACACAATTCAACACTGGATCACCCTAGTGGAGTCTACATCAACCCCTCATATACAACATTACACAGATCATGGGCACCATGCACACATGAGTAGACGGAACTCCCCCCCCACATGACAGTACCATAGAGAGTATTGCAATGTAATCCCAGCACATCACACCCTTGGTACTGGGCCCCAGGAGAGCGACCTGCTTCTGAGCTGCTGTTCTCCATCCCCCCTCTCCCTGTGACCCTTCTACTGACCACTCCTTGCCAGACACTCTACATGGAACTGCAACCACATACCACAGTTCGCCAAGTTAGCATTGATGGTGTAGGAATGGACGGATAGCTACAAGGCACGACCAACACCGGATAAGAAAGTACACTAAACTGAACTTGACAATGTTACATGTATGTAACATGTGTCGGCTTTAATTCATAATAAGTATGTAATTGTCTGTAATGCTCACTCACATATTTGCTTAACCTATTCCTTGCAAACCAATAAAGCTATATTTAAAAAAAAAGGTTTTGTTGGTCTGATCATTGCCAAGGAGATTTAATCAAAACTAAAATTAGCATATGCATAGTGTGAAAAACTGAAACCACACTGCACACTGCAGTGATTCAAAGTAGATCACAATTGCTCTTGGGTTGCTCATTTGAGAGAGAACCTGACTTTGAAGTTCATGCATGTCTGTTCCTTTTGAAGCAGGATCAAGGCTGGTTTGCATATGGCTGGGCCTAATCTGAGGTGGCATGGTGGGCAAACAAAAGATAGACTATGATGCGGTTCCAAGTAGTTACTAGTGGCTCTGACTAATTCAAGCATTCCACCACCCATGTATTCTTCATTGTGATGCCTAAGTGTGACGGGTATGCCCAGACATGGATCCCATGCTCACCTTGCCACTGGAACCAAGCTGCACCTGACTGAAGAGGCCCAATAGGCAAAACAAGTCTTGGGTTGCTTTTGTTTCAGTTCAGAGAGGACGAGGCTTGGAAGATCTGGCCGGACTGTTTCTGCTGGAACAGGATGAAAGGCTGATTTTCACATGGCTTAGTCTAATCTGAGTTGGCATGGTGCCAAAAAACACGATGGGTTGTGATGCAGTTCTGAGTGATTATCAGTGATTGAGGTTAATTCAAGCATTTCATCCTTCATTTTTTGTATTCTTCATGGTGACACCCTAAGTGAGACAGATCAGCTTCTATGTTGTTCCCTTCCTCGCTGTGGTACTGGAACCAATTTGCACCTGACTGAATCAGTCTTGGGTTGCTTGTGTTTTGGTTCAGAGAGTACCTGACTTGGCAGTTCAGGCTTGACTGTTCCCATTAGAGCAGGACCAACTCTGATTTGCATGGGCTCTTTCTAATCTGAGGTGGCTTGGTGGGAAAAGAAATAAATAAAGGGATGTGTCTCTGAGTAACTACCAGTGGCTAGATTAATTCAGTCATTCCATTCATCACTTATGTATTTTTCACTGTAACTCCTCAAATGCGATGGGTATGTATGCCCAGACATGAGTCCCACCCTCGCTTTGCCACTGATTATAAGCTGCAACACATAAGAGACCCTAATAGGCCAAAAATAGCCTAGGGTTGTTTGTGTTTCGGTTGAGAGAGAACTAATCATGGCAGTTCCATATAGTCTGTTCCTAATGGAAAAGGGCAAAGGCTCATTCACTTATGGCTGTGTTTAAACTGGGGTGACACTGTGGGCAAAACAAATGATGGATTGTGAAGTGTCCCCAAGTAACTATGAATGGCTGAGAATAATTCAAACATTGCATTGATCCTTTTTTTGTATTCTTCAAATCTCCTTCAGGCAGAGATGTAAGCACAGAACACTGATCAACTAAAACTAAAATACTTAGATGGTAGAACTTAGGGGTATGCAGGTCAAGAAAGACGTTATGTGTGAATACCTTTCAGAGGTGGATGACATTATTTTTCTGTATTTCCTATATACGGCTGATAGAGTATGTGTACCTGGAGACATAAATCTTACACTTTGTTGCTAGCCAAGCTTGGAGGCTTGGTCATAGAAGTGCAGCCCACCTTTGTGATGTCATCTGTGACTCAGAAGAGCCTTGCAGCTTTGGAAAGCAAAGGTTGCCAGGACATCTTCACGTCTCTGGTGGACACTGAAGGAGATCTTCAGATGGGCATTGTTGAGCTATTCCAACAAAAGAACTTAAATTATAAGCCTTCGTGGTCCTCTGTCAGTGTTTGGGAGTCATGGGGACGAGAGACCAATGGAGCAAATCCCCCACAACCAGCCCTACTAAGCAACCAGAACTCTTCCTCCAGCCTACGCCACAGAAACCAACATGGTGGCCCATTACCCTACAGGATCACATTTGCCTTAACAAATTACTTAACCAGGTTACAAACTTGGAGGTACCATCAGGAGACCGAAAGCGACCATCGGAACAGGTGTTATCCTCAGATTCCTTGCTATACCTAGTTTGTTACTTGATGTAAGTTATATAAGAGAAGTGTTACCTACCTCTAGTCCATCTGCCCTTCCAGACACCCAATCCTATCAGCAGCCTTTGCTTGACTTGGTGAGCCCCTAGGTCACATGAATAGCACCTGATTCTCTTTTTCCCACTGATTAACAGCCATCTCTCTATTTAACACTCCTGTCCCTTAATGTTCATCAAATGACCATGTTTTTTTCCCCAACTAATTACACCTAATTATATTCCTTCTACACCTCTGCCCTACCACTGGTGCTATTAATTCCAGAAGAGTCATAGGCCAGCTATGTTGCTCTCACCAGGTCTTTTAAGACTGACTTACGAAAGTAATCAGTGCATACTGCCAGCTTCTTCTCTGTTGCCTCTGAGTGGATGGTATGTGGCATTTATTCTAGAGGCCTGTTACCAGTGCATGCAATGAGGGGCTTCTCTGCCACTCCTGAGGTAACCTATATTACTTTATCCTGGCTGGCTGCTAACAACGTATGTCCTGGAGTTTTTGTGTATTTAGTTTTTTGTGCATCATTAACAACAGCAGAGTTCACATGTACACACTGATATTGTGGTATTGTCTTTGAAACAAATTTCCTATGACAAATAGAAGTGTGTTTTCCTAGTTTGAGTTAACTAGACCTCAATTTGGGCCTGGTGGCCAGCCATCTTTTTCAAAATGGATGCTTTTCCCTTCACATTTCTGTGTTTGTTAGTACTGCTGCACACAGTTAGGCAGACTCGTGTTTGTTTATTTCCATCAATTGGTTCTTGCTATTCGCGATTACATCTTCTAGCTTAGGAACTAAACTGTATCTTTCTCAAAGACCTTCAGCTAGCTCACTGTGCCCTAATCATTCATAATAGTTTGCTGGTGTTCATGTAACTATTTAGTCCTGCCATCTCTGGATCACGTTAGCATAGAGCGAGCAGGATCATTTTCATGTAGTGGGATAGTGCTTAGGTGATAAAGCAATATGACATTTGATAAGCCTGTGAACCGATTTGCTGTGAATGTAACACTGTTGATCACACCACAATAATTTAGCAGTTTTAGCATTATGACTCTGGCGGACGGCGGTATTTTGGAGAAAAATACTGCCAACAGGCTGGCAGTACTCTTCCCCAAAATATGGAATTGGCGGTTTGGCTCAAGCCAAACCGCCAATGTACCACTCTGTCCGCCAGGGCAGTAACAGCCGCCGGGCCAAACCGCCAATGTACCACTCCGTCCGCCAGGGCAGTAACAGCCGCCGGGCTGGAGACTTCAGTCTCCATCCAGGCAGCCGTCACTGTCCCACCCGCGGAATTATGACCCCACCTACGGCCATGGTTTTCGTGGCTTCCTGACCACCACAAAAACCATGGCGGTAGGCACTATCAATGCCAGGGAATTCCTTCCCTGTCACTGATAGGGGTCACCCCTGCCCCCCTCCCCAGAGTCCTCCCCCACCCTACCCCTCCCACTCCAGACCCCCCCATGACATACACGCACATTCACGCACCAACATACACAAGCATACACACACTTATACCCACATTAGCCCACACATGCATACCTCCATTCACACACACATCCACACCCACTGACATACATACAAGCACACACGCATTCACACAACACATCATACATGCATACTCACACCCATTCATGCACACATGCATTCCCACGCCACACACCTGCATGCATGCACACAGAAACATACACCCACACCCCCACACAAACAACACCCTCCGCCCCTCCTCCCCTGTCGGAGCACCCAACTTACCTGCTTGCTGTGGGCCCTCTGGCAGGAGACGGGATGTGACGCTGCTGCCAGCAGCAGCGTCTGCCAGCAGAACCCCACCAGGCCATATCATGGGTCATGATACGGTCTGCGGCGGTCTACTGGCGTGGCGCTGCTGCTGGCAGCAGCGGCACCCTACCGCCGTCCGCTGCCATGGGCGCAGCTGGAATTCCGTCAGCCTTCTGGCAGAAATCTGGCTACAGTCATAATATGGCGGACGGTAGGTAGCCACAGCGACGGTGTTTTGGCAGTCGTCGCCGTGGCGATAGGCGGTCTTTACCGCCATTGACATAATGAGGGCCTTAGTGATTTAATATGTGAAAATAATGTGAAAATACATCCTCCCTTTTAGTGATGGGCCAGATTCTTTCCTATACTGCTGGGGATGCTGTCCATTTCTCTATTGGTTTTGCTGCTAACTTGGGACTTAGAATAGTTTTGATTTTTCCCTACTTTTTTGCTGAGAGCTGTCATGGCAATTCCTTATGTCAATCTTTTGAATTTTTGTAACAAAATCTTTGAATTGTGTTCTCTGATCTAGAACTCAATTAATCAGTGTGCCCTTACTTAATTTATGGTATGGATAATGTGCTAGGAGGTGCCTTACCTCAAGGACAAGTTATGTCATGAAATTGAGATTTAACACCATCTCGAATTCATCAAACTGTACCCGTTCTGTTGGTGTATGGGAAGTTTTGGGGTATAACATTTTCGGGGTTCCCCACACTCACAAATTTGTGGTAGAAGAGGATCATTGTCAGTTAAGAGCATCTCCTTTCCGCTATGGAGATTCCCATTTTACCCTGTCCCTAGTTTTAGTAGATATTCCAGTGTGGATTTTCCTGGTGAATTTGCTGAGTTCCTGTCTTGCATGCTCCTCGAGAATTTCAAGTATCAATAGGATGGAATTATTCTGGTGATTAAAAGTCCTTTGGAGTGTTAATTTTATGTATTTATGTGATGTAATGGATTGTTATGCTGCATGTGAAGGTTTTGGTTATGCGTTGTTGACTCTGGGCTCAGATTCATCAAAATACAAGATCTCGAGATATTATTGTTGAACTTGTTTGCATAAAGATAGTGTGTTTTGCAATGTGCAACATACACACAGTTAGGTATTTTTCTGAACAAATTAGCTGTTTTCCATGGGGTTATGTAATTAATTTAGCTTGATGTCATTTGCTCTTTAGTGCACAGGAGTAAATGCACTGGCCAGAGGAGGATTTCCGCTGGATGGGAGTCTGCTTTAGTGTGGATTGAGATTGACCAGTACTGCAGAGGTACCATTATTCTTTCTATTGTGTACAAGATTTATTTTGTCCATCTTGCTGATTTTGTCCTTTTTTCTTCTATTTAGGTTGAGCAGACAGGATTTATTTTGACTTATTTGATGTGTATTCATAGAGAATGGCTGTACCATTGTTTTTCCATTCATGGAGAAGTCAAGTTGTGATTGGTTAGTCAGTCGATGATTCACCCTGGGATTAGTGAGAAAATCACCACAGAGTCACACTATCATTGGTTAGTTGCTGTCAAAGCTGGGCTATGATTGGTTAACCTTTGGCATAGCCGCACGGTGATTGGTTGGTGTCCCCTAGCTTGTTTTATGTGTTTTTTGGATTATTGTGAGTGAGAATAATGGTTGCTGTGTTGGAAAGTCTAAAGCCCCTACTGTTCCTGCTCTATAGGAACCAAAAATACCAGCAGAAGGTTTGCCTGCAATGAATGATGGTATATCAGATTTTATGCGCCTGTCTGGATTCATGATTAGCATGTATACACCTCTAGAGGCAGGGACTTGCAATTTCCTTTAGAGGGTATCTTTGACATTAGAAAACTAGATTTCTTGAGACAGACCATGAATGAGAGAAAGCTGTTACCTTGAGGCATTGAATAAATGGGATCAAATGTACACAGAGAAAGAGAGAAAGTAAATGAAGTAGCAGGTGAAGGGTTCATTTAGACAGTGGCATGAGGGCAAGTGAGATCATCAGGAGAGATGCTGGAGCGAGGATATGTTAGAAGGGAGAATGTGTTAGAGGGAGTGTGTTAAAGAAACAACAGACAGAAAGACAATGAGGATTTCTTACTTGATGCAGTCCTAGAGCTAGACCCGACATATGTAGATAATGATATGACAGAGAGAATTAAAATCAAGAACAGGATTCAGTTGAGGGGGATAACTCTTTTAATTATCTTTTGAATTCCCAACTTCATTCATACACTGATACAGAGACATGTGCAGGTTTCCACAGTACTTGCTATGGATGCAGTAGGCAAAGGTATGAGTGTACAGCCACAGAGAGGAACCTGAGAAATGGTACAAGGAGGTTCATAGATTGACAACAATTTTGAAAATGCTTTGTACTGAATTAGATGTGCTGTTTGAGATTGCTGTTCATAATGATTTATGGCCTGGGTGTAGGGTTGATGTTGTTTGGCCAACTGAGAAACCAGTTAGAGTAGCAACCAATAATGCTCCATCTGAGGTAGTTGCTGACAAGTATAGAGCAGTGGTGGAGCATTTGAAAAAGAAAGTGATGGAGAAGGAAATTAACTGTGTAAGGATCTTGAGATCTACACTAGAGCTGAAAGGTACATAGTTACTATGAGAGGCTTATGCAGATTTTTAAGAAACATAGCGGAGTATAAGGTGTGACCTGTTTGGATTTTGCCTTTGTATGGGTTTTTGCCATGGGCTTAGTTGGAATAGTCAGCAGAGTGTGAAGTGTTGGCAGGCTAAGGGTAGTGATGGGATCCTGAAGTATGCCTAGTACAGTAGTGATTGGTTTGATGCGAAGGAGAAGAGAATTAAAAAGAAGTTGATGGTTGCCCAGACAAAGCAGTTTCTGAGAAATGGCAAGATTTGAATGATTTGTTCTGTGTCATTAGACAATTCTAGAATTAATAGAATGCATCCAATGCAATTTGTAAGAATGGGAATAGGATGGTGCAGAGCCAAAGTCAAGGAGAAGGAGTTGTGAATAATTGCAGAGTTAATGCAAACATTGATTTGCTCAAGAAAATCACGCTTGTCATTTCTGCTGTATAACTGGGCAATGGAAACGCCAGTTTCTGCAGACAGAATCCAGGTTCAATCCAAAATGATTTTGTTTCTCAGATGCAGCAGAATGTGAATCAGATACAGACACAGTCAGTAGCCCCAGTCCAACCAGCTTCTGTGCAGAATGTGCAAAAAATCAAGGTCAGTTCTGTTTAATACCCCCATAGTGTCAGTGATGCAGCAAACATGAGAAACAAAATACCTTACAGTCCTGGCACAAAATCCATTGATTCTGAAAACTGTTTTCCCCAGAGGATAATTCAGAGTGTTAGTGCCTGAGGGAGGAGGAGGATTTCTTACTTGGAACAGTCTTGGATGTAGACCGGACATATGTAGATAATGAGGCGAATAGTTACCCTGTGTCATTTTTGATAGACACAGGAGCTACTCGCTCAACAGTTAGTTCTGTGGAGGTTCCAAACCTACCCCTCTCAGGAAGAGAAATCTAATTTGTTGGCATTAGCAATAAACAGATTGTTAATCAGCTGTTAAAATAGGATCAATAGAGAACAATTATCAGTTCATAGTGTGTGATTAAAGTCCTGGTAATCTATTTGACAGAGACTTGCTTTGCAAGATGAACTGCATGATTTATTGCACACCAGTGAGTGTTGCAATTCAAACCCAAGGTGAAGACCCGGGACCCGATTCACAAAGGTAAACTTAGACTTTTGGTATAAACTTAGACCAAAAGTCTAAGTATACAACTTTCGGTATTCACAAAGGGCATTTATGAGCAGTATCTTTATGTCCGTACTCCGAGGGCGATTATCCGCACTTGTGGCAGAATCTCCACACATAGGGCGGAGAATCCGCACTTGGGCCAGAACACAAGAATCTTAAGATGTACAACCATAATTGCATGTAATACATCACTGACAGTATGAATTGAGTACATGTAGGCACTGGGCAGTTACATATGTGGATGTGTAGAGTCTGTATTGTAGTGGTAACTGTTCTCTCAAAAGTACATAATACAACCAGAAAGTTGAAAAACTTCAGAAATGCAATAAAACATCTCCTCTGCAGTTTCACATATAACCCACAGTCACGGGTCATGTAAAGTTTTCCACAAATAGTTAATTTGTGCATGTAATATACCACTCTAATTCTATGAACAAACACCAGAATCCTAAGGGGCATATTTACAAAAAAGTGACGCATCGGTCCTGATGCAGCACTTTTCTTAGGTAGCCCCACCTAATGACACCAGGGTTGCGCTGTATTTACAATACGATGCACCATGGCAGTCGTTAGGACAATAGTGTCAAACTTTTTACACTATTGGGGCTCTTTGCTGCACTAGCATCAAACATTTTGCACATGGAGGCCCATTTATTTAAAATGGGTGCATTATTTTAACACCGGCTTTGAGCAGGTGTTAAAAATGATGGAAAAAATTGTGCAGCGAAATGTAAATTTCACTGCGCCATTTTCTCAGGCCTCCCTACATCGGAACTCCCCTCTTGCATACATTATGCCAGGTGCAGGAGTAACGTGGCGCAAGGGTTTACAAAGTGGCGCAATGCAAGCATTGCGCCACTTTGTAAATACTGCACAGCAGAAAGGCCTCCTTAACTTGGCCTTAGAGTAAAAAAGAAAATGACGCTAGGGGGATGCAAGGTGGCGCTAGGGGCTTGTAAATGTGCCCCTAAGTTTCTCACAAAAACACCACACACACACACACCTGTGTCAGTGCTTACCCCCCACCTAAGTCCAGCTGAAAGTCATTAGCCAATCACAACCTGGCTGCAGACATAAAAGCTGAGCTGCCATATACAAACCTTTTCAGACCTTTCAACATGTCCCTGAATGTGTCCTGAATGTGTTTGTTGATTTGTCCCTGGTCATGCAACAGAATGATGTGTGGAGAAGAAGGTGGACAGCAGATAGAATCTTTGGGCAAAGGATTAACCTCTTTGGGATGTCCAGCCAAGATAACAGCTCCAGATGACATTTTCCCCCTCATATGATCTTGGAGATGGTTTCTGAGCAGGAGCAGGATCTTGATTCTGTGACCTGCCGCTCCCACGCCATCCTAGCTTATGTCAAGATCCTAACAGCTCTCAATTTCTTTGCCACTGCCTCATTTCAGGGGGTGTCTAGTGACACTGTGGGCATATTACAGGCAAGCCAGACCCAATGCTTGCGTCAGGTACTGTGCTGCATTAATAGGAGAGTGCGTCAGTACATACATATGCACCATACAGTGGAAGGAAGGCAAAGGGTTGCCAGGGATTTTTACATCTTGTCCTGCTTCCCACGTGTGGTTGGTGCAATCAATTGCACTCATGTGGCACTTCAGCACCCTTGCCACAATGCCCACATCTTTCACAACAGACACCGCTGGCACTCCATCAATATGCAGGTTGTGTGATGCCAGTAATTGCTTTACAGATGTGCATGCAGTGTTCCTTGGTAGTACACATGACAGTTAAATTTTCTGCAGGTCACCCCTGGTGGCTAGCGGCGGGAGAATTCGGCAACACTTGGCTTCTGGGTAAGTGCACAAACTACAGAGAAGTTTGCATATGTTTAAAGTTGTTTTCATGCACATCCATCAAAATGTAATTCTTTTTTGCTAAACATACATGATGCCAACAGACACTGCATGTACCATTTCATATCTAATTAACTTAATAAATGCATCAGGGACATACACCAAAATCTGTACTTTACCTTCCTCAGGTGATGCTGCATATGCACTCTCCCCTCATCTCTTCACATCATATAGATGTGCAATCACTGTACCTCAGCAGAGGTACAATAGGGCACACAAACATGAGCCATAATCTAGCATAATTTTGGACTCCTAAAGTCTGGTTTCAGATGTCTTGACCGTACAGTTGGTATGCTGCTCTACTCCTCTGAAGTTGTGTGCAAGATTATTGTAGCCTGTTGTGTTTTAGACAACATTGCATTATGTTGGGGCTTACACATATCTCTGAACCCTCACCTAGTTCTGAATCCAGGGAACAGGGCCACTGTACCTAAGAGAGGCACAGTATGCAGGTGTGTGATCAGCTTGTTGATACTTTTTTTCTCTTGAGCCACTAGTTGTGTTACAGACTTTATGTGGTTGCACAGTCTGTTGTCAATAAATGCCACCCTGAGACTTCTCTGTAAGCCATACACAGATGTTTTCAAGAGTCAAAGGTCCCTGCTACAGATTTTGTGTCCATGTCAATGTGTACTGTTGTCAAAGTTGCAAATTACTACATGGCCTATGGGGAGTATATATCAGTTTATGTGTGTGATCTTCGTGGACAATGGACATAATAAACTTTTTCCACACAAGGGAGTACATTTATGAGCCCCTTGTGCCACGAGCATCACTTTTGTGACTTAATGGCAGAGCAGCTTTGAATGGCCTCATAGATATGGAGTGAGGCAAGGCAGTGCAAATTGCTGCATTGCCTTACTCTGCGCAAGGAAGGGGTTCCATGTTCCCACCCAACACCCAAGGATTTAGATGCATCTCGAGATTTACAAGACCTTTCTTCATTATATGTATGCTGTATTCTGCAGCACACATAGAAAGAGGAGAAAGCCTCACCAGGATTGCTTTTGTGAAGGAATATCACCATTGTTGCATGGGTTCCTGCGTTGGTACTAGGCAGCCCATTGTCCACCAGTCCTAGTGGAAGGACAGAAATGTGCTGTATGCTATAGATACATCACATTCCTGCCATTTCACCACAATGAAGGCCAGCGCTGCGGGGACTAGCTGCGCAGACCTGTGCCAAATCCCCTAAAATATGCTCCCAAGTGTCACAATGAACGATGTCTATGCATGGAGCCATTTATGTTCCGCACAGTACACAAGAAGGAAAATTACAGCTAGAAATGAAACTCCAAATTGTACAAGTAAATGTCAACCTTGGATTTTTGAAATACCTACACTTCAAACAAGCACACCTTCCCCATTGTTTAGAGGAGGTTTGCAGTGTTGCAGACTGTACAGTGGAGAATGGCCCTAATCCCATGGGACATGGAGGTGCCAGGCAGTGTTATGAGTTTGGGGGCATATATACTAAAAAGTGGCGCAGTGCTGCGCAGCAAGTCACCTCGCTGCGCTGTACTGCATCATTGGGAAATGTCTGAAAAACACCATATCTAAGGCATATGGCGGATTCCTGTCCTCTACCCTAGCGCTGGTGCAAAATGGGGTACCTAGTTCCAATGCAGGCATCCTTGCAGGATGGTGCAAGGGTGCCAATGATGCATGCACAATGTATTTGTGCTAGCAGAGGCACCTTTCCGCATATAAACACACCTGGGTGGCTGTTCCCTCTTTCCTATGTGTGCTGCAGAGGAGAAAAGGTTAATTGGCTCCTCATTGCGCCTCACCTGGCCTACTTTGTTTTTAGCTTTTCCAAGGTTACATGCCCTTCTAAATCTGTGAATGTGTCAGAATCTATGGGTGTTGCGTGGGCATAACCACTGCAAGCCTGGGCACAGTAGGGTAACGCAGCAACTTGCGCAGCGTACTGCTACGTCTGATTTATGAGGCAAAGCTCTCATACATGTGTTTCGTCAAATTTGCCCTGCTTAATTCAGCTGCAGGAGTGTTGCGCTCTTTTGTTGTTGGTGAGGATGACTCATAAAAATCTTAAAATAGCTGCGTGTAATCTTAGGTACTGTATTTCTTGTTTTTTTGTTGCCTGTGTCTCATTTTCTTCAGTAAATCATTGTTTTGCAGCTCGTGCACGGAGTCCTCGCCCCGAGTGCGAAGCCTCCGCCCCAAGTGTGTGTATGCCGCACAAAGAACAGAGACTTGAAAGTGGGGCTGGAATTCACCAATATTATACAGGATATGACAAACAGGAAATAAACAGAAAGAGGTTCACAACAGGAAGCTGCTGGCAGCCATTTTACAGCCATTCTGAGCCATCCTCACTTGCAAACAAGACCCTCTGCCATCCTATTGCTTTGTCTACCAAATCTATCCCCAGAATGGCTGAGGGACTTTATCACAAAGCACCACCCTTTCAAGGAACATCTTATCTGAGGGACTGCTTGATAAGTACCCTCAGTTATATGGGGTCCTTGAACAAGAGTTGAGTTTTTCAGCGTGCCTCAGATTTACGCATCAGATTCTGGGAAGACATTACAGCATGCTGTAAGGCTGTGGCAGTGGGTGTTTACCATCAGCGGGTCAAAATGTGTAAGAAGCGCTGGGAGGACCTGTGACGCTGGGCCTGGATTAAGGCCCAATAGTTCCTCCCAGCCACATGTACAAGGCATTGCCTCAGCCGACCCTCCATGCTCAGCTGGAGAAATATGAGCAGCAGAGGCGGGTAAGCACAAGAACTGCGTTATGTGTCTGGTAGTATGATGTGAGTGGTGAAAAGGATGTTACTTTATGTTAACTTGCCAGCTTTCACTCTATCTGTGTAATGTTCACAGTATTTATGAGGTCTACTTCTCCTTAGAGCAATTACAAGGCTGCTTCATGAGGAAATTCTGGGACTTTTAGTGTACTGGGGAAATTTTCACTTACAGTTGCATTTGGGAAGGAAGGGTTTGCACAATGTCTAGTGTTGGTATGTGAGGGGTTTGGGTGTTGGATGCTTTCTCAGCATGCTTTTTTTGTGTATTTGTTTATATATTGAATTGTTTGTGTCTTTTGTCAACTTTCACTCTATGTGCGAAATGGTTACAGTACTTATGAAGTCTATGTTTCCTTAAAGCACGGCTACTTATGAGGGCATTCTGTGACTTCTAGCGTAGTAAAGACAACTGGGGAAGATTTCACTTACAGTTGCATTTTAATGAATAAATGCACTTACAAAATCATGACTATTCTACAAAGGACCTCACACCTTTTGTATCTAACGGGGAAGGAAGGGCTTGCACAATGTCTAGTGTTGGTTTGTGAGGGGTTTGGGTGTTGGATGCTTTCTCAGCATGCTTTTTGTGTGTATTTGTTTATACATTGAATAACATATTTTGGGATACTGAAGTAAAGGCTGCCTTTGTGATGCTTGTCTTATTCAAAATGGTACAAACATTTCAAAGAGGGCATACACACATTTTCAATACAGTGGCACAAATGTAATTTAGAATTTCTAGGTCAAAATCCTAACTATGCCCATGTGGTTATCAGTATAAGCATAGATATGTAAGAAAGAAGCCTCTTTCTAGCATGGTTACCCCCACTTTTGGCTTGTTTGTGAGTGTGTGTCAGTGTGTTTTTACTGTGTCACTGGGATCCTGCTAGCAGGACCCCTGTGCTCATAGATAAAAACCTATATGTCAGTATGTTTGCCTGTGTCACTGGGATCCTGCTAGCCAGGACCCCAGTGCTCATAGTTTGTGGCCTAATATGTATGCCTGTGTAGTGCCAACCTGTGTCACTGAGGCTCTGCTAACCAGAACCTCAGTGCTTATGCTCTTTCTGATTTTAAATTTGTCACTGCAGGCCAGTGACTACATTTACCAATTTCAATTGGCATACTGGACCCCCCTTATAAGTCCCTAGTATATGGTACCTAGGTACCCAGGGCATCGGGGTTCCAGGAGATCCATATGGGCTGCAGCAGTTCTTTTGCCACCAATAGGGAGCTCAGACAAACCCTTGCACAGGCCTGCCATTGCAGCTTGTGTGACATAACGCACACATTATTTCACAGCCATTTTCACTGCACTTAAGTAACTTATAAGCCACCTATATGTCTAACATTCACTTGCTGAAGGTTAGGTGCAAAGTTACTAAGTGTGAGGGCACCCTTGCACTAGCAAAGGTGCCCCCACATAGTTCAGGGCCATTTCCACGGACTTTGTGAGTGTGGGGACGCTATTACACGCATGCACTACATATAGGTCAATACCTATATGTAGCTTCACAAAGGTAGCTCTGAATATGGCCATGTAACATGTCTAAGATCATGGAATTGTACCCCCAGTCCAAATCTGGTATTGGGGAGCCAATTCCATGCATCCTGGGGGCTCCACCATGGACCCCCAGTACTGCCAAACCAGCTCTCTGAGGCTTGCACTGCAGCTACAGCTACTGCCACCTCACAGACAGGGTTCTGCCCTCCTGGAGTCTGGGCCCAGTCCCAGGAAGGCAGAACAAAGCATTTCCTCTGAGAGCAGGGTGTTACACCCTCTCCCTTTGGAAATAGGTGTTACAGCCTGAGGAGGGTTAGCCTCCCCCAGCCTCTGGAAATGCTTTGAAGGGCACAGATGGTGCCCTCCTTGCATAAACCAGTCTACACTGGTTCAGGGACCCCACTCTCCCCTGCTCTGGCGGGAAACTGTTCAAAGGAAAGGGGAGTGACCACTCCCCTGTCCATCACCACCCCAGGGGTGGTGCCCAGAGCTCCTCCAGTGTGTCCCAGACTTCAGCCATCTTGCTTTGCAAGGTGTGGGGGCACTCTGGAGGACTCTGAGTGGCCAGTGCCAGCAGGTGACATCAGAGACCCCTCCTGATAGGTCCATACCTGGTAAGGTAGCCAATCCCCCTCTCAGGGCTATTTAAGGTCTCTCCTGTGGGTTCTCTTCAGATTCTGCTTGCAAGTTTCCTTCAGGAATCCTCTGCAACAACTTCAGCATCCTCTGACCTCGGATCAACCGCAGCCTGCTCCAAGAAACGCTGTAACTGCAACAAAGTGTCTACAAGAGACACTTTTCTTCAGCAATCTCAGCTCTGAGTCAGCAACTGCAACAGTTTCCATGGTGTGCATGCTCTGGGGACTCCCTGTCTTCATCCTGCACCAGAAGGACCGAAGAAATCTCCCATGGAGTGACGGAGTCACTCCCCTGCTCCAAGCAGGCACCTTCCAAGGTGACGACCGGTACCATGGGACTCCTCTCATGTCAACGAGCGTGCATCTAAGGACACAGAGGGTGGACATCATTGACAGAGACTGTCCTGAGGTCCTGCTGACGCAATTTGGAGGCGGTAAGACCTTGCCTTCCCAGAGAACGATGGTACGCCTGTGTTTTGTGTTTTCTTCGCCTCCTGGGCCTCTGTGCACTCTTTGCAAAATTCCTTCATGCACAGCCTGGGCCAGGTCCCCAGCACTGATCCTGTGACACTCAACTCGCTGAGTTGTTCTCCGGTGGCCTGGGACCTTCTTTTGTTGTGCTGCATCAACTGTGTTTTGCACCTCCTTTGGCTTCTGGGGGTGCTGGCTGGCATCCTGAGGGCTCTCTAAAGTGCTGAGAGCCCCCTCTTCCTCCTCACATAGAGTTGAGGCCCCCAGATCCCTCCTGGGTCCATCCAGCACCATTTTGATAAAAAACACTTTTGCCATAGCCAATGCTTGTTTGTGCCTTCCAACAAGCAATCTCATCTGCAACAATCTTTACGCCGTGGGACATCTTTTGCATCATGCAGGAACCCGCTGACATCTTCCTAGGGTGCATTTCTGCAGTCTTCAACTAACTGGGGACTCTTCTTTTGCACCCTCTTCTGGGTTGGCAGGGGCTCCTGTCCTTCCTGGAACTTCTTTCGACTTCTGGACTTGGTCCCCTTCCTTTGCAGGTCTTCAGGTCCAATAATCCAGCAGTTGCTCTTTGCAGACTTGGTTGGCTGCTGCAAAATCCCCAAAACGAGGTGTAGTGTGTCCTAAGGAAACTTGCAGTACTTTACTCTTGCTTTTCTGGGCTCTAGGGGGGGGGTAATTTACCTACCTTTAATGTATTCTTACTCTCACAGCGATTCTACACACACTACACTTGTCTAGGGGGGAATTTGTGATTCACATTCCACTTTTTTAGTGTATGGTTTGTGTTGCCCCTAGACCTATTTTCTCCCATTGCATTCTATAGGATTTCCTACTGATTGTATTGTTCTATGACTATGTCTAATTTTGGTGTCTAATGTATATATTGTGTATAATACTTACCTCCAGAAAGAGTATTGTCTCTAAGATATTTTAGGTACTGTGTCATCCAAATAAATATCTTTATTTTTGATAACACTGAGTATTGTCTTTACTTGTGTATAAGTACTGTGTAACTATAAGTGGTATTGCATGAGCTTTGCAGGTCTCCTAGTTCAGCCTAAGCTGCTCTGCTATAGCTACCTCTATCAGCCTACGCTGCTAGAAAACTACTACATTCACTAACAAGGGATAACTGGACCTGGTGTAAGGTGAAAGTACCCAAGGTACAGACTACAAACCAGGCCAGCCTCCTACATTGGTGGTGCAGCGGTGGGAAAAGTACTTGCAATTGCTTTACCACTTTGTTACCTGTGCTTTTCACAAGAAAATCTTGCTCTAATACTTAGGGCATATATATTATATACCTAGAAACAATTTTCTAACTTTCTTAAAAGTTCTGTTTAACTTTGCAAAAGATTTTCAAAGTTCTGAAAAGTTTTCTTCTTTCCTCTAAAAAGTTAGCTGTTATTCTACTAACTTTTTACTCACTTTCCCAAAACGTTTTTCTTTCAGTATGTCATCTGTAGATTCTACCCCTAGAGTTGTGAAAACAACATATGAGAATCTAAACTTTAAAAGTTTGAGGGGTCTCTGTATTGTAAGACGTTTAGCAATTGGGAAGAACCCCAGTAAGGAGTTCCTCTTAAATCTTTTCCTCCAAGTTGACTTAGGACCCAGCACTGGTCCAGATCAGACAGGGGAAGAGGTAGAGGATAACTCCAACCAGGACAGCTCAGAAGAGCATGACAATCCTGGGGAGGGTCCTTCCACATACCTATCTGTCAACAAGCCCCCTAGTATAGCTGGTAGTGGGAGGGGTTCACACACAAGTAGGGCTCCCGTTACCCCTAGAGGCCAGATCACTAGATTGGCCCCTGTTAGAGAAAGGTCTGCCTCTGCACACTCTCATGTTACCTCTGTTTCAGAGGCTTCACATAATTCTAACCCTGAGGAGCAGTCCCTAGATAGGGAACTCAGAAATCTGAGGTTAGAGGAGGCCAGACTGAAGCTAATGCAGCAGCAGTTGGCCTTAGACAGGGAATCCCTTTCTGTGGAGAAAGAGAGGTAGGATTTGGGGTTAATTCCCCATGGTGGCAGCAGCAGCTTTGGGAATACAAATGTTAAGGGACCTTCATTTTGATTCTAGGAATCTGCACAAAGTTGTCCCTCCTTACAAGGATGGTGATGACATCAACTATGGGCTTTGCTGCACTTAAGAGGGCCTGTAAAGTTCAGAGAGTCCCTCGTGTACAATGGGCTGCTATCCTTTGGTTATCCTTCTCTGGCAAAGGGAGAGACAGACTTCTTATTGTCAGAGAGGATGATGCAGATAATTACCGAATTCTTAAAAATGCACTCTTAGATGGTCTGGGCTTAACCACTGAACAGTACAGACTTAAGTTCAGAGAGACCAGAAAGGAGTCATCACAGGACTGGACAGACTTTGTGGACTGTTCTGTGAAGGCCCTAGAAGGTTGGTTACATGGCAGTAAGGTGACTGATTATGAAAGCCTATGTAACTTGATTCTGAGAGAGCATATCTTAAATAATTGTGTGTCTGACTTGTTACATCAGTATCTTGTGGACTCAGATCTGACCTCTCCCCAAGAATTGGGAAAGAAGGCAGACAAATGGGTCAGAACAAGGGTGAACAGAAAAGCTCATACAGGGGGAGACAAGGATGGCAAGAAGAAAGACGGTGAACAATCTCAGGACAAACATGGGGATAAAAGTAAACACAAAGATCCTTCTTCAGGTACAAAACACTCCTCTGGGGGTGGGGATAAAACTTCTTCTGTAGAAATAAAGGCCGTTGGCCAGGGGATACGTCCTGCACAGGTAAAGCCCCTGAGCCTACCACCACTAAGACACCAGACTCTAATGCCGCTAGCAGTAGTGGCAATAGTGGTGGGACTACTGGGAATAGTCAAACTAAAGGTGTAGTTGGGCTCAATTTTGGGACCATAATAGAAACTGGGGTAGACAGTCCCAAGACATTTTCTGTCACACCTGGTGGCATTGGCCTTGCCACCTTGGCTGCTTGTCCCCTTAACATGGATAAGTACAGGCAGTCAATCTTAATAAATGGTGTTGAGGCCCAGGCCTACAGGGACACAGGTGCCAGTATCACGTTGGTGACTGAAAACCTGGTGTCACCTGCACAACACCTCTTTGGACAGAAGTACCAAGTTACTGATGTCAATAACTCCACTCAGTCTTTCCCCTTAGCTGTAGTTCAACTTAGTTGGGGTGGAGTTACTGGCCCTAAGCAGGTGGTAATATCACCTAGCTTACCTGTAGATTGTCTCTTAGGGAATTACCTAGAGGCCTCGGGTTGGGCTGAGGTAGCGTTTAGTACCCATGCATCCATGCTGTGTGCTAAATGAGGCACTTGCCATGTACACTTTCTGATGTTCTCTAGGGATATTCCAATATTTTGAATCACACCTTTGACAAGGTCATATCCAAGAGCTTGTTTGTATCTGTACACTCTATTTTGCAGGTATGTAGTCTTGCCGTATGCTAAACAGCAGAGGACATTTAATAGTAAGTGTATGACTGTTGAGACTCCAGATTACAGGATAATCCTGGATCCACTTTTAGGTGTCGATATATCCACCCTTACTGTGTCCTAGCCCCAGTTGTAAACTTTTACATTAGAAGATTCCTATGTTTCAATGTCCAAGAACTCACATCACACCAATGCAGAAGATGAGGTTTAGTAAATACTGAAGGGGGTACAGAGCAAATTTGAGATAAAAGTCATTGGGGGAGAGGCATCATCCTCGACCCCTCCCTCTCCATGACACAGCAAATCAATTCTCTAACCTCCTCCTGTTTCCACACACTCCGCACCCTAAAAAAATCCTTCAAATGGATCCCCCCAGAAACCAGAAAGAAAGTCACCCACGCACTCATCAGCAGCAGACTGGACTACGGCAACGCCCTCTACGCCACCACCACACTCAAGCTCAAATGCAAACGCCAAAGAATCCAGAACACAGCCGCGCGCCTCGTCCTTGGCCTCCCCCGCCACGAACGAATCTCACCACACCTCAAATCCCTACACTGGCTCCCCATAGACAAGAGAATCACATTCAAGATCCTCATCCACGCACACAAATCCCTCCACAACACCGGCCCAACCTACCTCAATGAAAGAGTAAACTTCCACACTCCCACACGTAACCTCCGATCAGCCGACCTCGCCCTAGCCACAGTCCCCCGCATCCAGCACACCACCACAGGAGGCAGGTCTTTCTCCTACCTCGCCCCCAAAACCTGGAACGAACTCCCCACCGACCTTCGCAAAACCAAAGACCTACTGGTCTTCAGAAAGAACCTCAAGACTTGGCTGTTCGACCAGTGACCCTCCCTTGCCCTCCCCCCCCAGTTCTCCACCCCCCAATCCCCCCAGCGCCTTGAGATCCTCACGGGTGAGTAGCGCGATCTACAAATTTCTTTGATTGATTGAATGTGTGTGTAATATCAGGACACTATAGTGAAGGCACACATAGTTTTGGGTTCCTAAATCATTACATTGCCTAGTGATATCAAAGGATTACAAAGTCAGCACTTGCTTAATGCTGTTGTGAGCTTATTTATGATTTGTACACCAACTACATAATTGTTTGCCTTCTATTTCAGTGGGCCCAGCTGGCCAAGGGACATCCATCCAGGATGAGGTGCAGAAGAGTGGAACCTCAGCTCATAAAAAGGTATGACTTCTCGATACCACCAGCAAGGATGAGGAGGGAGATGAAGATCATGGCAGAGGAAGCTACACCAGCAACACCATCAGCTCAGGGTGGAGGCTGCGCATATTGAAGGGGGGACATTGAAAGGGACACCACCAGTCGGGGGGAGAATGTGGGACTCCCTCTGGCCCAGAAGAACTAGATTTTGCTGTGGTGTCCCCAGGGCAGGAGCCATCGCTATCTCTGCCTGCTACCGACCCTTCCCTAACTCCTGAGGCCCCCATTCCAATGGGCACTCCAGCTACACCCCCTACCACTACTAAGCCTCCATGTGCCCGCCCAGAAGAGTTGAGGGAGGCACCGTACCCTGACACTCTACATCCCTGTTGTTCGACCCAGACCACTCCATGTTCTGTGATTCTTTGGGCTGCATCCGAGGAACTGGTACTGGTGTCTAAGGTTCAGGCAAATGTGTCCTCAGTATGTTCCAAGATATGACTCACCTCAGTACCCCTGTCACTTCCTTGGGGGCAGTCCTATTGTCTTTGTTGGCCCAGCACCCCCCACCACTGTAGCCATGTCTCCTAGTGCATCTACCCTCTCTGTTTCCCCTGCTACCCTTCAAATTCCTCATGTTGCCCACTTCAACGGGGTGTCTGGTCCTGCACTGGCCAGCCAAGAGGAGTCAACAGGAACAGAGGACTTGATCATTATTGTCAAGGACAATGAGGTTGGCCAGTGACTGAACACCATTTGGACTAGAGACTTTTTTTAACCCCTTGGACATAGACTGGTTACCCTAACGTTTCCTGATGTGTTATATTTAATTTGCCCACCCCCCTCCAAGTCCCCTTGGCCAATCTGACTTAAGATTCTATTTGATTTCCTTTCTCCCTTTCCAATGGACAGTTTTTTAAAAAATAACATCTTTGATAAAAAAATAAAAAAATCGACATCTCTGTGTTGTGTTTCATTATATTTGCTGCATTCCAACTATTGAAGTTACACCTGAAGGTGTTTAGCTATGGTTTCAACACGATACCTTTTTACACAGATGGGTCTACTGACATATATGTTTTACACACATTTATCAACACATATATGGCCTACAACCAGATTAACCAGTTTACCATCATCAACTATTACTCTACTCAATTGAAATGTGGAAGATATATTTCATTTACAAAGGGTAATGAAAAACATATATTACAGTGATCATGGGGGATCTCTCTTGCAACCTGGCAATTATGGTGGATAGGAGCTCTGTGAATAAGTGTGTTTAATGTTTTAGTGCTGATGTGTGGGTAGATGTGCTACCGCTCTCTATACGGGTGGTAGAAGTGCCTGTACATCGGTTGAGGGTGGTTGTACAGGTAGTGTAGGTGCGAGTACAGGGTTGAGGGTGGTTATACAGGTGTTTGAGGTGCCTGTTCAGGGGTTGAGGGTGGCTGTACAGGTGGGGGAGGTGAATGGACAGAGGGTGTGCCTTCGTGTACAGGTGGGGGATGTAACTGGGCAGCAGGGGGACGTGACTGTGCAGTGGGGGTCATGTGCAAAGGCGGTAATGCCTGGGAAGTTTGGGGGACACCTGTGCAAGTTGTGGTACTGGTGGCTGGGTGTGATGTAGTGAAGGTAGATGTGTTGAGTCCCCTCCATGTATTGACATGAAGGGAGACTGGATCAGTTTCACCCTAGCCTCCATCATCTTCATGAGCAAGGCATAGTGTCTATGGATGACTATGATCTCAATTACCTTCTTTGACATGTCTTGTCGAGATTTATCCATCCTGTCCAAGACCTGGGTCAGCCTGTCAACCACCTGAGGGAATTGGCGCTGGTCCTGTAGCGAGTCTGCAATGTCAGACAGAATCACCTCATGGCATGAATGTCCTGCCTCATCAGCCTGCTGTTGGAATAAATCCTCCCACCACTACCCACCATGAACATCCACTAGCCCCCTCCAAAAGGGACAGCCTCGGATACCACTGTCACCGGGCTGGGGAGAGGGGGGGAGTGGCAGGTAAGAGGCTGTGGGCTGGAGATTGGTGCCTAGGGGATACCTGCTACTCACCAGGGGCGATAGGCCCCTCAGTTGGTGGAGAGAAGGCCTGGGATGCACAGTCATGGGAGAAGTGTGTAGGGGAAGCAACACTTCTGCCCGTGGACGTGTGGGCTGTGAGAGGTTGATGGCTGTGCTGGGGTATGCATATGCTGTAACTGATTGGCTGACTGCTGGGGATGAGCAATCCTTGAGATGGAGTTGGAGGCACTATGCTGGCAGAATCAGGTGTGGGCTTAGATCTTTTGCCCAGTGGCCAACAATAGAGGGTAGGAGATCAGCCTCATCATCCTCTGCAAACAGCACCAGATCTTCTTCAACCTCCTCTACTTCCTCCTCCTCCTGTGCATTACTGGCAGCAGACAAGGCTGTTTGGAAGAGGAGTGAGTTCTTCCCTTGGATTGGCCGTCACCCGCCACTTGTGGATGGTCCTGCTTCAAGAAGCTACTCATCGTCCTCAGCACCTGACAGACAGAGGTTGCAACAGGATAAGTATTTGCCTTAGAATTTCATGTGGTGCAACACAAGAGTTGAGTAAAATGATGTTTCCATCAACGAATGTCCACATGTGATCTGGTGTGTGTACACCTATACGTGACAGCTCACACCGTAGCATTGAGGTGTTCAATGCAGATAAGCAATGCAAAAGCAAACTCACCAGCTCAAACCACAGTTCAATTTGGTATTGTCACCCCTGTTGTCAGCTGCTAAACCTGGCTCCTTGAGTGTGCAGCAGACGATGTGGTCCTCGATCCAGGAGCTTGAGAAGGAAGTGACACCATACTAAATTTTCGGCATGAATTATATATGGACATACATACTTTACAGACACATCACTGATTATGTTGCAAACATTTTACACACTAAGTTCAGATGCTATGCAAAAGTGGGTATATCTGCTAATATCCTTCCACAAGAATTTGGTTATGGGTTATGATTTGGGATTCAACACCTTATGGCACGCTTACCTGATGAACGAATGTTAGTGGGTTTGACAGCTGCAGCCACGATGTCTCCCAAACCCATTGGATGGTGTCTTTGGGATTATTGAGGAGCTCCTGACAGCAGCTGTAATGTGACATACATGTCCATATTTAAGTGCAAGGTGTGATGGTAATTATTTTACATGTACATGTCATAGGCAGGGGCATAGCTTGGTCAGTATGATTGGGGGAGGGTGAGCTTAAGATGTCCTGACAATCAGGCTGGTACATCTTGTTAAAACACATATGAGCAGCAGGACATGACGGGGCTCAAATGGCAGAGGAAAGAAGGAGGTCTGTGTATTGTTAGACATACTCAAAATTCATTTTTTTTAACTAATAAACATTTTTTAAGTTTTTGTCAGTGTGGGTACGTAATAATTACAGGGGAAATCCAACAGACACTTTACATTAACCAACACAAAGCACTTGTACCCAACTATTCAGTAAAGAATACATTTTTATGGGGGTGTAACACCCCAAACACCCCCCTGGAGCTATTTCTATGGTCATAGGTATAGACCAGTGATCTGCAATTTATTGGCGGGGCTGCATGTGGCTCTCCTGACCTTCACATGTGGCCCCCTGGTCAACAGCAGCACTGGGCAGGTGTTGACTCAACACGGCAGTGACATCAACCAGATATCACATTTATAGGCAAATGTGTATGTGAGGGTTACTGATAGTTAAAGGAAAAAACTAACTAGGGTGTCCTGCACTGACTACCTTTGGATACACCTTCATTTTTAGGGGCATCATGCATCACTAGTATGATGTGGTCTCTTCAAAATTCTAAAGGGGTGTTCCTCAACATGCAGAACTGCTGTTTCACCTTTGCACATCAGACCTTGTCAGTGCTTTGCAGATTAATATGGCTCTGTATAATTGTCAGCCAAGATTTGGGTAACATTCATTCTTCCCCCCAAACCACCCCCCCAAGGACAAAAATGCCCATCATAGACAGGGAGATCAAACATTTGTGTTGTGCGCTTTTTGTATGGCCTGTATTTCTCCTACACATGGACAACAGCACACATTCTGAAGTCATGTATGTCAGGGTTCCCTTTTATGTGATTATGGAGGTAGCGAGGGCTGAGTGAAAATCAACAGTTGTCTAGGATCACACATTTTGGTCAAGTGGAGAGATGCTGGGATGATCCTGGCCTTTACTTGTGCAGTTTCGCCACCAGATATATAAGTTTCACTTCCTCTATACCCACCTTACCAGCCCCAACCACCCCCCTCCCCAAACGCAACCCTGCTGGCATCACTGCGGCCCTCATACACATCATTTACCATACATTTTGGGCCCTTGGATTATGTTAACAAGTATCCATGTAATGATCTTTCAAATCATTTGTTTCTACTCCTTTCCTTTTCATAATGGACAATATGAGCAATTAGGTAAGCGCTATACTCACTTACTATACATTATGAGTCATCCTTTTATTGGGCAACATGTTCTGAAGTGGCATACTGTTATGAGCTGAATGTGAGCATATGGAGATGACAGACATCAGTGATATTAGACACACACCACATACATCTGACATCTGGTCCACTTTTTAGGAGCATTTGGTAAAGTCATTATTATGTATACTTACCAGGGGCACACAGCCGCCCAGTAGCTACTGACCAGATTTCACATCTGTACGTGTAGCAGAGATCGCTGTGTGCTGTGGTTTTCTGGACAGCGTCACAGGGCCTACAATGATATGTGTGTTTTCGTTTTACATTCGAGTTGACACATTTGATGCACAGTGTTACCTAGTTCAGTTAGAAGGTTCCGGATTGTTGATAGATTCTATATATTATTTCTATGGGGTATCTGATCACAATATAGAGGTCTTGAACATCCCCTGGCCTTATTTACCTACCGGTTTGTGCTGGTGATATGGGTTGATGTGTCCCATGACTTTGCCTCCCTGCTGGGGCAGGGACCTCTGCTGCCTGCAGTGGGTGGCTGTACTCTGTCTGTATGTGGCAATAGAAGGGATAAGTCACCAGACATAACCAAAACATGTTGAGTGTGTGCAACTTGTCACACATTTACACACTTGCATCAACATGCCAAACGTAATGGTAAGTGAATAAGGAATGGTATCTACTGCCATTTACCAATGGTATGTGAATACACCAGCAGTGATGGGCCACTGTTTTGGACTGAGGAATTTGAAGTTGTCATTTCCATCACATAGGATTGTGAGACTTGTAGTGCAATGGACTAAATGAGACCCATGAGGGTCAGACTCACTATGCTATTTATACATTTTGGGGCAACATCCATAGCCACATATGTAGTGCATCACAGACAATTATCATTTAGTGTTACTGTTAGATTCATCACATATTACGGTGCACCACATTGAGGTCATCACTCACAGGCAGCCAATGGAGCAGGTGGGCGTGGATGGTGGTGAGGACATCCCTCTCAAGTGGGGTGAGAAGGAGGTGGGCTCCAGTTGATCCAGCAGCAAGATTTCCGGCCACATCTATCCTGCTGTACTTCTCTTTCACCCACCTCTTCTCATCCTGCTACTTCTTCTTGGGGTCTGTGACCATACGGACATCCACACCCAATGCAGTAACTGCAGTAGCCAAATGCTGCCATAGGGTTGCCTTCTGTGTGGCACTGCTGCTGTAGGGGGAGAGATCATGCAGTCTTTTGTTGTGCCTCACTATGACATTGAGTAGCATGGTGACCTCCTCCTCAGTATAATTCTTCTTCCTCCTCGAAGGTAGCATTTTGTCAGATGTTCCAGGCACAGGGCAGGCAGGTGCAGTGCCAGTGTGGAAAGACCAGAGCCTTAAATGTGTGCTGCTTTTATATGGTTTGTAGTGCAGGGGTACAGGTGGCATTAAGGGGGTCATTCCGACCCCGGCGGGCGGCTGAAGCCGCCCGCCTGGCGGGAACCGCCAGAAGACCGTACCGCGGTCAAATGACCGCGGCGGTCATTCTGACTTTCCCGCTGGGCCGGCGGGCGACCGCCAGAAGGCCGCCCGCCGGCCCAGCGGGAAAGCCCCTTCAACAATGAAGCCGGCTCCGAATGGAGCCGGCGGAGTTGAAGGGGTGCGACGGGTGCAGTGGCACCCGTCGCGATTTTCAGTGTCTGCTAGGCAGACACTGAAAATCATTATGGGGCCCTGTTAGGGGGCCCCTGCACTGCCCATGCCTGTGGCATGGGCAGTGCAGGGGCCCCCAGGGGCCCCACAACACCCATTCCCACCATCCTGTTCCTGGCGGTTTTTACCGCCAGGACCAGGATGGCGGGAAGGGGGTCGGAATCCCCATGGCGGTGCTGCGAGCAGCGCCGCCATGGAGGATTCTTTGGGGCAGGGGTAAACCGGCGGGAAACCGCCTGTTGCCCTTTTCTGACCGCGGCTTTACCGCCGCGGTCAGAATTGCCCATGAAGCACCGCCAGCCCGTTGGCGGTGCTTCCTCCGTCCCCGGCCCTGGCGGTCCATGACCGCCAGGATCGGAATGAGGCCCTAAGTGTCTGCATGTGTATGAACTTACAATTACTCTGCCCCGAGTGCGGAGATTCTGCCCTTAGTGCGGAGAATCTACCTTGAGTGCTGATGTAAAGATACTACTCGCAAATGCCCTTTGTGAATACCGAAAGTCATAAAGTTAGACTTTTGGTCAAAGTCTACCTTTGTGAATCAGGCCCTCAGGTGTTTAAGTTAAATCACAAGATTCAGGAGTTCAGTTGTTCCCAGTTCTCCTTAAAAAATTATTTGCCTCTGGATTTAGGACATACTGTCAAAGAAGAGGTATGGGATTTCACAGGAAAAGAAATGAGACTGATAAAAAGTGCAACCCTGTTAAGATTAATGTGAAACCCAATGTAGTTTTACCAAAAATTAGGCAATATAGACTTTCAAAAGAGGCAGAAGAAGTGATGAAGCCTCTCATTGAAAAATTATTGAACAAGGAATTTTGCTGGAAGTGCTTTGTAGTCCTTACAATTCTTATGTGGCAGGCATTAAAAAACAGAGGGGCACACAGAGAATAATGCTTTGAAAAAATATATAGTGATTCCATGTTGTCCATTGGTACTGAATGCTGCAGAAATTTTGTTCCAGATTCCAACAGATGCAGAATGGTGTAAAGTTACTAACTTATGTCAAGTGATCTCCATTCCTCTTCACAAGGACAGTCAATTTCATTTCACATTTTGGTTAGAAAATAAGGTTCTCATTTGGTGCTGAATTCCTCAGGGATAATCTGAAAGTCCTTCAATTTGTAGTCAGATTCTAAAGGAAGATTTGGAAAGTTTGCAGTTGCCCTATAATTCAGTCCTGGTGCAATACATAGATTACTTTTTAGTAACATCTAAGACAAAAGAAGATTGTAAACTTTACTACTGCACTACTGAATCACTTAGCTGACAATGGTCATAAGGTTACCCCTACAAAGATGCAGTACTGTAAAAAAAAAAGTGATTTATCTTGGTCATCACATTGAGAAACGGGCAAGGAAAATCTAAAAAATGGTTCTGCAATTTGGAAGACAACCAATACAGCCAAGACATAGATGAGGATGATCCAAGGAATTGTTGGCTACTGTTGCCAGTGGATTTCAAACTTTTCCTTGATTCCAAAGTCTTTAATAGTGATTTCAGAGACTCTCTACCATTTGATGACAATTTATTAGAAGCCTTGCGAGGTTTGAGGGAAACATAATGTAATGCATCAGCTCCTGAAATACTTTGTTATAATAAAGAGTTCTGCCTCTTCTGCCATGAGAAAGGTCGGTGTACATTGTCTATTTTGACCCATAAACAGGTGGGGGATCATGAGGGCAATGGCCTATATGTCAGATGTGCTGGATTACGAAGCTGTAGCTCTTCCTGGTTGTCTGAAAGCGGTTCCAGCTGTTTGCATTGCAAATTAGCAAAGTGAAAGAATTGTGATGTGACATATTATTTGTGTTTGTTGCAAATTCACTTGAGATTTTACTGAGCCATACTCAACTCAGCACACGAAAAACAGTCATCCTACCAATATAAGCAAGTCAAACTGGCAGCTTATAACATCTATATCAGAATGTGTAATTTTCTAAACTCTACAGCGCTGCTTCCTGTTTCTAACTGCAATTAAGACAAAAGCAAGAATGCTGATGATGATGATGATAAACCAGAGCACAACTGCATAAATGCCACTGAGTTAATTACCAAAGCCCGACTAGACATCAAAGAAATTCTCCTTGAAGTGGCTGATATAATTCTGTTTGTAGATGGTCCTTGTTTCAGAAACCATTGTGAAGCAATGTAGGCAGCCTTTGCAGTATGTTCCATTTCTTAAATTCTTGAAGCATCGGCATCACCTAATGTACCTTTAACACAAGTGACAGAGCTGATCGCATTAGTAAGAGCTTGTTACCTTGCAGAAAATTTGAATGTGATGATCTCTACAGACAGCCAGTATGGTTTGGGAGTGGTCCATGACTTTGGGCAGTTGTGGTCACAAAGGGGTTTTATGACCTCCTCTGGAACTCCCATCAGGAATGGTTCCTACATTCTTTATTTGTTGGAAGCCATACAACTATCAAAAAATTGCAGTGGTCAAGGGTACTGCCCATAGGGTTGAAAATATATGGTCACATTTGAAAATTAGAATGCTGATCAAATAGTGAGATACTGTGCACTTGAGAATGAAGCTGTAAGATTGAATGACCAAATTACGATTCAAGAGATAGGACAGAATGAATCAAGTGAGAGTTCTGTTGAAAATGCAGAAAATGTTAATTGTTCTTATTGAATCTAATACAGGCTTTTTTGAGTGAATTGAGGGGTCTTCAGGAGGAAATGCAAGAGAATGAGAAAAGAAGGTGGGAAATGTAGGGTTGCAAAAAGAATTACCAAAATGTGTGGCTCACTCCGAAGTACAAATATACCCTACCACACGCAGTTTTGAATTGCATGGCCAGATATTTTCATAGTCAGTCACATGCAGGAAGGCATGCTGTAGGAAGTTGGCTCTGTATATACTATTTCAAAGTAAGAAATAGTGTGCACAGAGTCCAAGGGTTCCCCTTAGAGGTACGATAGTGGCAAAAAGAGATAATTCCAATGCTCTATTTTGTGGTAAAGAGGTCGAGCAGTAGGCTTATCAGAGGGTAGTGTTAAGCATTTGTTGTACACACACAGGCAGTAAATGAGGAACACACACTAAGACTGATTCCAGGCCAATAGGTTTTTATATAGAAAAATATATTTTCTTAGTTTATTTTAAGAACCACAGGTTCAAGATTTACAAGTAATACTTCCAATGAAAGGTATGTCACTCAGGTATTCTAGGAACTTTGAATAATCACAATATCATGTACAGTTTTGACAAAAATGGCAATTAGCTATTTAAAAAGTGGACACTGCAAAAATCAACAGTTCCTGGGGGAGGTAAGTAATTGTTAAGTTCACAGGTAAGTAAAACACTTACAGGGTTCAAAGTTGGGTCCAAGATAGCCCACCGTTGGGGGTTCAAGGCAACCCCAAATTTACCACACCAGCAGCTCAGGGCCGGTCAGGTGCAGAGGCCAAAGTGGTGCCCAAAACACATAGACTTCAATGGAAATAGGGGTGGTCCGGTTCCAGTCTGCCAGCAGGTAAGTACCCGCGTCCTCGGAGGGCATACCAGGGGGGTTTTGTAGGGCACCGTGGGGGGGGGGACACAAGCAGGCACAGAAAGTACGCCCTCAGCGGCACAGGGGCGGCCGGGTGCAGAGTGCAAACAGGCGTCGGGTTTCAGATAGGAATCAATGGGGAGACCCGGGGGTCTCTTCAATGATGCAGGCAGGCACAGGGGGGGGCTCCTCGGGGTAGCCACCACCTGGGCTAGGCAGAGGGTCACCTGGGGTTTGCTCTTGCACTGGAGTTCGGTTCCTTCAGGTCCTGGGGGCTGCGGGAACAGTGCTGGTTCCAGGCGTCGGGTTCCTTGTTACAGGCAGTCGCGGTCAGGGGGAGGCTCTGGATTTCCTCTGCAGGCCTCGCTGTGGGGGTTCAGGGGGGTCAACTCTGGCTACTCATGGGCTCGCAGTCGACGGGGAATCCTCCCTGTAGTGTTAGTTTTCTGCAGGTCGAGCCGGGGGCGTCGGGTGCAGAGTGGAAAGTCTCACGCTTCCGGCTGGAAACGTGTGGTCTTTAAAAGTTGCTTCTTTGTTGCAGAAAGTTGCAATTTCTTGAACAGGGCTGCTGTTCTCGGGAGCTTCTTGGTCTTTTAGCTGCAGGGTAGTCCTCTGAGGCTTCAGAGGTCGCTGGACCTTGTAGGATGCGTCGCTGTTGCAGTTTTCTTCGAAGTAGGGAGACAGGCCGGTGGGGCTGGGGCCAAATCAGTTGTCGTCTCCGTCTTCAATGCAGGGCTTCATGTAACCAGTACTTCTTCTTCTTTAGGTTGCAAGAATCTGTCTTCTTTGGTTCTGGGAGCCCCTAAATACTGAATTTAGGGGTGTGTTTAGGTCTTGGAGGGCAGTAGCCAAAGCTACTGTCCTTGAGGGTGGCTACACCCTCTTTGTGCCTCCTCCCTGTGGGGAGGGGGGGCACATCCTTAATCCTATTGGGGGAATCCTCAAAAATCAAGATGGAGGATTTCTAAAGGCAGGGGTCACCTCAGCTCAGGACACCTTAGGGGCTGTCCTGACTGGTGGGTGACTCCTCCTTGTTTTTCTCATTATCTCCCCTGGACTTGCCGCCAAAAGTGGGGGCTGTGTCCAGGGGGCGGGCATCTCCACTAGCTGGAGTGCCCTGGGGCATTGTAGCATGAAGCCTGAGCCTTTGAGGCTCACTGCTAGGTGTTACAGTTCCTGCAGGGGGGGAGGTGTTAAGCACCTCCACCCAGAGCAGGGTTTTGTTCCTGTCCTCAGAGAGCACAAAGGCTCTCACCCCAGGGGGGTCAGAAACTCGTCTCTCAGCAGCAGGCTGACACAGTCCAGTCAGTCCTGCACTGAAGGATTGGGTTAAATACAGGGGGCATCTCTAAGATGCCCTCTGTGTGCATTTTTTTAATAAATCCAACACTGGCATCAGTGTGGGTTTCTTATTCTGAGAAGTTTGATAACAAACTTCCCAGTATTCAGTGTAGCCATTATGGAGCTGTGGAGTTCGTTTTGACAAACTCCCAGACCATATACTTAATATGGCCACACTGTACTTACAATGTCTAAGAATAGACTTAGACACTGTAGGGGCATATTGCTCATGCAGCTATGCCCTCACCTGTGGTATAGTGCACCCTGCCTTAGGGGAGTAAGGCCTGCTAGAGGGGTGACTTACCTATGCCACAGGCAGTATTTTGTGGGCATGGCATCCTGAGGGGGATGCCATGTCGACGTTGCCTTTTTCTCCCCACCAACACACACAATCTGCAATGGCAGTGTGCATGTGTTAGGTGAGGGGTCCCTTAGGGTGGCACAACATATTCTGCAGCCCTTAGGGACCTTCCCTGGTCACAGGGCCCTTGGTACCACTGGTACCTTTTACAAGGGACTTATCTCTGTGCTAGGGGTGTGCCAATTTTGGAAACAATGGTACGTTTTAGGTGAAAGAACACTGGTGCTGGGGCCTGGTTAGCAGGGTCCCAGCACACTTCTCAGTCAAGTCAGCATCAGTATCAGGCAAAAAGTGGGGGGTAACTGCAACAGGGAGCCATTTCCTTACACATGCCACAACCAGAACTTTTAATAAGTATTGGTTGAATTCTAAATTTAGAAATGTTGTAGACAATTTGTGTCAAAGGTGCCTCATTTGTCAGAGAACGGGAAAGAAGGCTATAGTGTTCTTGACCCACACTAGCAAATCAGAGGGCCCATTTTCAAGACTTCAAGCAGACTTCATAGAAATGTCCGTTTACAATGGCCTTAATCCTATTCTTGTGACTGTCAGTTTATTCTCTAAATGGGTTGAGGTCTTTCCCACTCAGAGGTCAGACAGCATGACAGTTTCCAAGCTTTGTTGAGAGAGGTGATACCTGTTTTAGCCTGATGACCTTTGTTGAGATGAATCATGATTCTCATTTAAATAATGAACATTTGAAATTGATTTGTCTAGCTCTCCATGCCAATCAAGGGTTCAGTTGAAGTTATTGTCCTAAACCATTTTGTATTGAGAAGAGGATGAATAGGACAATCAAAAACAAGGTTGCTAAAGAGTGTGCATTTACAAGTTTGAAGTTGCCAGATGCTCCTCCTCTTGCCCTGATGAGCATTGACAGTACTCAAGATTGGAAGTGCCCACAATTCACTTCATGAATTGTTAATGGGGAGAGCTATGAGACTGGCCTACATTCCACCACCTACACTTGTTTCAATGATTGATGACATCATACTAGATTACTTCAAAGGTATGGCTGATGTGGTGACATCTGCTTCTCATCAGTTGAATTTTTCAACAGCATCATCAAACGAAGCTTGGTACCATCCCTTGAATCAAGGAGATTGAGTTCTCATGAACAAACATGTCTGCATGAATTGTCTTGCAGACATGAACACTGGCAAGGCACTTTCCAAGCCATGTTTGTGACTAACACTGTTGTGAAGTGTGCCGGAGTCCCACCATTGATTCCACACTGCTCACATGAAGGAGTGAAGGCAGCAGATAAAGAGGTGGTGATAACAACCACTAATTCACAGAGTCATGCTCAGGTTTGCCCCATGGAGCTAGAGTAGGGTGAAGAAGTTTTTGAAACTGGTGAAATTGCTGATGAAAGTCTTCGTGAATATCCTGGTGAAGGCACCAGTACCAGTGGTCAGTTTCAGTTCGAGGGTTAGAGTGAAGAGCTGTTGCAAAGTCAATAGTGGCAGCAAGAAGAAATAGTCTCTCATCCGCCCATTGAAAGGACTAAGTTGAAAATTCAAGTTTCGATAACCTTCAGCATTAAAAAGCAGTTTCCAGTGAGTCAGGTTGCTGATGCTGATAGAAACCCAGTGAATGAAGAAGATTCAGCAGTAGCCACAAGTGAGGAGTGAGTGTTGAAATACCTAAGGCAATTAAGAGAACCTGCAAAAGAAAGCACGAGCAGAATGAAAAGTTAGTTTATCAAGGAAGAAACAAGCAATTGAAATAGAACAGTGAAAGTGAGTCTCCTGTTGCTAAAAAGCCAGCATGAAAGAGAGTTCCAAACAGAAAGTACACTTCACCTGAATGGCCGTATCTTGCATCTGCACCTGAAGAAGGTTTGTTTCTGTGTCCTTCCACCCTATTTAGAGTGGGCAAACACATGACCAGTTTTCACTGTCAGTCACTGCTGGGTAAAACTTGGGGGTACAGACAGTGAAAATTACAAAATTCCCCCTTGCCATTGGAGAAATATCCCATGTGAAGAGGGGTTGGAGGGGCATTGTTTTTTTTATTTTCCAAAACAAAATCCCAATATGTTTTGTTTTTTTGGGAAAATAAAAAACATGGTAAATTTGCCATGCAGCTCTTTCATGTTTGTGGAACTATTCGTCAAAATTAGGATGCATTGACAGAAACTGCTGTGATTGCAACTCCTATCAATGCTAGAGATGCTTGCTGGGCTCGCAGACACCTCAGAATTTGACAGGTGAGGACTCCGTGAGGTTGACGGAGTAAATTACTGCATCACCCGGATGGAGTAAAAGCCCATCTGCCAAAGTCTAAATCAGCCCATTAGTTGGCTTATTGTTGTGCCTTATTTCCCCAGTGGGATATGACTCCATAGAGGTTGAATTACCTAAAGTATATGATGAAGTTAGATCTAATAAATTGACACATATGGGAAGTTTAGTAAGTGGAGTTAATGACAATATGCATAGTAAAATTGTGGGTGAATATATGGACATAATGGGGTTAAGAATTTCTTGGAGTGTACTTTGCTCCTTTCTTCTGCAGGTGAAAATGCAACCTACTTACAGCTTCCTGTTTCTTGCAAATAGCATGCAATGTGTTTGTTGCCATATTTAATAAGCATCAGTTTTACCCCTTATCTGTTGGATTCCAACGTTCCACCGAAGAATCTTCCTGTTTTAAAATTTTAAAGATGGAGTAAAATACAGTACAGCGTGAATACAGTTGCGCAAACCAACTATAACACTAAACTGGAGTATGTGTGTAGTTTGAATAAAGAGGAGTGTAAACTTGTTAAAGAATATAATGAGGAAAAAGTGAAAATGTGGGAGATTGAAAAGATTAAAATAAGGTAAGAGAGCAGATTATGGCAAAGGAAGAATTTAGGCTTTCGAATTTGCATCCAAGATTGAGAATAGAGCATGAGTGAAAGGGTGAGTTGTGTATGGTACAATGTGAGCTGAAAGGAGTTAGTTCAATAGAATATGTAGGTAAGAGTGAGTGTGAAAGAAGTTATGTTGCTAATGGTAATTTTCTGGTTGACAAAGAAATAATTCTGAGAGGGTTTTGTTATGTGTGTAATAAGACTGCTTATTTCATCCTTCCTTGTAATAGGGTGGGTTTGTGTTATGTAGTTTTAATGTTTCTTATAGTCTATCATGTGAGTAAAATGAATGATTATGTTAGTTTAAAGAGACTGAAATGTGGCTTTGGGCAGATAGTATTAGATATGTTAGAAGCTATGATTCCATCTATAGGTATGGCTATGAATTATATTAAAATTAGAAGATTAGCTACATTTCTGGACTGGCTTGCTTCTAACACTGCTGGGACCATAACTCAGATTAATTCTGAACTAATAGCAATGCATGTAATGATTATGCAAAGCTGCTCAGCCCTAGGTATCCTTCTCATGAAGGGAAGGCAGTGGTTGTACAGTTTTGAAGGTTAGGAAGTGCAGTACCTTCCTACCCAGTAACAGCAGGGTTATTAACACCGATGTTCAAAATATACCTAATATGTCTTATAAGGTCCAAGCTTTGGAGATGCATGGCTTGTGGGAAACAGTAGGTTTCTGGGTTAGTGAGATACGAAAGGGGTTTAGCAAGGTTTGTGAATTATGGTTCGATAGTGCAGGAGTTGGTATGTTTAGGTTAGTTGATTTGTGAAATTGTTTTATTTCTCTTGTTCAAATTTTCTGAGTTGCTATTTCTAAATTGTGGTTATAAGGAGAAAAAAGGATTGTCAAAGAAGAAGGGTCACGGGATGGAGGATGCCAGAAATCATGTTTATCGTCAGCTGAAATTGATGGAAGAATGAGCTTGAGAGAAGTAGAAAGTGATGCAGACTGCATTATGATTGTTAGAATAGTTGGAATAATTGTAGGTTTTAGTGATTATAGAATACTAAGAGAGTGAAAGTTGTTGGGTTTTGTGCATTTATATTTTTGTGCATCATTTACTATGAGCAGAATGTAGTTTTACTCCTGATTTTACATGCATACACTGAT
This sequence comes from Pleurodeles waltl, assembly GCF_031143425.1. Taxonomy (NCBI): domain Eukaryota; kingdom Metazoa; phylum Chordata; class Amphibia; order Caudata; family Salamandridae; genus Pleurodeles; species Pleurodeles waltl. The sequence continues at coordinate 136,818,269 of NC_090445.1, read as the reverse complement.
ATTGTGATATTGTCCTTGAAACAAATTTCATATGGCATGTAGAAGTGTGTTTTCTTAATTCAGGTTAACTAGGCCTCAATTTGGGCCTGTTAGACATCTTTATCAAAATTGATGTTTGCCCCTGTACATTTGACTGTTCGCTATTCCTGCAGTACACAGTTAAGCAGCCATGTTTCTTTTTCCCATTGACATTTTATTACTATTCTCAATTAAATCTTAGTAGCTTAGTCAGAATACTGCATCTTTCAAAAGGACATTCCACCAGCTCACTGTACCCTATACATCATCACAGCTTGAAGTTGTTCATGTAACCAGTCTGTCCTGCCAACTGTGATGACATTAGCATAGAGTGAGCAGAATCAATATCTGTGTAGTGGGATAGTGTTTAAGTGCTAAGGCTATATGACATTTCATACAACGGTGCTCTGATTTGCTAAGTATGTAATACTTTTGATCATACCATGATGATGTAGCAGTTTTAGTGATTAAATGTACAAAAATTGTGTACATCAACCCTCAATTTTTGGGGTGAGACAGATTCTTTCCTAAGGCATACAGCACATTCCTGTCTGTCTGCACTGGCACACAAATTGATGCCTGGCACCAATGCAGTGCCATTGAGCAAGATTGTCTGCATTGTTGGCACAACTGTTTTTGTGCAGTAAGGATCATCTTCCTGCACAAAAACAATCAATGGAGGTGTTTTCCTCTTTCTATGTGTGCTGCAAAATGCAATACTTGTAAAAAGAAGAAATACAGAGTGGGGAGACATAAGATTTTGACACATTCCCAGCTTTACAGATTTTTGTAAAAGTGACGCATTGGCAGCACAAGCCGCTTGCAAATATGTCCCCCTTTTTTTTTGATTGAAGACAATGGGCAAAGCCACTTTTCAGGGCTTTTCATGGCCTTGTAGATTTGGAACAAGGCAACGCAGCTCAAGTTGCTGTGTTGCCTTACTCTGCGCCGGGGTGGGGGTGTTCCCTGGGTGTTGCGATGGGTTTTCCCACGCAACACCCAAGGTTTTTGACGCATTCACAGATTAACAAGAATCTGTAAAGCTGGGAATGTTTCAAAGTTCTTATGGGGAGGCGGAACAAGGAGGAATATCTTTACTTCTCATTTTTTCACCTTTCTATGGGTCCTGCATCACACAAAAAAATAGGAAAACGCCTCCATTGATAGTTCATCGTTGGAACAACGCATACACCCTTGCTCCAGTGCTAGGGTGCCTGCGTTGGCACTAGGCACCAATTTGTGCGCCAGGGCATGCAGAAAGGACAGGAACGCTCAGTATGTCATAAATAAGGGGCATTCCTGCCCTTTTTTTTTTTTTTACAAACGGCAGCGCAGCATGAAGCCTTGCAGCACTGTCCTGCGCCAAAATTTGGTAAATAAGCCCCAATGTTCAATGGCTATATCCTCATTTAAACATGTCAACACAGGTTCTCGTAGGAGACTACAATTTTTTAAAGCAAAAAAGGAGTACGTTTGGCATAATGATACCTAAAACTGTGTCCTGTTCAGTGTGAGAAATAAAAACCCCAAATTTGTTTTTCTAAATATCCCTCCTTTCTGATTCCAGATATTGACAGAAATGACAGAGTATTTTGGGCATTAGTGGCTGCACAGACTAAGTGATACACACAAATGTAAGCACACCCTTGTGGGGTGAGTGAGCAGTCGAGTATGAGGGGACGGCGCCTTTAAGCATCGTGCACTTTCTGCAAACAAATATCATTGGCAGTTTTAGATGCGAATCCCAACCTACTCCTCCGGCTTTAACCGTGCGTTTAATTACGTTAAATACGTTAAATACGTTTGATTTCCAATAGAATGTGAGATCTTATGTGTCCCCTTTATCGGTCTCATGGAGCTGACGTCAGAAAAAGCGCATTCATTATGTTTTTTCCAGCAAAACAACTTCGGACTTCCTAAAGAAAGATATCCGCCCAGAAGGTGGAATTGAACCACTCTGTCGCTAAACAGCTACAGGTTTGAAGCCTGCACCCCAGACCACTGAGGTTCATCCGGGCAGATTTAAAGTCCTGTCCGAGACCTATATATATCACGAAAATACAAAATATTTCACTAATAGTACGAGTTCAATAAAGTAGTATGTAATCCATTCCTTTCATCTCTTTACTCACCCTGCTGCTAGCATATAAATTTGACCATTAGCTTTACTGCTTGAAGCCAACAGAGGATACTCCTCTTAATTTATGTAAATCAGACCAAAGCTTTCTGGGTACACGAGACTCGTCTGCTGCCAATGTGGCCAATGAGCAGCCACTAGGAGCACAACTTGTACTAGCAACGGTCACCCGATGTAACAGCACTTGAAAATGCTGATCACGACAAATAGAAACGAAACTGAAAAATCTGCTAGTGTTCTCTCTCACATCATACGCGCAGTCCTTTTTAGTCCTATGTTTTGGAAGTGGCCATTTGGAAAGATGTATGTTTAAAGAATCGAATTGTGTAACGAGCACCTTAATTTAAGCATCCCCATTAGTTCCTAGAGAAAATGGCATTTCATAGCGTTACTTGCTAAATAGGCAGAACCAGACTGGGTACCACCGTTGAAATGAGAGAATGGCAGCTGGGGGAGAGCATCTCAGGGGATCTGTAAAGTGTCAAAAGGGGGCACAGGAAACGGTGGGCGGGACTTTGAGAGAGTGACGTTTGAGAGATGATCTTGACTGTCAAAGACAGTTGGATGGAAATACAGGAGGGGCTATTTGTGTTCTAAACATATTGGGCTCAATGAAAGACTTCACGGCATATACCTTTAAACGTTTGGTGCCTTTTCTGGACATTTATAAGATTCAAAGGACTGTGATGGAAAGTATACAGCTATACTCAAACTGAGCCAGCCGCTCGGCAAGTAATCCTCTCACTGTAAATTTAAAGAACGAAAAAATAATAGGTGCTGTTAGTCCCTCTTCTGTGTTACCGGCCGCGCGGCTGTCATCAAATACCAACATTTAAAAGGCAAAGATAGTAACGCGCCTCGCTTATCATTCGCTCGTGAGCTTGTCCATCGTACTGGGCCTGCTCCTGAGTGGTTCAAATTTGAAAAAAAATCCATTGGGGACCAACTGTAAATTCCCCCCTCCCTCACTTCCTCTTTCGTCGGGTGGTAGCGGATTGGTCAGTTCGTATTTCGGAGTCTGCGTCTGATTCGTTCCTTTTCCCGTTAGGCGGTAGTCTATTGGCTTAGGACCGGGGGGGCGGGTTGTAGTTTGAAAGTTTTGAAAGAGGCTTCTGGCGCCCGCGCCTCATTCATCGGTCGGCTGTCATCAGCGCTAGCACTGGGCCAGTGCGTCTGCTTCTCGCCGCCCTCGGTTTCATCGTTCTTGCGTTAGTTTTCCACTCTTTGTTCGCGCCATGGAGGAATCTGGAGAGACCGTGCCCCTGCGGGTGAGTCTGAGCTAAAATAAATTGGGGATGTACAAGAGGTTTGGGGGTGATCTCGTTACCCCGGATGCATCTTCATTAGGGGACGCTTAATCTGTGACGTTAAGGTTCGGGTAGTTTTCCTAGAAAACGATACTCTGAGAGGGGCTGTGCGGTAGGGTTCATTATATGGCTCTCAGTGTTCTTTGTGGGGTTCGGCTCGGGGGTGCTGTGTGAGACAGTGACTTTGGTGGCCTAACACTGACATTTTGGCGGGAGGGGCCAAGCCTGGCCTGATGGTGTGTGCAAGCGACACCGAGGGCAAACCGTGGCTTTGGGTGCAGGCCTGCTAGTTAGGATGAGGTTGTAGGTCCGTCCCCGAGCGAGGCCAGTGGTGGTCATGTTTCAATTAGTCGAGGGGGGGCACAGTGTTTCTGGGGGGAGTTTTTTTCCGTTGAGATGTATGCGTGTTTCTGCGGACGAGGCTGCAGTGGGAGACGCGTGGCTATGCAGTGACTGACGTTAGTTGTGCTTCTTGTGAGACCGCGGAAAGGGATCTCTCAGCCGATGATGCTTCGGTGTGGGGTGCAGGTCTAAGCAGGCGAGGCTCCGGTGGGAATCATAGATCTCTGCATGTGACTGGTGTGGAGTGAATGTCTGCGGGTGAGGCTGCGGTGTGGGATGCGTGCCTGCCGATGAGATTGGGGTGCGGGGTACAGTGCCTGCCGATGAGATTGGGGTGCGGGGTACAGTGCCTGCCGATGAGATTGAGGTGCGGGGTACAGTGCCTGCCGATGAGATTGAGGTGCGGGGTACAGTGCCTGCCGATGAGATTGAGGTGCGGGGTACAGTGCCTGCCGATGAGATTGAGGTGCGGGGTACAGTGCCTGCCGGTGAGATTGGGGTGCAGTGTCTGCAGGGGAGGGGGTGTGGGGTGCAGTGTCTGCAGGGGAGGGGGTGTGGGGTGCAGTGTCTGCAGGGGAGGGGGTGTGGGGTGCAGTGTCTGCAGGGGAGGGGGTGTGGGTGCAGTGTCTGCAGGGGAGGGGGTGTGGGGTGCGGGGCTGCAGTTAGTGGGAGTACCTGTCTGTAGGTGAGACTGGTAGAAGATGCATCTGAGCTGAAAAGGCTGTTGGGAAGTTCCTCTGGGTACGAGGCTGTGAAGGAACATGCTTAGTTGCTGTGGACGCGGAGGATGGGCGTAAATGGCTACGGTGGATTTAATTTCTCTTTGGGTGTAATTTTGCTCCATCTTTGTATTTTCGGGTGCCTACATGGGTTGATACCTTGTTTTGAGATCCCTGGTTACCTCTGGCCCCGTGGGGGCGCTGGGAGGCCGTTAGTCTAGACGTCGAGCTGTGCATGAGTTGGGTAAGTGGGTGACTGGAGGCGCGTCATGGTCGCCATCCTCTTAATGTACTTACCAGTGAACGTCACTTCTGGATTTAGGCTGGTTCGTTGAGTAGTCGTTGGTTCTGGAATTTGATCTTCTTTTATGTAGCGCTTACTACCCCTGACGAGGTTGTAACGGCGCACTTGGTGGTCGTTCCTAGCCGATGATGCTCAGCACAGTGAGCGGTGGTAGTTGGCGCACCAAAACTACCGGTTCTTTAATTTTCTCACTGTCTAATTTTGAGAAGTGCTTGATGTTTTACTTTTCTAGAATGAAAAGTTTGGTTTTAATACGTGTAGTCGGTGCATTCAGCTTAACTGCACAAAACCGTCGTATTCGAGGTGCACTTTCCTAAGCTGTCTGCTTAACGTTGTAGCTAAAAGGGCATATTTCCCGATGGTGTATGAAAACGATTATTTTAACACTTAAGTTTAACAGTACGTCTATCTTGTTTTTAATCGATTTGAGTCGATTCCTTTAATAGATACACTTAACCGTATGTGTTTGCTATGTGTCTATTCTGTATCTTGAACAATTCAAAACTTTCACTAGTTGCCCAATTCACAAAGTCAAAGTATTAAATTATTGGTGAAATGTGCGACACGCGCTTGAAACATTCTGTTTCTATCGGGCAGCAGGCTTGCTGTTAGAAGTCACACGCTTTTTTGGTGTTCCCGGTTTAGCAAGTGTTTGACAGTGAAAATGACTCATGTATCGCCCTTGCTCTTTTTGAGCGTTTTACACTTGTTTTAACTTACATTTAGTTATAAGCAGGATTGCTAAATCCAAGCAATACGCTGTTGCAGTCTTCGAGTGTCATTGTAAGCATTGCACCTGAATCGTTCACACTGCCCCATGAGGTTTCTGGAGTAGATTACTTAATGCGCGTGCAAAACAGTGCTCAGACACATTACTTGTAGCGTGTTTCACTCATTTGTGTTTGCTTATATCTCAGGCAATTGAGAACACGCCCGTCCTGAAAGTGAAGAAAAGCAGTGATGCCGACAGGAGGTTATCTGTCGAAAGAATCTACCAGAAGAAGACGCAGTTGGAGCATATTTTGCTCCGACCGGACACGTACATTGGTTCTGTGGAACCGGTGACACAGGTAAGGGGTTGGAGGGGTCTTTACTGACAATATTCAGTAGCCCCCCTTAGATCAATTTACATCAAAACTATCAAAGGACTGTACTTAAAATTGTTCATGCTTACTTTGGGAACATTGGTGCCCACTTGTGAACACTGAGCTATGTAGATATATATTCGATAGCCGTCTCAAAGCCTCAAATATCCAATTCCCTGTCTGGAGGAACGGAACTCAATCTTTAAATTTCCTTTTTTTTCTTTCAGCAAATGTGGGTGTACGATGAATCTGTTGGGATGAACTGCAGAGATGTGACATTTGTTCCTGGGTTGTACAAAATTTTTGATGAAATTTTAGGTATGTTAAATGTGTACACATTATCCCACTAGAAAAACTAAAATTGCATATATCTATGATTAAATCATGAGATGTCAGAGGTGGGGGCAGAATACAGAAAATCGTGACTGCTTGTTTTTCAGCTTGAGCTACTAGATGGTTTGTCATGTTGTTGCTTACCAAGAGCATGAGCTTGAGTGTGCCCTTCGCTTGTCATTGGTTAGCTTTCATGTCACTTTCATTTGACTGTTTCTTATTCATGTCCTCGCTTGTCAGTCTTTTCGTCCCTCCCATGATAATGCCTCTTTACAACTCATGGCTGACATATGCGTCCACTGATTGTTTTCAAGCACTCCTTTTGTGTTGAGCACTCCACGAGTGTGTATTTTGTGGAGCTGTCTACCCGCGTGCTTCTCTCCCCTCTGATGCCCCCTCGCCCGTGTGCTCTCTAGACCTTCCCCCACCGGTGACGATTTCCTCACCGTTTTTACATTTCCATAAAGCAAAAAAAAAAACGGCGGTGACACGGGCTGTCGCGTCTGAAGGTTTATTATTGTTTTTAAGCTTTAACCACGCTGCACAACTTTTTCGAAGTTTATGCCGTAGGGCAGTCACAGTAGCTCTGACAAAGGCCGGGATTTGAGGGTGTGTGAAGCAGCTTTATATTGTGCAGTGTGTGTAGAACTGCACTGTGTACCTGTGTATACCCCAAGTGAGCATGCACCTTGCAGTGACTACCTGTCTGGTCCCGTTTATGTTCTTATTGAGTAGGGCCTGCCTGTTGCATTAAAGGCGCTAAGCATCTCTTCTCTTTCAGTGAACGCTGCTGATAACAAGCAGAGGGACAGCAGCATGACCTGCATCAAGATTGATATTGACCCGTAAGTAATCTTGCGCACTCCCTCTAAATCTGTCTTGTATCGCCCAAGTTAAAATACCTGAGGTCAGCTCAGGGTTTCATCCTTAAGCCTTGGGTGCAGCTAGTACTTGTGGGTAACAAAAATGGCTGTTGAAAGACCACTAGAAAGATGTAGTCGGTTGTTTTTATTATTTATTGACTTGTACGTAGGGCCACTGGAATTATGCAACAGGGGAGGACCAAGTTGTCAGGTTTGACTAAATTATGTAGCACTTTTTGGTCAAAGGTTTCACATATGTAGTACCAATTCAACATCCAAACACAGCAATACCCAACTGGAAGGTAACCAGGCATCCTTTGCATAGCGCTTCCACTGCGCGGCCAAATGGGTCACTCCACTTAAAGGTCTGATGGTCTGTCTCAGTGATATAAAAAGAGCATAGTGTTTTGTGCTATAATCTGAGCTTGTTTTACCGTCTCTATACAGACAGTCTTAGAATTTTGTTTCCAGGCGATAATGAGATGCAGTAGAGCGCCCACTTATCGTGGAAAATACATTGCCACTCACTTCCCATTGTGTCGGAAAGTTTAAAGCCTTGTAATTACCTTCATGACTGAAGGCATGACCTTTGCTGCCACCATGTGTCAATTGTTGGCATTGCAGGCATCCAAGCATTGATATGGTAATTCTTGGGTTTTTATAAACACACAAATCAAATCATTATCATTTATAAAGCGCGCTACTCACCCGTGCGGGTCTCAAGGCTATGCAGGTCTCTGTTCTGCTTATTTAAAAATAAAATAAAAACCTCTTGTCCTATTAGTGCTGGGTATAAACAAAGGTAGTGCGTCGTGTTCGAATACTTCGATGATTCTGTGTGAAGCTATCAGACCATCGAGCTCCCTGGGCTGGTCTAGTGGGTGTGTATATTTTTGTAGAACTAAACCTCGTGTCCTTTGACTGATGCATTTGTTTGCCATTTTTCAGAGGTAACAACACGATCAGCGTGTGGAATAATGGGAAAGGTATCCCAGTGGTAGAACATAAAGTGGAAAAGGTCTACGTACCTGCGCTCATATTTGGACAGCTATTAACTTCCAGTAACTATGATGACGACCAGAAGAAAGTTACAGGTAAGCCCTTTTGGCAAATGGTGTACGCAGTAGTTCGTGGCCAACATGACGCCTTTGACAATGTTTTTTTGCGAGGCGCTGGCTTTCATCTGTTTAATATAAAAGTAACCTGATTCAACGCTGGCGTGGTTTTCAGGTGGAAGAAACGGCTATGGAGCCAAATTGTGCAACATCTTCAGCAACAAATTTACAGTGGAGACTGCATGTCGGGAGTACAAGAAAACGTTCAAACAGGTACAGAGCAGTGTGTTTGAAACTAACTAAATGTAGTGTCCTGGACTACACCTTATTAGGCAGTATTTGCGTGCCCCCTGTTGGGTACGTCGTTAATACATTATGCCACACGCCTCTACAGTAAAATGGAAGCTGGTTATGTCAGTGCTGTTGCATCTTCTGAAACTTACTTTCGCTGCTTGTGTTCTTTGTTAGACTTGGACCAATAATATGTCAAATGCAGCGGATGCCAAGCTGAAGCACTTTGATGGCGATGATTACACCTGCATCACCTTCCAACCTGATCTGAGCAAATTCAAGATGGACATCCTGGATGCGGACATCGTGGCCCTAATGTCTCGTAGAGCTTATGACATTGCTGGCGCCGCCAAGGGTGTGAAAGTCTTCCTCAACGGCAAGAAGCTGCCGGTGAGTATTAAAGGAGGCCGCTCGAGTCGCGCTTTCTTTCTCCATTTGAGAACTGTATCCACAGCTCACTTGACCACTCGTTAATTTTTGTTCAACGGTGGAACTTGTTTTCTGGTCTGTTAGATGTACACTGCTTCTCCTGCATTGGGTCATTCAGAGATGTGCCCGTCTTGACTGACTACCTGTCAAGTTGTGAATTCCCAGAAAGATGATACTCAGCAGTATTAGATCATATTTCCTGCCGTGGGGCTTATTAGCCCATTATCTCGTCGTTTGCATTATGCGCTAGGACTGCTGCCAAACCATTTTATCCTAGGTTGTCTACTGTCGTGTGGGGAATCGTCCAGGTTCGGCCATTCTGCATTTTTATACTGGTGGCAGACACTGATGGTTAGTGTTTCATATCCTGTAAGTAAGTTACAATATATCCTCGCACAGCAGGCTTCTCGCCCTGTTGCACATAGTCATGTCAATGTTCCCACGACGGATCCCACATACTGCACTTATTTATGCAGCTTCTTGGTTTGTATAGTTACCTTTAGAGCAGTAGTTCCTGCCTAAGTCACTCTCGCGGGGCTTTTTTGCTCCTCCAGCGACGTGCAGGGTCCCTCTTGGCACCAACAAGCCCACTTCTGAGCATTAGGAGCTAATGGAGCCCACAACTTTCCATTATGTGAACAACTTTTGGGGGGTCTGGTTCAATGGAGCAATCCACCACCTTCCCTGCGTTTGTATTTGCCCTCAGCGTAGTGCAATTATTGGGCACTAAGTTCGCTTTTAGGGCCCAGGCATAGTCATATATCCGCAAGATTTGAACCAATCTTGTTTCATTTATCAGACTTTTGGGAGGTGAGTATTACGCCAGCATATAAGGGCATCTATCTCCTAACCATTGCTTAAGTAAGATACCATCACCTCAGCCATTCTGCAAAGGAGTTCATAACCAACGACCTGGACGGTGCCCTCTCCAGTTTCTAAATCTTGTAAAATTTGGTCATCAGTATTGACGTTAACTTTATCAGGATGTGTGACAGCACCAAATTCTCAATGTGCATTGTCGCAAAGATATGAGGGTTCACGCTTTGTGGGTTCTGAGTGACTTTAGTGTTCCAGGAGCTTCACTAATTGAAAATAGTTATTCTGAAAAATACTTATGTACCAGCTGCTGAAAGACAACGGAATGGACATGGAGCCCCTTTTATGCTGCCATCCAAGACTTGTTCGCCAGGGCTGCAATATGTGCCAGTCTTGCTAAAACCGAGAAGAGAGCAGCCTTTTCTGAGTTGCTTACCACTGATGGATATCCATAATTCTTTTGCTGTCTCTTTCCACTCCACCCCCTCAGGTCAATGGATTCCGTAGCTACGTGGAGATGTATGTGAAGGACAAGATAGATGAGACTGGCAACCCCCTGAAAGTTATCCATGAAGTAGTGAATGATCGGTGGGAGGTGTGCCTGACGATGAGCGAGAAGGGCTTCCAGCAGATCAGCTTTGTGAACAGCATCGCCACCACCAAGGTACCTCGTGTTTTCGCTAACGTTTGCCTCAATTTACCATTAGTCTAAATATAAAGTGAGCTCTCTAAACCGGTTTACATGTTGGAACCCAGCCTCGCCCCTCTTTGTGGTCTTCTAAAAGGTGATTAATTAACCAATGCCAAAGTAGAAGAATGTTGCAAAAAAACCTACAAATTGGTAACCACAGTAGTATTTGGTTGAACATATAGGTTTTTCCGTTTGTGCTCAGCGCTTTATTCTGAAACATGGCCACTTGTTTCCATTTCTTTCTGAGATGGACAAGGGGGCTCCATCGAAGGGAGTGGACAATGCTAAATTGCTGCTCTGCAGTAGTGATGATGCAGAGAGCCCCTCCAGTGTGCCAGGCATCTGGGTTTGACCTCGTTGCATGCTTTTAGGTGGTAACATTCTATTTTAACTAACTTTCTCCTCTTCAGGGCGGTCGGCACGTTGACTTCGTTGCTGACCAGATCATTGCCAAACTGATTGAAGTTGTGAAGAGGAAGAACAAAGGTGGCGTTGCAGTGAAGCCATTTCAGGTATGTCCCACTCACTGGTCACAGGTGAGGCTTCTGCCTCGCTGCATTAATGGAATTGACTGTGGGTGGTGGTGCTGCCTCCCAACCTCTCACACTTTCTCACAGCTTGGTTAAGTTTTTTTAAGTTGGTGCATAAATCTGTTTGAAAATGAATAGTAGGCCTATGTTTGGTGTTTCCCGATAGAAGACCTAACACATTTCCTACTCCTTTGCAGGTGAAGAACCACATGTGGATCTTTGTGAACTCCCTGATTGAAAACCCAACCTTTGACTCCCAGACCAAGGAGAACATGACTCTTCAAGCCAAAAGCTTTGGATCCAAGTGTCCATTGTCTGAAAAGTTTGTTAAAGCTGTAAGTGGAGTTTTCAGTTAACACTAAAATCAGTTCTTGATCATGTAATGAGCAGTGAGGCACCTGCTCAAAAAGTAGTTTTATTCGTACGGTCGCATTCCTCCCCATCTGCCTGAATATTCATGCTCATATGAACTTTACTTCTCTTTCGGCCTCTGTGGTCAGAGGATTAGTTTCCCTCTTCATGCTAAAATTTAAATTCATTCAACTAACTTTGGTTGTGAGCTGAAAGGGAAGTCTAGATGGATGGTGATTGTGGCTAGGGAACTTGTCTGTTTTTTCTCCCCTATGTCGAGCTGAGAGCATGAAAACCCTTTGACCAAGTAAAGTACTGTTTCGTTTTAGGCTGTTAGTTGCGGAATTGTTGAAAGCATCCTGAACTGGGTGAAGTTCAAAGCCCAGTCCCAGCTGAATAAGAAATGTTCTGCAGTGAAGCACACAAAAATCAAGGGCATTCCTAAGCTGGATGATGCCAACGATGCAGGTTAGTTTTGTTCAGTGCTGCGTGCAGGGCTATTACCTTTCTGCATTGAGATTCAGCAGTGGAGCTGGCGTGCGAGGCCCCACTGCATGTCTGAAGACAGCTACTAGTTTCCCTCGCACATGAGCACTAGAAAATAAGTTGGGACTGAGTTAGATATTTTCCAGTGTGTCTTGTGAGTTGTAATGGTTTGTGTGTCTGGGGGCAAGGGAGTTGCTGTATTAAAGTGAAATTAAGCACTTTTTAGGTTTGTTACTGGGTCTCTGTCCCTCAGCTTCAGAAAGTAACTACTTGCCTCCGAGTACAAGTTTAATGCCGTTTCTTTGTTAATCTATCCTTTGTAGGAAGCAAAAATTCCCAGCAGTGCACACTCATTCTGACTGAAGGAGACTCAGCCAAGACATTGGCTGTGTCTGGTCTTGGAGTAGTTGGAAGGGACAGATATGGTGTGTTCCCCTTAAGAGGAAAATTGCTCAACGTTCGTGAAGCTTCTCATAAACAGGTAGGTGACTTTTGTTTTTTTCGTTCAATCTTGATGTCTGGTTTGCGTACAGTAAATCTCAAACTTGCGAACCGCCCAGTCTGTGGGGCTTCTAGACATAGGAGTACCTTGGCTGTTTTTTAATGATTGTGATTGTACTAGCCTGCACCCGTACATTGTGCAGCACTCTGTATAAGTCACTTGTCTCTCCTTTTACAATCTGTCGCTAGTGCTAACTTTGCTCTAAATTGTCTCAAATAGGCCTAGATTGTAAGTCCTATCCCTCCTTGCTTAATGGCTGTATGATGGTCTGTGTGGCTCTGTTATGAGACGGTGTAGATTGTAACCTGCTCAAGGATGTATGGTGGTGCTCGCTTTGCACAATTAGGCCATGGACTTATGGGTACCAATTGTGAGGCCATTTCTCTTTCTGAATTATCCATAAACTAGATGGTTTCTTGGGGTTTGATGGTTCTCTTAAAATATTGGTCAATATGTGAAACAACTTCCCATAGTCCATTAGAGAATCAAACTTGCTCGCGGAGTCCTGCCTAGCGGTCTACTTCTCTCAGCACGCTTAGGCTTTCTCTCGCTCTCAATGCAGAGGTTCTTTACAGGGACATACAAGGTGTAGGAGTCACACGTCACCCAAACTGGTCGGCATTTTCTAAGATTCAGAACATAACCCCATGGTTAGCGTTGACTTTAATAAAGAGAACGTATTTCTGGGCAAGCAAACCCTTTTTAGCAGGAAAAGGAAGATGAGACTGCATTGGGAGACATAACTTTCTAATTTGTGCCATGCAGTTTGCATGCAGATCTGACAGTTCATAGCTCACTGTGCTAATTACAGTTGTAACTTAACTGCACAGTAACAGAAGAATCTGACAAAAGCAGTAATCCACTGTGCTAGGCACATACATATATATATATATATATATATATATATATATATATATATATATATATATATATATATATATATACTGTTCTTTGCATGATACACATTCTTTGCAGCAGGCATAACTAACCACCTGCTCTACCTTAGGTGAGTCAAAACTGCCACCTCTCCAGGTGGTGCATTAATCACCAGAGTTGTCTGGACAACGTTAGATTTGCCTAAAAGTTGCTGGATGTACAAGGAACTTTGCAGTGCCTTAAACTGCTGCACAAAGGAAGTAATAAACATAAAAACCCGCACATGCTTGTCAGACGGCCCCAGCTGGCCCAGGCTTGCAGACTCCCTGGGAATATGTCACAGACCCCAGGAGTTAGATGAATTATAGGAATTTGCTGTGAATGTGTCAATTTCTTTGTTTTCGATTGGTCATAAATGTGGTTGGTTTGCAGGGAACCCTTCACTGTTTCTGTACTTTTTCTGGTCCTTTCCCTTAAAATGACCTTTTTGTGTCTTTTTAGATCATGGAAAATGCTGAAATCAACAACATCATTAAGATAATGGGGCTTCAATACAAGAAAAAGTATGATGATGACGAGTCTCTGCGATCACTGCGTTACGGAAGACTGATGATCATGACCGATCAGGTGGGGCTTTACTCTGGAAATGAAGTTAAGGCATATTACACAGTTTATGGCCTTTAAGCCATATAATCTGGAAGTTCTGTGGGCTAGGATTCCCGGTTTCAAGAACAATTTGACTCAGTGAGCAGCCTTATGCTATGCTGTGAATGTCCAATTCCCACTTGAAATAACTAGTCCTCAGCCAACTGGGTACAGAGTAAGAGTCTGAAGGCAAAGCTGGAATTCCCTGTGCAGTTTAAAAAAACACAATTCAAAGCAGTGTTTTGGCAGATACTTTGCTTACATGTAAAGGGAATGTCTGCCCCCATGGCAGCAGCTTATTTTGAACTGTGCTGCAAACTGCAGAGGATGAAGTGTGGCTGGCATGATGGTCATTGAGTGAGATAGTAGACATGCATGATAGGATCATGCAGGAACAATGTTCTTGTAACTGGAATGGAAGTACTTCTGTACATTCAGAGTTTGTAAATCTTCGTTCTGCTGCATTTTGGTGCAACATGGAGATGCCGTCATTGCAAAGGTTTCCAGTGATCTAGTTCCAGGAACAATATTAGTTTAACGTTGGTGCTTTGGATGCCTTTTCTCATTAAATTAACTTACCTTGCAGGATCAAGATGGCTCTCACATCAAAGGTTTGCTGATTAATTTCATCCATCACAACTGGCCTTCTCTACTGCGACACAAGTTCCTCGAAGAGTTTATCACTCCCATTGTGAAGGTAACTATAACATATTCACATTTGCTTTTAGCTACACCTGTAGACCGATTGGATATAGTTTTAAGCATTATCAATGGGAAGCCTCATGCTAGAAGTGTATTTTAGTTATGCTAAGGAACTTAGTGACACCACACCTGTACCCATCATGCTATATGAACACCTTTTTATCCTGCCTCTTCTAGGTAGGTCAAATATGGAATCGGTCTGGAAGATGAGTGGGGGAGTTCCTGTGTAGTGAATATGTGCATGGGTTGATCTTTCAAATGAGTGGTGTTTGTAAGGTCCTAGGAATAGGTATGGTGTTAGTTGCAAGCGGCAAATCTAAGAAGATGCTCCCTTACATTGTGACAGCTAAAAAGTAAGATGCTGCTATTATGAGATTGGGGGGTTTAATGTTTGGGTTTGTTTTTTGCCGTAGGTTTCAAAAAACAAGAAAGAGTTGTCATTCTACAGTATCCCTGAATTTGAAGAGTGGAAGAACTCGACAGACTCCCATAAAAACTGGAAGATCAAGTACTACAAAGGTTTGTTATAAACCCTGTGTGGTAGTGCTCACGACGAGCCAAGTAAGCCATTTTTGTTCTGTTACTGCTATTTGGGGTATGCCCAGACATTGCATCAGTACTGATGTAATTTGGGGTAATTTACAGTTCTGGTCGAAGATCACAGGTGTATTGGTGAACTTATTTTATGTGCATTATGGTATTTTAATATGGTGCTAGCAGCATACATTGATTTGTTGGCCAGGTATTCTTTGCCCTTTGATACCAATATCTAGCACACCGTTGATGGTGCTTGGCTGCCACCTGGACTTTGCATGTAGATATTCTCCTGACAGTTTTTGGCTATTTAGCTAACAGCATACTAGACTGGTAGGGTCATACTTATACTCGGAAAGGAAAGTTCCAACATGAAGAATAACATTTGCAAAAACTGGACTTTGCTCAAAGGTAATCCTCTTGACATGGAGCCAAGAGCTGTAACTCACAATAAAATCCACTTTAAAAGTGCTCTTATCCAAGTTCCAGTTCAGTGTCTGGGGAGAGAAATGCCCTTGCTGCCTGAAAAGTTGCTCCATGTAAGTCTTGAACCTGTAAGAGAACCATAGAGCAGATATTTTTTCTTGCAGTCATCTTGAGCCCATAACAAGCATCACTACAGAGCTGTGTGCGGGTCATTGTAACTAGAAAATTGCACATGCAATTGATTCCTCTTAAACCCATAGGACTAAGATGCATCTACCAGCAGTAGATGTTCTAAATGTCAGTCCTGATGGTGAAAGTTAAACTAATGTCTGCAGTGAGGTGTGTGCAGTGATTTCTTGGTATCCTAATTGGACGTTTGGCCCCTAAGCAAGTGAATAGACCAGAACAAGTTTTTGTGGTAACACAAGGTAATGTTATCCTTTCTGAAGAGCACAGGACTGCATGGTGAATGCACCCAAAGAAAGTGTGATTCTCCTGTAAAGAATGTCACTAATGGTATCATCACTCAGTGATAACACAGCTCCATTGCCTGCAGTACTGAAGGCAAACAATACAAGTGTACCCTAAATTAAAAAGTGTGTGTATATGTGTGTGTGTGTGTGTATATATATATATATATATATATATATATATATATATATATATATATATATATATATATATAATATACACACACGTTGACCTCCTCAGTAAGTGTGTACACATAGTGAGCGTCATGATGAAACTATTGAACCAGCTATTACTAAACAAGTGATGTGCCATGGCCTGAGATGGGACTGTCGTGATTTGCCCAGAGCTTTCATGCGCATGTAAAGAAAATGCATTTCTACATGGAAATACCAAAATGGCATATGAGAGCCATGGTCCTCTTTTGAGCCTATTCGTGAAGGACCCTAATAGAGGTATTAAACTGCAACAGTAACATTTTTCTCACCCAGCTTGGTACGCAACTAGAGAGAATGCCGTGAGGAAGCCACAGGTGCATCGCGGCACACCAAACTATGACCTGTCATTCACTTGCCTCAGTGCCCACTCAGCATCTCATTAGACAATGCTTTTGTGCTCCCATTTCACTGCAAGCCTTAACAGAGGAGGCTTTCTTGCCAGATAACCCAGAGTCTCTTCCAGTGGCAGAATTTGCACTTGACAATACCTGACTGGTTACTTTACGTAGCG
This sequence comes from Pleurodeles waltl, assembly GCF_031143425.1. Taxonomy (NCBI): domain Eukaryota; kingdom Metazoa; phylum Chordata; class Amphibia; order Caudata; family Salamandridae; genus Pleurodeles; species Pleurodeles waltl. The sequence continues at coordinate 136,801,630 of NC_090445.1, read as the reverse complement.
GCCCGTATCCTGCATCGGGCCTTACCCTCAGCACTGCAGTTTATTTCTGCACGAACTCATCCCTCCACCCCCAAAAATCCATTGTTCTACCTTACGTTTGCCAGCTCTTTACAGAGCAGCCTTGGGTTCTCTTCCTGGCAATACAAATGTATGGTGCCAGGTTCTGGAGGTTGTTCATGGAACCCCTACCATGTTACTAGTAGTTACGACACATGTAAAAGGAGTGGGCCTGGGAGAGAATTGACTTGCCCGTGACATGAAGTACTGCGGTGTGCATAGCTTAACCGAGCAAAAATTGGCTTTTTCAGGTTTGGGTACGAGCACATCTAAAGAGGCTAAAGAATACTTTGCCGATATGAGTCGGCATCGCATCCCATTCAAGTATGCGGGCCCCGAGGATGATGCTGCGATATCCTTGGTAATGTATTCTAATACTTCCTTTTCTACCCAGCCATTGTAGAGATTTTATAAACCATCTTCTTGCCCACTGAACAGGTTGTTGCTGAAATCTGGTTGTCATCCAGTTTGGTGACATTCAATGTCCTGGTATCCGATCTAGTTTTACTGCAGTTGGGTTGTACCATGAGTCAGATTTTCCAAATAATGATGCGCGTCAAACACATTTTAATTTAGAATGTATATGCTTACCCTAATAACTAAACAATATCGCAGCAAAACTGATATCTGCTTAACTTGATCCCTCCCGGCCCAAAATGTCCCGAATATGTGGTGTATACATTTTACTTTAAAAGCAGTCATCTATTTGGAGGTGGTAATGCTAGTTAAGGTACAGGTACCTCATCCAGTATGACTTCATGGAGTAGTTTACAAATGTCATACAGTAATTGTGGTACTGCCCACCTGACTGTTGATGGTGGCCAAGTTACTAGGTGGTACTGAAAGTGATCATTTTTACCCCTTCAGAGGTTTGTACCTTTACTTCCCACTCCAGCCCACAATACCCCATCTCATCCCAGTGACACTGTTTTACAAGACACTCCGACCCTCATAGCTGCAGACTGACTCCTGTTCAGTCGATACTTGAACTTTTGCTCAGACCAATGCAGATTGTTAGTTTAATATAGTTTCTACAAATTGAATGTGGTTTCCAGTGTTTTAATTGTCCTTTTTGGTCTTGTAGGCCTTTAGTAAGAAGCAGGTTGATGACCGCAAAGAATGGCTGACTAACTTCATGGTAGACCGCAGGCAGCGCAGGTTACTTGGCCTACCAGAGGTGAGTATTTTTATTTTAACCTTGTTTAGTATTTTGGGTTGTCCGCTGCTTTGCTCAGAATTCAAATGATGTAAGCAGGACCTTGATTGGCTTAAAACTTAAAACAAAGTCTTTTTTAACAGGATTACTTGTACGGATCAGCCACAAAGCAGCTGACTTACAATGAATTCATCAACAAGGAGCTGATCCTGTTCTCCAACTCTGACAACGAGCGCTCCATCCCATCGCTTGTGGACGGTGAGTTAATATCACCCTGGCAGCCTCTACGCCTAAGAGGAGCTTGAGTTTGGAAATTCATTTTGGAAATATTTGTTTTTTATGTCATCGATAACAGGCTTGAAGCCCGGGCAGAGGAAAGTTCTATTTACCTGCTTCAAAAGAAATGACAAGCGGGAGGTTAAGGTGGCTCAGCTGGCTGGTTCTGTGGCAGAGATGTCTGCTTATCACCATGGTGAGGTAAGTGAGAAACTGCCAAATCTGCAGGTAGATTGATTCACCTTTTGTCCCAGATATTGTTTCCATACCTTGGAATGAAGGAGACTCCCATTCTCGCCTACTCCTATCATGTAATTTCCCAAACATAAGTTGTTCGGGTGTAGTTAAAGCATGTTTTACCAAGCCAGATACCACTGTGGTAGTTATGATTGTTCACTGCCTGTGGATGCTTTCAAAGAAGTGCAGCTCACAGGATGGGGCCTAAACAACTCCAACCTGCATTGAATGGCTACAGAGCTTGAACTGGGATGGTTTGTAGCTAGTGCACAATGTGGTTGGTCCTAATCCTAAGTGACCACACTGCTCATGTGGCAAGAAAAGAAATCTTGAAGCAAGTGTGCTTCAGGTGTGGGTACAGCTACAAGTCACGATTGTCACTCTCAAGGGTGCCAGTCGACAGCTGCTTTTGCCATTCTCTGTGGTCTCTGCCACGCATTCATGGTGGTGGTGTTTTTTCCTTTCAGACTTCCCTGATGGCCACCATTATTAATTTGGCACAGAACTTTGTGGGTAGCAACAATATCAACCTTCTGCAGCCCATTGGTCAGTTTGGTACGCGGCTGCATGGTGGTAAAGATGCTGCCAGCCCCCGATATATCTTCACAATGCTCAGGTAAGTCTGCTTTTTATGGTCCATTTGAGCTTTTAAATCCACTTTTCATCACAGTCCTGAATACGGATCAATCTTTCTTTTGGTTTTCTACCACCATACTCTAGTAAATTAAACTGCTTGCTTGTTAGTGACCTTCTATGCAAGCTCTGAATGCCAGCTCATGCGGTTGTCCTTCTTGTAGTACTGTGGCCCGACTGCTGTTCCCAGCGATGGACGACAATGTTCTGAAGTTTATCCGTGATGATAATCAGCGGGTGGAGCCCGAGTGGTACATGCCCATCATTCCAATGGTGTTGGTTAATGGTGCTGAGGGTATTGGAACTGGCTGGGCATGTAGGATTCCCAACTATGATGTCCGCGAAGTCATAAACAATATCCGCCGAATGCTGGAAGGAGAGGAGCCTCTACTTATGGTGAGTTGGTGGTCTTCTCAGTCATGGGTGGAGCTGCTCTAAGATGGACAGACGCTTAGTTTTCTTTTGTTCTTTCATTAGCTTCCAAGCTACAAGAATTTCAAAGGGGTTATTCAAGAATTGGGTCCATCCCAGTACGTTGTGAATGGTGAAGTGGCAGTTATCGATGAAACAACAATTGAGATTTCGGAGCTTCCAGTCCGGACGTGGACTCAGGTAAGCATGCGCTGCTCTGCTTTCTTACTCTTGGCCAAAGACAATGGAATTAAAGTAGGTGAATTTGTCTGGCAATATGTCTCAAGGTTTGTTGTTTAGAGTTGAAGCATCTAGACACAAGTGGAAAGGAATGAGCTGCTAACTAGGTCCCAGGATACCTGATCGCTTTGCACAAGCAGACCAAGATATGTCAAAACACTGACCTAGATATTTAAGCATGACTATCTTTAACGTGAGAGTGGCTTAATAGACCATCTAAAACATGCAAGGACCCTAAACACAATCTACTAGAAAAAATGTTTACATGGTCAAACTTTCAGTAGGAGCACTTGGAGGCTAAAGTCAAAATGGTCTCCCAGGCAGTTTTCACATTTGGCAAATGTAAAACCAAATGGGTGGGCATAGCCATTACCAGAAGAGCAAACTTCAACCTTGCTTACAAATATGTGGATAAAGCATGAAGGTGGCTTTTGCTGAATGGGTCAATGTGTACTAGGTAAAACAAGCAGATAATTTGGCATTATTTCAGTCCTTTCTAATGGGTGCAAAAACTGAATGGAAGAGGGTCTTATAAATGCCTGATGGGGGAATTACACCTGCATAGGAAAGACCACCCTTACAGCTCTCAAATCTTACGCATGAATCCACAGGCGGCTGATAGATCATATCCATACACATTAATTGGGGGAGGTGGTGCACAGGACTTTTTTTCTTCTTTCAAAGCATCCCATGGTAGTGGGTAGGTTTAATTGGATAAGAAATCACCACCAGCACAGGCATGGTGAATTAATTAAATCATTTTTGGGGATCAGTTGGAAAGAAACAGTGAACCAAAAAAGTCCTAGTGCTAAGGAGCAATTCAGACTGACTTAAACCGAATATACAGAAGCAAAAATACTTTGAAGGAGGCGATTAAGCCAGGAAAATCCTTATAACCAATTTATAAACCGATCTATACCCAATTTAAAAACTACAGGGTTGCATAATATTTAAATGTTAAGCAGCTTTATATTAAACCAGTTCAAGAATACATAGTCTGCTAAATCTTACAGGTTTGCTTGGGACTAAATTGAAGAGTTAAAACCAATTTAGAAAGAAAGGTTGTGCCTGCAGTAAAAACCACCAGAACTGGATGGGCAAGCATCTTTGTGAACATGGTACCCTAGAGCTTCCAGCTTTTGCTGTGTATGCAGAAGGTGCCCATGGCCCAATCGTACGTGTTGCAGAGCAGTCTGGCTCCTAGCCCCATTGAGGTGAAGGAAGTGGACTAAGTGCATAGGGTCTGGAACAATGTGTTTAGCAGGGTTAGCCGCCTACACAAGCTGGTAACATGGCCCAGTATGTAGTACTGTCTTACAAGTGTTCCACTTGTGGTGTGGAGCTGTTTGAAATTTAAGTCTAGGGTGCCAAGTGGCTTAATGTGCTCTAAAAATCATTTGTGGCAGATGAGGATAAGTTTGACGTACCAAATGTGTAATTTGTGGAACTTACAGCAGCTTTTCCTCTTCAGCTTAGGTGGCAATGGGATGGCCCATTTGAAAGTAATGGGAGAATGTGCAAAGTCAATTATGCCCCCTTGCTTTTAAGTTGCAGTGATAGAATGTGAAGTGTTAAGATCTGTAATGTATTGAATGCAGATCTATAAGTACTTGGGTATCCGAGCACAGAACTACGTTGTGCCTATGAGAAGTTCAATGTGTGCAACACGTCTCCCCTTCATCTTCGCAGGCATACAAAGAGCAGGTGCTGGAGCCCATGATGAATGGTACTGACAAGACTCCGCCGCTTATCCAGGACTACAGGGAGTACCACACGGACACCACCGTGCGCTTCGTGATTACTATGACCGAGCAGAAGTTGGCTGAGGCAGAGGCTGCGGGGCTGCACAAGGTTTTCAAGCTACAGACGCCACTCACCTGTAACTCCATGGTACGATTCAGTTATACAAATCTTTTTACGTTGTGAATCCGCACAGCTGAACGGAATGGGTTGTGATGTACTCTAGGTTGGATACCTGAAGCAAGGTTTTCATTTCCTTTGAGCTGAGGACCAGGCCTTCGACAAGTTATTTTGCGTCCTTTTTAACAGATAATTTAGCATACTTGTGTATTTAGTCTGTAGTCAATGTGAAAGTACATTTGATTCCTTTTCAATTTTCAGTAAGCAGTGTTATTTCCAGTGCCACCAGAGGTTGACATGTGCATGTCCAATATTTTGCAATCTTTTTTTTATTGGTCACTTTCAGCTTGTACTCAAAGGCATCAGTCCTCCACAACCTCTTTTTAACTTGTCCCAATTGTGTCCCTAGTAATCAGACACTCTGAAACCTATTCAGTTTAAACCGCAGCAGGAATCTCATTAATGCAACCAGGTAACAATTGGCAAAAAGTTGTGGAGGTGGCAGTTTTGCACCTAGGGATGTTAAATATAGAGGTTCTGCAGGATAAATGTGTCAAAACGGGGGTGTTCAGTTCACATTTTTTATAATGAATGTTATGTGGATATATGAAGTTGTCACAATCCAGAAAATACCACGTTAAGTCTGGTTGGCAACAAGATGTCGCTTAACAAAGTGTCCTTCTTCACAGGTGCTGTTTGACCATGTTGGCTGCCTTAAAAAATATGAGAGCGTGATGGATATTCTGAAGGAGTTTTATGAACTCCGACTGCAGTACTATGGACTTAGGAAAGAGTGGCAGGTGGGAATGCTGACAGCAGAAGCGTCCAAGCTCACCAACCAGGCTCGCTTTATTTTGGAGAAAATAGAGGGCAAGGTTGTGATTGGTACGTAAAGAGGGGTAGGGCTACAACTTTTTCAGAACCATGCTGTCTTGATTAGGACTGTTTGAAAGCTTCAGTTCTTATGCTCTGTATTTAATTTGAATCTCTGCTGATTTGTTTTGAAATTCTCTCTGTGCTCCTCAAAACTTTGTGGCCAAAATTGTCTGAAGGCAGTGGGGAGTACAATGCCACACTGCTACCAAGGGAGCTAAAATGAATACCCTTCGGAAATGGGCCCTTTTTGAGAGACCCTCTACTTTTAGTTCATACTGGAGTGCTAGTGTTAAAGGTTTACTAGTGTGGGACATTTCTCACCAGTTTCAGTTGGGAATTTGGACTGAAGATGATTATGGTAAAGACTGACATACAGGCAGACCCATCTTACTCGGTAGTGATGTGGCTTTTTTGGCACTCCTAGAAGAGATGTGTGAACCAGAAGATTTGTCGTGAACTTTTTAGACTTGATACAGCTCTGCAGCTTGTTGCCAGTTTTTTTCCCGGTAGACTGTACCTGTAGCCGGACGTTTAGCTAGCTCCCCTTTATAACCATGCTTACCGGACTTTTTTTTGTTGCAGAAAATAAACCCAAGAAAGAGCTCATCCAGTTGCTGGTGGACCGAGGCTATGATTCTGATCCAGTGAAGACATGGAAACAATCTCAAGAAAAGGTGTGTGATGGTTTGCTTCGTGTTTAGGCGCATTAGTCTGTTGTGTGATCATGTCTATTATGAGTCCTGGGATTTAGTGACCATGCAGAGCACTCGGCCCTCCTATTGTCCAAGTTGTGTTAGGCAGTGGAATGAAAGTTGTCCATCAATGGTCGAGATGGTCTTGTTTGGATGTGATTCCCGTTATGTACCCCTTTTAGCTAGAGAAACAAGCTTGTCAAGTTGGCCCACAAAGTTGGATCAAGTACATTTCTTGTCTAGACACCTTTGCAATCTTGCTCTCGAATGTCAGACATACTAATCAGCTGAAAACGGTGCCCTAAACATACTCTGTTGCATGTTGCCTACAGGAAGAGGCTGGTGAAATGATTGAGGAGGAAGAAGGGGAGTCCACAGCCCCCACTTCTGGGCCAGATTTCAATTACCTGCTGAACATGCCGATGTGGTACCTGACAAAGGAAAAGAAAGATGAGCTCTGCAAACAGAGGGATACCAAGGTGAGCTGGAATATGTTTTGTGAAAACACTAGCTGTACCAATTTAGGGGTCGAGCGTAATGGAGAAATTCAGTTTACGCCATAGCATGTATGCATGTTCTCTAACCGTAGGTTCTATTCAATCCATCGATCTTCCTTCCACCAAATTATCTTGTGTGACTAAAAGTGATAGTTCTGTATGACAAATCCTTGCCTACAAATATCCATTTTTGTGCCATTTTATGGCACGGTCACCTGGACTAATCTTTCTATTTTTATTTTTCACTTACTGTGTCCATCTATTTTTTTCTTATTTTCCTATTTGATCTGATATTTTCCTAGTTAGATATACCAGATCACTGCTTTGAAGTTAGCATGTTACCACTTTAGCCACTTCAGTGGTCTCCAGCTTCTCAAATTAATCACTAATATTTGGAATTAATAAATGTTTAAACTGCTTGATTCCTTTAATGAGCTAAATATATGTACTTTACATGGCTTAGTAAACTTAACTTCTAGCTTTGTAGTTGGATCCTTTTAACTTATCTAGTCCATAGGTCTGCTTTATACGTGTGTAGATATATATATGTATATATTGCACCATCCTAAAGGTCCACCTTATGGCGCTCAGATTTCACGGGTGCAAACGTGAGGAAAGGACCATTCCTCCACAATCTCCAACACCAATTGCCAAACAATTGATTTGTTTGCTCTCCAGGAGAGTTTAATTACTTCTGTTCAAGAAAAATATAAAAAGACACCACCAAATACATACATATGGCTCCTAAATTAAAGCACTATTCGCTCATTGTTTTTAGATGGTTGAGCTGACTACACTGAAGAGTAAGACTCATGCCGACTTGTGGAAGGATGATCTTGTTGCTTTAATCAACGAGCTAGACGTAAGTATCTCGATTACATTGTCAGTTTGTCACTACTGTTCTGCATTCTGTTTGCACTGGGCTGTCAATGTTCTGAAGCATTCAGGGTTTAAACATATTTTAATAATATTATGCGCAATTAAACCATTTACACTTGTTTCTTGACATAAAACCATTGCTTCTGTAGTCTTGGGGCGACCATTCCATCATTTTTCTCAGTATTGGGTCTTGAACGGAGAAACTTACTCTGGCACAAACTGGCCCAAAGCCTTGACCTCATAGTAAAATACAGATGCCGTGCCGGCTCAGGTGCATTAGCAGCTGTCTAGTCTTTGAAGGATCTTCACTGTTGTGAGCTTTGTCTTTAAACACTCAACAGGTCGTGGAAGCCACAGAGCGCGCAGATGCTGCTGCTGGAATCCCCGTCAAGGGACAAAAGGGCAAAGCTAGCAAGCCGAGGAAAGCGCAGCTGGATGAAATCATGCCATCCCCACATGGAAGGAGAATTGTCCCCCGTGTCACCACCGCAATGAAAGTAGAGGCTACCAAGAAAGTCCGGAAGCGCATTAAGGTAGAGCAATGACTTGCCAAGTTTTCACTTCAGTGCGCTTTATAAACTCAACAGAATTGTTTCCAATTCAGGCTTGCTGAAGTCCATAACATGTAATTATTTATCGTGCTCTAGAAGAGAGTGTTAAATTGATAAACTGTCATGTTTTCCTTAATGCCAGTTGACAAAATGCATAATGTCTACGTTTTGCTTACCTTTAAGCTAGTCTGCTTAATATGGATCTTATTCGAAGTGTAGTTTTATGAAGTTTGCTATGGTTATTCCATGGGGACTTTTAAAAAGTGCTTTGCTACAAATTGTTTTCGACATGGATATACCTGCTCACGCAAAATGGCTTTTATGTGATCCGATGTACCTTTGTGGCTAAAAATGCAGAATCAATTCAAAACCGTGTATTCAATGATTCAGGGAAAAATGTAAAAGTCCGGTCCTTCAGAAAAGGTTTAACAGAATAGCACCTGTCCTCAAGGCACTTGCAACTAGCCTTGACTAGAACAATATGAATGTTGTGGTGTTTTTCCCAGGGAGAAGATGTTGCTGTCAAAATAGAGTTTGAGGAAGATGGGGACTCCCCTGAGCAACTTGAATCGCTAAACCTGGCTGAGAGGCTGGCTAAAAAAGAGAAACCTGAAAAAGGTAAGCACTATAAATGTACTGAGCTTTGGTCTTATTTGGTCCAATGCTGTTGAAGTACAGGTAACTGAGTTCTGCTCAGTCGCCTCTTTCTGGTCTGCAGGGCCTTGTGCTGCTCCATCAGGCCCCTTTAGTTAAAAACCTCAGCAAGCCCATGCTTTTTGACTTCTCATATTCACTTCATTTTGCAATTTGTGTTCATATTTGCCTTATGTAACGAATCAAATCAACTGGACCAAAGGGTTGTTTATTGTAAGTAGATAATGGATTTAATGTTCTATGTTTAGGTTCCAAGGGAGGTAAAGGGAAGAAACAAGCCGTGCTACCATTCAAACCGGTTAAAAAAGCAAAAAATCCCTGGTCTGGCTCTGACAGTGAAGGAGAAGCACAGGCTGATTCATCAGCTAGCCCCAAAAGACCACCACAAGCAAGTAAGACATGTTGATTTGGGATTTTATAACCTTTTTTTTTTTTTATTTAAAAAACTGGTTACTAAGCTTGGGTTTAACCTTCCACTGCTACCCTGTATCCTATAGGTAAACCCAGGAAGCTAATGGATCAAAATTCTAGTGCAAGTGATGCAGAGAATAGTAATCCAACGAAAAATAATTCTCAGGAACTCAGCGATGATGAGTTCAAGGTCATCTCGGACGACGAGAGTCCAGCTCCTAAACCCCCAGCGCCAAAACCTCAACCTAAGTGAGTATTGAATGTGAGAACTACTTCACTGCTAGATAGTCTAGTAACTATCTTTGCATAGGTATGTACTAACCTCAACTAAAGTCGTTGAAATGTAGGCCTGGGATGTGCCAGAACTTCACCTTCTATTAAATCATGCTCATTTGGTCTGAGGGCCATAGGATAATGTCTTGCATTCTATGTTTCTTTGCTTACTGCACTTATCTGCAAGTAAAATGTGTTTTTAAGACTGCAGCCTCCTTTCAGTAGTTATTGCAATAGCCAGTCCTTGCAACAATCTGAACAGTAATTATTACTAGGTGTCTTAATTTCGTATAAGCTTTAAATTGGTCCTTCGCCATCTTCTGGGGACTGAATGGCATGTGTTGCCATAAAGATTTATCGGCAAGCCTGTGGTCCAGATGCCAGGAACTAGTTGACTGTATGTCCAAGCCTTGCTGGATTGGTTGTTGTATGTTACTGCAGTTATCAGTGCTGCTCTTATCTGTACCATATTTAAATTTGCTGAATTATTTGTGGAGTATTAATTTGTTTGGAAAGTCTGGTTGCCGCAAGGGACTTCTGTGCATAGGCGTAGCTGCCACCAAGAATCCCTGAGTATAGCTTGATTGGCTGTGGTGAAACAAAGATGGGTGTTGGGGAAGCAGGGGCGCAATGGGGCCTTACTCAGTTTTACCTTACAAGTGCCATAGCGGAAGGGACTTTCTCCCACACAACCAATTCTTACTTTGATTGTTCATTACCCAGTGCTTGGTAATGGTGCTATACCCATCGTACAGTCTGGTAAAACTGCTGCCAGCATTTCAGCGGAACACTTGAGGACCCCATCCGTAAATGTTATTGACTGCAAGGTCAATAGATTATTTGGAAAGCTATCTGTTAACATTTTCTACAGTAGGTTTATCTTGCAACAGGGTGGGAGGAGGCGGCAAGGCATCGTGGTAATAAACATTGGCATATTTTATTTTGTAGGAAAACTGAAAAGTTAAAATCAACCAAAACTCTTGGCAGCCTGAAGTCTTCAATGAGCACATCTGGTACGTAGATCTAAAGAGTTGGATTTATAATCATTCGTGAGCAGACGGCAATTGATAGTGCTTGGTGGACTGTCCAAGATCTCTTGGTTCTGCTTCACTTTCCCAACACTGTGAGCAGGCTAGTGAAACTCCCACCGAAGTTCCAAAATGTGGAGACCCCCCTATGCCACAGTAGCGATGCTATGGAACAGAAGGACTGGGGTATGGGCAGGAGAAAAGTCGAGGCCTAAATGAGCGAAGCATGATGTAGACTTTGGTATTGCAATATGAGTAATGAAAATATGAGTAGGGTGTACCCAATAGATCTTGAAACCAAGAAAAAGAAGCGGAAACAAGGGAATGTTTATTTACATGAAGCAAATTAATCAAGGCACTTGCGTTGCCGGTGTACCATTCATTTGGGAATATCTGAGGTATCCATTCATAACACTTCTCCAGGGCAGATTTCCTGTAGTAGGTTTTCCTCTAGAACCACACACATCCCATGAACTGTTTTCAAAGTCCTCACAAGGGTTTTGGGTAAATATGCAAAATGTGGCAGCAATTAGTGTGTGATTCAAACTTTGGTATCTGACAATTACACTCTTGATCTTACCCAGTTGATGTCATGGACAGTGATGACAAAGCAAGTGGAACGTCTAGTTCTGTTGTCCCTGCTGCCAAGCCAGTTGCTGAGAAACCACCCCCTAAAAAGCGAGCTCCTCCCAAGAAAGCGGCCAGTACAGACGGTAATCTTCTTCAAATTGTATTTTGCACTTGCTAGTAAATGAAAAACCTGGCTATTGCACCAATCTGATTATTCTCGTATGTGGTTAATATTTTTCAGGTGCAGACAAGCAGCAACCATCTATAATGGATGCACTATGCAAACCAAAGGCAAGTAAGGCGAAACCCTCCAAAACGATGTCGCTGGACACGGGGATGCAAAAGCCAGCGCCAAAGAAAAAAGCTGAAAAACCCCGGAAGCGGAAAAACTTCGACGGTTCAACTTCAGATTCCGATTCGGATTTTGGAGTGAAAAAGAAGACAACTGCTGTTAAGGTCAGTATGTTTATTTACACAGTTGTGTAGTCTTGCACGCTTCACCTGCAATATGCTTGTTGCTGCTGGTTAGCATGTTCATGAACCAGGCTCATTTTGACTCTCAAACAGTGTAATGATCGGCATCTTTTAGAATAGCCATTTTTTCCCACTTTCACCATTTCTTAGCAAGTTTGACCTCTGATAACAAAGAAGCTGACTTCTGAAGTAGTGTGAATAATCCATAGACTGCAATCGATTTATCACTCCATCAGCAGATATTGAAGATGATTTAGTTTACTCTGATCACTGATTAAATCACATTGCAAGTGGCCCATTTTGGATGCTTCATCCTTTTTGGATTCGGAGTTTGAGGTTGGCTCAGCAATAGATTAATGGGTGACGGCTTCAAACCTACATCCTAGGGTGAGGTGCATGGCTTAGTGGGTGCTTTTGTGAGATTTACTCTTCTAGATCTTGCCTAGTTCTGCCACACTGCTGGGATTAGTGTCTGCCTTGGCCAGCTGACTGTGGAGCAAAACCTCAAGGGAATGACAAATTTATGGTCTTTATTTTTAGAGGTTCTGTTTGTGCTAAATGTAAGATCAGGTGTTTCTATGGGACTACTGCAATTGGTGTCTACTGCACATAAAAGCTTTACTAAAGGTATCCTTCCTCATGTATACTTGTGAATAGCGCCTAGTTTCATCATGATTGCTAACAATTGTTACTCCCTGTTTCTCTTCTCCAGAAAAGCAAAACCCATGCCGATGACAGTTTTCACGTGCTCCTCAATTCAGACTCTGACTCGTGCGCGCACACGCCTGCTCCAGCTGCGCGCACAATGCCTGGACGCGCCAAGAAGCCAATTCGTTATGCCTTTGATTCAGAGTACGAGACCGATAATGAAGATATGTTCTGTTAGATGTATTCCTTTGTTCGTACATTACAAATACTTTGACTTTTACGTGGTTAAAGCGAACTGGCATTCATTCGTTGCTGGATAGACCTCCCTCATCAATGGACTGAATCACCAGGATATTGTGCGAGTTTTATGCAGGTAGTGCACGTTTTTAGCTTGCCAACAACTGCAATCTATAGGGTCCTCCAATCGGAATGACCAAGTGGATCCTTAAATTATCGATTTTATGGTAGCCTGTTTTATAGTGCATTTTAATTCCCTAAATTCCAGTCGAGCTCTAATGCAGAAATGAACTTTCATCTCAGTGTAGTCGAGCTTGAACTAGAAGCTGTGGAGCAGTTTACAATGAAGGATTCACACATTCTTGTGTGCTGTCCCAGAATTAGGAAGGGGAATACCGGTGTCAGTGAGCTTTGGTGGAGTGAAATTAATTTTCGAGGTACACTGCTGAGCAACAAAACTGGATTATTTGTTGCATGCCAATCAATCCATCCATCCTTAGTGATGCTGGTCTTTTTAAAGACTTGCTTACCCAGTGTAAAGAATCCGAATAGTGTTCAGGCGCCTACATTCCTCTGAGTGGCATGTGTACTGATCTTGCGTGTCCTTTCCAGCGGAGATGGGGCTCAGGTTTACAATTGAGTCCTGGACACTTTCATATATTTTTCTCACTGTTGGCATTTCTGACAGATGCCTTGGGTGTTTGATGGCTCGGCTGTTTGATGGCTTTGTATCTTGAGGAGCACATTTGACTAACATCATGTGTCCTGTAACCATGGTGCAGTTTGCATCCTAAGAGCATCTGCAGAGCCCCACCTGGTCAGCTACAATATAATTTGTGCTGTCCAGGTTTTTAACCCCACTGAAAAACGGAGCGTTGTAAACTTTCTAAGTTATTACCTACATTCTTCTTCCACTGCACTACTGCTTCTGTGCTGAATCCCTATTGGGAAGTGTTATTGTGTCTATGAAGCTGCAATGTACAGGATACGTTCTTCAGCTTTTGAGTCACTGGTAGCCACCCTCCGCATTCCATAGCAGGACTCACGATTGCAAATGTATTCAAGTGTCAAAGCCAGGAGGCAATTAGTACAGAAGCAGCTGCTCTGTAGAATCGAAGTAAACTGCGAATAGATCCATATAAACTGTTTTTGCTCTTCTGCCCCGGACTGATTTTTTTTTTTTTCCTCTAGCAGTACTGGATCTGTGTAGTTCAATTTAAGGTTCTCTACATGGTTGAGAACGTGGCAGCATAATGAAGATCTGGAAACTGGTTTCATAAATTAGGAAGCAGGGCTGTCAGTTGCCTAGGTATTTAGTTACAGCACCTACGGGAAGTTCCCTTGAGCACAGCTATGCTCTTGGTCTTTTAGAAGTTCATCTCTGGCGCCTGCTTTGTAAAATATGCTTTTGCGAAGTCTGTTTCTCAGTATCATTGTTGTCTGTCTGCCTGTAAATATTTTCTCTGTTTCTTACTTTGTATAATATTTCTGAACCTTTTCATACATCTGCTTTTTGTAATAAATGGTTTTACACTGATTGACTGGTCTGTTTAATGACACTATTGTGACCACCACCTGATGGATGTTTACTGCAGGTTCCTTATCTACAGGTACTGCAACAATGTAAGACTGGATTACAAATGTCAGCTTGAGCCATCGGTTTAAAATGTGGTGCTAGAGTGGGGTCCTTGAAGCTGTTGACTCCATGAACAGTTCCTTTTCTGAACTTATGGTTTCAGAATATATGTAATAACAATGTGTTTGCAGGTGACCTTGTTATTACCCCGTCTGAGTTAACGTTTTAATTCTGATGACCTGGTTTCTTGGGCACCAGGAGACTGGGCCTTTACACTGCGGGTCCACACCTGGCTTTGTAGATGCTTGTTAGAACCGAAGACCAGTCTTATACAACCACTGACCACTCGGGCCAGACTTTTGTCACCTGATTGGCTGATCCAATCAGATGGTCTGCTACTGTTAAATTCTGGGTGCCTCTCCAATCATGAAGCCCATCTGTCATGCTCACTGCGTGTACAAGACATGTATAGGATAAGTTACTGGGCTTCAGGAGAGGCTGTTGGTATCAGTCCGGGCTATTCTCCAGAGGAATTTTAATTAACTCCAGACCAGGAGGCACTGACCATCTTTCCCAGCAGAATTAGGGCAGCTAAACACAGATAAGAGCAAGTGTCTACCCTAGCCCCCCCAAGCTTCTCCAAGGAATAGGGAGGGGAAATGGAGCTGAAATGTCAAGCAGGACAGCTCGTCACACATTCAACACAATGGCCCACCTCACCATCCTCTCCTAGGAAACCTACTGGCTCTCAAACACACACCCAGGTAGACAAAGGCAACAGGACCACAGGCAAAGAAGACTGCAGAGACTTGATCAGGAGAGTGGCTAATAGCTCCACCAAAGGTACAAGGATACAGGTATTCCTGACTAGATTATTTGCTGCCACCACTGTCAGTCTGCCACTGCCTTAGTAGGGAGGCCAGTAGCCACTCTGTGAAAATAGGGGTACACTATGCATGCCCACCTTGACCTCAGAGCCAAGCTTTAGGGTCTCAGTCCATGTAAACAGAGATCCTCCGAGCAGGTCATGTTCACTGAGGTAGGGATCCAGAAACCATACAGTAACTTAAGTGCCTTGCCTGTAGATCACCATAAGGCAGGGGAAGCACACTCACCAGAGACATAGGTCTCACCATCCCATCATGGTCTTATTGCACATTAATTATGTTGGAATACTCCCGGGGAGCCATACTAGAACCAGAAAACCTTTCTAGCTAAGCTACCGTGCAGTTCTACATTGTCTTGATACATCCTGGAAATTATAGAGCAGAACCATATAGAAGTGTCACTCTTGCGCACCGACATTTGTTCAGCCTATTCCAACACTGATCTGGAGCGCCACCCTCAATGCTCATGTTTCAAACCACGCTGCAACAAAAAAGGTAAGTGCCTAATCTGCATAAGGCATTTGTCTGGTGCTTAGCCCAGGAAATGTCTTAGACGTGTAGCAAGTATGACCACATGCACCCCAAGGTGATTCGGGACCATGAAATGAAACTATGCTGCAGAATGTAAGTAGTTGCAGCCCATGCATAGGTAAGGGGTCTGCTGCCGCGAATCAGGCTCAACCCCATTCTACTACACTATCCATACAGAGGGCATCATGTCAGTCTCCCTCCAGGTCTCCGGTTGTGGAGTTGATTCTACAATTAATTCCAGTGTGCCCTGAATTTCCTTGGCTATCGACAATGCTGTAGTCAACTTACACCTTCAAGATGTCCATGATGTAGATATTTAGAGGTCTTTTGGTGCACCTAAAGGCCCTAAGGATCCATAGGGTCCTCCACTCTTGTTACCATCGGCAGTGGGGTGCAGCTGGTGAGGGCGGGGGAGACTGATCATGCTGGCCCTGATACTACGGATTGTATGTAAAGTGCAGTTAGCACCACTGTGGTGTTGCTACCATGCACTCTGCAGGATTTTATGGGGATGTATAGCCCTCTTATGGATATGCCTTTTGATGGTTCATGCCTGTTCGCTGAGATAGCGGATTGTCTTGGAATGCTTCCAGCAATGTAAAGCACTGCATGCTCCCTGGGTATTTTCAACCCCCCTCACAAATGAAGAAATTACGAGGTTACTTTTATGGGTGTGAAGTGGGTCGGGGGGATTTGGGTGGGCAAGCTGGTGTATAGGCAAGAGCAATCATCTTGGGAACATGTATCGTGTAGGTCAACAAGTGCACCAGTCGATCAGAAGTGGGGACGGAGCTTAACACCATGCTGCAAGGACACGGACAGTGCGAGGATCCCCTGCCCTCTTTAGGCACCACACTACCAGTCTTGCGCCTGTTGAATCCTGTGAACATGGTGATCCAGGAGGTGCCATCTGAAGCCGGAGGGGACAGTCATCGCAAGTGGTGCTGATCACTGCCCAGGCGCAGCATCCTTGCTCCCTCAAAATGGTGGCCATGCACTGTTAGCGGGCCCTGTCGGAAGAGGTGCCTGCTTGGATCACACAGCCCAGTAGGTCTGGAGATGCTCTCCCCAGCCCTTAGAGGACGGGGGCTGGCTTGGTCTCTAGGCAGGGCCTGCTTTGCTTGTGCAGCTACCACCCCTTCCCCCCATTTGGGTCCTTAAGTTGATAAGCAAAGCTGCCGGTTGGAGCTGCATTACTGTGGACGGCAGGGGACTGGGGGGGGGCGGGGGAGAACTAGATGGAGGAAGATTCACCCATCGGGGAGACTTCATCACTTGGTCTGGTACCTTTGCAGAGAGCCGGGGGCCCCTAGCTTTGTAGTTGTTGTGCAGCCACTAGAAAGGACATCCCCAATTTTCCATTGACCTTGCTGGAGGCCTAGCAAAAAGACTGCCACAGACCTAGCCCAGTGTCTAATCTTGTATCACCCATGGGTGAGGAACCTGCCCTGTTACTGCCTGGGCCCCTTCCACCATGGGGGCGTGAACATTTTATTATGAGGAAGCAGTAGTTAATGTTTGTATGGCATTGAGCACATTTTAACCTAATTCTGAATGTTGCTGTGTGGTTCCTCCCGTACCCCTCTGGGCACCCAGATAGTGCCGTATGGCTGTGGCTACTATTTGATGGCACTTCTCAGAGTTGCTGATGCTTGGTGCGGTGGGGGATTTCACTATGGTGCGCATGGATACTGGATTGATGATTGTTGGGCAGCTCCTTGATGGCTTAAGACCATCAATGGACACCACTGGTGGACATCTGGGGCCTTTTGCCCTCCTAGTGTGTTGTTGTGGCCTCCCCCCCCCCCCCCCCCCCCAACAAACACAAAATATTGCTGGCCTCTAACAATCAGTTCAACCTAGCAGATCTGCTGGCTGAGCTACTTTGGCTCAGTGCCTTTCCTTGGTGCCCTAAGGCCCTTGATGGTGGCTGGTGCTATGGTCACCTGAGACCTTCTGGTACTATCTCCTGCCAGCATCTGAACAGTAGCATCGCAAGCTGATTGTGGAGGCCTGATCATCCTAGTAGAGATTGTTTTTATATACCTGCTTGGGTGCATTGGACATACAAAACAAGGAGGATGCACCCACAAGCACCTCCCATGAGATGCAAGTGGAGATGCATCCTCTCTTGATAGAAAGTTTGATAAACTCCTGACTGCGTTCAATGACTGGGGAATGCTTGGTGGGGAGGATGGATTCCATATCAGTAGCACTCAGCCTTATCTGTGAGTAGTCCAGGAAGCTGTCAGAGGATCACTGCATTGGAGTTGGTCCCAGCACAGTCGCTGGCAGCAGCTGTGTAGTCTACAGATTGTTGCCTCACTGAACGAGAAGCCCAAATGAGGCTATTGGCCGGGCGATCCGGAGAGCAGGGCTTGCGTGAATATCTGAGTAGTGGGTCTCCCAGAATGCATCATGGGAAACTCCTTGTTGGTCTTTCTTGAGACTGGCTCCAGGTAGTTGTGGCCCAAAGGGCCTATCCAAATATTGTGCCCTGGAAATGGGCTCACCATGTGCTTGTGCAGCTCCTCGCCCAGTGATAGCTCACCTTCACTTCCGTGATAGAGATGACCACCTTTTGCAGCAGGCCCACGCACGTAGGCTGTTTGTGGTGGAAACTGCCAATGTCTCCTTGTTCCCTGGTTTTATCCTCCAGGTACAGACCTGGAGAACATATTTCCTTGCATTCAAAAAGAAGCTGCGTGACCTGGGCTTGCTCTATGCCCGGCCGAGAGTCCAGACAGGATTGAGTGCACTTCACAGATCTGACAGCAGCTTGGGACTGCGTGGAGTCATGTGATCAAGGTGTACTGTCCGCCTGGAGATACCAGAAGCCCCTGAGACCCCGGCAGCAGAGATCCCGCTGCAGACAGCTGAACGGGCCCACCAAGTTGCAAGCAGCTTTGAAACGGACAAGGGCAGTGCAGACTTGCATCCCTCCAGGTGAGGCGGATTCCCTGCAATGGGCATAATCAACCGGTCGTAGTTCCACTACCAACTTTGTGGTGGCAGGTCTGGAGAATATACTACCAGGGGGTACCCCATGCAAGGCAGAAGATCTTGTCTGATAGACATCTAATGGGCACTCCCTGAGGTGCAGCATGGGCCGAGGGGAGCTCGTTGGAAGAGGGGGTGCACATACCGTCCCATTACTATGGGCTGTTCATTTTCTTCTCTTTCTACCTCTGGAGTTGGTTGTTTATTCCCCCACTGATACTCTGTTATGAAATTAGTTGGTCCCACAGTTGGAATTTAGTTGGCTTCTTAGGGGGCCCTGTGTTACTAATTGCTTGGGCAGGATGTTGTATGTCGCAGTCCCAGGAGGGTGCTGGGGGGGTTTGTGGTTTTGACTTGTTGGGATTTTTCTAAAAATCATATTTATTTCATGGGGTACATATGACACTGAATAATTTGTGCTTAGTATGAGCGACCCAGAATGATTGGTGGAGCCCAGAGAACCTCATGGTAACCCAGATAAGACTGATCACATGGAACGTGCAGGGCCCATCCTCCCTGTCCAAACAATGTTTTAAATTATTTTAGGCGCAGGGGGGTTCCGCTGTGTTCCTGCTGGAAACTCGCCTTACTTGCCTACGAGGGCTTGGACTTGTGGACGCGATAAAGGGGTCAGTTATATGCCACCACTTACTCGGCCTTTGCACAGGGAGCACTTGTTTGGATCCAACCTGTGGTGCCCTTTCAGTTACACTGAGCAATAAAGGACCCCCACGCTCTGTATTGAATATTTATGGCCTGAATGTGGACCAGCCGGCCTTTTTAGATAGCCTGGCCCATTTATCACTTATAAGGACTTATCTGATTATGGGAGAGGGAGTTTCATTGTGATGCCAATCTGGACTTAGCTATATGGCACTGGTGCATAAACTGGCGGAAGCTGCCCGCTCCTGGGCTGCCAATGGGACCTCATTGATTGCCAGAGAGCGCAGAACCCAGATACCCATAAATACTCCTACTGATCAGACCTACACACTTAGAAGTATGGCTCAACACGGTTTATTGTTGTGGGGGTGTTGTATGGGAAGGTGGTTAACACCGAATGCCTAGTGAAGACGTTCTCTGACCACTCCCCTTTGCTGTCTCTTTTTCACAAGGTCTCCACCAAGGGCGAGGGTTCCCATCTGGCGCTTGGATCTTGCAACACACTATGATCAGGCCCTCCTGGTCTCAGGACAAGCAAGTGTCTAGATATTTGCTTGATAATGCAGGGCTGGCTTTCTGGCTAGGGGTGGAATGGGAGGCCATAAAGACAGTAGGATTATGGGGTTTCTGTATCTCTGGTAAGATCGGGGTCTGAGCTCAGCTGCACTCTGACCTGCAGGAGGCAGTTCCTATTGGTCTTCCCTGAGACCTAGAGGTGTCTCTGGTGGGTAGGGAGTGCATCTTAGAGGAACAATAAACTACTTGCCTCTGTAAAAATGCTGGTGGCACTTTAATTATAAAGCCTACATGACAAGGACCCATGCTGAAAGAGAAGTCAGGCAAAATGCTTGCCTGGCATTTGCAGAGCGAGGTAAGAAGGCGTACTATACTCCAGGTGAGGGAACTCTCTGGATGTGATGTCTGTACGAAGGAGAGGTTTAATACTACATTCCTCCATTATTATAGGGGCTTGTACTTCACTGGAACTGGGGTCAGGGAGGTTGATATGCTTAACTACATCGCTGACTCTTCGCCAGTGGCCTTGGACCTGGGAGTGGTGGCGAACTTGAGCGCTATTACAGAATATGAAGTCCGAGGCGTGATTAAAGCGATGGCAGGGTTAAGGTCCTAGGCTCGATGTGCTCTTCATAGAACTTTCTGCTGTGTATGCCTCGGATCTCCCTAGATTGGTGACCCTGCTTAACCGCTCCTGGGGTTCCCCCCCCCCCCTCACCGCGTGAGGCCTCCATCAGATCCTTGCCTAAGGAAGACAAGACCCACTTCTCTAGGACTCGGATTACCTCCCTCAATGCTTAGTACAGAGTATAAGATGCTGAGCAAGATACTCGCAAACCGGTTGCTACCACGTATCTGCTTTCTGGTCCAGCTTGACAAAACCGGCTTTATCCCTACTCTGCACCATGCCTAGCATCCATCAGCTGCTGCTCGCCCTGGAGCAGCCCGAGCAGCTCCCACCAGACTCCCTAGTCATGTCCACAGATAACAGGAAAGCATTTGACTCGCTACGGTGGGAGCTCCTTTGATGCTACTTTACTTGGCATGGGCGTTGTGGATTGCTGTTTACGTGGACTCCTCTTCTTTACACATGCCTGCTGGCTCGGGTTCGTACAGGTTAGTTGATCTCCGAGGTGTACCTAGAGGAGCAGGGTTTAAAAATGATTGTTCCGTCATGTTTAAATTCGGTTTTAAAAATGATCTCCCAGTCATCTTTTCTTTAAAAAAAACATATTTACTTTAGTAAAAAAAGGTTTCAATATAGCCTTCCACCATTTTTAGGTCAAGCATAGCAACGCGCAAGCGCTGCTTTTCCAACGTGTTATCTATTTGGTCTTTTAGCCACGCCCACTGCACGACCATCAATATTGCTGTTCAGGGCCTTGCCTTTCAAAAATCCTTTATCAGTGTAAATGCTTTAAGTTTGGTCCTCCTTGGGGCGGTTTGGTTACCGCCTTGGCCATCGACCCTGTTACATGTCTAATTGCACTTTTGCCGATACGTTTGAATGTGAGCAAACTTATTTTTCCTTTTGTGCCAGTTGCACTGACATTAATCTCCACAGACCTTCGCAGATCAAAACAGTTATACTTCAATACAGTGCCACCTAGTGATTAGTGTAAGAACAGCTTTTACACATAAATTCCCATTATCTCGTTCAAAATAAAATGTAGAAATACATTCTGCAGTGTGTTTTAATTTATTAGACACTATCTTATTCGTACCTGATAACATCTTAGATTTTGATGTAGTGGCATGTGTGGTAATGCCATTAGTTGTTTAGCAACTCTCGTTAAAATGAATGCCCTTATAGTGGCTTTGTCGTTAAATTTTGTTATGAAGACTTCTCGTTTTATAGCCTTCATTTTAAATGGCATTTCCTTCGCTATTGCCACTACTTGCCCTGGATCTAGGACAGTTTGCTCGGAGGATACGGCAAAGGGTCCATCATCGAAGCTTATCCCTATGTATTATAGCCTTTATCTTTCATTATACGCAGATGACGTGCTCCTATTCATGAGGCGAGGATTCATATCGGTAAGGACCAGTGAATGGCACTGACTGCGTTGAGTCGCTTCTTGAGGTTAGAGGTTAACTGGAGTAAATCCTGTGTTTACCCTCTCTGAGAAGGTTGTGAAGCGACCAGGCCCATACCGACTGCCCGACCTTACTTTAGGGGCAGGCGTCCATTCGCTATTTGGAGGTGGTCATATATCGTACAGTGGGTTTGCTCTGAGGGCAATCTGAACCTTGAGACACTTGGGCCGATATTTATACTTTTTTTGCGCCGCATTTGCGTCATTTTTTGACGCAAAATCGGCGCAAACTTTTTTGTATTTTGTAAGTTTGCGCCGATTTTGCGTAAAAAATGACGCAAATGCGGCGAAAAAAAGTATAAGTATGGGCCTTGGTGGTTTGGACTTCATTTCCCGTGTCCGTGGGCAGCAGAGTAGCAATTCCTAGGATGGCAGTATTGGCCTGTCTACTCTGCATTTTTGCTGCCCTCCCCATCAAGATCCCACAGAAGTTCCTCTGTGGCATTGTATTGGGAACTTTCCCGTGTGGCACTGAAGACACTGCGATTGCTGGTGGATTGGGGGGGGTATAAGGCAGGGGTGGATTCTGCCAGTGCTGGATTTTGAACTTTACTACTTAGCAGCACAACTGCAGGGGTTGCTCGCTGGAGGGCCGTCACATGGGACGGAGTGTGATGTGAGTGTGGCCCACCTTCCAAGGAGCTCTTAACCAGGATTTTGTTGAAACCTAGACCCAAATCCCAGGTCCGCAGTGGACTAGGGCACTGCAACTATCACTCATTAACATGTCCTACTCCCCTAAACTGCCACTGCTGGTTACCCGACAGTTGGGGTGGTTTGTTTGGGACTCAGCCGTTGGAAGGAACTAGGGATCACTATCTAGGGCGATTTATTTGTCGGGGTGAGCCCTGCCCTTTCATGGAATTGCAGGAGATGTACGACCTGTCAGTGGGATATTTTTCACTCCATGGATCTCTGCTGCATGGGGCGCGTGAGTGGTGGAGTCGAGGCGTGGCGGAACTGCCAGGACACAAGTGCCAGTGTTACATCTTTCTCATACAAGGTCAGACAAAGGCTCTAAAGAGCACTGTTGAAGGAAGCACAACTGGACCTGATGTGTTTGAGACAGCACTTGGAGGACGACTTTTGGATGCTGCTGACTGCCCAGGCCTGGAGAGTGGTGCTGGAATTCACCCCCAAAGTACCAACGAATGCCCGCTTCTAGCTCATTCAGTTCTATTACCTTCATAGGACATACCTCACTCCTCGATGCCTTCATGCAATGGTCCCAGGCTCAACATCGGTGCGTCCTCGTCTGCTTAGTGGAGGATGCAGAATTTTTTCACATGGTCTGGTCTTGCCCATCGTTGTCATGATATTGGTTCACCGTTCTCCAGGCTGCTTGCTGTGCCACCTAATGGAGCTTTGAGCTCACCCACAATTGGGTTTACTGGGCCTCCATGCCTGTAGTGCGGCCCGAAGGTGACCGATTCATAGGCTTGGCAATCTTTCTTGTCGACCACTGAACATGAGGTGGAAGTCGCCCAGAGATCCTGATGCATCTAGATGCGGATTGGAGGTGGTGAAATGGGCGGACTGTGAGGGAGGTGACATGGAGAGGAGAGGGGTACACAGGATTCCGATCTTGCCTAAGCGAGATGGTATACTGGTGGCATGCCCTAGATTGGGCATAGATGGGAAGATTGTAGAGCAGAAACTTGTGAGAAAAGGCTGACCCTACAAACTAGCCCTCGTACAGTACCAGTGGCATACCCTAGATTGGGTATTGATGGAAGGACTGTAGAGCAGGAACTTGTGAGGAAAGGCTCCAAACCTACAGTCCAGCCCTTAAACAGTTCAGAGCTTGATGGTCTGATTGCCGAGATTAAATGCATAGACTAATACCTGTGGTGGTTGTGGGCGAGCGTGGGACTGGGCAGTTGAGTTATTCCTATGGCTGAGCCCCAGGTAATTTAGCTCTATTGCTGCCCCCTACCAGATGCATGCTTACCTGTCCAAGGTTCTCTTGTGGCCCACTACCTTGTTACATACCAATGCTGCTGATTCTTCCGTTGCCTTTTGTACCCTGTGTTGGTTTGTGATAGTTTGCTCAAATGCAAATAATACAAAATATTTTAAAAGAAACAAGGGTACCAGTTATCCCAGACCCCTTCCCCTGTGGCAACAGTCACCAAGCTTCTTTAGATTGCTATTAGTGATGCACAAATTCCCTGTAGCAGAGGGGTTCCAGCGCTTTTTCCCATGGTGGCGATCCATCACATTGAACAGATAGGCCCTTTAAATAGTGCAGCATGGCTATGTCCTAACTTTTATTCTGGTCCACTCAATCCCCATGCCAACTTTGATTGAGGCTGCTCTTCACACTACTTATTCCTCTCACAAACCTCCTGACACCGACATGGTGCCTTGTTCAAGGGACTTTGTTAATAGATTATCCTTTTGGACATATTCAGATAGTAGCATGTATGATACTGGAGATTAATTTGATCATCCCTACCTTGAGACAATTGGTATCAGTACCTCCAAGGTGCCAGTGGACTGGACACTTGTCCAGACATTGGCATTCTTTCTCCTCTGGGCCCTACGCCTGAGATGCTTGCTTCATTTGCCATGGTGATGTGGAGAGCTGCTGAAGTTTTGGATCTAGGACTCCCCATCCAGGAAGTGAAAGCTATTTCAACTGAGGTTCTTCAACTGGGGCAGATAAGTTCTGAGCCCTTACTTCACCCTAATGAGGCACTCACCAACACTCTCTTGGGAACCTGTACTGAGCCTTATTCAGACTCCCCGGTCAACTACCAGATTCCCATCATTGTTCTGTTCCTGTGGATCATACCTTTCTGACCCAGCAGCCCTCACCAGAGAGCTGTGGGCAGAGCCATTGGCACCATTGTTGCCTCCACAGACCTACTTGGATGTGGTCCACTGAATTTTCACATCTACAGGCTAGCCTGATGGACATGCCATTTGACTGCTGCGGTCTGTTTGGGGACAAGGCAGATTCTGCTCTGGAACATTTTAATGAGAGCAGGGCCATAGTGCTCTCCCTGGGCCTGTCTGGCCTCACCGACCGCACCCACAGAATTGCCCCCTTTGTGGCTGTGGTAGGGGCTTTTCAAAATCTCCCAACACCTGGCCAGTGGCTCAGTAATCCCCCAGCCCTTTTGTGGCTGCTGTACCGACAGATCTTGTGGACAACAAGGGAAACGTGCAGCCCAGTTGTTCATCTCCCCAGCTGCTGCAGTCTACACCTCTTTAGTCTGTCCTTAGTGACACACAGTTACCCTGTCCGAGGCAGGATCCAGCATTTTCTGCCAGGGTTACAAGACTACCTCTGACACGTGAGTGTTGCAGATCGTCCAGAGGGGTTACATATTACCGCTTCTTTGTGTCCTGTCACCATTCCAACACCCAGAGAACAGCTGATAGAGGACCACCTGTCCCTTTTACAAGAGGAAGTGCAGCTTTTGACTGAAGGAACCACAGAGTGCTGACTCCAAAAGTAGGTCGAGTTTGGTATTCCTGTGATTTTTCTGGTGCCAAAAAAGGACACAGCCCTCCGCCCTATTTTAGACCTCTCAACCTACTTCCACAGGGAAAATTTCAAAATGCTCACCTTGACACATCTTTTCTGCCCTCAACTCTGGAGACTGGGTTGTAGCATTGGACCTGCGTTATTTTTACATCTTTGTCCTGCAGGATCACCAGTGTTATCTGCAGTTCACAGTGGGCCAGGAGCACTTCCAGTTCATGGTGCTCCTCTTTGGCCTCCCAGCACCACTCAGCTGTCGCAAAACTGATGGCAGTGGTCGCACCTCACCTTCAGAGGTCTGGGCTTCTAGTCTTCCGCCACCTTGGCGACTGGCTACTAAATGCTCTTGTCCCAGGCAGTCATTAACTACCTTCAGACTACAGTGAATTTATAATCCCAATAATTTCCCACCACTTTGGTGAAACTGAATCCAAGTGAGGGGAAATGTTTGCCGAATGTGTCTTATACTAGCTTGGCCCTATGATCTGTTAATGCCAACTGTTTGTTTGGATGCTTCTCACATCCCTTGTGTTGTTCGGTGCCACACGTCCATGTTCTCTCTCATGTACCCAAAGACTTTTGCCCTCCACTTTCTCAGGCATCCAAAATGGTCATGATTCTGATTTGTTGTGTCTTAGACACCAGTGATTCCAATGGGTGGGCCATAGGCACTAGCATTGCCATTCGCCTCCATGTGTGGCTGCACTCTACTGGGTTCTTGGGTGGTGTCCACTCATCCTAGATGGACATATCCTTTGATGGGGCTTGCCTGTTCAGCGAAAAAGCTGATTCCGCTCTCCATCGCTTTAAGGAGAGCTGGGCTACCGTTTGTTCTCTGGGTTTTTCTGTCCACGACTACAGTTCCACTGTTCCATTCAAGGCTTTGGCCGATATGCCTTTCCCTTACCACCAACCCATCCATTTCCCAGAGGAAACCCAAATGTTTAGTGTTAGAGGCCGTGGTGTCCACTGCCCCTGCAGCAAGCCCAGCATGCTGCCTAGCCGACTGCAGCCCCTGAGGTCCCACGTGCCCTTGCAGGGACACAGCCACCTAACGATGCACTATTATTTCTTTCTTCTCTGCCGCACCTTCCACCTTCCCCCAGTGACTGACAGATTAGTATCTCTATTTTACAGCAGGAAGTGCAAGCCCTTTTGGCCAAAGAGGCTGTTGAGGGTGTTGGGGCCAGTATTAGTTTTTTTTTTAGCCTATTCTATGTCTGTGCCCTCTACACCTTCCTTCAAAGGAGAATGCTCACCCTTGTTCAGATCCTTCCTGCCCTCTACGCTGGAGACTGGATAGTGGCGTAGGACCTGTAGGATGCCTATTTCCATATGCTCCTCCTGACGGCTCATCAGTGCTGCCTGCTGTTTGTGGTAGGAGAGGAGCATTTTCGGTTTGCTATGCTCCCCTTTGGTCTCACAGCACCATGCGAGTACTCACAAAAGTGGTGGCAGCACACTTTTGGGTGCCAGCCTTCCCCCTACCTTGACGAAAGCTTGTTGAAGGCAGGTTCCCCCCAGGCAGTCATTAACCACCTCCAGGCTTTAGCAAACCTGTCATCTTTGGCTTGTTGATAGTGAACCCTAGTCACACCAGACTTCTTTTCAGATGCTTCCCTTCATCTAAGCTATTCTGGACACAGATCGGTTTCATGCCTTTCCCCCAGGAGAGTCCAAGACATTCAGACTATAATTCCAGTCAGTCAATATAACATTATTTCAGCCACCAGGGCCATAAACATACAAATAAAATACACAATAAATGAGTAAACGTACATTAGCAACAGAACTGGTTCTTACTACATGTAGTTACAGCAAGTTACAATACAGTAAAATGTCGGGAACCTGTACAGAAGGAAAATTATTTAACACTAACATTGTCTATAAGATTGCAACTCTTGGAACCTGCAAAAAAAAAAAAAAAAGATTTGATATAAAATGTATCAAAATTAAAACCATAACATTATAAAACAACATGAGGTGATCAACTTAATCAACAGAGCCTTCCTTCGAAGTATCCACATTATACCCAGAAACTTGGCTACTGGAATAGCAAATATTGGACTATATTCTGTCCTCAGGATGCAAAGAGCAGCAGAATAGCGGTGAACACCCAGACGTCTGCATGTTGAAGCAAGCCAGGTTTTACGAGGGCGAGCATAACCTGGGCAAGCAAAGAATACATATGTGACGCTCTCCAAGGCAAGGGAACAAATGGGTCAAACATCGATAGCCCTACCACTTAGCTGTAAAGACTCTCAGGCGAAGAGTGCCTGCTCTAAGCTGGAAGTATAGCTTCGTATCTATAAGAACAATCACCTGGTCGCAGTATGACTCCTGCTTACTTAAAAATTTTAAATCAAGGAACTCACCAACTAATTCAGAGGACTCAGCCTTTTTGAAGTCACCAACTGCAACAGCTGCCCAATAGGATGACTTCAGGGAATGTACAGATGGAAAACTGGTTGTAGCAGGGTGTTCTCAGAGAACTGACATCCAAAGTTGCAAGCCAGGAGACTTTATTAAATCGATTAGCAGCCAGTACATCCTGAAGAGCTGTTGCATCATGTGATAGTTCAGGCGTGGTCCATAATCGGTGCTAATATAAAAGGGGACGTAACCTGGCTTTATCAGCTAGACGGCTAAGTCCCAAATCCAAGCATAGTAGGTGCAAGAGGGTGCTTGGAGGGAGAGAGGCTAAGTTGCGGAAGCATTTGTTTTCTCACTGATGAGCAGCTGGATATTGGGGAAACCCCATACCTCTGCCCCATACAAAATGGACCCCACTTTGGCCACCTATATACAAAGTGCTGGTATAATGGGTTTGGTATATAAAGTGCAATATTCTTTATCTAACGCCTCTGAAAGCTGTTCAAGCTTTAAAGTGGCTTTGTTTACATGAGCTTTCCAGGACATACTCCTACTAAGCAAAACCCACAAATAAGTCAAGGAATCCACTGTTTCAAGTGGGGCCCTCCCTAGGACGATATTCTTCCTAACTGACTTATGGGTATTAAATGACATCAGCTTAGTTTTGGTAGTGTTGATCTCCAGACCCCGGGCAAGGCAAAACGAGGAAGGAGCTTCTGAAGCTCGCTTGGGGTTTCAGAGATCAAAAGCATGTTGTCAGCAAAAAGTAAAATTGGGGTTTTAATACGAGCCACCACCGGGACATCCGCTTCAACCTGGGCTAGAAAGGAAACAATATCATTAATGAGCAAGGGAAAAAGCCTGGAGGCCAATACACAACCCTGAAGTACTTCTTTGAGGACTGGGATCTTGTCAGACAGTTCATCCTGCTTCCCCCACCTAACACGGGCAAAATTATTCTCATGAAGACGTACTAGAAAGGATAAAAGGTTCTGGGGCATTTTTGTTGTAGTCATGACTCGACATAAGGTGGATCTTGGGACCAAATCAATGGCAGATCTGAGGTCGACAAAGACAACATAGAGGTTGCCTTTGCCGATAAAAACAGTATGCCAATAAATCAGTGAAAGGCGAAAATTCTGAACAATAATTGAAATTTTGGGCAGGGGAAGCCTGCTTGAAAGGGGCTGAGGATATCCCTCTCATACATTCAATCCTGGATCTTGGCAAGGATTCATCGGCAGAAGGCTTTTTGGACACAGTCAATTAGGCTTAGTGGCCTATAGTTATTAGGATGTGATCTATCGCCTTTTTTTATGAACAGGTATTACAGTAGGGCCTTTCCTTGGCTCCGGAATGGGGGCCCCACCCGCAATGGCGATGGATAAAATGTAACAAGCCCAAGGCTCAATATCGGACAAGAAAACATCTGCAGGCACACTGTCCAGTCCTGCAGCTCTACCCCTAGCAGCAGCTGGCAGGACTTCAGCCAAATCCAGATTATCAAATGGGGGGCAAGAGGGAGGGTAAGGCTGGTATTTCCTCCATAATGTCAAAGGGAGTTCATGCTGGTGCATCTGAGTATAGATTAATAAAGTGCTCAACCCACACAGAGGGAGCAACGTTATTACCAGGTCTCTGAGGGACTATAGGGCCATTACGAGATATTAACTGCCAGAACAGAGCAAAGTCTCTAGCTGCACATGCATCTTTAACAGCATGCTATCTCTGAACCTCCCGGTTCTTTTTGGCATTATTGATTTCCTTTTTATAGATTCTCCTAGCTAGAGGAATTTGAGTCTTGACTCTAGCTGTAATGGTTCTAGCTAGAGACCGTTGGGCTTTACGACACTTGTTATACCATAAACCGGTCTTCGGGGAGCCACGTTTTTTGATCAATTGCTGGAGCAATAAAATGCCCTGTTATGTGTTCAAAAAAACTTCATGATTTCAAATCATGTCTGCAGGAACAGCAAAGGCTTCTCACTCCATTCCTGACATGACAACATTAAGATCAGCATCCAGGGATGCTAAAATATCCGGTTGGACTGCTACATAAATACACTTCAAATGACTCCTATCGAAGAACAATACAGTATCCCCCGTGGAAACAGGTGAAACAGGATCTGTATTATTATTCTCAAAAAGTGCCTGCATGAGCATAGAAACGGGACTCTGATCACTTTCCTTCCAAGGATGCTTATATTGATTAAAAGAGGCTATAGCCTGAGATCGACTAAAAAATATTCAATCCTACTAGAATGAAAAAGGTTTTTGAAAAGTATGGTGCGCTTCATAATCTAACTTTGTGCGACCGTTGCACACCTAAGCCAAAACTCAATTGTTAGTGCCTTCAGTTGGTGAGCCACCTGCGACCACTCACGAACTGGCGGGATATGTAATTGAGGTACAGCCCAAAGCTCATCTTCATTTGGTGGAAATGTGGTGTTAAAATCAGCTGCTACTATTAGTTTTAGATTAACAAGATGTTGGTCGAGATGTTTTAAGAGAGCTTGAAGGGTGCCATAGGTTGCCCTCCTTTCTAGTCTAGTTCCTTTCACATAAACATTACACAGGATTACCCTGGGGTTAGTCCTGCTTCTAAGTTCCATTGCAAGTATATCAGGAGAGTTGGTGTGTAGTTGGTGGATTTGAGAATTTATAAATGTCTTGATCCAGATAACCAGACCACCAGATGGCCTCACCCTCGATCTTGAGATAGTAGATATAGAAAAATTACGATAACCACATCTGTTGATTGGATCCAGAGACCATGTCTCTTGGAAGAAACAAACAACATAGTCATCCACAAAGGTTTTCCAATCAGGTAGCATTAATTTAGATGTAAGACTCGCCACATTCCAAGGAATGAGGGACATTTTTGTTAAATCAGACTTTGAGAAAGAAGAATTTGTGAAATTCAGAGCCAGCAAGACTCGAGGCTACTGTACTACATGCGTTCTGAGGCTCACAATTTATAATAAAATTCGGCGATGTAAGAGGGGTACAAAAAGAAGATTGAGGGTCTGCTCCTCTTGTCCCCTGGAATACCTGTGTGATCAAATGGAAAAATCTGTCGGCAGAGAGTTTTAATATGAACTATCGAGAGTCAATCAATTGCACCAAGAGATGATGGGTTGGCAGACATTAGCTGGTTAAGATGATTATCCGTGTGGTATCCTAGGATATTTGAACTGGATATTAGAAGAGCTTGGGAGGCATGTCCTAGCATCAAGGGCTATCTGGTTATCAGCCAAGACCCTACTACATATGGTCAATTCTATCCTGTCATAATTAGAGTCAGTGGAACCTAATCTTTTAACACAAATATTATCATCCCAGGTAACAGAATGACACCCCTAACGCGCTGTATCCAATGGAACGCTTTGTGTTTAATGGACTCCTCCCCTTCTTCAGTAGCTTGGGGACGTAACTTGGGGATATTGGTCAACAAAACAATGTCAGGGGACGAACTAGGGGATGTAGAAGTGTTAAAAATCCTGCTGTGGTCCATCCACCCTTTGGGTCTGGGCGCTGACATGTGTAGTAGAATCAACATATTGTCACGAGTGAGAGATACTGTGAGTGGCAATGTTTTGCATATTCCCTGGGTCAGCTCTAAACACAGACTTGGGTAAGGAGAGCACATGTCTTTCAGACTGAGTGGCGGGGGCCCTGTTTTAATAGGGCCCAGCTGTGTGGAAGGAAAAGGGGCCAAAGGCCTTGGGGGAGGGGGAGAGAGTGGAAGTGGGAGAGGGTAAGGAAGGTGTTATTAAAGGGGCGCAGTTAGAACCTGTCAACTGGCTCACTATGCTGGTCAGAGAAGAAACCAATAGCTTTATTGCTCCCACCACATTCTTCAAATGTTGTAAAAGAGAAGTGGGAATAAAATCTCTCGCAGGGATAGAGCTAGGTGCCAATGACTCGTCAATGTGACGAGAAAGGTTGTTGCTAGTTGGTGCATAATTAGGTTCCTCCTAAAAAGTTGGATCTGACAGCGTGGCGAAACGATTCGTACAAGTAAGAGTGGAAGCCCCGCCAGGAGAGACTAGAGATGGGGAAACGTGCAGGATGCAATTTGAGCATTGGTTGTGAGTTCCTGCCTCTGGTTCATGGATCTATTAAACATCCCAGGAATAATCTTCTGAATCTGTGCAGCAGTTGTAGGTGGAGAGCTGGGATGAGGCACAAATGGATCAGAAACTAAAACCTGTTCACACTCAGACAATAAATTGTCTATTCTATTTAAAACGCAGTTGCCCCCAGCAGTTTGACAGTTTTTCTTTTTTTTCCGTTGCCCCTAACCCTCCCTACAAAGCCTTCCTCTTCCCCATAGTCAAAAATCAAAACATGGCCGTAAAACAGCTTGTCTTTACCAAAAGTCAGTGATGGTCTCGTATTTATAGTCTCGTAGCCAGCGCCAGTCCCGCCAGCATCCAGATATAATGGACGGGCACGAGAGGAAAAAAAAGTAGCAAGCAAAAGTACCTTAGAATGGGGCAAATGTTGGAGTGTGCCCTAGCCCAGCCACCGATGGGCGTGGACGGGCCTACCCTTGGCCCGGGCTTCACCTGTGCAGCAGGTCTGCAGCGCCAGAAATAGAACAGAGGAGATGAGGCACAGGTGCTTTGCACTAGATGGATTGTGGGACATGCAGCCCCCAGCAGCAGCTGGCACTCCCACGGCTATCCCAAACTATAGCACGCCCGTTGACAAGTGTCCTTAACTTTAGCGAGGTGATGCAAGGCTCCATGCAGTAGACACTGGGCAGGTAAGCAGAAAAGGAAAACTCAGCCCCTACAAGGCTATCTAACCGGCAAGCGGGCTATAATTCCAGTCTTTCAGCCTCGGCTTGCAAGATTCTAGCAGGTCTCCTCCGCAACCTTTACTTTGACTTTTAGCCACTGGAACCCCGACTGGGCCCTCGAGGAACTGGCAATCTGCATCCACGATGAAGACTCTGCTTGCAACATTGTTTCCACGGCTCCTTCCAGCTTCTGCAACATTTCCCCGGCTGTGCATCCTCTCAGGGTGGCAAGTCTTCAGTATGCACGAGAAGTAAGAAGGAATCTCCCTTGGAGTGAAGGAGTCACTCCCCTGTATCCGCAGGCACCAACTGCAACAACGACAGGCTGCGTGGATTGCCTCTCATCCTGAGCTGCATGGATCCTGCATCATGGGTGGTGGCCTGGAGCAATCCTCTCAGCCAGCTGTCCAATGTGGTGGAGGCAAGCCCTTGCCTTCCCACTCAGTACAGTGCCCCTGTGCACCGCATCTCTTGCAGCTACCAAGGCTTGTTGGCATCTCCTCCAAAGGATCTTCAGGCTCTGTGTAGCCCCAGCACTCTTCCCTGAGACGCACAGCCCTCTGTGTTCTTCTCCTGCGGCATGTGACCCTTCTCCAGTTGTGCTGTGTGGGCTTCTCTACAACTCCTGGTTCATCTTCCAGTGGGTCTCCTGTGGGGGCTGCCTTTTCTTCTGTGGACTCGCTGCCTTGTTGAGGGTTCCCTTAGGACTCCCCCATGAGGTGATTGCTCCTGGACCTTGTTGGTCCCCAGCGGCTCCACTTTTGCTTCATCGCGACTTCTGCCTTTGCCAAGGCTTGTTGGTGGCTTTTCCATGCCACTGACTGACTGCAATCTTCCATTTGGCGTGGGACATCTACTGCATCCTCCAGGAACTCTTCACTGGCTCCAGGGCTGCATTGCTGACCATTTAGGTCCCACCGTCGACCAACTCCTGCAACCACAGACGGGTAGGTAGTTGCTCCTGCCACTACCGGACAGTCCTGCAACTTCTGGATGTGGTCCCCTTCTTCCACAGGTCTTTGTCTTCAGGAATCCACTGCTGGTTTCTTGCAGTCTTGTCTGGGTGTTGCATTATCTACTTTTTAGTCCTTTTGGGTGGTTTGGGAAAAATCCAGTAACTTACTCATTTCTTTCTGGTCGCTGAGGGGCACTGTGGCACTTACCTTTGGGGTTTCCTAGTTCCCACAGCTCCCCTCTACACATTCCACTTACCTAGGTGGACGTCCTGCTTTCACATTCCAGTTTTTAGTATATGGTTTGCGCTTCCCCTAGGATCACTATTGTCTGTTGCAATTGCACTATTTTCTACTGCTTTTTCTGTCTATTCCTAATTACTAGTGTACATATCTAGTGTGTTACTTACCTTCTTTTGGAGGTTTGCCTCTCTAGTACATTTTAGTAGTTGTGTCACTAAACTAAAGTAACTTTATTTTTGTAACACTGTGTGTTTTCTTTCATGTGTGTAAGTGCTGTGTGACTACAGTGGTATTGAATGAGCTTTGCATGTCTCTTAGATAAGCCTTGGCTGCTTATCCACAGCTACCTCTGGAGAGCCTGGATTCTAGACACTGCCTACACCACACTAAGAGGAGATACCTGGTATAAGGTGTAAGTACCTTAGGTACCCACCACACACCAGCTTCCTACAATCATGCTCTGTATTAAGATCTGCTATAAATTGGCAAAAATGCAGCCTCTAGAAGGCTTCTATGCTCATTTCACCACAGCCAAGGCTCCTACCACTACATTGGCACTTACAGTGCATGCCCTGGACATTTGCCAGGCAGTTAGATGGGCATACTTCTATACTTTCACAAAGCAAGTACTGTCTGGAGAGCTAAGTCCATTGAGATGGGCATTTTGCCTGTCAGTTTTACAGAACATTTTGGTTGGAGCCAGCTCAAACCTACTACCAGAAAGCTAGTGCTTTGGTATTTGTTCAAAAGGTGAGGAATCTGAGGTTAGAAGTCTCTATCAGACTAACAAAATAGTTACCAATATTAACCCTCTTTCTGGTAAAGGCTATCTAACCACAGATTACCCACTGATCTTCCCCATTTTGTTAATTGGACTTTCCTTTCCACCTAAAGAGCCCCCAATATTGAATTACTGCATACTGGTCACAACTATCTGATTTAGTGGTCGCAGGGAGGTCAAAGCAACTGATTAGTGGCTTCCGGGGCAGGATGGCGACTGAGCCACTGGTGTGCAATAGTAGTGCTTATGATTCTCCGTATTCAGTTTGATGCCTGGGGGGTTAGACAGGCTGAGACAGAAAGAGCATTACCAACAGTAAGTAACTTGTTCACCCGTACTGCAGTGCCACAGACATTACTCATGGTTCAAGGTAGGACAGGAGCATTTTCAGTTTGCAGTGCTCCCTTTCAGCTTCAGTAGCCTTCAGATGCTCATGAAAGTGATGGCCACTAGCCTTCTTAGTAGGTTTGATATACAAGTTATCCCCTACCTCAACGACTGGATGTTGACCATGTTTGTGGTCACAATCAATGACCAAAAGTCACACCTGACTCCTTTGCAGAGGCAGCTTTTCATTGGAGCGGTCCTGGATACAGTATATTTCAGGTCCTGGCCTCTGTTGCAGTGAATCTTGGACATGCAGGTTATGACACTGATATTTCAGGCTCGGGCCTGAATCTCGGTGGTGGCTAGTGGACCGCTACAGGCCCTTCCAATGGAAGCTTGACTCCAGTACAACTTGCTGGAATTCTGAGACATTTGATTTGCTTTGAAAGTTTTTGTACCATCTATGAATTGGAGGCTGGTGCAGGTTTTCATAGAAAACACTACTGCCATGTGGTATTGCAACAATCTGGGCACAGTGGGATCCTGGTTCATCTGCTAGAAGGCTCTGAGTCTCTTGAGTTGGTAGGAGTGTTATGGCATCTTCATGATCATGAACCACCTGGCTGGGTCCTAAATGGCAGAGCAGTCAAATTCAGCAAACTGCATCTGTCAGACTACAAATGGTGACTACGCCCTGAGGTGATGCAGGGCATCTTATGGCTGAGATTAGAACCCTGGTTAGATCCTTTTTCCACCATCAAAGACACATAGGCCCTCATTACAACTTTGACGGGCGGCGGAGGCCGCCCGCCAAAGTTGCGCCGCAGGAATACCGCACCTGAGTTTCTGAGTTTCCCGCTGGGCGGGCGGGTGGCCGCCTTAAGGCCGCCCGCCAGCCCAGCGGGAAACAACCTTCCCACGAGGACGCCGGCTCGGAATCGAGCCGGCGGAGTGGGAAGGTGCGACGGGTGCTACTGCACCCGTCGCGTATTTCACTGTCTGCTATGCAGACAGTGAAATACAAGCGGGGCCCTCTTACGGGGGCCCCTGCAGTGCCCATGCCATTGGCATGGGCACTGCAGGGGCCCCCAGGGGCCCCGCGACACCCCCTACCGCTATCCTGTTCCTGGCGGGCGAACCGCCAGGAACAGGATGGCGGTAGGGGGTGTCAGAATCCCCAAGCCTTGGAGGATTCCAACGGGCAGCGGTAAACCGGCGGGAGACCGCCGGTTTTCCTGCACTGACCGCGGCCAAAGCGCTGCGGTCAGAATGCCCTGCGGGGCACCGCCGGGCTGTCGGCGGTGCTCCCGCCAACCGCGAGCCTGGCGGTCACAGACCGCCAGGCTCGTAATGAGGGCCATGGTGTCAAACATTTTTGTATTGGAGTTTCCGCAAGAGCACTCACTAGGAGATTCACTCCAGTTCGACTGGAACTAGTGTACCCAGCTAGTGAGAAAACCTGAGGCCTTGTCTGTGCAACAACCATACACATCTTTCTATCCGGGCAAATAGGTCCTCCAAACATACAGCAGTATTCCTGCCCAAGATGGGAACACACTTCCACATGGGCAGGCCATCACTTTGTCAGCTTTCTATGCTCCTGTCTGAACCATTCAAGGAAGAATAACTTAATCACATTGCCCCCAGGAGGGCCCTTAGTTTTTTCATAGATCAGACTAGGGTTCACTGACTGGGCAACCAACATTCTTTTTGTTTCTCTAGAGCTAAAAAGAGAAAGGTGGTGCAAAAGAGAACTATTTTTTAATGAATTATTATGCATTAAAATCTGTTATGGGCTGGCAAAGAGGAATCCCCATTAATGCTTGTACGTGCATTCCACCAGGGCAAAGGCTGTTACTACTGTGCTGGAGTGCGGTGTGCCAGTTCGAGATTGACAGGCTGCTGCATGGGCATCCCTGCAGATGTTCACAAAGCACCACTGCCTGGACGATCACGTCTAGAGGAATAGGCACTTCCTCAATCTGTCCTTCAGAATTTCCTGGTTTTGCCCAGTTTACAGGTCCTATATCTGGGAAAGTGGTCTCTGGCATCTACTCACTCTATTCTGTAGTTAGAAGTCTCTATCAGAAGAAAAAGTTACTTATCTATTGTAATGCTTTTTCTGGTAGAGACTCCTAACTGCAGATTCTTCACTGATCCACCGCCCGTTCTGTTCTGTGGAATGGTCTCATACAGTCTTAGTAAGACCGAAATCTGATAGTCTGCTCACAGCCATACTACAAATTCAAGAGCTTCACATTTTACAGCACGGACAGAGACCACAAAGAAAATGACATTAGAGAATGTAGGTGGCGCATATATGGGAGCCCAATGTCATAACAGGGCTAGACTGATCTGACACAAAGCTGCATGAGGGAATTGCTAACAAAAGTTTCCACATCTGGTTCAACTGACAAGGGCAGGAATCTGAGGTTATATAGTTTCTACCAGACAAGACATTAGCAAAGGTAAGTAGCTTGTTCTTCTGGGCATGAACACCTGTCCTCTGACTAGGCTGACATTTAGGGAGGACTGCCTATCTCAGTACTGAAATCTAAACCTCCATGCATGAAGTTTGAGTGGTGAAAGGTATCTGCAATTGCTTTGCTGTCAGAAGTGGTGGATGTCATCCTTGCCTCCATATGCCCTTTCACAAAGTCCATTTGTGCCAGTTGGCGGCATAAGTTTGTGGCTTGCTGTGATAAATGCAAGATTGAAACTTCACAATCAAAGCTGTCTTTCGTCTTTGGCCCACCAAGGCCTTGCAAATGGTCTTTATTTAAATCACCTCTTGTAATGAGGTTTATAAAAAGCTTGACACGTTTCCTCCTAAACAGTTTGTGATACCATAGTGGGAACCTAATTTGGTCCTAATGTTTCTCATTTTCAAGTTGATGCATAGCTGCTCAGTATGTTTAACTCTCTTCTTTATTGAGATAACTTTAACTCATTGCAGGAATGTGCTTCAGGCAGTGTCAGTGCATCCCATTATTTTTGCTTTTGCAAACAAAGTAGTGTTGAGAACTTGTCGGGGGGGCGGCTCTCCTGTATAAAATTGTGACTCCATTTCATGGTGAGCAAACTAGCACCCTATCTACATTCTTAGCTGTGCCTCACCCCTTGAAAGAGGTGAGGATTTATTGACTGGTACCGAAAGGGACTTTAAGCTTTTATATTGCTCTTACCAAGGAGCAGCGTGGATGATCAATTTTCTGTGGTGCTCTGTGAGGGTGAAGAAAGGAAAGGGTGTGCAGAAGCAGGCCTTGTAAAGGTGGATCATCCTCTGCATTAAGATTGGATATGCACTTGCCAAGAAGCAGCCACCGAAGGTCTGAACCCATTCCACCAGGGCTTAGGCTGCTACCACTTGACTGGCAAATGCCTGTCACCGGCCATGCTGAGAAGTCGGTGTTCGCAAAGCACTACTTCCTTGACATTCAGTTGTGGTTGGAAGAACATTTCGCTTGCTCAATCCTGTAAGACTTTTTGGTCTGAGTTCACTCAACAGACTCTCCTCCTCAGGAGGTACTGCTTTAGTATCCATTCGAAGGTGAGAAATCTGTGGTTCAAAGTATCTATTGTAAGATTAAGTTACTTACCTTTTACTGTAGACTCGTCACTGCCCTGCCTAGCTCCCCGTTTTGTGCAGTATCCTTTTTTTAAATTTACTTAACATCGAAAGGTTACAAGTTTGGAATCGGCACACCGGTATTACCAATTGTGTGTGCTCTGTCTGAAGGTGTAGGAAGACACCAGCAAGAAACGGGCCACCAGAAAAAGCATTACTGAAGGTAAGTAACTTGTTTAGCTCAGTCACTGGCTTTTGAACCTGCACCAGTCATACTTTCATTACCTGAGGTACCCCCGCAGTCTGTTTTAAACAATACCAAACACACACCTGGACAACGACTTCTCTATGAATTTAACGGTGATAAGGCTTCTGGAAGGTGCACATCAACTCTCTGGTGGACTGTGTACCCGAACACACTGAACACACTATGGCCTTTGGCCATGCAATGTTTACTGCACATTATGAAAGTTGTGGCAGTGTATGTGAAAGTAAGTTGTGCAGAGTGTAAAATAGAGCAATGGGACTTCAACTTGAATACTGTGCACAATCCTTTTTCTTCAGTATCGGAGGAAACTTATGATCGGCCAAGGCTACTGTCAATAGTATATTTTTTTAAACCAGCACTATTAGGAAAACTGGGTCGCTCTACTTGCATGCCAAGCTTAGTCTCAATTTGAAAATGAGTCTTAGTTTGAACCATTCCTTCCACCCCTCACCCTCATCATCCCAATATGTGCTTAATATATTCTGCCTGCTGGTTAGCCATGCTTTAAGATAACATGCAAGACTCAGTAGGCTTGTGCCTCAACCAGTCAAGAGCTGGAGTCTTTGGATTATCTGATCTCACACTGGTAACCATATCAGTAGAAATTCTCTACCCCCCCCCCAACCTGCCATACTGAGATAAGAGTTCTACTAATTGCCTTCCACTTCTTCAAAGGCCACAAACCTAAACTCAAAATATCCATTTCTTTCAGTTTCTCTCTATTTCCAGTTTGTGGGTAGCAGTAGCTGGCAGTATCAATTTCCAGACATTGTTTTTATGGATACCCTTTGATATTGCTCCCATGACGTGTGTGTGTGTGTGTCCCTATCTGCTTTGAAAGTGTTCAAAAATATTGGTTATTTTACAAAATATTTTGTTTTCTCTCACTTACCACCTCTGTCAATCCATATTTGTCCCCCTCGCCACTGCCCCTTTAGCCCCTCATCTGAACAAATAGAAGTACGCGAAGGGTGAAAACGCAGCAGAGTGCCCTTTCACTGCAGAGGCTGCAAAACATTGGGCCGAAATCAAGAAAAGTGGCGCTGCATCACATGCAGCGCCACTTTTCTCTCACTGCCACTGCTCCCCCCTAATGCTACCATGTATGCGCCGTAGTTATCGTATGGTGCACCATAGTGGTATTAGGAACAATAGCGTCAGAATTTTTGACGCTATTGTGGTGCTTTGCTCCACCAGCGTCAAAACTTTTGACGCCAGTGAAGCAAAGTGCATGAAGGGCCATTGATTACAATTGGTGCATCCTTGATGGCAAAATTTCTTTGCGGACTTCCTTGCTAGGAATACCCCCTTTGCATACATTATGCATGGCGCATGCATAATGTGGTGCAAAGTGGCGCATTACATGCATTGCGCCACTTTGTACATATGGCGCAATGATTTTGCAAGTCTAACATCACATTAGCTTAAACAAAATGATCCTAATGTGGCGCTAGGCCTTCTTAAATTTCTAGATTATTGGGCTAAGAAGAGCACAAAGCGCCTAAGAGATGTGTGAGCCTAAACATTGTTGTACTGTCTAGACCTGCAGCCTGTCACCAGGAGTCAACTTGTCCCACTGCCCCCGGAGGCACAAAGTGACATGGGTGGCATTAGACAGCTAATGATCTGAGGGAAAAGTCTCAGGATCCGTCTGGTGCCTTGTATATCAATAACTTGGTTTTTCATTGAGTGCTTCTTACTGCACTCCTGCTGTGTTTTTTAGCACTGTGAGTAACAGGCCAGGCGTCTGCTGGAAGGAGAGCATTTACCACAAAAAGTATGGCTAAAGACAAATAACTTATTCTGATGGACAGTTCTAACGCGGTTTCTCCAACACTGTACATTTCAGAGATTCAAATGGTGAATTATTCTTCGTCGTCTGGCTAAGGACCCCCAATATTAGGGGCAGATTTATGGAAAGTGGCGCTGCACCAAGTGCAGCGCTAATTTCCCTGCGCCCCTTAGCACTCCCTTCCACTACCATGTTTGCGCCGTATTTAGAATATGGCGCACCATGGTGCAGGTTAGGGGGCAATAGTGTTATTTTTTATGACGCTATTGATGTACTCTGCAGGAGTAGTGCCAAAATATTGGTACTCCTGCAGAGTACATAGGGGCCTGTTCTAAAGAATGGAAGCCACCTTTTAACTCCTACACTTGAGAAGGTGTTAAAAGTGCTGTAATATATGGCGCAAGGAAATCTCATAGATTTCCAAGCACCATTTTACCGGTTCCCCTAGGAGGAGAACGCCCCCCTTGCATACATTAAGTCTGGCACAGGCATAATGTAGCGCAAAGGAATACAGAATGGAGCAATGCATTGCGCCACTCTGTAAAAACGGCATGGGGATTTTGGCCTCGTAGGGCCACATTAACGTCAAAAGAAATAACGTTAATGTGGCACAAGATGGTGCTAGGGGCCTATAAATATCACCCTTAGTGTTAACGTAGCAGTGTACCATTACACTCAATAACACCGAAATAGCCATGGACTGCTTACATCATGTTAATATCATTCTGTGCCATAAATTGTCAGTCTTCATTCAGTCTTTTAGAGTTTTTGTGGAAAATGTTTTACATTAAATACAGTGCATGTGCACCTTATTGCTTGCATTTATTGCACTTATGCACCTTAAAACGTGGGCTGTAATATAAGCTTCAAGACGGCTAAAACCTTAG
Organism: Pleurodeles waltl; assembly: GCF_031143425.1. Lineage (NCBI taxonomy): Eukaryota > Metazoa > Chordata > Amphibia > Caudata > Salamandridae > Pleurodeles > Pleurodeles waltl. The sequence goes on along the minus strand of NC_090445.1, from coordinate 136,760,209 downwards.
TATAACTTCGCATGTGTAAAAATTTAACTAAACCTCCATCCAGTTAGCTTTGTTGCACCTTGCACATTTTGGCTGAATGTTTTAGTAAGGATAGCCTAGTCCTGAGCCTGCTCCTGGGGATTATACTTCTGTCTTTTCCGCTAAGGTCATCTTACATTCTTTCCCATAGAACAGCTTGACACCTGCTTGTTAGTACATATCCGTAAGTTTAGTTATCACATGCTCTCAACACATTCACTTGTATTGAAAAAAAGTGCATAGATGTTGCACTGAAATGTATGGAATTTAGCATTACATACTGCAACTGATCAAATGGGAAGCTCAAGTCCATTGACTAGACAATTGATTTGCTTATCTTCAATGTTCGCTGACTTTTTTCTATTAAAAATGTGAAATTTCTTTCGATAATCCCAAGTGTTTTTTTTTTTTTTTAAATGTCACATTTTTTTGGATTCTGACTTAGATGCAGGCAGTGCTATACGAATCAACAACACAGATCTTACTATTACCACATGTATCTGATACAGACTTCTTGTTGCAGATTCCTTACATTAGAATTTCCCCTTGGCATCAGCCTGGACCCGGAGATTTTTCTCAAGCAGTATCCCTGAGCGGTGTCAGGTGGTGTCAGTTGGCTCTGCCGTTGGCGTCATGAGTGCCAGACATGACTTTGCAGATCTTGTATAGGCGTGCCAGCCAGCGCTGATCCAAAGAAGATCTACCCCTCATTTGCTTTATGACTGGTCGTTTTTTACTTTTTGTCAAAGATTTTTGAGTATCTACAATCCTGGTGTGTTGAGGATGTTGTTGCGTAAGACCCGGTTCAAACCCTACGAATCCCCTCATCGGGCATTGTCCGTGACTGATCCACACCTCATTTGCTTGCAGTTTTTGGAGCGCGATTACAACCCAAAGTCATGCTCCAAGTGTCAGGCCATAAATCTAAAAGCTTTGAAGGAGCGGTTCCTAAACTCCTTGCGGCCCGGTGCTTGGCTCTGTGTTGCTCCCGATCACTTAATTTGCCCTATTCTTCGTCGTACCACTCAAAGTCCTCGGGACAGTCGGGTTAGAGACACAAGAAGAAGTCAAAGAAGAACAAGTGTTCTTCCACTTCACTTGTCGGTGAATGAGGGAAAGGGAGTGTCATCGCTCAAGGCCTCCGTCCTTTGAACCTGTGTCTGGGTTTGCTCTGCGCCTCCCAGAGTTTCCGGGTGCAGGAGCAACTCCTACCCAACTTAGAGAGTTTTATGAGGCGATGCACTTAATCTTTGGGCAGCCCGACTCCACTCAAGTGCCTTCAGGCCCTCTGGGGTCAGCAGGGGCCCACTTGGGTTCTGCCCCGGTGGCCTCGGCTCCAGGGGGCACCCAAGAATCCGTTCCTGGATCTGAATCGGCATCGGCCGTACCACCTCTGTCTTTCCCAACACCAGTTCTGGCATAGACTCTCTCAACACCGCCCGCGCCCCTGCAGCGTCGACCCCATCCTTGTTGCCAACTCAGACACAGAGCCAGATCTGCATCATGTAATGCCGATGTCATCAGGGTCCTTGCTTCCTATGTCGCATCTTGACCCTTATTCTTATGGTTTTGGGTACAGTGAGGGATGAGAGGGGTCGCTCGACCCTTTAGAATCCCAACTCTAATACCCTATGTACTGGCAGATGGACCTGGGTGAAACCAGTGGTTGAGGTACTTCCCCCTGGCACTGACACACTTTCTCCCCCTACCATGGCTATGGAAGAGAGAGCGTCCTACTCAATGGTGATGGAAAGAGCAGCCAAGGATATCACCCTTAGTGTTAACGTAGCAGTGTACCATTACACTCAATAACACCGAAATAGCCATGGACTGCTTACATCATGTTAATATCATTCTGTGCCATAAATTGTCAGTCTTCATTCAGTCTTTTAGAGTTTTTGTGGAAAATGTTTTACATTAAATACAGTGCATGTGCACCTTATTGCTTGCATTTATTGCACTTATGCACCTTAAAACGTGGGCTGTAATATAAGCTTCAAGACGGCTAAAACCTTAGTATAACTTCGCATGTGTAAAAATTTAACTAAACCTCCATCCAGTTAGCTTTGTTGCACCTTGCACATTTTGGCTGAATGTTTTAGTAAGGATAGCTTAGTCCTGAGCCTGCTCCTGGGGATTATACTTCTGTCTTTTCCGCTAAGGTCATCTTGCATTCTTTCCCATAGAACAGCTTGACACCTGCTTGTTAGTACATATCCGTAAGTTTAGTTATCACATGCTCTCAACACATTCACTTGTATTGAAAAAAAGTGCATAGATGTTGCACTGAAATGTATGGAATTTAGCATTACATACTGCAACTGATCAAATGGGAAGCTCAAGTCCATTGACTAGACAATTGATTTGCTTATCTTCAATGTTCGCTGACTTTTTTCTATTAAAAATGTGAAATTTCTTTCGATAATCCCAAGTGTTTTTTTTTTTTTTAAATGTCACATTTTTTTGGATTCTGACTTAGATGCAGGCAGTGCTATACGAATCAACAACACAGATCTTACTATTACCACATGTATCTGATACAGACTTCTTGTTGCAGATTCCTTACATTAGAATTTCCCCTTGGCATCAGCCTGGACCCGGAGATTTTTCTCAAGCAGTATCCCTGAGCGGTGTCAGGTGGTGTCAGTTGGCTCTGCCGTTGGCGTCATGAGTGCCAGACATGACTTTGCAGATCTTGTATAGGCGTGCCAGCCAGCGCTGATCCAAAGAAGATCTACCCCTCATTTGCTTTATGACTGGTCTTTTTTTACTTTTTGTCAAAGATTTTTGAGTATCTACAATCCTGGTGTGTTGAGGATGTTGTTACGTAAGACCCGGTTCAAACCCTACGAATCCCCTCATCGGGCATTGTCCGTGACTGATCCACACCTCATTTGCTTGCAGTGTTTGGAGCGCGATTACAACCCAAAGTCATGCTCCAAGTGTCAGGCCATAAATCTAAAAGCTTTGAAGGAGCGGTTCCTAAACTCCTTGCGGCCCGGTGCTTGGCTCTGTGTTGCTCCCGATCACTTAATTTGCCCTATTCTTCGTCGTACCACTCAAAGTCCTCGGGACAGTCGGGTTAGAGACACAAGAAGAAGTCAAAGAAGAACAAGTGTTCTTCCACTTCACTTGTCGGTGAATGAGGGAAAGGGAGTGTCATCGCTCAAGGCCTCCGTCCTTTGAACCTGTGTCTGGGTTTGCTCTGCGCCTCCCAGAGTTTCCGGGTGCAGGAGCAACTCCTACCCAACTTAGAGAGTTTTATGAGGCGATGCACTTAATCTTTGGGCAGCCCGACTCCACTCAAGTGCCTTCAGACCCTCTGGGGTCAGCAGGGGCCCACTTGGGTTCTGCCCCGGTGGCCTCGGCTCCAGGGGGCACCCAAGAATCCGTTCCTGGATCTGAATCGGCATCGGCCGTACCACCTCTGTCTTTCCCAACACCAGTTCTGGCATAGACTCTCTCAACACCGCCCGCGCCCCTGCAGCGTCGACCCCATCCTTGTTGCCAACTCAGACACAGAGCCAGATCTGCATCATGTAATGCCGATGTCATCAGGGTCCTTGCTTCCTATGTCGCATCTTGACCCTTATTCTTATGGTTTTGGGTACAGTGAGGGATGAGAGGGGTCGCTCGACCCTTTAGAATCCCAACTCTAATACCCTATGTACTGGCAGATGGACCTGGGTGAAACCAGTGGTTGAGGTACTTCCCCCTGGCACTGACACACTTTCTCCCCCTACCATGGCTATGGAAGAGAGAGCGTCCTACTCAATGGTGATGGAAAGAGCAGCCAAGGTCTTCAAGCTACCTTTGGTGGCAGTCAGGACTAACCTCCTGACAGAGGTGCTTCAACCTGGGGCTTCATCCTCTGAACCCCTTTCGCCCTTCAATGAAGCCCTTACAGGTGTCCTGCTGGGTGCCTGGTCAAAACCCAGCACAGGAGCTCTGGTAAACAACACAATTGCCCACCAACATAAGCCTGCTCAAAATGACCTAGGGTTCCTGACACAACACCCCACCCCTGAGAGCCTGGTTCCCAGGGCACATTCCATGTCACAACCCTGGATACGGAATCCAAGAGGCTGGACCAACTTGGGAAGAAAATGTTCTCTTCCTCTAGCCTGGCATTGCGGTCCGTGAGCACTGCATGCCTTATGGATCTGTTATAACCATACTCTACGGGACACCGTTGCACAAAATGCTGCCACAAGTTCCGGAGGAGGCCTGGGCCATTCTCTCCCAAGCTGTTGCTGATGGGTGAAATACAGCGAAGTTCACAACAAGATGTGGGCTGTACACAACCAACTCACTAGGCAGAGCTGTTGCATCAACGGTGGTCTTCAGGCACCACACTTGGTTGAGGACGTCTTGCTTTTCGGGGGATGTCCATTCTACCCTTTTGGACGTGACCTATGAGAAAACAGACTCAGTGCTTGTGCGCATCAAGGACGCTTGTACTACGGCTAGGTCCTTGGGCCTCACAGCTGCTCCTCACCCTCTTCAGTCTGCTTTTCACCCCTTTCACCACCACAGAAGGTATGTCCCATCATGGTAATTCCCCTCCAGCTACCGTGCCGCACATGCTACCCAGCCTCTATGTGTCTGAGGACATGAGATCCACCGTCCCATAGATCAGGGAGCCAGTGGTCCAGTCAGCCCAGCACCCCCCTCTGCAGCTGCTTCCAAATCTTCCTAGTCTGACGCTTTTCCACCAGTGATCAGTCGAATGCAGGATTTACGATCACCTACTCCCCTGGCAGTCCATCATTTCAGACAGGGGGGTTGTGCAAATAGTCCGAAGAGGCTACTCCCTCCCCTCCGAGACTACCCCACAATCCATGCCACCATCCTACGATCGAATGACAGAGGATCACTTGGCACTTCTCCGTGAGGAGGCTACAGCTCTCTTGGCCAAGGGAGCCATAGAGAGGGTCCCTGTGCCAGAAGAAGGTTGTGGTTGTTATTCCTGCTACTTTCTGGTACCCAAAAAGGGCAAGGCCCTGCTTCCTATCCAATACCATTGGCCCCTCAGTCTCTTCCTCAGAAAGGAAAAGTTAAAAATGCCCACTCAGTTTCTATCTATCTATGCTCACTCTGGCTCAGGTAGTGTTGGACTTACAGGATGCTTGTTTTCTCCATCCTCCCTGCCGACAAAAGTAACTTGCGGTTCACGATGGGCCACGAGCACTTTCAGTTCATGGTGCTCCCCTTTGGCCTTACAAGTGTCCCTCTGGTGTTCATCAAGGTGATGTTGGTGGTAGCAGCTGATCTGTGCAGGTCAGGAGTTTGTCTTCCCCTACCTCGACTACTGGATGTTGAAGGCGGGCTCGCCCCAGGCTGTCACCTCCCACCTTCAGACTACAGCAAACCTCCTGCATTAGCTGGTGTTCACTATAAACGTGCCAAAGTCACACCTGACTCCCCCCAGACACTCCCTTTCATCGGAGCTGTTCTGGACACAGTGCAGCTTCAGGCTTATCCTCTCGAGCTGCAAGTCTAGGATATTCAGGCTATGATACCGATGTTTCAGCCTCTATCCTAGATTTCAGTTAGAATGACTGAGGTTGCTCTGCCTCAAGGCCTACTCCATCCTGTTGGTGAAACATGCCAAATGGCATATGCGGGCTGTGCAGTGGGACCTGAAGTTCCAGTGGGCACAGCATCAGGGGAATCTCTCTGACTTGGTCCAGATCTCGGAGGGAAAGTGCAAGACCTACAGTGGTGGCTAACAAACCACAATTGGGTCTGAAGCAGATACCTCTCCCTTCCTCAACCACATTTGACAGTAGTGACAGTTGTGTCACTCCTGGACTGGGGCGGCCACCTAGGATTGGTGGAGATCAGAGGTGCCTAGTCTCTGGCGGGTCCCCGACTTCACATCAACCTTTTGGAGCTCCGGGCGATCAGACTGGCAGTGAAAGAACTCCTTCCCTCTCTAAATGGGAAAGTAGAGCAGGTGTTCATGGACAACACCACCACTATGTGGTACTGCAACAAGCAAGGTGGGTGGGGTTGTGGGCCCTTTGTCAGGAGGCTCTGCACCTCTGGACAAGGCTGGAACATCAGGGCATTTCCTTGGTGGTTTAACACCTGGCGGGCTCTCTGAATGCAAGAGCGGACAAACTCAGCTGACAATGCCTGGTCGATCACGAATCGTGTCCCCTTCCAGAGGTAGTGCAAGGTCTCTTTCAGCAGTGGGGAGACCTTGGTTAAATCTGTTCGCCTCTGCAGAGAACGCGCAATGTCAGCAGTTTTGCGTATGGAGTTTACATGGTGGCACTCGCTGTGCAACGCTTTTTGCTGCAATTGGAGCTCAGGCCTTCTGTATGCCTTTCCGTACATACCACTTCTGCCCAGAGTTCTCAGGAAGATCAAGAACGACCAGGCCCAAGTAATCTTTGTGGCTCTGGACTGGGCATGGTATCCTGAGCTGTTGAGCATGTCCATTGAGACTCCGATCAGGCTGCCCGTTCAGGAGGATTTCTGTCACATCATCAGGGTAGGGTTCTCCACCTGAACCTGTGCAGTTTCTGGCTTCTTCCATGGAGATTAAGCGGCAGCAGTTGACAGCTTTTGACCTTCGCCCAAAGTCTGTAACATTATCTTGGCAGCCAGACATCCTTCCACCAAAATGGCATACGCCTGTCAATGAAACAAATTTGTAGCATGGTGTTCAGACAAGTCTATTAACTCCCTCTCTGCCCCTCTTTCCGAGGTCCTCTTGTTCATACTTTCTTTGGCCCAGCAAGGCTCTGCTTTGGACACTCCCAAAGGTTTTTAGATTACCTGATCAACCCTCTTTGTTTAAGTCTCCTATTGTTAGCAGGTTCCTTTAAGGGTCATGCCCACATGTTTCCTCCATCCCCTTTCATCATGGCCTAACGGGATTTAAATTTGGTTCTGACCTTCTTAATGTGTGCTCCTTCTGAGCCACTCCATAACTGTCTTCTTAGGATTCTGATGTTAAAAATAGCCTTCCTTGTGGCCATTACCTTTGCAGGCTGGGTGAGTGAGCTGCAGGCATTATCATCTAAGCCACCCTCTCTTTCCATCTATCCTGACCAAGTGGTGCTTGTCACTAGGACTTCTTACCTCCCTAAGGTGGTTACGCCCTTTCATGTAGGCAAAACCATCACCTTGCCTACTTTTTATGCACCCCCACACCCTTCTAAGGAAGAAAGGGCAAACTCCACCGCCTAAAATGTTGACGTTCTACCTTGATCGTACCAAAGAGTTCCGGGGGGATGATCAACTCTGCATTGGTTATGTGGGTATGTGTCGAAAGGTCGGGCAGTACAGAAGACAACCATCTCCAGATGGGTTGTCCCTGCATTAAAATGTAATATTCATTGGCTAAAATCAACCCCCGGCGAGTCTGCGAGAGCGACAGCTCAACCACTGTGTTAGCACAGAGAGTTCCAGTCCTGGACACCTGTCGGGCAGCACTGTGGGCATCCTTCCACACGTTTACCAAACACTACTACCTGGCCAGTCAGGTCTGAAGGGACAGGTACTTTGCCCATTCAGTCCAGCAGAACTTCCTAGTATGATCTTAGTTTGCAGATCCACCTCCGGAAATGGTATTTCTTTGGTATCTATTCTAAGGTAAGGAATCTGCAACTAGAAGTCTCTATAAGAGGAACAAGTTATTCACCTTCGGTAATGTCTTATCTGGTAGAGAAATATTCTAGTTGCAGATTCCTTACTGACCCACCAATCGTCCCCACTCTGTGAACTGATTTCTAGGGACAGGTACTTCCCTTTCAGGGCCCTAGTTTTGAAACACCAGTAGTCAGCGTTCTTCATGACTACACGCTTCTGTTGTAGAAAGTTGTGAAAAGAAACTGACGTCAGTGTGCCAGGGTGGTGCCTATATGAGACCTGCAACAATATATCCGGCGTGCACGATGCCAATAACGCACGCAGAGCCAACCAATGCCACCTGATGGCACGCAGAGGTACTGCTCGAGGAAAAATCTCCAAATCCAGACTGAGGCCTGGGGGAAATTCTCAGGTAAGGAATCTACAACTAGAGTATGTCTCTACCAGATAAGGCTTTACCAAAGGTAAGTAACTTGTCCTCTATAAGCCTTGAAAAGTGATTACTTCTCCATTAACTTTGACATGATGTTAGATGTTCTGAAGCAAATATCTTGTAGAACAAATCTTCCAATGCTGGGAAAATATTCTAAATGGAAAGAGCTCTCTAGAGGGTCCTTATCACTCAACGAGTGGTAGAAAACCTGGGAGTTGTAAGCTTCTATTAGGGAAAGAGATGTGGATACTGGTAGTTCATTGATTACATTTGGGTCAAAAAATTATGTGGATAGGTTACAAGGAGTCTGTGGCTAGATCAATGTGACTGATGGAAATGATTCACTGCTATGTTAACGTTTACACCAAGGGTTCCCAGCTTGACGAATAGGAACTATTTAAGTATGTAAATCTGAGATGCCAATGCTGAAGAACCGTAGTTACAGGTTTTTTTAAACATATTTGTATTGCCTTTCACATAAAGGAGGCATAATGAAGCATAGCATACAGTCATGTAGAAGCAACACTTTTAACTACAGTCTGTTCTACTTGTGACATAGTGGATGCGGAAGTCATATGGGTTCAGACCTTGTATCAGACCAGAGCCCCGGCGTTGGCCGTCTCTGTATTCCCTTCATGTCATCTCTAAGCAGTGCTCTCTCCTCTGCCCTTGCCCATATTGTCACTTCTCGTGCCCAGTCTGGCACTGTGGGACCCAACACTGATTTCAATTGTTTCGCTTTGCAGCATTTGGCCACTACCATGGCCAGATCTACAAACCTACTGCCTACCGTTTTAGGCCTAAGGTACAATCCCACTAAGCAGGTCTCTGGTATGCATTGAAGGGTGCGTTTAAGGACCCCATTTAACACAACAATAACATTCTCCCTGAAGCTATGAATTATGGGGCAGCTCCATGTCATATGACCAAAATCTGCTTCCAAGGATGAACATCTTGGGCACTGTCTAGGGTCGCCCCCAACCGCAGTTACAGTTAAGTAACTTTTTCCTTCCCCACCTTTTGAATTCCCCCAGGAGCTAGACTGGAGGTGGGAACTTTTCTTGCAACACCTACTATATGCTAGCTAGGTGGTGAAATTTCTCTCTGCAGCAGCCTCATCAAACCCCTGGAAGTGATGACACTGAGCCATATATATCCACCACCATATGCACTGTCAGTTTTTTTTCTTTTCATTGTTCGTCCCCACTGACCTGGAACTTCACTCCTAAAATTTCCTCGGTGTTAATAGGCACCTTATCTTGCAGGGAAACTCACCATTTCTGGTGGCTTTCAGTACAATGAAACAAGAGAGGGAGGCTTCTCAAACCAAGGAGACGGTGCACCATCTTGGGCAATAATATACAATCTCCCTTTGTTGAAACAATGCTCCACACTCTTAAATTCCTTAGACCCCTATTCAGGCACCCATCAGATTTACATCACAACTAAACATATATAAACAAACTATTATCACAACAGAATAAAAAAGCACAGAGTTTTAATGGTGTGTTCCGGAACACTGTACCCAATTGTAAATCAATTGCCAAAATATGGCAACATTACCTGGACAGTCTTTACAACAAAGAAATTGTTAAAACCACCTAATACAGCAAAAGTTCAAATAGTACAGATAAAAACATATCCCCACAATACAGCACAAAAATATAAAACAAAATGCTTAAAGAAAAGTAAAATGAAAAAGGAGAAACAAATAAGACAGTTTACATTTGTCTATTCAAATGGTAAATGGTACTAATCTGTTAAGATCATTGCAAAAGATACACAATGTTACAGAAAATTAGTCATCTATTGTATCCCAATGTTGAGCAGATTCAGTACACAGAATACGTCAACATGTTTCGGTAGTGTTTACAGATCATTACCACTTTTCTCAGGATAAAACAGTGAATGCTTTCTGCCACAAATAATAAAAATAAAAACATTAAAAACCAATCAACGTGATCAGAAAACCAATCAACGCGATCAGAAGTTCCTCAAAGGGACCTATCCATAAATATAAGAGTCCCAACAAGATTGTATATTTCTTAGTCCTTATACTTTGAAATCTGGAGGCTCAAAAAATGATACCAGAAAGCAAATTGCCACTCTTTCCAGTATAGCCTTCAACTGAATAAATTCAAGTGCCCACAGAGTAATATCCTAATCAGACACATTTACAGGGAAAGTTCATCCTCCTTGAATTCCTGAAATGTATTACCCGCCACTTAAACGATAATAAAAAGTAGCATGTATTGCAGCTTCTTTCCTCCAAATGTATTGCCACATGGACACCAGTATGCGTTCTATCCCAAACCCTCACCTGCTGAAAACAGATGTCAGAGATCCGCAGGATGTCGGCCTTTGGTATTCTGTGCAAGAAAAGTGAAACTTGAAGATATCTTCTTATTGCCTAGTTTCAGATGCCACTCACAGGACTACTTGCCTCCAGTGGTGATAGGACCAGGTAACACACCATGATGACCAGGAACCCTCCTTATCTTGGGAAGCTCACCATCTATGGCAGTTCTAAGAACATCTGCACCCAGGACGCTATCCGCCATTCCAGATTAAGAGATTATTAAAAAAACAGCAGGCCGTTTTGATCTGCACACCCAGGACCTGGAACAACATCCCGGCATCCATCAGGGCTTCCCCAACCCTGCTCAAATTGAAGAAAGAGGTGAAGACTCTTCTTGGTAAAGGCTACCTCATCACAATGCACTATCTACCCACAAACCAGCTACATCCCACTCCCTGACTTTATACTTGTCTTTGACCTTGTGCTGTGCTACCCTGCCTTTTTGCTAGGTGCACGTGATAGAAATACTATATACATACATACAAGTACAACCCTTACGCCACTTGACTCTCAGGGAAGTGGGGGCAACAGTCCCAGGCTTCTCTGAGAAGTACTGTGGGGCAGGAGCTCAGAGCTCAACAAATAGACATAAAACATTCTGGGCAGTACAGTGCCTATCTTTTTTCTGAAAATTAAAGCATCTTTAATCTTTCAGCAAAACAAAATACTATACTCTTCAATCAATCCACTATGCAGGGTTGTAAGTTGCACACTACACCTCTCCTTTACTGGTGGCAGTTTTCCCACTCCTCCTCCCTTTTCCTGCAGTTTTCCCTCTTTCTGAGGACAGGTAGCCTGCTATTACTGCCATCGTACCAGGGACTATGTAGGGAGTAAGCTCAGAGGCAGGTTTCTCAGCGTTCTCTTGGATCTCTTAAGCAATTCATTACACCTGCTTGAAGATGGTTTTAAGTACTCCATCTCAGCAAGCATAAAGGTTTTAACTGCATGGGTCTCAGTCTCTCCAATCCCCAGGTGCAGCTAAGCCTCACAGCTGCATAACCCAGAGAGACAGCTGTCTGGGTGTACAGCAGTTGCAGTAAATGATCCTACCAGTTGAGTTGTCTCCTCTAGGACCTTTTCATCACAGCAATGGTTGTGTGTGTGGGATGATATGTGTACTTTGCTCAGGGAGGCTCACATGGTGGCACCAGTTCTCAGCAATAGTGGCCCTCTAGGGTCACTGCCAACCAATGCTCTTCAGGCACCAAGGTAGTTGATTCTCACCAGGCCAATTTGGGGCCTTCTGCTTCAACAGTATTTTGATGCTCCAGACTACAGTAGCAACAGCAACACCAGTCACTTTAGCCTGCGCCATTATGCCAGGTAATTTCACAATGGCATGCTTCTGTCTTTTTTATACTGCAGGCAGACCAGGGGACCGCCTATCCTTCAAACACAGGTCACTCCTTGATCACGCTCAAGTCTGCCAACATTCTACGGGTGCTCCTCAATTTGGGAAGATGCTGGGCCTCTCTTTCATGGACAGTATCTCCTTCTGCAGGGCCAGCCATGCTCCTTCTCCCTCTCAGCAGGAAGACTTCTAGGCTTCGTCAGGCAGATCCTCAGCTCCTCTAGCAGAAAGCTGTTTCTTCAGGTGATGTCCCTTCACCTCTGGGAGACTGTCTATCAGGTAGACTCTATCCTTGAATACACAGAAGCTTTCTATGGAGCACTCCCTTTGTTGGTCAAGTCGAACTTTGAACTGGAACATTTTGGATGGTTTTGGTCCCACTTTTATACAGATTTTCCACAAAAGTGATGTGGATTCACTGCCTCAAACTCAGAACCGGTTTGGGTGGTTCTTTCAAGTGTCCTTGTCAGGCTACTTTCCAGGCAAATCTTTGTGTAAAATTGTGCATCTCACAGTTTGGTTTTTGGGGGTTGAGGGTTGGGGTAAATTTGTTTTTGGTGGTAGGGGAGTCAGGGTAGTTTGGTTTTTGGGGGTGTGGGGTTGGGGTAGTTTGGTTTTTGGGTGTGGAGAGTCAAGTAGTTTGATTTTTGGGGGTGGGGATGGGGGGATCGGGGTTGTTTGGTTTTTGGTGGTGGGGTTGGGGGATCGGGGATGTTTGGGTTTTGGGGGTGGGGGGTCTGGGTAGATTGTTTTTTGGGGGTGAGGGTGGGGCCGTGGTAGTTTTGTTTTTAGGAAAGCTAAGAAAATCGCCATTTTATTACAAGGCACGGAGGCTCATATTATGCTAGTTTAAAGCATAGTAACTATAGAACTGACAACATGAGACACAGGTTTACAATAAAAAGTTCTAAAAGTTGAAACATTTGACCAGTCAGCCAATTTGAGAATGTCAAGTAAGCTCAATCCAGCCCAAAAGGCTTTGGATGCCATAGCACCTCTAGTAGAATGGGCCCCAAAAATAGAAATATCAATGCCCGCCAAATTCATAATCCATTTAACACAACAGGCCAGAGCAGTGGAAGAGACAGGGTTATGTGGGTTTTTAAAAGAGATGAGGAGTTGAGGCTCCGATGACTTTCTCAAATCTTTTGTCCTCGAAATATACTCTCTCAAACAACTTTCAACACATCATTTTGGATGTTAAAGGAAATAGAATACCGACAATAAATTCATTTTTGTTCTTCTGCGAACCTGAAAGAAAACACCTGAGGCAGTGTATTGTACAGAGGAGACATCTAATGCTTTAACATCTGAAATACATTTTAATTATATTAAACATAAAAGTACATTTAACTTTGCAGAAATAATTTTTAACGATAAAGTAGAATTAACTGGTTGGTTAAGAAAAAAATGTAAAATTACATTAACATCCCACATAGAACTAAACTATACTTTGGTAAAGGAGGTTTAGTAAATCTTAATCCCTTTAAAAGACAGCACATCAGAGGATGCTCACCAACAGGTTTGCCATTTACTCTAACGTGTTCAGCTGAAATCGCCGATCTGTACATATTAACTGTTCGATAAGCTTTATCTTGTGAAGCCAAAGAAGCTAGAAAATTGACAATCAAGATTATATCTGCCAAAAAGGGATTGGCACCCCTCTCTAAACACCACTTATCCCACACTCTCCAGGCTGACTTGTATGCCTTAAATGTTCCAGGAGCCCAGGCTTGTTGTTTGAGGCTTGCAGCTTCTTGCAAAATTCCTGGGACTCTCCAGGAAAACATCCAAGCCACTAGCCATAGTGATTGGTTGATGATCAGATTGTGCGGGACACCCTGGGAATCTCGAAGTACAGAAGGAAATTGATAATCTATTGATAACTTCAGCACTGACAGGAACCAAGCTTGACCCTGCCAGAATGGGGTGATCAATAATACCTTTGCAGATTGACGTCTGATCTGCGCCAGAACTCGGGGCATCATATTGAAGGGAAGAAAGGCATTATTTATTTGGCTGGACCAGTCCTGAAGAAAGGCATCGGTAGCTAAAGCTTGCAGAGCTGGTCTCCAAATGTAAAAAAAAAACTGGAATTTGGGTGTTGAAATGTGAAGCAAAAGGGTCCACTGAGAAGGCACCAAATCTAGAAGAAAGTTTTTTGAAAATTGGAGGATGAAGATGCCAATCGCTGGCGTCTCGAAGATACCTGGAGCACCAATCTGCTATTGTATTCATGTTTCCTGGAAGGTATTCTGCTTGAAGAGATATCTGATCCTGAAGGCAAAATTCCCAAAGACTCTTGGCTAGTTCAGCCAATGGTTTGGATTCTGTGCCTCCTAAATGATTTAAATATCAAACCACTGATAGGTTGTCCATTCAAATGAGTATGGAACAACTTACCTTGTCTTTTGCAAAAGTTTGGATCGCAAAGAAACCTGCAAGAATCCCTAAACAGTTTATGTGCAATGATAACTTTTGACTATGTGCCTCCAGTCGAGAACTGGCCACACCTTGCACCCCAACCAGTCTGACTTGCATCGGATTCTAAGACAAGATCTGGTGCTGTAAAGAAAATTGCTCTCCCGTTCCATGCTTCTAGATGATCTAGCCACCACAGAAGCTCGGCGCGAGAGTCTTGATCTAAAGTGATAAGGTCTCCATAACCGCGACCTTTCCGAAGATGTTGGATAGCCTGGATAGAAGAGGCTAGTAGACCAATTATGTGCACTAGCATTCTGAGTGTTAGATTTGATTGGTTCAAAATTTGGACAATCTCTTTCTTTATATGAGAAATCTTGTCTTGCGAAAGCTGGAGAATTGAATTGTCTGAATCTATTATGAACCCTAGAAACTCTATCTGACGAGAGGGGTTGAGAGCCAATTTTTCTTTGTTGATGATAATGTTCGATCAGGATCCGATTGTCTTGATGTAAAAGCAGAAAATCATCTAGATAAGCTAATAATCTGACCCCTTGAGCTCTCATGTAGGTTATGACTGATTTCAGAACCTTGGTAAAGCACCACAGAGCTGAAGACAGTCCAAAGGGAAGGCTTTTGAATCGATAAAAATGTGTCCTTCCATTGAAACTGAGAAAATTTCTGAAAGAATGATGGATTGGGATTTAAAGACACACGTCTTGAAGATCTAGACGAACCATCCAATCGTTTTGTAACAACGAATCCCTGAGATGTAGAATAGTTTCTGTAAGAAATGGGATCTTTGGTTGGCAGTCAGGTTACCCCCTGTCCAAGCAAGGACCCTCACTCTAGTCAGGGTAAAAGAGAATTACCCTTAGCTAACCCCTGCTTACCCCCTTGAAAGCTTGGCATGAGCAGTAGGCTTAACTTCAGAGTGCTAGGTGTAAAGTATTTGTACCAACACACACAGTAACTTAATGAAAACACTACAAAATGACACAACACAGGTTTAGAAAAATAGAAAATATTTATCTAAACAAAACAAGACCAAAATGACAAAAATCCACAATACACAAGTCAAGTTTTCTCTGTTAGCACGAAAATGTACCTTCGGTGCGTCAAAAATAACCCCGCACGGGCGAGTGTGCGTCAAAAAGAGCTTGCGATGCGTCGAATTCACTCACGAGCGAGACCTTGCGTTGTTCCTTTACTCGGATCGGCGTGTGTGGTTTCTTCTCTCTGCAGGAGAGCGATGTGTCGATCCAGTCAGCACTCTCAGGTCCAGGCAGGCCTTGCATCGTTTTTACACTCCCAGTGGTGGTTGCATCAGAAATTCAGCCGCACGACGGTCCGAAAACCACACAACGCGGGTTGCGATCTCACCAGCCTCCGTCAGCGATGCTGCACATCGTTTTCCCAGCTCCGGACGTCGATCTTCTGGTCGCATTGCAGGCGAGGGTTGATTTTCAGCCGCGAAGCCGGTGCGCGTCGATTTTTCAGCCGCAGATTGGAGTTGCGTCGATCTTTTCCCCGCACTGCGGTCTGTGTGTGGATTTCTCACTCTTGAGCTGCCAGCTTCTCCTTTCAGGGTCCCAGGAGCTGGATGGGCACCACTTGGCAGAGTAGGAGTCTCTCCAGAGACTCCCGGTGCTGGTAGAGAGAAGTCTTTGCAGTCCCTGAGACTTCAAACAACAAGAGGCAAGCTCTAAATCAAACCCTTGGAGATCTTCACAAGAAGGAAGGCAACACAAAGTCCAGCCTTTGTCCTCTAGCACAGGCAGAAGCAGCAACTGCAGAATAGCTCCACAAAGCACAGTCCCCGGCAGGGCAGCTCTTCTTCCTCAGCTCTTCAGCTCTTCTCCAGGCAGAGGTTCCTCTTGGTTTCCAGAAGTGTTCTAAAGTCTATGGTTTTGGGTGCCCTTCTTATACCCATTTTGCCCTTTGAAGTAGGCTTACTTCAAAGGAAAGTCTCTCTTGATTGTGAACTCCTGCCTTTCCTAGGCCAGGCCCCAGACACACACCAGGGGGTTGGAGACTGCAGTGTGTGAGGGCAGACACAGCCCTTTCAGCTTCAATCTTCACCTCCCTCCTAGCACAGATGGCTCATCAGGAAATGCAGACTACACCCCAGCTCCCTTTGTGTCACTGTCTAGTGAGAGGTGAAACCAGCCCAACTGTCAAACTGACCCAGACACGGAATCCACAAACAGGCAGAGTCACAGAAATGGTTTAAGCAAGAAAATGTCCACTTTCTAAAAGTGGCAATTTCAAACACACAATCTTAAAATCAACTTTACTAAAAGGTATATTTTTAAATTGTGAGTTCAGAGACCCCAAACTCCACATGTCTAACCGCTCCCAAAGAGAATCTACACTTTAATCATATTTAAAGGTGGCCCCCATGTTAACCTATGAGAGGGACAGGCCTTGCAACAGTATAAAACGAATTTAGCAATATTTCACTGTTAGGACATATAAAACACATTACTATATGCCCTACCTTAACCATACACTGCACCCTGCCCTTGGGGCTACCTAGGGCCTACCTTAGGGGTGCCTTACACGTAAGAAAAGGAGGGTTTAGTCCTGGCAAGTGGGTACACTTGCCAAGTCGGATTTACAGTTAAAAACTGCACACACAGACACTGCAGTGGCAGGTCTTAGACATGATTACAGAGCTACTTAAGTGGGTGGGCCAACCAGTGCTGCAGGCCCACTAGTAGCATTTGGTTTACAGGCCCTGGGCACCTCTAGTGTATTTTACTAGGGACTTACTAGTAAATCAACTATGCCAATCATGGATAAACCAATTAACCATACAATTTACACAGAGAGCAGATGCACTTTAGCACTGGTTAGCAGTAGTAAAGTGCTCAGAGTTCAAGAGCCAACAGCAGCAGGTCAGAAAAATAGGAGGCAGGAGGCAAAACGATTGGGGATGACCCTGCATAAGCAAAAAAAGTCCAACAGTTTCCATCTTGAAATGATGGTACACTACATAATTGTTGAATGACTTTAGATTTTTCACTGGACGGAATTTTCTGCTTTTCTTTCGAATTAAAAACAAGGTACTTTCAAAACCTGGAGAATGAGGGGAACATATTTCTATTGCTTGTTTGTGAAGGAAGGATTGGATCTCCTGAGTTAGAAGAACTGTTCTTTGGAAAACAACAGGGGTTTTGACAGAAACTCTTGCACTGGAGTCGCATAGATATCTATACAATAACCGGTTATAGTTTGCAAAACCCACGGGTCTGATGTTATCCTTTGTCAATTTGGTAAAAATAAGCTTGTCCGACCCCCTACTAACAACTGGCCGGAACACAGATCTCTTACTTGAATTTTGGAATCCTCTGGCTCTGTATCCACTGTGTCTGAAAGGTTTATTCCTCTGTGGATAAAACTGTGGTTTAAAGTCTTGCTGGGATCCGAAGAAGCCTCTGGTCTGATTGGCCACACCTCTTGGGACAAGTCCGCCGGCAAATCAGCTCCTACCTTTGCCGGCCCTGCCAAAAACCTGATTGTTGAAAACTTTTTGTAAAGAAGTCTGAGCTTTGTCAATGGATGCAAAAGTCACCACATACAAGTTCTTTTATAAAGGAGTCTCCAAAAAGTAATCCGTTAGCTTCTTGACCAATTTCTTTAGAAGCTAAATTGCTTAACTTGGAGTCGATCTTCAGAAGTAAGCTTTTGTGTCTTTCTTGTGCCATAGCCGCATTAGCATTACCTAAATGCAGATCGCTCTCTGAGCCCAATTGGATAAAATTATAGGGTCGACTTTGGTGCCCACAATCCCAGCCTCTTCGGCTAAATCTAAAATTCTTGTAGGAGGACCAGAAAGATCCAACAATCTATCTTGGCAATTGGTCCAGGCTCTATCTACCCCTTCTTTTTAGGGTCTTTGCCAAATTTAGTAAAAAAACATAATCATATTAGGATCAATTGATGGAGTGGCAGTGACATTGTTAGACAAAGTCGGTCTAGGACACTCAGATCGTAATCTATTGCATGATAATTTGTCCAAAGGTTGCCTTCATGTACTTGAAACATAAGTGGCAACATGCCTTACTAAACATCTGTGGTTAGAGCGGCAGACCCTGATGCAGAGATCTGACCCGGGACCAGTGTTCAATTCCCGCCTCAGCGGGTCTTGGGCTCAATTCCCTTGGACCAGCTAATTCTCGCCTCTGTGCCTAATCTAATTAAAGGGTCCCACTCTGTAACTCTAGGCAATATCTTGTTTAATCTCCACAACAGCCCTCACAGTGCTTGGATGCCTGGCTTCACCCTGGGGCTGTCCAGGAGTGGGCGCCTCACTGCGAAAAGCCAGGAGGGGTTCCACGGCAGTATGCATACAGTGCCTTGAGACGCTAACGGGTGAGTAGTGCGCTATACAAGTGCGAAGTTTACATGCTCAAAAGGAGACCACTCAGTGGAGTTCGAGTGATGGATAAGCGCAGGATCAAACATCGGTTGACCTGAAAGATCCAAAATTGCTTCACTGCTATTAGACTTTGAAGACTCTCCCAATTCAATTTCGCCTCTTCTCCACAGGCCCTGACCAGATCATTGTGTCTGGATCATACTTAAAAGTCACAATAGGGAGCCAGGAATACCGCCGGCACTGGTGATATTCTGGCTCCCGCAGTCAAGGTTGTACTGAGGTTCATTATTCGCACTTGAATTATCTGCCATCCGTTTTGTGGCCTTTTTGAAACCAGTACCAGAGGTGTCTATGGCCAATAATCTTTTAACAGAAACCTCAAATGATTTTGAAAAATCAGTCATTCCATTTGAAACAGCTTTCTGGACAGAATCCTTAATAAAAGAATCCAAATTTTCTTTAAGTAATTGAGTTTCCTCTTCCTCAGACAAAATTTCCATTGTAAACTAATTAATAATTTATTAATAATTTTCTAAATTAAAATAAATCAGAATGAGGGCACCAAAAGGTTAAGAACTGAGAGGAAAGACTAAACCTGAGAGGAAAGGGTTAACTTCCGGAGAAAACCAAAGGAGGAGGTGTTCCTGATGACTCAATGAAGGTGTGTCTAGGAATCGGAACAGACTGAGAAGGAACTCGCTCAGATTCCGAAACGATTGACAGTCGCAATCTGTTAGGAAGCGGTTAAGAGGAGGAGACACCGTTTTCTTCGCAGAGGGAAAGCTAGCTCCGCAATCATTTAACCGCTGACACCGTTATCCAAGAATAATTTTAACAGTTAGCGGAGCGCGTGCTGTCAACCAACAGTGTTCTAAGGAAAGACTCGTTATAAGAAACAATAGAGTAAGAAGACTTAGCAGGGAAAATGAACGACTACTATAAACAAATAAATATTTGTCAAAACACTAATAAAATTATACAGTAGTTGAGAAAAATGGTGATACTTATCTTGACTGCGAGCAGCAAGAAAAGAGGACTTGTTGCTCCCTGTCAAGTCATTTATAGTTGTACTTTATGATGATTGGTCGTTCTCCCTTTATGACAACTTTTTGTAGTTCTCCAGCTGGGAATGGTGGGAGTTGTATTTTTTTCTTGGCTGCTGTTGGAATAAAGGCAAGAAAAGAAAGCATATGAGCCACCGTGCCCTGTAATAAAATCGTTGTAAAGGCAAGCGTGGTAAGGGCAATCATGGTAACAACACATTTATTGTTCTGACCGAGTTGTTCAGGCATGCGTGGTTCCAGCATTCGTTGTTCCATCATACATTCACTGTGTAGTATTGTTAGTAAATCATTTTGTTAAACTTGCATTACACGCAGTATAAGATAGACTGCTACCAAATGTGCAAAAAGATTTCAGATGAAACAGTGCTTCTAAAATATAGGTTTTAGTAATATCCAAACTGTTCATGATTTGTTTTTATTAAAACTGCCCTGAAACGCACACACTGCGCAGCTCAGCTGGTCACTCCCTTGCACTACCAGTCGAAAAGAATAAATCTTTGTCATCACAAAGCTTAATGTAATCAGATCAAATAAACCAGTACCTGCTCTGAAGCCACCTTTACATTTGCAGATTAACCAGTTGTGCGTATTTGCATTTCTTTCAGCAGGGAGGCACCCTGGCAAGAAGGCCTTTTATTGTTAAGCTGCCTGCCCCTCCCTCGGTCTCGCAGCACAGGAGACTCCCTGAATGAAACTTAAGCTGAAGCGTTGGCACGATCGGAGTTTACCATCCCGGGATGGTTGTCTTTTCATAAAAAGTAGGGGAACAGTTTTTCATAAATTAAAAAAAATAGCAGGACTTCATGCCCCTCTGATCTAATCCACTTCGACCATCTCAGATGCCTAAATAGCGCCCTGGGTCTGTAGCTCAAGTGAACGGGTATTCAGCTTTGAAAGGGCGTGCACTATCAGTGGGAGGGAACAGGACAGATTTGGACCAGTTTATTTGAATGCCTGATGGGCCACCAAAACGTTTCACTTCACATGTGACGGGCCCCAGGTTTTCACGTGGATTTCAGACATAGAGGGCAATGTCATCCACTTACATCGAAACTACTAGCCCCCTTGTGATGAAGCCGATTCTGCCATTTGTGTGATGGTGTCCAAGGTGCACCGCCATTGCGAACAAAATTTGGTGATAGCAGACAGCCCTGTCTCATACCACGTGCTATATGAAAAGGATCAGACAGCATCCCCCACACTCTCAGCTCTTGGGGTAGGTAAGGTGTAGAGCAGTTGTATTTGTCAAATGAAATGCTGGCTTAAGTCAATGCGCCAGAGCATTGGGAACAGGTAGGGCCTTTCCAGTGTGTCGAACACCTTCTTGGCTTTTAAGAAGATGGTGATAGCGGCGACAAGGGGGTCAAGATGATGCATGCAAGCAAAGATAGTGCGAAGATTGTAATGATGTTGATCGACCGTGAACAAAGCCGCATTGATCGGGATGGACTATCTTAGGGAGGAGCGGCAGCAGTCGGTTGGCAAGGATCTTTGCGAAGATTTTATTATCAATATTTATCAAGGAAAGGAATCTATGAGCCACACAATGAGGCCGGCTTGCCTGGTTTAAGCAGCATTATGATGACAGCTCCTCTAAGCAATGGAGGCAGTTCTGTGGTCCCTAGGTATTCCTTGTACACTGCCAAGAGGCGCAGAGGTAGTATGGGGTCAAATTCTTTGTAAAAGGCAGAGGTAAGACCATCCAACCCTGGTACTTTTTCCCCAGTGAAACTCTGGATGACTTGGACCATCTCCTCAGTAGTGATGGGAGAGTCTGGGTAATTGCAGTGAACTCTGCCTAGCCTGATCAGTTGTATTGTGTCTAGTTATGCGGTCAAGTGAAATGCGTCCGGGGCTGCAGAATATATATCGGAATACAAAGAGGACAACACAGCGAGAAGCTTGGAGGGGAGGGTACATGATTAGAGTTCCCATATAGCAATTCTGTCACAGATGAGGAACCCATGCAGAGTGCAGAGCAGTTAAGAAACCTCTCTGTTAGCCTCCTCTCTGTAACCCGAAATCTTAGCATGAATAGTGGCTAATAGTGTTGTGTCCCTGGAGCAAAAATAATCTGTCTCCAGATCATGTATATCGCGCTCCAAGCGTGGAAGTCTCCTGTTTAAGGCCCTGAGCACCCCTGCCTGTTTTGCTATACAAGCACCCGGTATGACAACTTTAAAGACTTCCCAAAGTATACAATGTGACTGCACTTTGCCTATGTTATTTTCGAAGTAGTCAGCTATCTCCTTGTGGATAGCCTCGCAGGACGCAGCATCACAAAGTGCACCAGGTGGTCATCGCCAGGTAAAGGCGGGGGGATGTTGAGGTGATAGACAATTCTAACTGTACCGCGGTATAATCTGATAGGGTGTGAGGTAAGTGTGACAACTCCACTGTCCACATCAGGAAATCACAGGAGACCAGTCAGTAATCAGTTCTGGACCAGGCGTTATGATGTGTTGTGAAACGTACCCTCTCGTGCGTTGGCATGCAAGTACCTCCATATGCCCTATAGGCAGTTGTCTTGTATGATCGTGGCAAGAGTCTGTGCAGTGTTAGGATGGGGGTGCCTAGAGACTCCTGAACGATCCAACTGGTTGTCTAAAATCATGTAAAATCGCCGCCCTAGATCACAGCACCTGGGCCCAGCACTGTGATCTGCTTCCAAATCTCCAAAGAAATCGGGGTCATCTGTGTTTGGGCCATATATGGCTGCCAGAATAAAAGGCTGTCTGTACAGGGTACCGCCATGATCACAATGCGGCCTTCTGCATCAGTGATTGCATGCCCCAGCTGCCATTGGAGCCCTCTGCGTAGAAGTATAGCAACCCCTCCGGCATAGTTGGAGTAGAGTGATACATGTGTCTTGTTGCACCACTGGGCGCACAGTCCTTAAGTAGTCAGGCATGTGAGGTGTAGTTCTTGAAGGAAACATATGTCTATCTTATGTCTGGTGAAGTATGCATGAATCAGGCAGGCTTCCCTAAAGTCATTAAGACTCCCGATATGCCGGGTGATACATGTTATGGAGGTCATGATGTCTGGGAAGTTGGGGGTGTGGGCGGAGTGTGATCAACTAGTGTGGTGGCAACTCGTCAGCATGCTAAGGTGAAATGATGTGCTGTGGTGATAAGATGGATAGGGAAGGAAAAATCAACAACTAACAAATCTGAGAAACAGTCCCGTCCCACTCCTCCTACCACACCAACCGGTAAACCTGGTTGTGAAAAATAGGCACTCAACCATCCCACATTTAGAGCAAAAGCACATTTGAGAGTCATGCCTGGAGGCAGAAGGATATCCAGACAAACAACCCAGTCCCTCTTTGCTGGGTGGCCAAAAGGGGTTGTTAGAAAGTGGGTCTCTAGTTGGCAGATGTACGCACCTTGTCCAAGTAGGGACCACAATCCTAGTCTGGGTAAGTCAAACACACAACCTAAATTAACCTGCGCTCACCTTCTGGTAGCTTGGCGCAGAACAGGCAGGCAGGCAGGCTTAACATAGAAGGCAATGTGTAAAGTATCTGTGCAAAATGCATGCAGCTATCCCAGTGAAGATACCACAAAAAGGCTCCACACTGTATTAAGAAAATAGACAATGTTTATCTATTGAAAAATAAGGCCAACACGAATACAAACAAGGTGAGAGTTGTACTTCACTGCAAGGAGTGCAGAGAAAAAGTGTTGGGACCACTTGTGTCCAGTCTGGTACACAAACAAGGGGAGCTCTATACCTCACTGCGAGGAGCTCAGAGTCGAAGCATCGGGACCGGCCGGGTCAGATCAGGGCCACTGGGAGAGGTGTGGTGTCACAGCAGTGAAGGCAGGACTGGGTCCTGATACTGTTAATGTCAGCGGGACTTGTGTCACGACGGGATGATTCACAGTGCTGTCTGGCCCCAAAGAGTTTTAGTGGGAGCACATCCCGCATTCAGGAGTTGTCAGGGCAATGAAGGAGCTCCGCTCCACCAGTAGCAGGAAACGCTGCTCTCAGGCACTTGGCTTGGACGGAAGATGGTCCTTCCTTGGTACTTGGGGGAACTGGACTACTACTCCAACAGGCAGGCAGGCACAACCAAAACTGGCTCACGGTGGTCTTGTAGTGCAAGGGACTTGGATGGGAGCACTGCGCTGACTTCAGAAATTTGGCCTCCAACACTCAGGCACTTTGAAGTGCTAATCCTGGTTGCAGGGTTGGAAATATGAGGTTGTTGATGTCCCTGAGACCTTGGGGGAGAACAGGAGGCAAGCCAGCAAGCCCTTGGAGACACTCTGAAGGTGGTTTTTAGTCATTGAGGTGCATGGCAGAGATCACAGGCAGCAGGGCACAAAAGCAGTTCCTGGGAACAGTCAGGTCTGGCAGAGTGGCCATCCTGGCACACAACAGCCTTTACTCCAGCAGAGTTTCCTTGAGTTGAGAAGTGTACTGTATTTAGTGATTCAGGGACCCAGTATTTTTACTAGAAACTGCCTTCGATGTGGGGGATGACTTCAAAAGGTTTCTGTGAAGGGCACAGGTCCCCCTTTCAGCTCAGACCCAGCTCCAGACAATCAGTGGGGGTAATCAGCCTCTTTGTGTTGATGTTTGTCACTATCCTTTGAAGTGTAAGTTTGAGCCTTTCCCAACCTCCTCCCCAGGAAGACCCATCAGTATGCAGATGATTGCAGATGCAGTGGAGTATCGTGTGCTATGGGTGTCTGGAAGGAATGCACAAGTGTAGCTGTCACCTGGCCCAGGTCAGTCGTGAATTAGAGATAGGCCGTAGGCACACACGACAGTGGGGGCAGAGAAATGCCTACTTTCTAAAACTGGCATTTTTGAAATAGTAATAATAAATCCAAATTTACCAGTAAAGAGCATTTATCATAACCATTCCAATAATACTAAACATGATGCACCTACTGCCCTCATACCAGGAATTACAGCTTCTTTCATAGAATTCCACATGCTGGCGTATGAGAGGGGCAGGCCTCATAGTAATGAAAATGGCTTTGAGAGTTTTTAATTACCAGGACATAGAAAACTTAAAAGTACATGTCCTGCCTTTTGCACCCTTCCCTATGGGCTACCTAGAGCTACTTTAGGGTTGACTTATATGTAAGTTTAAGGCTTGGCAAGAGGTTTTAACTGGCAAGTCAGAGTGGCAGTGAGACTGCACACACAGGCTCTGCAGTGGCAGGCCTGAGACATGCTTACAGGGCTACTTAAGTGGGTGGCACAATCAGTACTGCAGGTATACTAGTAGCATTTAATTTACAGGCCCTGGGTACAAGTTATACCACTTTACAAGGGATGTAAATGTAAATTAAATTTGCCAATTGTGGATACACCAATGTTACCATGTTTAGAGTAGAAACACACAGGAGTGGCTCGCAGTGTTTAGTAGGGGTGGGACGGCACACAGGGAGGGAAATTAATGGAAAAAAAACCACTTACCTGCATTGTCGCCGCCACCACCATGGCGCTCCTTTGCTGCAGGCATAGGCTCCCAGTCTCAGAGCAGCGTTAGGATTGGCTGGGAGCGCCCAGCCAGGGTGAACCCAGGCAGACTGGGAGCCTGTGCCTGCTCTCTCCAGCCCAGCAACACAGTGCCGGGCTGGAGACAGCACAGTGCACATGTGTGTTTGGCCAGCCTGAGACGGCCGGCCAAACATACATGCGCAATAAGGGCTCAGTGCTCACCACAGCCCGTGGCCCCACCCCTTTTACTATAAAACAACGATAAACATAGTTTATTATCATTTTGTAGTAAAAGGTTTGTAGCTGCTGCTGCTGGCGGGGCGTGACACTTCTCCGCCCCAGCGCAGGAGCTGCAACTGGAAGCACATGCAATTTAGCACTGGTTAGCAGTGGTAAAGTGCTCAGAGTCCTAAGGCCAACAAAAAGATACAGCAACAAAACAGGAGGTAAAGTCAAAACATCTAGGGTAAGACCACCCTAAGGATGCCAGTTCTAACAGGGGTCAACCCCGGTGGGCAGCACACAGCTAGTTGAAGAGATTACAGCAGGTAAGTTACATTGCAGCGACAGTAAAAAGGAATAGATGCAGTATTGCTTCTTCCGTGGTGTTTGCAGCGTTGCTAGCTGAACAGTTGTGCCAGTGTCACAGGAGGGGGATCAACTCGGCAGGGCATCCCACCTGGATAGGCGTCAGTCATTGTCGCTAACGGGGTTAGTGTCACAGGCGCACGGGGAGTCACCCGGTGGATGTATGTGTTTAGTTATGTGCTTGGTGAATTTTAGAGCTGATTTTGCGTCTCTAAAGAAGTGGGGTTTGCCCTTGAAGGTTATTCGTAATTTAGCCAGGTACAATTTTGCATATGGAAGTTTAGCTTGTTGGAGCAGTCTTAGCAGGCACAGTATCACATCTCGGTCCCAATAGTTCAAGACATGTGCAATAAGGTGCAGCAATGCCCCTTGCGGAGGCCTCACTCCCAGCGTGTGATGAGTTCGCTCCACGATGAACACAGGGGAAAAGGCTTCTCCGAGTAGGTCCTGAAGTAGAGTTTCCATGTAATTTTCCAACTTGGTTATTGCCATGGATTCCAGGACCCCCACAATTCTGAGGTTGTTTCGTCTGGACTGCGCCTCTAAATCTTCATTTTTAGCTTTTATGAGGTCTGGACTTTTGTCCATCTTTAAAAGGTGATCTGTGGACCCTGCATGGGCATCATTTGCGTCTGATACATGATTCTCTAGTAAATCTAGTCCATGCAACAGATATAGACAGAGGCAGCTGGGCTATAAAACTATTATTTCATTCCATCCACTGAGGGCGTAGAATGTTCTAATTTAAAAAAAGGAGAAACAGCAAGACAAACATTAGAATGTTGGAGCAGAAGGCTTACACCAGCCGTTATAATCCCTGAGCCAACTCATTGTCTTCGATAGAACTCCAGACATTCCAAGATCTCTTTTAATATTGATTACACAGTTCCATGCCTCAAATTGATACTGATGTGCATCCACTTCACCTGCCATGTAGACCACATACACAGTCCTTAAATACCATGTAAAATGATATAGCATTACTATCCTTAACTTAAACACTGGGGTTGTTGTGTTGTGAGGGTGCAAGAGCAGCAAAGGAGGTTGGGTTCTGTACCACTTGTTCCTTGCCCAAACATTATGTAGTAAGGTTTGTTAGGCTTTACTAGATGTTGAGAAGAACCAAACACATAAATGTTATCAGTAGAGCTTATTGCACAACTTTCTATGCAAATGTAGGGGCTATTGCTATGGAAATGGGGGCTGTATGTTAATGACACTGCACTATGCTACAACAGAATTCATTAGTAAAATATTTGTGACCATGTGCCCCAAATGCACCACCAGCTACATAATGCACTCTTGCCACTTTCATGCTAACTGGGAATAGGGTGGTGCAAATTTGTAACACGTGTTCTTTGTGCTCTGCTAGCCTTGTATTTTTCACAATCCCTATGACTCTAGTCCGTCACACAACATTGATGAGAGCATCCCTACTCTGAAAATTGTTCCATCATTCCTGCAGCCTTCAATCATGGCAGACTAGATCAATAGACCTTCACCCAATGCCTGCCCAGTGCCCATACACGTCCCCATTCATGAACTGGGCCTTCATCAACAGTCTCACCATAAGAATCTTATCAATAAATTCTTATATTGATATAACTTGTGTTGTGCAGACAAGGGACAAAAACCTGTGTATGTATTCTGTCACATTACATTGAGTGTCACTGTGTGCTGCAGTTCAAGCTAGCTAGTAGGCGCACTGCACACTGGCCGCTGTGACACAGCACACATACCTGCCAACTCACTAGTTCCATCCCCTGGAATCTGTTATCAGGCCCTGTGAACTGGTTCATGCCCTGACAAATGGCTTGAATGGTATTGCTTGCATTACAAAAGTGTACCTTCTTATAGGCTGCAAGCCATTGGTCAGGCCATAAAATACACTGACAGCGAGCACACAGGGCTCTAGGGGAGTCTCTCACTTCATGGCCGCAATGTATGTTTTTTGGGTCTCTCTGCACCTTCCTGGGTTGTCGGAGCTACTCAAGACTTTCCTTGAATTTTGGTTTCTAATGGTGCTCTTGCTGATGCTGGGTACAGGATGCTTGAAAGAAAGTAGATGAGGTATAAATGGCCTGGTATCTGTTGCAGGACATTTAAGACGTGCATTCACGATACTGATTGGATTTAGTCTTCCTTTGAGGTTTTGCTCACAGCTGCAAACCGCTGCAAGACTAGACCGGCAAGTGGTGCATCTCACTGATCCCTGCTCTTGTGTACTGGGGTTCGTGCCCCTTTGCCTGAGAATGCAGAAACTCCTGAATCTTTACCCTCATATTCTAGTTTGCCCAGGGTTACTGTGTTTCCTCCTTTGTCCCCTGGCAGGCTGGGTCACCAAAGCTGCCCTCCTGACGTGTAGCCATTTTTAATGGCAGTGCTGACCAGATCAATAGACCTTCACCCAATGCCTGCCCAGTGCCCACACACTCACTACTAAATCTAACTTCATGTGTGTGATAGTGTGCACCCAGCTTCTAGGATTCGTTCCTGCTGCCCCAGCACCTTAATAGATACTGATTGATCAGGCCAACATTTTCCCTATTCTCTGGAGATGCATATATTTGTCTAACTTTTCGCCAACCTCTTTGGTGAGAAAAAAACATCCCTAATGGACCTATGTCTTCTTAGCTGTCCTTGGCCTAGACGTCTGAATTCTGATTTGGTCATTGGGATTAGTATTTAACGAAGTGTTGGTCATAAGCAGGTCGCCTCGAGGTCTTCTGCAAGGTACAGCCATGCTGCATTTGGCTGAAGTCATTCGGGTCCCTCCCGATTTCAAAAGAAACAGACGTAAATTTGAGACCGCACCAACTATGCTTTTGAAATAAATTCCAACCACGAGGTGGCAGTAGATAACAGAAAGCACCTCTTTCCAAACTTCTGACTAGAATTGCATCACATGTAAAGTGTGTCAGAATCTTGAATTAAATCGATTTTTAAAGCGCAGCAGCCTCCTCCCTTAAGTATGCCAGCAGCGCTAGAGACAGGTGGAAGCTGGTAGACAATACCGTTTTACGTATTAGGGGAAAATACCTATGATCTAAGCAGACAACTACATTGTAAAAGACTCAGGCGAATCGAGGCGATAAGGAAGCTGGAAAGGGGGTCGGATTGCATGCACCTGTTCTTATTTTGACCAAAGTTCCGGAAAGCTGCTGAGGAACGTTTGTTGCGAGAAAGCCCTTCATGTAGATGCAGGCAGGGCGGAGCCTATACAAACCAAAAATAAAAGAAGCTAGAATTGTAAGACTCAATAAATCGAAATCCTTGTCTGATATGTGGCACCGGGTGAAACAGACTTCAGTTGGATGCTAAGCAACTTCACCAGGCCATGCCTAACTGTAATAAAAAGGAGTGAATGGTTGCCAGCAAGTTGGAGAACGTGTGGGGAACAGGGTACATTTCTAAACCTGGGAAGCAATTATACAGGCCTTGGTCGCGCGCGTCATTTTCTAATGATGTATCAGACTGGGCCACCAACGTGAAATATATATCACCATTTGCTTCTCCGATATCAAGTTTTCTCCAAAGAACTGTGGTAACGTTAGTAGCGTTGCCCGCTTCTTCGGGGAAAACTTGATGGCGGCCAGCAAAGGGTGATAAAATTTCACGTCGGATGCCCAATGTGATACATCATTAGACAATGAAGCGCGCGACCAAGGCCTGTATAATTGCTCCCCAACCCACACAAGCTGTTTTGGGGAATTGCGAATCTTCAATAAATGTGTACTCCTGACACATAGTCCATGGAGCGTTTTAGAACCAGGAAACGTCGTTGCGTATTTTATCACGGTTACAGAACAAAAACAAGCATTTGCGATGCCTTATCTTGCATTTGCGAGTTAGAGCTATTGGTATTGTAAATGGCAATGGGCCAGATTTATCAAAGGATTTTGTATTCGTAAATGGTGCGAATCAGTAAATTCCACCGTTTGAGAATGCAAAATCGCCTTTTCTGATGTATGAAAGCAGTTTAGGAAATCACAATTTTTAGCAATTTCCTAAAATTGCGACTTTGAATAGGGAATCACAAATTGTGATTCCCTAAATAGGAATTTGCAAATAGGGAATTCCTATTTGCGATTTCCAAAGCACATGTATCATGCATTTTCTAAATCCGAACTGGGCATTTAGGAAATGCAATTACTACAAATTCAGATTTGGTGGTAACCATGTGCAATTTTAAAAATGCATTTTTAAAAGTGGCATGTAGCGCACACATGCCACTAGGGTATATGTGTGCTTTACATGCACCCCCCTAAAGCACAGTTCCTTTGGGGGGGTGCATCAAAGGGGGCCTTAGGCCTCCAGCACACTTGAATTTGCATTACCTAATTTGCGAATTCCTAACAGGAATTCCAAAATTGGGAAATGCAAAACCATTCGCACCTATGCGCTTTCAGGCCCATTGGGATGAATGGAGTCCCATTCCCTAATAACGATTCCCTAATAGCGATTGCCAATTTAAAGAAATAGCTATTAGGGATTCGCTATTTTCTTACATCCCATTTTGCATTTCTCAAATACCAATTTCTTAAAATTCGCTATTTAAGAAATGCAAACCAGGACTTTGATACATCTGGCCCAATGTCTTTTACCCTGTGTTTTGGTTTGGAGTCAAAGCCACTGACTAACCAGACAGTTAGCGCCTCCATGTTCCAACAGCACACTCCAATATAAGCACTAGTGGGAGCACTCATGCAATGAGCAAGCCACTAGAGAGCGCAGCTAGAAAAGGACGTCACATTTTCTACGTTTCAAAATAATGGCCACTTTTGTCATCGCTGATGAAACATGACGAGTTCAATATATAAATGATCATTTTTCAGAATGCACAGATTGTTAAGCAATCTCAGTATTCCTTAATTTTTATTTGTCAGTCCATTATTACATAGTATGCAAATTATTATATTTGTAAATGTAGGTTTGCCTACTGCCAAAAATATTAACCGATTTACATTCAGAGACAACAAATAGATCTGCATACATTGCAGTGATATTATATAGCGTTTTCCTATAGCTTACAGGTTAAAACAGTGGGGAAAAATCATTGGGGCCCCCCTCCAAACTTTTCACAATTATTCTATTAAATTTGCAATAGTTAAATACATCTCCACTTATTTAAACATTGCAGTTACTTTCTGTTACTGTTTTAAAATTGCAATCAAATACATGATGCCAAACATAGTATTCTGGTCAGGCAGGCCTTACTCACATGTAAAAGTATCTACAGCATGATTATTAGAAGGGACGGTGCGGTTTTGAAGAACATTAAATTTTGGTCTCATTCGTTTTGACATATACTCCCAGCTTGGATATAAATGACAAAACATGTTAGTGATGGCCCGTTACAGAGCGGTTTGGTGCTGCTAATTTTTTTCAGCTTAAACAAAGCCCTGTTATTAACATAATGCTTCTTTTGGAAAGAGGCTGGCAAACCCCCCAACCCCCCCACCCCCACTCCATCATTTAAGTTATTATAGTTTGAAGACCCCTGGGTTAAAAGTTATTAAGATCAAAATGAAATACTGTTGCGCAGACTATTCTGGAGTTCTGTCAGCAGGTGGCAGTAGATATAAACAAACAAATCAATGGAATATTTCCTGCTATCGCTGATTGCAGAACCCGTGTTAAATAAAGAAAAACAGCTTAAAGTGTGGTGCGTACTTAGCGTTGTTAAGAGTACAAATCCACCCTTTGGAATGACGTAGCGTGAATTTGCAAGTGTGACTAGAATACTCGCAGTGTGAGTGAATCTAATTACGGGGATAGGCTACAGTCTTTTTCAGCGCGTTTGCAGGTTGTTTTCCACACTGAAAACAGTGGGATATCTTCTGAAGCCGAGGATGGAAGCAAATGTGTTTATAGGGTCAGAAAATGGGAAATATGGAGGGCGTGACGCGGGCACCGCAAGTCCGAAAAAACACAAACACAAGTGGGAAGTGCTATTTTAGAACTCCAAGAGGGTGTGGCGTAAGGTATAGTGCAGCCCACTTAGGGGGCTGGGGAACCGGGTTCGAATTTGGACGTCAGCTCTCCCAGTTCCCATGCCAATCGTAACAAATTAAATTAAACAACTAGTATCAGGAAAAAAAAAAAATAATGCCAATCTGTACAAGTACATCTGTTCTGAAGGCCACATCAAAGAAAACAAGCGAGCAGCAGAAAGGTAAGTGGGTGATCGCAGTTGAGGCAAAAGAAACAAGCGAAGGCTCTCCCACGCCATGGAGTGCAAAGGAAAGAGAAAGGAAACAATGTGAGGTATCTGGTGCTCATGGAAAGTACTCCAATACTGCAGATCGAGTTCTCCCTGTATGAAACTTCAAAGCACCATGGAGCAAAGGGGAGAGACAAAAGGAAAAAATAGTCCACCCACACTAAAGCATAGCAGCAGTGGTGCAATTATCCATATAACAGGGTCAGTCTGCAACAAAACAGCCTGAAGGAGGGGCAAACATAAAGCATTTACCAATGACATTGATGGGTTTTTGGATGGCAAACCCAGAAAAGAATGAAAGTGATGGGCATGGTCAAGCCTCACAAATAGATTACACCAGGTTGGAAAAGCAGTGCTTGCGGCATGCTATGCTCCAACTAATGATCTCATGGAAAGGGGGTGTCACTTTTGCATGTGGAGCACAGCAAAATCATCAGTGGAAAACCAACATTATGAGTTTGGTTCAGTGATTGTTATAAATTATAACAATCACCTAACCGAACCTTGTCATTATTCTTTCCTGAATCCCGCTTCTCCTTACCCTCAACTACACACTTGCCTTCACTGTCCTTTCCCATCCCCAGTTCTATATTGTGCCATGGTGCCACCTACTTTTGCCTCGCAGGGTTAAAGTTGCTAGCTCTTAGTGTTGTAGTGACCAACAGCAGATGTGTATGTGTCCACTGTCCACTCAACTCCACTCCATAAGGGGATCTTTGTGACAGTGATGATCGTACCAGGCTCGGAGTTAGGACCTCAACTCAAGCCTGGCCACAGCAGCACAAGGTCAGGTGTGATCTGACTCCGTCTCGCTCGCCGAGAGGGGGAGGAACAGACAGGCTGGCCGAGCAGCCCAGCAATGGCAGAAATGGCCAATCTCTGCATGGCTTCACAATAAGCCATAACCGGGATTGGCCATGGGCTGTGAGCAGAGCCTCCCACCCTGCAGTGCCTCTCATGCACAAACTGCACCAGAGGACTAGATTAGGCCTGGCAACTGTGTCTGTGAGCCAATCGAGACGCTGCTCCCTTGCTGTTGAACAGCATGAGAGCAGTGCCAGGATTTGCTTGAGCAGGCAAACTCACTATTCATTGAGAGACCAGGGGTTGCGGCTTTGATCAACCCCAGCTCTCCTAATGTGCAGTTGGAGAGAAGCCTCTAGTGCGCATGTCCGGCTGGCCGGAAAAAGGCAGCCGTTCAACCCAACATGTGCATTTTGTGCCGTGCACTCACTACTACCTACCTGTATATGTGTCTTTCAAATTGAAGCCCCACCCCTTTCAGAACTGCCGAGGCCTCTGCTGAAGGCTGACTGCTGCGGGCACAGGCTGAATAATAAAATATAAATATGTTTGAGTTCTTTCTTTGCACTATAGGTTTATTATATTTACATGTAATAGGGGAGCCAGGAGGCCCAAAATAAGAGTAGGGAAATGCTCTAATGCCCTAAGGCAGGAACCACCCCTGTGAAGAATTGCGGCAGAAGGACAAGTCCCAACCAACAGGACACAAATCCAAATTAGTTGAGAGGCACAAGAGGGAAAACATTTTTGTGTGGGAACAGAACCTACTGGTTATGTGCAAACCCTAGGGAAAGAAGCAACCCAGAGGCCTCGGTTAAATAAGCATTGGCCGAGGATGATCACCCAAAACCCCTGAAGAGCACTGCAACTGAAACCAGCAGTGTACACTACAGAAGGGATGCCGTGGACTACCAAGACACGGAAGGTTAAGTCCTATCAACTGGACACAAAATTATCAGGTAGAACCCTGCAACAGGAAAACTCCAGAACACAGGGCTGCTCAACCAACTTAACGGACACGCTATACCAGCTAAAGCAGAGAAACAGAGAAAAAAATGCTCCATATAAATCCTTAAAACGTGATTTTACCAGAGATAATAAGGAAGGCATCTGTATGCCCACTATTCAAGAACAACATTCTGAATCGTCAAGATCTCAACAGCTACAGACCAAGCTCCACTGTATCTTTACTTAGGAAATTTATACAAAGAGCTGTGTTGTATTCTAAGGATTCTGTTCCTCGTGCCGTGCGATGGAGATTGGTGCGTGTCGGCGTGAGGAATAGAATCAGGGGAAAGGGAGAGCGGAGAGCGAAGGAGGCAGCGGCGGTTGCGGTGTCTCCGTGTCTTCCTCCCGGTTATGTCCGGATCAAAGCCTCTGATATTAAACAGACTTATATACGAGCCCACAGCGTCTGTTTGGATCATTTCACTGGCGACGAAGGTGTACTGCTGACCGGGAGGAAAGACAAGAGACTTCAGATGTTGTTTATTTTTATGGCAGCCCTCCTATGGAACTGTGTTTACGTATCTCGTGAATCCTGCAATTGATCTTCGTGAGGCTGCAGTTTCATTGATAATTAACCCTGTCTCAAGGGAAGGATCATAGTGTTGCTAAGCAACAAGGCAAAGCATTTTCCTGGAGGTTTTCAAGGGCAAGAAACTGTAGTTGCCTAGCGACCGTGAGTAGCTTTCTCAGGAAGTCTTTGGGCCTAGAATGTTGCTAGGCAACCGGTGTCATAAGGGTTTTGGCTGTTTTCAAGCCTAAATATGGTATATTCTGGTCACAATTTAACTTTTGAAGGGGTTGGAGCTGCAGTTTTATATTAAACAGCTGGAAGTGGCATTTTGACGTGCTAAGACAAGTTTATTGAGAAAATGGAAGGATTTACTGCACCAAGTTTTTTTTTTAACACTCCTGGAGAACCTATTGTAGCCTGGGAGGACTGGAAAGAAGGTTTTGAAGCGTATGTCCTGGCCGTGGGTGGAGATATATTTACTGCATCCAGAAAATTGGCCATGTTGAAGCATTGTTTGGGTGCGGAAGGAAGACGCATTTTGAAACATTTACCATACCCTTATGAGGATAGAGACCAGGATGAGGATGAATATGAGGTTGCCATGGAACAGTTAAACTCCAATTTTGGAAAGAAGAAAAATGTTGTTGTGGAGCGTTTAAAATTTTTTAAAAGGAGCCAATTGCCAGGAGAGTCTGTGGAAAGCTATGTGGCAAGTTTGAGGATTTTGGCAGCCACCTGTAATTATGGGCATTTTCAGGATGAAATGCTGAGAGACCAGCTGGTTTTGAAAGTTAATGATAGGAAAATTCAGGAGAAACTATTGAATACAGAAGATTTGACATTGCAAAAAGCCATAGACTTTATCAAAAGGGTTGAAATAACGAATGATGGCTTAAAGGAACTATCTACTGCGTCTGGAGTGGTGAACGTGGTCAATGCGGAGGATTCTAAGTTCAAGAAAAAGGATACATTTGGAACTTCTGGGAAGATGGATGGAAGGAAGGACGTTATTTGTTACAAATGTGGCCTTAAAGGGCACATTGCGACTGATGTTTGTTGTCCTGCGGCTGGACAAGTGTGCAGGAAGTGCAAGTCCAAGGGTCATTTTGCAAGGGTGTGCAAAGGG
Source organism: Pleurodeles waltl (assembly GCF_031143425.1). Taxonomy (NCBI): domain Eukaryota; kingdom Metazoa; phylum Chordata; class Amphibia; order Caudata; family Salamandridae; genus Pleurodeles; species Pleurodeles waltl. The sequence continues at coordinate 136,724,848 of NC_090445.1, read as the reverse complement.
AGGCAGATGAGTGCAAGAAGGGGTAGAGGTGCAATCAATTCAGTGGGGAGTGATAGTGAGGACGTTGACAGCCAGCAATTTATTTTGCAAGTGGTGGATGTTGGGAGTGTGAGTTCTTGTGGTCCACATTGCGTAGTTAGAATTGATGGGGTAGATGTACTCGTGATGGCTGACTCAGGGGCAAGATATACTTTGATTGGAAAAGAAAACTTATCTAGTTTTCCATCTCATGAGATCAAACCACCGGATGTACGATTACTAGCTTATGGTAACAAGCCCATTGAGCTTGAGGGTATATGGATGCTACGTTGGAGTTCCAAGGGACAGTTGTCAACTCTAAAGTATATTTTGTGGAGGAGGGTACAAATTTATTGGGTTGGCCGCAACAAAAAGATCTCGGCATAATTCTTGATCCAAATCACCCTGATCAAGTTTTGGGTTCGAAGTCTAATGTACACATGGTGCATGTATCTAACTTTGTAGGGGAATTCCCTCAAGTATTTAGTAACAAGCTAGGAAAGTTGAAGGGTTTTATGCATAAAATTGTTTTAAAGCGGGATGCTGTACCTAAGGCGCATAAACCGCGTCCAGTTCCCATTGTGATGAGGGAACAATTACGATGTGAATTATCCAAGTTATCCGAGCAAGGTGTGATTGAAGAAATTGAAGCGTCTGAGTGGTTGGCCCCAGTGGTGATCGCTAAGAAGGCCAATGGTGACATGCGTTTGTGTGTGGATTTGCGCGATCTTAATGCTGCTATTTGGGTGGATAGGCATCCTTTGCCCAACATTAGTGAGATGTTATCTACAGTGAAGGGGGCAAGTGTATTTTCTACTTTGGATTTATCATCTGCGTATCATCAGATTGAGTTACACCCTGAGTCACGAGCATTAACCTCTTTCATTACTCCAGAGGGGGCATACAGATTTAGGTGCATGCCTTTCGGCTTGGCATCAGCGTCGTCTGTATTTCAACGGGCAATGCACCATTTACTGAAGGATATCTCAGGAGTAACTTACTTTCAAGATGATATCTTGGTGTTTGGGAGTGACCAGAAAGAGCATGATGAAGTTATGAGAAAGGTGTTGAGTGTTTTAAAGGTGAGTGGATTGACAATCAAGTTGGAGAAATGCAGATTGAGTGTGCCAGAAGTGGAGTATTTGGGTCATTGCATTAATAGGGATGGAATTTCGCCTAAACTGAATTTAGTAGAGGCGATAGAAAGCGCGCCTTCTCCAGCTGGCAAAGATCAATTAAGGTCATTTTTAGGTCTAGCGGAATATTACTCAAAGTTTATTTCCAGGTTGGGTGACAAAACTGTGCACATGAGGAAGTTATTATGCGTGAGAGAGAAATTTGTATGGAGTGAGGATTGTGAGAGGGAGTTTTGTTTGTTAAAAAAACAAATTGCCTCAGCTCCAGCTCTTAAGCCGTTTGACACCAGGGATGAGATAATTATTAATACGGACGCCAGTTCCGTTGGGCTGGGTGCTGTGTTAATACAAAGAAGAGGGGGTGAAGAAGTTACAATTGCATATGCTTCCAGACCGTTGAGCTCGTCTGAAATGAATTATTCCACCATTGAAAAGGAGGCATTGGCATGTTGGTGGGGTGTTGACCATTTCCGCAAGTTTGTCTGGGGTTTAAAATTTGTGATTCGTACTGATCATCGTCCATTAATAGAAGTATTTTCGACTAAAGGAGCAGGTAGGGCCACTCCTAGAATTGCTCGTTGGGTGGCCAGAATGTTGGAGTACAATTATGATTTGGTGTATTTTCCTGGAAAAAAAAATGTGTTGGCCGATTGTCTGTCTAGGCTTCCTGTGAGTTCAGTACTGGGGGGAAAGGGAGAACCTGAAGTTGATGAACTCATTGCATATGTTGGTGTGGATATTGAATGTGTGACAGAAGGTAGAATTTCACATGAGGAATGGGTGTCAATGGTTCAGAAAGATGTCGTGCTGCAAAAGTGATGGGTTATTGCCGTCATGGGTGGCCAAGTAGAGGTAGTGCTTCTTGCGATGCAGAGCATTTCCGCCATGTTGGTGTGGAGTTGGGTATGGTGGATGGAGTTATGTTCAGGGGCGAGCTGTTGGTGGTTCCTACTGGCTTGCGGAAACGAGTATTGCAATTGGCTCATGAGGGCCATCTCGGAATGAGCGCAACTAAAAGACTAATCAGATCGGAGTACTGGTGGCCAGGGCTTGATAGGGAGGTGGAACATCATGTAAGGGAGTGTGTGTTGTGTGCATGGAGTGATAAGTCACAAAAGGTTGTTAAAAAGGATCCTGTGGTGTCTGACAAATCGGATGGGCCGTGGAAAAAGATAGCTATTGATATTATGGGTCCGTTTAATATTTTGGGAAGTGTGCCAAAATATGCTTTGGTGGTTGTGGACTATTTTTCCAGGTGGCCAGTCGTGAAATTTGTAGAAAACATAAATACTCTGTGTGTTGTGGAGTTTTTGTCGGATTTATTTGACATAGAAGGTGTTCCGGAGATGATAGTTTCTGACAATGGTGTGCAATTTGTATCAAATGTTATGAAAGAGTTTTTGTGCAAATTTGATATAGAGCACATCAGAGCATCTGTTTATTATCCACAGAGTAATGGTTTGGTGGAGAGATGGAACAGAACGCTGAAAGAGGGGCTGCAATTAGCGATCTACAATGGTGTAAATTGGCGGAAGGCTGTGAAGGACCTAGTTTGGTCATACCGTACAACTCCCCACAGTGTGACGGGAAAATCTCCTTTCGAGGTCATGAGAGGTAGAAGACTGAGGGCATTGTTGTCAAAGGGTGTGGTGAATAAAAAATTGAATATGAGTGATATACCTGGTGATTACAAGGTTGGTGATTGGGTGCGAGTAGTGAAGGGTGCGTGGACAGCCAAAGGGGAGTCTAAGTTTTCAGAGCCTTTGGAGGTGAGAAAAGTCTATAGGTATGCTGTGTTGCTGAGTGATGGTAATGTGTGGAACCATGGGAAGGTTATAAGAGTGCCTGGAGGGGGCAATCGGGAAAAGTTGCCCGACGTGGGAAGTAAATCGGGTAACAGTGTGGATGATAATACCAGCACTGGTGAAACCTCATTGTGTGAAAGAAGGCATGAAGGCGTGAAGGTGAGAGACAGGTCAATGGTGAAAAGGCCTAAGAGATTAGATGATTATGTCGCACGGTAACTTTGACAATGTGATTCTGTTACGATATACTTTATTGAATCGCCAATATTTAGTTTATTCTTCATAATTAATCATTTCGTCTCAGTGGGTTACAATTATTGTCATAGATCTGTTCATGTTAGGCTAAAGTTTTCATGTTGTAAAATATGTTGATGTTATTTTATTTTGAAGAAAAGGGGGTGTGTTGTATTCTAAGGATTCTGTTCCTCGCGCCGTGCGATGGAGATTGGTGCGTGTCGGCGCGAGGAATAGAATCAGGGGCCTTTCCCGATTCCGAGAGCGGAGAGCGAAGGAGGCAGCGGCGGTTGCGGTGTCTCCGTGTCTTCCTCCCGGTTATGTCCGGATCTAAGCCTCTGTTATTAAACAGACTTATATAAGAGCCCACAGCGTCTGTTTGGATCATTTCAAGCTGCCTTTCGCCAAATCTCAGAATTCATAGAAGAAAACAAACTACTCGCAGACTAGCAAACATTTCTGGCCAGGGAGAGGGGCACAAGCTGCTTTAGACACACTTGGGTTAACTTAAAAAACACAGGGGCTTATTTACAAGCCCTATGCGCTGCCGGCGCACTGGCAGCACATAGTGTAGGTCCATATCTACAAAGTAATGCAAAGGCACTTTGCGTGACTTTTCATGGCCTAGTAGACATGGTGTAAGATGACAGAGTGCAAGTTGCTGTGTTGCCTTACACTGCGCCAGAGAGGCATTCCATGGGTGTTGCAGTGGGTTTTCCCATGCAACACCTACGGGGTTTGGCTCATTCACAGATTTACAAGGCATTGTAAACATGGGAATGTCAAAATCTTAAGCCTCCTCAGGCGAGGCACAATGAGGAGAAATATCTTTATTTCTCCTTTGTTTTTCCTCTTCCTATGTATGCTGTGTAGAAAGCTGGCTCTGTATATACTATACTAAATTAAGGTATAGTGTGCACAGAGTCCAGTGGATCCCCAGAGGCTAAAGTAGATAATACTAATGCTGTCTTTTGTGGTAATGTGGTCAAGCAGTTAGGCTTATCAGAGGGTAGTACTGAGCATTTGTTGTACACACACAGTCAAGAAATGAGGCACACACTCAATGACTAACTGCAGGCCAATGTTTTATGTATCAAAAACATACTTTGTTACTTTATTTCCAGAACCAAAAGAATCTTTTTTGCAGGTAATTACAGTTCCAATATTGTATCACTTTCAAGAATCAAATGCAATTTGGTTAGAATTCCAAGGTAAAACAGTTTACAGATAAGTAATACTTTTCAATTTCAAAAGTATGCACAGTGCAATTTCTCATAGAAAGCAATGCAGTCCTAGGGGAGGGAAAGTAACACAATTTGCAGGTAAGTACTCGACTTACGATCCCAGTCTTCAGGGGTTAAGGTGTCCACAGGATAAAGTTTAGGAAGACACCAAGATTGCACCACCAGCAACATGGGGCCGGCCGGGTACAGAGGTCAAAGTTGGTGTCGGGCACCCAATGGAATCCTATAGAGACAGGGGGCACTTGTAGGTAAGTACCCAGGTCTTCAGGGCACAGACCTGGGGGTTTCGATCGGCACCCACGGGGGCACAAATCAGCACCAAACACACCCTCAGCATCATAGTGGCAGCCGGGTGCAGGGTGCAAACACGTCAGGAGCCCAATGCTTTTCAATGGGTCACAAAGATGCTGCAGGCTTGGTCCAGGGAGTCAACTGAAGAAAACCAACTACTGGATAGGTAAATTGAGAGCCCACTAGATGCTGCTGGACTGTTGATTTAGTTCCCCAAGGCCAGGAGGCTGCAGGTGCAGGGGTACCTTTAGGCATCATTGAAATCTTCATCGCATCTGGTCGTGGTCGTGGGTCCTCTGGTTTTAGGCTGCAGGAATTGTCGTTTTGGCCAGGAAAGGTCAACCCAGGGTGGACTCATGGTCGGAATCACCCAGGGACCTTCTCTGGACCGGTGGCCACCGGGACACGATTGCAAGCGTCGGGTGCAGAGAAGGCAGGTAAGGGCTAACCCTTACCCTGGCAGTCTCACCTGGGATGTACTGGTTTGAGAGCACCAGCCTGTCATGCAAAATTGTGTGACTGGCACATGTATCTCTCAGGGCAGTGGCTAGGATTCCATTCACCAGTAGGTGGTGGAAGTGTCTACCCCTGTGGAATCACCAACTCATCTGTGGAGCCCACTTTCCAGTTAAAAGCTATAAGGACCTCCTCATCTGAGTAGTCATCCCCAATGGCTACACACGCTACCCGTGGAGGTTTGCTAATGGGTTTGTTTTTGGGACAAGTAGTGTCCTTGGTGTGGTGCCCTGTCTGTCTACATTTGTGGCGCCATGACTTTTTACCTTGGTACCCACTTTTGTTTTGTAAGGTGTCTTGGGGCCCACCCACCTGGGTAGATTTTTGGGGGCCTACAGAGGTCTCATTTTCTTTATTTTTAGGAGTATCACCCACTTTCTCCTGGAGAGGTTTTGTAACCTCTTTCTTTTGGTCACTCCAGTGGAAGTCTCGGTCACCCTAATCTTGATCCAGTGGTCTGCCTTCTTTTCCAATGCTTGGAGAGATATTGGACCCATGTCTAAAAGATATTGATGCAACCTTTCATTAATGCAATTACTTAAGATAGGTTCTTTCATAAACAAATTACAAAGCCCATCATAATCATGCACTTCACTTCCAGATAACCAACCATCTTGTGCTTTTTGTTTTTACTGAGTAGTCTATAAAGTCTACCCAGGACTGACTCAAGGTTTTGTGAGTTCTCTGAACCTAATTCTATACTCCTCAGAGGTGAGTCCAAAGCCTTCAATCAGGATAGCATTCATAGGGTCATAGGACTCAGCATCTGCTCCAGTGAGGGTGAGGAGTCTATCCCTACACTTACCAGTGAACATTTCCCAAAGGAAAGCTCCCCAGTGAGACTTTTTCACTTTTCTCATTCCAGAAGCCCTCTCAAAGACTGTGAACCATTTGGTGATATAATTATCTTCCTCATATTTGGGGACAACCCCCTTGGGGATTTTAGGGTCAAAAGATTGGTCTCTGTCCATAGTTATTAAGTTGTTGCCACCATTAATGGATACTAAGCCCATTTCTGATCTCTCCCTCTACTCTATAGCCAGGAGCTGTCTCTCCAAAGCTCGTCATTTGGCCATCCTTGCTAAAAGGAGGTCTTCTTCACTAAGGCTGCCCTCAGTGTTCCCAGAGGAACCAGACTCCTCTGTGGGAGACCCAGATCCTGTGAGCACTATCCTTGGAATCAGGGCGCAGAGGCCCTATCTTCCCTAGTTAAGTTAGGAGGGGGGAGGCCATCCTTCTGATCCCTAACTTCTTCCCCATCTGAGGGGAGATGTTCCTCCCCAGAAGGGAGTTTCTTTGCATACTCCGCCAAGAGCTCCTGGAGATGGGCCATGGTAGGGCTGTAACCAGTTTTCATTTTTTAGATACTACAAAGAGACCTTAACTCTCTCATCTTGAGATGGAGGTAAGGGGTCAGTTCGGCATCCACAACCATGTCCTCTGAGCTGCTCATTATGCAACTAAGGTTGGGGATTTCTTTTAGGAACTAAAACTACTTCTAGCTACTTACCCCTAACTGTGGTAACTTTTTAAACTTCAAAAATAAATGCTAAAGGGGACCTAACCAAGGCCCCAGCAAGACTTTTAAAAATTTGGAAAAATTGTCAAGTTCAAAAATCAATTGAATCTAAATGCAATTTTGGAACTTAGTTGGGTGATCAGATATTCACTGAGTAGTCCAGCAAATACGAAGCCGTAGACCCCACTGCTGATCCACCAATTTAGGAAGCTGGCTCTGTATATACTATACCAAAGTAAGGTATAGTGTGCACAGAAGAGTCCAGTAAATCCCCAGAGGCTTCACAAATCAAATCAAATCATAAATATTTATAAAGCGCGCTACTCACCCGTGCGGGTCTCAAGGCGCTAGGGGAGGGGGTTACTGCTGCTCGAAGAGCCAGGTCTTGAGTAGTCTCCGGAAGGCGGAGTGGTCCTGAGGATGGTGGGGAGGGAGTTCCATGTCTTGGCCGCCAGGTAGGGGAAGGACCTCCCACCCGCCGTGGTGCGGCGGATGCGAGGGACGGCGGCAAGAGCGAGGTTGGCGGAGCGAAGAGGACGGGTGGGTGTGTAGAAGCTGAGGCGGCGGTTGAGGTATTCGGGAACCTTGATGTGGAGGGCTTTGTGTGCGTGGGTGAGGAGTCGGAAGGTGATCCTTTTGTTGACGGGAAGCCAGTGCAGGTGTCTCAGGTGGGCGGAGATGTGGCTGTTGCGGGGTATGTTGAGGATGAGGCGGGCGGAGGCGTTTTGAATTTGTTGCAGACGTTTCTGGAGTTTAGCGGTGGTTCCTGCGTATAGGGTGTTGCCATAGTCCAGGCGGCTCGTGACGAGGGCGTGGGTCACAGTCTTTCTGGTGTCGGCGGGGATCCAACGGAAGATCTTTCGGAGCATGCGGAGGGTGAGGAAGCAGGAGGATGATACGGTGTTGACTTGTTTGGTCATGGTGAGAAGTGGGTCCAAGATGAAGCCGAGGTTGCGTGCGTGGTCTGAAGGGGTCGGTGCGGTGCCAAGGGCCGTGGGCCACCAGCAGTCGTCCCAGGCGGTCGAGGTGTTTCCGAGGATGAGGACTTCCGTTTTGTCTGAGTTCAGTTTCAGACGGCTGAGTTTCATCCAATCTGCGACGTCTTTCATTCCATCTTGCAGGTTGGTCTTGGCGCTGGTGGGGTCCTTGGTGAGGGAAAGTATCAGTTGAGTGTCGTCGGCGTAGGAGGTGATGATGATGCTGTGTTTGCGTACGATGTCGGGTAGGGGGCTCATGTAGACATTGAAGAGTGTCGGGCTGAGCGAGGAGCCTTGTGGGACGCCACAGATGATCTTGGTGGGGTCTGAGCGAAAAGGTGGGAGGTAGACTCTTAGGGAGCGGTTGGAGAGGAAGGAGGTGATCCAGTCCAGGGCCTGTCCTTGGATCCCGGTGGAGTGGAGGCGGGTTATTAGGGTGTGGTGACAGACGGTGTGGAAGGCAGCCGAGAGGTCGAGGAGGATGAGGGCGACTGTTTCTCTGTTGTCCATCAGGGTTCTGATGTCGTCTGTGACTGAGATGAGGGCGGTTTCTGTACTGTGGTTGGCTCGGAATCCGGACTGAGAGGGGTCGAGTAGGCTGTTGTCTTCAAGGAAGTTGGTAAGTTGCTTGTTGACGGTCTTCTCTATGACTTTGGCAGGGAATGGGAGGAGCGAGATGGGGCGGAAGTTCTTCAGGTCGCTTGGGTCCGCCGTAGGTTTTTCCAGTAGGGCGTTGACTTCAGCGTGTTTCCAGCTCTCGGGGAAGGTAGCAGAAGAAAACGAGCTGTTGATGATGGCCTGGAGGTGCGGGTGATGATGTTGTTGGCTTTGTTGAAGATGAAGTGTGGGCAGGGGTCCGAGGGGGCACCGGAGTGGATGGAGTTCATGGTGGCTTTGGTCTCTTCCGTGTTGATGTGAGTCCAGGTGTTGAGGGTGATGGCTGGGGTTGTAGGTTCTGTGGTGGTTGGCTGGGTCTGGTGTCCGAAGCTGTCGTGTAGGTCGGTGATTTTACGATGGAAGAAGGTGGCGAGGGAGTTGCAGAGGTCTTGTGAGGGCGTGATGGCGTTGGCGTTGGCGTTAGGGTTGGAGAGCTCTTTGACGATGTTGAAGAGTTCTCTGCTGTTATGGCTGTTTTTGTCCAGTCTGTCTGTGAAGAAATTTCTTTTGGCGGCGCGGATCAGTTGGTGGTGTTCGCGGGTACCGTTCTTGAGGGCAGTCATGTTATCTGCGGTGTGGTCCTTGCGCCAGGCTTTCTCGAGGGTGCCTCACAGAGGCTAAAGTAGATAATACCAATGTTCTCTTTTGTGGTAGTGTGGTTGAGCAGTTAGGCTGATCAGAGGGTAGTGCTAAGCATTTGTTGTACACACACATGAGGCACACACTCAATGACTAACTCCAGGCCAATGGTTTATGTATCAAAAAATATACTTTGTTACTTTATTTCAAGAACCAAAAGAATCTTTGTGCAGGTAAGTACAGTTCCAAGGTTGTATCACTTTCAAGTATCAAATGCACTTTGTTTAGAATTCACAGGTTGAAGTTTACAGGTAAGGGATACTTTTCAATTTCAAAAGTAGATTTCTCATAGAAAGCAATGCAGTCCTAGGGGAGGAAAAGTAACAACTAGGCCTGGGCAGAGTTCACAGAGTCTGACTCCGCGGAATTCCAAGGGGTTGAATAAACGTTCTATGGAATTCTGCAGAGGTGGAGTTATGTGACTCACAGAGACCTGAATGCGCCAGATCTCAGAAGTGCTAAGCACAGTCGGGACTGGTTAGCCAGGCCTGACCATGCTTAACGCTTCGGAGATCAGGCGCATTCAGGAGGGCCGTAGGCAGTGAAAGCTGTCATTTCAGGCCTCTTGTGCAGCAGCCCGTCCTTTGTAAAGTGCACACAGGGCAGGCAGGGGCACAATGGACCTGAAACAGCAGCTTTCCTTGGCTGCCTATAGCTCTGGCCTGAATTCAGGCCAGGGCAGGAGGCAGCAAAATCTGCCAGGCCTGTTGTGCACTGCCCTGCCCCGTGTGCAGTGCACACAGGACAGGCCAGTGCACAAGAGGCCTGAAATGGCAGCTTTCACTGCCTATATGGCCCTGGCCCGAATTCAGGTCAGAGCCGTAGGCAGCGAAAGCTGCAGTTTCAGTCCTTGTTTGTGCACCAGTGTGCACAAAAAAAAAAAAAAAAAAAAAACTAAGATAGAGACAAGGACTTACCTGTATCTTCCATGGGGTCTGCTTCCCCTCGTCGTCATCTCACCTCCACTTGGTCTCTGCTCCCGGGATCTGGTGCGCGCTGCAGCGCGCACTGGGTGAGCTCCACTTTAATAGTAGTGGGGATAGCGGAGTTTTTGACTAACTCTGCACTTCCAAAAGCTCCGTTATCTCTGCCAGCAGAGCAGGTAAGCACTCGACTTCTGATCCCAGTCTTTGGGGGTTAAGGTGTTCACAGGGCAAAGATTAGGAGGACACCAAGAGTGCCCCACCAGCAACACAGGGCGTGCCAGGTGCAGAGGTCAAGCACCCAATTGAATCCTATGAAGACAGGGGCACTGAGCATGAAATAGCTTGCAGGTAAGTACCCGTGACTTCAGGGCACAGACTTGGAGGGTTTAGCTCAGCACTGGGGGGGGCAAAGGTCAGCACCAAACACACATCCTCAGCGGCACAGGGGCGACCGGGTGCAGGGTGCAAACACAGCATTGGGCGCCCAATGTTTTTCAATGGGGGAACCCCAGGGATCACAAAGATGCAGCAGGCTTGGTCCAGGAAGTCAACTGAAGAAAACCAACTGCTGGACAGGTAAGTAGAGAGCCCGATGGGCATTGCTGGACCATCAATTGAGTTACCCAAGGCCATGGGTCTGTGGGTGCTGGGGTACCTTCAGGCAATGGGAAATCTTTATTGGATCCGGTCGCGGTCAGGGGGTCCTCTGGTTATAGGCTGCAGGTGTCATTGTGTTGGCCAGTAGTGGTCTACCCAGGGTGGACTCAAGGTCGGAATCACCTGGAGACCTTTTCTCGACCGGTAGGCCACCTAGACACTGCAGTGAGCGTCGAGTGCAGAGTGGGCAGGACTTGCGAATCCGGGGTGGTTCTGGAGTCCTTCTTGGAGGTTTATTTGTGGACAGAGCTGCTACCCTTGGGATATCTTGGTATCTTGGGATATCAGGCAGTCCTCTTGGGGTTTGTAGAGGTCACTGGTCGTGCAAGATGAGTCATCTTCTTCTAGCAGTAGTCTTGAAGCTGCAGACAGGCCAGTAGGGCTGGGGCCAAGTCATTTTTCATCTGGAGTCTTCTTCTGCCTGGTGTGGCTCTTCAGTCCTTCTTCTTCTTGGCAGGTTGCCAGGAATCTAAACAGCTAGTTCAGGGGTTGCCCTAAATACTAGGGTTAGGGGCATTACAGGGATCAGGGGGAAGTAGCCAATGGCTACTGTCCCTGAGGGTGGCTACACACTTCCTTGCCCACTCCCTTTGGGGAGGAGGGCACATTCATAACCCTATTGGCTAACACCCTCCACAGCAAGATGGAGGATTTTGCCAGGAGGGGTTCACCTCAGCTCTGGGCACCCTATGGATGGTCCCAGCTGGGCTGGAAACTCCGGCCAGACCTGCTGCCAAAAGTAGGGCTTGGTTCGGGACAGTTGGGTATCTCCACTAACTGGAGTGCCCTGAGGCAGTGCAACAAAGAGCAGGAATCTTTGAGGCCCACCACCAAGTGTTGCAGTTCCTGCAGGGGGAAGGGTAAAGCACCTCCACCCAGAACAGGCTTTGTCCCTGACCCCAGAGAATACACAGGCTCTCACCCCCGGGGTCAGAAAATTGTCTGATAGTGGCAGGCTGGCACAGAGTGGTCATTCCTACAGTAGAGGATTAGGCAAAATACAGGGGGCATCTCTAAGATGCCCTCTGTGTGCATTTTTCAACAAATCCAACACTGGCATCAGTGTGGGTTTATTGAGCTAAGAAGTTTGATCCCAAACTTCCCAGTCTTCAGTGAAGCCATCATGGAGATGTGGCGTTTGTAATGACAAATTCGAAACCCATGTACTCAGTTTGGCGACACTGCACTTACAATGTCTAAAAATTGACTTAGGCACTGTAGGGACCTATTGCTCACTCAGCTATGCCCTCACCTGTGGTATAGTTCACCCTGCCTTAGGTCTGTAAGGCCTGCTAGAGGGGTGACTTACCTATGTCACCGGCAGTGGTTTGTGGGCATGTTACCACGAGAGGGGTGCCATGTCGACTTTACCTTTTTCTCCCCACCAACACATACAATCTGCAATGGCCGTGTGCATGTGCATGGTGAGGGGTCCATAAGTGTGGCACAAAACATGCTGCAGTCCTTACATAGTGCAATTTATAGTTACCTTAGGGCACAAGTTATAGTTTCTTGAGGTAAGTATGTTGTGTGGGCTCTCATTATCCTAATGAGGCTGCTGGATTGGTGCGGCAGCATCACCTGAATTGTGGGGAACTGAGTCCGATCCCACACATGTGACAGCTGTAGGCCTAATCCGTTTCCGGCCAACTAACAGCGCCTCATCTCTGTCCAAGAACAGGGATGATTGTGGCAGCCAGTCGCATGACAAGAATGCCTTCTCAGGGAAATCGTGGTGTATCAGATCTCATCCTTTACATTCAGTTACTTTAGTCTCATAGATGCAAAGACAAACAGAGGCAGAGAATATTCAATAAGATTTATTGAAACAACTGTGTCTTAGATAAAATGGCATGAATTGCAATAATTAGAATGATGAAACACGCTGAAAGCAAAATGATGACAAGAAAAGTGAAACACAAGAAAAGTCCCACCATACTGTCACTGTGCAGAATATATGCGGTTCCTACGTAAACTATGTTAGAGCACAGTGTAATAAGCCCTAATCCGCCCTTTAGGTTTCCCCCCTGGGAAGACAACAACCCCCATACCTGAGCTACAAAGCCTGTTGTCTAGAGAGACACCATCCAGATGTAGGCCAGCGAACCAGTAGTCTCAGCAGCCAGCTGTAACAAAGTCAATCAGCATGCGGTCGTGATCATCTGGCTGGAATCTCCCTCTAATGTGCATGGGACAGAGAAGTGTTTTAATAATAAAACAACTAATGTTCTGGGACAATGTCCCCACGTAAGGATGTATATATTTCTAAGAATGTTGGGGACACAGTGTACCACTTTGCCGGCAACCCTATCTCACTGCAGCCTTGAGTAAACAACAAAGTGAGATGAATGTCTTGCTAAAACGCAATGTTTAACTAGGTGAAAAAACAACTACATAAAGAAAATAAAACAGCACCACAAATGTAATAAAATGAAAAAGAATTGAATGTAACTGTGCTAAAGGACACAAGTGGCGGGCCTAATTGCTAAAATAACGTGCCTAGAGGTAGCATTAAAATTGCTATACAGCAAGTATAACTATAACTGTTGAATTTCTATGGTTTTGTGTGTGTACAATCTGAACCTAACTGTAAAGTCCCGTAACCTTTGGTTTTTAGTGACTTTCTAAGGTTTTTTTAAAAAATTTATTTCCTAACTATAACGTCCCTGTAACCTTTGTTTTTTTTCAGTGATATATATTGTCTAGGACCTCAGATGCTCATCTAATCACAATGGCAAATGAAGCACTCTCCTCAGTTGGGGGCTAATGCGACTAAATCAACCCTGTATCCGATTGGAAATTGTTGCCTATAGCATCAGCAGTATATATACAGACAAGGCTAAGGAAAGCCATTGACAAAGGTCAGGACAATTGCCTCAGAGTTAAATGTTCTGGGCTACTGTTAGATGTCAGAGTAGCCTCTATACCCAAGGTATATCCCAAAATGTCCACTTACATGTCAAAATGTGCTAAAGAGAACTTGATTGGTCCAAGTGAAGATGCTGAAAAAGCTATCAAGGATGATTAAGATTCTGATGGATACTTCTAAACCAGATTCTTTACATTTAGAATACTCCCAGGTGAAGGACTCTACACAGCAGACTGCACAGGAAGAGCTATTGGCACCAGTATCAGTCTTAGAAAGCACGCCTGGGTGAGTTTAATAAGGTTGGTTTTTCAGAAGACATGAATATATCCTTAATGCTAATACATTTTTTAAGCTGTGTATTGTCTTAACAACTTTAGAATTCACTTTTAATGATGCAGGTCAATAATTAAGACAAGCATTATGCTTATAAAAGCAGCATTGAGATCACAATAATCAGTGACACTGTTCACAGTTTTACTCACTTGTTTGCAATGCCTTTTCAATACATGTGTGGTGGTTCACTTTGGTTAATGGTATGAAAACCAATAAATCTGGTCATTAATTCACCAAAATGCATGGGGTGGTGGAAGTGACATCACACACCCTTTGAGTTTCACTTTCAGTCACATACACGTTTACACATTCAGACGTACACAATCGCCTTCACATACACCCACTCTCACTCGCAAGCACACACAGCATACATTTCAAATCATGTTTTTACTTACCTTAGCTGCCAGGAAAGGTCATATTTCAGCTAATTGTATTCCATTTTGATTACACTAATAGTGAATAATCAACCTCAACCAGAAAAGATGGAGTTGCTTATTTTAACATATGCATTGCTTCTCTTATGTGTCTCTACAGGCCTGATTACAATAATTAGGATTGTACTGTGAGACAGTTCACTTCTTTGTTGCTCCTACAGCAACTCGATATAGGAAAGTACCCTCTTTCTTGGCATGGTTACCCCCATTTTCTGCCTGTTGTCAGTGTGTTTGACTGTGTTCACTGGGATCCTGCTGACCAGAACCCCAATGATTATGCTCTCTCCCTTCTAACTTGGTAACTTGTACCATTTTTTCACCCCACATTTGGCATACTGGTACCCCCATGTAAGTCCCTAGTATATGGTACCCAGGGCACTGGGGTACAATGGGCATCCCTATGGGCTGCAGTATGTATTATGCCACCCATAGGGAGCCCATGAAAAATGTTCTGCAGGCCTGCCATTGCAGCCTGCGTGAAAGGATGCACGCACCCTTTCACTACCGGGTCACTGCACTATGTCACTGTAAGTCACCCCTATTGAAGGCCCTCCAAGCCCAGAGGGTAGGGTGCAAGTACCTATGTGTGAGGGTGCCCCCGCACTAGCAGAGGTGCCCCCACAAACTCCATCTCCATTTTCCTGGAGTTTGTGAGTGCGTGGACATCATTTTATGCATGTACTGGACATAGGTCACTACCTATGTCCAGTTACATAATGGTAACTCCGAACCCAGGCATGTTTGGTATCAAACATGGCAGAATCATAACACAATACTGTTGCAAGTATTAGAAGTATGATTCCAGGCCCTCTGGGATCTCCTTAGAGGACCCCCGGCATTGTTACCACCAGATTTTCAGGGGTTTTCAGGCTGCCCAAGCTGCTGCCACCCCTCAGACAGGTTTCTGTCCTCTTGATGCTTGATCTGATCAAGCTCAGGAAGACAGAACAGAGGATTTCCTTTGGGAGAGGGAGGTAACACCCTCTCCATTTGGAAACAGGTATGACTGGCTTAGGAGGGGTAGCCGCCCCAAGCCACTGGTATGCTTTGAAGGGCACATTTGGTGCCCTCCATGCATAAACCAGTCCACACCGGTTCAGGGACCCCCAGTCCTTGCTCCAGCGTTCAACTGGGCAATAGAAAGGGGAGTGACCACTTCCCTGTCCATCAGCACCCCAAGGGTGGTGTTGTGTCAGAGCTTTTCTAGAGAGTCCCTGGGTTCTGCCATCTTGTTTCCAAGGTTCGGAGGGAACTCTGGGAGCATCTGATTGGCCAGGCCAGGTAGGTGACATCAGAGCCCCCTCCTGATAGGTGCTTACCTGGCTAGGTGACCAATCCCCCTTTCAGGGCTACTTAGGGTCTCTCTCTGAGGTGGGTCCTCAGATTTGGATTGCAAGATTTCAGCGGATTCCTCTGCAACCTTCAATTCGACTTCTGGCCTCTGGAACTGTGACTGGAACCTCCAGGACCCGACAGGCAGCCTCCAAGAAGAAGAACTCTTCTGCAACATTATTTCCAGGGCTCCTGCCAGCAACTGCAACATTTCCACTGGCTGTGTAACCACTGAGGGTGGGCTGTGCAACCACTGAGGGTGGCGTTTCTTCAGTCTGCACTAGAAGAAAGAATGGAATCTCCCTTGGAGTGAAAAAGTCACTCCCCTGCATCTGCAGGAACATGTTGAAACGATGACCGGCTGCGTGGGTCTTCCCTCATCTTGAGCTGCGTGAATCCTGCATCATGGGTGGTGGTCCGGAGTAGTCCTCTTGGTCCTCTCTGCCAGCTGTCCTCCTTTGGTGGAGGCAAACCTTTGCTTTCCCACGCAGGGCAGTATCTCTGGGTACCGCGTCTCTTGCAGCTGCCTAGGCTTGTTTGCATCTCCTCCAAGGGATCTTCAGGCAACGTGTAGCTCCAGTCCCCAGCACTCCTTTCTGTGATGCACAGCCCTCTGCATGGTTCTCCTGCGGCGTGGAATCCTTTACTGCAGTGCTGTGTGGGCACCTTCTACGACTTCTGTGTCCCCATCCTGTGGGACTCCTGTGGGTGCTGCCTCTGCTCCTGTGGGCTCTATGTGTCACTGAGGGTCCACTTTGACTCCCACTACTGGGTTGAGTCCTCCTGGGCCTTGCTGGTCCCTGGCAGCACCTCATTTCCACTAACTGGGAATTTGCCTTTGCCAAGACTTGTTGGTGGAATTCCTGCACTAACACCTGTCTGCAATCTTCACTCCAGCATGGGACATCTTCTGCATCCATCAGGAACTCTTCTTCAGCTCCAGGGCTTCAGTGCTGACCTGTTCTTCCTCATCGTCGACCAATTCTGACAAGTACAGCTGGGTGGGTAGTAGCTATTCCTCCTGGACTCCACCAACACTTTTGGACTTGGTCCCCTCTCTCCAGAGGTCTTCTTCTTCAGGAATCCACCGCTGGTTTCTTGCAGTCTTGTCTGAGTGTCTTCTTTTCTTCTTTTTCCTCCTTTTGGGTGGTTTGGGGAAATTCCAGTGATTTACTCCTGCTTTCCTGGTCACTGGAGAGTACTGTGTTACTTACCTCTGTGGTTTTCTAGTACTCCTGGATCCCCTCTACACATTATGCTTCCTTAGGTTGGAGTCCTGTGTTCGCATTTGATTTTTTTAGTATATGGTTTGGGCTCCCCCTAGGGTCACTATTGTTTATTGCTATTTGCACTGTTTTCTAACCTTTTCTATGCCTATTACTGTTTACTGGTGTATATAATTAGTGTACTACTTACCTCCTATTGGAAGGTTGCCTCTCTAGTACTTTGTGGTATTGTGTTTCAAAAATAAAGTATATTTATGTTTGTAAAACTGAGTGTTTTCTTTCATGTGTGTAAGTGTTGTGTGATTACAGTGGTTTTGCATGAGCTTTGCATGTCTCATAGATAGGCCTTGGCTGCTCATCCATAGCTACCTCTAGAGAGCCTGGCTTCTATACACTGCCTACACTTCAATAAGAGGGGATACCTGGACCTGGTATAAGGTGTAAGTACCCACCACACACCAGGCCAGCTTCCTACACTAGAGAAAGGTAATGTGTACAGCACAGTTCACAGAACAGACATGCAGGTCCTGATGAAAGCCCAGTGTTGCAGACACACGTTAGGGAGGGGAGAAACATGTCAACTTCTTACAAAGGGGTGAGCTATAATAAGAACCTTACACCCTAATCTCCTCATTGCATTGTAATCCTGTATGAGGAATACAATTTGTATCCTTTACATGACCCTTCACATATCCGAAAGACACAAGATCGCAATCAAGAACTCTGGATTAGCCCATCTAGCACCAATTGTGCTGGCAGGAAGCACCCTTATGATGAAGCAAAATACGTAGTTGCATCCTTTTTTAATAAAAAAATATATATTTTCAATAAAAACTAGACATTTGAATGTAGCATCCAATTTGGAATAGGAGTTTAAGCGATTTCGGAAAGTAAAGAAATAGGCAACCTTGTTTGTTCATATATACTTTTCTTTCTAAAATATTTATCTTGTAATTATGCCATTTGTTTACTGTAGTGAAAAATAAAGTCTAGGTTGATATCATTTTATATTATTTCCTTTGTCCCTTTTGTGGGCCTATGGGGAACTGGACAGTTTATGTGGACACTTTTTGCTGTTTGTGGGCATATTTATATTCTGATGAGCCGATTTTTACTATTACTTTCCCTGATAGGACTACAAACATTACAAGCAGCGGGCACATATTTATGAAGTTGGCTATATTTTGTAAGTTACCTATACATCGAGTCATCACAAGTTCCTATCTGCCACGATTTGCAAATGTGAGTCACTGTTTATTGTGTGGCTTGACAGCGCTGCTGTCTCCAGACCATTATGTGAGAATAAGCAGATAAAGGGCATAGACTCCACCAACAAGTTTGGAGCCCGGAGTACATGTTTTTGATTTGGAAAAGGTTGTGTATTTCCACAAAAAAGTGCTTGCTCTCCACACAGCTGTGATAATTTTATGTATTTATCCAGCTGTCTGGTTTTGATTTTCAGCTGCACACGGGAGTCGGTGTAATGCTATAAGTGTCACAGATAACTAGATATTTTAGAGTGGTTTCTGCTGGCAGCAGCACAGGTGGGAAGAGGGCTGCCATTAACCTACATGGATGTTTAGGTCTGGCCTGACAGTCAACAACCTTTTAACCTACACCAATATTATTACACAGTTATTTGCTTCCACACAAATACATATCCATGCCCGTGCTATTTAATTGCATTGCTTCTCGTTACCATACAACATCCCATTAAAGTCAGACCTGTTGGCATTGCCAATGCTTCCTGAACTATTTCATTCACTAATTGGGCTACTATCATTTTGGTGCCAGAGCCTTTTTTGTGTGGGTGTCTGCCTAAAGCATTTCCATGCATGCCGGCATCTGGAAATAGGGACATTTTCAAAAAATATATAATCAGTGCTCTACCTTCTGAGGCAGGAGGTGGGCGTGTCTCCTCGTTTCAACTCACACGTAGCCCCTGGAATCAATGTGCCAGACAGGCAAGCGAGAGAAATGGCACATTTCCGAAGAGCTCGCCTTTATTTCCTGCAAAGCAAGCCACAGCTCTGCTGCCACCAAGTGGTTATTTGAGATTAGACAATGCAGCAGTGTTAAACAGCAATGCACATTTTTTCGCTCAACTACAAAGTTCTCTGGCTTTTTTTATTCCACCTCTGTCCACTTTCATGGTAATATTTTATTCTGACTTGCGTTTTTGCATTTTGATTCATTTTTGCAGTAGGCGATTGAATTATAGACGTCGCAGTAGATTAGATGCTTGTCTTCATATCAGTATTAATGTTAGCATTCATCGCAGCTTCTGCAGCCCAGTAAAATATTTTAGTGTATTGGCTCTGAGATGAGCTAAATACAGCAATAACCTTATGTTATGTTTGTGTAATATGGTCATTAGATGTTAATACCGGAATATATTTCAAGGTCATCTCAATGAAAGAATGTGGGGGGCATTCCTATATTATTTAGGTAGAAAATTGAGTACACAGAACGAAGTACTCTGATTCCTGTGGCAGCTGTCCCCCTAATATATATAAAAAATGATCTCGTCATTAGTGGCTGAATAAGTCATTTCTAATATTAACTTCTGCATGACCAAATTGTATGACTTGTAAGTAAAAAAATGGAAGTGCTAAGAATTAACTTCCAGCATTAAGATGTATATCAATGTAGAAGTTGATATTTTAGCATACCCGTCACTATAATAATAATAATCCCCTTGCATCATAAATAAATGCAATAAAATCACGAATACAATTATAGACAGATGGTTGGCACGACGTACGTACACAGCACAGATTAATAATCCAAGGAATCGAATTCTGCAATTAGGACAAAACTGTTCAATCGGGCAAAAAATTTCAATTCGTGATAGAGCCCACCGATAATATCGTATACATCTGTACATTAATAATAATCTTGAACGCAGTGCAGAAGTTTCAGTCCCTGCCGGAAGCAGATCACCTCCATTTTCTATTTGAGAGCATAAGACTGCGTTGTCGGCGTACAGTAACAAGGGGACATAGTCGAGTCTCATTTTGGGAACTTCGTAGTCTATTTCTTTTAACAAAAAATGTTTAGAATAAATGGGGCTAAAGTGCAACCCTGACAAACACCTTTTACAATTCTAAAATCCCTTTGTAGGCTTTCAGTGCGGGCAGTAACAAACGCAAGCCATAGTGCCTACCTACCTATTGTAGACGGACCAGTTCTTTCAGACCTGGATCAAACCCTATTGTTTTCATCATGTTAATCAGTTAAGTTGTGTTCGCCGCATGAACAGCACTTTTAAATCCAAAACTGCCAGATAGTGCGATTTTAAGATGCACATATTTCCTAATAATGGCTTGCAGCCGAAATTATTTATTTATAGTCCCCACGTCCTTAAGGAACCTTTTGTTCCTCAGTCCATTCATGTGGCCTCTGCAAGACAAAGCTCCTTTCATGTTTCCAAGGCAGTCCAAGAGCAATACTGGGAGATAGTTGCCTTGGTCTGAGGTTTCCCCTTTCTGCTATATGGGCATTATATCCACTCCCCTTCTAGGGTACTGGTAGATCACCAATTCTCACTGCTGCCATAGCCATTTTAAATATAAAGGGAGATCCAAAGCACTGGGTTATCCCTAGAAAAGGCTCTTGGTATTGTATCAGGATCGGGTGCTTGTCCCCACTTCAAGGAAGGTAGAACTTGCTCGACTAAAAGAAAGTGAATGGTTGTAATCCGGGCTAATATTGGTGCCAACCACGACGACCGTGTCATGCAGTGCCCGGAAATATGACACCGAGGTCTCCCACGAGACCTTGCCCCTATTGTCTCACTCTTCCAAATCCTAGAATTCTGGGACATCTTTCTCAAGAACAGTCTGTTGAAGATTTTGCAACTTTCTTCAATGAAAACCTTTTTTTTCTTGGCAATTTATGTATGGCAGCCTAACAGTAGGGTCAACTTGATAGGACTACCTTAGAGCAACAGTACCTGGCCTCCTGCATAATTACACGAACCATGGCCAAAAATGTGTGTAGTTCATGCCTATGTCCCTAAGGTTCTAAGATATAAGGAAGTTGCTCTAATACAACAGAAATAACGTTAGGAATAGCAATTTCCAGCTCAAGAGACACCCATTTAATTAGTTTTAAACGTGATGTGACTTCTTTATCACCATTTAAATCCTCCAACTCAGTGCCCCGCTGTACTAACGGAGGTGAAATGAACCATAAGATCAATAAGTCATGATCACTTTCAATTCTCAAGACTACATCGCAATCCAGTATCCTTTATCCGAAACTTAACTAACAGGATATCACTAGAATGGAAAGGAAGTGTTGGGAAGTTGGGCCTCATTACAAGTGTGGCAGTCCGAGGGCCACCACACTTACATTGACGGTTGGACCTCCGCACTCTGGGCGGTCCGACCATCCAATCACAACCCTCTGAGGCGCTAAACTCTGTGCCGCCTGGCTGATTACAACTCCCCTCACCGCCAGCCTTTCCATGACGGTTTCACCGACATGGAAAAGCTTGGAGTGAGGGCGTGCTGAGGGCCACAGGTGGGCCCCTGCACTGCCTATGCCTTTGGTGGCATCCTCCCCGCAAGTTTGGTGGTCCTGCTTTGGGATCGCCAAACTCGTAATGAGGCCATTACTAATTGTAGTTGGTCTTCTCTTATCTGCCAATATTGCACTCTCCCCAAACATTATTCCTTTCTCACAACACTTTTAAAGACAATACTCTTACTTGTTGCTGATATCAGTGTCAACCCCCCCGCTATGGCGAGCATCCCCCAGCTGCTGAAAGGCAGCAGAAAAATAAAATGGTAATGCAACTATTGTATTATCATTTTATTTTTTGCTTCCTCCTCGTAGGGCAAGGCGGGGCGGACGATCCTCCTCAGCAGTGGGGAGGAGGAATAGTGTGCACTTTAAGACTGGCCAAACCAACATGCACACTTAGAACACTCCACCGGGGCTTTGTTGCACAGCCTGGGTGAAGAACCAGTGCCGGCTCCCAGTCGCCACATGAGTGGCATTTTAGGTGGCTCAGGCCAATCCAGGTGCTTCTCTCATCCTGGGTAACAGCATGAGAGAAGAATCTGGATTGGGTGGGGAGAGAAGAAGCTGAGAAGCACTGAGTCGGTGAAAAACACAGAGGTGGCATGTAGGTGTTTTTTTTTTATTTTTTTTATTAAACTCCCCCTGCGCGAGACAGCCCTCCTCACCCCAACAAGCGTTATTACAAGCATCTGCTGTGTCAGAACCTAAGTTTGTCAACATTTTGCCAAATTAACTAAGGTTATGATGAGAGAAAATGAGAGAATACCTTGAGTATCATCGAATGACCGTTAGACTTCTTGGCAAAGTTGACAAGTCTAATGTCCTTGTTGCCAAATTTTACAGATGCAATGTCGAATGCAGGATGTTCAGTGTTCAGAATGCATGATTGATTGATCTCCATCTGCTATTTACTTATTTTCTCATCAACTGATCAATGTCAGGAAAATGCTCAATGTGCAGACAAATTAGCCACGCAAGACCTAGTTGGGTTACCGTAAATAATCTTCTCATGATCATGTGCTTGTAATGTTTGACTTGGGATATCCCATATGGTCGTGGTTCCTGTGTGACCTACTTGCCGATGTCAGATCTGCCTGACAAAGATTTTTAAAGCGCGTCTCTCTGGATAGGAGGAGTCAGGTAGATAAATGATCATTCAAGTTATAATAGTCACATAGAGGCTTGCCAGGTTGATCATGGTTGTCCAGAGGTATTCCGCCATTATGACGCAAATCCAAAATGAAGGGTGCCAGCTTGATGAATTTAGACTGACAAACTCCATTTTGAGGGAAATTCATAATGATGAAATACACTTTCAGGTCAGTACCAATCCAGCCAGACCTCTGACCCCTTTCTTCTTTGTTACCCACCGCCCCCCTATATCCCTGCCGCAACTTCCTCACTACCCACCTGCTCCCACACACCCCTACCCCACTTCACTTTTCCCAGCTCACAGCTACCCCAGACACTACACACACCCACATCTCATTCACTACTCTTTCCCCTGCTCACCGGATCCACCTTAGCCCCCACTGCCTGCCCCACCTGTCACTACCAACATGTTCCCATGCACTTGCATGCCCACCACATGCCACAATCCTGTCACACATAAGTTCCCCACATACGTGACTCAAAACACACCTTCCTGACCCATCACTCCCCCTCTAGCTGCCACCCCCTTGCCTCCACCTTGGTCACTACCCATCTGGCACCTGCCCCAAACCTGCTTCCACTTTAGCCACTACTCACCTGCCAGTACACAAGTACTCCATCCATCCATCACCACCCTCACACCACTTCCCACCTCCTTATCCTTCTCACACGCAGCCCCTGTCACACTTTGGCTGTCACTGGTACCTGCTACTCTAACCTTCATTGGAGCTTTTACAATCAAGTGGAGCTGTAATTTTTGGGGAAAAAAGTGACCAACAAAAGATAAGGTGACCCACGTGGCCCATCTAGTGGCGTGAGATCCAGACCATCGGCGCACTGTGACTGTAGAGTGAGCAGGATCGCTACCTAGTAGTATGATGGGAGTCAAGACACAGAGAGTGTGGTTAGAGATGGAAGGGGTGGATGGAAATGGAGATACCATGTATATTCCACAGATTGGCCCTTCCTGGAAGTGCAGCACTATGTCATCTGAGCTCCAACACCTCGCCTGGCCCATTCTGATATTGTGACCGAGTGCCACACCAGCCGCTGGTCTGGTGTTTCACAGGTTGTGCACAGTATAAATAGGATGTCGCAAAATGGGGCCCTGAGATTCCCGAGTACCGGAACCTCAACGTGACTTACCACATGTATGAGGCGCCCACATGGAAGCCTTTTTTCTTCAACGCCGATCGGGAACGTTCGGTTAAACAAAAGCGGATAGTTCGACACTGATCAAAAGCAACTTCTTTCACTATAGCGCCTTGACGCAATTGAGTTTTGCAGTGTGCGCCATGCAAGCATGATCAAAGTGGACCTGGAGGGAAAGAGGGAGGAGGATGAGAGAGCAGCGGAGGTGGCGAAATAGTAGGCAAATAGTCATAAGTTAAATGCTCATTTTCGGTAACAGTTATTTTGTTGAGGAACTGATGAGAAAGAAACTAAGAGCCAGATGTAGCAAAGAAACATTTTGCGACTTGCAAATAGCGAGTCATAGCGACTCGCTATTTGCAACTCGCAAAATGTTATGCAGAACGGTGTCTCAGACACCGTCTGCGAGTCGGTATGGGGTCGCAATGACCCACCTCATTAATATTAATGAGGTGGGTCGCAAATTGCGGCCCCATATCGACTATAGGGCACTCGCAAACATGGAGGCCTGCTGTAGTCAGCAGACCTCCATGTTCGTGACTGCTTTTAAACACCCCTTCCTATTTGCGATTCTGAAATGCATTTTGCGAGTCGGTCCCGACTCGCAGAATGCATTTCTGCATAGGAAAATGCGATTTGCGACTCGCAAACGGCAGTTTTTGCCGTTTGCGACTCGCAAATCCTTTCCTACATCTGGCCCTAAGAGTACACAGGGAAGCAATGCAAACACATTTAAATAAACAGAGAAGAGCAGACGGCCTGTGTTTAAGCCTAGTGGCCAATCCCGATTTTTTTTTGTTTTAATTGTAACAGGAAAATTGCACTGAATAGACAAGTTGGACAAACATTGCTGTTCATTCCTGTCATTCTTCCCTCGTGCGACTTATCATCTGCAGGCGTCATCAATGTGACGGGAAGTCCATGTCTAAAGAGCCAGTTGTGAGAACCGTGAACAGGAACCGGAAAAGCGTAATAAATGGATAGCTGACCACGACCCTCCCAAAGTGTTTAATACTTCTCACCCATGGTATGTATCCCATGGTCCAAACATAGACAGGCAATATTTGAAAACAGATCAAAGGAAGATTTATAAAATTGAGTTCGGGAATTTAATTTTCCACTTGACTATCGGTGTAGTGGAGAGGATTTTAAGTGGGCGGAAACTGTGATGAAGCCATTTTTAGGTCGAAGCTAGAGGCTTCTTGGGGACATTTGGAAAGCGGACCTAAAAATGTATTCCACCCATTGCTTACCTTTGGTTTGGTTTGTAACTCATATCTGCTTGCTGTCTATTTGCTGTCTTTATTTGATTTAGGCTGTCCAGCATGTCTTTGCCACTCCCAAGGAGCATAGCCTATTTACTGCCTCTCTGAATTGCTCTTTGTATTTTTCCATGAGTGCTCGCTTTCCATAAACTGTCCTTTAAATTTTGTTCTTATCTAGTCACATTTGCTGGGCATTCAAAGACAAAGGTCAAATGTCAGGCTCTGTCTTCTGAGGAAGCTTAGTGTTTACTTTTCTTTCAAAGTGAGTGGATTTATGTGACAACCTGAAAGTGTGAAAGGAAAGGATTATTTCTATCACACTTCACATTTAAATGTCTGGATATGACCTGTGCAAATATTTCAGAGTATATAAGAATTAGAAAAGCACACATGAAGCGATTTTTTTTGTAATTCTGAAGTGTAGTGGAAGCAAATATTTTATTACAATCAAAACAAATCAATACACTAGGTGATGCCATTTCCTCACATTATCGTTTGTGCGCTGTATAGTTTTATCACTAAAACTGTATGTCTGTGCAAGTGTAATGGTGATTTTAATTGAACATGTTTTGTCTGTAATGGTAGTGCGCTACCACACCATGCATACTTCACTTTATGACACTATGCCACTCTACGCCCCTTCACTCTACAACACTCTAATCCACTCCACTCCATTCCACTTAATGACACTCCACAACAGTAGCCTACAACACTCCGTTCCACTTTATTCCACCCAACACCACTCCACTCTATGCTATGCCACTCTAAAACACTCCACTCTATGCCCCTCCACTCTAAGCCTCTCCACTCTACTTCACTCCACTCGATGACACTACTCTACTGCACTTTACACTTTTACAATCAGGTATGTCCCGCTGAAAACAGCAC
Organism: Pleurodeles waltl; assembly: GCF_031143425.1. NCBI lineage: Eukaryota > Metazoa > Chordata > Amphibia > Caudata > Salamandridae > Pleurodeles > Pleurodeles waltl. The sequence continues at coordinate 136,699,048 of NC_090445.1, read as the reverse complement.
TTAGGCAATGATGCCAACATGATTGGCTATTGTTCCCCATTCCTGAATGGTGTAACCATTGAAGTGCAACTGCAACAGGAAAAGGGAACTTGCAGACTGAGCAGTGACCCTGCATCCTTGCAGGCAGGTCGCTTCCTCCTCACCACTGCTCCGGTAAGTGCTGCCATTGTTTTAGGCTTGTTTGGGCTTGTCTGGGCTTGTTTAGGCTTCTTGGCTTCTCCTCTCCCGGAAGGCCCCGCCCCCCTCCCTCCTCCTCTGAGCTCTTCCCTCTCCTGACTCCTGCTGCCCCGCCCCGCACTCCCATTGGAGGTTTCCCTCCCTCCTCCCAGCTGCCACTCCCTCCCACCTCTCTTCTTATGCTGGCCGCAGCGCCGCTGGCACACCAAAGGCGCGCCAAAGGCAAGCCCGTCTGCGCCAAGACCGCGCCCAGTGCCAGACCCCCTGGCCAACACGCCTCCCGCGCCATCAAACACCTTTACACTGCCAACGAACTCCATGCCCTTAATCCAGGATGCTCCTCCATCTGCTTCCAGTTCACACCGACGTGCACCAAAGGACCCTTCTCCTGCAAAGCCTGCAATTTCACCTGCAACCTAACCTCCAAACTCCAAATCAAAACAGACAACCGCCTAAGATGCATCCTACTTAACACCCGCTCCGTCCACAAACATGCAATTGAACTCTGGGACCTCCTGACCACATACTCGCCCGACGTCGCATTCCTCACCGAAACCTGGATGAATTCGGCCTCAGAACCAGACGTAGCCATAGCCATACCAGAAAACTACAAGATCACCAGAAGAGACCGAATCAACAGACCAGGAGGAGGAATCGCCATAGTCCACAAAAACACCATAAGAGTCTCCACCAACTCCCACGACACCATCAACTCTGCCGAGTACCTCCACTTCAAAATCCACATCAACGCCAACAACACACTCAGAGGAACACTGGTCTACAGACCCCCTGGACCCAGACCGCAGTTCTGTGATGACATCGCCGACGCCATCAGGTCCCAAGCCCTCGCCTCAACAGACTACATCCTCCTTGGTGACCTAAACTTCCACCTAGAAAATAACAACGATATCAACACCACCAACCTAATCGACAACCTCGCCTACTTCGGCCTCAAGCAACTCGTCACTACACCCACCCACCCACCACCTACACCCACCCACTCCGCAGGCCACACACTCGACCCCATCTTCTCAGCCAGCAACCACGTCTATTTCAGCCACACCACCGAACTCAGTTGGACAGACCACCGCTACATCCACTTCTCCTACCAAAAACCAGTCACTCACCACCACCACACACACCCCCCCGATGCAACTGGAGCAAAATATCAACGGATCAACTGATCTCCACTCTCGCCCGGGCCCCACCCCCTGGGACCCCAGACCCCAACATAGCCACCTCCAACCTGCATCGCTGGATAGAAGATTGCGCCAACACCCTCCACTACATCCCACACACCCCACCATCACATCTCACTCATCCCAATGCCAAGCCCTGCATGCTGTACCAATGCATGGACACCCCTCACAGCCCTGTATGGACACTCATCACTAAAGCATGCACACCATAGAGAACTAACAATCCCACCATACACTAACATACACAAGTGAAAGCTGGTAGGGCAAATCCAACCATAGAGGGGAAGCCACAGATGTACAATATGACAGTCACATAAACCATAACACATAATTTACATTCCCACAGGTACCCCAGCCAATGTCACCGGAGAGGAGGTGCCACTACTGTCCAGTCCCCCAACTGAAGAGGCCCACAGTGATGACAGCAACTCTGGTCTTCAGGATCTGGATAACCTACCTGGACCGTCAGGGACCACTGGACAGCCAGTTACCCAGGCCCAGTCACAGACCACCACAGAGCCTCCCCCATCAGGAAACACCACCACAGCACCCACCCAGCATACCCACACCTCTGTCCCCAGGACACATCAATCAGCAGTGTGTCCACCTCCACATGTATCCCAGTCCACACCTTGCACACAAGTCAATCAGGGACCTGGGGTCAGTGGGCACACGGTTCAGGGGACAGAGGCACAGGCCAACAGGGACACTGGGAGGACTGCTGTGCACCTGGGGAGGACAGGCCCAGGGAACGGACTCTCCAGGAGGCACTCGCCAAGATCCTGGAAGCCTATCAACAATCCCAGGACACGATGGGCCAGATCCTGGACAACGTGCAGGAGAACAGGTGGATGCAGGAGGGACAGTACCAGGGGATCAGGAAGGACTTGCAGGCCATCAACAACACCCTGATCTCCAGAGCAGGGGTGCTGGCATACATGGCCAACATTATGAGGGAGGCAGTCTCACACCAGCGGGCCCCTGCCACTAGCCAGACATTTGAACAGCCTTCCACCTCTGCTGCCGCTAGTGGCCAGGAGGCCTGCCACAGGACTCACAGGCCCCCAGCACCCCTCCCCTGCAGAAGGTCAACCACCCTGCAAACATTCCCTGCGATGCAGACAGAAGCCAGAGTCACTTGCCAAGACCCCTGCTAGGAATTGAGACTCTCCTGATTGTCACCCGTGTGTCCCACTCAGGCACCCTGTCCACCTTGAACTTCCATTGCTCCCCTTTCTATGGCTCCTTGGACAATGCACCTGTGCTACAAACAGATAGGAACAATACCCTGGACTTTCCTCCATCATCACCCTATCCCATTGCACTTTCCCCCTATATGTTAGCACTTCAATAAACACCCTTTGAAAAAAATCCATTTGGAATGTCTCATGTATATCAAATATGTATTCATTGAAACAGGTACAAACATTGCAAATTAACTGTACATAGAATGAGCATTGAGTAATGACCTGTAGCTGGCTGCAGTGATCACACCAGGAGTATATGTCAGGTCACCAACATCTGCAAAATGAATTGCCAGAAGAAACAGTAAGTGGGCATAGAAGTGGGAAATATCAGCATGCCATTCCCACACAGATTACAACCAAAGTCATTGAAATGTAAAGTTACACTGTCTTACCTGTGTGTCATTGGAAGTATTGACGGATCACAGATGTTCTGTTGTCCTCATCCTCATCCTCTGCCTCCTCATCCTCACTGTCCACAGGGTCAACTGCTGTCACAGGGGCCTCTCCAATCTCCTCCTCCTGCAGAAAAGGGACATGGCGTCTGAGGGCCAGGTTGTGCAACATGCAGCATGCCACTACTATCTGGCAGACCTTCTCGGGTGAGTAGCACAGGGATCCACCTGTTAGATGGAGGCACCGAAACCTGGCCTTCAGGAGGCCAAAGATCCTTTCAATTATCCTTCTGGTTCACCCATGTGCCTCATTATAATGTTCTTCTGCCCTTGTCCTGGCATTCCTCACAGGGGTCTGCAGCCATGATAGATTTGGGGAACTAGAGTCACCTGCAAACATTGAGGGACAACATTTAGCCACACACTATCTGATATGGCCAACACCATACCCATACACCAACATCTACCGGGTGGGAACCAGGGCTCACCTATTAGCTACACCCTGTGCCTCTGTAGTTGGCCCATCACATTTGGGATGTTTCTATTCCTCAGGACAAAGGCATCATGCACCGACCCAGGATACTTAGCACTGATGTGGGAGATGTACTGGTCCGCAAGCACACCATCTGAACATTCATGGAGTGGAAACTCTTACGATTCCTGAGCACTTGTTCATTTTGCTGGGGGGGGGGGAACAAATGGAAAATGTGTTCCATCAATCGCCCCAATTTGTTGGGGATATGTCCCATTGCATAAAACTCGGCCTTCACTGTGGCCAAATCCTCAACCTGGGGGAAAACAATGTAGCTGCACATGTGTTTTATCAGGGCAGACAACACTCTTGTCAGCACGTTTGAGAACATTGGCTGCGACATTCCTGCTGCCAAGCCCACTGTCACTGGGAAAGAATCTGTTGCCAGGAAATGGAGTACTGATAGCACTTGCACAAGAGGGGGGATCCCAGTGGCGTGACGGATAGCAGATACCAGGTCAGGCTCCAATTGGGCACACAGCTCTGTGATTGTGGCCCTGTCAAGTCTATAGGTGAGGATAATGTACCTGTCGTCCAGTGTTGCCAAGTCCACCAGGGGTCTGTACACAGGAGTATGTCTCCATCTCCTATTCATCCACAGCGGTAGGTATCTAAGGGACAAAAGAGTGAGGAGCCGGTCACAAACTGAACAATGGAGTTGCAACAGTAGTTTGCATTCTGTAAGCATGTAATGGGTCAGTGTGATTTATCCAGTATGTGCTAATATCTCTTGTGACTCAGCATTATTCCAGAGGCTCCCCCCCCGAAATGGTGTCTGCCTGTCCTGTGTGGAAGGACAGGTGGAAGTGAGGTAATTCCGCTGACATTGTGTGCCGTTGCAGGAGGCAGTCGGGAGCTGCAGTGCAACTCCTCATTGGTTAATATTGGACCCTATGGGGTACAGTGGCCAATGGTGATCTACGCTGGCGGTGACGGTATGAACCGCAGCGGACGTGACTGCCATTTTCTATCAGATTCCTCACTTGCTACCTGACCTTCATAGGAGAGGACCTATGCTGCATGTGCTGCTGTGACCTGTGTCTGGAATCTACCATGGGCCGTGTGACCAGGGAAAGGGCACCAGCCTTCACTTTGGAGGAGTTGGAGAGACTGGTGGATGGGGTCCTACCCCAGTACGGACTGCTGTATGGGCCTCCAGACCAACAAGTGAGTACACTGTGGGCACAATGCATGTGGGAAAGATGCATGGAGTGGTGTGCATGAAGGCCTCGTGTAAGGGGGGTGGGTGGATGTCCTCTTGGCGGCGTATAGGTTGTGTGCTGGGCTATGTGTGTGCCAGTGGTGATGGGAACGGGTATGGTGGTCCATGTGTGTAATAGGCTGGACTCGTTGTCTAATGGTATTTTCCTGTGTTTTTTTGCCTCTGCAGGTCAGCGCCCATTAAAAGAAGGGTATATGGCGTGCCATCGCCAAGGAGATGTGGACTCTGGGGGTCTATGGCAAACGGTGGGAGGACCTGGGACGCCGGGAACGGAAGACGGCAGAGGCCCAGCTGGGGATGGCCTCCCAATGAGGAAGGGGAGCCCGTCGAACCCATCGAACCCTGACCCACTGATGGCCCGCATACTGGTGGTGGCCTATCGAGAGCTGGATGGGCACTTGAAGGAATCACAGCAGCCACAAGGGGGTTAGTACAGTGCCCATCATTATACCTTACGCATGGTAGGGTGGTATCCAGGTGGTGGATGTGTGTCAGTGGGTGCCCCTAGGCCAGCCATTGCAGTGTAGGTCCCTTAGTGGTTAGGGTTCTGAAGGGATAATCCTGCTACCTAGCTCGTAGGCATCCACTACTGGTCAGGGCTGCGTCTGTCCCAGCTGTGCCGCATTTGCCAGTGTGTGCCCCTCCCCATGCCTTGGTGGCTAGCAATATCACTGGTAGTGCAATGCATAGTGCGTAGGCCTGTTCCCTGTGTGTGAGGGTGGTGTGTGTGAGGGTGCTGTGTACGCCAACAGTGGTGTTGGTGCAGCCATTGACCCAGTGTATCCTTTGTCTCTTCCCCCCCTTTCTTGTTTTGTAATCCTGTCCTTGTGTGCATTAGCACCATCTGGCGGAGGAGCAGAGGCACTGGTGACAGAGGGCGCTGCATCCCACAGGACCCAGGAGGCAGAGTCCACCGACAGTGAGGGTACCAGTAGGACATAGGGTGAGGGGAGCACCACGGCGGATACTGGAGGGGACACTTCAGACACAAATATCTTTTCCAATGGAAGCTCCCTGGTGGTGGCTGACACTTCTGTGACCACCCCAGCTACAGGTACATCCACCATCCCCCGTACCAGCACCGCCCTCCCAGCAGCCCCTCATCAAGTTGCACGTGCCCGCTCACCTAGGAGGGTGGGCATCTCCTTCGCCCCATGCACCTCAGGCCCTGCCCCAGTTAGCCCTGCTGCCCTGAGTGAGGAAGCCATTGACCTCCTGAGATCCATCTTTGTAGGGTAGTCAATCATTGTGAATGCCATCCAGGGGCTGGCAGCCCAGATGCAGCAATCTAATGCATTGCTGGAGGGCATTCACACTGGATTGGCAACAGAGATCGATTCAGGCTCTGGCCTCCTCTCTGATGGCAGCCATAGTCCCTGTTTCTACCATCCCCCCTCCAACTTCCACTTCCACTTCCCACTCCCACTCCCATTCTCCTCAACCCCAACCCATCCCAGGCACACATGCAGATGAGCATGCACACAAGACAACACCCAAGAGCGTCACAGGCAAACACAAGCACCACACTTCATCCCACAGGCACTCACACAAACACCGTCCAGTTGCAGACACAATAACATCCACTATTTCCACTGTCTCCCTCTCTCCCTCCTCCTCTTCCTCCCACCTAGTTACGTCCACACTCACACCTGCATGCACTGAATCATCATCCACTACCAGCATCATCACAACACCAAGCAGAACACACACCTCACAGGCAGACACCTCCACAACATCCATGCACATGCCCCTGTGTCCTCTCCCACTGTGTCTGTCCCCCATCCTAAAGTACACAAACGCAAGCACTCAGACACCCAACAGCCATCCACCTCACAACAGCATACAACCCATGCACCAGCACCCAAATCCAGCAGACACCTCCAACAACCACTTTCTTATCCTCCACTCCCCTTCCTTCTCCCTCGTCCCGCCCCAATGTCCCTAAAAAACTGTTCCTATCCACCATTCACCTCTTCCCTACCCCCTGGTCCTTCACATATGGCCAGGGTATCATGAACCCAGCCAAGCACCTCAGCCACACAGTCCAAAGGCCCAGTTCCATCCGCACCTACTCGTGGTGGAAAGGAATCCAGGACACATTTATTGAAGGGAAATGAGCCTGCACCAGCCAGCCTAAAGGGGAAGGAGCCTGCACCAGCCAGCCTAAAGGGGAAGGAGCCTGCACCTGCCACCCGAAAGGCCAAGGAGCCTGCACCAGCAGGCAAGAAGACCAAGGAGCCTGGACCAGCAGCTGCGACAGAGCCCCCACCACCAACAATGGTTGTGCATCCATCAGAGGGTGCAGAGGATGTACAGCTTCCTCCCACCACCACCAACACAGTGCAGCCCTCACCACCGGCAGACACAATGTGATCCTGCCTCCATGGCTGCTGTGAGGCTTGTCCACACCAGAACCAGTGGGCAAGACACCCACTCCAGAGAACGTGGCCTTGCACTCCCCAGGACCAAGCACAGGGAAGGTTGCCCCCTCCAGAACCAGTGGGCAAGACACCCACTCAAGAGACTGTGGCCTTGCACTCCCAAGGACCAAGCACAGGGCATGTTGTCCCTTCCAGAACCAGTGGGCAAGGCACCCACTTGAGAGATTTTGGCCTATCACTCCCCAGGACCAAGCACAGGGCCTGTTGCCCCCTCCAGAACCAGTGGCCAAGACACCCACTCGAGAGACTGTGGCCTTGCACTCCCCAGGACCAAGCACAGGGCATGTTGCCCCCTCCAGAACCAGTGGGCAAGACACCCACATGAGAGACTGTGGCCTTGCACACCCCAGGACCAAGCACAGGGCACAATGTGATCCTGCCTCCATGGCTGCTGTGCGGCTTGTCCACACCAGAACCAGTGGGCAAGACACCCACTCCAGAGAACGTGGCCTTGAACTCCCCAGGACCAAGCACAGGGCATGTTGCCCCCTCCAGAACCAGTGGGCAAGACACCCACTCGAGAGACTGTGGCCTTGCACTCCCCAGGACCAAGCACAGGGCATGTTGCCCCATCCAGAGCCAGTGGTCTTGTTTCAGCTCCCTGCTGAGGTGCCCCCCGTCCTCCCGAGATGCCTGCCTATTTACCAACTGATGCCCCTGCAGTGTTCTCTCTGTGTTGATGCAGGTTACAAGTGGGACCTTAGACTTTGGCCTGTGGCCATGTGGCCCACGCAAAATGAGGACTGGGCTGTGTCCCTTGTTCTGTACATTTGTATATATCTGTTACATTGCCTAAATTATTATTTCTACTGTGCTGATCTTATTACAATCATTTTGGTAAATTATTTTTGTCCTTGCATTATTTAGCAGATTTACGGGGATTAACTTGTTTTCTTGGGCAGCTGGTTGTGTGTATGGTGTGTGTGTCTGGGGTGTGTATGTAAGGCCTGACTACTACCATTATACAATAGAGCGACGGTGGTGCCTCTGTCAGTTAATCCAGACCTTTCAGGCAAAAGGAGCCTAGGCGTACCTGATGCACCCCGGCCGAACCAAAAGTGGTCTGCCATGATAACTCTCAGTTCTTTACGTCAGAGATAAAAGCAGAGTTTCTCCACACTCTAGGCTGAGGATTCTGGGGTATCTCATTTAGGCTCCCCAAGTGTTGAATCTGCTTTTTCCTATCAGCCTGACTGCGATTTCTTTGGGGCTAAATGTTTGATTCCCCATTTAGGTTCCCCAAGTGTTGAATCAGCTCTCTCCTATCAGCCTGACTTTCTATGGGTCTAAATAGAGTATGGTGTGAGGTTGAGCACGCTGAGAGAGTCAGCATTCCATCACAGACTTGGGTGGTCTATCTGCTTTCAGGAATGAGTAGGGAGGTGGGGGATGAAGGAGGGCTAGTGGGGAGAGGGAGGAGAGGGAAAAGAGGTAGGAGAGGGAGGTGAAGGGATGGTGAGGGTTGTGGGTCGGGGTGGAGAGAGAGATTTGACAAAGAGAATATGACTCCTCTTGATGAATTTTGGGGTTGGGAGAACACAGTGTTTTACGAAGAATACTGTACCAGATGGGAATTTGAATCTGTACCAATAATTGGTTCATGGATCACTGTTAGTAGATTGACAGTAATTAGCAGACAATGGCACCCTATCTTTGTCAACAAGGATTATGGATAGAAGACGAGTTTGCACCATGAATGTTTGTGGCGTCAATGAAAGACCAAAGCGAGCTAGGGTTGCCTTTATGCTGCACTACATGAAGGCAGATAGAGTTTGCATGCAGGAAACCCATATCACTTGGGATAAACACTCTTGGCTTGAGGATCTGGGTTTTTCCTGGATAGCACTACTCGCCAGGGATACACATTAAGAGGGATGGTAATTTTGGCTACTAAAGGCTTGGGCAAATCTATGTGGGTCAAGGAAGATAAACCGGGTCGCTGGGTTCTTGCTCAGCTTGATATACGAGGGGATCACTGGATGGTTTGTTCGGTCTGCGGATCTAATACAGATGAGGCAGATGTATTAGACTTTTAGGATGTAGAATAGGCGCTCTGGCCCCAGCCAGTGGTGCTCTGTAGTGATTCAAATATTCATTTGGGTGTGTACGTTGATTGGAGGGGAGAAGACTTATGCCGGTAGGAAACCAGGGGTGTTCAAGGCTATACAAGCGGCTGGTAACTGACCATGGTCTGGTCGATGTTTGGTCTAAGCATAAAGCCCCAGACCCAGGCTTTACTTTTTACTCTGCCCTCCACAATAAATTAGACTATTTCTTTGTGTCCAGGGCTCTAGCAGGTCGGGTGTCGATTGAGAGGTTCCCAAGGATTATGTCAGATCATAACCCTCTGTTACTGGATGTGTCGGTTGAGTGTGGAGGGAGCTGTAAAATATCGTGGTGCTTTGACAAGAAACTATTACCTGATCAAACATATAAGGATCACATGTCTAAGCGAATTATCAAATTCTTTGCCATCAACAGAGGAACAGCATCAGTTGGGGCTATAAGACTGGGTTGAAGGGGAAAACCCTTAGCTTTTCTTTAAATGAGCAGTGGGTCAAGCAAGATGAGCTTCGTGAATTATGCGATAAAATGGAGTTGGCAGAAAACAAGTTTTCCAAGCATATTCAGAATGTACAAGATCCATCTCAAGTACAGCAAGAGACTGCAATACTTGAGTCAGTAATTAATAATATTTTTGGTATAAACACTGCAGTTAAATTTCATCTGTACAGGAGGCACTGTTATGAGCTAGAAAGGCCACAGGGCAGTTATTGGCAAAGCACATCGGACAAAAAGAGATGGGCAATCAGATTAAGGCACTTGATGACCAGGGTGGGCACTTGCGTAAATCCCCTTCAGATATTTGAAGGGTTTCAGGGATTTTTACACAGCTCCATATACAATAGATTTATCCCTCTGGGAGTCTAGCTGCAATGATTTTCTTCAAGGGTTCCCCACACCTACAGTTAATAAAGATATGGCCATTTTAGAGGTTCCTATGACCATCAAAGAAATGTATTAGGCAACGTGCGGGCTAGCATCTGGGAGGGCCCCAGGCCCAGACCATATTCCAGTTGAATTTTACAGGTCTTTTTTTGGGATGATTCAACAGAATATGTTGTTGACTTTTTCTCAGGCCAATGAGGGACGATCCCAGGCTCATGGGAAGTAAGCAGCATCGTGGTCTTTAGGAAAAAGGGGAAACCCATAGAACTACCAAGATCATATAGGCCTATCTCTCTTAACAATTGTGACAGCAAAATCTACGCAAAGATATTGGCTAGTAGACTAGGGAAGGTGATCTTCTTGTTAGTATGCTCGCATCAGCACAGGTCTATTTCTGGTAGAAGTACAACAGATCATGTCTGGTGAGTGATAGTACTTATTTACAACGCATCAACCACAGGGCTGTCATTGGGTCGCATTTTACTCTATACAGAGAAAGTGTTTGATTGTGTTTCATGGCAAATTGTAAAATGAAAGACCTTGGCAATCCTTTAAAGCCTTATATCAGATCCCCTGCACTAGTCTTCGGATAATGGGGCAAGATTCAGACGGTTTAGCTATCACAAGGGGTACCAGGCAAGGTTGCCCGTGCTTACCGCTTTTATTTGATTTGTATATCGACCCCTTTTTATTGATGCTGGAGGAATGTGCCCACATTAAGCCTGTAATAGTTCACCCGATTGAGTATAAGACCTTGGCTTATGCGGACGATATAGCCATTCTGACAACAGATCCATTGATGGCGCTTTCTGAGACTGAGGCTCAGACACGCCTCTTTGGTACATATTCGGGCTATAAGATGAATGAGTTGAAGACGCAAATATTGTGCACTAAGGGCGTCACTCTCCAAGTTCCTTGAGTAGCATCTGAAGCACCATATCTTGGTATTAAAGTTACAACTGATGTAGACAGGATTGTTGAATTAAATATAGCTCCAATCCTGGGAAATATTAAGTGTGAGTTGGAAAGAATAGACCGCCTACATTTGACTATAATGCGAAGTAGTAATGTGTTTAAAATTAATGTATTGCTGAAGGTGCTATTTCTCTTCAAAACAGTCCTCCTGGAAATTAATACGTTTGGGCTGTCAAGTTTGGAAAGTATCTGTCTTAGGTTTTTGTGGGGATATCATAGACCAACGTGAGCATGTAAGTGGATGATTCTTCCACGCCTTCACGGGGGTTGTAGGTCCCAAGCTTCAAACTATAATATTGGGCCTGTATGTTGCAACAAATGGGGATACTGTTGTTTGATACATCTAGTAAGGTTGGCCTTGCTGAATCTCCTACCTTTTATGAGATTAGCTTGGGGAATGAAGTTGTAGGGTATTTTGGCAAGAAGTTAGAACCCAACTAATATAAAAAAACAAGGTTTAAGCTTGTTAAGGCAGCTTTTCAAGTCTGGTCTCAGTTTAAACAGCTGTTGGGGATTCCAAAACTAAATCTGGATACACCTATGACGGCTGACTCTCTACTTCCACCGGTATTACGAGACCATATTGCTACCAAGTGGGTTCAGAAAGGACTTGGGGCCAGATGTAGGTATATTCCATTTTGCGACTTGCAAATTGCGAGTCAGATTGACTCCCAAATTTCGAGTCGCAAATTGGAATGTAGGATGGTGTCCCTGACACCATCTGCGACTCGCAAGGGGGTCGCAAAAAAATGTTTTTAATGCCATTCACAAAGGAGAAGGGGTCCCATGGGGATCCTTTCCCTTTTGCGAATGGGTTAGCACCCATTTGAAATGGGTGCTACCTGCGATTGCTTTGCGACCGCGTTCGCAGTCACAAAGCAATGAAGCATTGCACTGCGACTCGCAATTAGGAAGGGGACTCTCCTTCCTAATTGCGACTCGCAAACCCGTTTTGCGATTCGGTAACCAGGTTACCGAATCGCAAAAGGGGTTTTGTGCATTGCCAAATGCAGTTTGCACGTCGCAAACAGCGAAATTGCTGTTTGCGATGTGCAAACTGTGTGCTACATCTGGCCCTTAGTTCCTTGGGGGCGTTCTACACTAACAGGAAGATCTGTGCATTTACAGAATTACAAGAGCTGTTCGATCTTCACTTAGGAGAGTTCTTCAAATTCTTGTAGTAGTGGGATTTTTTTACATAAGCATATGATGGACCTGAGGTCGGTGGCTAAAATCTCTGTATAGGAGCTATTAAATGAGAAGCCATGATTGTCACGGTCTATGATCTATTGATGCAGGAGTTTTCAGACGATCTTGAGATGCAAAATGCCAGGTGGGAGGACTGGGTTAAGGATTGAGGGACTTTATTTACAGAAGTCACTTGAGCTAGGGAATATGCTTCTCTGATCAGCAAATCTAAAAAAGCCAGAATTTCATATCAATCTTTATTATACACATCCTAAGGTCGCAAAATGGGGTGGCCTCTGGGGGGATAAATCTAACAGATGTAATAGATGTGGTGCCCAAGAGGCAGATTCTTTACATATGTTTTTTGCTTGTCCTGAACTCCAGGGCTTCCTGCATGAAATTGGTAGCTTTCTGGGCAGAATAATAGGGAGTGTTGGGGTGAGCATGGGGGCAGAGTATGCATCTACGTATCACACCAGCCTTGAAGATATTAGGGGTGATTGATGACCTGAATGCTTGTGAGGATCTTAAATGTGAGGCAGGGCTGTTATTCGTGGCCATGTCAGTGGCTTGGCTATGTATCACCTTTTTATGGCTCAGCCCTGACCCCCCACATTTATAGGTTTGAGGGCTAGGTGACTGGCAAGTTACCACATGAAGATCCCACTGTATGATTGTAAAAGGGCTCAAAAAAGTGCAGGGGTACATATTGTGGACCCTGGTCACCAAATGGATGAAAGGAGCACTACATTTATATTCTAATGAGGGGGGTGCTTACTATCTTGAACTTGACTTTGTTATGTCTTAACGGCTGCTATTACTTGTTGATGCACTTTATTGATTTTAGCACTTTAAAAGTATTGGATTTTCTGCGATATGAACTTTGTGATCCATGTATGACGTATTAACTTTTTGATATTGCTAGGATTTAGTAGGCTTAGATTCTATCCTATTGAGCATAAATTATGTGATGCATGCTGAATCTGGCACAATATTTTGTACTACTGTAATAAAATTAAATAAAAAATAAATACATTCTGATTGATTGATTGATCTCTTACCCTAGCGACTCCATGTCCAAGATCAACACCCTACTAAAAATGTTTAAAAAAATTTTGGAAAACAATGCATCCACATCCCGATTAAAACATGGAAAAGCAAGCTAAAGCCTTCAGCACCTTGTTACTATAAAGAACATAAAGGAACCATCTGCAAAAAAGAAGAAAATGGAAAAAAAATAGAACTCTGATGACCTCATGATACTTAAGTCCCATCATGAAATACACAGACAACTCATCAGCCAAAGACCATCAATGTAGCCATCAACAGAGTCAGAATGCTTTTCAAGGCAATCAAGCATGACATTAATGCTCTGCCATGCCCATCTATTTCTCACTCCACAGAAATGTGCAATGCCAACAAACCTCTTCTTTAGTGAATAAATAGAGAAGATCTGTCCGCACATTGACAACACCAAGTCTGCTTCGATTTCTTATGCCCACCCCTTTTGGTAGAATCCTGCAGTGGTTATCTTTCAAAGCCCTATCACTTGCAGATCTCGCCAACATACTCAGCTCCCTCTGAGCCACTTCTTATGAAGATGATTCCTTACCATTGTCCTTCATCAAAGCTCTCTCTGGGGATCCTGTCTCACCTGTACTCACCATTTTAAATGCCTCCATCACTTAAGGTATCTTTTCAGAAACTTTGAAGACAGGCCAGATCCTACCAGTCTGAAGGAAACCTACACTGGACCCTGAAGACCTTGCCAGCTTACGTCCAATCACTCAACTAACAGTCATTCGCATGATTACACCCAGTTCACACTCAAGGAACATATTGCCCAAAAAGGTGGCCCGATACCAGCTCTCTCTTCTAAAGAAAGTTACATAATTTCTTCAACAACGCTGCTTCAGAACTGCTGTTCAAACCCTCATACTTGAGCATATGGATTGTGGTAATGCCCTGGTCAATGGCCTTCCAGACACCATAATGGTACCCCATAAGGGCATCCTACATGGAACAACACATCTCTATGTTGAAAACATCTAAAAAACTGAGTTACTTACCTTTATTTATCAGTATTCATGTTAGGTTTTAAAACCCTCTTTCCTTTCTGTCGTATGCATTGAAGAACATATCTAACACAGGATTTGGACCTCAAACCTGCATCTGGATCCTAGCAGCCAGGCATGAAGTTATCCAATATGCCTGCAACTAAATTGCTAAACTAACAGATTTAGAGATGTCAAAATTTCATTTTTGGATGTTATCTTGCCTTCTGTGCTTGGATAGCTATTTCACATATCTTTCCAGAAGGAAGGGAACGAGTTTCCCCATCTTCTACCACACCCCATGGTCATATCTCATTAGTGAAAGCACAAAGGGGCCTATTCATAACTATAAGTTGGGAACATTAAGTAGTACCACTATAGTGCTATTCATGCACTACAAAAGGCTACTCACAATCCTAAGTGCAGAGACCTCTGTCTCACCTATCTTTTTTATACGGAAATCTCCACCTTGGTTTCAAAAGTCCTGGATATACTTATTAGTAGTAAATGTGAAAGCAATCTGGGGGAGTGGCTGTAAAATGAGGTAAGGAGGGGTTTAGGATGAAGTGATGAGGGTTTTATGGAGGGACAGGCAAATGCAAACATCCACCAATTAAAGAGTAAGACCATGCTATTCACAATCTGCACTTCTAAATTAACTACACTTGCAAATGTCCCAAAACACTCATAAATGTACTCCATCCCAGCCTTGGAGAAGGTCCAGCACCACACACGGCCACTCATAGCTACTGCATCTAACTACCATAGAAGATAATTGAATAAGGTAATAATTTTAAATAAAATAATTTATTTCAATTTGGAAATTATATCTGTGTGTGTGTATTTAATTTAGAATTATTTACATTTAATTACATTTACATTTTTGTTTAAAAATATTTACAACTTTTAATAAAAAATGAAGATGAACTAAAACTAACAAACATATTCTCATAAAATTTAGTAAACTAAAAATAAAAATATAGTATGGGTGTTTTTTAAATCATGCTTAACAATACTAATTGTATGATAAAAATAATAATAATAATTATACATTACATTAATATATTTATCGAATTATTTATTAAACATTGAATTTGCTGACTTAATGTACTAAGGCCCATATTTATACTTTTTTTGCGTCACATTTGCGCCACTTTGTGACGCAAAATCGGCACAAACCTACAAAATACAATTGTATTTTGTAAGTTTGTGCCGATTTTGCTTCACAAAGCGGCGCAAATGCAGTAAAAAAAAGTATAAATATGGGCCTATATTTTTAGTTCTAAGTTAATAATTTATTTTATTTAATTTACATTAAAATATTTGTAATCTTATTTGACAATAATTATTGAACTGTTATATCTTTCCTATAACTTACCATAGAGACATCTCTGCCCTGGTGGAGGTGACCTCTGCCAATGTGTAAAAAGCTACTAGTAGTAACTTTACACTTGCAAATCCTCTTGTAGGAAACTCCACCCCCCAGTTTTGAGTGGGTGGAGGATATATAAGTGTGCACTCAATAATAAATTTACACTGAGAAATGGTGAACAGCAAAAAAGTGTAAAGTGAATACCAGGTTAGTTTTCTTGATGGGCCTCAGAATTTGCTATGTTAGTGAAGCCGAATTGGTGCCCTCATGTCTTCACTTTCCAGCGTCAAGTAATCTTTGTGGTTTAAAATCCATACTTTGCTAACAGATAGCTTTTGGCCCTCTGCCAATATCAATAAATCATATTTTTGTATGAAGTGCAAGCAAGCTGGGCTTCAGACACACACCTACTTGTCCAGGCAAAGAAGTATGAATAGAATGGAGGACAGATTCTGAAACACAGCAAAATTATTTTAAACATGTTCTGCTTGTGGGACTCATGTCTTCTAAAACTCGCCTTCAGAGCTAGATAGGAAATTCAAGACCAAATGCATTGGTAATCTTCTACATGAGAGCTGTGTAAGAAACAATATTCTCTGATGGAGTCCATCAATGAGGCCTGTTAAGCTCTACATACTCATCTTCAACTTCACGAGCCAGCGGTTCTTGTTAGCGTTGATTTTTCTTATATAGGTAATACTCATAGTAGTCTTAAACCTCATTAAAAGGATTTCCTACCAGCCCTAGATAAGTAAACTCTTGGAGTATATGATGTGACTTCCTCCAAGTCTTTTTTTCTCAAAATCCCATCATGGAGGTTCCTGGCAATGCATATTACTCTGTGATACAGGGCTGCGTCAGTAGGATGAGCTCTGTAGCAGAGTATTTTTTTCTTTACACAAAGAAAATCCCAAAATGGGATTTTTGCTTTTGTAAAAGAAAAATATATTGCTTCCCTCTCCATGGTAGTCTTCCCCCATGGCAGAAGGAGCATTATAATAATTTTACTGTTCCTTTCTAAAAAACGACTACATGTCCGCCATCCAAATTTGGCGGGTGGACATATAGCCATTTCTCCAGTGTCTCTAACTCCTCAAGGCCATCAGAGAAGTTTAGCCACAGCAAAGACAGAGTAGTCTCCTCCATGGCCAAACTGAAGATCCACCCGCACCTAAATCAGGAAGTTGGACCTTCATGTTTGCAGAATGTGTGTTCCGTTGTGACAGAGTATACATACCCATCAACATTTAAATCATCCTCTTACTCTTCTAATGTTAAAGTAGACTTAGCTTGTTCGTCGTGTGCATACTTTAATTTCTGAAAGAGTTGCTGCTTCTCTTTCTTTATTTTCTTTGTCTCTTTTACCTCTGGAGTGTTTTATTTTATTCATCATCATTTTCCTCATTTCTCTTCTTTCTTGTACTTCCTCTATTAAGCGGCATCAGTTGAATATTATGTTTTTTTCGATGTCGTTGCTAACGGTCATGGTGCCAAAATTGGAGTCAACATTGAAGGATGGATTTTCATGTGTTTCTATGCAAAGGGTTTTAACGATATGGCGGGACATCAAAAGATGCAGGAACTGAAGGTAGCTACAGACTCACGAGAAATAGGCCAATAGACTAAACATCAACAAAGTAGATAAGTATTGGATGGGGTCTTTGGGAATAGACACTTAAAGAATTTAGGGGCGTATTTACAAGAAAGTGGCGCGTCGGTCCCGATTCGCCACTTTTCTTTTGTCGCCCCTGCCCCACCTAATGACAACATGGCTGCTTTGTATTCACAATACGGCACACCACGGCGGTCGTTAGGACTTTAGAATCAAAAGTTTTGATGTTGTTGTGGCACTTTGCTGCACTAGCGTCAAGCAAAGCACAGGAAGGCCATAGATTATTATGGGTGTGTAACTTTAATGGCCAACTTAACGCCACCTTAGAGTCATAAAAATGATGCTAAGGCGGTGCTAGGGGCATGTAAATCTGCCCCTCAGTCTGATCTGGGAGAGGGGTTGTCAAAACATTTCTTTCATCTGAGAGCTTGGGATATGGGGCAAATTAGTCAGTCACTTGTTTGCCTTTCGGAGTTTTTGGCCTCTTTTCTGCCATACCCTTGCTCCAACTTTTAGAAAGTGTGGTCATCAATATGGATCCACACGATCAAATTTTCTGCTATTTGAAAAGAAAGCCATTCAATGTTTTCATATGGTGGCCATTAAGAGGCTGACTAGAGTGTGTTGACAGTAAGGTGAAGAGCCAACAGACTTGGTGAAATAGAATTAACATTAAGGTAATTTACACCAGTTCCATTGCCTGCCTTTATCTCATTACAACCTATGGGAAGATTCCACAGCATGTATAATGCAGAAAGAGGAAGCGTCAATGTGGCTCTTACACCTAGGTGAGGCAGGACAAAATCTGTCTGGAAATTTTAGCCTTAGTTCACGCTTGGCCAGCATCATTGATTCCAAATGTCATACGAGTAAATATGTAGAACAAAAAAATCTACTTCTGTCCAGACACTGCTGCAAGGACGAATTTTTTTCAACAGAGTTGCTAGAACCTGTAATATCCAGTGCTCTAAGAGTGGCATTTAGTTGCTGTCTGTTGATGCACCATTTCTTATGTCGAGCCTGCAAGCGCTCTAAAGTGTTGTAATCTATCTGTGGGCTTTTAACCACCCCCACCGCACTCCCATCACTATCATTCATTCATGGGCTTGCCTTTCAAAAATCCTTTGTTACCATTGGTAAATGCTTTACATTTGTCCATCCTTGGGGCAGTTTTGTTACCGCTTTGGTCATCGACCTTGTTACACGGATAATTGCACGTTTGCTGATACATTTGACTGCGAGCAAACGTCTTCATTCTCTTGGTGGCCGTGGCGCTTTGAATCGGCTTGATCATGTCAACTGTTTTACTTTTGATTTTCAATTTATATGGCGAGAAAAGTCCAGTTAGGAATTTACAATGCTAATAGTTCTAATTTGAGCAAACGCAAGAGCCATTGTATTATAAATGCTGGTCTTCATATGCTAACAGAGCACCTGTTCTTAAGAAGTGCTCTCATCTGACTTCATTACAAAACGTCGCTGAAGTGTGTTAAAACGATCAGCAATGCCCCCCGGGAGGTCTCGTTTGTACTAGTCAGCGTCTTCAATCTTGAAGTTCCACTCCTTCATTAAGGCAGATAAACCTGCAGGAGCAGCATCTTGTCAAGAAATGTGTTATGACAAGTGTGGCTCATTGATCAATGAACCTGTACTAACAAGAGACTCGCTGCAATTATATTTCACATCAATCATCTTTTACGTTCAATGTGCAGAAAAAGTAAACACATTTCAGGCTTCTTACTCTGCTAAAACCTGAAACAAATTTAGACAGCTACAACCAGCAGAACTATGAAAACATGACCACTAATGCAACAACAACTTCAAACTTACAATTGAATCCCACTGACTGGCTTCCTGCACCTGCCTGTATGTCTTGTTAATGCTACTTCACAAAAACTTTTCTTGTGAAAAATAACTGCAAAACGAACTGCATGCACGTATCTCCAAAAAAGGAAATGGACCAATCTGCACAGGATCCCACAGTTTGAGGAAGTGGGGAAGAAGGAATTCAGATCCAAGTTACTGTATTCTCCAACTTTGTCAATGGGCAAACCAGACACCCAATGATGCACAAATGGGCGGGCCTTAGCCCTACCCCCCCCACGTTATGCAGATTTCTCCATGTCAAGGTCATGGGCAGATCTACACCATCAAGCATTGACAAAACCGATTGGTTTAACCTTTAGAGCACGAGTGCCGAGCTGTTGCTATTATCTTTAAAGTGTTGTTTTAAAAAGGGAATAAAAATTACATTTCAAATTACTAGAAGACATGTGGTATCTCAAAACTGTACATTGAATGCAATGTTTTCAATATTTATAAATGCCATGGTTTATTTTTCAAATACTTTTCAGACAGGAAACTATGAACAGAATGTAAAAGAATAAGGAAGTGTTAGAACGAAAGGGAACATGTTTGCTACAGCTTAAGTTACATCCCACTGGATACAGCCATTTATTCCTCTATTGTAGCCCAAAGAGCAGATTTATTAGTCTCCCTGAGAAGTGTAATGCTGTATACACTTCCTGCCTCAGACGCCTGCTAGGCCAGTGTAGATGATACCACCACCCATCATAGTTCTATAATAGGCTTTGTGTGTCAATTCTTGTTCTTTAATGCAACACGGGGAATAACCAACCATTAAAGTGTGCTTTTAGTCATTCCTCAATAAAAAAATACCTCTTTTGGTGTGTTCTACAGACAAGTGAAAGGGGTGGGGAGTACCAAAACGTAGGGTGGGGGGACAGTTATTGAGATGGGAAGCATCACATGAGGGACAGAGCTTGAAAACATATGCACTCTTGTAGAGTGCTGAATGAAAAAGAAAAAACTAGGTACCTAGATGAAAAGACTGGAAGGGTACAAGTATTCTCCATGGGAGGGACAAAGACAAGAAGATGAAGGCAGGCCATTGAATAAGAATCAAGCAAATGAGTGACAATAAAGCCAACCAATTGTAAAGAATGGGCTAGCTGTAAGTTCACAACAGGTCTTTCGCAAGCAGAGCTTGAGCTGTCTGGTAGGAAAGACCCCAAAATTTCCTTCCTCCCTTATTGCCTCCCCACTGGCTTGGGTAGGACCAGGGCGGTTGCAAATATTCTGACATAAAACAAAAACACTCCCTGGGCTATGTACTTACTACAAAGCACCCCGTACCGTTCCTAAAGGGGAAGTACTGTTACTTTGTCCCATTCTCTCTGGTCTTGTCCAGCAAGGTGAGCATATTCTGTCCAACATCTTCCCAGTTTCTCCTTGGAAAATTCTTGTAACGTCCCCTGCACCGAACAAGGGCAGGGTAGATATCATTATGCTCCCCACAAACACATGTAACGTAAGGTTTAGGGTGGATTAAAGCATTTACCCAGCCACAGTAGGGTATTTAATGTCAGGTGCAGGAATTAATGTACCTCTGTTCAGGGGTATGAGGGTGTAAGTGCCTCCACAACCCCCCTCATCTTGCTCGATAAGGCAGTGGGCATCAGTGAACTCTCAGACCACATACACCCTAATGTTTTCAAAGAGGAGGTGGGCCTGGGACAACTCACCACTCTTCCACTGGCCTACTAACATTTGTGAACAGGCCAGTTCGACATCTTCCCTGTCATCCATTAGCCTCACAAAAGTGAGGGTAAATCAGGACCATGACAGGCCTCGGTTCCCTGTACAGAAAATGGGAATTGGGAAGTTCACAGGCTTTGACTTGCCTTGTACCATTTCACCAAGAAAGGAGGTCCCAAAAGCTGACTGTGGTCCCCCTGCCCTGTTCTCACTATGAGAAAAGGGGCACCGAATAGCTTGGAAAATGTGCGGGCAGATAAAACTCAAACCCCATTCTTGGGCAAGGCAGGGGTCACAGAACACTACTAACAAAGTTGGCTAATGTAGGAGAAGCAAAAATTATAACCTATTCTTGACCATTTCCACTGACAAGCAGGCACATGATCAGACACCAATGCTTAACACCAAACACACGTACTAGCGTGCTACTCGCCGAAAAGCGCTTCGACACCTCGTCAGGGGTAGTAAGCGCTATATATATACTATTGCAATACAATACAATCCTCGAGCAGCGGAAGGGGCATTTACTAAAACACTCCCAATTCTTGGGTAATATGATTTTTGCTTTCCAGACTCTTTTTTGCCATTGAGAAATGAAGTAGGGTTAATAATACACCTCTCCTGCTCTTGTTTAAGGCAAGGGGGTTATACAGACAACCTCCAAATTCGAACAAGGTTGCAGTGGCTGAAAAGGGATGCCCAGGTTTGGACAGGGCAATGTGGGAAAAGGATCAAATGAGCACCAATCCCTCTCGGGCTATTCAGGAGTAGGAAATAAATCTCACCACCCACCCATAGGCAAAGCAGGTGGGAGAAGGCCTATAGTGCAAGTCCTCCATCCTCATTGGGGTGAGGTCAGAAAATGACCAAATGTCCACCCTCCACCATAGGGCATGGTGGAGAGCACCAAATGCCCACTCCCAGCACATAAGTAAGGTAGTGGTAGGTAAGATAAGATAGGGGACCATTCTGGAATATATGATATATGCACTTTTCTTTTTTAATCTCTACTGCCAAATGTTGGGCAGTATTTTAAAAACGTTTTAGGCTGTTCAAGTATGACTCTTTCATAATAAATGTGCGACTTCACTGCCTATTCTATTGTTTTCCCAGTGCACGGAAACACTGGGAGCGACTTTAAAAAACATAAGACCTCAAGCACCCTCACACTCCGTAACTCACTGACACACAAGCCTACACACATGATTAAATAGTCATGTGTACTATCACATGTACCTTAAGACACACCATCACACAACTAAACATACACCATTACATAGCCACACACACACGTCATCAGACACCCAAACCACCATCAGATGGCCAAACAATCATCCTCAGATGCCCACATAGGCACACACACTACCAGACACTCACATACCTACCATAAGATGCTCATGCACACCCACATTAGATGCAAACACAACCATCAACCATCACACCCCCACACCCCTACAAGATGCCCACACACACCATCAAATGCCTACACACACCACCAGATGCCCACATGTATAAACAAACATGAAAACACCGAGCATCAGATTCCAACTCACACCATCAGATACACCTCCTCACGCCCAGATACACTAACGTCCACACACCATCAGACGCCCAGACATGCATCAGGTGAGCACCAGAAACAAATGCTCACACGCACCACAAGACACCCAAGCATGCCATCAGACACAGATAAACGCTCAAGCACCCTAGTGCTTAATTAGTAAAAGAATGAGTGTTGGTGCCCAAGGCTGTGCTCAAAAGCCCACAGCCAGCATTATTAAATGTTCGTGTGCTGAATACCAACGTTGTGTTACCTTCATTAGAACTCAGGCCTTTTTAATCCACTAACAGGCACCTCCTTTCCCTTTCTCTCACTCTTGCAGGTTCCTCCTTTCTCCCTCCGTGGCGGTTTTTCATCTTTCTCTTCCATTTTCTTTCCCCTCTGCTTGTTTTTGGCTCCCTTTCTTATTGTAAATGTCTGACCTGGAAAAATAAGTGCTGGCTCCCCAAAAGTAAGTGCCACTGGCCCTCACCTCACTGAGGCACGGATGTACATGATCAAACACCCAAAGTTAACATCAACCACCCAAGCACAAGCCCAGATGCACAGACAAGGCACCCAAAGTCCTTCAATTGCCCACATCCAATATACACATTTTTTCAGAGCCCTGTATATAATTGCAGACAGAACGGTACGCCTGACCTATCACACAGATGCTCACACACATGTAACACACCACAGACAACCAAAGCATGACACACAACCTCAGACATTTATTTACACTCAGTACAGGGAATGATGGGGATCCCGGTTCGAGAAGCTATTTCTGAGTTGGGTGTGAGATCTGGCAGACCCAGTGAAATATGTTGAATTTGTCCTAGTTTAATTTCCGAGACCAGGACACAATTCTGCAACGCCCACACATTATCTACTTTTTGTTCCGAGCAGTAACCTAGAGGCAACAAGGGGACTTTCTGTTTTTTCACTTCCGGATGGGTCCAAAACAAACAATTGATTTAATAAGCTATCAGCCCTTCCTTTGTTCAGCATGCACAGAGAGATAATAAATCATGTGTGTAAATCAGTGTCAGGAAATGTTATACAAGACAATGAGGGTTATAATGTTTACGTCACATTTCGGTCACTCATATGTTAAAAGTACATGGTTGGGAAAAATAAAGTCAGAATTTAAAACATAATGCACTGGTTGGAGTTGTCTTCCTGGACACCGGTGGGATCCAAAGTTGTCCTGATGCTTGGACCGAGAGATGAAAGGCTAATGAGAGTTGCAAATTTAAAATTGTGCATGGAAAGTGAAAGTTACTGCTGGTAACGTCAACTGCTGAAAGTTCTGCAGAGATTAAAGTGGTGTTTAGCTAGTTAGAAAGACAGATTCCTTTTACCCTTTGACTAGAGCGGACCCTTAGGAGACTTGAGGGCAAATTTATGAAAAGTGGCACATGTCATGTCATGATGTACCACTTTTCTTGCACCTCATTGTGCCTTCCTAATGTCACCATGTGTGCGCCATATTTATGATGTGGCACACCATGGTGCACGTTAGGGAACTAGCGTAAAAAATGTTGATGCCAGTTTGGAGCTTTGCAGGATTAGCACCAAAAATATTGACGCTAATCCTGCAAAGTGAAGCCTTAGGCAGGCGTTAAAAATTAGACTAGAAATGGTGCAGTGGAATCTCATAGATCATCAGATCTCATAGATTCCACTGCACCATTTTCTGAGCCTCCTAATGCCAGAATACCCCCCTTGCATACTCCCAGACGCAGGCATAATGTGGCATAAGGGTTTAAAAAGTGACATCACGCGTGCATTGTGGCACTTTCTAAATATGGTGTGGTGTTTTTGCCAACGTAATGCCACATTAGTATAAACAAATGAGCTAATGTGGTGCAAGGTGGCACAAGGTGGCGCTATGGCCTTTTTAAATCTGGCCCTTGGAGAGGTACAGACCTCTTTTCCTTTACTTGGCTGTTGTGGCGTCAGTAAAGCCAACTAATGGTAAGCGATGGGTGGGCTGCACGCTCCTGTATGTTCTTGGTACACCCACAATATGAATTTCACAACCAGACAGCTTGTGCTGTTAAGTAGGCTCGACCTAAAAAAGAGAGTGAAATATGTCTGAAACACATGAAAACCGTCCTTGCACTCCTTTTACAACAGTGAACAAGGCTCCGGGGAAGGTGTCACATGCAATTGTTCTCTGAGGCCCGCACTTATTTGGTGCCAAAGTAGACTGACAGCTATGAAAACATCCTGGCCCATATTTATGGGCTTTTGCCACCTTGTTGCGCTGCCCGGCGTCAAAGGGAAAGGGCAGGAATGCGCAGTATCTATGCAATACAGTGCATTCCTGTCCTTTCCCACAGCGTTGGCGCTATTTTGGTTCAAGGGTGTCTGCCTTGTAGACAGGATTGTTTTTGTGCAGAAAGGGGCACCTTCCTGCACAGAAACAATCCTGTGAGGTTTTTCCTCTTTCTAGCC
This sequence comes from Pleurodeles waltl, assembly GCF_031143425.1. NCBI lineage: Eukaryota > Metazoa > Chordata > Amphibia > Caudata > Salamandridae > Pleurodeles > Pleurodeles waltl. Next base: position 136,674,127 of record NC_090445.1, on the reverse strand, counting down.
AAGCTGCAGAATGCAGCACACATGGAAAGAGTTAAAAACGATGAGAAATAAAGATATTTCCCCTCATTGCACCTCCCATAGGGAGGCATTAGGTTTTGGCACATCCCCAGGTTTACAAACTTTTGTCAATCTGGGGATGCTTGAAAATCCATGGGTATTGAGTGGGAACACCACTGCAACTCCCATGGAACGCCTCCTTTGTGCAGAGTAAGGAATCACAGCAATTTGCACTGCCTTGATGTACTCCATATCGATGAGGCCATCCAAAGCCACCCAAAATGGTTTTGCATGGCTTCATAGAAATGAGTTCAAGGTTTGTGCCACCCTGGGGTCGCAAAAAGTGACGCCAACAACAGCGCAAGGGGTTCAAGAATATGGCCCACTGTTTGCAAAACGAACAAGACTGAAAGGGAAGTTGTCAGCCCATTCCGGTTTCTCTTGGCCTCTACAATTATTAAGCGATTAAAAAAGATTGGGACAGGAAATAGCTGTCCGATACATTGTTTGCTGTTGCAAACAGGGAAACTGGCCAGGCTGTATCTTTACCGGGCATCCTTCAATTTCGAAAAATTGAGGTTGGAGGAGGGCAAGGTCTGCTGATAGTCGGCTCAGCATGCTGTTTGCAAGTGGGGCAGGGAAAGTTGTCAGCTGCTGATCATTATGAGACCTCCATAACTTCGAAAAACAATGAAATTCCAGAAAACAGATCAAATCAAAATGATTAAGATTGATTAAGGTTCATAGGGGGTAACAATGATAGCACCAAACATAATAAAGGTAATTAAATTCTTACTTTACGATACTAACTTCACTTAATCTTCCACTCCTCCATAATTTAATCTTAACTCCTACCCTCTTAAACCTTGTTATGAAAGCCAAAGCATATTTCACGCTCAAAATAACGCAATAGGTGATGTACAGTATCACAAATTACATCTGCATCGATTACACATAATTGGAATCCAAATGTTATAGGACAACTGCAAACAGGGCTTAATACAATACCGAAATTAATAAAATATACTGATATTTAAGAGTAAGTTAAAATGTCAGATAATGCGCACCCACCATGCACTCTTTACATAGTGAAAAATGTCTGCACATATGAAATACCATATTACACATTTTATATTTCAGGAATGGCATCTTTAGTCATTACATATGGATGAATGCAGATTTTGAAAGGCAAAAGCGTTTAAAACTAATATAAAATACAATAAGTACTATCATATTTAAAACGCTTGGGATGAGGCTCATGTTTCTTTTAGTTTTCTATTACGGTACACGGACACATATTGGACTGAGGATCCAAGCGTCTTTCAGGCTCAGGCCGCCACTTGTGTTGGTTGGTACTGCAGGTTAAGCTTGGTTTTCACCAATATTTGTACTTTTGTGTCCAGACATGCAGCTTTTGTTGCACCTAAGATAGGTTTACATCTTCATGAACCAATTATTGCTGAGTTCATCTAATAATTGGCGGGTTTTCCCTCGTCATGGCAATGCAAGATGAAGGTCCATTTGTTTCTGGGGCCACCTTTTCGGCACTTCCCTTTGTTCGGGTGTCTAAATAGATATTTTATTGATTTAATACACTGACTTTGAATATTTCCTAGAATTTATTGGATGCATAACTGTATAAGTTAACTCATTTTTAATTTTTTTTGGGGGGGGGGCGCTTTGTTACTTTAACTTTGACTCCAGGTTTCCTGATGGGACTCCCGGTTTCTTTTTCCCCTCATTTGGACTTATGTTGTTTCTTGACTTTTACTTACCTGACTTGTGCAGTTACCTTCATTATTGATTAGATTTCTACTTTGCTTACACAGGGTTTATGTTGGTTTCTTATACTTTGGTGTGGCCTTTTCCCTGTTCTTCTTTTTCAGGAATGCGAAATTTCCTAGCTATCGTGAAGGAAAGTTTCAATTCTATTAAGGACACAGAGGCGAGGATTATGCAGATCTTTCTTCACTTTTAATTAATTAGCAAGTTCAAAGTTAAGCACAAAACAAACAAAAAAACTACAAGTTCCATGAAGCCGCCGCCATGGTAACCAGTATCCAATGAGGTTCCTCCAATCACGTCGGTATAAATATCCCCAGATGTGTCACACTTCCTTGACTTCACTGCGGAAAGAATCCTGGTAGAGTCAATTGGTTGTAGTTTCGGAATCTACAAATAAGATGGTGTAATTAGGGACTACACTGGTAAGATAATGTCGCATTCCAATGGCATTAACGAATGGAACGTACAAGTCTTAAAACTTTAATCAAAATACAAGCATAATAGCTATCAACTCCACTTAATGTAAACTAGACATATGAGCAAAGATAATAAATAAGAGAATAAATGCAAATATATATACCACCTCAATACGAAGAGACAAGTGATCGGGTGGGAACAGACTCGTGAGTAGTATGTGGGTGGGATAATCCTCGCCTCCGTGTCCTTAATAGAATTGAAACTTTCCTTCACGATAGCTAGGAAATTTCGCATTCTATATCAGGACCGGAGGTGAGGATTATGCAGGTTCAAAGCTTAACCACCACCAGTGAGGCTGCTTCATGAATTGGTTTAAAGTAAAACTTTTTAAAAGTAGATTCAGAAGACCAATCAGCCGCATGCATGATGTCCTCTAATCTACCCCCCACCTGTATGGCTTTTGAAGCCATGGCTCCCCGAGTAGAATGGGCGCCAAACACCTGAATATTAATACCTGCTTCGGACAGAATCCATCTGACCCATCTGGCAATGGAAGGAGAAGAAACCGCCTTAAATGGTTTCTTTATGGAAATCAACAATTGATTTTCGCCTGGGAGTCTATTATTCACGGTCACTTCTTCATAGACCTTAAGATATCTAACGACGCATAATTTTGGGGAATCAGGAAAAGCTGGATAGGATACTGACCTGGTATTATTCTTCGTTCTCCTTGAAATAGCAAACGTGACTCCTTCTGGAGTAAAGACTCGAGATGATACATCCAGTGCTCTGATATCTGACACCCGCTTACATGAAATGAGGCACAAAAGCATGGCTAATTTGGCTGACAACTCCTTTCTCGACAAATACTGATTATCCTGCCAAGAGGTTAAAAGATTAAGAACTATGTTTACATCCCAGAGCTCTGCGTATCTGGGTTGTGGAGGTCTGGAGAGTCTAATACCTTTGAGGAGTTTACATATCCAGGGATGTTCGCCGATAGGGTGATTGTTCAGAGGGGGGTGACCTGCGGAGATGGCTGAACGAAAAGAATTGATCGTACAATAAGCGAGACCGGATTCCGCTAATTCTGCAAGGAAATTGATGATGTCTGTAATACTGGCCCCCATGGGATCGCAGTGTTTGCCCACACACCAACGAGACCATCTGTCCCATGCAGATCTATATCGCTTGCATGTCCCAGGGGCCCATGCCTGTGCAATGAACTTTTTAGCCTCTTGCGAAAGTCGACCGTCTTGCCAACGATGCCTGAAATCTTCCAAGCCATGAGGGAAAGATGACCCTGAAAGACTTGGGGGTGATAAAGCCCCGACGGGTCCCGGAGGACCGAGTGAAAGACCGGGAGACGAAGAGGACACTCGCAAGAGAGTTCCAGCAGAGTTGGGAACCACGCCTGAGACCTCCACCAGGGGGTTATTAGAATCACTGTCGCCTCTTGACGGCGAACCTGTGCTGCGACCCGCGGGATAAGAAGAAACGGTGGGAAAGCATAACCTTGAAGTGTCCCCCAGTGCTGGAGAAACGCATCTACTGCTGCCGCTCCCGGATCCGGGCGCCAGCTGAAGTATAGGGGAAGATGAGCATTCCATCTGGACGCAAAAAGGTCCACTGAGCAAGGGCCCCAACGAGTCATGATCGCCTGAAAAATCGAATGATGTAGTTGCCAATCGCTGGAATCTGTGAGAAAACGGGAATTCCAGTCCGCCCAAACATTCTGGGCTCCCGGAAGATATTCCGCTGTGACCGAGATTTGGTGTTGAAGGCAAAAATGCCAAAAATCCTTTGCTAGTTCCGCTAAGGCCCTCGATCGCGTCCCCCCTAAACGATTTATGTATTGTACCGCCGATACATTGTCCATCCGTAGTAGCACTACACACGAAACCCTGTCTCTCGTCAGAGACCTGATCGCAAACGATCCCGCCAGGAGCTCCAGACAATTGATATGCATGGTAATCTCCTGCGGGGTCCAGCGTCCCCCAAACGAGATGTCCCCGCATCGAGCCCCCCATCCCTGGCGACTGGCGTCTGATTCTATCACCAGGTCTGGGGCGGTTCCGAAAATGGCCCTGCCATTCCATGCTTCCATGTGGTCCAGCCACCAATGTAATTCCGTCCTTGCCTCCTGAGAAAGGGAGATGAGTTCGGAATACGTCACCCCTCGGCGAAGGAGAAAGGAGTTCAGGCGCTGCAGGGCTCTGTAATGTAGGGGACCTGGAAAAATGGCCTGAATTGAGGAGGAAAGCAGGCCGACCACTCTGGCTAATTGACGTAGCGAAATCATGTCGCGTCGAAGGACTTTCCTGAGTTCCTTCTTTATCTTGGATATCTTCGTCGTCGGAAGACTGAGGGAAGCCGACCGAGAATCTATGAGAAACCGAGGAAGATTAGTGACTGGGTCGGAGTAAGTTCTGATTTTTGTTGATTGATTACGAAACCCAGATCCTGGAAAAGAGCAATAGTTGTGTTCAGATTGAATAAAAGTTGAGACCTGGATTGGTCCATTAAAAGGATGTCGTCCAGGTAAATGATGAGACGTATGCCTTGCAACAGATCTAGACGCACCATCCAGTCCCCTTGTAGGAGGACAGCTTGTGCTGTTAAGTAGGCTCGACCTAAAAAAGAGAGTGAAATATGTCTGAAACACATGAAAACCGTCCTTGCACTCCTTTTACAACAGTGAACAAGGCTCCGGGGAAGGTGTCACATGCAATTGTTCTCTGAGGCCCGCACTTATTTGGTGCCAAAGTAGACTGACAGCTATGAAAACATCCTGGCCCATATTTATGGGCTTTTGCCACCTTGTTGCGCTGCCCGGCGTCAAAGGGAAAGGGCAGGAATGCGCAGTATCTATGCAATACAGTGCATTCCTGTCCTTTCCCACAGCGTTGGCGCTATTTTGGTTCAAGGGTGTCTGCCTTGTAGACAGGATTGTTTTTGTGCAGAAAGGGGCACCTTCCTGCACAGAAACAATCCTGTGAGGTTTTTCCTCTTTCTAGCCAAGCTGCAGAATGCAGCACACATGGAAAGAGTTAAAAACGATGAGAAATAAAGATATTTCCCCTCATTGCACCTCCCATAGGGAGGCATTAGGTTTTGGCACATCCCCAGGTTTACAAACTTTTGTCAATCTGGGGATGCTTGAAAATCCATGGGTATTGAGTGGGAACACCACTGCAACTCCCATGGAACGCCTCCTTTGTGCAGAGTAAGGAATCACAGCAATTTGCACTGCCTTGATGTACTCCATATCGATGAGGCCATCCAAAGCCACCCAAAATGGTTTTGCATGGCTTCATAGAAATGAGTTCAAGGTTTGTGCCACCCTGGGGTCGCAAAAAGTGACGCCAACAACAGCGCAAGGGGTTCAAGAATATGGCCCACTGTTTGCAAAACGAACAAGACTGAAAGGGAAGTTGTCAGCCCATTCCGGTTTCTCTTGGCCTCTACAATTATTAAGCGATTAAAAAAGATTGGGACAGGAAATAGCTGTCCGATACATTGTTTGCTGTTGCAAACAGGGAAACTGGCCAGGCTGTATCTTTACCGGGCATCCTTCAGTTTCGAAAAATTGAGGTTGGAGGAGGGCAAGGTCTGCTGATAGTCGGCTCAGCATGCTGTTTGCAAGTTGGTCATGGAAAGTTGTCAGCTGCTGATCATTATGAGACCTCCATAACTTCGAAAAACAATGAAATTCCAGAAAACAGATCAAATCAAAATGATTAAGATTGATTAAGGTTCATAGGGGGTAACAATGATAGCACCAAACATAATAAAGGTAATTAAATTCTTACTTTACGATACTAACTTCACTTAATCTTCCACTCCTCCATAATTTAATCTTAACTCCTACCCTCTTAAACCTTGTTATGAAAGCCAAAGCATATTTCACGCTCAAAATAACGCAATAGGTGATGTACAGTATCACAAATTACATCTGCATCGATTACACATAATTGGAATCCAAATGTTATAGGACAACTGCAAACAGGGCTTAATACAATACCGAAATTAATAAAATATACTGATATTTAAGAGTAAGTTAAAATGTCAGATAATGCGCACCCACCATGCACTCTTTACATAGTGAAAAATGTCTGCACATATGAAATACCATATTACACATTTTATATTTCAGGAATGGCATCTTTAGTCATTACATATGGATGAATGCAGATTTTGAAAGGCAAAAGCGTTTAAAACTAATATAAAATACAATAAGTACTATCATATTTAAAACGCTTGGGATGAGGCTCATGTTTCTTTTAGTTTTCTATTACGGTACACGGACACATATTGGACTGAGGATCCAAGCGTCTTTCAGGCTCAGGCCGCCACTTGTGTTGGTTGGTACTGCAGGTTAAGCTTGGTTTTCACCAATATTTGTACTTTTGTGTCCAGACATGCAGCTTTTGTTGCACCTAAGATAGGTTTACATCTTCATGAACCAATTATTGCTGAGTTCATCTAATAATTGGCGGGTTTTCCCTCGTCATGGCAATGCAAGATGAAGGTCCATTTGTTTCTGGGGCCACCTTTTCGGCACTTCCCTTTGTTCGGGTGTCTAAATAGATATTTTATTGATTTAATACACTGACTTTGAATATTTCCTAGAATTTATTGGATGCATAACTGTATAAGTTAACTCATTTTTAATTTTTTTTGGGGGGTGGCGCTTTGTTACTTTAACTTTGACTCCAGGTTTCCTGATGGGACTCCCGGTTTCTTTTTCCCCTCATTTGGACTTATGTTGTTTCTTGACTTTTACTTACCTGACTTGTGCAGTTACCTTCATTATTGATTAGATTTCTACTTTGCTTACACAGGGTTTATGTTGGTTTCTTATACTTTGGTGTGGCCTTTTCCCTGTTCTTCTTTTTCAGGAATGCGAAATTTCCTAGCTATCGTGAAGGAAAGTTTCAATTCTATTAAGGACACAGAGGCGAGGATTATGCAGATCTTTCTTCACTTTTAATTAATTAGCAAGTTCAAAGTTAAGCACAAAACAAACAAAAAAACTACAAGTTCCATGAAGCCGCCGCCATGGTAACCAGTATCCAATGAGGTTCCTCCAATCACGTTGGTATAAATATCCCCAGATGTGTCACACTTCCTTGACTTCACTGCGGAAAGAATCCTGGTAGAGTCAATTGGTTGTAGTTTCGGAATCTACAAAAAAGATGGTGTAATTAGGGACTACACTGGTAAGATAATGTCGCATTCCAATGGCATTAACGAATGGAACGTACAAGTCTTAAAACTTTAATCAAAATACAAGCATAATAGCTATCAACTCCACTTAATGTAAACTAGACATATGAGCAAAGATAATAAATAAGAGAATAAATGCAAATATATATACCACCTCAATACGAAGAGACAAGTGATCGGGTGGGAACAGACTCGTGAGTAGTATGTGGGTGGGATAATCCTCGCCTCCGTGTCCTTAATAGAATTGAAACTTTCCTTCACGATAGCTAGGAAATTTCGCATTCTATATCAGGACCGGAGGTGAGGATTATGCAGGTTCAAAGCTTAACCACCACCAGTGAGGCTGCTTCATGAATTGGTTTAAAGTAAAACTTTTTAAAAGTAGATTCAGAAGACCAATCAGCCGCATGCATGATGTCCTCTAATCTACCCCCCACCTGTATGGCTTTTGAAGCCATGGCTCCCCGAGTAGAATGGGCGCCAAACACCTGAATATTAATACCTGCTTCGGACAGAATCCATCTGACCCATCTGGCAATGGAAGGAGAAGAAACCGCCTTAAATGGTTTCTTTATGGAAATCAACAATTGATTTTCGCCTGGGAGTCTATTATTCACGGTCACTTCTTCATAGACCTTAAGACATCTAACGACGCATAATTTTGGGGAATCAGGAAAAGCTGGATAGGATACTGACCTGGTATTATTCTTCGTTCTCCTTGAAATAGCAAACGTGACTCCTTCTGGAGTAAAGACTCGAGATGATACATCCAGTGCTCTGAATTCTGACACCCGCTTACATGAAATGAGGCACAAAAGCATGGCTAATTTGGCTGACAACTCCTTTCTCGACAAATACTGATTATCCTGCCAAGAGGTTAAAAGATTAAGAACTATGTTTACATCCCAGAGCTCTGCGTATCTGGGTTGTGGAGGTCTGGAGAGTCTAATACCTTTGAGGAGTTTACATATCCAGGGATGTTCGCCGATAGGGTGATTGTTCAGAGGGGGGTGACCCGCGGAGATGGCTGAACGAAAAGAATTGATCGTACAATAAGCGAGACCGGATTCCGCTAATTCTGCAAGGAAATTGATGATGTCTGTAATACTGGCCCCCATGGGATCGCAGTGTTTGCCCACACACCAACGAGACCATCTGTCCCATGCAGATCTATATCGCTTGCATGTCCCAGGGGCCCATGCCTGTGCAATGAACTTTTTAGCCTCTTGCGAAAGTCGACCGTCTTGCCAACGATGCCTGAAATCTTCCAAGCCATGAGGGAAAGATGACCCTGAAAGACTTGGGGGTGATAAAGCCCCGACGGGTCCTGGAGGACCGAGTGAAAGACCGGGAGACGAAGAGGACACTCGCAAGAGAGTTCCAGCAGAGTTGGGAACCACGCCTGAGACCTCCACCAGGGGGTTATTAGAATCACTGTCGCCTCTTGACGGCGAACCTGTGCTGCGACCCGCGGGATAAGAAGAAACGGTGGGAAGCATAACCTTGAAGTGTCCCCCAGTGCTGGAGAAACGCATCTACTGCTGCCGCTCCCGGATCCGGGCGCCAGCTGAAGTATAGGGGAAGATGAGCATTCCATCTGGACGCCAAAAGGTCCACTGAGCAAGGGCCCCAACGAGTCATGATCGCCTGAAAAATCGAATGATGTAGTTGCCAATCGCTGGAATCTGTGAGAAAACGGGAATTCCAGTCCGCCCAAACATTCTGGGCTCCCGGAAGATATTCCGCTGTGACCGAGATTTGGTGTTGAAGGCAAAAATGCCAAAAATCCTTTGCTAGTTCCGCTAAGGCCCTCGATCGCGTCCCCCCTAAACGATTTATGTATTGTACCGCCGATACATTGTCCATCCGTAGTAGCACTACACATGAAACCCTGTCTCTCGTCAGAGACCTGATCGCAAACGATCCCGCCAGGAGCTCCAGACAATTGATATGCATGGTAATCTCCTGCGGGGTCCAGCGTCCCCCAAACGAGATGTCCCCGCATCGAGCCCCCCATCCCTGGCGACTGGCGTCTGATTCTATCACCAGGTCTGGGGCGGTTCCGAAAATGGCCCTGCCATTCCATGCTTCCATGTGGTCCAGCCACCAATGTAATTCCGTCCTTGCCTCCTGAGAAAGGGAGATGAGTTCGGAATACGTCACCCCTCGGCGAAGGTGAAAGGCCTTCAGGCGCTGCAGGGCTCTGTAATGTAGGGGACCTGGAAAAATGGCCTGAATTGAGGAGGAAAGCAGGCCGACCACTCTGGCTAATTGACGTAGCGAAATCATGTCGCGTCAAGGACTTTCCTGAGTTCCTTCTTTATCTTGGATATCTTCGTCGTCGGAAGACTGAGGGATGCCGACCGAGAATCTATGAGAAACCGAGGAAGATTAGTGACTGGGTCGGAGTAAGTTCTGATTTTTGTTGATTGATTACGAAACCCAGATCCTGGAAAAGAGCAATAGTTGTGTTCAGATTGAATAAAAGTTGAGACCTGGATTGGTCCATTAAAAGGATGTCGTCCAGGTAAATGATGAGACGTATGCCTTGCAACAGATCTAGACGCACCATCCAGTCCCCTTGTAGGAGGAGGTCGCGGAGCATATGAATACCCTCCATTTTGAAATGCCTGTAAACAACTCAATCGTTGAATGCACGAAGATTGATAACAGGCCGAAAACCCTTGTCCTTCTTCTCTACTAAGAAGATGTTGCTTACGAAACCTGTGGGGTGAAGGGATGTGAAGGATATGGCGCCCTTGTGAAGAAGATCTTGAACTTCTAAGTCTATGAGCTTGGCGTCTGCTGCCGAAAACACTATTGGCGGTGGCAGAGATCCCTGAATCGGGGAACCCCAGAATTCTATCTGGAACCCTGAAACTGTCTGTAGAATCCATGCATCGGATGTAATGCGCCTCCAACTGTTCTTGAAAAAATGCAATCTCCCTCCGAAATTTCGAGGGGAAAAAGGGATAAGTCTTACCAGAGGGACCTCCTGGGGCATTAGCTGCTCCTCGTGCGATCCTAGAGGTTCTGCCTTTCCCCCTTCCTCTGTTGGGGAAGAAAGTTCCCTGTCTGCCATCACGCTAACCGTTGTTTCGGAAGGACCCGGGGCCTTGCTGGTAAAGATGGCTGGAAGAGCGACCCCTGCCTCGTCCGGCCCCGCCAAAAACCTTCTTGGGGAAAATCTTTTTGATGGATGATTGGGCTTTATCGAGAGCCGAAAAAGTAGCGACGCATTTACCCAACTCTTTTACAAAAGGGTCACCAAATAAATTGCCTTGGGCAACAGCCCCTGCCTCCGAGTTAGACGTGATTGGAGGAACCTCATTGGATACTGGTTACCATGGCGGCGGCTTCATGGAACTTGTAGTTTTTTTGTTTGTTTTGTGCTTAACTTTGAACTTGCTAATTAATTAAAAGTGAAGAAAGATCTGCATAATCCTCGCCTCCGGTCCTGATATAGAATTGACTTATCATGGTCTTCTGACTTCTACGGATTACATTTAATATTAATATATGGGTATCGACCGGTTTCCCACAATTGAAAAAGCATCACTTATTATTACTAAGGTGGGTACCTTGGTGCTTATATGCACATATTCTTTGATTTGGGCCCTTTTTGACGCTTATGACATCATAATGCCAAGAGTTGTTTCATTTATCCCGTTTAGATACTTGGCTACTATAACCTCAAGCATGATGATGCTCACACAACATCAGCGTTTCTTGCTGTAGTAAGGTACTGGAACATTGAGCCCATCCATTTGTATACGCACTATTTGGGCTTTAAGGCTGATGCAGTTTATAACTTTACAGCTAGCATAGTTTTCTGTTTATACGATTATTGCGTATAAATAAGTATAAATATGGAGTTATTTTTGCACTTAATTAGAGTTTTTAAAAAATGACGCTAATTCAGTGCAAACAGAGTATAAATATGCCCCTTAGCGTAAAAACATGACGCTAATCTGGTTAGAGTCATTTATTTTGACTCTAACCTGCCTTACGTCATTTTTTTTACGCTAGCCAACCCTTTGCACCGGCTTGCACCATTCCATAAATATGGTGCCCAGCTGGTGCTAAAAAATGGTGCAAGCTGGTGCAAAACTTTTTGGTGCAAAACTGCGTTAGTGCAGTTTTGCACCAAAAAGTATAAATCAGGCCCATAGGGCCTGATTTATACTTTTTTAGCACCCCACGTGAGTCATTTTTTGACGCAAAAGCGGTGCAAACGTACAAAATTCATTTATATTTTTTAAGATTGCGCCACTTTTGCATCAAAAAATGACACAAATGCGGCGCTAAAAAAGTATAAATCAGGCCCATAGTGTTTAATTCATAAGTTATGAGAAATCCAGTCCTATTATTTTTACTGCATTGTTAATTATTATTTGTAACCTGACTTAATTATCTAAATGAACCAAACTAAGGGTGTGATGACAACTCAAGAAGATGTGAGATGTATGAAAAGGATAAGATGGTACATGGCTATTGAAGGGAGTTTTTCCTTGGGCTGGCGGGCGGTCTTTTGGAGACCACCCACCAGCCCAGGGAAGAACTCATAATACCCTCCGCGGTCTTTTGACCGCGGAGCGGTATTATGGAGGGCTGAATTCTGGCGGGCGGCCTCCGCCGCCCGCCAGAATCAGAATGAGGGCCTATTATGTGTTTTTTTTACTCCTCTATTCCTTCTTTTCTTATGTTCCTTGACATGTTTACAATTGCTGTGATTAAATTACCTAGGATGAAATACTCTGTAAATGATTATATTACATTTTGTCATTTAAAAAAATGTTTTGCAGTACTTTTAAGTTAAAAATGCTCCTTTCACTCTCCCCCAATAGTAATTCCGTTTTCGGGGCGTTACAGTGGAAATAACTTTTGACTCCATCCATGGCTGGTTCACAAAGTTTCAGGATGATTTGAGTAACTTATGGTACCTGACGCTGCATTCCATTTTTTCCTAATTTTTCTGCACACTTTTGAGCTATATGAAGAAATCTGATCGCTCACGTGAATGCTTTCGGTGCAAAGATCGAAGAACATTTTTATGACTGGCAATTCTTGAAGTCAAGAGAAGGAAAGCTGCCTGTGATTAAGTACACTAATGTGGGATTTTTTTAACTAGTTTTCCTTGACATATGACGACCTCTTCCCTTTTAAGATTTATTTTTCATAAATATATGTAAAATATGTTGGTTTGCACTACTACAACTGGAAAGCTAAAAGTTATAGTTTTCCTTCAGATGGTACACAGGCAGTTGCAATAATCCAGTCTGAATTTAATAAATTCCTCCACCAAAGATGTACGCTTAGTGGAGAGTAGGGGCAGCTGAACCACCACCGAGAATTGGTGAAAACTGAAATAGAAGGGCTTCATAGATGTTGAAAAGGGAAGGCGATACCCGAGAGGCTTGTGGGACACCACACACCTGATGCTTCTTGGGAAAGGAAAGGGTCTTTCAGAAGGTTGTGAGAGTGTTGGGAAGCAGAAAGGTTCCCTGCATGGCTCTAGAGTGTGTGCACCCGACCGACTCCATCCCATCAAGTTCTGTAGAGTATTAGTCATGCCCCACTTTAGCAGACACTTCTTCATGCATTTGTTCACTGCAGGCTTTTTTATGATGGGTTGTGACACAGACCAAGGCTCTGGATACACCATATGGCCCCGACACCATGTGGCCCCTCCTTGCTAAGTGTGCCCCGGATTGTAGGGGGCTGGCAGTGGTGGCAGTGATAAGATGTAGCAACAGAAGAGGATCTTTCCCCTTTGTTCAGCTTGGCTGTGTCACTTACTGACCTCTGCCTTATTTTTCAAATTGATTTGCCAGTGCCTTGCAACTGGGTCCTTTACCTGTCCATGACTTTCTGCTTGTTTACTCTTTACTGCTGTGCAAGGAGGATATGTATGAATTGTGTGGTACATGTGACTATAGCCACAGAGGAACCCATTTTTTGTTTCCTGCTTCCAAGTAGTACCTAAGATGAGGGCTGGATGGAGCCCCAGACAGCAATGTGAGTTGTAGAGTTCCTCTAGGTCAACCCAGGGCTACTTTAAGCCAGGGAGACAATGGCCCCTTTAATCTTTATAAAGTTTCACCTTTCACTTCCCGCACCCATTGTTCACTGGAAGTGCTGCACCCATAGATTAAAAAGTCGGTACGTTAAGCAGCCTCTCTTTCTTTTGTTGCCTTTCTATGTGTGTCTCGTGACAGGAGGCTGCCAGCTCCAAATTACGTTCCTATTAGCATCTTACAACAAAGACCCTGGCTGGTAAAGTATGAGTGGAGAATGCAAAAAGAAGCTTCCCAGACCGAGTCTCAGAGCTGACTCTTGGAAGGCTCAAATAATGCCATCAGCTTTGGCATAAAAATGAGTCAGAATCTTCCAGCCAGTGTGCCCGGATTTCTTTACCAGAGTTTGGAGTTTCCACAGCTTCCTACTTTGAGTGAAGGGCATGCTTCAAGGCTTGAGTCCTTACCGCTATGATGAGGGGTAGTCACTTAGGAACTCATTACAACCCTGTCGGTAAAGTCCGCTGACCGCCGTGCCAACGGCCGCCAACATACCATGTCCGTGTGGAAATCCGCTACGGGTATTATGACCCACACTTAGAAATTCTCCACAATACAGACACCCACACAAGTCCGCCACACCAAAGGTCATTGATAAATTGGCGGTACCAAAACCCACACTGTCACGCCAACAGGAATACGCCCACACCATCACGACCCACGAATCAACGCGGCAGTCATTCAACTGCGGTAAACCATTGGCGGTACACACTGCCGCGCTCGAAATACACACACATTTACAAAACACAACAACATTGGACAATTCAAAATACACACACCTGATACACATACACTCACCACACCCACACACCCAATCCAATATAAAACACACGCCCACATTACCCACAACCCCTTACAATGAACTTTTTGGAAGAAGAAGAGAGAGAGAGAAAAGCAAAGACAACACCAGCATCCAGAGGAACACAACACCATCACTCATACACCATCCACGCACAAAACACCACACACCCCAAAACATCACCCCACACATCACATCAACCATCACCTCACACATCACTCACACCACATCATGGCACCTCAAAGACACCCCAGGTTTTCTGAGGAGGAGCTCAGGGTCATGGTGGAGGAAATCATCCGGGTAGAGCCACAGCTATTCGGATCACAGGTGCAGCAAACATCCATTGCCAGGAAGATGGAGATATGGCGGAGAATTGTCGACAGGGTCAACGCAGTGGGACAGCATCCAAGAACTTGGGATGACATCAGGAAGAGGTGGAACGTCCTATGGGGGAAGGTACGTTCCGTGGTATCCAGACACCAGGTAACCATACAGAGGACTGGCAGTGGACCTCCACCTCCTCCACCACAACTAACAACATGGGAGGGCCTCGCAGGAGTAGCAGGAGGACTGGACTCTGGTAAGTCATATCTTTACTATAATATCCCTCCACCCTACCTGCATGCCATCACAAACCTCAACCCCTACCCTCACACCCATCACTCCACCACCTCACATATACCCCACTATCACAAGCCACACCTCACAATACCAAGCCCTGCATGTTACACCAATGCATGGACACCCATCACAGACCTGCATGGACACCCCTCACCAAAGCATGTCCAAGAGAGAGACTCACCCAGGGCACACAATCACCACTCACACAAGGGCCAAGGCGATATTGCAAGCACAGTAGTAGAGGGAAACCCACCCATTGCACAAGATGGCACATACAGATACAATAACAATGCATTTACACCCCAACAGGGTCCCTACACAACGTCACTGGACAGGAGGTGCCAGCCATAGCCAGTCCCCCCACAGAAGAGGCCCACAGTGACGACAGAAGCTCTGCACGCCTGGATCAAGATGACCAGCCCGGCCCATCAGGGACCTCTGGACAGTCGGTTCCCCTGCCACAGTCCCAAACCACCACAGAACCTCCCCCCTCAGGAAACACCACCACAGCACCCACCCAGAGGGCCCATGCCACTGTCCCCAGGACACGTCAATCAGCAGTGTGTCCACCACTACAGGGACCTCAGGCAACCCCACTAACCCAGGACGATCAGGGACCAGGGGTCAGTGGCAGTGGGCACACGGTTCAGGGGACAGAGGCACAGGATAACAGGGAAGCTGGGAGGCCTGCTGTGCGACAGGGGGAGGACAGGCCCAGGGAACCCACTCTCCACAAGGCACTCTCAAACATAATGGGAGCATACCACCATTCCCAGGAGACCATGGGCACGGTACTGGTCAAGTTTCAGGAGACCCAGCGGCTGCAGGAGGGACAATACCTGGGGATCACGGAGGACTTGAAGTCCATTAACACTACCCTGGTCACCATTGCAGGGATGCTGGCAGACATGGCCAACACCATGAGGGAGACAGTGGCATACCACCGGGCCCCTGACACTAGCCCAAACAATGAACAGCCTTCCACGTCCACCTCCGCTAGTGGACAGGAGGTCCCGCCACAGGACCAACAGGCCACCAGCACCCCACCCCCTGCAGAAGGAGAACCACTCCGCATACGGTCCCTGCCATCCAGGCAGAAGACAGAAAACATTGCCAAGACCCCTGCCAGGAAATAAGACTCTCCTGATTGTCACCCTTCTGTCCCACTATGTCACCCTGTCCACCTTGAACTGCCATTGCTCCACTCCCTATGCCCCCTTGGACAATGCACCTGTGATACCAAGAGACTGGACTCTATCCTGGACATTCCTCCACCATCACCCCAGCCCCTTCCACATACCCCTATACACATTAGCCCATAAATAAACACACTTGAATCACAAAACAATCTGGAGTCAGTCTGTACTTTCACAAATGTAGAATTACAACTTCTTCGACAAATATCAATGTTAATGTTCATTTGCACATACCAATATATGACAGTTGTTGGGCAGCAGTAAACATAGCAGAAGGCAGAATGAGGTACCCAGATCTGTGAAATGGAAAGCCAAAGTGAACTGTCAGTGTCCATACACAGAGGTTAAGAGACTGACGTATACAATGAACTACAGTGGTCAGATATGAGATGAGCAGTGCCAGTCTCTTACCTGTGTCTCACTGGAAGTGCTGCATGATGATGTTGTTTCGGTTGTCAGTATCTTCTTCCCCTGCCTCCTCTTCCTCACTGTCCACAGGCTCCACAGCTGCCACAATACCATCATCAGGACCATCCTCCTGAAGAAAAGGCACCTGGCATCGCAAAGCCAGGTTGTGCAACATGCAGCATGCCACGATTATCTGCCGCACCTTCTTCGGTGAGTAGTATAGGGAGCCACCTGTTAGATGGAGGCACCGGAATCTGGCCTTCAGGAGGCCGAAAGTCCACTCAATAATACGCCTAGTTCGCCCATGTGCCTCATTGTAGCATTCCTCTGCCCTTGTCCTGGCATTCCTCACTGGGGTCAGTAGCCATGAGAGGCTGGGGTAACCAGAGTCACCTGCAAATGTCGAGGGAAATCTGTTAGAAACACACTAACCCTTAGGGAGTACTCCATACCCAGACACCTATACATACTGTGTGAGGACCTATTAGCCACATACGGTGCCTCTGGAGTTGGCCCATCACATAAGGGATGCTGCAATTCCTCAAAATGTAAGCGTCATGCTCAGGGCCAGGATACTTGGTATTCACATGGCAGATGTACTGGCCTGCCAAACACACCATCTGCACATTCATAGAATGGTAGCTTTTTCGATTTCTGTACATCTGTTCATTTCTGCATGGGAGGACAAATGCCACATGTGTACCATCAATGGCACCAAATATGTTGGGGATATGTCCCAGCGCATAGAAGTCAGCTTTCACTGTGGGCACGTCCTCCACCTGGGGGAATACAATGTAGCAGCGCATGTGTTTCAGCAGGGCAGACAACACTTGTCAACACATTGGAGAACATTGGCTGAGACATCCCTGATGCCATGGCCACTGTAGTTTGAAAGGAGACACTTGCCAGGAAATGGAGCACTGACTGGACCTGCACCTGTGGGATGGCAGACAGTTCTTGGATTGTGGCACAATCAAGTCTGTAGGCGATAATGATGTGTCTGTCTTCCATTGTCGACAGGTCCACCAGGGGTCTGTACACCGGAGGGTGAAGCCATCTCATCATCTGCCCCAGCGGATGTGCCCTATGGAGGAGAAATGTGAGCAGAGGGTCATGTGCCACATAGGTTGCAGAAGTGTTTTTGCTGCAATGTGAGTAAATCCGTGTGTGGCGTTGTATGTCCGTATTTCTGCCCAAATGTGCTGTGATGCAGTTAGGTGCCATGCCATGTGCCAACCTGAAATGGCGGCTGCCTAACCTGTAAGGAGGGACAAGGGGAAGTGAGGTAACTGGGCTGGTGTTGTGCAGCGTTGCGGTATTCAGCATTGCTTATCATTGGGCCCTATGGGTTCCAGGAGCCAATGATGATGTACGCCGGCAGTGACGGTACGCACCGCCACGTTCGTGACCGCCATTTTCTATCTGTTCACTCACTTGATACCTGACCTTCAACAGGAGAGGACCTACACTGCAAGTGCTGCTGTGACCTGTGTCTGGAAGCGATAATGGCTCGAGTGTCTGGGGAAAGGGCCCCTGCCTTCACTTCGGAGGAGTTGGAGAGACTAGTGGATGGGGTCCTCCCCCAGTACACGCTACTCTACGGTCCTCCAGACAAACAGGTGAGTACACTGTGAGCATGATGCATGAGTCATGAATGTATGGAGTGGTGTGGATGGAAAATACATGTGGGGGTGGGGGCTGAGGCCTGCATGTGAGGATGGTGAGTGTATGTGTGTCAGGACATGGGTGGGAACTGGTGGGCAATGTGTATGACGAACCGGACAGGGGAGTCATTTCCTTTCATCCTATACCTTTCCTGTAGGTCAGCGCCCACCAGAAGAAGGGTATTTGGCGTGTCATCGCCAAGGAAGTGCGTACCCTGGCGGTCTATCAAAGACGGAGCAACCACAGCCGCAAGAGGTGGGAGGACCTGCACCACTGGAGCAAGAAGACGGCGGAGGCCCAGCTGGGGATGGCCTCCCAACCTGGAAGGGGTGCCCGTCGCACCATGACCCCCCTGATGTTCCGGATCCTGGTGGTGGCATATCCGGAGCTGGATGGGCGCTTGAGGGCATCACAGCAGCCACAAGGGGGTGAGTACAGTCTCATTAAGCTGACTCTGCGCGCTTTACAAGGTGTCTGGGTGGGGGATGTGGGCTGTGGGTTCCCCTAGGCCAGGGCGAATTTGGTAGAGTAGGTCCCTTGTTAGGCTGGCTCTGTGGCACTCCAACCCCAATAGTGGTAGTGGGCATCTACAACTAGTGAGCCTCCTGTGGGTTCCAGGTGTGCAGCAAATGGTGTTAGGCATAGTCCCCCATGGGCAGGTGATTTTCCTACTAACTGCTAGTGCATGGCCTAGTGCATAGGGCTGCTCCCTGTGTGTTGTGTCTGCCAACGGTAGTGGTGTTGCTGGCATTGACCATGTGTCTCCTCTGTCTTTCCCCCCTTCTTGTTTTGTCACCCTGTCTTTGTGTGCACTAGCATCATCTGGAGGAGGAGCAGAGGCACCAGAGACGGAGGGAGCTGCATCCCACATGGCCCAGGAGGGTGAATCCACCGATGGTGAGGGCACCTGAGGGACGGAGGGCAAGGGGAGCTCCACGATGGGGACAGGAGGGGTCACCAGCGACAGAGTCTCCTCCTCTGATGGGAGCTCCCTTGCGGTGACGGGCACCTCTGTGCCCACCACAACAACAGGTACAGCCACCACCCCTCCTACCAGCACGGCCCTCCCAGCAGCCCCTCAGCTTGTTTCCCCTGCCCGCTCACCCAGGAGGGGGGGCATCTCCTTCGCCCTAGGCACCTCAGGCCCTGCCCCAGTCAGCCCTGCTGCCCTCAGTGAGGAGGCTATTGACCTCCTGAGATCCCTCACTGTTGGGCAGTCAACCATTTTGAATGCCATCCAGGGTGTTGAGAGGCATTTGCAGCAAACAAATACATATCTGGAGGGCATTCATTCTGGCATGGCGGCCCAACAGAGAGCATTTCAGGCTCTGTCCTCAGCACTGATGGCAGCCATTGTCCCCGTGTCCAGCCTCCCCCCTCCTACTTCCACTATCCAGACCCAATCCCCTCTACCTCAGCCTATCCCAAGCACACCATCAGACCAGCATGCACACACAGCAGCACACAAAAGTGGCTCAGGCAAACATAAGCACTACACATCCCACAGGCCCTCACACAAGCACCATACCCATGCAGACACACCAACATCCACTGCCTCCACTGTGTCCCCCTCCTCCACGTCCTCCACCTCCCTCCCTGTCTCGCCTCCACTCACACCTGCATGCACTACATACTCAGCCACTACCTCCATCACCAGCACGCCCATCACTACACACCACTCACGTGCAATCACCACCCCCACTACCATTCGCACATCCCCTGTGTCCTCTCCCAGTGTGTCTGTAAGCCCTCCTGCCAAAGTACACAACTGCAGGCACACACCCACTCAACAGCCATCCACCTCACAACAGCCTCCAACTTATGCACCTTCACCCAAACTCAGCAGACGTACTCCTCCTCCAACCACTACCTCTTCCTCCACTCCCATCTTCCCGTCCCAGTGTGTCCAAAAACAGTATACCTAGCTAACCTGGAGCTCTTCCCTACACCTCCCCCCGTCCTTCTCCTAGGGCCAGGATGTCTAGATCCCAGGCCAGCAACTCTCTGCATCCGCTGTGGTCCCTGCTACTCCAGTACGGTCAAAGGGGGCACCCGTCAGAGCTGCCAGTGTGCCACTGACGGAAAAGAAGAACCACCCTATTCCACCACCTGCAAAGCTCAAAAAGGGACTGGCTTCAAGCAGGGGACAGTCATACCACTCACTCAGCAAGTCCTCACACAAACACAGAGTGGACAGTGCCAAGGTCCCTGCAGCAGCTGTCAAGATGGGGAAGGGCCACAAGCCAAAGGGCACATCACCTCTGGGCACGATGTCACCTGGGGAGGGGCTGGTGACCACCAAGTCATCAGGGATAGCAGCCACATGCACCCCAGTCACCACCGCCGCTCCGACCGCCACCTGCACCGCCACCTGCACCACCGCTGCCACAACGTCAGTCTGCAGCATCCTCCCCAAGGATCAGCCATCCGAGGCTGCCGGAGACGGTATGGTGTCTCCATCCACCCCAACTGTCACATGCACCACGGCCTGCACTGGCAGCATCTCCGCCGCAGCCACCGCCACCTGCACGACCATCAACACCGACATGTGCACAGCCGATGCCACTCTGTTGGACGTCAGCCCCATCACCAGTGTGCAGCCGTCTGAATCTGCAGGTGACGTCCTGGACCCTGGACACGCCGATTGAGACACCACCTCCAGCACTGACACGAACCAGCGATTGGCAGCCTAAGTCACCGCAGGATGGAGTGTGGGTCTGCATCCATGGAGTATCATGCTACCTGTTCCGGGTACATTACGTGGCTGTGACACACAAGTGAGACGAAGTCAACATTCCACATGCCAGGAGCAGCATCACTGGGCACAAAGCCCCCTCCAGAACCAGTGGAAAAAAGCATCCACTAACACAGTCCTTGGCAGGATGAAGCACTCTGGGCACAAAGCCCCCTCCAGAACCAGTGGAGAAAAGCATCCACTAACACAGTCCTTGGAAGGATGAAGCACTCTGGGCACAAAGCCCCCTCCAGAACCAGTGGAGAAAAGCATCCACTAACAAAGTCCTTGGCATGATGAAGCACTCTGGGCACAAAGCCCCCTCCAGAACCAGTGGAAGACGCCACCCACTTGAGAGACTGTGGCTTTTTACTCCCCAGGACCAAGCAGTGGGCAGTGCACCCACTTGAGAGACTTGAGAGACTGTGGCTTTGCACTCCCCAGGACCAAGCAGTGGGCAGTGCACCCACTTGAGAGACTGTGGCTTGGCACTCCCCAGGGCCAAGCAGTGGGCAGTGCACCCACTTGAGAGACTTGAGAGACTGTGGTTTTGCACTCCCCAGGACCAGGCAGTGGGCATGGAGCCCCCTCGAGGAGCAGTGGCGTTGTACCATCATCAGGCTGAGGTGCTCCCCCTCCCCTTCCCCCTTAGGTGCCTGTTTTTTTTCCGACCTGATGCCCCTGCAGTGTTCTCTCTGTTTTGAGGTAGGTATCATGTGTGGGCTTCGCCCATGCTTTTTGGGACCACTGGTCCACGGACATTTCATGGGACAGTGTACGGCCTTGTGTACTTGCTGTAAATATTTGTGTATACTGATTATTTACTGTTCTCTTGGGCTATCTGATTGTTCGAATATTAGCCTAGTTAAATTTATTTCGTTTGGTCCTTGCGTTCTTCCAGGGGGTGACGGGATGTATCTGTGATGTTATTGGATATGTGTGTGTGTGTGTGTGTGTTGTTGTGGGTGGGGGTGTTGCGTTTTGCATATGTGTGTCACTCTCTTTTCCCTCCTCCCCTCCCCTGTGTGCTAGGTGCAGAACTCACCGTGGTCGTCGCCGCCGCCGTTCGTACTCCTGGTAGGTGAGAAGATACACCAACATTGGTAACACCTGTAATTCGGGCTTCATGGCGTCCTGGTTCCTCGATGAGTATCGAGCAGTGAGTGGTTTCCCGTCTGTGTAATGTTTTTGCGGTGCTTTTGATGGCATTGGTACCGCCCCAGAAAAGCTGGCGGATTGGTGCCTTGTAATAGTGTGGGCGGTACATTGTCTTCCGCCTGTCTGTTGGCGGTGACCGCCATGGTGTTTGTTGCTACCGCCGTGTCGTTCGGAGTGTTAAAGTGGCTGTCTGTGTTGGCGGTTTCCGCCACGGTCGTAATTCCATTTTTTTGATCGGCTGCCTGTTAGCGGTATTACTGCTGCTTTATCACCGACCACCAGGGTTGTAATGAGGGCCTTAATTTGTTTGAGTGATGAGTTTTGTGTTTGGGCCCTACGAAGAACGCAAACTTTAAGATTCAAGAAGCCAAAAGCACTATGTCAGAGATGCAGCCTTCTCAACTGGTTCATGACATTGGTGCTGTTGATGACAACTGTGCACCTGTTAGCTGGGCCATGGCAAAAGCACTTTCCTCCCTCCCTGTGGGCCGTGTGATGTACCTTACCCAGAGGGGTGCTGACTCTCCAGCCAATGAAGACAGTAGGTGATGATCGGACAATAAGATACTGCGCACCCTCCAAAAAGTAGCAAAGGAGTGGAAACAAACCCATGCAAATGTGGAAGAGAAAATCATAGGTTCTGGTCCCAACCAGGTCCAGCACCCAAAGGTTACATGGTGCTCCTAATTCCCCCATGAAGAAAACATTTAAAATTACAAGAACACCAGTATAATGTGTTGTTTCCTAAACTTTTATGTACAGTATTAATTTATGTGGGATAGAGTAAAATACTTGTTTTTAAAAAACAAATCACTGGCTGAACATTTAATTATTAAGTAATTGATGTGTTGAGCTCTGAGTCTTTTACTCTACACCACCTCCCTGAGCAAGCTTTCAACTGCTTGACTTCACTGCCCTGAGAGTCAAGTGCTAATGGGGTTGAGCCACAAGACACGGCGTTCCATAATTATAAAAGCCTGGAGAAATCCAGCGTAACCAAAAGAGATAACCAAGCCTATGATAAGTATTTCTAAGGGCATCATCCCAATAGAGCACTTTTTTTGCCATGTTTAAGCAGGTACTCCAATATGGAGTGCAGTTGTTTGCCCAATACCTTTTAATGGATCTTCACTAAAACCGGAGGGCTGGCGATTGTCCTAAAGTTTGAAAAGATCAATGACTAATACATTGAAGGTAAATTAATACATATTGGAGATATTAACAAATACATTTTGGAATATATAAAACAGTAAGTACAAATAGAAAGGACTGTGCTCTCTTTATACTTTTACTAATAAGATATTGGACATTTTGGGGTGATTTGCAGTAGCATATACGAGTAAGTAAAAGAATATGCCGGCAGTCCTCCTACTTACCTTACTTGTAAATCCTTTTTCGAATCAGCCGCATAATATATGAAACCCTCTTCGAGCTGCAACCAGAACAACTTCTAAACAGAACCCATTTTTTATTTATTTTTAGTAGTAGTAATAAGCAATTTCTTGGTTTGATAAAATCTTACCATGTACAATAAATTACAACTAATGACTGAAACCATAAAACAACGCTGGTATACTTGCAGTGCCACTTATTAAGAATCGAGTATGAGACGATCTTACCCCAGTAAAAATATTACTGATTCAATTATTTCAATCATAATGCATGCACAATATGGAAACATCAATAATAATAAAAACAAATCATCAGAGAAAACATACACGCTAAATCAAGCTAAAATATCAGACTATTTTTTTGTTTCTTCATTTCTGAAAATATATCTTTAATATTTACCTAGTTCAGTTAATTCTGTATAGTCCTGGCCACCTTCAAGTGTTTGAGTACATGACTGGTGATCTCATTACCTTCACCCTCAATAGCACAAAGTCACCACCACCTTACTGAACACAATAGTCAACTTTCGGATCTTACAGTACTACTGATATATCGGGCACAATCCACTGTATTTTTGGCCATAGGATTAGATTTATGGATGAAGATGCCTCCATGTACACCAGCCAGGAATTTACAGCAAGATGTTGTTGGCAGGTGTAAATGGGTGTAATCAAAAGGTCTTGGCCAGCACCAGACCTACAAAGGTAAACTAGCATTATTTGAAAAAAGCGAAGTTGACAATCTGGGAAACTGTCTGATTCCTTCCAGATACCGGGAGCTGTTTAATGTTGCCTTCTGTTCTGGGGCTCCTCCCCTCCCACCGACAATAATGTCACCAGGGGTCTCATTGTGTTTTTGTAGGTGAGGGGCAGTGCCGGATTAAACTCTGTGGAGGCCCTTGGGCAGTTGTTAATTTTACCAACGAACAATTAAAATAAACCAATTTTATTACACAAAACTAAACATTACACTACATAGTTTGCACTGATTTTTTTTACAAGCTGACAGAAGATGAACTTCTAAGAAACAAACTGTTATGTGAATCTGATGTCTATGGTTTATGTACTTTAGGTTGTTAATGGGTACATTACATTAATACAGTATTTTCTCGATAGCGTCTTTAATGTAAAGTTTTTGTTTCTTTGAGTGGATTCATTTTTTCTATCTTTTGGAAACAATTTAGAAAGCTTGATTGTAATTTTATTTCAAGATCAAATCAATATTATTTTGATCAGTTGTCAAGGGGCCCCTAAAAAGAGTGGGGCCCATAGGCTGGTGTCTACTTTGCCTATTTGAAAATCCAGCACTGGTGAGGGGGAAGCAAAGCAGACAGCTGACAAACCAGACACAGTTTATGAAAACAGGGCCACAACCAAGCTGCAATTCATTCCGCTAATTCAGACAAACATCTGGCCTGCAGACAGACGAGAAGGAAGCAGGCGAGATTTGAGAAACAGCCATGTCATCAACTGAGTAAACACTGTGTAAGGGGAGCTAAGATCACACTGTGAGGGTGGGGTGCACAGGAAATATTACCTTTCCTAATATAATTTTAGGTATTGTGCAAGCAAGTTAAGGCTTTATAGATAACTTATTTTTCATAGTGTGTAGACCACTTGAGTTTTCTGTTTCTAGTGAAAACCAGATTGTTGAAACCAGGATGTGGAAACAGATAACTGGGACAATACTACACTTCAGAATTATTTTTATACTACAAACATTTACAATTTGAGACAGCTGGATAAAAAAGTGAGTGATTTGCTCATACTCACAATATTTTTGTCCACATACTGTAGCTGACATTAATATAGCATGGGACTCTTAAATGTAACCATGCTACTATACCACATCTCCTCCACATGGTGAATGTAATTCCATTAATCCTGTTTACGTACATCCTGCTTTAACTGCCTAGTGTCAAAGTCATATTGTTTCCAAAATACTACATAGAGAAGGGTTTGGCTCAGCCTCTACCTCCTGATTACATATTATCTATCTCAATCCCATGCTCCTGATTGAATGGTTTTCCACTTTCTTCTTTTTTCCCTTCTCTGGAGCAATCCTTTTTTTCTATTTTTTTAATCGGAAGACCTATATCCTTTATTTTCTGTTTGCCACTCAATGTGAGCAAACTGCTTGGCTTGCTCCGCCATCCTGCTCCCTTTCCTTGCCACATTATTTTTATACTTTTTATTATGTGATTTGTTGTTTAACTTGTGAGGGCTTGGAAGCTGCACACTGCACCAGGCTGCTAACACCTTGCTGTTGTTTTCTCCCCCTTCTTTGTTTGGCACCCAGGAGATGCAAACAAGTGCCAGGCTGATTGCTGCTCACTATTGCTTCTTCCCTATTTAGGGTCGAGCGCAAAGTGATCTGTCCGTGCTGTAATCTCTCTTTGGGCTTGTAACAAAGCCCACCGCACGCCCATAAGTTTTGTTGGTTTTTGGGCTTCTTTTTTAAAATTCGCTTGCTTTCATTAGTGGAAGACATGCATACCTCATGCCTTTTCTGGTGTTTAGCCCTCCTTGAGTGCACCTGCCAACTACTGAAAACATACGAGGCTCCATGTTTTCCGTATGGTTTCTGGACTACTTTATCTTTTCATTTCCTGCGCAGTGCGATCTCGTTGGGCAGTAGTCGAGCACTTTACATCACATCGACCCTGTTACATGAATAATTGCATTTTTGTTGATAATACGTTTGACTGGGAACAAACTTTTGTTTCACTTATTGTTTTGAATTTATGTGGCAAGAAATGTCCAGTTCGGAATTTACAACACAAATAGCTCTTACTCGAGCAAACATAAGACCCATTGCATTGCAAATGCTTGTTTTAGTTTTCTGTTTCTTTGGAAGGGCACAGCAGCCCTGCTTTGCTACCCGGCCCCTTGCTCCCTTATTTTGGACTTTCTGCGCTTCATTTTTGGTAACTTTATTTACCATTTGGAAATGGCTATCAGTGCATCATGACACGAAAGCATGGAATGCCTGCCATCTTAAAATGCATTTTCTCAAAGAAAATACCATTCCAAAGTGGTTACTGTGGGGTGACGTGACATCACAATGCACACACACACAACCTGAAATACGTTCTTTCAAACAAATTAAAATATCAAGAAAGCTAAAACAAATGCTTTTTTCAATGCAGGAAAGACAATATATTATTTATAGTATAAATATAGTATGTAGTGTCTATGACATTTCACAGACAAAGCAAGCCAAAATAAGGTGGACTGAACTTAAGCCCAACATCAGAACAACAAACAGTCAACAGCAGCAAGATATTATCAAGAAAAAATACAATTTACAGCATTTCAGATACTTCAGAAAATTAAAAGATTTAGGGGAGGTGGGAATATAATAATAATTATTAGCCCAGAGAGAACCACAGTAGATCAATATATTTGATTAGCTGACACCAAAAGTTATCAATGATGAGGAACATTTTATGTGTTACTTAAGAAAGCACAGGACACATGGAGCAAGCTCAAGATTGCAGTTGCATTAATGATCCATAATCACCATTCATTATTAGATTGTTAATCAAGTAATTGAGTCCTGAAGGTATGAAGTTGAAGTTTAGACACACAATTGTTAAGAGTTGCCAGTTTCGAGAGTTCATAGCTGCATAAGGAACACGTTCCAACATGGTTTATCTGTAGGCTGAAAAGACCAAAGAGTTCCACAAATGAAACTGACAGGAATGCCTCAAGACAATACATGGATGAAATTAGAAACGAGCGATGGAGAGCGAGGATGCTTGCCTACCCAAGAAGTGAAGCAGCACTTCTGAGGTAATGCTCATAGAGAATGGACATGTAAATAAATAAATATAAGAAGTGGCATGGCAAGCAAACTACTCGCAGAGAACATGAACACACCATGAGAAGACTGAAATAAGCAATAACAACATAAAGACATAATAACATTAGAACCAGATTTTTGGACGAATCAAGACTAGAGCCTGTTACTGTATTAAGAAGGTAGGGCCAATCTGGGCCAAGAATAATGCATGAAATAATTTTATTGCAGGATAACAGTTTGTGGCTGAGTCCACATAAGTGGTTGTACCACATAGGTTTTGTACAGTTTGTTCAACACATCGTAGGTGATAACATTAACAGTAAAAGACAATAAAGACAATTGCAAATACTCAAGAAAATAAATTAACTGATAGTAATATTTTTCTTCTACACTCGAAGATTTGATAAAAAGCCCTCCATATTGTCCTGTCAAAGAAGCAATAAACATCAAAATGCACAGATTGACACGTTCATATGATAGCGTTTTATACAAATTGAGGCCTAAAGAAAGTGGGATTTAAAGAAAAAAATTAAATATAGATAGCTGTTTTATAAGAAAAAAAACAAATGCATCCACAAAAAAATTGATGAAATTTACTCCATTTATTTTCTGGAATATAGCCAGTGAATTTATGGGAGGGCAAAAAAAATAATTGTAGCAGATACCATGGGGTACGTTATGAGGAGACCGCACTGATACAACATACAAAACAGATATTAATTTGAAGATCAAATACCTAACCATATGCCTGAGTGTGAAAACAATGTAGGGTTATTAACTAAAAATGTTCCAGGTTCGTTAGAAAAATCTAGATTTAATTAAAGACACAGGGATAGCCCTACCCATGACAAAGAGACTGGAATTATAATCATCCAGACCTTCACAGGAGAAGCACATGTTCCTTAGTTAAGAAAAATGTCCTGCAGGGAAAGAGGACAAGCATTTGCAAAGCCAATAAGTATTGGCTTTAAGTGTCCGCACTATTGGCTTTGGCAATGCTTGTTGCTACAGAAATTAAGCAAAGGAAATAGTGCCTTTTAAACTTTGAAGATGGCTGCCATGTTTTGTTGTGTCATCTGATGCTGTATCGCCATGTTGGTGGCCATTTCGAAAGTACTGAAAACAATCTTTTCAATACTTTTCAGAAAGCTGCCAGGTTTCGTCACCATATTGCGTCATGCAATATGACAACCATCTTGAAAATATAGAAGACAATGGGGCATATTTATACTCTGTTTGCGCCGAATGTGCGTCAAAATTTTTGAGGCACAATCGGCGCAAACCCTGCCCCATATTCATACTTTGACGTCCGACCCCGCGGGCGTCAAAATTCCACCATGTGTGTCATTTTTTGGAAGGGGGAACCAGCCTTGCGTTAATTATATGCAAGGTAGGCGTTCCCTTCCAAAAAATGCCTTTAAGGCCTGTGCCCCTTATTTATACTCTGACGTCATTTTGACGCACAGGAGGGGGTGGGCCTTAAAAAACGGCGCACAGCCTGATGTGCGCCGTTTTTTAACGCCTGGGTCAGGGCAGGCGTTAAGGGACCTGTGGGCTTGGAAGGAGCCCAGAGGTGCCCTCCCCTGCCCCCAGGGACACCCCCTGCCACCCTTGCCCACCCCAGGAGGACACCCAAGGATGGAGGGACCCATCCCAGGGAAGTAAAGGTAAGTTCGGGTAAGTATTTTTTTCCGATTTTTTTTGTGGCATAGGGGGGCCTGATTTGGGCCCCCCTACATGCCACTATGCCCAATGACCATGCCCAGGGGACCTATGTCCCCTGGGCATGGTCATTGGGCAAGGGGGCATGACAGGAGTCATGTCAATGGAGGTTGGGCGTAAAAATAAATGGCGCAAATCCGGTTTGAGGCCTGAATTTTGCCTCAGACCTGACGTGCACCATTTTTTGACGCACAATTCCCATTTTCCCATACGCCGGCGCTGCCTGGTGTGAGTAATTTTTTTTGACGCACACCAGTCCGCAGCACCGGCTAATGTCATTCCATTAATAAGGTGCCCGCATGGCGCGTTGGAATGGCGTTAGCCGGCGGTAAGATTTTTGACGCACAACTGCGTTGGCGCAGTTGTGCGTCAAAAAGTATAAATATGGGCCAATGTTTTTCGTACTTTTCAGATGGCCGTTGCGTTGTGTCATGAACCTGCATCATTCAACATGGTGGCTGTACTGAAAGTATACAAAACCGTTTTTGATACTTTCAGAAATTCCAGAATGGTCGGCTCGCCAATATTGGCTTTGTCAATGCCAGTTCATTGAAAAAGCATCCCATATTGGGATAGCCAACATTTGTTGCCGGTATGGAGCAGGAGAGAGGCAGCAGGCGAGGGAGAGAAGGCAGGGGAAGGCAGCAGCAAATGGGGTGAACGGGAGTCAAAGAGTAGCCAGAGGGTAGTCAGGGAATATAAACATTTTAAAAAGTCAAGCCCAAGAGGGCCAGGGAGAGACCTGGGAAGCAAGTGATGAGCTGGAGGGAGAAAATCAAAAGAGAAAGCAACGATTAGGGGGTGGGAGAAGTGAAGGAAAAAAACAGCGTATGACGGAGAAAGTAAGAAAACGCAGACACTCCAATGGAGTGCAAGAAGAAAAAGACTAAGGGCAAGATGTATCAAACGGTTTTACCCATTCTGTGTCTATGGGAAAATGTGTTCGTACATATGGCCCTAAATTAGTTACCTGAATGCAAGCAACGTCAGCAAAGGAAAGATTGAAGTCAACCAATCAGAACAATATGAGAACGAAACGCTCTTTGAAGGGACAAACATATGTACAGGGAAAAAAGCCATTACATCAAGAGGGGGCCCTGAGATTGACACCAAAGTCATCCAATCAGAAGCAAGGAGTGACCCAAATAAATATATGTATCTATTTATCTACATATCTATCTATGTATATATATATAAATATTGTTTATCATGCTATCCCACCATCACCTCCCAGTCTTTTCACAGGTCAAATTGCGAAGAATAACGGCTGCACCATCAAGATCAAATTGCAAAATTCCATTTTATTTCATTCCTCCATAAGGTGCAGACAGGAAAAATGGTGGCGCATTTCGCCCTGAAGCCTCCTACTGGCCATAGAGTTGTACACTACCAGGGTGTATTTATCATGTGAAATACCATCCTCCACCAATTAAAATACTTTTACCACTAGACCGATCATTCTTTCATCGTGTGATCACCTAATAGTCTTTCTTCAGTGGAGGTAAGGTTATTTATCTTGGTTTCTATTTATTACTCTGTTGTATTTGTGTTTGTGATCATTTGTATCTTATTATATATTTCCTTGACTCATCTTTTTCTTCCTTAATTTTATTTGATATAGGATTGATTTTTCCATTTGTCTATTCATCTTAAGTAAAGTACTACAAGTTCACCCTGTCTATCTTCAAACATATTCCCATGTTATCCATTGCCCAAACGTTCTAACTAACTCTAATTAACTCCACATTATTAATGCTTCTATTTATGAGAAGGTGACCATCATGGCTAATTGGACTGTCGAGATTTACCACTTAGTACTACATTTATTGGTAAAGTACCCAATATAAATATATTATTACCTAATATATATATATATATATATATATATATATATATATATATATCTCTGAGAAATGGACCCCATTGAAATGCATTGTAATGAATGGCCTGTTTTGAGGGTCACAAAAAAGAGAACATATAAAGTGTGATAAAATATTTTATTTACAATATAAATCATTTGGTGATGGTACCATATTAATTGTAGAAATTGTGGTGTGTTCTAAGGTGATTTTAGCCTGTGAAAAAGCTTTCTGCTGGGATTTCATGAATCATGTTTGATACAAAACTGTTTTCTCATGATTTTCCCATAGAGGTTATTGAAGGTGCTCCAGAAGCTAAGATGAGAGCATATTTTCTGTAAATTCTATGGCAGTAAGCATTACCCCTTCTTCCTCTCAAGAATTGGTGAAAGGTTGAGAAGGTTTACGCACAAATGGGTGATGATTACTTTGGACCCCGGGGTCCTACAGACAGTGGAAGGGTTCCCCATAGAGTTCCTAGGAACCTCGATCCAGGAAACGCCAACAAAACCAATATTCTTTACACAAGCAGACATGGCTCTGATCGATGCAGAGATGCAGGAGCTCCTAAGGAAAGTAGCGATTTGCAGGTCAGTATTGCACCCTAAAGGTTTCCTGAGCAATCTTTTCTCAGTGGAAAACAATGACAAGGGCTTTCGCTTGGTCATACACTTGGATGCATTCAACGCAGTTTTGCATCAAAATCCTTAGCACCTGCTAGCGCCATTCCATAGTGGCAGCCGGACGCCATTTCTATGAAATGGCGCACACAGGCACTAAGGAATGGCTAGCGTCTAAGAAAAAGACACTAGCCGGGGAGGATAGGCGGTAGGGAATAAGGCACTAGTGGAACAGAAATGAAGCTAGGCTGGTTAGCGGCAATAACTATGCCGCTAACCAGCCTAGCGTCATTTTCTGACGCATTAGCACCCAAATATGACATATCTTAGTAAAGACAAGAGTCATGCCCACCAACCCAATGGCCAGCACAGGGGACCAGTGTCCCCTGGGCAAGGCCATAAGACCCAGTGCAAAGCCCCATGTCAGGGGCCCCCAATGGCACACACAAAAAAAGAAAATATACTTACCAATACTTACCTAGGATGGGGTTCCCCATCCTGTGGTGTCCCTCTGGTGTCATTGGGGGTGTTCCTGGGGCGGGCATCTGTGGGCCCAATCCATGGTGATTGTCCATGGAAATGGGTCCACAGGAACATAATGCCTGGTCTGGCCCAGACGTTAAATAATGGCACTAAGTCAGCTTAGCATCATTATTTGGATCCGCCTACTCTGTGCGCGTCATTTCTGCAATGGAGTATAGATATTGCGGTAGGGGTTAGCATCATATTGTGGACGGGAACGCCTACCTTGCATCTAATTAGCGCAAGGTAGTTTGCTGCATCCACAACATGGCTCTAACTCCCAAAAATTTATGAAAGAAGGGTCTAGCCTCATAATATAAATATGGAGTTAGCGCAGCGCCGTTTTAGCATCACTATTTTTTATGCTAAAACAGCACTAGTAGAGTATAAATATGCACCTAAATGCACAACAACCAAGGTATTTCAGTTGGTACCCAGACACGGGGGCATCGGCAGTGGATGCCTCCTTGCAACACTGGATGTCAGAACAGGCTTGCGCATTCCCTCCTCTTCTGATACCGAGAGTGATGGCGCAAGTTCGTCATCAGGGGGCATCAGTTGTTCTGCAAGCCCCTCTGTGGAAATCATAAGAGTGGTTCCCTGCACTTCTGGAACTGTCCTGGGACACCCCGATCATGATCCCAACATCTCCTCGGGTGCTCCAGGACCCGGGGCCAACCTCTGGTTCTGAATCTCATGGCGTGGAGAATTTCAAATGTAGATGGGAAGACGTCAGACTTTCAAAGGAGGCTGAAGAATTCTTCCAGCAGGCATGGGCCCCTGGGTCAAGTAAGACATAACAATCAGCCTGGGCTAAATGGGTTTGTTGGTGTGTGGAGAGACACCTGGATCCCTTGGGGGCAGAGATTACATATATGTTACATTTTGTGGCTGATCTTATTTCACCGTGAACTCTTTCAGGTCAGCTATATCTGCAGGACATCCACCTTTCAGAATACACCTATAGGGGTACATCCTTGAGTAGGTAAACTGCTTAAAGGCATCAAGATGTCCACACCTCCTGAACCAAGATATTCTGGCCTATGAGATGTGAACATAATTTTATATTTTCGGTCATCTTGGCATGATAACCAATACCTCTCTAGGAGGGAGATCTCAGCTAAACTAGCTATTCTGCTGTGCCTCATTTCTTGCAAAAGGGTCTCAGATGTTAGGGCTCTGGACATTACAGCTAGGGTGTTCACACCAGAAAGAGTTACCTTTATCCATTCTAGGAGGACCAAATGCAATACCAGGTCAGTAACATACCCTTTGAGGACTCTCCTAAGCAGTATGTGGTTGGATGCCTTAAGGAATACGAGGAAAGGATAGCAGAATTCAGGCTTTTGGGGGAAAGACAGCTGCTCATTTCCATTAAGACACCATTTAAGCATTTAAGGCAGTTTCGTCCTCCTCCATTGCAAGGTGGGTAAGGTGGATCATAGTAGAAGCAGGAATCAATGTCCAGGTTTGTAGGGCTCATTCCTCAAGAGGTGTGATGGCTTCTAAAGCCATACAGGTAGGTGGTAGATTGAAAGATATCATGAATGCAGCTGACTGGTCATCTGAATCTACCTTTAAAAGGTTTTATTTCAAACCCATTTACGAGGCAGCTGCTTTGGTAGTGAGTAAGCTTTGAACACACATAATTCTTGCCTCTGGTCCTGCCATAGAATGAGAAATTTCCTAGCTGTTGAGAAGGAAAGTTTAAATTCTATGAAGGACACAGAGGCAAGGATTATCCCTCCTGACACCTTAGAGATGCGTCACCACTCTTCTCGACAACAATAAGTAAGTGTAGTTACTAAGAGGTAGTATTGTTTTTTTTTTTTTACATATATATGATTGATATAAAGGTATGTTGCTAATATCTTCAACTGATAGATGGACAATATGAGACTTTTGCAATGTCATGTTTCGGTTGGAAGGTGGTCTTACTTTACAAATTATTTTTTCACAAGGTAATTTGCTACACATGTTTCTCATGTATGATACAAGTAGGAGAATGGACTCAACAAAAATATATTCTCTCCATAGGATCTGATTCCATGGTGGATTGATGGTGCTTGAACTTAACCTCCCACAGTGAAGTGGAGGAAGAACTTGGGGAGCAGTTAATATATATAGACTGTCGGACTGTTCCAGGTTTGGATATTGGTTGTCATGAATACCGTTATTTTGAACTATCGGATATGTTGTGTTCTGATAACCTGTGAATTTTCTGTTAAATAAAAGTGAAGAAAGAAATACATAATCCTCGCATCTGTGTCCTTAATAGAATTGAAACTTTCCTTCTCGATAGCTTGGAAATTTCTCATTCACACTATCTTTCTCAGCCATATGAGAATGAAGGCTGACATTCTCAGTAAGACATGTACTTCCAACAGGAACAGCCTGTCATTTGAATCTCTTGTGTTCTTCTGCAGCCTCCCAGAGAGTTCTAAAGAACAACTAGAGCACTAAAAGTCTATCTTATGAAAAAGTGTGGCACACCTGAAGCCATCTTGATTGAATCAGACTGGTAAAATGTAAAACATTAAACATTTAGGGGCATATTTACAAGCCCTTAGCACCACCTTGTGCTGTTCTAGCATAATTTGTTTACGCTAAGACGGCATTAAGGAGGCCTTTCTCCTGCAGCGTGTTTAGAAAGTGCTGCAATGCTTGCATTGCGTCACTTTATAAACCCTTGCGCCACATTATGCCTTCGTCAGGCCTATTGTATGCAAGGGGGGAGTTCCGACGCAGGGAGGCCCGAAAAAACGGTGCAGTGAAATTTACAACATTTCACTGTACCATTTTTTTCTGTCAGTTTTTATGCCTGCTCAGAGCAGGCGTTAAAATGACGCACCCATTTTAATCAATGGGCCTCTCTGAGCTTTGCTGCACTAGTGTCAACATTTTTGAAGCTAGTGAAGCAAAGCGCCACAATAGCATCAAAAATGTTGACGCTATTGTCCTAACGACTGCCATGGTGTGCCATATTGTAAATACAACACAACCATGGTGTTGTTAGATGGGGCAGGGGCGACGCAAGAAAAGTGGCTCATCTGAACCTATGTGCCATTTTCTTGTCAATATGCCCCTTAATTTAGAAAGAAACAAAATGGGTGGAGGGGTTTATTTTGTCATAGAAATTAAGGTTACTGCTGCAGAAAGAAAAATTAGGACACGTTTTAAGTGAGTTCTCAAATATCTTTCTCTTCTATTTAATTGAAACATTCTGACATGCAGACTGAAACATGAAGCAGCAGATTGCCAGTTAACTCCCTGGTGATCAACAGCTTTTCTACAATGTTCTAATGAGCAACTAGAGTGCTAACATTCTGAATTTATGCCAAAAGTGTGGCACAATAGAACTCCATCTCGATGGAATTGAAGTGGAAAACTGAAAACATTTTCTACTGAAGATACTGCAGTAAATGAGGTAATTAGGGAGCTACATAACAGAAAAGTCTCCCAAGATGGCCACCAGAGATAAAAAAAAGAAAATGTAGCCCAAGTATAGCTCAATGACAGAAGTGTGTAAAACACTTTTTTTTGCAGTTTTATAAAGCACAGGCTTGACCCGAAAGGTACTGGAGTGATTTGCATAAACATCAGTTACATTACACAAGGAAACATTCATTTTGGTTTCAGGCACGGGGTGATTAGGTGATTTACCCAAAATCACAAGATGTCGAGCTAACGCCAAAACTCAAACCTGGTTCCTCAGTTGCAAAGTATGTAGCACTGGCCGTAACGCCATACCCTCTCACCTAAGTGTAACAGATAATCACATGAACAACTGGATTAAAAAACATTAAGATAGCAAATAATTTAAACGTGCTTTGTTGCTATTTAAGAACTCAGAAAATAGGTCCTCATTTTAGTTTTTTTAAACACTAACCATAATTTCTATGAGACTAAGCCCTTCTCATTTTTATAATTTCTAGAGGAAATGCTTTAGGTATTACAGTTTGGATCACATCAAGATAACATCAGGTGAACCACACATTTGTAATAAATTTAGAACGTTAGCAATCTAGTTGTTCATTAGGATGGGAGTGGACAGAGGGGACATGTGCATGGATGTTGTGGAGGTGTCTGCTAGTGAGGTGTGTGTGTGTGCTGCTTGGTGTGTTGGTGCTGGTGGTGGATGTTGATGTAGTGCATGCAGGTGTGAGTGTAGACGTGACTGGGAGGGAGGTGGCGGAGGAGGAGGGGGAGTCAGTGGAGGCAGTGGATGTTGTCATGTCTGCAACTGTATGGTGCTTGTGTGCGTGCTTGTGGGATGAAGTGTGGTGCTTGTGTTTGCCTGTGCCACTCTTGGGTGTTGTCTTGTGTGCATGCTCATCTGTATGTGTGCCTGGGATGGGTTGGGGTTGGAGAGAATGGGACTCGGAAGTGGTAGTTGGAGGGGGGACGGTAGAAACAGGGACAATGGCTGCCATCAGAGAGGAGGCCAGAGCCTGAATCGATCTCTGTTGGGCTGCCAATCCAACGTGAAGGCCCTCCAGGAATGCATTGCATTGCTACATCTGTGATGCCAGCCCCTGGATGGCATTCACAATGGTTGATTGCCCTACAGAGATGTAACTCAGGAGGTCAATAGCCTCCTCACTCAGGGCAGCAGGGCTGACTGGGGCAGGGCCTGAGGTGCCTGGGGCAAAGGAGATGCCCACCCTCCTGGTTGAGTGGGCACGGGCAACTCGCTGAGGGGCTACTCGGAGGGCGGTGCTGGTACGAGGGTGGCGGATGTACCTGCAGCTGGGGTGGTCACAGCGGTGTCCATCACCACCAGGGAGCTTCCATCGGAGGAGGTTTTTGAGTCTGTGTTGTCACCTCCTGTCTCTGCCGTGCTGCTCCCCTCGCCTTCCGTCCCACTGGTTCCCTTGGCGTCGGTGGACTCTGCCTCCTGGGTCCTGTGGGATGCAGCTCCCTCTGTCACCGGTGCCCCTGCAACTCCGCCGGATGATGCTAATGCATACAAGGACAGGATGACAGAACAAAAAAGGGGGGGAGAGAGACAAAGGAAACACTGGGTCAATTACTGCACAAACACCCCAGTTGGCATACACAGCGCCGTCACACACAGGGAATAGGCTTAAGCACCATGCATTGAACTGCCAGTGACATGGCTAGGTGCTAAGGCAAGATGAGGGTCACACACCGCCAACTGCATCCCTCCTGGGACCCAAGATGCCCTGCCTGAAATGGACTGCTAACAAGCTAGGTTACCTGTATTTGATATAAACCCATTACCCTAGAGATGACCTACACTGCAATATCTGGCCTGGCCTTAGGGGCACCCACTAACTCACATCCACCACCAGGATCCCACCCCACCTGCCAAAATTTGTAAGGATACCCACTGTACTCACCCCCTTGTGGCTGCTGTGATTCCCTCAAGCGCCCATCCAGCTCAGAGTTGGCCACCGCCAGTATGCGGGCCATCAGGGGGGTCAGGTTCCGACGGGCACCCCTTCCTTGTAGGGAGGCCATCCCCAGCTGGGCCTCCGCGGTCTTCCGTGCTCAGCATCTCAGGTCCTCCCATATCGACATAAACTGCGTCACAGATTAGATTGGCACATACCTCGCCATTAACACTGTCCTATTACATAAGTGCACCAAGTAGACTGCAGTTGTGGTTCTACAGGGAGTGCAGAATTATTAGGCAAGTTGTATTTTTGAGGATTAATTTTATTATTGAACAACAACCATGTTCTCAATGAACCCAAAAAACTCATTAATATCAAAGCTGAATATTTTTGGAAGTAGTTTTTAGTTTGTTTTTAGTTTTAGCTATGTTAGGGGGATATCTGTGTGTGCAGGTGACTATTACTGTGCATAATTATTAGGCAACTTAACAAAAAACAAATATATACCCATTTCAATTATTTATTACCAGTGAAACCAATATAACATCTCAACATTCACAAATATACATTTCTGACATTCAAAAACAAAACAAAAACAAATCAGTGACCAATATAGCCACCTTTCTTTGCAAGGACACTCAAAAGCCTGCCATCCATGGATTCTGTCAGTGTTTTGATCTGTTCACCATCAACATTGCGTGCAGCAGCAACCACAGCCTCCCAGACACTGTTCAGAGAGGTGTACTGTTTTCCCTCCTTGTAAATCTCACATTTGATGATGGACCACAGGTTCTCAATGGGGTTCAGATCAGGTGAACAAGGAGGCCATGTCATTAGATTTCCTTCTTTTATACCCTTTCTTGCCAGCCACGCTGTGGAGTACTTGGACGCGTGTGATGCAGCATTGCCCTGCATGAAAATCATGTTTTTCTTGAAGGATGCAGACTTCTTCCTGTACCACTGCTTGAAGAAGGTGTCTTCCAGGAACTGGCAGTAGGACTAGGAGTTGAGCTTGACTCCATCCTCAACCCGAAAAGGCCCCACAAGCTCATCTTTGATGATACCAGCCCAAACCAGTACTCCACCTCCACCTTGCTGGCGTCTGAGTCGGACTGGAGCTCTCTGCCCTTTACCAATCCAGCCACGGGCCCATCCATCTGGCCCATCAAGACTCACTCTCATTTCATCAGTCCATAAAACCTTAGAAAAATCAGTCTTGAGATATTTCTTGGCCCAGTCTTGACGTTTCAGCTTGTGTGTCTTGTTCAGTGGTGGTCGTCTTTCAGCCTTTCTTACCTTGGCCATGTCTCTGAGTATTGCACACCTTGTGCTTTTGGGCACTCCAGTGATGTTGCAGCTCTGAAATATGGCCAAACTGGTGGCAAGTGGCATCGTGGCAGCTGCACGCTTGACTTTTCTCAGTTCATGGGCAGTTATTTTGCGCCTTGGTTTTTCCACACGCTTCTTGCGACCCTGTTGACTATTTTGAATGAAACGCTTGATTGTTCGATGATCACGCTTCAGAAGCTTTGCAATTTTAAGGGTGCTGCATCCCTCTGCAAGATATCTCACTATTTTTGACTTTTCTGAGCCTGTCAAGTCCTTCTTTTGACCCATTTTGCCAAAGGAAAGGAAGTTGCCTAATAATTATGCACACCTGATATAGGGTGTTGATGTCATTAGACCACACCCCTTCTCATTACAGAGATGCACATCACCTAATATGCTTAATTGGTAGTAGGCTTTCGAGCCTATACAGCTTGGAGTAAGACAACATGCATAAAGAGGATGATGTGGTCAAAATACTCATTTGCCTAATAATTCTGCCTGTATTGTTCCAATTGTGACAGCCTACGCACTCTTGTGTCCCTTAGATACCTACTGCTGCAGATGAATAGGAGGTGGAGACATAACCCTGTGTACAGACCCCTTGTGGACTTAGCTACACTGGGGGACAGGCACATTATACTCACCTATAGACTGCACAGAGCGTTGTGCCCAATTGGAGCCAGACCTGATCTCATCCATCCGTCATCCAACTGGGATCCCCCCTCTTGTGCAAGTGCTCTCAGTGCTCCATTTCTTGGCACCTGGTTCTTTCCAAGTGACAGTGGGCCTAGCATCAGGAATGTCACAGCCAATGTTCTCCATCGTGCTGGCAAGAGTGTTGTCTGCCCTAGTAAAACACATGTGCAGCTACATTTGCTTCCCCCAGGTGGAAGCATTGGCCATTGTGAAGGCCGGATTCTATGGAATGGGACATATCCCCAATATTATTGGGGCGATTGACGGTACACATATTGCGTTTGCCCTCCCCCCCCTCCCACCAGGATGAACAGGTGTTCAGGAACCGAAAGGGTTTCCACTCACTGAATGTGCAGATGGTGTGCCTGGCAGACCAGTACATCCCCCACATCAATGCTAAGTATCCTGGGTCAGTGCATGATGCCTTTGTTCTGAGGAATAGCAGCATCCCAAATGTGATGGCCCAACTACAGAGGCACAGAGTGTGGCTACTAGGTGAGCCTTGGTCCCCACCCACTGTATGTTAGTGTATGCCTTCTGGTGTTAACTCCATAGGATTGTGTGAGGCTAAATGTTGTCCCTCAATACTTGCAGGTGACTCTAGCTACCCAAACCTATTGTGGCTGCTAACCCCTGTGAGGAATGCCAGAACAAGGGCTGAGGAACGGTATAATGAGGCAGATGGGTGAACCAGACGGGTCATCGAGAGGACCTTCGGCCTCCTGAAGGCCAGGTTCAGGTGCATCCATCTGACAGGTGGATCCATGTGCTACTCACACGAGAAGGTCTGCCAGATAGTAGTGACATGCTGCACAATCTGGTCCTCAGACGCCATATACCTTTTCTGCAGGAGGAGTGGGGATGCCCCTGTGGCAGCAGTAGACCCTGAGGACAGTGAGGATGAAGAGGCTGAGGATGAGGATGAGGACAACAGAACATCAGTTATTGTTAGTACTTCCTACGACACACAGGTGAGACAGTGCAACTGCACATTCCTATGACTATTGGTGTATTCTGTGTGGCTGTAGCATGATGGCATTAACTTTCTTTGCATCTCAACTTACTGTCGCCTATGGTTTGTCATTTTACGGATTTTGGTGATATAACAACTGTGTACTGATTTGCTGACTACAGACAGCTACAGGTCATTATTTCTGTGCACTCACAGTGTACAGTTCAATTGCACAAGATGTGACTGTTTCCATAAATACACATTTTCAATCCATAAAATACCAGTAGTCAAGTTGTGTTCAAGGGTGTTTATTGTAGTGCTAAGAAATTAAGGGGAAAGTGCAATGGAATGGGGTGATGATGGAGGACAGTCCAGGGTATTGTTCCAGTCTGTTTGTAGCACAGGTACAGTGTCCAAGGGGCCATAGGAAGGGGAGCAATGACAGTTCAAAATGGACAAGGTGACTGAGTGGGACACAAGGGGGACAATCAGGAGAGTCTCATTTCCTGGCGGGGGTCTTGGCAAGTGTCTCTGGCTTCTGTCTGGGTTGCAGGGAATGTTTGCAGAGTGGTTCACCTTCTGCAGGGGGAGGGGTGCTGGTGGCCTGTGGGTCCTGTGGCGGGGCCTCCTGCCCAGTAGCTGCAGCGGAAGTGGAGGTCTGGTCAATGGACTGGTTTGTGATAGGGCCCGCTGGTGTGCTGTTGCCTCCCTCATGATGTTGCCCATGTCTGCCAGCACCCCTGCTATGGAGATCAGGGTGGTGTTATAAGTCCTCCCTGGTCCCCTGATACTGTCCCACCTTCAGCCACCTGTTCTCCTGCACGTTGTCACAGATCTGGTCCATCGTGTCCTGGGAATGTTGGTAGGCTCCCAGCATCTCAGAGAGTGCCTCCTGGAGAGTCGGGTCCCTGGTCCTGTCCTCCCCCTGGTGCACAGCAGGCCTCCCAGTGTCCCTGTTGACCTGTGCCTCTGTCCCTCAAATGGTGTGCCCACTGACCCCAGGTCCTTGATTGTCTTGGGTATGAGGTGTGGCCTGGGGTCCCTGTACAGGTGAGCACACTGCTGGTTGACGTGTCCTGGGGACAGAGGTGTGGGTACGCTGGGTGGGTGCTGTGGTGTTGGATACTGAAGGGGGAGGCTCTGTGGTGGACTGTGAGCGGGCTTGGGTGACCAGCTGTCCAGTGGTCCCTGATGGGCCAGATAGGTCATCCAGATCATGAAGTCCAGAGTTACTGTCATCACTGTGGGCATCTTCTGTTGGGGGGCGGATAGTCATGGCACCTCCTCTCCACTGTCATTGGCTGGGGCCCCTGTGGGGATGTAAGTGATGTATTATGCTTCATGTGTGTGACATATTGTACATCCCTGGCTTCCCCTCTATAGTTGGTGTTGCTCTGCCAACTTTTGCTTGTGAATGGTGATTTATTGTGGGACTGTTAGTTTCCCTATGCTGTGCATGCTTTGGTGATGGGGGTCCATGCAGGGCTGGGAGGGCTGTCCATGCATTGGTATAGCATGCAGGGCTTGGCATTGTGGTTGGTCAAATGTGTAGGTGCAGTATGTGGGACTGAGTGGAGTGATGGGAGTGAGGGTGTGAGATGACATGCAGGTATGGGAGGTGATAAGTGTTAAATGTTGACTTACCAGTGTCCAGTCCTCCGGCTACTCGAGTGAGTCCCTCAGGATGCAGTAATGCCAAGACTTGCTCCTCCCATGCTGTGATCTGTGGGGAAGGAGGTGAGGGTCCACCACCAGTCCGCTGTATGGCGAGCTGGTGCCTTGCTGCTTTGGAACGTACCTTCCCCATAGGTCGTTCCACCTCTTCCTGATGTCGTCCCTTGTGCTGTCCCACGGCATTCACCCTGTCCACGATTCTCTGCCATAGCTCCAACTTCCTTGCAATGGATATCTGCTGTACCTGTGCTCCAAACAGCTGTGGCTCTACCCTGACAATTTCCTCCACCATGACCCTTAACTCCTCATCAGTGAAACGGGGATGCCTTTGTGGGGACATGGGTGTTGTGTGGTGTGTGTTGATGAGAGTGTGTTGAGTAATGTGGTGGGGTGTGTGATGTGGGGTGCGTGAGGGATGTATGGGTGTAAGTGGTGTGTGTCTAATTGTGGCAGTGGTCTTGGTGGCAGTCTCGTGGCAATGATCTGTATTCATAAAGGGTTGTGGGTAATGTGGGTGGGTGTTTTATAGTGGTGTGGGTGTGGTGTGTAAATGAATGTCAGGTGTGTGTTTTTCGTATTGGCCAATGTAG
This sequence comes from Pleurodeles waltl, assembly GCF_031143425.1. Lineage (NCBI taxonomy): Eukaryota > Metazoa > Chordata > Amphibia > Caudata > Salamandridae > Pleurodeles > Pleurodeles waltl. Next base: position 136,631,521 of record NC_090445.1, on the reverse strand, counting down.
TGTTGTTTTGTAGGTGGGTGTCCATTCTAAGCGCAGCGGTATGTGTGCCAATGGTTTACCGCCAATGAATGTCCACCGTGGTGATTCGTGGGTCATAATGTGATGGGAGTTGTTTTGTTGGTGTAACGGTATTGGTGTTGGGACCGCCACTTTAGCACTGACCTTTGGGCTGGCGGATTTGTGTATGTGGCAGTATTCTGTCGGATTGGTGTGTGTGTGTGGCATAATATGGCGAACTGATATTCGCCACTGCGGCGGCATGTTGGCGGCCGTCACCGTGGCGGTAAGCGGCATTTACCGCAAATGTAATATTGAGGGCCAATATGTCTTGCCAACAGAGAGCTAAAGCTATCTGTAGCCAAGACCTAAAGATGGAAGATGCAAAATACAGTTTAAAAAAAAAAGTCCTGCAAGGAAAGGGAAAATAGGGCAGATAAAAGCAACTTGCGCGCATAAGTGCTATTGGCTATGTGTCGCCTCCCTTATGGGGTGCAGGGAGAGGCAGCGCTCGGGAACAGTGGGTTACTAAGGTACCCTTATACCGTTCACGTAGGACAGGTGGCTCTGGTTGTCGCCTGCACGGTTGGGGGTTTATGAGTGTGTGGGAGAAGGATTTTTTGGCACACGACACTTCATCTTGCAAGTTCATAGCAGGACAAACTCATGGGAACAATGGTGGTCGAAGGACTGGTATAGTGGCTTGAAGCAAAATATTAGGTTCACTCAAGTACGACTCCAATCGACTTGTGTTCAGTCCCCACACCCTCATGAAGAGCACAATGCAAAGATGATTGTGTCTTTGGGGCTGCGTCGGTTGTGCAGAAGTGTTTATTGGACAGCAGTCAAGCCCGGAAAGACCTGTCAGAGTTTCCACTGGGTCTCAGACATGTCTGTGCAGAGGGGAGGGTGGGAACCCAAGGGGGTCTGGAAACCTTCAATGTCACTTTACCCGGCGGCGCTGCTTCTATTTTGGGCAACGAGTGCAATACAAGTATACGGGGACTACTGTACGACCTGGGACCGTCCCCACAGAGAGTTGCCATCCTACGTCCGGCTGTTCGATACCCATACACTATATAATCAAAGTGGAATCGCGAACGGAGGTATCGCGAGAATTAACACAGGTGGTGCATAAACGAGCACCAATCGGGTTTAGCGCGCCAATCAGAAAGTTGTGATACCTAAACACAAAACATGAGCAAGTTAATCAAAGACGAATCTCCTCTCCTGCCCTATGCTCCACAGAGAACAGCAAGCCGAAAACAAAACTCAAATACACGGTGTCAGCTACAAACGTCCCACCTTCCTTTAGAGAACAGCAAACCGTAAGCCCAAAACTCACTCAGAATGAATGCACAGCCCATCCACACCACTGTCAGATTACTACGAAAGCACCCCATCAAACACAACAAACCTGCACTGCCTGCTAAGAGATTAAAGGCAAGCACACCAACTCTCTTTTCTTAGGGCCTTACCCCACAATTTAACACTGCAACAGTGTGTTGCAGTGATGCGTAATGCTACTTAACTAACATTGCCCCTTCTAACTCCCAGGGTAAAGTAGATTGAGTAAAACATATACATTGCTGCGTTCTAGAGAAAACAAACCTACATGTACAAACTTCTTATGATATATTGTGTGCCCTACTTACATCCCAAAAGTTGCCTGCAGTTTCTGGATGGGTTGGCTTCTATCACGGAGAGATACAGGCATGGAGGGAGTGTTTGATCATTTCTGCAACTTTTGCCCATCCGCCTGATCCGGATGAGAATTCAGGCCAATCAGAGGCCATATTACAAACAGGGCCGTGGAGGCGGAACGGCCATGTGCATCTGTCTTCTGTGTCCCTTGTGCACTGAAGTATTAATAGTGGCCCCATGCTAATGAAGGAAACACTATGTCTATGAACCCATGCCTTATAATGGTCACAGGTGGAGAGGCAAAGAGGCTGTCAGGAAGTCCACTGACTGATCGCCACAAAAAGGTGGTGCATGCTCTGTGCACCCCTGAGTGTGACCCCAGCACAGGGAGAAAAGGGTTCCAGTGGACTCTCCAGGCATCCCTCACTGACTAATGGCACCTTCCTGCAGGGGAATCTCTGCCCCCTCTTTAGAGTGCAGACAGATGCAGGCTACACAGTCAAAGACAGAGCGCCTGGTTCAAACAGCCGCTCATTCGTGTCGCCCTTAAGGCATTTGGAGGATGCCCTTGGGGCATCACATTACTTGTAATAGGGTGCAATGTCTGTTTGTGCCCAGTGCCCCTGATTAATGGTGCGCCGTTGCACAAACAGGGACAGTGCACCCGTTATATTATGTAATCTAGACACAGAAGGCCAGTTTGCAAAAGTTTTCCAATCCCTCCTTTCTTATGGGCGAGCACAAAGTGCTCCGTCCATTCTGTTATCTCTCTTTGGGTTTGAAACCACGCCCATGCCACGTCGTTGGTTCGTGGGCTTGCCTTTTAAAATCCACTTGCTTTCATTTGTGAAAGGCATGCATACGTCATGCGTTTTCCAGTGTTTAGCCCACCTACACAGCACCGGTGAAGTACCAAAAACATACGTGGCTCGATGCTTTCAGCCTGGAGTCTGGACTACTTTATCTGTTTATTTTCCACGCAGCGCGATCGCGCTGCATTTTACATAGCGCGAGCGCACTGTGTTTATTTTGGCTTTAGAACGCTAATAGCTCTAACTCGAACAAATGCGAGATCCGTTGCATTGACAATGCTTGTTCTGATTTCTTTAAACTTATTTTCTTTGCACAAAATGCATAAATCCATACCAGTTCATCCAGCTCCACAGGGTTTGGCACTGGAGCTGACATCTGTCACTCCAGCAGGCCTCTTGAGCCCTGATTGAGTCTTAGACAACCCTACACCAAGGAGCTTGGAGACTCTAGTTAACTCATATTGACATGGGTTTGTGCTATATTTCAATGTTGATCTATGCCTAGAAGCCTATCTCCAGAGACTGGCCACCATACAGGAACATCAGAAAAGTTCAACAGAGCAGTGTCCCAGGTAGAAAGGCAGGGCTGAAGCAGAGCCAGCCACATGCCACACATCTGATTTTGCACCAGACGTACCCACCTTTCAGGGGTACCAGTCTATAGATAATGCTCCTGCTAGACTTACCAGCCATTGGATGACTTATTTGGGCCCAATGAATCCATTGGTACAAGTGAGGACGTAGACCATTGTTCTCCCAGCTCCATTGCTCACGCATACTATAAACATGCCAAAGATACAGGGCCCAGGTGAAGATATGAGAAACAAATTGCTGTTTGAGGCACAACTATTCCTAGTTGAGCAGTCTACATAGAAGAATAGGTCATGGTGATACTGGCAGCCTTATCAGTGATGCTTTGTAGTCTCGTCCCTGCTGCTGAATCATGTTTGTAGACTCATATGGCTGAGAACGCAGGTGTCGAGCATGAGGGACCTTCCCATTTCTATTTCCAGCTCTGTTGGGAAGCTTTCCTTTCCCTCAGTGCCAAAAACATCTGAGTTTCCCAGAACGTGGTGGATTACTTTTGATTTTTCACTTGGCTGGCCTTACGTTTTCCTGGAATAGACGTGGTGATGATAATAGTGTGGTACATATTTGCCATAGTTGGGCGTTGAGTGCTGCAGATTAATTAACCAACTGTGCCCTCGACAGTAGAATAGAAGTGCATCACATCGCAAGAACTGACCTGCTCTCCAGCTGGCAGTGTGCCCAGGCAGCAGTGGTAAGCCACCGAGTGTATCTGAGAGAAGTTGGGAGGATTCCACTCTATATAACCAAAATAATGTTGATATTCCTCTGCAAAGGTTTATCCATTTCTGTGCTTTCTGTCAGGATGCACTCACCTTTGTACTCTGAATCCAACGGAAGTGATTTAGAGAGAATCAGGACTTCTCCACTCAGACTGTCACTTCTGTTATTCAAAGCTATCTGCAGGATCATTGGATATCTACATGACAAGGAGACATCTAAAGTAACTCGTCATAGAAAGTTTAGGCTTAACTATTATAGTGAATGGATAAACCTTAGCAACAGATCTGTGTAACCAACTCTATGTAGTTTGATGCCGAACTTGTAATTTCTCATAACTAAACACACAAAGAATTAGTACCTTAGATAAGCATTTTTAGCATTTCTCCCTACTACTTGAATAACCACCTCATGCTTTGATACTATGCCCGCTCATGTTAAAAATTAGTTATAGTTTCTACTTGAGTCCTATAGTACTGCAAGGTAACCAACAATGTTTATATTTTGTTTTTCTGTAGCCCTAGCAATTTATATATGCATCCTAGAAATCCGATTCTCCATGTGTCGCTTTCATTTATGTACATGCATAACATAGTCCAGACTAAGAATACTTCCTGTACCTTCTCAGGCTAACCTTTAGTTAAAATGTAAAATGTCCAATGCTTAAAAGAGCTCATGTGGCTGTTCAAAAAATAGTTCAAAGTTAATTGTCATCAACTACACACCTTTCTGCGTAATTCTCTATATTCCCAATGTTAAGCAATACAAATCCATAGAAAGCAATATCTCCTTGAACTCCAGTTCGCTAAAATGTCAGTAGTAGCAAAAGTGACATCAAACGCCCTTTCTGCTCGATAACATCACAGGAAGTGACATCATATGACCTACGACTTTGAATCTTCCCAGAAAGTGATGTTCACGTGACTTGAACCTTGATGACATCACAATAATGGACATTGCTAAAGTTCCATAATAACTGCATGACTAATACAAAACCACAAAATAAACATCTATTTTAGATACCACATACATTAGGGTGCTGACACAATCTTTGAAAGTGTGGGGTGTAATACTTGCCCCGATTAGTAGCAAATAAGCAAAGCGAGTGAGCCAGAACTCTCCAAGGGAAGTTCAAAGGGTTCTCCTCCACCAACAAAAGTCAGAAAAACATGAGATCATTGAGTGAATTTTAAAGCACAATTTTCATGTAAATTTGGCAAAAAGACAAGGACACTGAAAGGGGACTCAAAAAACATTCAAGTCATTTCATGATGCCAAGCCTATGAAACCCGATGTCCCCAGACTTGACCCTATGTTTATCCAAATGTGTCTCGGGTGCCTTCCATATGTAAAACATTGCCTCATTGTGCCAGTGCCAGCATTTTGTCGTGGATGCTTCTTATGCTAAAATTTACATGCAATATTCCAGAATTTTGATTTTAACTCCATCTATATACCACCATGTCATGTCCATCATTTTGGCATGGTTACCTCCTTCCCACATGCCATGGTTGTACTCCCTTATGACTAGACATACCTAGAATGTGCTAGAACCATCATTTTTTCCATAGGTGCCCCCTATGCAAAGAATTACCTCCAGTGTGCCAGTACCAGTATTGTACCATGGGTGCCCATTATGTCAAGAACTACCTCCAATATAGCAGTGTCAGTATTATGCCTTGGTAACTATAATGGTAAGAATTGCCTCCAACATTCCAACACCAGTATTTTGCGTTGGGTTCCTCTGTAAGGCAAGAATGATCTTTAGTATGTCAAGGGCATACTCACAAGCATAACACAACTTTCTTACTCATGTTCACTTACAGTTACTCACTCACACTCATTCATTCGTACTCACTTTCACTTCTTCATTCTCACTCACTTTCTTGCCCTCCTTTTTACTCATTATCCCTCAATCACACTTTATCTAATTATTTCTGGCTTACTCATACGTCCTCACTCACTCACGCTCACTTGCACTGCCTCATACTCACACTCCTTCATTTTTACTCACTCTCATTTATTCTCACTGTGACTCATTCATTCACAGTCACTAACTAACATTCACACTTACACTCACTGACTAATACTTTTTCATACTCATTTGGTGCTCCATTTCCTATGATTCTAATAGTGAATAATGGAATATTTAATAGACGATTTTGCCATCTTTCTGAGGCCAGGAGTTGCAAAAGCAGTTCCTGGATCACAAGGCTCAAGCCACCTGTGACACCTGGTGACTCCTAAATGACTTCCATAAATATGTCTTGGTAAGGAAATCCGTGTAGCAAGGTCCTGGTGAATGCAGCCACATTGTATCATAATTGACTAGCAGAGCCGCCATGGCCCATGAGGCAAGTTACAGTCAGATATCCAAGATGGGAATTGTCTCCCTAAAATACGTAGCAGTTTAAGGCCTGCCGGGAATTGCAGCTTACTGTTAGAACGTTGTCTCTCTGTGCACATGCAGCTTCTATCCAGATTGTGCTGACACTTTGGCCCTCATTGCGAGTCTGGCGGTCACATGACCACCAGACTCGCGGTGGCGGTCCCGCCGCCAACAAGCTGGCCGTGGAACCGCCACGTTATGACCGTGGCGGAGCAGTCACAGTCGGACCACCGACCCCACCAGGCTGCCGCAAGCCAGCAGCCTGGTGGTCCTAGTGGTTTTCATCCTCCAGGGCAGCGCTGCTTACAGCGCCGCCCTGGGGATTACAAGTCCTCATACCACCAGCCTTTCCATGGCGGTTTACACTGCCATGGAAAGGCTGGTGGAATGGGGGCATTAGGGGGCACTTGGCAAGGGCAGTGCAGGGCCCCACATGCACAGCCCTGTCACGCATTCCACTGCCCGAATTACCGGTCGCCATCACTCAGGGACTTGGTAAACTTGACAGGGCTGGATAGCATCCTGCTTCTGCACTGTGACTGTTGGTTGTGGTTATTTTTGTGTTTTTTCACTTGTAGTCAAACTATGAGGTGGTGGGATCTCACATGATTACACCTAAATTATACTCCCAGACTCTACAGTTTCAAGGTTTCTCATGCACACTGATTGCTACATCTAGTGTATGGGTGAACAGTGCATCCCTCTTACTTTTTCACACCAAAGATACACCTTGTGGATTCAGCAGGGCCCCCCCATAGCACAGTAGAAGTCTGCCTCAAGCCTTTCAACCTGCAGTGCTCTCCTATGGACAAACAGTGATGCTGTTGCTGACTGGTGCAGTGAAGTGCCAGTGTTTAGGTCTGGCCTAGAAACAGGTTTAAATGTTTCAAAAGCCTCATACAATAAAGTATATCATAAATAAAAAACGCATATATAAATATGTAAATAGAGGGATTTTAGTCTGGTTAGCTGTCATTAACATTTTGATTTTGTTCACCTCAGCATGATCCATGAGTTAATGGGCCAGTCCATTTCAGCCATTGGCTGTCTTTCATTGTGAGTGACAGCAGCTGCCCTGTGCACATCTGCAGAACAGAAGAGGTGCACTACAGTGTCAGGGATAGTAGGCCAATATTTTACTTTACCATTGACTTCTCTTTGCATTATCATTCCACTCTTCTTCATTGTTTCATATTTTAGTCATCTTTGTGTGTTTAAACTATTATTTCAGGTTACAACATTTCATAGACAATCATACCTTTTCTACACAACAATAAAAATCTTTTTTTTTGTCCCAGCAATGTGCATTATAACTAATAATGCATATCTTCGATATCTGTACACCAGCCTGCTGGGGGCAACTGACGTATCTATTAAAATGATATGCATTGCTTAAGCATACAGCTGCCACTTTAAGTGGCCATGTTTTATTTTTATTTGTGTGCCATATGCTTGCAATTAAAACAAGTAAAAATAACATTAACCAGTCTACCATCCTTCCAGAGCAAGAACTATTGATTTGGCTAATGCTTGTTGCTCTGGGTTGTTAGCAAACTGTACTTACTACTTTCTGCATACTGGTTTATGTCGCTGTCTGAGCCTTACCTTGTTGAAGAACTATCAGTGGTTCCACATCTCTCACTGACATTTGTTCGCCCATCTCCTCTTCCTCTGTGTTGGTCGGGCATTATTAACATAACTTAGTAGTGTAGAACATGTACGCCCCACAAGAAGATTGAATATACTCAGGATGTTAATTCTCTTAAAAATTCGACTCAAAGGGATTAAAACGTTTGAAATGTTCAAGTGCTGCATAACCCTGTTGATAAATGCACACAAATACAGATGGAAACAATCTTCTCCCAATCTGTATTTATTTTAAAAATTGAAAAATACAGGAATTAGATTTAATTTTGAGTATCTCTTTTTACTGTCAGTCATGACCACCAAGCCAGCAGCTATGACACCACAGGAAGTTAAATCAAGAGCTGAAAAGTTTAATAGCTGCAAATGTGCCCATGTGCCAGTACCCTAACACCAGTATACCCAGCTGAGAGTATTTCTTTATTTTATATAATATATATTTTTTATTTATTATATAAACCTCACAAAAACCCAGCCATGGGGGTGCGAGTGTACATGCATCCGTTATATAAATTTGTCAATATATCACTTTCAATTTCTTTTTTTCATAAATAAGGATAAATACCAATAAGATGAATACAAAATAAATGTGTATACAAATGAAAAAAATGGAAAACCTAAAACCAAGAACCTTGACTATGAAATACACTCCCTTATCACGAGTTGCCCAGAGAGGTACCCCAGGCGGGATACTGCTCCAGATACCTGCAAGTTTCCCGGTGTCTTCAGATCCAGAGTTATTGAGTCCACTGTCTCTGGATCAGATAAAGTCCAGATTTGTTAGCTGTGCTTTGGGGCCTCCTGGCAGACTCTACACTCGACCGCTGCCTGTTCACATATTATAATGTGATGGGAGCAGAAAAACTCTCCTCAGGCTACATTTAACACTCTCCTGCCACCACCCCTACCACAGATGAGATAAAAAGCCCTCCACGCATTCACTACTTGCTCTGATGGTCGGAGTTTTTGGTGCATTTATATTTTTTGTGCATCATTAACAATGTGCAGGATGTGTATTTTCTCTTGATAATACATACACACTGAAACTGTGTTATTGTCTTTGAAACAAAATTCCTATGATCTGTAGAAGTGTGTTTGCCTAGCTATTGCTAACTAGGCCTCAATGTAGGCCTGGTTTCCATCTTTTTTTCAAAATGTTCGTCTTCCCCCTGAACATTTCACTATTCATTATTTCTGCAGCATGCAGTCAAGCACTCAAGCAGTCATGCTTGTTTATTTCGATTGACGTTGTTCCTGCTGTTCTCGATGAAAAAACTTTCCAGCATGGTCACAATACTGTATCTTTTTCAAGGACCTTCATTCATAATAGTTTGCTGCTGTTCAAGTAACTAGGTTGGTCTGCCATCTCCGCATGACATTAATATAAGGAGGGCAGAATCAGTATTTATAAAGCAGGAAAGTGCTTGGGTGCTAAGGCAATGTGATATTTAATAAAACTGCTATGGCTGTTCCTGTGCCCTTTGCAGGACTATACACAGATTGGTGGTCGCGTGGGAGATGGTTTAGTTCCGTGCACGTTTGGAGCTGTCTAGTCATCCCCCTTTCCAAGGAAAGTCAAGGATTAGTCTGTAACTTTCCAGGATCCTGGCCTCTGTAGGAGTAGGGTAACAACAGCACGCATCAGGGGGGTCAAGCAGAAGCCCCTGTGGAAGGGAGTCAATTTTCATGATTGTGGACTCTAGTGCAAGAGGAGGGAGGAGATGTGTATGGCAATAACCTGAGCACAAAGTAACATTTGGTGTCCTCTGGGTAGAACACTCATAAACTAAGCTGATCTAGGAAGGATGTTTCAAAATAGATACTACTCAGTTCTATCATATAGATCTTTCTGTTTTTGAGCCTATTACTTCTTGTCAAGTGTGGAATCCCACCATCATCTGTAGTTCTATTTTTTGTGTTATTGACTACCTGTTGTGGTTGAATGTTGCGGTAGATGAATTATTTTATTTTCCTTCATCTGGCATGTTTACTAGATGCTTTGGTACATATGTTTGTATGTATCTATGCGTGTGGCATTTCTATAGTGCGAACCTAGCCAAAAGGTAACAGCACACTGTACATGATCAAAGGCAAGCATAAAGTTAATGAGTAATAGGAGAAGAAGCCGGTTGTGCATTCTTTCCTAAATTGTAGCATCAATGGAGCAATCCTGATGTTGTTTCATGTCCTGGGTGCATAGATAGAAAAGGCCTGCTGTCTTGTTTTTTTTCATTTTTACACTTCTTAGTCTGCAGTCTGATGATGTACTGCCTGCAGGTGTGCATACAACCACCAAAAATTGAGAGGTTGTCTGCAAGATAGGCAGGAGTGCTTCTCGTGACAGCTTTGTAAATGATGCAGCTGATTTTGAAGATAATGCGGGCCAGCAAAGGGAGCCAATGGAGTGCCACTAGAATGGCAGTGATGTGATCTTATTTTTTCAGGCCCTAGATGAGACATGGTGCAGTGTATAGGATCATGAATGCCTTAAGGGATGCCACTGTGGTGTCTGGGAGGCCATACGGAATGGCATTACCAAGGTCCAGGTGCAAGAGTACGAGGGCTTGAGCAGCAGTTTCAAACATTTTAAAGCCTCTTTCTAAAAGAAACAGTTTGCCTTTCATTAGAAGGGACAGCTGGTTCCAGGATGTTTTTTTGGGGGGGCAATGTGTTCTTGAAGTGGAGGTAGGAGTCCAGGTTGAAGTGACTTGGCATTCAGTAAAAGTTGGGGTTCAAAGTTATCAAGCTTCAGGTCACTGAGCTAAGTTTTTGTTGTTTCTTGTTTGTTGCTCTTGGCAACTAAAAGGAATTGTGTCTTGTTGGGGTTGAGCTTCAGGTAGATGCTGGACATCCACATTTTGGATGATGAGCAGGCAGTGTTTGAGGTGTTGGATGTCTAAAGCAAAGGATACTTTCAAGTAGAGTTTTGTATCATAAACAAATTGGTAAATCTAGACACTGTAATCTATGAGCTGAGAACCAAGTGCCTTCATGTATAGGTTGAAGATGATAGCAGACCGGAAAGAATGCTGAGGGAACTCCACAGTTGATAGGGATATTTTGTTTGGAGGTGACCATATGAACATACTGGTGTTGGTTGGAAAGATAGAAGGGGTGCCACTGAAGAACATTGCTGGTAAATCCCATTTGCTACCGCAGGGTGCATTTGAGGGTTGTATGGTTGACTGAGTCAAAGGCAGCTCAGAGGTCCAGCAATATCAGGAGGCAGGAGTGATCTTCATCTGTGATCAGAAGGACAAAGGGCCTGATTAGATCTTGGCAGTATTGCTGCCAACCCGCCACGGCAGCGGACTTAAAAAACAATGTCAAGTCGACAGTGTTCGGCCCACCCTATTTAGGTGTACTGTGGCTGGGCTGCAGATTGTCTTTGTATCGTACTTGGCAAAATCTCCTCCAATCAATACAATACAGTTCCTTGCACTTCCAGCCACCTTTTCAGCCAGCACATGTTTCATCACACAAAAGATAATCGCTAGGACTTCATCAGGGCAAAAAAAGTTATATAAACAACTCCCATTGTACCCTTACAAATTTATTTGTGGGATATTTGGAGGAAGAACTTTTCTGGGGGACAGGGGGGCACAATGGAATGCCTCCATCTTATATTGGGGACGTTATATTGATGATTGCCTCATGATTTGGACCAGCAGTATGGCAGAACTACATAGGTTCTGTCAGTATTTAAGTTCCAACCAGGCTAAGATTAGGTTTACATGTCAACATAGTCAAACTAGTATTTCTTTGTTAGATGTTGAATTGTTCCCAGAGGATCACAAAATACATAGTGGACTATATCGAAAGAGTACTTCATGTAACTCGATACTGCATGCCACTAGTGGACATCCCAAACATCAAATCAGTGCTAACAGAGGGTGAGCACAGGCTAATTTATGACCTGTTATTGACTTGCCTGACTAGGATTGTCGTCCCTACTTGGACAGGGTGCATACCTCTGCCAATTAGATACCCAATTTCTAACAGTCACCACCAGGTAAAACGTGGTGGTGAGGGACAGTTAAAAGAAAATAATGACCCAAACCATGGGAGAAACCTCCCATGGTGTTGAGGCCATTCGTTTTTCATTTTTGAAAATGAAAACTATGAAAAGGTTTGACAGGCAGGCGTTCTGTTTGACGGAGCAGTCCATCAAACTATTACAACACGTACAGGAACCTCTGTGACAGCAGTTCCCGCCAGTGTTAAGCAGTGCCTCTGGGGTCAGCAAACATCTCTAGATTTGGGGGACAGGGTGTTCATCAAGATAACAGATTGATTTACTCCATCACAGTAATGCCTTGTATTACAACAAAAACTTATACTTTGTAAATGTACCTTTACAGCCTTTAAAATGCCTGTAAATGGACGACATACAATATGGCAGAGTGGATGTTTTGAATTTTAACCTGTGCAATGCTTTTAGAAATTAAAGAGAGAAAAGGGGAAAAAATAACATTTTAGGGACTGATTATTTAACTATTGTTTGACTGTAATGACACCTTAAGGGTTAGCAGCTGGCATCACTGTAGTCATTTGTTTACAGAAGAGCATATCTGATGATAACAAATGCAACCATATTTTGTACAAAATCACAGGATGGATTCACTGATGTTTGAAAATGTAAATCAAAATGTTTCAGTATCTAATGTGGGAATGTCTCTTCTTGAATATCCTTTATTAAATATAAAAAAATTTTTTTTTCAAAAGGGGCCTTTTCAATAACACAAGGTAGTTCCCCCCCAAAAAAATCACAGAAAACCAAGAAATTCATAACCTCACAGGTCATTACTTTTTCATAATACTCAACAGCCCATCCCCTGACTTTTAAACACAGGCCAGAACCCCGCTATTAGGAGACATTCACAAACCAGAAGCATAGGATTTGATCTTGTTATCATTGTAGTAAAACAGTGGTTCCCAACCTGTGGTCCGGGGACATCTGGGAGTCGGCAAAGTCTACTCAGGGGGTCCATGACTGCTGAGAAAATTAAATAATATTAACAGATTAGCTTCCCAGCTTTAAGTAATGACTCAGTGGGAGGTCCCTGGATTCCAATAATGATTCAGTGGGGGCCCCCGGGTTCCAGTATTGATAAAGTGGGGGTCCATAGAGGTGAAAGGGTTGGGAACAACTGTAGTAAGGTAGGTCTCTTTCAAGTAGCTGACAGGCTGGAGCTTTTTCTGAGCAAACCTGAACAATTATAGTATTCTGTATTATTTAATTTCCTAAAAAAGAAATGTATGTCTATTTCAAAAGACCACATATGTAAGTAGAGCATAATCATGCCTCCTCTGCCTCAAAATTGTCAAACTGTAATACTGGAAAAAGTTAAAATTTCCCCTATTGTAACAAAATAAAGGGAGAATGCTCTGTTTTTAAGGAAAACGTAGAGTCCAGCTTAGTACCCTATGTGACTTTCAAGTCCCCTTCCTAGGCTTGCAGCACAGACCAGAGGCAAAAACAATTGTTTTTATTACAAATATATGTATTTAGGAAAACATTGTACAGCAGGAATAATTTGTTTGTGTGGCTCAAGGGAATGCAGGTGACTCAGGAAAAAATAAGTACCGGGAATGTGCTTCCACCTGCCCTCCAAGAAGAAAGTGGCCATCATGTTTTTCACATACTTTGCAGACCTGGCTCTTCACCATTGTTTTATTTGCACCTCCAGCACAGCCTATGATCAATAGAACTAGATCACTAACACTGGTACTTTGGATCCTCAATGAATATATCAAATAAACGAGCATTTGCAATGCAATAGGTCTCATATTTTCTTGAGTTAGAACTATTGGCATTGTAAATGCATAACTGGACTTTCCTTGCCACATATATTGGTCAACCCTGCCACATAATTCCAGTAGCCCTGCATATAACTAAAGCACTTCCATTTACCATCTTCCTCTATCTGCAGCAAAAATATTGCCATTATTTATTATGTTTTTTCATATTATTATTCTGGTGTCCCCCCCAACCTAGTGTAAGGACTCAGAGATGACCTAGACAGAAAGAGCACATCATGCGGTGAATTATGGGCAAAAATATTTTGTAACAAGAATGCCCCGCAAAGCATTATGGGGCGAGTGACCGAATGCAGCGAATAGTGTAGTATATTGACTGTAATGCTCAGAACAGCCCCTAGAGGGCACAACTATGAAAATAACATTTGTAAGAAACATGGTCATGTAACCATTTAGTCAGCCCCTAGAGACCATAACCACATGAAAACAGAATGGTAGAACATAATACAGTGTAACCATATATTTAGCCCCTATTGGGTGTAGTTATTACACATTTGCAGGCCTAGCAGGCCTACTAAAATGACATTACAAACAACAAACTACTCCCCGCTGTAAAACAAAAGTTCCAGCCATGAGAGAACTTAAAAAGACACTGGCTGGTGGGAGGGGCTATTATTTTGCTGTCCCCCAGCCTACTGTGGGGTCACAGAGATGCCGTAACAAAAAGAGTGTGCCGTACTGAACATTCTGATGGTGGTCCCATTGTTCCAGTACAAGCACACAGTGAGTTATGGGCAAATATGTTTTGAAAAACGAATGCCCCGCAAAGCATTATGGGGCAAGTTTCCAAACGCAGCGAATATTGCAGTATCATGATTGTAATGCTCGGAACAGCCTCTAGAGGACACCAAATAAAAATAGTATTTGTATGAAACATGGTCCTAAAACCATATAGTCAGCCGCTAGAGATCATAACAACATAAAAACAAAATGGCAGAAAGTTATGCAGTGTAATCATATATGTAGACTCTAGAGAACGTAGTGCCTTACACATTTTCAGGCCTACTGCAATATTATTACAAACAAGGCCCTTAAAACAAAAACTACTCCCCACTGTAAAACAAAAGTTCCAGGCATAGGAGAGCTTAAAAAGACATTGAATGGTGGGAGAGGTTACTGTTATGGGCCCCCTGCCAACCTCCCAACATAGAGTGGAGATCCAGAGATGAGCTAGACATAAAGAGTGTGCCATGCTGAACATTTTGATGGTGGTCCCATTCTCCTAGGACCATCACACAGTGAGTTATGGGCAAAATGTTTTGTAAAAGGAATGTCCTGCAAAGCATCATGGGGCAAGTTTCTGAGTGCAGCGAATATTGTAGTATCTTGACTATAATGTTCAGAACCGCCCCTAGAAGACACCATAATAAAAATAGCATTTGTAAGAAACATGGTCATGTAACCATAATGTCAGCCCCTAGAGGGCATAACAACATGAAAACAGAATGGCAGAAAGTAATGCAGTGTAACCGTATATGTAACCCCTAGAAGGCATAGTATTTTATACATTTTCAGGCCTAGCATGCGTACCGCAATACTATTACAAACAAGGCCCTTAAAACACAAACTACTTCCAGCTGTAAAACAAGTGTTCCAGTCATGAGAGAGCTTAAAAAGTTATTGAGTGGTGGGAAAGGTAACTATTTTGGGGTCCCCCAACCTAGACATAAAGAGTGTGTCATGCTGAACCGTTTGGTGGTGGTCCCATTGTCATAGGACTACCACAAGCTGAGTTATGGGCAAAAATAAATTGAAAAAGAAATGCCCCGCAAAGCATTATGCGGCAAGTTTCCCAAGTGCAGGAAATAGTAGTATCAGATCTTCTGATGTGCGGGGAGAGACACTTTGAGGATTTCTGTGTTTTTTCTGTTTTAAATGCTCTAGGTTGAATATTTTTCAACTGCTAAACTTGTTACGTTGTACTCTTGTAAAGCGCTCCTCAGATCGAGGTCGCTCTATATGAAACTTCACGTCCTCATGTAAAGCGTTCCTCCAATCGAGTTTGCGCTATATGATCCTTTTTTTAAAAGGATTAAATAAGTAAAAAAGAACCCCCTTCCAGCTTGCAGCCTTTGTGCACAGATACCACAAAGAAACAACAGCATGTCCAAAACAAGGAAGAGGTAGAAACAACATATAGCCACTCAGCGCAAAGTAGCGAGGCAAAAGAAAATAGCAGTGCGCCACACTAATGTATATGGCCGATTGTTCAATAATCCATGCAACAGGGTCAGTACCCAAGGCGGTAACAAAGCAGCCTTAGGGCGGGACAAATGCAAAGCATTTGCCTACGACATCAAGGGAATTTTGAAAGGCAGGCCAAGGAATGAATGAAAGTGATGGGCACGAGATGGTCATGTTGCAAGCCCATAGATGTAGATTACAAAATGTCGAGAGACAGTGAAAGCGTGTTGCCTAGGCTCAAACTAAAAATATCTAAGTACATTTTCATCCTTGTTTAGGAGCAACTTACAAGTGAAATACTTTATTCAAATTTGCTTTATATTTTGTGAAAGCAGGGACAGGGGCATTTTAATCTCTATTTTTGAAAACTGAGAATATTGTAATACATAAGGAGTAAAAAAGTAATTCTATGTCACAGAGAGATCGTGTTTTCAGTCCCAGGCTTTTAATGAATTGTGGGACTTATAGTCCTGGGCCCATAGTTACAAGAAAATGACGCAGTGTGGTGACACAAGCTAGCTTGCAGCACCATTCTGCGCCAGTAGTAACGTGCATGGGTGCATCAAATTTACAGCAATATGACGCATCCCTGTACTTTCCTCTGTGCTGGCGCACAATTGGCTGCCTAGCAACAATTATCAATGGCAAGCAAAACAGAGACGAAATAAAGGTATTTCTACTCGTTGCACCACTTTTATGCCACCTCTGGGGTAGCGTAGGAATCTGACGCATTCCCAGGTTTATGAAACTTTGTAAATCTGGGAATGCGTCAGATTTTATGAGTGTTGCATGGGAACACCCACAGCAGCACCCATGGAACGCCCCTTTCATGCAGAGTTAGGCATGAAAGAGGGCCATATTGACAAGGATATGAAAAGCCAAGCAAGGTGGCTTCAAGTGGCCTTGTAAATATATGCAGAGCACACTCTGCCACCGGAGCATCACTTAAGTGACACTCCGGCAGTGTTATTGTGCTGCAGGGCTTGTATTTATGCCCCTTGGTATAGTTAATTGTAGTACCACACGTGAAAACATTGATTGATAAAAAGAACATCTGAGACTCAGAAACGTGTCATTTTTTGTTACATGGCATGCATAATATTTTCATCTTGAATTTTCATTCCTGACAGGAGGATTATTAAGTGAATACAAACTGTAAACATACATATTTTGTTTAAATTGCTGCTTATTTTATGAAAGACATACTATATTTATACCTGTAAATTGGCGTGAATGGTAAGATGTTTTTTCACCGCAAAGCTCCTTTTTGCCCACAACTATAAATTGCTTCTTTGTGTGGCAGGTCACTTTTGCGATCTCTGATTTGGATATGTTACTAAAGCAGACTCCAACATTTTAATTACACCATACTTTTTCTTTTAGAAATATTTGAATGGGTTTAATGATGTTATAGTTAGGTTAAAATGTCAGTTAAAAAATACAGTTTTAAACAAACAAAATCCGTGAAATTCACCAGTTATAGATATCTCAAGTAACTGTGACTCGGATCCCCACCATGTGCAGTGTTGTCATGAATGATTCCATTTCAGATGTTGAAGTGATGTTATCAGTATTGTCATAGAACATGTCATGAGTGATGTAATATGCAAAGTAATTAGCAGTGTTCGGTAAGGGTGCCAATATATGCATCTTACACTATATGCTGTAGTAGCCAGAAGAGAAGAATAATGCAAATGACACAACTGACCGATGACGGGGTGGCTGAAAGAATATATTTATTTATATATATATATATATATATATGTATATATATATATATATATATATATATGTACATATATGTATTTATATACATATATAGAATATATATATAGATTCTTTAATTATTATATATATGTATAGAATATATATATATATTCTTTCATATACATATTCTTTCAGCCAGCTGTCTTCATTCATCAGTCAGTGGTTGTGCCATTCATTCATATTCTCCTGGCTACTGCATCATATAGTGTTGTGATCTGTATATTTATTCTTTCAGCCAGCCATCTTCATTCTTTGGTCTGTTGTGTCAGCCACATTATTCTTCTGGCCACTATAGTATAGAGTGTGAGGTAGTGGGTCTACCATTGACTTCACTGCGAGTGATGCCATTCTGCTCTTTCACAAGGATCACATTCACACAACAAGTAGTTCCCTTCATTGTCAGGGGTATCTTTGGCAATGTGTGCCTTTTTTATACCAAAAACTGTTTTGTTTTTAATGGACTGGCATCTCATCCAACAATATCATTTGGCAAAATCTTTCAAAAAACAAAAAAAGCATTGACAAACTTAAAAGGTGGGAGCCAATGCCAGACCTTATAGTTTTGCTAGCGCTTGTTTTTCCTTGCATTAGGACCCATGACACCTGTGTTATTCCAGTGCAAGCTTCTTTTTCATGAAAATGTTTTGTTTCACTATTTACAAAAACGCATGTATACATCTCAGAGTTGTCAAAGCAGCCATTACTCTACAGACAATTTTCTCGAAGCTGCAGTTATTTTGTGAGGGCCCACAGACTAGAAGAATCCCAAACATGTTTCATCTCTTTTTAAAGTCTGATATTTTGAACTTTAAAGAGCCTCCAACGGAGACATGCACTTATAAATATGAAATGGAATATATCATCTTATTTTCTGAATATTACATATTTGTATATGTTTTACACATTTTTACTGTGGTAGTTAGAAATAAGTTAACACAATGGCATCCCTGTTCTATGCAAAACAAAATCATTAATCAGTGAATAACATTTTGAATTGTATGTACTGTATGAACCTATGTATTGCTTAAAAGCAGTGTGTTCACTTGGTATATGGTACAGGAATAGCAGGGACTAAAAACCTTCTTGCAAAAATGGTGTGTCCCAATTGTAGTTAATAATAGAAGTCCTAAAATGGTCAGGGTCAGAGGAATTACATTTGATAAACCCCACAACCAATAACAAGGCAGATAGAGATTTGGATACGTAGGATTAATTAATAAATGTAATCTCATCATTGTAAGATGATTTACCACTTGATAAGGTGAATATTTGTCCTGTTATTCTAACTGTGATGTTTCTTGGTATACCAGCAAAAGGGTTCATAAACATGAGGTAGAAAATGTTACCTCTTTAGTAGCATAGTCCATGGCCTTAGGTTAACTAATATTTATGCATCCTTGTGATACCCTTCCAGGGATTAGACACGCTGGTTTATCAATTTGCTTTTCTTTCATGTTCTTCTTTTTAGTTTTAATGTAAAATGTCATGCAAATGAAAAATAATACATAAATAATATTAAATATGCACCCAATAGGGCCATATTTTTGTAAACGATGCTTATGGCATGCTATTTATGTTATTTTTATCTATAATTTTCTGATACACAGCCACTCCCTTTTGAATTAATGTGTTCAAAGGGTCCTATAGCGAGCTAACCATTCCACAGATTCTGCTGCACAACTTGTGTTTAGTATTATGGCCCGTATTTATACTTTTTGACGCTAAACTGCGCTAACGCAGTTTAGCGTCAAAAATGTTTGCGCCGGCTAACGCCATTCTGAAGCGCCATGCGGGCGCCATATTTATTGAATGGCGTTAGCCGGCGAAAGCAGACCGGCGCTGCCTGGTGTGCGTGGAAAAAAACCACGTACACCAGGCAGCGCCGGCATAGGGAAAAATGGCGTTAGGGCGTCTTAAAAATGGTGCAAGTCAGGTTGACGCAAAAAAATCGCCTCCACCCGATTTGCGCCATTTTTTACGACGCACAGACGCCATTTACATGACTCCTGTCTTAGTAAAGACAGGAGTCATGCCCCCTTGCCCAATGGCCGGGCATTGAGGCACAAATCAGGCCTCCCATGCCCAAAAAAAATATAAACAAAAAAAATATTCATACTTACCTGAACTTACCTGAATGTCCCTGGGATGGGTCCCTCCATCCTTGGGTGTCCTCCTGGGGTGGGCAAGGGTGGCAGGGGGGGTCCCTGGGGGCATGGGAGGGCAGCTGTGGGCTCATTTTGAGCCCACAGGTCCCTTAACGCCTGCCCTGACCCAGGTGCTAAAATCCGGCGCAAATGAGGGGTTTTTTGGTCCGCCCACTCCCGGGCGTGATTTTTGCCCGGGTGTATAAATACGACGCATTTGCATCGCAGTCAGTTTTTTGGACGGGAACGCCTACCTTGCATCTCATTAACGCAAGGAAGGCGTTCACGCAAAAAAATGACGCTCTTTACTCATACTTTGGCGCTAGACGCGTCTAACGCCAAAGTATAAATATGGCGTTAGTTTTGCGCCGAATTTGCGTCGAAAAAAACGACGCAAATTTGGCGCAAACGGAGTATAAATATGCCCCTATATATTCCGCATAGTTTGCGTCCCTTTGCGCCATAATTTGCCTTTCCTTCTCACTTGTATTGCTGCACAGGGAGTGAAACAAGGAAGACGGCTGAGCTGAGTCTGATCAGTTTCGCCTCCTTGCTTCAGTCTCATTTGCTAAACTGGAGTGCTTAGAAATCGGCTCAGTGAATCACACTCACAAAATGGCTGTCCTAGTATCTTTGTTGCTTTACCTACCGACTTTTACACCTGGAATATAAACCCAGCTATACACTTTATACGACTGAGAATTGTGGGATTGTAGGCAAATCATTTTATCGTCCCCTCACTCGGAAATATTGTAAATGTGTGCAAAGTGAAAACATGCTTGAACTAAAGATGCCCTAGTGTGTGGCATTGTCCTGGTTGTATAACCTTCGGCCTCTCTTATCCCCCAATGAGAAGACTGGTCTTAACCAGACCACAACACGCCCAATGCTGTTGTATGGTGGCAGCGTCTCCGTCTGCGGGTTGTTTTGGATTCTTCTTCGTGCCACTCTGCTGCTTGCTGGAGCTAGATTTGCAATATATGAAAAACTAAAATTAAATTTTAATAAGGGTAATATTTCGTGATCGAATTTCCTCAAACCGGGCGACCTTAGTTTCTCCCGCAAGGCGTGTTTTTCTGAAGGTGACGAAAGAGTTTCTCCGAGATCTCCTCTCCCTCCTCCCCTACAAGCTGATATGTTTAGATGACGATGTCCTAGTAGGAAATACAGTTCGGTCCTTGTCCCAGGCGTCACTGCCCCTCTCTGTTCTGCCTCTCAGCTGTCTGCCCCCATCCACCCCAACCCCCCAACAGCGAACGATCTGCTGATGTTTTAGGAAATTTGCCTGGAAATACCCCAGAGGCAGATATTAAACATCCTTCCGGTATCCAGGAAGAACCAGCCACTGTTATTCATTCCTTTCTGAATTTTTAACTTCACTTTATTTAAGATATATCAGTTTACTTTTTACATGTCTGGAACATGTAAAGCTTTTCTGTTTTTAGTTTTTCAATCTCTGGGTTTTTTTTGGCTGATTTTTCCTTAAAAGTCTATGGTGTGGTTTCGAAGGTTTATGCACCAGGTGCTAAGAACTGTGTCTTCTCCGAGGAAAAAATGATGGTCCAGAGGGCAAAAGGGAAGGGCGTGAGTTGTTCAAAATTCCGAAATTGTTGAAACAAACTCCACTTCGTTTGGTAAAGTCACAGATTTTGTTTTACGCATTTAGCCCAGTTAATAAAGTTGATATATGAAATGAGTTGTTAAGTTCATCAGCACGCTGGGTGATATTGACAAACCCTATTGTGTAGTGTGTTGGGAGTAACTATTCGCATACTTCACAAACCTACGTGTGGAGACCTCCACCTCCGCGCCAACTATCTTTTCTATGCATAGCTCTCCACCCCAGCTGTGGAGGTCTCCATAAACGTAGGTATAAGTCCCAGTTCGGGGGTTTTAAGGAGGGAAATAAAAATACAAACACTCTCCCACAAAAGAGTGAGGCCTTTGCTATTCACAAACTGCAGTTGTAAAATTACTCCAGCTCAACCTTTAAGTAAGTCCAGCACCACCCATTACCACACATAGTACAATAGTACTATTCGCATGCTACAAAATGCTATTCACAAACCTAGGTGCGGAGACCGCCACCTCTGCCTCTCCTACATTTCTATGCAGATCTCTCCACCCGACTGTGGAGGTCTCCGTAAATGTAGATATGTTTCAGAATTAAGGCCCATATTTATACTTTTTTAGCATCGCATTTGCGTCATTTTTTGGCGCAAAAGCAGCGCAAACTTGCAAAATGCAATTGTACTTTGTAAGTTTGCGCCATTTTTGCGTCAAAAACCGGTGCGAATGCGGCGCTAAAAAAGTATAAATATGTGCCCTAAAGTTCAGAGGAAACAGGGAGAAAGTTACAGAGGATTAAGGACGGGCTTGGCGCACTGAGGTGGGGCTTTCTACGGAGGGACATGAAAATACAAACACTCTCCCAGAAAAGAGTGAGGTCTTTGCTGGCCACGAACTGCAGTTGTAAATGTATTTCAGCTTAACCTTTGAGTAAGTCCAGCACTAGCCATGGCCACTCATAGGTAATAGCACACAACCCCATGGGAAAACTTGCAGTGTTTCGAATAAACACCTGCAGCAAGCACCTGGATACCCACTCCGGTGGCAAGCCGCACTATACAAATGGCACCTGATTTATTGATTGATTGATTGATTGATTGATTGTAGAGCTAGTAACGGAAGGGCTCTTTGGTTTTCTGGACACCCTTTGGGTGCATGCTTTTATTTGCAGATGTCTTACATAGAAGAAAGTGGGGCCATGCATGATGGTGGAAGAGACTAGGAGTGCTGTACATATTTTATATGATGATGCACATAAGCAGGGGTATTGTGGAAAGGTGTGAAATATAAATGCAGCCACACATGTATTTATTATATTTACATAGATATTGTTATGTTTGGGTTGCTGTAATGGTGTTTATATGCCATTGATACTCATGCATTTGTGGGCCAGTGCCGGACACTCCAATATATTCTTTACGAGGTTCAAACTCTCCTATAAACATCCACACCTGGTATTATGTCCATCACAGTCTGTGTGAATTATACTAGCTGGGGTCTAGTTCTAACCAATGTAACAGCAGAGCTGCACGCGTAATGACCACCCAGTGAATGACATAATCAAATAAAGGGACATTCAGGAACCCCCACTGCTGCTGAATCTTAGGGACTCAGAGAGCAGAAAAAGGGCATGTTGTTTTCTTCTCACTAGACTACCCCTTTAATTGACCTAGTTAAGTAGTGTGGCTGAGACACTGTCCAAAAGATGATTTATTCAGAGATTTAAACGTTTTTGAGCATTTGGATTTGAAACATCAGTTATGCATTCAGAATTCTGATTAGTGACTCAACATTCTAAATAGACTGACCCCCTCTTCTCTGCATCTGTTCCTATTGCTGGCACTAGGCCCAACCACACAAGTGGTGCAGTATTTTTATTGCCATAAGTGGGACAATACTGAGTGGTAGGAATTTTGTGGATTCCTGCAATCTAGAAGTTTCTATCACAGAAATGTGAGGAAAATGTATGTTTTCAGTCAACATTTTAGATTTGCATGGCATTGTGGGTAAGAAAATGGTGTGGGATGAATGTGAAGCACACCACCCTGGACTCCCCCAGTTGTCTGGGTTTCAGAACTGTCTCGGTGTGGTAGGATTTTCCAGGTGGGAGCCCAAGCCCAAAAAGTGCAACTGTGCACCATTGCAAGTGGGATGATACTGGGAGTTAGCCAAACTCCTGTCCTAATTTGTGAAAACAACACCCAACAAAATCAAATATCCTCTTGCTTGTGTTGAGGTGAAATGCTTTAGTCAGCAGGGGAGCAGAAATACTGTTTCTCCATTTTTGAAGGGGTGGGGGCAAGGCCATGGCTGTGCTGGACAGCCCCCACCCCTATAACAAAAAATGAATCCTTGGTGCCTAGTGGGCTTTCTTCCCCACCGGGGAGGCAAATGTTGTCATTGCCCATATCTGCCCCTCCTGAGGGGGAGATAGGGAGTGTCTGGGAGGACAGAAAGTCTATTTTCTTTTTTAGGTGGGGGGCCATGGACATGCTCATGTTGGGCAGCCCTCACCGAGACAAATAAAAAAAAAAGCAATCCCTGCTGTCCAGTAGGCTTTCTATCCCTGCGGAGCGCAGATGGGGTAATTACCCCCATCTGCCGTGCCCAGAAAGGCAGAAAGACTGTTCCCATTTGTGTCTGGAGGGCATTTGCATGTCCACTGTGGGCAGCCCGACCCCTCTTTTTAAAATAAAAAATAAAAAATCCTGGTGTCTAGTGGGCCTTCTGCCCTACTGGGGGGGCAGATCGGGGGTAATAACCCCCATCTGCCCCATTTGTGTCTTATGGGGTGGGGGTCTTAGCATGCCCATTTTGGGTGTCACCCCCCTCTCTTATAAAGGAAAAAATCCCTGGTGTCTAGTGGACTTTCTGCCCCTCCCCCCTGGGGATGAATCAGGGGATTATACCCCCCATCTCCTCATCTGCTCTCGGGGCAGAAAGGGAGATCCTATTTGTGCTCAGGGTGGGGCATTGGCATGCCCATTGTGGGGAACCCCCATCCCTCTTTTATTTAAAACAAAATCCCTGGTTTCTGGCAGACTTTCTGCCTCCCTAGGGAGCAGATCGGGGGTAAGAACCCCAATATGTCTCTCAGGGGGGGCAGAAAGACTGTTAATAGTATTTGGGAGTGGTGAGGGTATTGGCATATCCATTTTGGGCAGCCCCCACACCATATAATAAAAACAAAAAATCTCTAGTGCATAGTGGACTTTCTGCCCCCCGGTGGGGAGGTAGAAAGGCTGACTGGGTCAGGAAATGTTGGGGGGAGCAAAAGCCCTTGCTCAAGGGGCCGCTCCCCCGGCCCGGTGCCTAGGGGATGGATCCCTGCTTGGGGGTCACTCTCCTGCAGCGATCCCCAAGCAGGGATCCACTATTGAAGGGTACAACTGGAAAGGGGAGATACTCCCCTATCCAAAGATTCTTCTCCCGTCTGCTTCGGTGCTCAGGGGACTGAGATAGCCCCCTCAGCACCTAGGCAGTGAAAGTGAAATGAGCTAATTGGCTCATTTCACTTTAGTTTTCAGTGAAATGACTTCAGCACGCCATTCGTGCTTCTTATCAAAACCCAAAACCAAAAACCAAAAACCCAAAACAGCCTTGGAACTTGAGAAAACTCTTTCCCAGCTCCAGGAGCTGTTTTTTGAAAAAACAAATCCCTCTGCTGTAAGCAGCAGAGGGATTTGGAGATTGTATGATGAGGATGGAATGGTTCCGTCCTCCACACACGAGCGACAGTGGGCATGACGCAACCATTCAGTTATGCACACAAAAGAGGTTAAAACCTATGTCCTCAGTCTTATATGTGTTCCAGCTCTTCTCTGCACATATAAAGTGTGTGTAAGGAAATGCCTCCTTGGCATGGTTACCCCCTGACTTTTTGCCTTTGCTGATGCTAAGTTTTGATTTGAAAGTGTGCTGAGGCCTGCTAACCAGGCCCCAGCACCAGTGTTCTTTCCCTAACCTGTACTTTTGTTTCCACAATTGGCACACCGTGGTATCCAGACAAGTCCCTTGTAACTGGTACCCCTGGTACCAAGGGCCCTGATGCCAGGGAAGGTCTCTAAGGGATGCAGCATGTCTTATGCCACCCTGGGGACCCCTCACTCAGCACAGACACACTGCTTGCCAGCTTGTGTGTGCTAGTGAGCACAAAACAAGTAAGTCGACATGGCACTCCCCTCAGAGTGCCATGCCAACCTCACACTGCCTATGCAGTATAGATAAGTCACCCCTCTAGCAGGCCTTGCAGCCCTAAGGCAGGGTGCACTATACCATAGGTGAGGGCACAAGTGCATGACCACTGTGCCCCTACAGTGTCTAAGCAAAACCTTAGACATTGTAAGTGCAGGGTAGCCATAAGAGTATATGGTCTGGGAGTCTGTCATGCACGAACTCCACAGCACCATAATGGCTACACTGAAAACTGTGAAGTTTGGTATCAAACTTCTCAGCACAATAAATGCACACTGATGCCAGTGTACATTTTATTGTAACATACACCCCGGGGGGGGGGCACCTTAGAGGTGCCCCCTGAAACCTTAACCGACTATCCATGTAGGCTGACTAGTTCTAGCAGCCTGCCACACACCAGACATGTTGCTGGCCACATGGGGAGAGTGCCTTTGTCACTCTGTGGCTAGTAACAAAGCCTGTACTGGGTGGAGATGCTTATCACCTCCCCCTGCAGGAACTGTAACACCTGGCGGTGAGCTTCAAAGGCTCACCCCCTTTGTTACAGCACCACAGGGCACTCCAGCTAGTGGAGTTGCCCGCCCCCTCCGGCCACGGACCCACTTTTGGCGGCAAGGCCGGAGGAGATAATGAGAAAAACAAAGAGGAGTCACTGGCCAGTCAGGACAGCCCCTAAGGTGTCCTGAGCTGAGGTGACTCTAACTTTTAGAAATCCTCCATCTTGCAGATGGAGGATTCCCCCAATAGGGATAGGAATGTGCCCCCCTCGCCTCGGGAGGAGGCACAAAGAGGGTGTACCCATCCTCAGGGCTAGTGGCCATTGGCTACTAACCCCCCAGACCTAAACACGCCCTTAAATTTACTATTTAAGGGCTCCTCAGAACCTAGGAACTCAGATTCCTGCAACCTAAGAAGAAGAGGACTGCTAAGCTGAAAAACCCTGCAGAGAAGACGGAGACACCAACTGCTTTGGCCCCAGCTCTACCGGCCTGTCTCCCCACTTCTAAAGACACTGCTCCAGTGACGCTCTCCCCAGGGACCAGCGACCTCTGAAGCCTCAGAGGGCTGCCCTGCATCTAGAAGGACCAAGAACTCCCGAGGACAGCAGCTCTGTTCACCAAAGACTGCAACTTTGAAACAAAGAAGCAACTTTGCAACAACTTGCGTTTCCCGCCGGAAGCGTGAGACTTGGCACCCTGCACCCGACACCCCCGGCTCGAC
This sequence comes from Pleurodeles waltl, assembly GCF_031143425.1. NCBI lineage: Eukaryota > Metazoa > Chordata > Amphibia > Caudata > Salamandridae > Pleurodeles > Pleurodeles waltl. The sequence continues at coordinate 136,604,828 of NC_090445.1, read as the reverse complement.
TTGTGGAGAACAAACACTTCAGGGAGGACTCCCCAGTGACTGCGAGACCGCGAGTAGCCAGAGTTGCCCCCCTTGAGCCCCCACAGCGACGCCTGCAGAGGGAATCCCGAGGCTCCCCCTGACCGCGACTGCCTGCTCCTAAGATCCGACGCCTGGTAAAGACTCTGCACCCGCAGCCCCCAGGGCCTGAAGGATCCGACCTCCAGTGCAGGAGCGACCCCCAGGTGGCCCTCTCCCTTGCCCAGGTGGTGGCTATCCCAAGGACCCCCCCCCTTGCCTGCCTGCATCGCTGAAGAGACCCCTTGGTCTCCCATTGAAATCTATTGAAACCCGACGCGTGTTTGCACACTGCACCCGGCCGCCCCGTGCTGCTGAGGGTGTACTTTCTGTGTGGACTTGTGTCCCCCCCGGTGCCCTACAAAACCCCCCTGGTCTGCCCTCCGAAGACGCAGGTACTTACCTGCTGCAGACTGGAACTGGGGCACCCCCTTCTCCATTGAAGCCTATGCGTTTTGGGCACCACTTTGACCTCTGCACCTGACCGGCCCTGAGCTGCTGGTGTGGTAACTTTGGGGTTGCTCTGAACCCCCAACGGTGGGCTACCTTGGACCCAAACTTGAACCCCGTAGGTGGTTTACTTACCTGCAAAAACTAACAAACTCTTACTCCCCCTAGGAACTGTTGAAAATTGCACTGTCTAGTTTTAAAATAGCTATATGTGATTTATGTGAAAACTGTATATGCTATTTTGATAATTCAAAGTTCCTAAAGTACCTACCTGCAATACCTTTCATTTGAAGTATTACATGTAAATCTTGAACCTGTGGTTCTTAAAATAAACTAAGAAAATATATTTTTCTATACAAAAACCTATTGGCCTGGAATTGTCTTTGAGTGTGTGTTCCTCATTTATTGCTTGTGTAGGTACAACAAATGCTTAACACTACTCCTTTGATAAGCCTACTGCTCGACCACACTGCCACAAAATAGAGCATTAGTATTATCTCTTTTTGCCACTATCTTACCTCTAACGGGAACCCTTGGACTCTGTGCATACTATTCCTTACTTTGAAATAGTGCATACAGAGCCAACCTCCTACAGTGTGTGTCTGTTTAAAGCAGATCAGTTTTGTGCAGTGCAACAAAGTACTACATTTCTTCCTAAAAACGATGCCTATGTCCTCATTCTTAAATGTCTTCCAACATATAGGCTCTCTATATTCATATACACTTAGGTGCAAGAGATGTAGCCTACCGGCCACAGGTACACTCCAGTTCACTGCTACCTACCCCTCTCCACTCCGGTGTACCCCCACTCTACTCCAATCTACTGCACTGCACTCCAATCTACACCACTACACCCCATTACACTCTACTCTAGCCCACTCCAATCCAATCTATTCCAATCCACTTAACTCCACTCCAATCTTTCTACCCCAATCCACCCGACTCCACTCCAATCTACCCCACTCTACTCCATTCCAAACTACCCCACTCCAATGTATCCCAATCAACCGCCACTCCACTCTACCAGACTTGACTCCAATCAACCCCATTCCACTCCAATCTACCCCACTCAACTTCACTCCAATCTACATTAGTCTAATCTTCCCCACTCGCCTCATATCTACCCACTCCACCCCAATTAACCCCACTCCACTTCACTCCAGTCTACCCAAATCTACCCACTCAGTCTACGCTACTCCAATTAACCTCACTCATCTCCAAAGTACCCCATTGCATCTAATCTACCCCAATGTATCCCACTCTAATGTACGCCACTCCACTGCAATCTTCTCTACTTCAATATACCCCACTCCACTCCAACCTACTCACTCCTCATTACCCCACTCCACTAGAATCTACCTCAATCTACCCCAATACAATGTAAACCAATCTACCCCGCTCCAGTCTATGTAACTCCACCCCAATCTACTCCACATCACTTCATCCCAATCTATCCCACTCCACTCGAATCTACTGCACTCCACTCCAATATGATCTTCCCCACTCTACTTCAATCTACCCCACACCACTCCAGTCTGCCCCACTCCACCCCAATAACCCCCAATCTACCCACCCCACCCTCATCTACACCATTCCAATCTACCCAACTCCAGTCTAGCCCACTTCAATATACCCAATTCCACTTTAATCCACTGCAGTCTACTCCAAACTACCCACCGCCTGCCCAATCTACTCCGCTCCACTATAATCTACCCCAATCTACTCCATTCCAATCTATCCCACTCCGGTCTACCCCAATCTACTCCAATCCAATCTAGCCCACTCTAAACCATACCCCACTCTACCCAACTCCAATGTAGCTCACTCCACTCCAAACTACCCCACCCCAACCTACCCCACTCCACTCAAATCTACTCTACTCCAGTCTACTCCATTCTACTTCAATATACCACATTCCACGTCAATCTACTCCAGTCCACTCCAATATTCCCCACTGTTCTTCAATCTACCCCATCTACCCCTCTTCAAACTTCCTCACTCCACCTCAATCTATATCAATCTAACCCACTTCACTCCAATCTGTCCCAATCTACTCCACTCCAATCTAACCCACATCACTCCAGTCTACCTCACTCTACCCCACTCCACTCAAATCTACCCCACTCCGCCGCTCCAGCCTACTATACTTCACTTTACTCAGCCCCACTCCAATCTACCCCATTCCATGTCAATCTACCCCACTTCACTCCAATCTACTCCACTCCATTCCCATTTACCCCAATCTACCACACTCCAATTTACCCCATTCCACTCCACCTCAATCTACACCAATCTACCCCACTCCCCTCTAATATACTCCATTATACCCACTCCACCTCAATATGGCCAACTCTACCCCAATCTACAATGCTTCTCTCCAATGTAACCCGCTCCAATCTTCCTCAATCTACTTCACTCGGCTCCCACTCCACTGCAATCTGCCCACTCCACTCTATCCACTCCAACTTGGTTTACCCCAATTCCCCCCACCCCACTATACCTCTCCCCAGTGTATCCCCTTAATTCTACCCCACTGTGATCTGCCCCAATCTACCTTACTCCAATATACCCCAACCCACTCCTCTCCAATTTCCAATCTACCCATTTTCACCCCAAGCTACTCAATCCATCCCAAACTCAAATCTACCTCACTCGACCCCAGTCTAACACACTCCACTCTTCCCCACACCACTCTACCCCAGTCAACCCCACTCCACTCCAATCTATCCCACCCCACTCCAATATACCCTTTTCTACCTCACTCCAATCTACCCCATCCACTCTACCCCTCTTCACTCCACTCCACCCTCTCCAATCTACAAACTCCACTCCAATCTACCCTCTCCACCTTGATCTATCCCACCCCACTCTACCCGACTTTGTCGCGTAGGCTCTCATTATCCTAATAAGGCTGCTGGATTCAGGCAGCAGAATCACCTGAATTGTGGGGAACTGAGTCCAATCCCACACCACATGACAATTGTCAGCCTAATCTGGTTTTCCGGCTATCTAGCAGTGCCTCATCTCTGCTCAAGAGCAGGGATGACTGTGGCAACCAGGCACATGACAGAAATGACTCCTCAGGGAAATCATGGTCGATCAAATCTCATCCTTTTCTCTCAGTTACATTAGTTCCGCATATGCAAAGACAAACAGAGGCAGAGAATGGTTCAATAAGGTTTATTGAATTAGCTCTATCTAAGAAAAAATGGCATGAACCGCAATAACTAGGATGATAAAACATGCTAGAAGCAAAATGGTGACAAGAAGAGTAAAACACAGAAAAAGTCCCACCATACTTTTACTAGGAGTAATATATGTGGTTCCTACCTAAACTATGTTACAGCATAATGTGTTAAGCCCTAATCCACCCTTCAGGTTTCCCCCCGGGAAAGAGATCATCCTCCACACCTGAGCAAGGAAGCCTGTTGTCTAGAAAGACACCATCCCCATGTAGGCCAGTGATCCAGGAGTCGAAGCAAGCAGCTGTAGCAAAGGCAATCAGCAATAAGCATGCGTTTGTGGTCATCTTGCTGTAATCTCCCTCTAACGTGTATGGGTCAGAGAAGTATTTTTATAATAAATCATCTGATGTTCTGAGAAAATGTCCCCACATAAGAATGTGTACATTTCTGTGTATGTTGGAGACACAGCGTACCACTTTGCCAGCAACTGTATCTGACTGCAACCTTGAGGAAAGCACAAAGTGAAAAGAATGTCTGGCTAGAAAGGCAATGCTTGCCTAGGCGAAAGTACAACTAGATAAAGAAAATAAACCAGCACCGCAAATGTGGCTCAAGCTAAAATAAGAAAATGAAGCTGAATAAAATGTAACTGGGCTTAAGTGCACAAACGACAGGCCTAGTTGCTACAATAAAGTATCTAAAAACATGGCTAAAATAGCTATACAACACCCGTTCCTTGCCGGTCCAAAGCTGGTAACAGCCTAACATTAAAAAATAAAAGCAACTAAAAAAGCTATCCTTGAAAACATATATACATGAATGTCAATAATGACAAGTTTAAAGACACTTGAGCATGTGAAATATTAAAAGGGGGCAATTTAAAACATCAGCAGTGGTGCCCAGTGTCATTTTTAAAATCGCCAATTACATGTGGGACAATTGAAGCTAGGAAATGTTCCACTTCAGCAGGTGGTAAGGTAGCCAAATTGTTGCCAAGGAAAACCAAGGAGCACTCATGTTCCAAAGCCTGAGCTCCAGCTGAGGCAACATCATTCTGCGTTGTGTACAAGGTTGAGTTAAGAGCTGCATGATCCACGAAGGGCAACTCATAAACAGCTTCCCGTAGCAAACACACCCTCAATGAGCATGTTTGGGAATGAGCCTTTAGCGAGAACATCAACAGATCAGCCTCCAATGAAAGTAAGCGCAGCATAGAAAGACAAACTTTCAGTGCACATTCGAAAGGGCACCAAAAGCATAAAAACACAGGCTGCACACAATCCAAAACCGGTCGGAATGACCGGTAGCAGTCACACTCCAGTTCTTCAACGAGTGGTGCTCCGAAATGCTGCATCATGTGTTCATGACATAGTTGCGCTGGTGGAAGTGCTTTCTGTCCTCCTGGTTGTGAAGGGACAGCAATTGCAAATAAGGAATAATAACAGCAAGATGCCACCTATTGTAGCCAAAGTAATCAGAAATCCCTTGAAAATACTTGAAAATATCGAGTGTATGTCTGAAGGTATTAAGCTAAATGCAGGGGAAAAGGTGTGAACGAAACCAGAACCAACAGCCTTAAAGAAATGTGCAGTCCCAGTAATACTGGATGCATTAAATATTCGTCCCACTAGTTTACCAAAGTATCTCAGAAAGTTTGTACTTAAAATGGACTGCATTTCTGCAGATGACCGCGCAACTTGAAGCACGTAGGTCTTGTGCGCAGATATAAGCACCACATGTTTTTGAAACAATAAAGCTTTGAGTCTGCTCATCTTGCCAAAATTCACATTTGAAGTAGCAATGTGAGGCCAAATATCTGCTACTTTCATCTGTTGTGTAGGAGGAAAAAGGACATTTCGGCAACAGGTAACAATTTGGGAGACCGAAACAACATAAGCTATTTCGGCTTACATTCCTCAACAGCTCTCACTATTAAGGAGCTCATAGCTTTCTTTCAAGAGTACCTGGAATGCAGGTCTAATCAAGGGAGCTAGAACTCCCTTTAGACAGCAAGTTAAGTTCGCTGCCAAAGCACTAGTGCCCCATGCAAGGACAGATGCTTACAAACCATTGATTGCCTCACAGACGTCTTACATTCACTGCCGCTAAGAAAGACCTTTTTCATGCCACTAAAACATTTGTATGAAAAGGGAAACTCCCACACCTCGTGCATGTAACTATCTCCCAGCCTTTCATATCTGCCTACTGGAATGTGTTTCAAGCAGGATGTGAATTGAAAGTGTTGAAATAGGCATATTAATAACCTCATTTATTAACCATTCAGCAGATAGTATTTCAGCCAAAGTAAAATGCTAATTTTCTAGTTTTTCAATGTTTAGCATGCCTTAGGTTACTTACTTCTTAGCCATTATTTGTTGTTGTCGCGTTAAATTAAATGTTGAGAATATGTCCCTTGCGCTTACGTGTTGCCAGGGAATGCAACCCGCTTTCAATGTTTGTAGTGTCCACCCTAACTGCATGATAGACCTTAGCTGGCTCTGTCCATATTGTAAAGATTACATGTCTCTTTGCACTATGTCTATTGCAGAAGAAACAATGTTGTTTAAAGTGTATGTAAGGTCAGACGAGGTATTAATCCCATTATTAACAACAGCTAATGCTTTCTGTAAGTTTTCCTGGTCTATTTGCCTTAACCAGGCAGCAGCTTCTTGTTGGGAAAGTTTCCAAATTTCATTATGTACTGCATATAAGAAGCACTTTCTATGTTATCTTCTGGGGCCTAACAGGAAATCCTGCAACTCTATATTGTTAAACAGGAGATTGAGGTGTTCTTTAACAGCATCTAGTGAGGAATGTTTTAACCATTGGTGGTATAGTTTCCCTACACTGCATCTTGTTACTTTACCCAAATGCTCTGGTGACACATAGCGAGGGTCTGGCCTATTCCTTCTAAAACCCCAGTAGAGTTTTCAAAATGTGCATGACAATCATTTGGGTCTACCAGCCACAATAACCACCCACCAGAATGTGAAAGTGAAGTGTTAAATGTTCCATTAGCACCCACTCATGGAGCTGATCTTCATTTGCATTAATGTATTTTGCCATTTGTAAAATTTAGCTGGGGAAGGTATACTGCGTTCATTCAAGTCCTTAATTTTTGCCAAGCCTAAACCACTTGTCTGTTGTACTGTTTCATTTAAAAATATAATTTTTACAGGTATCAGGCATGCTCTGAATAAAGCTTCATTTCCCCTTATTTGCCAATTCTTTGTTCCCCACACTCTTTAATTCAATCGACTTCAGCCAATAGTCATAGCCTTCCATATCCAACCGGGAAACAAAGGAATCAGAATAAATCAATTTTGTATCAGTTAATAAAATATGTTGACTTTCCATCACTGGCAATTTAAAATAATATGACTCAACATTTTTCACATTGTGCCCAAAAAAATATAAAAACTTTTAAGAATATGTTTTGAAACTCCCTACTGGCGGAGTTGGACAATGTACCTATTAGGTATAATTAGAAATAGTCTTTGTGGTACTTGCTCTGTGAAATAAATGATGTCCAATTATAACAGAGCATATCTCCATAGTTTTCTCTTGATTGCTAAACATCTTCACTTTCAAACATAGTAAAGTATTGTAAACCAGAAATCATAGAATCAACTGTTTTAACATCCCAATCATCAGAAACAACTCTGGGTGTTATCACATCGCTCGTGGAAAGTTTAAATGCATATGCAACTTGGATTACTTTAGTCGTGCTATATATATCAAATGATACTTTATCCCAAATAATCCCATCAGGATTTGGTATGGCTGGAATATTCACCAGGGCCAAGCATCTGCGGAACGTATGGGAGGAAAACTGTGGTTTTAGGACCTCACCCTCATCCCCCAGTTCAACTGCAGAGTGTTCAGGAAGGTAATGACCATGTATTAGTAAGAAGGAGATGATGACAACCCAATCCAAAGGAGGAAGCCAAGTACAGTTAATAAGAGCCACAGATAGTTCCATGGAAGAATAAAGTAGTTAATTTTGAGTCAAATTATCAGCTTACGTGCTCTTGACAGTTCTGTTGCAGAAGAGGCAAATTAGTTGGTTAAAGTTTCATTGTCTGCAAAATATCCAGAAGCAGTTCGGGCAAAAACTGGAGCCATATTTGGCAGGGGAGAGCTGGCAGAAGTCTCCATCAGTGCTTCATAGTAGACTATACCATCCGTTTGTGTTGAATTTGAGTAGAATCACTCAATGTTGTTGACATTCCTTGTCGCATAAGAAGTTAATGAGACATATGAAAGATCATTTTCCACCCTCCCCAACCTCGGAGATGTGTCAGCATTGCTGCTTAAAACCTGTAGAGGAACATTCTGGTCTGTACTGAGAGGGATTTGGGTGCTACCCAGGAGTCTTCTAGGTCTGCTGTGCAGGATCAGCCATATGGTGTAGCTTGACATTTTCAATGGAAACAAAGCGATTTTGTTCAGAACCAGGCAGGGGTGGTAGAATGACAGTTCTGGTACCGTTTATTTCCAGGACTGGAACCAGTACACGATAGGAAGGACAGAACTCCTTTTTCACAGTAATCTTTTCACGCACTAGATCCCCAAGTTTAGAAATCCAGTCGGTAGGTGTTATTGCTGCATCCCTTATTCCCAAGGAGGCTGCACTGGAAGATGCGTTGTTATCACAAAACTGTTGGAACTGTTGTAAGTCCTATAAGACAATGACACATTAATTGTGTTCCGAACAGGCATTCATATGAGGTACGCCCCCCAGAGACCTTCTGGGCAGATTATTAAGTGCTCTTTGGACTCCACACAGGTGATTAAGCCAACTAGGAGCCATGCCTAATACTCTGGCTGTTAAGGATTGCTTTAAATCCCAGTTTCTTCACTCCACAACTCAATTTCCCTCTGGATGAAATGGAGACGAATAATACAGTTGGACCCCTAACAAAGCCATGGCATCCCTAAAAGCCCTTGAGGTGAAAGCAGGGCCCTGGTCCGAGTGGAAAGCGACAACTGCATACGTGCCAATAAAGACATGCAAATCTTTAATAGCAGTTCGAGCGTCAGCCGAGCATTGTGGCTAACCTCATAGAAATCTGGAGCATGAGTCAACAGTGACATAAATGTATTTGTATGCACCAACAGGTGTCAGGGGACCACAATGGTTCAAGTACACACACTGTAAAGGTTTGTTGGAAATTAAGAGGTGTGTCTGCGGTGGGCATTTGACCGTGGACCCTTTAATTTGCTGACAGATGTCCCAACAAAGGAGATACTGCTTAGTCTGTTTGTATAGAGCTGGCCACCAGTAACATGCTTGTAACAGTGAAATTGTAGCCGCCACACCAGCATGGGTAGAAGCAATTTCCTCATGCACTGCTTTGATCAACTCTGGTCTTTGGTCTTTGTTGGGGATCACACGATCACCCACACCTGGTATTGTTACTATGGAAGTATTGAGTCTTGATATGCAGTAGGGATATTTGGCAGGATATGCCTTTGGCATGGGCTTGCGGTCAGCCGAAGCTTTCACAGCAGCCAGTGTTTCATCATCCAATTTCATCCTAGAATGAGTTTTTGCAGCAACAGAAGCCCTAGTTACTGCTGACTTGGCTGCCTCATCAGGCAAGGTATTGCCAGTAACATGTATTCCAACACGCTGATGTCCCAGTGTATGTACAACATGGGCATTCATTTCCTTCAGATCCGCTACTTACCCCCATACGAGTCTGTGTTTGATTGTGTTACCTTTTGAATCTCTGAACCATTTCTGGTGCCAGTAATGCAGATATTCATTGAAGGACTGGACACAATAGTATGAATCACAGACGATTAATGCTAACTGTTCTGGATCCGTGTGTTCCAACGCCATCACCAGAGTCTTGAGCTCTGCTAATTGTGCAGTGCAGTCCCCTAAGGTCTGTGTGTAAGTGTGTTGTGAATGGAATTCACCATCTTTCATGTAGCCACTCATGACCGAGCAAGCAGCGGAGTATTGATGTTTTGTGTCTACTGCGGGTTTGGCGGAGCCATCAGTATACATAATTATTTGATATTGTTCAATATGCAATGTGTTTTGGGTCAAACATATAGTCAACGTCAGTGGTCGTCAGAGACGTTGCCCATTGAATCCAACGTGGATGTAGTGCTTTAGCGTTAGGAATGCTAGCTTTGGTGACAGCTTTAACAGCTGGGATCAGGGATACGTCAATAATGTGTTTCCCCTCTGCCAGAGATCTCTTAAATGACAGCCATCTGAACAGCAGTGAGAATTTTCTCTGTGGGAGCAAAGCATTGTTCTGCTGTAGAATATAAATGCGATTTGTATGCAATCGGGACAGTCTCACCCTCATTGAATTTTGCATAGGTGAAATCAATGGCACCAGCAATTACTCTGATGACCAAGTGTGCTTTGTAGTCCCTTGTATGTAAGTGTTTAGCTGAAAGCATGTCTTGTTGCCATGCTCTTGAGAATGCGTGTGTGTTTGACTGTCCAATATTTGCTTGAATAGTCAGGACATATTACATCATATAATGGTTTAATGCATTGTGTATTATCTGGAATGTATGTTCTGCCAACGTTTACAAAGCCTAACAAAGATTGGAGCTTTTTGATAGTGTGTGGAGTTTGTAGTTATGTGCATTTTTTTTTAAATTGAAGCGCTATGCTCTTGCCTCCATATGATAATTTGTATCCCAAAAACAGGGCATTAAGGAAGGCTATTTTTGTTTGTGTTTTTCATTGAATTTGTAGCCTAATTTGGCAAATCCCACAATAATGCAGGCACCGTCTTACATGTTGTATGAGGTCATCATCCGTAAGGTAGATGTCATCTACGTAGGACAACACTTCAGGGTCAACATCATGTAAAATAGAAGTAACACGAGCTAAAAACAGTCATGGACTGTTTTTGTGCCCTTGTGGGAGCCGACAATTTTTTGTGAGAGCCTAAAGCACTGAAACTTGTTAAGTCCCTACTTTCAGGTGCTATATTTTGGCAGAAAAAAACATTGGAAATATCCAAGATAGTTTTGTATTTTTTTTACACTATAGCCCTCATTATGACATTGGCTCTAAATCCCGCTTACTGCCACGGTGACGGGTGCCAACATTCCACCGCGGTGACAAATATTCATTTGCCATATTATGACACACACACACACCAATCCGACAGAATACAGCCACATACACAAATCCGTCAGCCCAAAGGTCAGTGCTAAAGTGGAGGTCCCAACATCCAAATGGTTACCCCAACAAAACAACGCCCACCACATTATGACCGACGAATCACCACGGCGGACATTCAATAGTGGTAAACCATTGGCGGTACATACCTCCGCACTCATAATGGACACCCACATATAAAACAACACTACATTGGCCAATACTAAAAACACACACCTGACACTCATACACACACCACACCCACCCACAGCACTATAAAACACACAACCACATTGCCCACAACCCTTTACAAGTAACAATTACTGCTGGGAGATTCACAAGAACAGCACAGAGACAACTAGACACACATACCACATACACCCATATATCCCTCACGCACCCCACATCACACAACCCACCACAGTACTCAACACACTCTCACCAACACACACCACACAACACCGAGGAGTTAAGGGTCATGGTGAAGGAAATGGTCAGGGTAGAGCTATAGCTGTTTGGAGCACTGGTACAGCAGATATCCATTGCCAGGAAGATGGAGCTATGGCGGAGAATCGTGAACAGGGTGAACGCCGTGGGACAGCATCCAAGAACAAGGGATGATGTCAGGAAGCGGTGGAACGACCTACGGGGAAGGTATGCTCCGTGGCAGCAAGGCACCAGCTCGACATACAGAGGACTGGCGGTGGACCCCCACCGTCTCCCCCACAGGTCACAGCATGGGAGGAACACATCTTGGCACTACTGCATCCTGAGGGACAACTGGAGTAGCCGGAGGACTGGACACTGGTAAGTCAACATTTACCACTTATCACCCCCCATACCTGCATACCATCACACCTCCTCACCCTCACGCCCATCACTCCACTCCATCCCACACACTGCACCTACACATATGACTAACCCCAATGCTTAGCCCTGCATGCTATACCAATGCATGGACAGCCCTGCATGAACACCCATCACAAAAGCACGCACGGCATAGGGAAACTAACAATCACACAATACATCACCACACACAAACAAAGGTGGCAGGGCAACAGCAATGATAGAGGGGAAGCCAGGGATGTACAATATGTCACAGACATGAAGCATAATACATAACTTACATCCCCACAGGGGCCCCAGCCAATGACAGCGGAGAGGAGGTGCCACAACTATTTGGTCCCCAACAGAAGATGCCCCCAGTGATGACAGTAACTCTGGATTTCAGGATCTGGACCAGCAACCTGGCCCATCAGAGACCACTGGACAGTCGGTCACCCAAGCCTACTCACAATCCACCACAGAGCCTCCCCCATCAGTATCCAACACCACAGCACCCACCCAGCATACCCACACCTCTGTCCCCAGGACCCGTCAATCAGCAGTGTGCCCACCTGTACAGGGACCCCAGTCCACACCTCATACCCAAGACGATCAGGGACCTGGGGTCAGTGGCAGTGGGCACGCCGTTCAGGGGACAGAGGCACAGGCCAACAGGGACACTGAGAGGACCGCTGAGCACCAGGGGGAGGACAGGCCCAGGGAACTGACTCTCCAGGAGGCATTCACTGAGATCCTGGGAGCCTACCAACATTCCCAGGATACAATGGGCCAGATCCTTGACAATGTGCAGTAAAACAGCCGGCTGCAGGAGGAACAGTATCAGGGGATCAGCGAGGACTTGCAGGCCATCAACACCACCTTGATCTCCATAGCTGGGGTGCTGGCAGACATGGCCATCATCATGAGGGAAGCAACAGCACACCAGCGGGCCCCTAACACTAGCCAGTCCATTGATCAGCCCTCCACTTCCACTGCAGCTAGTGGGCAGGAGGCCCCACCACAGGACCCACAGGCCACCAGCACCCCTCCCCCTGCAGAAGGTGAACCACCCAGCAAACGTTCCCTGCGACCCAGAAAGAAGCCAGAGACACTTGCCAAGACCACCGCCAGGAAATGAGACTCTCCTGATTGTCCCCATTGTGTCCCGCACTGTCACCTTGTCAAATTTAACTGCCTTTGCACCCCTTACTATGGCCCCTTGGACACTGTACCTGTGCTACAAACAGACTGGAACAATACCCTGGACTTTCAGCCATCATCACCCCAATCCATTGCATTCTTCCCTCAGTTTCATTGCACTACAATAAACACCCTTGAACACAACTTGACTACTAGTATTTATGTGTTTAAAATGTGCATTTATGGAAACAGTCACATCTAGTGCAAATTATCTGAACACTGTGAGAGCATAGAAATAATTACCTGTAGCTGTCTGTACTCATCCAATCAGTACACAGTTGTGATCTCACCAACATCTGTAAAATGACAAGCCATAGGTAACAGTAAGTTGAGATGCAATGGCAGTTAATGGCATCATGCTACAGCCACACAGAAAACATCTATAGTCAGAGGACTGTTCAGTTGTACTGTCTCACCTGTGTGTCATTGGAAGTATTGCTGTATGACTGATGTTCTGTTGTCCTCAACCTCATCCTCTGCCTCTTCATCCTCACTGTCGCCAGGGTCCACTGCTGCCACAGGGGCATCTCCAGTCTCCTGCTCCTGCAGAAAAGGTACATACCGTCTGAGGGCCAGGTTGTGCAATATGCAGCATGGCCCTACTATCTGGCAGACCTTCCCGGGTGAGTAGTACAGGGACCCACCTGTCAGATGGAGGCACCTGAACCTGGCCTTCAGGAGTCCGAAGGTCCACTCGAAGATCCTTCTGGTTCGCCCATGTGCCTCATTATAACGTCCCTCAACCCCTGTCCTATCATTCCTCACAGAGATTAGCAGCCACAATAGGTTTGGGTAGCCAGAGTCACCTCAAAGTATTGAGGGACAACATTTAGCCTCATAAAATGATTTGGGGATGACACCTGAAGGCATACACTAACATACAGTGGGTGGGGACTATGGCTCACCTATTAGCCACACCCTGTGCCTCTGTACTTGGGCCATCACATTTGGGATACTGCTATTCCTCAGAACAAAGGTGTCATGCACTGACCCAGGATACTTAGCACTGATGTGGGAGATGTACTGGTCTGCCAGGCACACCATTTGCACATTCAGTGAGTGGAAACTCTTCAGATACCGGAACACCTGTTCATTCTGGCGAGGGGGGACTAACGCAATATGTGTCCCATCAATGGGCCCAACAATATTGGGTATATGTCCCATTGCATAGAATCCGGCCTTCACAGCTGCCAGATCTTCCACCTGGGTGAAAGCTATGTAGCTGCACATGTGTTTCACCAGGGCAGAAAAAAGTCTTGTCAGCACTATTGAGAACATTGGCTGTGACATTCCTGCTGCCAAGCCCACTGTCACTTGGAAAGAACCATTTGCCAGGAAATGGAGCTCTGATAACTCTTGCAAAAGAGGGAGGATCCCAGTCGGATGACAGATAGCAGATATCAGGTCAGTCTCCAATTGGGCACTCAGCTCTGCGATTGTGGCTCTGTCCAGTCTATAGGTGAGTATAATGTGCCTGTCCTCCAGTGTAGCCAAGTCCACCAGGGGTCTGTACCCAGGGCATGTCTCCTCCTCCTATTTATCCACAATGGTAGGTATCTAAGGGACACAAGAGTGAGTAGGCTGTCACAATTGAACAATGGAACCCCAACCTCAGTGTTCATAGTGCATATGTGATGGGACAGTGAGAATGACAAGGAATGTGCTAATCTAGGCTGTGACGCAGTTAAGGTTTATATGACCGTTGTCTACCACCATGAAATGGCGACCGCCTGTCCTGTATGTAGGGACAGGTGGAAGTGAGGTTACTCCGCTGACGTTGGGCATCGTGGTGGAAGATAGTCTTGCACCGCCGTGCAATTCCTCATTGAATATTATGGGGCTCTATGAAGTAATAGTGGCCAATGGGCATCTGCACTGGCGGTGATGGTGTACACCATCGCAGATGTGACCGCCATTTTCTTTCTGATTCCTCCCTTGTTTCACGACCTTCAATAGGAGAACACCTACACTGCATGTGCTGCTGTGACCTGTGTCTGGAACATACCATGGCCCATGTGACTGGGAAAAGGCCCCTGCCTTCCCTTCGGAAGAGGTGGAGCGTTTGGTGGATGGCGTCCAACCCCAGTACGGACTGCTGTATGGGCCTCCAGACCAACAGGTGAGTACACCTTGGGCACGATGCATGTGGGAAGGATGCATGGAGATGTCTGTGCAAGCATCATGTCATCCGGGGGTAATGTCTTGTGGTGGTGTACATGGTGTGTACTGGCCGTTGTGTGTGCCAATGGTGACAGAAACTGGATTGGTGGGCCATATGTGTGGCAGGCTGCATTGTATGTGTAATGGTGTCCTCCTGTCTTTATTACCTCTGCAGGTCAGCGCCCATCAAAAGAAGGGATTATGCCATGCCATCGCCAAGGACGTGCGGACCCTGGGGGTCTATGGCAGGCGGAGCACCCACAGTCATAAACGGTGGGAGGAGCTAAGACGCTGGGTATGGAAGATTGCAGAGGCCCAGCTGGGGATGGCCTCCCAAAGAGGAAGGGGTGCCCGTCAGAACCTGACCCCCCTGATGGCCTGCATACTGACGGCGGCCTACCCAGAGCTGGATGGGCGCTTAAGGGCATCCCAGCAGCCACAAGGGGGTGAGTATAGTGGGCATTACTACAATAATTGGCAGGTGGCATGGGATCCAGGTGGTGGGTGTGACTTAGTGGGTGCCCCTAAGGCCCGACCAGACATTGCAGCGGGATCCAGCTCAAGGGTAATGGGTGTTTGGCAAATGCAGGTAACCTAGCTTGTTAGCATTCCATGTCAGTCAGGGCTTTGTGGGTAGAAGGAGGGGTGCAGTTGGCGGTGTGTGGTCCTCATCTTGCCGTGGCATCTAGCCAAATCACTGGTAGTGCAATGCATAGTGTTCAAGCCTGATCCCTGTGTGTGACGTTGCTGTGTATGACAACTGTGGTGTTGGTGCAGTAATTGACCCAGTGTTTCCTTCCTCTCTCACCCCACCTTTTTTCTTCTGTCATCCTGTCCATGTGTGCATTAGAATTGGAGGAGCTGGGGCACCAGCGACAGAGGGAGCTGCATCCCACAGGACCCTGGAGACAGAATTCACTGATGCTGAGGGAACCAGTGGGACGGAGGGCGAGGGGAGCACCACAGTGGAGACAGGAGATGACAACACAGACTTAGATACCTCCTCCTCCTGGTGGTGGCGGACATCTGGTGACCACCCCAGCTTCAGGTGCAGCCGCCACCCCTGTATCAGCACCGCCCTCCCAGTAGCCCCTCAGCGAGTTGCCCGTGCCTGCTCACACAGGAGGGTGGGCATCTACTTCGCCCCAGGCACCTCAGGCCCTGCCCCAGTCAGCCCTAATGCCCTGAGTGAGGTGGCTATTGGCCTCCTGAGCTCCATCTCTGTAGGGCAGTCAACCATTGTGAATGCCATCAAGGGGCTGGCTTCCCAGATGCACCAATGCATTCCTGGAGGGCATTCATGGTGGATTGCATTACTGGAGGGCATTCACGGTGGATTAGCAGCCCAACAGAGATCGATTCAGGCTCCGGCCTCCCCTCTGATGGCAGCCATTGTCCCTGTTCCTACCGTCCCCCCTCCAACTATGACTTCCCAGTCCTACTCTCCTCAACCCCAACCCATCCCATGCACACATACAGACGAGCATGCACAAAAGACAACACACAAGAGTGGCACTGTCAAATATAGGCACCACACTTCATCCCACAAGCACTCACACAAACACCAGACAGTTGCAGACACAACCACATCCACTGCCTCCAGAGTCTCCCCCTCCTCCTCCTCCACCTCCCTCACAATCTCATCCGCACTCACACCTGCATACATTGCATCAACATCCACCACCAGCAACACCACACCAAGCAGCACACACACCTCACTAGCAGACACCTCCACAACATCCATGCACGTGTACCCTATGACCTCTCCCACCCTGTCTGTCCCCCCTTCTAAAGGACACAAACGCAAGCACTCACACACCCAACAGCCATCCACCTCACATCAGCCCACTGCCCATGCACCTGTACCCAACTCCAGCAGACATACACCTCCAACAACCACACCCTCAACCTCCATTCCCATCCTCCTCCCTCATCCCGCCACGCCGTCCTTACAAAGCTTTTCCTTGCCCAACTTGACCTCCTCCCTCCCCCTCCCACCTCCTGTCCTGCCAATAAGAGAAGGGTCCCAACGAGCCAGCCCAGCACCTCAGCCAAACAGTCCACGCGGACAGTGGTGGCACCACCTAGTCGTAGTGGCAAGTCAGTGAAGGATCCCACTCCAACAGCCAGAAAGGTTAAGGATCCCACACCTCCTGCCATGAAGGGGATGAAGCCCTCCACTCCTGCCAGGAAGGCTAAGGAGCCCGCATATCCTGCCATGAAGGGGAAGAAGCCCTCAACCCCTGCCAGGAATGGTAAGTATCCAACGCCTCCTGCTATGAAGGGGAAGAAGCCCTCGACTCCAGCGGAGGCTGTCAAGGTGACACCACCAACACCAGTGGTCACGGGGCCCCCATCGCCAGCTGAGGAAGTGCACCCCTTACCTCCAGCAGAGGCTGCCCAGAAGGCACCGCCACCTGCCAACACAGTTCAGCCCTCACCTCCAATGAGGCTATCAGGGTGACACCACCACCGCCACCACCAGTGGTCACAGGGCCCTCACCGTCAACTGAGGAAGTGCATCCCTCACATCCAGCAGAGGCTGCCCAGGAGGCACCTCCACCTGCCGATACAGTGCAGCCTTCACCTCCAGCAGAGGCTGCCCAGGAGGCACCTTCACCTACTGACACTGTGCAGCCCTCACTGCCAGATGACACAGTGCAGCCATCACCACCAATGTAAGCCATGTAGGCCACCCTCCAGCGACTGCTGTACAAGGGGCCCCCTCCAGAAGTAGTGGGCATGTTCCCCACCTGAGAGATTGTGACCTTGCACTCCCCAGCAAAGAGAAATGGGCATGGAGCCCCATCCAGAACCAGTGGGAAAGTCACCCACTCCAGAGACTGTGGCTGTGCACTCCCTAGCAAAGAGAAATGGGCATGGAGCCCCCTCCAGAACCAGTGGGAAAGTCACCCACTCCAGGGACTGTGGCCTTCCACTCTCCAGCAAAGAGAAATGGGCATGGATCACCCTCCAGAACCAGTGGTAAAGTCACCCACCGATGAGACTGTGGCCTTGCATTCCCCAGCAAAGAGAAATTGGCACGGAGCACCCTCCAGAACCAGTGGGAAAGTCACCCACCTGAGAGAATGAGACCTTGCAATCCCCAGCACAGAGAAATGGGCATGGAGCCCTCTCCAGAACCAGTGGGAAAGTCACCCACTCCAGAGACTGTGGCATTGCACTCCCCTGCAGGGAGAAATGGGCATGGAGCCCCCTCCAGAACCAGTGAGAAAGTCGCACCCTCCAGAGACTTTGGCCTTGCACTCCCCAGCAAAGAGAAATGGGCATAGAGCACCCTCCAGAACCAGTGGGAAAGTCACCCACCTGAGAGACTGTGACCTTGCACTCGCCAACAAAGAGAAATGGGCACAGAGCCCCCTTCAGAACCAGTGGGAAAGTCACCCACTCCAGAGACTGTGGCATTGCACTCCCCAGCAGAGAGAAATGAGCATGGAGCACCCTCCAGAACCAGTGGGAAAGTAACCCACTCCAGAGACTGTGGCCTTGCACTCCCCAGCAAAGAGAAATGGGCATGGAGCCCCCTCCAGAACCAGTGGGGAAGTCACCCACTCCAGAGACTGTGGTCTTGCACTCCCCAGCAAAGAGAAATGGGCATGGAGCCCCCTCCAGAACCAGTGGGAAAGTCACCCACCTGAGAGACTGTGGCCTTGCACTCCCCAGCAAAGAGAACTGGGCATGGAGCCCCCTCCAGAACTAGTGGGAAAGTCACCCACTCCAGAGACTGTGGCTTTGCACTCCCTACCAAAAGGAAATGGGCATGGAGCCCTTCTCCAGAACCAGTGGGCTTCTTCCCATGTTTGGCTGAGGTGCCCCACCCATTCCCCTGAGGTGCCTGCCCACTTGCAAACTGATGCCCCTGCAGAGTTCTATCCGGATGAAGTCAGGATTCGAGTTGGGCCTTGCACTGTGCCCTGTGGCTATGTGGGCCCTTCGTACATTGGACTGGGCATTGGCCCTTTGTGTACATTTGTACATATCTGTTTTTCGTACGATTGGTTCATTTTGTAGCTGTTTATATCAATACATTCTCATTGCTGCATTCTTGTTATCCATGCATTATTCTGCCATGTATCATGTGTCATTGTTTTTCGTCTGCAGCTGGTTGTGTGTATGTTGTGTGTGTGGTGTGTGTTGTGCATGTGTGTGTCACTCTCGTTTTCTACCTCCCTCCCTTGTGTGCTAGGCGGCTGTACTCACCGTTGTCGTCTTCGTCGGCCTTGGTGTTCCAGGTGGAGCATGACGCAGATGAGCATCGGGAAGACTCGCAGTTCCGGTTCCATGGAGGCGTTGTTCTTCCCTGTGTCTCCGATGGTGAGTCTTTGCTCTTCTGTGATGTGTTTCCGCCAGGCTTTTGATGGCGTTTGTACCGGGCCAGAAATCACAGTGGATTGCAGGGTCAAAATATGGTGGATGGTACTTTGTCTTCCGCCTGGCTGTTGTTAGCTACCACCGTGGTCAGTGCTTTTAACGCCCTGGCGGTTAGTGTGGTACATTGGCTGTCTATGGGAGTTTTCTCCACCATGGTCATAATTTGACAGTAATTACCGCCTGCCTGTTGGCGGTATTACAGCCACTTTATTACTCACAGCCAGGGTCATAATTTTGTATGGCGAATGTGCGTGTATGACTGTTTAAATGTCTGTATTCTATATGAATGGTCCGGTTTGGCTACGGGGAACAATGGATTGCTCATTGGTGAGACACAGGGTTCAAGTATGCCCTGGTAATCTAACTGTGTGAGGATTTCCCTCACAGGTGCTTTTGCTTCATGCTTTATTGGATATTGAGGTTGAGATTAGGGTTGGATCTTATTGGTATTACAGGATAGGGGGAATCTTTAATTCACCCTACGTGGTTGCGATATAACGCAGGTGTCTGCGCCTTAGCCCAATGAATAGCGTAAGCTTCCATGACTTCTCTAGGTACAAGGGGCGAGAAAACGGGTTCAATTACCTCTTCAACATGTGGGAGATTTCTTCAACATATGGGAGATTACACACAAATTCTGGTTGCCAATTCTTTTCTGCCAGCAAAATATAAATGGTAACGATGCAATCCCAAAAGATGGCATCTATTGTGCACTCAATGTCTTTCTAATTGTAATTTTACTTTATACACCCTGTTGGGTGTGGAGACATGCATGTCTGAAGTCTCAACTTGTAAGAAGTCATCAGTTGCTTTCACCTCCAGGTTCTCTTGAAGATTCCGGCGAACTATTGTGACCTCTGCCGCGCTGTGTAGCAGTGTCAGTGCCCACTTTCTGTTCTTCAGTAAAGCTCTTATCCTAAGTGGCATGTCGTATAGCAATCGCTGCAACTTTTTTCTTTTTGAATTGGGGGGTTTGTTGGGGAAGTTTCTCTTCTCTCCTAACAGAAACTTCCAACGAGCGTTGTGAGTCCTTGCTTGGCTTCACGTACTTAGTTCTCTGCTCTGACCGCACACCTATCTCACTGCTTTTTTCCCGTTAGTCCTGAAAGGAATGAGATTGGTGTGTATCAGCATATTAATATCTGTCAGGCGTTTTTATATTATCTCTATTCGTAAGATTATAACAATTTTGAGGACTTTCCAAATTCGGAGATTCTCCCCTTTCTTTTTTAGGTGTTTGTTTTTGTTTATCACAGCATTTTTTAGAACCTTCAGGTGCTTGCTTGGTAGAATCTATGTTACATTTACCCTGTAATTGTGGTTTAATAGGTCTGGCCCCCAGCCTATCTCGACCAACTTCCCAAAGCCGCATATGCACTGTTAGTGCTTCCCCTTTAAGGTTACTTTATATAACTGAAGATACAGTGGCAAAATTGCCCATTAATTGCATCCCCAAGTCCAGGGCCGGGGCAGCCCCGTATTCATCTTGAATCTGTTTTAATACTTCCAGAAGATTGGCAAGTGTCGGTGTACCGTGTGCGGTAGTGTAGAGCTTGTCAAAAACCGTGCTCTACATATTGCAGTTATCTCCTGTGGGAACCATCCCAAATGGCAAGCACATAGTGAGAATTCTATGTTTATCCTGAAGTCCCACATGGGGAAAAACTGCTTCCAGAGTATTTTTTTTTTTTAGATAACCAAAACGGAATCTCCTCCCATTTGGCGGGTACCTTACCCATGTTCAAATATACAGTCTCAGGATTAATGCTTGATGTGAATGCATGTGGTTGCGCTGGGGCAGCACGTGCTGGGTTACTATTTAATGTCTGCATTACAAACTGTACTAACAGTCTGTATATTGAAGTACGTTCAGTATATAAGCGTCCAACCTCAGCTAACGCCAATGCCTCAGGATGCGGTGTATATGTGGCCAATAAAGGCCAGGTAGGGACATCATTGCTCAGAGGACCTAACCTAACGTGTAATATTGTATGTGGTAAGGCGCCATCAAGCCAGTTATTATGGTCTTGATAAGATAGAGGTATCTTTAAGTATGCATAAGCTTGCTATTGTGCAGGTATGTGCTGTGATGAAATGTATTAGTGTTCCCATCAACTGCTGGAAAAGTGACCCAAGATTAAATATTCCTGGATGAGCATTGACTACAAATGCTACAGGTCCCCCCTGGGCTGTGAGGTCATTTACTAGCAAATGAACAGTGAGGGGTTGTCCCATGTTTACTGCAATTGCTACCTGTTGTGGGTTCGCCTTCGTGGATATACCTGTTCAGAGATAAGGACACCAAGTGGGGATTGATCCTTTTAACATTCAAGCTTGAACAACCTACAGCGTTGAATAGGAACTAAATACCTAGCTAAGGAGGAAATCCTCAATACCATGGACATCTCTTTATATGGTATTGAGGTGCCTTTAGCCCATAGTGAGACAGAGACATTCAGGAGGATCTGAAAATTAGTGCCTGACCAAACATTGGTGGCGCCCTGTCATGTAGGATCTCATTTTCCTAATGAGGCTGCTGTATTCGGGTGGCAGAATCCCCTTGCAATCAATCCCACACCATGTACAACTGTCAGCCTAATCCGGTTTTCCGGCTAACTAGCAGCGCCTCATCTCTGCCCAAGAGCAGGGATGGCTGTGGCAACCAGGCGCATGACAGAAATGACTCCTCAGGGAAATCGTGGTCGATCAGATCTTATCCTTTTCTCTCAGTTACATTGGTCTCACATATGCAAAGACAAACAGAGGCAGAGAATGGTTCAATAAGGTTTATGAAATTAGTTGCATCTTAGATAAAATGGCATGAATTGCAATAACTAGGATGATAAAACATGCTGGAAGCAAAAAGGTGACAAGAAGAGTTAAATACAGAAAAAGTCACACCATACTGTCAGTAGGAGTAATATATGCGGTTCCTAACTAAGCTATGTTAGCGCACAGCGTGATAAACCCTAATCCGCCCTTCAGGTTTCCCCCCTGGGAAGACATCATCCCCTATACCTGAGCAAAGAAGCTTCTTGTCTAGAAAGACAACATCCCCATTTAGGCCAGGGATCCGGTAATCTAAGCAAGCAGCTGTAGCGAAGGCAATCAGCAAACAGCATGTGGCTGTGGCTGTGACATCTGGCTGGAATGTCCCTCTAATGTATATTTTTTTATAATAAAACAGCTGATGTTCTGAGAAAATGTCCCCACGTAAGGATGTGTATGTTTCTTTGAATGTTGGAGACACAGCGTACCACTTTGCCGGCAACTCTATCTGGCTAGAGCCTTGGGGAAAGCACAAAGTGAAAAGAATGTCATGCTAGAATCACAATACTTGCCTAGGCGATAGAACAACTAGATAAAGAAAATAAAACAGCACCACAAATGTGGCCTGTGCTTAAATAATGAAATGAAGCTGAATAAAATGTAACTGGGCTAAAGTGCACAATTGGCAGGCCTAGTTGCTAAAATAACATGTCTAAATTAGCTATGCAACTTCACTCTACCCCACTCTGATCTACCCCAATCTACTCCACTCCAATCTGCCCCACACCACTCCAACCCAATGTATCCCACCCCATGCCAATCTACCCATTCCACCCCAACCCCCACTCTACCTCACTCTACCCCAATCTACACCACTCCATTTCAGTCCACTCCAGTCTACCCCACTCCACTCCACTCTAACCCTTCCACTCCAATCTACCCCACTACATTCTACCCCAATCCACCCCAATCCACCCCACCCCACTCCAATATACCCCAATCTATATCACTCTAATCTACCCCACTGCACTTCAATCTACTGTAATCTATTCCACTCGAACCTACCCCACTCAACACTACGCCAATCTACTTCTCTACCCCATTCCACCCCAATATACCTGACTCCAATCCACTTCATTTTCCCAATCTACCCCAATCCACCCCATTCCAATTCACCTCACACTACTCTATCCCACCCGTCTACCCCATTCCAGTCTCCCCTACTCTACTCTACAACACTCTGTTCTACCCGACTCCACTGCAAGCTACCCCACTCCATTCCAATACAACCCACTGCACTTCACCATATCCTAGTGTACCCCACTGAAATCTATCTCCGTCTACCCTAGTCCACTCCACCATTATCTACCCTACTCCACTACAATATATCTCACACCATTCCAATCTACCCTATTCTACCCCAATCTACCTTACCCTACCCCTGTCTACTCCACTACAATCTACCCCAACCAACCCCACTCCACTTCACTCCACTCATATCTAATCCCTACTCAAATCTATCACACTCCATTCTACCAAAATCCACTACACTCACCCCACCCTGATCTACCCCACTCCACTAAATCCTAGTCGATCCCATTCCAATCTAACCCACTCCACGCTACCCTACTACAGTCTCCCTACTCAACTCCAATCTACCCCACTCCAATCAACTCCCCTCCACTTCAATCTACCCCACTCCATATCAGTCTTCCCCACTCCACCCCAATCTACCCTCTCCACCCCAATCTACCCAACTCTACCCCACTCCACTCCACCACAATGTACCCCACTCCACCTCATTCTTCTCCACGCCACTCTACCCCAAACAACCCCACTCCATCTACCCCACTCCACTCCAATTCAATCTACCTTACTCTACTCCACTCTACCCCACTCCACTTCACTCCAGCCCAATCTACCCCACTCCAATGTAACCACTCCACTCCACTCTATCTCACTGCACTCCACCGCACTCCACTCCAATCTACCTCATTCTACTAAACCCTACTCCACCCCACCCCACTCTACCCCACCCCACTCCAATCTACCCCACTTCAATGTAACCCATTCCACTCCACTCTCTCCTAATCTACCTCACGCCAACCCACCTGAATCTACCCACTCCAACCTACTCCCCCAGTCAACCCCACTCTACCCCAATACATCCCACTTCATTCCAATCTACCCCTATCCACCCCAATCTACCCTACTGTACCCAATCTACTCCACTTCAATCTACTCTAATGCATACCACTCTGCTCCATTCTTATCTACCACACTCCAATGTAACCACTCCATTCTACCTCACTCCAATCTATCCCAATCCACTCCACTCTACCCCAATCTACCCCTTTCCACCATACCCCAATCTATCCCACTCCAACCTACCCCATTTCAATCTACCCCATCCCACTCCAATCAACCCTACTTCACTCTACTCTATTCCAACCTACCCACTCCAATCTACTCCACTTCAATCTACCCCAGTCTACGTCAATCTAACCCCACTCCACCCTAATCTGTCATACTCTACTCCAGTGTACTCCACTCTACTCCTCTCCAATCTACCTACGCCACTCACTCCAATCTACCCCAATCTATCACACTCCAATCTACCCCAATCTAGCCCAGTCCACTCTGCCCTGTCTACCCACTCTACTCAATGTATCCCAGTATACCCTGCTCCACTCAAATATACCTCACTCCACTTCACTGCAATCTACCCTACTACTTTCCAACGTACCCCAGTCCACTCTACCTCATTCCTCTCCACACCACTCTACCCCAATCCACCCTACTCCACTCCAATCTATCATATTCCAATCTACACCAGTCAACCCCATTGTACTCTAATATACTCCAATCTACCTCCACTCCACTTCAATCTACCCCACTCCACACCAATCTATTCCACTCCACTCCAATCTACCTCACTCCACTCTACTCTACCTCACTCCAATCTACTCCAGTTAACCTCATTCTACTTCAATCCACTCCACTCCAGTCTACCTCACCCAACTCAACCCTAGTCCAATCTAAATCACCCTGTTGTACCCCACTCCAATGCACCCCACCCTACTCTACCCAACTCCAATCTACATCACCCTGCTGTACCCCACTCCATTATACCCTACCCCACTCTACCCAAGTCCAATCTACTCCACTCCACCTGATCCACCCACTCAATTCCAATCCCCCAATCTACTCCACTCCACTCTGCCCCACTCTACTCCAGTCTACCCCACTCCACTCTAATCTACCCCAATCTACTACTTTCCAAACAATGGCACTCCAGCCTATCCCACTTCCATCTACCCTACTTCAATCTACCCCACTCCAATCTACCCCACTCCACTGTACCACACTCAACTCCAGTCTACCCTCTCAACCCCACACCATGCTTTCCCACTCTACCCAATCTACCCCACTGTAACCCACTAGACTATACCCCACTCTTCCTCAATCTACTCCAATCTACCCCACTTTACTCCACCCCACCCCACCCCACTTCACTCCACTAACTTTTACCCATGCTTAACAGCAGCTACACTACTGTACAACTTGGGTAAAATGCAATGCCTAGAGATCTCTCATATGGGAGATCTATTGGCTTTGTCAATGCTTGTTCCATCACTTCGTATTACCTGTCATTCTTTGCCATCTATCTTCCTTCTCTCTTTCAGCCTCTTTCTTACACACAATCTCAAAAAATGTCATCTCATTTTGTGCCACTTCTTCTTCCCCCTTTCATTTCTCTACCCTTCTTCAAATGAACTTGTTTTCCTCCTGCACTCTTCTTACCCTGGTCTCTCCTTCATCCCTTCTCACTTTCTTGCATTTCTCTCCCTCTCTCTACTTCTCCCGTTCCCACTTCTTTCCACCCCCAGAGATTCAACTTATTCCTCCTTCTTTCTATGCTCACTTTCCATCTTTTCACATATTTCTTTTCAATCCTCTCTTCTGCCTTACTTGTTATGTTCTTTCACACTTCCTACTCCTATCCCATACCCCATCCTCTTCTTCCCTCTACATCAGTCTTTTGGCCCATATAGTCCTATCTTCTTACAACCAGTTTCTTCTTTAACCCCACCCTCTCTCCAATTTCCCATACTTGCACCATTTTTGTTCCTTCCTGTATACTCCCGTCTCTCCCACATTCCTCGATCCCCTCACCTTTTTTCCTCTCTCCTTTCTTACTTTATAGAGTGTAACATAAAATCCTGTTTTTTGGGGGCGCGTGGAGGGTTCCTCTGCAGAGCAGAAGACATTAGCAGCACCACCAACTCAAACAGCAGGGTAATGTTTGCTTGGAGAGAGACCTAGAATAGGCTTCTCAGTTTTCAAGTATTTCTGTTTTTGTGGGGTCTTTATCCTTGAGAAACCCAGTCACTTTAAACTTCAGTTGCTAGGTCTGTTTGGCTTGGCAGAGCCCACCACTGACAAATGCTTTCCGTGTTATACCAATAGTAATTCATGGCACATTGTGGGTGGCGTTGGCTTGAGTTTCCCAGCATTGCTAATGCTGAACCTGCCATAATGGTGATATTACTTGGAATAAAATGGGCTTCCATTTTCGTTGACATTCTTTGGCATAAGACTGGCCATGGCATTATTGTGGTAAATCTCCGCCTGTGCCTGGCCTGTTGAAGGTGCTCACAGCTAGAATAATGTCAAGTGTGACACAATGGTGGTAATTCCTTGTGGTAGGTGGTACCCATGGCATGATGAGGCCCATTCTTGGAATACTGTTGGCCCAAGCATGATATTGGGAATTATAAACATACTCCGGGCGCCCATGGCTTGAGAGTCTGTTTCATGAGCTTATAAGGCAGAATCTATCCATGTGTGGCAGTAGTTCACTAGTACTTTAATAAATGGTGTTTGGGCAGCAGACCAATTTACTAACACTTATGACAAGTTCTTATTCAGGAGGAAATTAGATTTTTTATGAACATGATAAGTACTTACCTGAGACAAATGAGATATTTTCTGACATGAAACACATAACATTTGTGGAAAAAAGAGCAGATTTTAATTAACTGATTTTTTGGAGACAAAAATGATTGTATTGACAAATATATATTTAAAGTTGATTGCTGATTGATAAAGCATACCACTGTTTGAAATCGTAGGGCACAATACACCAACTGCATTTTGTAGTACGTAAAGTAGTCATACAGTAGTACTACTTTTTTAATACAAAATGCAGTTCACAAACCTACACGTGTAAATCTTCACCTCCACCTCTCCTATCTTTTCTGCGGGCAGATCCTCACATATGTAACTTTACTTCTTAATAGTAAATATGGAAGGGATTCAGCCAGGGCTAGTAATGAGTTTAGGGACGAACATTCACCCACCCACAAGAGAGTAAGTCCATTGCTGCTCACAAACTGCACTTCTAAAGTTGCAAAAGCCAAAAAGAACCTGAAACAGTAGCAAATGTACTCCAACTCAGAACTGGAGAACGGGCAGCCACATACCTGGTTTAAAACGTAAAATAAAATCCAAGATGAAGAAATGTTAAATTAAATTATTCAAAACTAGTTCAAACTATAAATAAAAGTAACGTTAAAAAATATCTAAAAATTAAACCTATTTATTGTATCATTTTAAAATATTTTAATAAGGTTATGGAATTGAAAACATTAATGTAACATTAATTTCACTAAACTCTAATTAAATTATTTTGTATTAAATACATGCATTTCTTTTAGTAATTTTGAATTGATAATAAAATAAATATTTTACGTTTAGTTGTCTTTTTAATTTAAACTTCAGAAAAATATTTCAACAATAAATGACTAGTAACACGTACCAATGGGAAGAGTTAAAAATAAACTTGCTGAATTGTGAAATCTTTGTCATGCACTTTACATGATGTTTGCTGCACTAATTGCATGACAAATATGTTGATCCCTGGATCAGTTCTCATTATTTTCCTGGCTTGCCCACTTCCTCTGATGGGGACACAGTTGGGCATTCTGTGATCTTACCCGGCCCTAAAACAAGCCTCCTTGACCAGCTGAGCTCTCGCGGATGTGTAAGTCACTCTGCGACCTTGATCTCTATGACCTTGAACTCTGACCAGTATTATTCCCTGAGGTCAGACACCTCCGGCGCAGCCCACAGCCCCACACCTTCTTTAAGTGGTAAGTGTACCCCGGAAGTGCTGTGCCAGAGTTTTTTTTTTTAATCACCCAGGTTATGCTTCATGTTTGGTGGGAGAGGGAGAGGTTAACCCTTTGCTTCCTCCCAGGGCCCCGAGGACACGTTCAGTGCATTAAAACTAAACTGTCTGGAGTGCTGTGCGCATTCTCGCCGGCTCCACCCCAGTGAAAGGCCACTTCCCACACCCCCTGCTTCTGTCACGGCCCTGCCACTTTAAATGTGCTCCCAGGAGGAGTCGGAGCTGAGGTCCTGGAAAGCCCCCCTCCCATCTTCAACATCCTTTACCCTGCATCCAGACAAAGTTCAGGCAGAGGAGATAGCTGCAGCTGGGGACGGTGGAGAAGGGGAGGATGCCCCATGGGACATGCTCAGCACCCCGGATCTGGCACAAGAAGGGGGGGCGCTTCCCTTCAGACAAGGTAAGGAGCACAGACCGGGCAGAACTCTCTGCCTCCCTTATTCTTCAATGTCAGCGGGACCAGGGAGGGACTTGATGCGAACCAGAGACGCACAGGGCCCTTAGAGGGCTGGGAATTGCACACTGTGTTTCGGAAAGGCGCGTCGTGCCTGACATGCGACTGACTCTGCCTCCGCCCAGGCTTCCTTCTCCTGAAGTCCCTAGAAGTCAGCTGACAGTATGTTGTAGTTGAGGTGTATGACACTTGATATACCATGAGGTCCCCTCACAGCGCTGAAAGCCAGTTAAGCAGTGAGGCTCTGACGGTGAGTTTAATTGTTGCGATGTTCTATCCTTTTAAAGAGGACATTTTATCCAGGAGGGTTCGACTTCCGTTAGTGTGGGGCGCACAAACACAGCGGCAACTTAATTTGTTTTCTTTAGCCGTGGCATCCCCCAAAGCCCTCTCTTCTAGTTTATTTACTGGGACAGCAATATAAAAAGTTCTCATATAAGCTTAGTTTCACTTATCCAGCGTGCTTGTGTTGTTGTCTGTGCGGCACTGTGATTCTGACGCCGTGGAGACGCACATAGGAACAGTATTTTGGTAGTATGGAAACAAAGGACACACCAATCTACTTCGGGTGGGGTTAGCAGGCCGACTTCAGAGAACACTACGGTTTAGTGGGACCTTATGTCCAAAAAAAGACACGCTCCAGCTGCCAAACGCTGCGCGCCCACTTTTTGTTAACCTGTAAGAAGTAAATATGCATTTGCTTGTTCTATGTAGTGCCTGCGTGCTCCCAGAGTTCAAGGCGCTGTTCCCAGCTGTCCAGTGTTTTGTAGCACTACAGCCCAGCTTCTGAAATCAGCCAGAGTGCAGGAAGATGGTCGGATGTTGACAGGCCTGCTGAGCGGCTTCCTTTTGAAATGCCTCTTTCGATTAAGCCAAATATGTTTTTCGTATTGTAAGTTTGAGTTATATAAACTCTGGTATTAGAGGTATTCCACCTACCGGCAGTACTGATATGCGGAATACTTAAATTCCAAACGTGCCTCCTGGCTGAATGCTTATCCACTCTTCATGGCTGGAGGTTTCCTCACAGATGTGGCTGGAAGCTTGTCCACGACTCTTGGCTACAGGCTTGCCCATGGCTCACCCCTTTCATCTGAGGTTTGTTCAAAAGTTGAGGCCAGAAGCTTGCCCATTGCACTTGGCTGGAGGTTTGTCCATCGCACTTAGCGCTTTTTCATAGGTCGGCCCATGGTACTTGGCTGCTGTAGGCATCCGACTTGTCAATGGCTCTCTGCCAGACTATGGGACTGTCTGCAATGCAATTATTGGTTATAAGCCAGATGGTTGTCCACAATTCTTGGCAGGAGATTTGTACCTCACTCTTAACTAGAGATTTAGCCACACATCTTGGCAAAACACTAGCTTGATCGTGACCCTAGGCTACAGCCTTTTGACACCTGGATGTTCGTGTCCCTTTACCAGAGATTTGGCTTTGACCAAGGTTTTACACCCAGTCTTGGTTGAATGCTTGACCACATTTCATGCCTTGAAGCAGATCCACTGCCCTTGTCTGGAATCATTTCCACTTCTACTTGGCTGGAATATTGGCCATAGGTCTTGGTTGAATGCTTATAGCCAAAGGTTCATCTAAGCCTTTTGGTCAGATTTGCGTTCATGCTCCTTTGCTGAAGGTTTGTCCAAGGCACCGAGTGGAGGCTTGCCTCTAGGCTTTGACTTAAGACTCACGAACTTCTGGTTAAAGGCTCATTCAGCACTCTCAGACAGAGGTTAACCCTTTGCCCATAAGTGGAAATTAGTTATTGACCGGTTTCCGGAAGCTTGTCTATGGGCCATGGCTGAAAGCTTGTCCAAGTCTCTCAGCTGGATCCTGTCCACTGCTCCTGAACAGAGGCATATCTATATATCTTGGCCGGACTCTTGTTCAAGCTCATGGCCTGATGTTCGTTCAAGGTTGGTGTGTGGTGATTTCCCAGTGCCTCTTGGCTTTGGGTTTGTTTATATCCCACAGTTTGTGGCTTGTTGTGGCTCTTGACTAGAGGTTTGACTATGTCTACATTGGACTCTTGTTCAAGTTCATATGTTGATGGTCATCCAGGGTTCAGAGCCTAGTGTTTGCTAGGCATCTTGGCTTTTGGTTTAACCACAACCAATGGATGACGGTTTGTGGACGGCTCTTGGCTGGACTCATGGCCATAAGTCTTGGTTGGAGGATCCTGATTTACATCCACAGATCATGGCCGGGATTACGGCTCTAGCTTTGTCTAGGGTTTTTGCATGAAGGCCCTTGTATGCCTGCTGAATTCAGGATTGTGTACTGAGGTATGCTTGTGAGAGAGCTTGCCACTCAGAGAGGAATGTCCAGGCTGCCCTTATCAGAAGCGCACAAATGAGTGTGTCCATATTGGCACTTCCGCTTTTCAGGCACCTCACCTTTTTTAGGTTTGAGCCTGCGAGTGCATGCATTAGCACATGTGTCTTGCTTGCGAGACTCTGTTGTGTACAGTAAAGGGCT
The DNA here is from genome assembly GCF_031143425.1 of Pleurodeles waltl. Lineage (NCBI taxonomy): Eukaryota > Metazoa > Chordata > Amphibia > Caudata > Salamandridae > Pleurodeles > Pleurodeles waltl. The sequence goes on along the minus strand of NC_090445.1, from coordinate 136,573,529 downwards.
TGGAGTCCGTCTTTCACTTAGCATTTGTTGGCTGGCGCTACACCCTGCTTTACAGCCTCATAATTCATCACTACAGTCCAAGCATTATTTGTGTTCTTCAGTGTGGAGCAGGAACCAAGCACTGATTAATTCAACTTAATCAGAGCCCGTCTGCTGCTCCCGACACCATTGAGGTACTATTTTGTTCTCTTTAACTTCTAGTGCCCTGCAAACAGAGGGCTTGTGACAGGCACAAGCATGCCCAGGAGAACAAACAAAATTGCAAAGTTTAATTATTTATAGCTAACTTCCTTTTATTTTGCCAAGTCGTCTTTTATCACTTTGCACTCATGCTTTCTTTTGTTTTTGCTTGTGGGTGCGGTTCTCAAAAAATGGCAATTATCTTGTTCTAAATATTGCAAAGCGACATTGTTTCTTGATTATGTGTAATTTCTGAAATTATGCTTTAACACATAATTGTGCAGTCCACCCAATCCACCCCACTCCAATCCGCCCCACTACAATCCACACCAATCCACCCCAAACGATTCCAAACCACTCACACCAATCCAATCCACTCCAACCCACCATACTCTAGTCATCCCAACCCACCCCAATCTAATCTGCCCGACTCTAGTTTGCCCCACTCCAATCCAAAATAATTTGCACTACTCCAAAACAATCTGCCTTACTCCAATCCCAAAAAATCTGCCCCACTCCACTCCAAAACAAAATGCCCCACTCCAATCCAAAACAATATGCCCCTCTTCAATCTGCCCCACTCCAATCACAAAACAATATGCCCCACTCCAATTCAAAACAATATGCCCCACTACCATCTACCCCACTCCAATACAAAAAAAGCAGCCCCACTCCAGTGCAAAAAAATCTGCCCCACCCCAATTTGCCCCAATCCAAATCAATCTGCCCCACTGCAATCTGCTGCACTCCAATCCAGAACAATCTGCCCCACTCCAATCTGCCCCATTTTAATCCAAAACAGCCTGCCCACTCCAACCTGCCCCAGTCCAATTCTAAACAACCCACTCCAACCCAAAACAATCTGTCCCACTCCAGTTCACCCCATCCCACTCCAGTCCACCCCATCCCACTCCAGTCCACCACACCCCAATCCAATCCACCCCACTCCATCCCAATTCACCCCACTTCATCGCACCACAATCCACCCCATTACAATCAAGTCCACCACACAGCAATCCAATCCAGCCTGGACCTATCTACCCCACTCCAATCTAATACACTTTGCCTCATCCCAATCCAATCCACTTAACCCCAATCCAGTCCACCCTACCCCAATCTACTGCAGTCCAATCCACCCCCTGTAGTCCAACCCACCCCACTCCAATCCAATCCAATCCACCCCACTCCAATCCACCCCACCGCACTCCAGTCCAACCCCCACTCTAGTCTAACCCAATCCACCCACTCCAATCAACCCCACTCCAACCAAGTGCACTGCAACCCAATCCACCTCACTCCAATCCACCCACATCACCCAAATCCACCCACTCCAATGCAATCCATTTAACCCAGTCCACTCCAATACAATCTACTTTAATCCACCCACCCACTCCAGTCGAATCCAGTCTACATTAATCCACCGATCCCAGCATCATAAATCCTACTGCAAACCACCTTAATCTACCCCAATCCAATCCAGTCCACAACTCTCCAATTTAATCCAGCCCACTCCAATACAATCTTCTTAAATCTACCCACTCCAATCCAATCCAGTGCACATTATTCCACCCTACTCCAGTCCAATAGATCCCCCTCCAAACCACCTTAATCTACCCCAATCCAACCCACTCCTCTCCAATTATTCCACCCCACGCCAATCCAATCCACCTTACTTCAGTCTAATCCACACATTCATATCTAATCCAACCCAATCCAATCCAACCCACTCCAATCCACCCCACTGAGTCCATTCCACCTCACTTGACCCCAATCCAATCTTCTTCACCCCAATCCAATCCACCCCATCCAATCCAATCCACCACACAATGCAATGCACCCCAACCGAATCCACCACCACACCCTAATCCACTCCACTCAGTCCAACCGACCCCACTCAATCCAATCCACCCCAATCCGATCCACCTCTCTCTAGTCCACCCCACTTCAGTATTCCACACCATGCCAATCCAATTCACACCAATCCAATCCACCTCACCTCAATGCAATCCACGCCAGTCCAATCCACCCTACCCAATCCATCCCACCCCACCTCACCCCAATGCAATCTACTCTCTCCAGTCCACCCCACCACAATCCACCCCACCACATTTCAATCCCCTGCACCCCACTCTACTCTAGTCCACCCCACTCTACCCCAGTCCAGTCCATCTCACCCATCCCAGTTCAGTCCACCGTACTCCAATCCAATCCATCTAGCCTGCCCCACTCAATCCAATCCACCCCACTACATTCCACCTCCCACTCCAGTCCACCCTAGTCCAATCCACCCTAATCAACCCACCCCATTGCAATCCACCCCAATCCAACCCAATCCACTCCACCGCACTCCAATCTACCCCACTCATGCCCATCCACCACACTATCCCAATCCAATTCTTCCCAGTTCAGTCCACCCCACTCCAATCTAATCCAACTCACCCCACTCCAATCCACCCCCTCTAATCCAAACCATCCCACCCCACCCCACTCCACTCCAGTCCAATCACATCCACCCCAATCCAACCCATCCCACTCAACCCCAGTCTAATCCACCCCACCCCATCACTCTAATCCAAACCACCTATCCCAAAATAATCTAATTCACCCCACTCCAATCTCCCCAATCCAATCCCCATTTCAATCCACCCCACTCCAATCCAATCTACCCCACACCGATCCACCACATTCCAATCAATCCACCCCACTCCACTCAATCCATGCCACTGTTCCCCAATTCAATCCAGCCCACCCTACACCAATTCAATCCACCCCAGTACCTCAATCCACTCCACTCCACCCTATTCCACCCCACTCCACTCTATGACACTCACTGCCATTGAACCACTGAACTCTACTCTAGTCCCCTCCACTCAACTCTCTAACACTCTACTACCCCTACTCCACTCTATGACACTCCAACAAATCCACTCTACAACACTCTCTCCCCCCATCCACTCTGACACTCCACGCCACTAACTCTTAGCCATGCTGCACAGCAGCCACACTGGTGTACAACGTGGCAAAAAGCATTGCCTAAGCCAATAGCTCTTTGACACCTATTGGCTTTGCCAATGTTTGTCCTTCTTCTTCACCCGCGGCTCTTGTGGATGGGACCTCTATTCCACGCCCATTCCTAAGAACAGCGACCAGTTTCCTGAAATTACAGCTCCTGTACTCGAATTTCCGAATTTTAGAAATGATTGAAAACAATATCTGTTGGAGACAGTCAATGATGGATGCTGTCGGGGCAGCGGCAGAGGAAGCTTTTGGCCCTGGTGCTCCAAACACTGCACACAGCATAACGGGTCACCTTTCTAGTAAGAGGGCAGGCGGGCACTGCCGACCGTAGAGACAGAAAAGGTGCTTCTTGTTTGTAGATGTGCTCTGACAGGTAGCAGCTGCATGTTTTTCGGTTTGGACTGGCCGGTGAGGAGGGTGGATGCTCTGTGCTGCCAGATGTGTGGAACACGTCTTAGTGCAGACTTCCACTTTTCCCTGGCGATGACTTCCATGTAGTGCTTTTCGGAAATTCCCTGCATTATTTCTCCTTCCTGATCGGATTTTATTTTTGGAAACGAAAGAAAAACTGCTTTACTGTACTTTCCCACAGCGTTAGCTGTATCCCGGGCCGGGCGGTGTGATCAGGACACAGAATGGGTGAAAGCCGTGCTGAGTACCCTCACTTTGATTTAAGAGGCGGAGTACCTGCCCTTCTCAGCAGAAGTGCGGTGCATTTGATGGAGAGCACCGCCACTTCTCTTCAGCAGACACTGTTATATAGTGAGCACCTGCATCTAGATTACGATTGCAAGCACCGGGTGGAAGGCAAGAGGAGAACTGTGTATGTGTGGTAAGTAGACGCCAGTAGCGGGCGCTGTTTGATGCCTTAATAGACAGTTCTGTTTGTATTCGATCTGTGTCGGTGGGTGTCCAGGGCTCTCAATGTGTGCTGTCGTGGGTGCGTGTGTGGCACGTGTTGGTGGGCAGTGTTATTCTGACCACGTTGATACCCTCCTGCGTGAATGTGGCATTTGTATAACTATTAGAAACCAAAAGGTAGCGAGGCACTACAAGGGCGAAGGCTAAAATATTGTTGAGTAGTGATTGGAAGCAGAGCTGGGCTTGAGGGGGATATGGACTGTTACCCAACGTGATGTGGTTCTTTGCAGAGGTATGTCTTTGGTTCTTTCATAAATTAGAGCACGGCCCTCCGTACTGTACCGTTTGTATGCACGGAGTTCTGACTAATGTGACGTAGAGGAGGCTGTGTTATGGGTAAGTGCTGCTGGGACTCCATGCAAGCCACTTAAAACACATCTGGGCTGTACTGTGTGTGTGTTCGCTGTGTTTTGCTATATAGTTGTGTGGCGCACTTATAGTTTGGGGGTGGTGGTGGAGAAGGGCCAGTGTGGCACAGGCCCTCGCCTCCACCTGCCCCGCAGACCAATGCTTGCCCAGTGCAGGGACCCTTGTCATCTTGGCGGGAATTGTTTTGCCAAAAGCAGATGTGCAGGTGCGAGGCGCGCACTTTCATCAAAACGAAATGCCGGGCAGCCATCCTGTTGCTGTGGTCTCCTAAGCATTTGCTCAGCAAATATAATGTCATTGCCTCTGATAAACTGGGAGTTTTCTCCCAGCATATGGTGGTCATTTTGGTCATTTTCAGTTTTTCCTGCTTGGTGGTCGCAAACAGGACAAATATGCGGTGGACGGTCCATCCTGTAGAGGACGGGCCTCCAGATGCAGTAGGGGGCAGCCGCTCACCACCGACGATTGGCAGATGGCAGAGGTCCCAATGGTGGTCAATTTCCTTTCAATGGAGCGTGGGAGCATTGAGTTTGATGGGGTTGCAGACCCGCCTTTTTCCAGCAAGTTTCCTGCTCCCCCAAACTCTAAATGACCTTTTTAGTCTTTTGAAAGGAAAACAGAGAAAAAAGCGTGAGAGACAGGGTGGCAAGCTATTGCTGTAGGTCCCCCCACCAGGCCATGAGTTTAAGACAGTCCTAGGTTTAGGGCCATTGACCAGACGTTCCATGGCTGGTCAGATCCCTGTTAGTAATTACTAAATACAAACCCAATGTCACTATTTGGCACCAGTTGGTACAGCTGACTGCGCTCCCAGCTAGGTGTGTATGGGCAATGGGATGGCTTGCTTAATACTGAGAAGGCAACAAGGAAGCCTGGAGGCCATGTGCCATTTATTCATAGACAAGAGAGGCTGAAAAATAAAAAAATAGAGAAACAGGAATGTATATTTTAAGCAAAAAATCCCTGCTTCTCTATTTTTCATTTTTCGGTTCTATGCCTCAGAGATGCAGTGATTAGAGGGGATCCCTTTATATAGTTTCTGACTAGAGAAGACAGGCTGGCAGAATGAGTGGTATTTTTTATGTTTAAATGTGGGAGATGTCAGCTATTGTCTCTCTTCGTGTTCTAATCTCTTCCACTCTTAGCTTGTAGTAATAAGTCTCCTGAAAGGGAATATTGGTCTCTCTCCTTTGGGGACCATGAAGCCTTTGGGTATACGAGCACTCCACAAATTAATCGTTTAAAATAAAATGATAATAGATTCTATGGTTAATTGGTGGCCTATTATGCTTGATAGGCCACCAAGAATGATTGGAATGAGTTCTCTTTTTTTCTTGTAAGCAGTGCTTAATTTGAGTGGGTGTTTGCTGGTGCACGGCGCCGGCACTTATTTTCGGGGGGTGGTACTTATTTTTCTGCCTCAAGCATTTACTGTGAGCAAAAGCCACACATGGGAAAGACAAAGGAAGAGGAAAGATGGAAAAGTGTCAGAAAGGGAGAAAGCAGAAAGCTGCAAGAGTGAGCTGAAGGAGAAGGGAGTGGCTGTAAATGAATCAAAGAGGCCCGAGATGGCTTCATGATTATACTGCCTCAGTATTCTGTGCTCGCACATTTAATTTCAGCAGACGCCTGTTTCAGAGGAGTGCTTTGGGCTCCAGCACGTTGTTATTTACAAATTAAGCACTGCTTGTAAGATGTCATCTGCCACTGCATAGAGAATGATGCGCTGGAGGATTAGACAATATCTTCTACTGATTGTAGTATAGAACACATCTCCTCGCTATGCTCACTACCCAGCTCCTACCAGTGTGACACACACAAGCAGCACAGCCACACACAAAGTAGTTCACTTAAATGCCAGGGACTTCTCTGGAAATGTATGATTGTTTTAGACCCAAACAAAACTATGTTGGCTTCTAGCCATTTTGTTTTTTGGATTGACGAGGTCTTGGCAGCTCCCCCAACAATAAAGTTTTGCAAAAACCATGACGAAATAAAACAAGCACTGACAACTCCGGCAGGCTGGCAGCCAACACCGACCCTACTGACTTTGTCAATGTGTGTTCATTCTGTCCGTATTAATGGCTTTTTTGGGCGGAGAAATTTAGTTAGAGGAAAACATACATGCACACATTTCACTCCCTGGGCTGGATTCGAACCCTGGTCCTTAGAGTCCTGTTACCTTAAATAACATTTGTAATTAACAGTGAACGCCTATTTTTAATGTGACATATAAGTTATGCTCGAGCTGTTGTGCTATGCTGAAAACTAAGAATTAACTTAATTTACGAATCAATTTGTTTGACAGTAGTAATTAATTGCCACTACTCTTGTTGCCCGAGAAGGCACTCATGTATCTCCAAGAGTGAACACTTTATCTTTATTTCATTCTATTTCTCCCATCTCTCAAGGGTTGCATGCGGTTCGTTTTAGAGTGCCTGGCCTGTCTTTGTTCTTACCTGTCAGTCTACATGGGACAGCTCTAGAGTCAGAACCAGATATCTAGCCCGAGCCAGGCTTGAGCGTTGCTTGGCTCACCTAACAATGGGGTACTTTAGGGCTGGGTCTTGCTATCCATCTGAAGCCCTCCGTAGAGCGCTTGAAATCAGGCTGGAGTTACATGAAGACACTGCAGTGAGTGAGACCTGGAGGTGCCTAGAGGTCCTTCAACGCAAATGAGAAGTGGTTCCAACTGAAATGAGGAAAGATGGGGCAAAGCTGACCCTGTTCAGGGAGAATGGAGCACTTTTACTGCAGCACGAGTCCTCCAACTGACTGCTCTTTGGCAAGATGTCTTGGGTGTTCGTGTCTAACAAGGTTGTGCGTCCGATAGGACGAGCTGGCTAATAGCACTGCCTTCAGCTGCCATCTGTAGGTCCTCAAGGCGTCTCCACCTTCAGATATTTGCATCCGGTGTCTCAGTCACAGACTACGAGAGACCTATTTAGTGACCATCAGTGCTTAATTTGTAAATTAAGAGGTGCCGGTGCTCAAAGCCCTTCTCTTAAACCCGAGGCTGCTGTAATTAAATCTGCCAGCACTGAATACTGAGGCAGGTAATCCTGAAGCCATCTCGGGCCTCTTCAATCCATTTACGGCCACCCCTGCCCCTTCAGCTCACCCTGCAACTTTCTACTTTCTCCCTTTATGACGCTTTTTAGTTTTTCCTTCTTCCGTCTTTCACATATGTGTCTTTTGCTCGCAGCAAATGCTTGAGGCAGAAGAATAAGCCCCGGCCCTCAAAAATAAGTGCCGGGGCTCAGCACCGGAAACAACAAGCACAAATTAAGCACTGGTGACCATACAGCCAAAGAAGATTCGCAGTCAGGTAAGTGTGGATATTGGCAGAAACTGTGCTGCATCGCATGGGTCATATAACGAGCTGGTATTATAGGTAGGAACACCAGTGTCTAGAGAACTGGATTCAGTTGAATGGAATACCCACTTGGCCTTTGAGGATTGGTGTTGGAAATTGATTCAGTTTCTTTGGATAGAATGAAGGGAGCTCTATACGGATGCTAGCCACAGCTTTATTTGTAGTTCAGTAGACAGAAGTGTTCTCGCGTGGTATTTGATGCTTTTTTCACTAGTTTTAAAGAGCTGTCCTGTCTAGTTTGTCACCCTGAGTGATCATCCTTCCGCATTGTGCAACCTATTATGTGCAACTCCACAAGGCTGCTGGACTTCGGTGGGTAGTGGTGGGTAGTGTAAAGTGATTAGTAACATTGTGGTCCACAGCCCATTATATGGTATTTCTGTAGGTAAAGTGGAATTTTGAAGTTTCTCATATGTACTTCAGATATAGGTTCTACGTAACACACAAGGCATACTGGCGTATTTGCCTTTGAAACAATTTAATGCCTGTGAAGTTACAAAACATGAGACATTTAATGGGAGGGCATTTTCGAATATGCATCAGTGGGAAGAGCAAAAGGTGGATCACATTTACTTTCCAGTGACACCACTGTATGTTATTGGAATGTTTATAATGCGGCAATTCAGTGGCTCGTTCTGGGCTAAAGGAAGTTGATAGGAAATGTCCAATGCAGATGCAAACATGGCTAAACAGGGCCAAGAAACAGCGCACTTCACATGTCGCCCCTCTCCCAGCTGCAAGCCTGCCTCTTCACAGTAGGAAGGTTGGAGGCGCAGAGCAGGATTTCTGTGATTAAGGTATGCACGCTCCCTCCATGATAAGAGACCTGGGGGAGGGTAACTTGTCTTGTTGGGATAAGACGTGTCATCGCCCCTAGATGTGGCGGACACGACTGGTCTCGCCAGCCACTGCTGAAGGCCAGCCGGGTGCCGCGTCCACTGTTGTGCCAAAAGGGCCCGTCCGGACACCTGCAAAAGGGGTTCTTACTTTCAGGCTGCCACATATTTTTTAGTGAAGATTTTCTTTTAAAAATGATCAGTTTGACATTTGCAGTTAGATGGTGTAGAGTGCACCCTGAAACTTGTCTGCCAATCCTTGTGCGAGAAATAAATTCAGTGTCATAAAACTAAATAACAAATTCAGGGAGTGTCGATTTAGAATTCGTCCGGCAATGATCTGTTTAGGTGACAAATTTAGCCATTTTTGTAAACAAATATTGTGCAAGAAAAATCCTCTCCAAAACATGTTTTTTGAGAGAGATTGTTTCCGCTCAAAAATCTTCGACAAAAATGAAGTATTGTAGCTATCTTCATTTTGACAGAATGCATAACCACTGTTCCTTTTTTTCAAATATTGGCATTGTATAAATTTAGCAAAAAAGCATTAAAAAAAAACTTAACGATATTAGCACAAACCAAAATAAAATGCAAATATATAACGAAACAAAAATGCAGACACCTGAAAACACCTCTAGTAATAGTGGGCATTATCTAATTATACCTGACTCCAAGTTATCTGTGCTAAGTGATTTAACAGATAAATACAGACAGAAACAAATATGTTACTGCATCTGTAGTTATTTGAAATATATATATATATATTGCTTCGTTACGCTGTCAGTCATGACTTGCTGGCCAACTTTTCCACACGCTGACAGCTTCGGGAGGTAATATTTTCAGAGGATTGTATTGTTTTATTTGTAGGTGGTCACTAACACAGTGAAACCCTGCAACTTAAGTCTGAGTGTATATTCATCAGTTAAATAAATATCTAAATATACTATTTGCAATTATATTGTTTACCAAGCAAAAAACAGGATTAATAACATGTAGAAATTCTGAAAAAAATAAGGATGGGTAGAGACGAAAATGTAAAAAATAATTGCCATAGAACTGAGAGCTCTAATTATAATTGTTTTCGAGTTTTCCTCTGTTCCTCATTTTTACACAAACTTACAGACAGCAATTTGTTTCCTTAACCCTTTATTTTTTAAAACTAAACTAAAAAAACAGAAATAAAATCTTATAATGATAACTCTCCATGCTTTCAAACATGGCTATGTGGTCAAATAATTTAGCGTATAATTTAGCGTAATTTAGCGTATTAACAGAGCTTTGTATGTCAGAATATGATACACTGAAATATCTTCTCATATAAATATTGTGTTCTAAATATCGCTAACAAAAATATCGTCCAATTCAGATGAAGAATTTCTATTAATGACTTCAATGGGAAGTATTTGTGAAGATGATATTTAGAACAGTATATTTATGTGAGACATTTGGACCATTGATTTTCTTAACCAACATCTGACAGAAGTAAAGGCAAAACTGCTGCTGATGCTGACACGTGTAGGCTGACATCAGAAAGTGAGTGCACATTCAGCAGTTATATAAATATAATTTCTCAGCAACCAAACAATTATCATTGCTAAATGTAAATGAGAGGAGAAAAATATGGATAAATAAGGAGATAGAATGTTCATAAAAGTACAGACCATGAAAAAGCAAGCACTAAATATAATAGCTTTTTTTTCAAAAAAAAGATAATTTTTAAGACAAATACATAGTATAACAAAAATATGCATGCTGACATTTCAGGTCATTTTCTAAGGTTTCAAAACATTTGCAAATTCAACATTATTTTAGTGATTACAATTGTTTAGCTGTATAAAAGAGTCACGGGCCGTTGCTAGCATTATTTATTGTCACTGCAGTTTCCGACAGGAGATCATGCAATAGGCTTCCAACTATTAATAGTTGGCATTATTTGCCTCTAAAAGAGCAGCAGAGGGGGTTCCTTCATTTTTCGTACACACTTGGTGGTTAAAATCACTTGCACCAAACATTATTTTTTGTATTAATTCCATATGCACAAAAATGCAATTATTAAACAAGTTCATTATTTTTGGAAAATGTGTAATTGCATCTTCACTTTTGTTAGTAGTCCTTTTTCTGGGATATTTTAGGAGAGTTACCTATAGAAAAGGTTTAGGGCGGTGCACTGCACCTCGTGCTCGGTCCTGGGTGTTTTCAGGAGTTGCTTCAGTTGTGTAAACTCTGCCAGGGGTACTGGCAACTGGTGAGTATCTGTATATAGAAACATAGGCTTGTAGGGGGCGCCTTTCCCTGGCATCCCTGTGTATGAAGTTCAGATTCCTGGCTGTTCATCTAAATATGTCACACTGAAAAGAATGACTTGTGCCGTATACACACTTGATATTTACATGACAGATGTCTGAAGCCATCTTTATTATGCTGTAATGTATAGAGCTTTCTGCTTGGCATGTTCCAGTATATACAGAGTTCCTGCCCAGCAGAACACCAGGGGCCTCACATTAATGGCAGTCACTGTGGCTCAGCGAGGTGCCCTGCTGCTGACAGTGTGTGACTTGCTGGTCACAGGTTTGAATTCTAATACTGCAAATCAGTCTTTCATCCTTCTGAGGTCAATAAATATCCCCTCCATTTAATCTGACAATAGATAACACTTGTACATCAGAAAATTACAAAACAATGGTATCAAAGTCCAATGTAAGGACAGATTATCATATTTAGATGTTCATTCTCCTGGACCCTCGGATTATTCCAATGACAGTGAAGGAGAAAAAGGCAGGTTGGCGCTGCTTGGACGGGCAAGGCAGGTTAGGTAGGATTAAATATGGCGACACGTTATGCTATTAGCATTGGTACAGCGCCATCTATCATTAATATGGCATCATGGCGCTTTATGAATCTAAAGTCCCTGTTCTGACGGTTGGAGATTTCCATTAGGCAGCCGTGTATGGCTGTTTGGTTGTTTCTTCTGTGCGGGTTGTACAGACATGTTAAATGTCTCGCTTAGTAATGGTTCGTGTTAGTTAATGTGAAAGTAAAAATGGGTGTGGACCCCCTACAGAGAACGGTGTGTGTGGGGGCGGGGGTGCCGAAGAACTTTCTGTTTCAGCGGGGCGGTCAGTTGCCCATTGCTCAGGCGCTACAGAGTCAATGTTCCACATCGGAGGCTCTGATATGTTTAAACTCATTTTATCTGAATGTTTTAATATCTATGATGATGTGGTGCTTCACAGAGTGCACACTGAGGGAGAATTAAAAGTGGTTTTGAAAGTGCTGGAACCATGCCTGTCTTAGATTTTGCAACTTTGAGAGAGAGATGCAAACTGGTACACCTTTTAGGTACTCTGACCAGAAGAGGGAGTGTAGACAAAAAACTCCCAGCTGGATATAGGGGATAGAAATTGGGTTTCACCACCAGTAGCGGGCGGTGACCTCAACAGTGGAGCCGAGTGCCAAACCCAGTGGCAGGCACTATAATAAATTACAACGCCTTTAGACTCACATTCCCAAGCTCCTAATCATGGCTCATTATTATAGCGGGCTGGGACTGCAAGCCCTGGAATTAAGGCTGAAGGCAATGTGAGTTTTGCACCATGCCTCTCAGTGGGATAAAAAATAAAAATTAAAATGTACTTACCCACGCTTCCTCACATTGAGCTCAAACCCTCCTGGAGCCTCAGCCAACCCTCTCCAAATCCCGACACTGCTCTCATGCTGCAGCTGAGCAGCATGAGAGAAGCACCAGGATTGGCTGGAGCAGGCTGCCTCAATGCTCCAACAGGCACAGGGGGCCTGGGCCTGCTCTCCACCCAGCTATTTTACAAAGCTAGGTGGAGAGGTTTACACTGCACACGTCAGGCTACCCGTCCCAAGACAACCAGCCAATTTGACTGTAGGAGGCTGGTCCTCTATGGCGTGTTCAAAGCTAGGCACACTGTGCAGAGAGTCCAGGCAACCACACAATGGTTTACAGAGGTAAACACTATACCACCTAATGGTCTTATTTTTATGGTAGCTTGGTTGAGCAGTTAGGCCAGTCTTGGAGAAGTGCAAAGCTTTTGTTGTACTCACAGTATCAATAAATTAAGACTCACACTCAAAGGAAAAACTCGAGACCAATTTACAAAAATACTTTTGATTTTTGTAAAATTTTTAAGACCAAGATCATCAAAATTGGGTAGGTACTTTTTGAGTTATGATTTTTCAAAGTTTAAAAAATGTCTTGTATCTGTGTGTAACTATGCACCATAGGAATTAATAGGAGAAAACTTTAAAAATACATACAAAATCAAATAATGCGTTTACTAATGTCTCCTTTTCCCTTTAGGTTTTAGGTTGAGGTCGTCAAGAAGTTTTGTGGGCCAGCTGGAGGAGTTTGGGTGGTTCTCAGGTTTGGCAGGAAGAGCTGGAGCAGGACCACTGCGGGGGACCACTTAGAAAAACAATGCACAGGAGTACTTCAAGGAGAGTCCGATGGGTCCCCTTGGAGTGTAGAGATCGCAAGGGGTGAGAGACCCCTAGAGTACAGCTAGTTCTTCGGTGTAGGATCCAAGGAGGCTGGGTGCAGAGCAGATAAATGAGCCAAGAGATGTGTTCAATGATACCCTTGGAAGCAGGTGGTAGGTCACTTTGAGGGTCACTTGCAGATCAGCAAGGCCACTCTGGTGGGTGGTTCTGGTGGTTTCTGAAGCCCCTCAACCTGGGCATCCTTCTGATCCCTTTGGAGTCCAGAGTGGCTTTTCCTTCTGGGTGTCCGCTGTTGAGAGACCAGTACTGCGGACTATTGCATGGTTCAGCTACTGGAGGTTGTAGCGTCACCAAACTAGGCAAACTTACAGGGTTTGTCCTCTGGGTCCGTCTGGTAAAATTTGGGCTGACTGCACTGTCTGGTTCCTTGGTCAGCAGCCGGTCAGTGAACTGGACTTCACTGGCCTTTGGGTCTCTGTTGCAAAAGAGTGATGCCTTCACTCTGGTGGAAGATCTTCAGCAATTTTCTGAAGAGTCCCAGTCCTCTATGGATTTTTAGGGTTGGTCTGATGTCTGAGCAACCCCTCAACGGCAATTGTCAAGTCCTGGGTGCAGCAGGCAGGGTTTGGCGCCTTTTTCTTTGTGCAGCAGGAATGAAGTTTTTGAGCCTTGGGGCTTCTTTATTGCTGGCCTTCTTGTGTTCTTGGAATCTGATATGCAGTTATAGGGGTGCCCACTAAATACTGCATTTAGTGGGCATTTAGGGGAGCACCTAGTAGTGACCAATGGACCATCTACCTTAGAGTGGCTACACCCACTATGTGACCACTTCCTGTGGGCAGAGGTCACTTCCCTATCCCTGATAGGCTATTTTCCTACCATGCAAGATGGAGGAAAATGAAATGGAGAGGTCACCTCGCATGCAACACCTTAGGGGTGGTGCAAGCTGGGGGTGGCCACTCCTTCTGTCCCTTGTGCGCTTTCCTACCATTGCTCCCACCAAAACTGGTGGTTTCCAATGTGAGTGGCCATCTGCTGCTAGCAGCAGGGCTGGGGGTCGAGTTTCAAGAGTGGTAAGTGCTTTGAAGCTCATAGGCAGCGTTGTGCACATTCCTGGGGGAGAAGTGTAACACCTCTGCCCAGGAAGGGCTTTGTTCTCTGGACCCAGAGAGCACAGGCTCTCACCCTAGGGTTCCAGAATCTTGTGTGGAGGTGGCAAGCTGGTTGTAACTGGCTAGCTACCATGCCAGGGTTGGTTAGCTTTTGCATGGGTCACCTCTAAGGTGGGCCCTTGGGACATTTTGCAATAAATCCAATAATGGTACCAGCTTTTATTTATTGTTCTAGGTTGCTTGATACCAAACAACCCAGGGTTCAGAGTGGCCATCATGTAGCTGTGAAACTCGTACTGACCAGTGTCCACAACATGCATTTAAAATGCCTGCTCTGTTCACTTACTATGTCCCAGGTTTGGCAAGGGCACAGTAGGGACATATTGCTCATGCATCTATACCCACAGATGCATTATAGTACATCATGCCTTAGGGCTGGAAGGCCTCACAGAGAGGTGGCTTACCTATATTGCATGCAGCGTATAGGGGACAGGTCACACAGGCTGTGTGTCATATCAGGTTTGCATTTTAGAATTGCACCAGGATACTCAGCTTGCAAGATCAGTGCTCAGTGCACTTGGATGCATGGTCCCCGAGGGTGGCCTACCACAAAAAGTACCATTTAATAGGGGCTTATAGTGGCATTCAGAGACCAGGTCAAAATTGTTTCTGTGTGGGGGAGGGAGGGTACTTCAACAAGGGGACAGTTTCCCATACTGACATGCACAGTGTAAACTGATGGACTGAGCACCACTCCCCTGATGCCAGTCAGCAGCAATGTCCACCTCCAAACACTGCTTGTACTGGGAGCAGTGAAAAATAAAATGGTAATTCATTTTATTACCATTATTACAATTTTACCAGCAGCAGGGGGGTGACACTTCACCACCCTAATGGAGAAGCCACTACTGTTCACCACCTAAAGAAGCCTCAATGATCAGCCAGACAGAGCAGGAGAACCCTTAAACAGGATCTGCTGCTGCAGCCTCTATAGAAGTTAGGGACAGGCTATACCTTACTTCAGAATTGGTTAGAGCAGTCTCTGAAATAGCAGATCCTGGATAGGAAGTATAAGAACAGTGATGCCTCTGTTTAAAAATCCTCTGGTATACAGCAGCATCTGTCATTGTCAGCTGATGGTCAGACACCCTCTGGTGGCTAGTCTGACAAAATTTGCCAGGGCTGATTTGGGTTTCCCATCCAGCCCTGGACAAGATCTGTCAAGGGCATTGAACGCTCAGAGGTACTACACTGAAGTGGATCACACTGATCTTCCAGGAGATAGTGCATGTATTATGTCTGCCTCCTTTTCAATCTACCACATTGACGATAAGCTGTGGAGTCCCTCAAGGCTCAGCTCACTCACCATCCAGGCGAGCGAGGTCACAAAATATCTGAAAACCCAAGCAGATTTCATCATACAAATCCACTTTCGAAAATGCTTATTTTTGATGATTATTAGCCCAGGGAGGAATTTTAATTACACTGGCAAATTTGCAAAATCCATGAAATTTCTCAAAATCTTACTTTGAAATTTCACATTATTATTTTTTATCCAGGTGCACATCTTGCGGTAAAAAAAACCTCATCAGATACCAGAGGAGCCTGGTGTCCTACCAGTGTATCATGAAAAGTGATGCAAAATACCAGCAAAGCACATTTTAAAACAAAAGCGCCATTTTGAAAAATGTTCATGGGGTTTCTTAATATTTCACAAGAAAAAATTAAATTTCTTTGGCCAGCGCTGGTGATTATTAATGATGCAGGACTGAGTATATAGAACTGTTATGTTTTGCTACACTTGCTGGTCCTTTTAATGTTTATTTGCTGCTCCTCGTTAATCTTCTTCACTTGTTCAGTTAGCTTTTTATTACTATACTGATGATGACGCACAGTCTTTCTTTAAGATTAAATCCTCTGACAGTGCTAAATGTAAGAACTTTGCATAGTGCCTAGCAACCACTGATCAGTGCGTGGGGAAAACAGCTTAAAGTTAAACCCATCCAAACCTGACAAAATGAAGGTTCTTATCCGAGAGACTGAATAATCTCAGGAGAACTAGCTATTACTGTGCATAATTATTAGGCAACTTAACAAAAAAAAAATATATACCCATTTCAATTATTTATTATTACCAGTGAAACCAATATAACATCTCAACATTCACAAATATACATTTCTGACATTCAAAAACAAAACAAAAACAAATCATTGGCCAATATAGCCACCTTTCTTTGCAAGGACACTCAAAAGCCTGCCACCCATGGATTCTGTCAGTGTTTTGATCTGTTCACCATCAACATTGCGTGCAGCAGCAACCACAGCCTCCCAGACACTGTTCAGAGAGGTGTACTGTTTTCCCTCCTTGTAAATCTCACATTTGATGATGGACCACAGGTTCTCAATGGGGTTCAGATCAGGTGAACAAGGAGGCCATGTCATTAGATTTCCTTCTTTTATACCCTTTCTTGCCAGCCACGCTGTGGAGTACTTGGACGCGTGTGATGGAGCATTGTCCTGCATGAAAATCATGTTTTTCTTGAAGGATGCAGACTTCTTCCTGTACCACTGCTTGAAGAAGGTGTCTTCCAGGAACTGGCAGTAGGACTGGGAGTTGAGCTTGACTCCATCCTCAACCCGAAAAGGCCCCACAAGCTCATCTTTGATGATACCAGCCCAAACCTGTACTCCACCTCCACCTTGCTGGCGTCTGAGTCGGACTGGAGCTCTCTGCCCTTTACCAATCCAGCCACGGGCCCATCCATCTGGCCCATCAAGACTCACTCTCATTTCATCAGTCCATAAAACCTTAGAAAAATCAGTCTTGAGATATTTCTTGGCCCAGTCTTGACGTTTCAGCTTGTGTGTCTTGTTCAGTGGTGGTCGTCTTTCAGCCTTTCTTACCTTGGCCATGTCTCTGAGTATTGCACACCTTGTGCTTTTGGGCACTCCAGTGATGTTGCAGCTCTGAAATATGGCCAAACTGGTGGCAAGTGGCATCGTGGCAGCTGCACGCTTGACTTTTCTCAGTTCATGGGCAGTTATTTTGCGCCTTGGTTTTTCCACACGTTTCTTGCGACCCTGTTGACTATTTTGAATGAAACGCTTGATTGTTCGATGATCACGCTTCAGAAGCTTTGCAATTTTAAGAGTGCTGCATCCCTCTGCAAGATATCTCACTATTTTTGACTTTTCTGAGCCTGTCAAGTCCTTCTTTTGACCCATTTTGCCAAAGGAAAGGAAGTTGCCTAATAATTATGCACACCTGATATAGGGTGTTGATGTCATTAGACCACACCCCTTCTCATTACAGAGATGCACATCACCTAATATGCTTAATTGGTAGTAGGCTTTCGAGCCTATACAGCTTGGAGTAAGACAACATGCATAAAGAGGATGATGTGGTCGAAATACTCATTTGCCTAATAATTCTGCGCTCCCTGTATATATATATATATATATAGAGAGAGAGAGAGAGAGAGAGAGAGATATATATATATATATAGATAGATTTAGAAACATAGATATATATGTATAGATAGATATAGATACATAGATATAGATATATATAGATAGATATAGATATAAATATATATATACATATACACACACATATATACATATATATATATTTATATATATATATATATATATATATAAATAACAACAAACATGTGTGATAAAAATAAACAAAATACTTTAGAAACAAACATGCCCCGATTGCCCTCTTATTGAAAATTAATCAACAATCGAATCACAACCCAATTTGAGGTCCAAAAAGTATTCATAAAATATAAATTACTACATAGTTTTTTCAAATAGATGAGAAAACATAAATAAACATGTACTCCGTATAATCAATTATAATTTACAAAACGTAAATTCAGTGTGCCCAGTGGCCTAAAAGAACACAAATAGGCGTACTCAATCAATTGAACAACATACTGGTAACATGATAGAACATTTTTGCTGTCAAGTGACATATAAAGAACAATATCGGGCAACATGAGAGCATACCAACGAAAAATGAATCATTCAAAGCACCCAAAACCCTACATCACATCAGAGAGGATACCTCAAAAACAGTACAGTAGTACATTTTACTGTGTGCTGGGTAACAAATGGACCAATCACTATTACAATTACCATCGCTGACAATAAAAAATAATTGTTATCCATAGTCAGCAGTACCATATAGAAAAAAGAAGATAAAGAACGGAGATAAAGGAGAGGGACAAAGTACAATAATGCAGCAGCTAATTCACAGAAAAGGACAATTCATATCAGCAGAAAGACTACTCCTTAAAATTATTTCAACCAATATGCATGTGCATCTCCATATCGAGGTTGAATCCTCCTGGATGTTAGCTCCCAAGCAAAATAATATACCTCGATTCCAATTCTCTGAGTTCGTTCTCTGTCATCCCCTTTCGCAGACAATGGCACTCTGTCAACATCAAAGAAGGAGAGTTTCTCATTGCTGGATTCATGAAACTTATGCCAATGTCTTGCAGTAGGGTAGCTTGGGTCGTGGTGTTTAATAGCACGGAAACACTCAAGGATTCTTTTCTTCACTGGAAGTATTGTGCTTCGTACATAATGCAAACCACATGCACATACCAAAACGTAAACAACAAAATCACTGTTGCAACTGATAAATTGTTTGATAGTACACGTTTTTCCTATTGGTAATGTATAGTCTTTCTTATTTGCATGCTCTACTTTGCCACCCTTGAAAAACCCTTTTTGCTCTCTAAGCCAATTACCTCTCCTGTTCAAGATTGAAATTGCTATGGACCAAGCAATTCTTCAAAGAGTTGCTTCTTCTGTATTTAATCAATGGGTAGGGGCTCACAATCTTCCCAGTCACCTGGTCTGATTTCACCAAATGCCAATGCTTCCCCTAGAATACGCCTGACATTTGTTGTTGTATGTAGTAATTAGTCTGATCTTATTGTGGCCTTTGTCTTTTTTTTTCGTTATCAACAGGCGATCTCGGGTAACATTCGCCATCTTCTCGCATGCTCCCTCGATCACATTTAATGGATAACCTCTAGCTCTGAATCTCTTCACCATTTTACTTTGCTCCATGTCAAAGGCAGCTGCTATACTGCAGATGCACTTAGCCCGGAGCAACTCAACATAAGGAATGCTCCACTTAGTATGTATGTTTTCCCCCTCCTCCTTTTTTGGGCAAGGTATATTCATGATGTGTTTGTCATTTAGGATGACCCACAGAGTAAACTGAATGCTTTTTTAACCTTTATTTCTGACAATGATTTGAATTTCAAGTTAACTTGCAAGGCACATAAGACAGAAATTGAGTTTTTGGATGTGATGGTGAAAGTGAAGGGGAAAACCATACATACTAACCTATTCAGGAACAGCACTGCAGGGAATAGTATATCACATGCCCGCAGCAGCCATCCACCAAAACTTAAGTGCAGCGTTCCTTATGATGAGTTGTTTATGTTTCCACAATAATAAAAGTTTTTCGCTTCACAAGACATTTGTGGCCTGTGCTGTTTTCCCTTTTCGGATACCCGTGATACGGTGTTGTCCTCAAGGATAACATTTGGACTGAGGTATAGGAGTTGCGACCCCGACAAGGTCTACCATGAGTGGGCAGGGGAGTTCCTTTTGCTGATATATATATATATACATATATATATATATGTACATATATATACATATTCACTGAAAAAAATCAAAGGTTACAAAGACATTATAGTTAGGTTCTGAATTTACTCATACAAAATTATGGAAATTCAGCAGTTATAGAGTTCTTTAAAGTAGATATAACTTCCGCGCTAAGGTAACTATAACTCGCGCCCTTGCCATGCACAGTTTTCTTATCAATAATGTTATTGCAAACGTTGCAGTGATATCAAAAACTGCATACAAGATCTCATTAATGACATAATATGCAGAGTAATTAGCAGTGCATGGCGAAGGTGTGAGTTATAGTTATCTTAGCGAGCGAGTTATAGTTACTTGAAAGAACTCTAGCTATAACTTTTGAATTTCTATGATTTTGTACAAGTAAATTCAGAACCTAACAATAACGTCCCTGTAACCTTTGTTTTTTTTCAGTGAAATTCTATGGGTTTTTTTTAACGTAAAGTCATTTTATTTACTGTATGTTATTTCAACCCCCACCAGGCTTGCGTAGTGGGGTTGGTCGCAAGGCCTGGCCTTGCAGTCAGGCCTTGCAGCCACGCCTTTATAACCACCCAACCATGTGCCACGCATGGCCCTTGGCCCTTTGCAAAACAGGTTGGCCACAAAGCCTGGCTCAGTAAGTTGATGTGTGAGTGTATGAGTGGGCCTGAGTGGGTGCATGAGTGTGTGAGTGGGTGTGTGAGTGGGCGCCTGAGCCTCTGAGTGTATATATGAGTAAATTAATTAGTGTATGAATGAGTGTGTAGTTTTTCTTTCAAATGTTTCCATAATTCCGAATATATTGCAAATAATTAGCGGAAATTTGCAAAAATATGCAAACATTCATGAATATCACACGCCGTGATGCAAAATTATATTACACCTATAATTTGTCCCTATAACAGACCTATATCACACCCCTGTGGTCAGGGTACCTTCACCCTGACCCCTTATGCCACTTCCAATTTGAATTTTCACCCCTGGCGACAGTGTCCCGTGAAAAAAAATGTCAATCGCAACTTCCTAGTCAGGTTGCAGTCAGCCAATTGCAACACTTCTTTTTCGCATGCATAGTCACAAAAATTTGCAAATTTCATGAATTATTCGTGGCCGGAGTTATACAAATTCATTTCCCCTTACTTATCTCCCAAACTACTAAAGGGATTTACACAAAATAAGTAAAAGATCAATCTGCATACCGAAAGCTAGCTTTCAGCCAAATTTGGTGTAATTCCGTCCAGTGGTTTGGGCTGTACACGTTTCTAAAGGTCCTATGTGAATTAACATGGGAAACACAACTTTTTTGACTCCCCGCCCTTTTTCTCGAACTCTACTTCACGGATCACCGCAAACCTTTCTGTGCACAACAAGAATCACCACAACACTTTTTTGGGAAAGTTTTGTGAAAATTCGTCAAACACTGCCAAAGCTATAGGCACGTCAAAAAAAGCTTTTTTATGGAAACATGGTCCTAACTATAACTACCTATTGGTGACTGCCCGTAGGATGGATGGATGGATGAATGGATAGAGATATATATATAAATATCCAAACAGCAATGTGGTCTCTGTGGGTGGTGTGCCTAACAACTGATGCAGGCAAAGGAAACATACCGTGTTTCCCTGGTATCTCTTCCACAACAAAGAATTTCTGCACTCAGCAAACTTAGTTGTGACAATGTATTCAAGCACAACAGCAACACCACCAACATGTTTGAACCAAACAGTCTTTCTCACAGTAGGTGAGTCCTTTTTCTGTGACAGTTTAAATACAAAAAGCATGGCTTACATGCAACATGCCATTCTGGGAATTGATGTGGAAAATTATAGTGAAAACATTTTAAAAGTTGTTCTGTCTTGTGTTCTGGTGGACCTTCTTCTGGATAATATACAACAGTCATTGTAATTCTGATTATAGATATCTATACAGCTCCTTATCGTTATTGAGGCCAAAAGGTGCCTTTCTTTTAAATCAAATGATGTTGCTTGATTCCAAATAACACAGCATCTTTGTACTGTGTTCAGCTCATTCATTCTGCAACACCCTTGCAATACCGTAAGGTCACACGGATTTCCAATTGCTTTCATGTTTGTGCATATATCGTAGCTGGAAACCAAAAAAGTGAAGAAAAACAGAAAGCGCACACACAAAAAGTATCCACTCCATTCTACAGAAAGAGTTGTTTGGAAGTTGCGAAAGGGCCCACAAGAGGCTAATGAAATGGAATTATGATGTTTGTTGACCCTCCTAGCAGTTACAGTGTCTGTTTTGGCCTCATTGAGACATAGATCGGGTTTCTTCATGCAGTGTTGAATGTGTCTCAGGCAATCACATTTTATTTCAACATTCTCTATTTTTCTGTGTATCTGTGTATCAGCAGTATACATTTATGATTGAGGTTGCATATAGTTGTTAAGGAGGTGAGGAGATAGTGAGCAATCTTAGTAAAACCCATACGAAATCAATCGGGAGCATGTAGTGGAAGGTCCATGCTAATATGTTAGGTATGGTCTAAGACAAAGGATCACAACCACTGACCCAGAAACACTAACCTATATTTCAAGGGGCATGAGGACCTGGATAAATATAGAGTACACTGCTATTGATTTAATTACATTAGTACAGCAGCATATATATGTTTTGTCATTTACTGGGACCTGCAGCGTAGTTCGGAAAATCATCAATGACTTGACTACGCTCTCTTGCATTAGGACAGTCCTCTCCTTTCCAAGCCATCCTCCTCAGCTATTCCTGAAGTCCCTGCTGGTCAGTCGCCTAATACCAGTATGCCTTCTTCATTGTTGGCTTCAGAGATCTGCACCTTAAGAAAATATTGATAGAGGGTACCGC
This sequence comes from Pleurodeles waltl, assembly GCF_031143425.1. Taxonomy (NCBI): domain Eukaryota; kingdom Metazoa; phylum Chordata; class Amphibia; order Caudata; family Salamandridae; genus Pleurodeles; species Pleurodeles waltl. The sequence goes on along the minus strand of NC_090445.1, from coordinate 136,550,739 downwards.
CAGTAGACCCTTCCTGAGGGACAACCTGGAACATTAACACCAGGCTCTGCAATACATGCTATTATTGATTGAAGGAACACCCAACGCTCTCCAAGTCCAACAGAAGGTGGTTAGTAGAGCCTTCCAGAAACCTCTAACTAAATAAAAAAACATCCTACATGGACCACTCTGTGACCCTAAAAGGGCCCCACAGTGATGATATATCTTCTGATTCACGCAACTTCAATCAAATTTTATTTTAGTGCAGGCCTATGGTTCTGGTTCCTCACTGCCAAGGAATTCAAAGTGAACATCCACTCGATTCCCATTTTTCAGTAATACTGGCCCACCACTTCATTCAATAGCGGAAACTGTCCAGCACACACCTTATCATCACCACCTTCCATTCATTTCTGCCCTCAGATACAAACTTACACTCAGACGTAACGTGGACTGTCAAATATGAAGTTCATTATCAATATCCGACGATGACCATTCTGTAAAGACTTTGAAGTACCATGTGACAATAAACAAAAGACATCATAACTTTTTTCATATATTATCATTAAAAAAGCATTGACCATGGTTTCAAGAGCCCTTGTTAATCCAGGGAAAAAACAGTACTCCTCTGGTAATTCTGAGAGACTGCTCTCTGACCTGGATTTTCCTGCTCCTTCAGTAGGAATACCTTATGTCCATTAACTATGGATCTCGCAGACAATGAATGAATGTACTTTTAAAACAATAGATATTGAAACATTCATATTTTTGAGTAAAAATTGATTCCCGATTTTATACCACAGACTTTGTACTTTTCTCTTTGCTATCTAATGCACCATCACCTTGTGTCTACTTTGAGGCTACTGATTATGTCCTGGTAATCACTTTTATATTATGTATATAATAAACATCTTTAATTATTGTTAACAGTGTAAAATAGAAAAACACATACATATACAACCTTTCTCAAGTATAGGTGTGGTATATGTGGCGAAAGCAGTGGGAATATTAGCAGCTTTGATTGAAAAAAACCCTTACCCCAACAGACCTACACACCCTGAAAGTTCTCCAAACTTGCCAGTTTGTTTTTCGGTAGCTGCATTTTGCAAAACAGAGACTCATGTTGGTGTAGTCTAAGGCACCCTTCACGGTTTGGTACGCAATAACATGATCTGCCTTACTTTCATAACGTGTAGTAAACCATCACTTCTTCTCAACTAGTGGTCCTTCAAACGTTTTAATGTTGCATCCACACCCCAGTTTAAAAAAAATCATAACCTCCTCCCCCATTAAAACATTTTTTTCATCATATTTGCATTTCAGTTAAACCTTTTAAAAATGCAATTAAATACATGATTAACAACATACTTTTCTGGTCAGCCAGGCCTTACTAAGGTGTAAAAGGATCTATGCACTAAGGTCTAAATATGTAGTTCCTTATCAGAAATAGAGGGGATGGTTGTTGAGGATTATTTGGAGATATTAGTAATGGCCCATTAGAGAGTTTCTTACTAACCCTCATTTTTTTCACTTAAAACAAAGCACTGTTTTCAGAGTGATGCTTCTCCTGGGCATTGTCAGATCCCCCACCCTCCACCTCCACCGGGATCAATCAACCCACCCACCCCCCTTTCAGCTTGAAGACCTTGTTATAATCTGATGTTGCTCATTCCATTCCTAAGAATAAATTGTCCTGGTCGCCATTTGTGAACAGCTCAGCTGAAAAGTGTTTCTCATTATGAGTCATGTTTGAGTTGAACTTGCTCTTCCCGAATATGACTTGCTGAACAAGACACTAGATTCACATTTGTTGCTCATAATTTACTATGTCAAAGGTGCATGTTACACTCTCTAAAGAATTACTCTTTGTAGTTTGCTCTGGCAGAGGATCTGGACGGAAAGGCAAGTACAAAGCAGTCAGTGGTACTCTGTAGGATTGAAGACAGGGAGGATTCATGCATGAGAGCCCAGAAATAAAGAGTTGCTGTAGTTAAGGCAACTGAGAATATCAGCCTGTATTACCACTTGTCTGGGGGACATGGGCAGATAGGGGAGAATCATGCAAAGCATGCGCAGAGAAAGCAGAGAAGGGGAGACCGATTTATTGACCTGAGATGTAAGAGCGAGGTTGTGATCCAGCCTAAAGCCAAGGTTGCGAGCAAAGGACCCTGGAGAAGGAGGAGGGCCAAGTTGAACAGGTCAGAAAAAATCCAGGAATTGACTGTGGGGTATGACACCCCAGGGTGAACAGGACTTCTGTTTTGTCAGGGTTAGTTTTAAGTGAGTTTCTGATTTTTCAATCACCACCCGATTCATCTAGTCAAGTAATATGAAGCTGACTGCAGTGCGTGTTCTTCATCAGGTACATAATCTGCCTATAGTCAAAACAGCACATCAGCTGTACACTGAAGGATAGGAGAAGGATTGTAAGAGGTCTGACACAGATAATAAATATGGTAGGCCTGTGTCATGTGCTTGGAGTGATGAACACCATGATGGAGAGATTTGACGCTTGAGCACAAAGAGTTTAAATATTCTCAAAACACGACTCAGTCCTTTCCAGTGCCTTATCCTGAATCCCAGATTCTACCATTTGGAACAGTACGATGGAATGGTAAGCCATAGTGAATGTGGCGGACAGATCTAACAACACCAAGGCTAATGATTTGCCTTGCATCACCAACATCCTCAGATCATCTAAAACAGAGGCCAATCTGGTCTGTGTACCGTGCCCTGGTCGGAAGCCAGACTGAGCAATGTCAAGCAGAAGGTTGGCTTCCAGGGAGTCAGAGATTTGTCTACACAGAGCTTTGTCAATGTCTGTAAGCAAGCCATTTCTCCACCACAGCCACCATTCTAGAAATAGTAATTTTATGAAGTAATCCTGTTACATTGATTGGGGGGGAGGCTGCAGACTGGGCTGTCAGCCTGGCATTTGACTTTTTTCCATGCGCAGACTACTTATGCTCCTTCACGCCATGATATATTAGTAAAGGGGCTGTCAGCCCTTCCACAATTAACTTACTATGTGATAGTTACGAGCTCTTCATATCCTTTCCGTGGTGGCTAATTTTTAGTTTTGAAGGCATGTGAAATATAACCGCAGTAAACAAAAGAAATGTTAGACTTTTAATTTATCTGAATTAAATGTATATATTTAAAAAGTTTAATCGTGATGTATCAGGTACTTGTTTACTAGTTATGAATAGCTTTAGATCTAGTTAGGACAACGCAAGAGATGACCTTGCATTCGAGGTCAGATTACTTAAAGTGCAGCAGCGTGACTTCATGGACAATCCTTCCTGGAGGGTCCAATGCGTTTTCCTACTTTCACCATAATAAATTTGTCAGTCTCTCTTTTACATGCAAAAATGTCACAGTCAATCCACAAATTCCGATTCTAGCTCACAAAGGCATGACCAGATATTTTTGCATGCAGAATAATCGCTCTGATAACTGTAAATTTTAATGCAGGCGTGACACTTAGGGGGAGCTCATAGGGGTGTGATACATGCACAAGAGGTGAATATCCACAGGGGGATATCTTTGTTGGCATTCTGGAGCATTTGCAAAGCTTTTCCAACATTTCTTGCAACTTTTAAGCTATAAAAGAAAGGTGTAAGTGGTGCAGGAATTGTGGGAAAATGCCAGCGTAGGAAGCTGGCTCTGTATATACTATATCAAAATGAGATATAGGCCCTCATTCTGACCCTGGCGGTCTTTGACCGCCAGGGCGGAGGACCGCGGGAGCACCGCCGACAAGCCGGCGGTGCTTCATTGGGGATTCCGACCGCGGCGGTAAAGCCGCGGTCGGACCGGCACCACTGGCGGGGTCCCGCCAGTGTACCGCGGCCCCATTGAATCCTCCGCGGCGGCGCAGCTTGCTGCACCGCCGCGGGGATTCTGACCCCCCCTACCGCCATCCAGATCCCGGCGGTCGGACCGCCGAGATCCGGATGGCGGTAGGGGGGGTCGCGGGGCCCCTGGGGGCCCCTGCAGTGCCCATGCCACTGGCATGGGCATTGCAGGGGCCCCCGTAAGAGGGCCCCTACATGTATTTCACTGTCTGCTGCGCAGACAGTGAAATACGCGACGGGTGCAACTGCACCCGTCGCACAGCTTCCACTCCGCCGGCTCGATTCCGAGCCGGCTTCATTGTGGAAGCCTCTTTCCCGCTGGGCTGGCTGGCGGTCTGAACGAGACCGCCCGCCAGCCCAGCGGGAAAGTCAGAATTACCGCCGCGGTCTTTCGACCGCGGAACGGTAACCTGACGGCGGGACTTTGGCGGGCGGCCTCCGCCGCCCGCCAAGGTCAGAATGAGGGCCATAGTGTGCACATAGTCCAGGGGTCCCCCAGAGGCTTAACAGAGGCTGAAGTAGATAATACTAATGCTCTCTTTGTGGTAGTGTAGTCGAGCAGTTAGGCTTATCAGAGGGTAGTGCAAAGCATTTGTTGTACAAACACAGACAATAGAAGAAGCACTCACCCAATGACAACTTCAGACCAATGGTTTCTATATAGCAAAAACATACTTTCTTAATTTATTTTTAGAACCACAAGATTCAAGTTGCTGGTAAGTACCTCAGAAGATTCATATTTCACACATACATCAACAGTACTTTGTTTGAAATCGATAAGTAATACAGTTCTTGAAATATTGGCAATACTCTGTTTTAAAAATGGACACTGCAATTTTCAGAAACAGTTCCTGGGGGGAAGAAAAGTTAGATTGTTTTACAGGTAAGTACAAAACTTACAGTTCCAGTCTCTGGGTTTTAGGAAGTCCACCGGTCGGGGTTCAAGATAACCCCAAACACCCACCACCAGCAACACGGAGCTGACCAGGTGCAGAGGTCAAAGATGAGCAAATTTAACGTGGGCTCCCATGGAGATGGGGTACTAGGAATCAGGCGTGCCTGTAGGTAAGTATCCACGGCTCGGAGGGCAGACCAGGGGGTGATTAGAGGAGCACTGGGGGGGGGCACAAGTAGGCACCAACACACACCCTCAGCGGCCCAGAGGCGGCCGGGTGCAGGGTGCAAACAGGACATCGGGCTTCCAATGCTGGTCTATGGAGGGATCCCAGGGGACACTCAGAGGCTGCAGGCGAGGTCCAGGGGGTCGTCTCGGGTAGACCACAGGCTGGACAGGGAGGAGGGTCACCTGTTGAACGTTGCTGCACCAGAGGTCGGGATCTCCAAGAACTGGGGGCTGCGGGTGCAGTGTGTCTTTAGGTGTTGGAAATCTTAGTCCGAAGCTTCGCGGTCAGGGGGGCCCTCGAAATTCCCTCTGCAGGCATTGTCGTGGAGGGATGGAGAGGTCAACCCAGAGTGGGCACTTGCTCAGCACCGCCTGGGGATCCTCTCAAGTTGGTTGGGCCACCTGGACACTGGCTACTGTCCAGGAGGGTTTACACCCTCCTTGTGCCCACTCCCTTTGGGGAGGGTGACACAAATCTAATCCTATTGGTCCCTGTCCTCCAAACCAAGATGGACGATTTTGCAGGGAGGGGGGGTCACCTCAGCTCTGGACACCTTAAGGGTGGTCCTGGCTGGGGTGGTCACCCCTCCCTGTTTTCCCTAACTTTCCCACCGGACTTGCCGCCAAAAAGTGGGGGCTTTGTCTGGGGGTGGGGGGAGAACTGGGGGGAGGCAGCTCCACTAGCTAGAGTGCCCTGTTGCACTGCAATCCAAGGCCTGAGCCTTTGAGGCTCACCGCTTGGTGTTACAGTTCCTGTAGAGGAGAGGTGTGAAGTACCTCCACCCAGGACAGGCTTTGTTTCTGACCACAGGGTGCGCAAAAGCTCTCACCCCATGTGGTCAGAAACTTGCCTGAAAGTGGTAGGCTAGCACTTACCGGTCAGTCCTACACTAGCAGTTTCGCTAACATAGGGGGGGCATCTCTAAGATGCCCTCTGTGTGTATTTTTCATAAAATCCCAAACTGACATCAGTGTGGGTTTATTGTGCTGAGACGTTTGATACCAATTGAAGCCATTATGGAACTCTGGAGTTCGTAATGACAAACTCCCAGATCATATACTTAATATGGCTACACTGCACATACAATGTCTAAGAATGGACTTAGACACTGTAGGGGCATATTGCTCATGCAGCTATGCCCTCGTCTGTGGTACAGTGCACCCTGCCTTAGGGCTGTAAGGCCTGCTAGAGGGGATACTTACCTATGCCACAGGCAGTGGTTTGTGGCCATGGCACCCTGAGAGGGGTGCCATGTCGACTTGGTCTTTTTCTCCCCACCAACACATACAGGCTGCTTAACCAGTGAACATGTGCTTGGTAAGGGGTCCCCTAGGGTGGCATAATACCTGATGCAGCCCTTGGGACATTCCTTGGCCACAGGGCCCTTGGTATCATGGGTACCTTTTACAAGGGACTTAACTGTGTGCCAAGGGTGTGCCAACTGTGGAAACAAAGGTACAGATTTTGGGAAAGAACACTGGTGCTGGGGCCTGGTTAGCAGGATCCCAGCACACTTTCAATCAAAGTTGGCATCAACACTAGGCAAAAAGCAGGGGGTAACCATGCAAACAGTGGCCCTTTTCCTACAGCCAGTAACACACACTGTTTTACAGAGGTATAAAGAAAGGGAAAACTTGCCATGGGAAAATTGTTCTCTATGTGAGAGGAGAAAAGAAAAAATAGTTAATATGGAAAAAATCCACAACCCTACGTGTTCAAATTAATCCTTTTATTTTTCTGTTTTTTACTCCTTGAAGAAAATATTTTTTCTCTGTGGAGAAACTCATTTCCTTATGCCCCTATGATCATGTGGCTGTTCCACCCCTCTCCCTGGATGAAATGCTACTCCACACCATTGCTGGAGTAAATTGCCTACCATTTAAAGAGTGAGAAAGAGTCACATAGGAGTTTACGGGCGCCATCAAACTCCCAAGACAAGTTACATCCTGATTCACCCACTCAACACCCTACAAGGGGTTTTCTATTCCATACCTATAAACAGGCAAGGTTTAGAATTACGCAGCAGTATTACCATTTACTCTTGCCAGGTATCCCTTTTTGTATGCCTGACAGGCATATTTAAAGCCGTATTTGGCCATAATGCATGTCTATGGCCCTAAATGTTTTTGGGTGAACTAGGCCCCACACCTCTCCTGCTCTGGTCTCTATCATCCATATAGACATTAAAGTGCTGACTCAGCATAAGTCAGGACTGTGGCATGGACTCAAACAACTGGATAAGGGTCAATGAGGGTCTCTATTCAATGTTATCCCTAATCAGAGCATACTCAACAGATCAATTGACGGATGTGGGGAATTCTACTCCTGCCCTTGTACCAGGAAATGACGTTCGCGAGCATCCTTAAAATTACGCAGCAGTATTACCATTTACTCTTGCCAGGTATCCCTTTTTATATGCCTGACAGCCATACTTAAAGCTGTTTTTGGCCATAATGCATGTCTGTGGCCCTAAATGTTTTTGTGAGTTAGGCCCCACACCCAGGACAGGCTTTGTTTCTGACCACAGGGTGCGCAAAAGCTCTCACCCCATGTGGTCAGAAACTTGTCTGAAAGTGGCAGGCTAGCACTTACCGGTCAGTCCTACACTTGCAATTTGGCTAACATACAGGGGAGCATCTCTAAGATGCCCTCTGTGTGCATTTTTCATCAAATCCCAAACTGGCATCAGTGTGGGTTTATTGTGCTGAGAAGGTTGATACCAAACTTCCTAGTATTCAGTGAAGCCATTATGGAGCTCTGGAGTTCGTAATGACAAACTCCCAGACCATATACTTAATATGGCTACACTGCACATACAATGTATAAGAATGGACTTAGGCACTGTAGGGGTATATTGCTCATGCAGCTATGCCCTCGCCTGTGGTACAGTGCACCCTGCCTTAGGGCTGTAAGGCCTGCTAGAGGGGAGACTTACCTATGCCACAGGCAGTGGTTTGTGGCCATGGCACTCTGAGAGGGGTACCATGTCGAATTGGTCTTTTTCTCCCTACCAACACATACAGGCTGCCTAACCAGTGTACATGTGCTTGGTAAGGAGTCCCCTAGGGTGGCATAATACCTGATGCAGCCCTTGGTACATTCCTTGGCCACAGGGCCCTTGTTACCATGGGTACCTTTTACAAGGGACTTAACTGTGTGCCAAGGGAGTGCCAATTGTGGAAACAAAGGTACAGATTTTGGGAAAGAACACTGGTGCTGGGGCCTAGTTAGCAGGATCCCAGCACACTTTCAATCAAAGTTGGCATCAACACTAGGCAAAAAGCAGGAGGTAACCATGCCAACAGTGGCCCTTTTCCTACAGCCAGTAACACACACTGTTTTACAGAGGTATAAAGAAAGGGATCACTTGCCATGGGAAAATTGTTCTCAATGTGAGAGGAGAAAAGAAAAAATAGTTAATATGGAAAAAATCCACAACCCTACGTGTGCAAATTAATCCTTTTATTTTTTTGTTTTTTTACTCCTTGAAGAAAATATTTTTTCTCTGTGGAGAAACTCATTTCCTTATGCCTCCATGATCATGTGGCTGTTCCACTCCTCTCCCTGGATGGAATGCTACTCCACACCTTTGCTGGAGTAAATCGCCTACCATTTAAAGAGTGAGAAAGAGTCACATAGGAGTTTACGGGCGTCATCAAACTCTCAAGACAAGTTACATCCTAATTCACCCACTCAACACCCTACAAGGGGTTTTCTATTCCATACCTGTAAACAGACAAGGTTTAGAATTACGCAGCAGTATTACCATTTACTCTTGCCAGGTATCCCTTTTGTATGCCTGACAGGCATACTTAAAGCCGTTTTTGGCCTTAATGCATGTCTATGGCCCTAAATGTTTTTGTGAATTAGGCCCCACACCTCTCCCGCTCTGGTCTCTATCATCCATATAGACATTAAAGTGCTGACTCAGCATAAGTCAGGACTGTGGCATGGACTCAAACAACTGGATAAGGGTCAATGAGGGTCTCTATTCAATGTCATCCCTAATCAGAGCATACTCAACAGATCAGTTGACGGATGTGGGGAATTCCACTCCTGTCCTTGTACCAGGAAATGACGTTCGCGAGCATCCTGTAAACATTTTTATTTCTGTTTAGATATTGGAACTGGGAGGTCACTTAGGAGTCAAAGAGACATTTGGTTTGTCCCCAGATTGGTTAAAGAACATCCTTTTAACTAAAGGTGTGCCCATCTGTTGGTAGTGTTAGGATTAGAGTTTATGTTTCTCTGAGGAGGATGGACGAGTAGTACAAAATAAACAGAATATTGTAACAGGATTTCCAACTGATGCCATTAAATAAGATTGGTATTGTATTGTATTACAGTTGCATTGGTATTGCCCACAAGATGTGTCAAGAGGTGTGGCTAAAAAAGCAACTTATTGTGTAAGTTTATTTGCTCTTTCACCTTCAGGTAGCCTCATATAAAATAACACGCAGCTTAAATACAAAATAAATGAGAAAAGATGTTACACAGTGGGAAATGCAGTATAAACATTATAAAACCTCTGCACTGCAGAGGTCTGTGTGTAACCGGAGGCTTTAGAATTAAATCTTGGTTTGTGCAGTGGAGAATAGTGACTTGTGTATATTTGGTGCTATGAGGTCAGAGCCTGTCTGAACATGTAGTCATTATTTTTTTAACTTGAACTACACATAGTATAATATTGACTGCTACAAAATGCACAAACAATAAAATGGTGCTTCCAAAATATAGATTTTAGTAGTACCCAGAATGTAATGCAAATTTTTGACATAACTGTCTCTTCAACACCTCGTCAAAGTTAGTACACTCTATGTAAATAGAATTTTAATTAAAAGCAGGCACTTTGAAGCTCAGTTGTTAATTCTTTGCACTACCACTCAAAAAGAAATCTTTGTCATCAGAAAGCGATTTGATCAATTAAAACCAGTATCAGCTCCCAAGCGTCCTTTATATACCCTATTCATTTGCAGATTAACTTGTAGCGCACATTTGCATTTCTTTCAGGCAAGCAGGAACCCTAGCACGAAGACATGTTTATTTAGCTGTCTACCTAGCTTCGGTTTCACAGCACAGGAGACACACTGCATGACCAGTCAGCTGAGGCATCTAAACTATAGGAATTAAAGGTCCCGGTACCCACTGTGATTCTGCCCACTTCGACCACTGTTTGGAAGATGCGGGTTTGGGGGAGATGATGTGCCGGAATGGCCAGAGCTGCCCACTTTAAAGTGGGGAATGAGGTTCTAGTCTCGGCGTTAGCTCAACATCTTGTGATTCTGAGCAAATCACTTAATTTCCCTGTGCCTAAAAATATATGAATGTTTAATGTAACTGGTGCTCATGTAAAGCACTCCAATACTTTTGGGCAGAGTTCACGCTATCTAAAACTGCAAAAAAAGTGTGGTCCATAGGAAAAGAGTTTTGGTGTTGTGTTTAGTGACTAGACGGTTGGCTTTATTATATACATAAAGTGAGCGAAAAGAAATGTGAGACAGAGTAGCTTATGCTGTGTGTATCTATCATCGTTGGGTATGAATGGAAAATGGTGGATTCATCGTATGGCTTTTGTGGAAAGAGTTTTGTGATGGCAGGTAGGATGCTCTTACCGGGTCACTGCCATCTTGTTGCTCCTGCAGTTGTATGATTTAGCAACAAGAAAGCATTCAACATGCATGGAAATATAGAAGTACTTGTACTCTCTATTCATAGAGCAAATACCTGTTTGCTCCTGAGAAGTGCCAGTACTCTCCCATTAAATGATTTGCAGCAGATCTCAAAAGTTCAGTGTTAGAAATGGCCCTTTTTGCAGGGTTAACCTCAAACTTTTCAACTTCTTCCTCCTATTTTTTATATATTATTTTTTTTGCTGGTTTATTGCCTCTGCGCACTTTACCACTGCTGATCAGTGCTAAAGTGCAAGTGCTCCCTATTTAAATCATATTGGTGATTGGCTTATCCACGATTGGCAAATCTGATTTACTGGTAAGTCCTTAGTAAAGTGCACCCGGAGTGCCCAGGGCCTGTAAATCAAATGCTACTAGTGGGCCTGCAGCACTGATTGTGCCACCCGCATGAGTAGCCATGTGAACATGACTCAGACCTGCCACTGTAGTGTCTGTATGTACAGTTTTAAAATGCCAATTCGACCTGGCAAGTGTATCCACTTACCAGGCCCAAACCTTCAATTGTACTACATGTGAGTCACCCCTACGGTATGCCCTAGGTAGTCCCATGGGCAGGGTGCAGTGTATTTAGAAGGTCGGACATGTACTGATGTGTTTTACATGTCCTAACAGTGAAATACTGCCAGATTCGGTTTTCACTGTGCAAGGCCTATCTCTCTCATAGCATTGGGGCTGCCTTTAAATATCCTTAAAGTGGAGATTCCCTTTGAGAGCAGATAGAGATGTGGAGTTTGGGGTTTCTGAACTCACAATTTAAAAATACATCTTTTGGTAAAGGTGTTTTTTAAATTGCTGGGTTGGCCTGCAGTTGCTGCTTCTGCCTTAAAAGAGAGCAAAGGGTGAACTTGGCTGTGTATCCTGCTTGAGAGAGTTCTCCAAGGGCTTGGAGTAGAGCTTGCCTCCTGTCGGAAGTATCAGGGACACCAAAGACTTCAGCTTCATCTGCCTTCAGCACTGAGAACTGTGTGTTTTGTACTGTGAAAAACCACCACAATGCCACCAACGACGCCACTGGCCTGCACCGTGACCTGCTGATGCTGCACGGATCCACACTGCCCCTCTTCACACAGGAACTCTGGTCTCACCGACGCCATCATATGACGTCGCCCTAGAGCTGCTGCTTGCACCGTGACCTGTGGGCTCCGCACTCCGGCATCGCCCCTTGCTCACACCACGGCCTGGGCATCCCCAACGACGAAGGTCCTGCTGACACCGGCGCCGCTACCTGCACCGTGGCCTGGGGAGAGCGCTCATGAGGTACACAAAGCACGTCCCACAGCGCAGCCCCGGTCCACTGAATCCCACACCATTTACTCCAGTGTCGTCACCAGGTGTCCCTGCCTGCACCGTGACCTGGTGACACCGCACATCGCACCGCCCTGCTTTACCACGCAGCCCTGGTTTCACCGATGCCGCTGGATGCCATCACCGAGCCACTGCCTGCACCATGACCTGTGGGCCCTGCACGTCGCATTGTCCTGCTTCGCACTGCAGCCCCGGCACCATCCACACCAGCGCTCCTGACTTCATCGGCCCGGAGTTCAATCCGCAACACGTGTGACTTCAAGGGCCCGACAACCCCCACACCAACCTCCGGAACCAACACCGTGACGCCAGCAACTCCGCTCTCCGGATCTCATTGCGAGGATCACAACGCCCTGCAATTCCAAAGGTACTGTTTTCGTGTCTTCCCGACACAGTAGGTGGCTCGCGATGCTGCAGCTGGCCTGAACTGTTGGTTTTGTTGATCACGGCTCCGTGATAGCCCCAGGTGGAGCTATCGACTTCAAGGAACTGTATTGTTAGGTAATTCTTGCAAAATTCATACCCTTATTACTGAATGTGGGATTTTTCTAGTTTCAGTCTTGTTTTATATAGATAAATATTGGCTATTTTTCTAAAACTGATGTGGTGTCCTTTTGTCATGTTTTCACGGTGCTACTGTGTGTTATGTGCAAATGCTTCACACATTGTTTCAGAGATAAGCCTGACTGCTCGTGCCAGGCTACCAAGGGGATGAGCAGGGCTTATCTGAGCTGGTATCTCCCTTATCCTGACTAGAGTGAGGGTCTCTACTTGGACAGGGTGCAAACCAGCTGCCAATTAGAGACCCCATTTCTAACATTCAGGTATTCTCCCTTTCAAATGAACGAAGTGCAGTACTCAGTACCAGACAGTGCACTGGTTCAGGGTCTGTGTTTTGATATCAAATATAACTGATGCTCAAGCAATGAAAATATTCGAAATAACCCACATGTGTGATCATGGCTAAGCAAAGATTTTTTCTTTGATGCACTGAATCAAGGATTGACTGGCCGAACTGCTGCTGAAGCGCAGATCTTTAGGGCAGGGCATGAACACTCGGGCACACATACTGACACAAGCACATGCTATATGTCATGGTACAATGTGCTCATAAAGTCACTCTTGGTTTCAGGCCATACAGAGACAGACACATGCACACAATTTGTACATGTTATGCTGTAATATGCCTGCAATATTGCCTGCTGCAATGTGTTGGTTTCTACCCACATAGACACATGCACACACTCATTACATGTTGCATTATGCTTATAAAGCAGGGGTCTCCAACCCTTTCTGTAACAAGACCTACGTATGTTCAATTAAAATTATTCTCACCTACTATGATTATTAGTGTAACAGTGACCACATCAGTGAAGATTACATTAATGTCCAGGCTATGCAAGAGTGCCAGCAATGATCACCCCAATGCATCAGGCAGGGTTATCAGCATTAATATAAAAAAAGGTTTTGTCAATTTGGAATGCCTTTACATAGATAATACATAACAGCCGTAGCTGCAATTGTCATGGCACCACTGTAATAGTATTAGTAATTAATCTCTCCAAAACCACATGATTTATCATTCAAATATTAGCTTTACAAATATTTTGGGCATTCTAGCTTTTTTCCCAAATATCATCTTATGGGTTTTGACAACACACACATTTTTATCTTGAATACACACTTTTCAGTTTTGGTATAAATATTTTCAGACAAGTAAAAGCATCTAATTTAGTAGGCTAGGCTGCACACAAGAGAATTAGTCACAGGTAGCAGGAGAGCTACCAGTAGCTCAAGAGCCACTCTTTGAAGAATCCTTTTATAAAGTTATTGTTGGTGTCTGCCTACACACAAATACATGCTTGTACACACACGTGCTATATGTTATGCTACCATGTGCCTATAATGTCAGTCTTGAAATTCATACACAGACACACATTCAGATTATTATGTTTTATTGTAATGTGTCAGTATGTGAGGCCCACTCTTGCTTCCCACCTGCACACAGACACATGCATGTGTTCTGATGCAACATGCCTACAATCTGTACTCTTGATTCCTACACAAATACATGCACATACACTGTAAGTTTTGTATGTTTTATTCTGCTGTGCATAGTCTCTCTTGGTTCCCAGACACACATAGAAACACAAACATTCACACGCCATATGCTATGATGCAATGCATCAATAAAGTGACTCTTGATTCCAAAACACATACTCGCACTGTATGCTTGATAGTAATGTTCCTATGAAGACACTCATGGTCCCCACCCACACACAGGCACATACATATGCATACATGCACTATATGGTAACTTGCAATGTGCCTATAAGTAGATCTTGGTTCCCGCTTACATACAGACACATGCACACACACAAATTATATAATGCACTGTGACTGTAAAGTCCCTCTTGGTTTCTACCCACACACAGACACATGCACACACAGAGATGGTATAATGCAATGTGTCTATAAAGTCGATCTTGGTTCCCACTCACATACATATATATGCACACAAAAATGGTATAGTGCAGTGTGGCTATAAAGTCACGCTTGGTGTCTGCCCACATACAGACACACGCACATACACATTGCATATAATATTTCATTGTGCTTATGAAATCACTCTTGTTTCCTGTCTACGCACAGATACACACATTGGCCCTCATAATGACATTGGCGGTAAATACCACTTACCGCCATGCTGACTGCCACCAACATACCGCCGCCGCCGCGGATATCCGTTCACCATATTATGACACACACACACCAATCTGTCACTATTCAGCTACAGACACAAGTCCGCCACACCAAAGGTCAGTGATAAACTGGCGGTATCAAAACCCACACCGTTACGCCAACAGAACTACGCCCACCACATTATGACCCACGAATCACCATGGCGGACATTCAATGGCGGTAAACCATTGGCGGTACATACCGCTGCACTCAAAATACACACACACACAAAACAACACCACATTGGACAATACTGCACACACCTGACACACATACACACACCACACACACCCACTCACACCACTATAAAACACACACCCACAGTACCCACAACCCCTTACGACTACAAACCATTGGTACGAGACAGACACCACGACCACAGACAAAACCAGAGCCACACACTACCTACACCTATACACCACCCACGCACCCCACATCACACACCCCAACACATCACCCTACACACCCTCACCTACGCAACTCACACAACACCCATGGCACCACAAAGACACCCCAGATTCTCAGAGGAGGAGCTAAGGGTCATGGTGGAGGAAATCATCAGGGTAGAGCCAAAGCTATTTGGAGCACAGGTGCAGCAGATATCCATTGCTAGGAAGATGGAGCTATGGCGGAGGATCGTGGACAGGGTCAACGCCGTGGGACAGCACCCCAGAACAAGGGTCGACATCAAGAAGAGGTGGAACGGCCTACGGGGGAAGGTACGTTCCATAGCAGCAAGACACCAGCTTGCTATCCAGAGGACTGGTGGTGGACCCCCACCTCCTCCCCCACAACTAACAACATGGGAGGAGCAAGTCTTGGCAATCATGCATCCTAAGGGCCTGGCCGGAGTAAGAGAAGGACTGGGCTCTGGTAAATCAGCTCTATACTATTAATACCCCCCTACCTGCATGCCATCACATACCCCCACCCTCACCCTCACTCCCATCACTCCACTACCTCCCACACACCCCACCATCACATCCCACTCATTCCAGTGCCAAGCCCTGCATGCACCACCAATGCATGGACATCACTCACAGCCCTGCATGGACACCTATCACCGAAGCATGCACACTAGAGAGAATCAGCTAGCCCACCACATACCAACTTACTCAAGTTAAAGCTGCCAGGGCAAATACATCCAAATAAGGCAACCCACCAATACACAATATGTCACACACAGAAACAATAACACAGCATTTACATCCCCACAGGCATCCCAGCTAATGTCAGCGGGGAAGAGGTGCCAGCACTATCCAGTCCCCCAATTGAAGAGGCCCACAGTGATGACAGCAACTCTGATCGCCTGGATCTGGATGACCAACCTGGCCCATCAGGGACCTCTGGACAGTCGGTTACCCAGGCCCAGTCACA
Source organism: Pleurodeles waltl (assembly GCF_031143425.1). Classification (NCBI taxonomy): domain Eukaryota; kingdom Metazoa; phylum Chordata; class Amphibia; order Caudata; family Salamandridae; genus Pleurodeles; species Pleurodeles waltl. The sequence continues at coordinate 136,534,665 of NC_090445.1, read as the reverse complement.
GACAACCACAGAGCTTCCCCCATCTGGAAACACCACCACAGTACCCATACCTCTGTCCCCAGGACACGTCAATCAACAGTGTGTCCACCTCTACAGGGACCACAGGGCACACCTCGTACCCAAGACAATCAGGGACCTGGGGTCAGTGGCAGTGGGCACACAGATCAGGGGACAGAGGCACAGGACAACAGGGAAACTGGGAGGAGTGCAGTGCACCAGGGGGAGGACAGGCCCAGGGAACTGACTCTTCAGGAGGCACTCACCGAGATCCTGGGAGCCTATCAACATTCCCAGGACACGATGGGCCAGATCCTGGACAATGTGCAGGAGAACAGGCGGCTGCAGGAGGGACAGTACCAGGGGATCAGGGAGGACTTGCAGGCCATCAACACCACCCTGGTCTTCATTTGAGGGGTGCTGGCAGACATGGCCAACATTATGAGGGAGGCAGTATCACTACAGCGGGCCCCTGCCACTAGCCAGGCATCTGAACTGCCTTCCAACTCCTCTGCCGCTATTGGACAGGAGGCCCGCCACAGGACCAACAGGCCACCAGCACCCCTCCCCCTGCAGAAGGTGAACCACCAGCACCCCTCCCCCTGCAGAAGGTGAACCACCCCGCAAACGTTCCCTGCGATCCAGGCAGAAACCAGAGACTATTGCCAAGACCCCCGCCAGGAAATGAGACTCTCCTGATTGTCACCCTTGTGTCCCACTGAGTCACCCTGTACACCTTGAACTGCCATTGCTCCCCTTCCTAGGTCTATTTGGGCAATGCACCCGTGCTACAAATAGACTGGAACAATACCCTGGACTTTTCTCCATCATCACCCCATCATAATGCACTTACCCCTCTTCTTCTTGGCACTTCAATAAATACCCTTTGAAAAAATACAAGTATGGACTATGTTACATTTTTTAAGTATGTATTCGTTTAACCAGGTTCAAACATTGGAATTCAACTGTACAGTAATTGTTCACATAGGAAAGACCTGTAGTTTCCTGCAGTGATCACAGCAGGAGCGATAGTGGGGCACCAACATCTGCAAAATGAATTGCCAAAGGGTACAGTAAGTTGGCATAGAAGTGGGAAATAACAGCATGCCAGTGCCAAAGATAATCTAAATAATGACGATGAAATGTGAAGTAACACTTTCTTACCTGTGTATCATTGAAAGTATTGTCATATCACTGATTTTCTGTTGTCCTCATCCTCATCCTCTGCTTCCTCATCCTCATTGTCTACAGGGTCCACTGCTGCCACATGGGCATCTCCAGCCTCCTCCTCCTACAGAAAAGGCATATAGAGTCTCAAGGCAAGGTTGTGCAACATGCAGCATGCCACGATTATCTGGCAGACCTTCTTTGGTGAGTAGCACAGGGATCCCCCTGTTAGATGGAGGCACCTGAACCTGGCCTTTAGGATGCCAAAGGTTCTTTTGATTATCCTTCTTGTTCGTCCATGTGCCTCAGTGTAATGGTCTTCTGCCCTTGTCCTGGCATTCCTCACAGGGGTCAGTAGCCATGATAGGTTGGGGTAACCTGAGTCACCTGCAAATATAGAGAGACAACATTTAGCCACACACTATCCCATATGGCCCACACCATACCCATACACCAACATCTACTGAGTGGGAACAAGGGGTCACCTATTAGCCACACCTGGTGCCTCTGTAGTTGGGCCATCACATTTGGGATACTGCTATTCCTCAGGAAAAAGGCATCATGCACAGACCCAGGATACTTTTCAGTGACATGGGAGATGTACTGGTCCGCCAAGCACACCATCTGGACATTCAAGGGATTGGTTTCTGAACACCTGTTCATTCTGGCGGGGGGACAAATGCCATATGAGTTCCATCAATCGCCCCAAATATGTTGGGGATATGTCAGATTGCATAGAAGTCAGCCTTCACTGTGGCGAAATCCTCCACTTGGGGGAAAACAATGTAGCTGCACATGTGTTTAATCAGGGCAGACAACACTCTGGTCAGCACTATTGAGAACTTTGGCTGTGACATTTCTGCTGCCAAGCCAACTGTCACTTGGAAAGAACCAGTTGCCAGGAAATGGAGCACAGATAGGACTTGCACATGAGGGGGGAGCCCAGTGGGGTGACAGATAGCAGATACCAGGTCAGGCTCCAATTGGCCACACAGCTCTGTGATTGTGGCCCTGTCAAGTCTATAGGTGAGGATGATGTGTCTGTCCTCCATTGTTGCCAAGACCACCAGGGGCCTGTACACAGGAGTATGTCTCCATCTCCGATTCATCCGCAGCGGTAGCAGTCTAAGGGACAAAAGAGTGATGAGCCGGTCACAAACTGAACATTGGAGCCACAACAGTACAATGCATGATGTCAATTTGTAATGGGTAAGTGGGATTTGTCCTGTATGTCCAAATTTTAACTGTGATGCAGTTATTATCCAGGGCATGCCCACCCCCAAACCCTGAAATGGCGTCCGCCTGTCCTGTGTGGAGGGACAGGTGGAAGTGTGTGCCCCTCCCCATGCCTTGGTGGCTAGCAATATAACTTTGTAGTGCAATGCACAGTGTGTAGGGCTGTTCCCTTTTTGTGGGAGTGGTGTGTACGCCAACGGTGGTGTTGGTGCAGCCATTGACCCAGTGTAACCTTTGTCCCTCCCCCCCCTTTCTGTTTTGTCACCCTGTCCTTATCTGCATTAGCATCATCTGGTGGAGGAGCAGAGGCACCGACGACGAGGGAGCTGCATCCCACAGGACCAAGGAGGCAGAGTCCACTGACGCTGAGGGCACCAGTGGGACGGAGGGCAAGGGGAACACCACGGCGGAGACTGGAGGGGACAGTTCAGACACAGATACTTCCTCTGATGGAAGCTCCCTGGTGGTGGCGGACACCTCTATGACCACCCAGCTACAGGTACAGCCGCCACACCCTGTACCAGCATTGCCCTCCCAGCAGCCCCTCAGCGAGTTGCCCGTGCCCGCTCACCCAGGAGGGTGGGCATCTCCTTCGCCCCAGGCATCTTAGGCCCTGCCCCAGTGAGCCCTGAGTGAGGAGGCTATTGACCTCCTGAGATCCATCTCTGTAGGGCAGTCAACCATTGTGAATGCCATCCAGTGGCTAGCAGCCCAGATGCAACAGACTAATGCATTCCTGGAGGGCATTCACAATGGCTTGGCGGCCCATCAGTGATTAATCCAGGCTCTGGCCTCCTCTCTGATGGCAGCCATTGTCACCCTCTCCCCCCCCAACTTCCTCTTCCTAGTCCCATTCCCCTCAAACCCAACCTATCCCAAGCAAACAGGCAGACGAGCATGCACACAAGACAACACAGAAGAGTGGCACAGGCAAACACAAGCACCACACACCATCCCACAGGCACTCAGACAAACACCATCCAAACACCATCCAGATGCAGACATACCAACATTCACAATTTCCACTGTGTCCCCCTCCTCCTCCTCCTCCTTCACCTCCCTCCCGTTCCGTCTACACTCACACCTGCATGCACTACATCCTCATCCACTACCAGCATCACAGCATTCAGCCCATGCACCTGCACCCAAACTCCGCAGACACCTCCTACAACCACTCCCTCTTCCTCCACTCCCAAACCTTCTACCTCGTCCCGCCCCAATGTCCCTAAGAAGTTTTTCCTCTCCACCATTGACCTCTTCCCTACCCTTCCCCCCATCCTTCACTTCTGGCCAGGGTGGCAAAAACCCAGGCAAGCACCTCAGCCAACCAGTCCACTGGCCCAGTAGTCTTCACACCCTTGTGGTGGGAAAGGATCCAGGGCACATGTCCAGAGGGTGAAGAAGCCTGCACCAGGCAGCATCAAGGAAAGGGTGCCTGCCTCAGCTGCAGCCCGGAGGACCAAGGAGCCAGCCCCAGCTGCTGCCAGGAAGGGCAAGAAGCCAGCCCCAGCTTCTGCCAGGAAGGGTAAGAAGCCAGCACCAGCAGGCAGGAAGGACAAGGGGCCTGGTGCAGGGATTCAGACAGAGACCCCACCACCAATCATGGTTGTGCAGCCGTCCGAGGCTGCAGGGGATGGGCTGGAGCCTCCCACCACCAGCAGCAGCACCACCACCAGTGGGCAGCTGTCCAAGGCTGCAGGGGATGGTCTGGAGCCTCCCCCCACCAGCAGCAGCACCACCACCACCTCCATTGGGCAGCTGTCCGAGGCTGCAAGGGATGGGCTGGAGCCTTCCCCCACCAGCAGCAGCACCACCACCGTCACCAGTGGGCAGCCATCCGAGGCTGCAGGGGAAGGGCTGGAGCCTCCCCCCACCAGCAGCAGCAGCACCACTACCACCACTTAGCAGCCGTCACTGCCGGTGGACGGTATGTAGTCCTGCGTCCATGGGCTGCTGTGTGGCCTGCCCCCCGCAAATCCAGTGGGTATGACACCCACCTGAGAGACTGTGACCTTGCACTCACCAGGATCAAGAGCACAGGACACGATGCCCCCTCCAGAACCAGTGGTTAAGACACCCACCAACCCCAGCCTCCCCAGGATCAAGAGCACAGGGCACAATGCCCCCTCCAGAACCAGTGAGTAAGACACCCACCTACCTTAGACTTGACAGGATCAAGAGCACAAGGCACGATGCCCCTTCCAGAAACAGTGGGTAAGACAACCACCAACCCCAGCCTCCCCAGGATCAAGAGCACAGGCCACAATGCCCCCTCCAGAACCAGTGGGTAAGACACCCACCTACCCCAGACTTGCCAGGATCAAGAGCATAGGGCACGATGCCCCCTCCAGAACCAGTGGAGTATTCACCCACTTGAGAGACTGTGGCCTTGCACTCCCCAGGACAGAGCACAGGGCATGTTGCCCCCTCCAGAGCATGTGGGCAAGTCACCCACCTGAGAGACTGTGGCCTTGCACTCCCAAGGAAAGAGCACAGGGCATGTTGCCCCCTCCAGAGCATCTGGGCAAGTCACCCACCTGGGAGACTGTGGACTTGCACTCCCCAGGACAGTGCAATGGGCATGTTGCCCCCTCCAGAACCAGTGGTCTTCTTTCATCGCCCGGCTGAGGTGCCCCCCATTCCCCGTCTCCCTGAGGTGCCTGCCTATTTTCCAACTGATGCCCCTGCAGTGTTCTCTCTGTGTTGATGCAGGTGACAACTGGGGCCTTGGACTTTGGCCTGTGGCCCTGTGGCCCACACACACTAAGGACTGGGCAGTGTCCCTTGAACTGTACATATGTACATAACAGTTACATTGCATTTTCTTATTTCTACTGTGTTGAACTTATTACAATGACTTTAGTAAATTCATGTTGTCCTTGCATTATTCATCAGAGGTACGGACTAAATATGTTTTAGTACTGCAGCTGAATGTGTGTATGATGTTGGGGTTGGATTTGTGTGTTGCATGTGTGTGTGTCACTTTCTTTTTCCTTCCCCCTCTCCTGTGTGCTAGGCGGCTGTACTCACCGTCGTCGTCTTCGCCGTCGTAGGTGTTCGTGGTGGAGCAGGACATAGAAAATCATTGGGAAGACATGCAGCTCGGGCTCCATGACGGTGTGGTTCTTCCCTGTGTCTCCAAAGGTGAGTCCTTTCCCTTCTGTGCAGTGTTTCCGCCAGGCTTTTGATGTTGTTGGCACCGCCCTGGAAAAGGTGGCGGTTTCTTGTGTCTTAATACGGTGGGCAGAACATTGGCTTCTGTCTGGCTGTAGGCGGCTACCGCCATGGTGCCTGTTGTGGTGAAGTGGCTGTCTATCTGAGTTCTCACCACCATGGTCATAATTTGGCGGTACTTACCGCCAGCCTGTTGGCGGTAATACCGCCACTTTATCACCGACCGCCAGGGTTGTAATGAGGGCCATTATGTGCTATGTTGTAATGCACCTACAATGTCAGTTTTGAATCTCACAAACACACACACATGCAATACATATGTTTTTTCAAATGTTCCTATGAAGTCACTCTTGTGTCCCTCCAACACATAGAAACACTGAGGGATATACACATGACATATGCTATCTTTAGAAGTGCCTAGAAAGTCATTCTGGATTGCTGCACATTGATATGGGCACATATCCACTCTAAGTTTTATTTTATTATGCCTATGAAAACACCCTTGTTTCCCACCCAGACACAGAAACGTGCACCTTCCTACACTATGTTGCAATGTGCCTATGAACTCGCTCTTGGCTCCTGCCTGCTCATAGAAACACACACATTCACACGCTTTGTGTTATGCCACAGTGAGCCTCTAAAGTCACTTTGATTCCCACACATACGCATGCGCACTGTGGCCCATATTTATATTTTTTTAGCGCTGCATTTGCGCCGTTTTTGCGTCAAAAAGCAGCGCAAATGCGGCGCTAAAAAAGTATAAATATGGGACTGTGGGGGTGATTCTAACCCTGGCGGTCGGTGTTAAAGCGGCGGCCAACCCGCCAACAGGCTGGCGGTCCAAAAAATGGAATTCTGACCCTGGCGGGAACCGCCAACACAGCCCGCCAACTTAACACTCCGACCGCCGCGGCGGTACAGACAAACAGCGCGGCGGTCACCGCCAACAGGCAGGCGGCAGACAATGTACCGCCCACACTATCATAACTCACCAATCCGCCACCTTTTCCGGGGCGGGAGCACCGCCGATAAAAACACGGGGGAAACAGACTACGAACGGGAAAACGCTCACCAAAACACACTCCACGAGTACGGAGGACAGCATGGAACCCGAATTAAACATCCTACCTGCTCTCGTCTACCTTCTCATCTACCACGAGTACGAAGTCCGGCGCAGACGACAACGGTGAGTACTGCACCTACGACACACGGGAGGGGGAGGACGAAAGGTTACGGGCACACACATATGCGACCCCCCCCACCCCCAACTATGTACTCACCAATGCAGAGCACCAAGTCACAGTGACACCACCCAAACACCCCTGAAAAATGCTAGGACATAATCATATTTGGAATAAATATTTATGTACCAAAAAGCTCCAGAAAATTAGCGTACAACCATGAAAGATATCCACAACAAAACAAATGACATACACATCAGTGTATAACTGAAGTACCAAGTCCTGCACATCCTACGAATTCAGCATGTCCGTGGGCCAAAGTCTTGAGAAACAAGGGCAAAGCTCACACAGGAGACCTGAGTCCTTTGGAGAGAACACTGCAGGGGCATCAGATGTAAAAACTACAGGCACCTCAGGGGGAAGGGAAAGGGGGGGCACCACAGCCACATGAGTCCACGACACCAGATCCACGAGGAGCCACCATGCCCACTGGACCATCCTGGGGAGTGCAAAGCCACAGTCTCTCAATGTCTCTACAGTGGGTGGGCTGCCCACTGGACCATCCTGGGGAGTGCAAAGCCACAGTCTCTCAATGTCTCTACAGTGGGTGGGCTGCCCACTGGACCATCCTGGGGAGTGCAAAGCCACAGTCCATCAGGTGGATGACAGTCTCCACTGGTCAAGGAGGAGGCATGGTGGGCACAGTGAACCATCAACGGTGCTTGAGACGGCGGTGCCCTGTTCAGCGGTGCTTGAGACGGCGGGGCCCAGCGGAGCGGTGCTTGAGAGGAAGGGCCCAGCGGAGCGGTGCTTGAGAAGATGGGCCCAGCGGAGCGATGCTTGACAGGAAGGGCCCAGCGGAGCGGTGCTTGAGAAGAAGGGCCCAGCGGAGCGGTGCTTGAGAAGAAGGGCCCAGCGGAGCGGTGCTTGAGAAGAAGGGCCCAGCGGAGCGGTGCTTGAGAGGAAGGGCCCAGCGGAGCGGTGCTTGAGACGGCGGTGCCCAGCGGAGCGGTGCTTGAGAGGAAGGGCCCAGCGGAGCGGTGCTTGACAGGAAGGGCCCAGCGGAGCGGTGCTTGAGACGGCGGGGCCCAGCGGAGCGGTGCTTGACAGGAAGGGCCCAGCGGAGCGGTGCTTGACAGGAAGGGCCCAGCGGAGCGGTGCTTGAGACGGCGGGGCCCAGCGGAGCGGTGCTTGACAGGAAGGGCCCAGCGGAGCGGTGCTTGACAGGAAGGGCCCAGCGGAGCGGTGCTTGAGAAGAAGGGCCCAGCGGAGCGGTGCTTGAGAGGAAGGGCCCAGCGGTGCTTGAGACGGCGGTGCCCAGCGGAGCGGTGCTTGAGAGGAAGGGCCCAGCGGAGCGGTGCTTGACAGGAAGGGCCCAGCGGAGCGGTGCTTGAGACGGCGGTGCCCAGCGGAGCGGTTCTTGAGAGGAAGGGCCCAGCGGAGCGGTGCTTGACAGGAAGGGCCCAGCGGAGCGGTGCTTGACAGGAAGGGCCCAGCGGAGCGGTGCCTGAGACGGCGGGGCCCAGCGGAGCGGTGCTTGACAGGAAGGGCCCAGCGGAGCGGTGCTTGAGACGGCGGGGCCCAGCGGAGCGGTGCTTGACAGGAAGGGCCCAGCGGAGCGGTGCTTGAGACGGCGGGGCCCAGCGGAGCGGTGCTTGATAGGAAGGGCCCAGCGGAGCGGTGCTTGACAGGAAGGGCCCAGCGGAGCGGTGCTTGAGACGGCGGGGCCCAGCGGAGCGGTGCTTGACAGGAAGGGCCCAGCGGAGCGGTGCTTGACAGGAAGGGCCCAGAGGAGCGGTGCTTGAGACGGCGGGGCCCAGCGGAGCGGTGCTTGACAGGAAGGGCCCAGCGGAGCGGTGCTTGACAGGAAGGGCCCAGCGGAGCGGTGCTTGAGACGGCGGGGCCCAGCGGAGCGGTGCTTGACAGGAAGGGCCCAGCAGAGCGGTGCTTGACAGGAAGGGCCCAGCAGAGCGGTGCTTGAGAAGAAGGGCTCAGCGGAGCGGTGCTTGAGAGGAAGGGCCCAGCGGAGCGGTGCTTGACAGGAAGGGCCCAGCGGAGCGGTGCTTGACAGGAAGGGCCCAGCGGAGCGGTGCTTGAGACGGCGGGGCCCAGCGGAGCGGTGCTTGACAGGAAGGGCCCAGCGGAGCGGTGCTTGAGACGGCGGGGCCCAGCGGAGCGGTGCTTGACAGGAAGGGCCCAGCGGAGCAGTGCTTGACAGGAAGGGCCCAGCGGAGCGGTGCTTGAGACAGCGGGGCCCAGCGGAGTGGTGCTTGACAGGAAGGGCCCAGCGGAGCGGTGCTTGACAGCAAGGGCCCAGCGGAGCGGTGCTTGAGACGGCGGGGCCCAGCGGAGCGGTGCTTGACAGGAAGGGCCCAGCGGAGCGGTGCTTGAGACGGTGGGGCCCAGCGGAGCGGTGCTTGACAGGAAGGGCCCAGCGGAGCGGTGCTTGACAGGAAGGGCCCAGCGGAGCGGTGCTTGAGAAGAAGGGCCCAGCGGAGCGGTGCTTGAGAGGAAGGGCCCAGCGGAGCGGTGCTTGACAGGAAGGGCCCAGCGGAGCGGTGCTTGACAGGAAGGGCCCAGCGGAGCGGTGCTTGAGACGGCGTGGCCCAGCGGAGCAGTGCTTGACAGGAAGGGCCCAGCGGAGCGGTGCTTGACAGGAAGGGCCCAGCGGAGCGGTGCTTGAGACGGTGGGGCCCAGCGGAGCGGTGCTTGACAGGAAGGGCCCAGCGGAACGGTGCTTGAGACGGCGGGGCCCAGCGGAGCGGTGCTTGACAGGAAGGGCCCAGCGGAGCGGTGCTTGACAGGAAGGGCCCAGCGGAGCGGTGCTTGAGAAGAAGGGCCCAGCGGAGCGGTGCTTGAGAGGAAGGGCCCAGCGGAGCGGTGCTTGACAGGAAGGGCCCAGCGGAGCGGTGCTTGACAGGAAGGGCCCAGCGGAGCGGTGCTTGACAGGAAGGGCCCAGCGGAGCGGTGCTTGAGACGGCGGGGCCCAGCGGAGCTGTGCTTGACAGGAAGGGCCCAGCGGAGCGGTGCTTGAGACGGCGGGGCCCAGCGGAGCGGTGCTTGACAGGAAGGGCCCAGCGGAGCGGTGCTTGAGACGGCGGGGCCCAGCGGAGCGGTGCTTGACAGGAAGGGCCCAGCGGAGCGGTGCTTGACAGGAAGGGCCCAGCGGAGAGGTGCTTGAGACGGCGGGGCCCAGCGGAGCGGTGCTTGACAGGAAGGGCCCAGCGGAGCGGTGCTTGACAGGAAGGGCCCAGCGGAGCGGTGCTTGAGAAGAAGGGCCCAGCGGAGCGGTGCTTGAGAGGAAGGGCCCAGCGGAGCGGTGCTTGAGACGGCGGTGCCCAGCGGAGCGGTGCTTGAGAGGAAGGGCCCAGCGGAGCGGTGCTTGAGACGGCGGTGCCCAGCGGAGCGGTGCTTGAGACGGCGGTGCCCAGCGGAGCGGTGCTTGAGAGGAAGGGCCCAGCGGAGCGGTGCTTGACAGGAAGGGCCCAGCGGAGCGGTGCTTGAGACGGCGGGGCCCAGCGGAGCGGTGCTTGAGACGGCGGGGCCCTGTTCAGCGGTGCCTATCTCCACGGCGGGGCCCTGTTCAGCGGTACTCTTCTGCACCGCGGGCCCTGTTCAGCGGTGCTCATCCAGCAGGTCAAGGGAGCCAGACCTGGCCTGGACTCCCTGTTCAGTCGCCCTGGGACCGTGACGTTTCTGGACCCTTCGGGGACGGACTCCTGGCCTCCTTAGTGTCCTCCTTCCCAGCTGGGATGTGGCATGTGGGGTCCACCTTCTCCGCGCTCCTGCTGCCCTTCCGCTCCTTTGATGGGGCTCTCGGGCCCTTGCCTCCCCTAGATGGTGTGGGTGGTGAAGTGGCCGCACATTGCTCCTTGGGGGCAGCCCTGTCGGTCCTCGCACGGCGGTCCTTGTTTTGGCGGGTCCTCTTGCCGGGGGGGGGGGCTGGACGTGTCCTTGCTGCTGATCGATGTGTCACTGCTGGCAAAGGGTGGGCTCCAGAACCCAGGCACAACAGTGACACCCGAAGCTGGGCTGGTGGTGGCTGCGGTGCTCTTGGGACTCTTTGAAGATGGATGGGGGAGGTCATCGGGGGGAAAGAGGTTAAGGTTAGCCAGGAAAAGTTTTTTAGGGCCAAGGTAAAGGGTAGGAGAAGTGGAGATGGAAGTGGAGGTAGAGGAGGTGGTTGTAGGAGAGTCAGGTGTGCTGTCATTGGGTGAAGGTGCTGGTGCTGTAGGCTGTCGTGAGGTGGATGGCTGTTGGGTGGGTGGCTGCCTGCGTTTGTGTGTCTTGGAAGAGGGGGTGACAGACACAGTGGGAGAGGACACAGGGGATGTGTACATGGCAGTGGGGGTGGTGACTGCACGAGTGTGGACTGTACTGGAGGGTGAGGTGGTGATGGAAGCACTGGCTGATGTTGGGGTGCATGCAGGTGTGAGTGTAGACGTCACAGGGAGGGAGGAGAGAGACGAGGAGGAGGGGGACACAGGGGTGGCAGTGGCTGTTGGCATGTCTGCATCTGGGTGTTGCTCGGGTGAGTGTTTGCGGGATCTGTGGTGCTTGTGTTTGGATGAGCTGCTCTTGGGTGTTGAGGTGTGTGCAGGCTGGTCTGATGGTGTGGATGGGATAGGCTGAGGGACAGGAGACAGAGAAAGGCTGGAGGCAGTAAGAAGAGGGAGGCTGGAAACAGGGACAATGGCTGCCGTCAGTGCTGAGGCCAGAGCAGTGAACGCTCGTTGATGGGCAGCCTGACCCGAATGAATGCCCTCCAGGTACGCATTGCTCTGTTGCACCTCCCTTTGCACACCCTGGATGGCATTCAAAAGGGTCGTCTGCCCAACAATGAGCGTCCTTACCAGGTCAATGAGCTCCGCACTGAGGGCAGCAGGGGCAGCAGGGGCTGAGGTGCCTGGGGCGAAGGAGACGCGCGCCTTCCTGGGCGAACCGGCACGGAGCGAAGACTGAGGGGCTGCTGGGAGGGCGGGGCTGGTGCGCTGGGTGGCGGCTGTACCTGTAGAGGCGGGGGCACGGATGTTGCCGCCACCCCTAGGGAGCTCCCATCCGAGGACGTGTCGCTTTCGCTGCTCTCACCAGCGGTCCCCGTCGTGGTGCTCCCCTCGCCCTCCGGATCACTGGTGCCCTCGGTGTCTGTTCCTGGGCCCACCGGGGCCTTGTGTCCTGCAGCTCCCTCGTGCTCCGATGCCAAATCTCCTCCGCCTGATGATGCTAATGCACACATGCACAAGAAGATGGAGAGAAAGGGTGGGGGGAGAAAAAAGAAGACCAGGTTGAGTGCATGCAATGTCAACACCGTTGGCGGAGAGGACAGACACAGGTGCCTAATGCACTAAGCCGCGCGTTCGGGGTACACTACTCAGTACTACTGACTAAGACAACAGGCCAAGAGACGTCAAACGCGCACATGGGAGATGCTGGACCTTCAATGGCTGTACTTGTCACCCTACCGAGGTGGGGGCCGGGGGCACAGGGCCATGCCTAAGGGAGAGGACTACACTACAGAAAGCGCCCTGGCCTAATGTCACCCACAGCCCTCCTCCCCCACCCAGACGCCTCCACTGCGCAGAAAGATAGGAGAATGTGCTGATACTCACCCCCTTGTGTCTGCTGTGATGTCTTAAAGCGCCCATCCAATTCAGGGTAGGCCACCGCCAGGATCCGGGACATCAGGGGGGTCATGGTGCGACTGGCACCCCTCCTAGGTTGGGAGGCCATCCCCAGCAGTGTTTCTGCGGTCTTCCTTGTTCCGCGGCGGATGTCCTCCCACCTCTTGCGGCAGTGGGTGCCCCGTCTCTTGTGGACCCCCAAGGTCCGGACTTCCTTGGCGATGGCACGCCAAATGTCGATCTTCTGATGGGCGCTGACCTATTAGACATGTACAGGGTGGAAAGGAGGAAATCATCAATGGCCTGCATGTTAGATGTAATTGGCCCCCCCCACCCACTTTGCCATATGGCACATGCTCTCATCTGTCGGGCGTTGCACTCCTCATTCGCCCCCCACCCCACCAACTTACATCCACCCCAATCCACACAGGCATAGCCCATTCCATTAGCACCCGGTGTACTCACTTGTTGGTCTGGAGGACCGTAGAGTAGCGCATACTGGGGGAGGACCCCATCCACGAGCTTGTCCAATTCTTCAGACGTGAAGGCAGGGGCCCTTTCCCCAGTCGCAGCAGCCATTGTATCTTCCAGACCGAGGTCACAGCAGCACTTGCAGTATAGGTCCTCTCCTGTGGATGATCAGGTCTCGAGTGATTAAGCAGATAGAAAATGGCGGTCACGTCCGCGGCGGTGCGTACCGCGGCGGTGCGTACCGCGACCGCCGGCGCACTTCGTTATTGGCTCCTGAAACCCATAGGCTTCAATGTTAACCAATGCGGCTTTGCGCCGCGGTCTTCGACCGCCTACCGCCACGGTGTGCCCCGCCAGCGCAGTGACCTCACATCCCATTGTCCCACTTCACAGGTCAGGCAGCCGCCATTTCAAGGGCCCACATGGCTTAATTTTGACTGCGACACACAGGCCTAGGCCTTGCATTGCCACAGATACACGCCTTTCAACCCATTGCCATTCTTTAACTGTGCAAGCTGTCTGTACGTACCTGTGGTTTGGCTGACTCTGTGCTCCATGTTGTCCTTCCTAGGCACCGTCCGCTGGGACTTGGGATGAGAAGGAGGAATCCTCGCGTGTACCGACCGCTGGTGGACCTGTCGACAATGGAAGAACGCCATATAATACTTCGATACCGACTTGACCGTGCCACTATCCATGAACTGTGTGCCCAGCTGGAGCCAGCCCTGATGTCCCCCATCCGCCAACCCACAGGGATTCCCCCTCTGGTGCAGGTTTTGTCAGTCCTCCATTTTTTGGCCAGTGGGTCATTCCAGACCACAGTGGCCATGTCATCTGGAATGTCTCAGCCTATGTTTTCTAAGATTTTGAGCAGAGTGTTGTCTGCCCTGATGAAACTCATGCGGAGCTACATCATTTTCCCCGAGGAGGGTGACTTGCCCACAGTGAAGGGTGATTTCTATGCCCTTGGACATATCCCCAACATCATTGGTGCCATTGATGGGACCCATGTGGCTTTGGTACCCCCAAAAGACGATGAGCAGGTGTACCGAAACAGAAAAAATTATCATTCGATGAATGTCCAGGTGGTCTGTTTGGTTGACCAGTACATCTCCCATGTAAATGCCAAGTTCCCAGGGTCAGTGCATGACGCGTATGTGATGCGAAATAGCAGCATCCCCTATGTGATGGAGGAGCTACAGAGACAACGTGTGTGGCTAATAGGTGACTCTGGTTACCCCAACCTGCCGTGGCTACTGACCCCAGTAAGGAATCCCCGGACAAGGGCAGAGGAACGCTACAATGAGGCCCATGGGCGTACAAGGAGGGTGATTGAGCGAACCTTTGGCCTCCTGAAGGCCAGGTTTAGGTGCCTGCATATGACTGGTGGATCCCTAATGTACTCACCAAAGAAGGTGTGCCATATCATCGTGGCGTGCTGTATGCTTCACAACCTGGCTTTGCGATGCCAGGTGCCTTTCCTGCAGGAGGATGGTCCAGATGGTGGTGTTGTAGAAGCCGTGGAGCCTGTGGAGAGTGAAGAGGAGGAAGACTCTGAGGACGACACAGACAATAGGGACAGAGTGATACATCAGTATTTCCAGTAACACCCAGGTAAGAATCACCCACACCATTTCACAATTGCTTCTAGCCTCCTGCATCTGTACTTTCTGTAGTTCCCCACAGATGTATTTTATTAATTTATGCCTTTCCCTTCCCTTCTCAGTGCTGTCTGACTCAGTACCTGACTTCTGCTTGGTTCGCCCATGAAATACAGCGTATTGACATTGGTATGTTGTCATGACTAATTGACAGAACAGAAATTGAACAGTAATATGTTATCCATTTGTTAATAATACAGCATGACTCAAAACAGGTTTGTGTGCAAAATGTGATTTATTTACAGTGCTAGATATCGGTACATGTGATTCTAAGGGTGATGGGTGGGGGTGGAGGAATATCGATGGCAGAGTCCAGTTCTCAGTCTCACAGGTGCATTGTTCTTTTGCCTGTGGAAGGATGGAGCATAGGCAGTTCATGGTTGGACAGGGTGGCAATGTGGGACAGTGGGAAGACTTGAGGGGGTATGTCCTGCTGGCGGGGGTCTTGACATCCTACTCTGTCTTTTTCTTTGGTCTCAGGCTCCTCTTACGGGGTGGTTGTTCTTCAGCAGGAGGTGGGGTTCTGGGGGGCTGTCGAGGTGTTGGGACCTCCTGTCCACTAGCGCCGGCGGAGGTGGTAGGCTGTTCCTGGTCCGGCCTAGTGACAGGGGCCCTGTGTGGTGCACCATGGTCCCGCAACGCGTCCTCTATCCTGTGGAGGGCCAGGACGATGGTCCCCATTGCGGTCCCGATGATTCTCAGCTCCTCCCTGAACCCCATGTAGCGTTCTTCCTGCTGTGCCTGGATCTCAGTGAACCTGGCCAGTACCGTCGCCATCGTTTCTTGGGAGTGGTGGTATGCCCCCATGATGGTGGTGAGGGCCTCTTGGAGAGTGGGTTCCCTGGGCCTCTCCTCCCCCCCCTGTCGCACAGCAGCCCTCCGAGCTGCCCGGTTTCCCCCGGCCTCTGTCCCCTGGACGGTGTGCCCGCTACCACTGCCCCCAGGTCCCTGTTGTTGTTGGGGTGTTGGGTTAGCCTGGGTGCCCTGTAGTGGCAGACACACCGCTGATTGAGCTGTCCTAGAGACAGAGGCATGGGCCCGCTGGGTGGGAGCTGTGCTGGTGTCGGCAGAGGGGGTCGGGTCTGGTGTGGCCTGTGTCTGGGTGAGGGGAACCGACTGCCCAGAGGTCCCCGATGGTCCGGGCTGGTCATCAGGTTCACTGTCGACAGAGCTGCTATCCTCAGTGTGGGCCTGTTCCGGTGGTGGGATGGACACTTCTGGACCCTCCTGGCTGGTGTGTTGTCGTTCGGGTCCTGCATGGGGTAAGAGAGTTTGGTTATTGTTTCTGTGTGTGCAATAGCATGCGTGTTGTGGGTGCCCTTGTCCCCCAGTGCAGGCATTCCCTGGAGGGAGGTGTTGTGAGGGTATTTAGTGGGGGGGAGGGGTTAGTGCAGTGGTCATGCTTAGGTGATGGGTGCCCATGGTTTGTGTTGGCATGCAGGAGTTGGTGTTGGGATGGGTGGGTTGTGCTGGTGAGACATTGTCAGGAAGGATGTGTGCTGGGGGGTTGGGGGTGAGGGTGGGGGTGTGGGTTGGCATGCTGGTGGGGTGGGGGGGATATAGTAGTTGAGATGGGACTTACCAGAGTCCATTCCTCCGGCTACTCCTGCGAGGCCCTGAGGATGCAGGATGGTCAAGACCTCTTGCTCCCACGATGTAAATTCGGGAGGGGTGGGTGGGGGTCCGCCGCCAGTCTTCTGGACCGCGATGTTGTGCCTGGAGACCATCAATCGGACCTTCCCCCGTAGGTCGTTCCATCTTTTGCGGATGTCCTCCCTATTCCTGGGATGCTGTCCCACCGCGTTGACCCTGTCCACGATCCGCTGCCATAGCTCCGCCTTCCTGGCTATACTGGTGTGCTGCACCTGCGAGCCGAAGAGCTGGGGTTCCACTCTTAGGATTTCCTCCACCATGACCCGGAGTTCTTGGTCCGAAAATCGTGGATGCCTTTGGGGTGCCATGGGGTGGTGTGGGTGAGGTGTGGGGTGGTGTATGTGATGAGGAGTGTGTTGGTGAGTGGTGCTTTGTGCTACTATGTGGTGTGTGTGATGGTGTAGTGTGCCTCAGTGTGTCTTGCTTTGGATTGTCTGCTGTGTCTCTCTCTCCTTCTCTCAGTAATTGGGGTCGCAGGGGTTTGTGGGTGATGTGGGTGTGTGTTTTATAGTTGGTTGATTGTGTGGGAGTGGTGTGTGTATGTGTATCAGGTGTGTGTTTTTCAAATTGTCCAATGTGGCTGTGTTTTGGTGATGTGTGTGTATTCTGACCGCGGCGGTGTGTAGCGCCAATGGAATACCGCGTTTGAATGACCGCCGTGTGGATTCGTGGGTCGTAATGGCATGAGCGTATTTCTGTTGGCGTGACGGTGGAGGTTTGGTCATCTCCAGTTTATCGCTGCCGCCGATGTGGCGGGCTGCAGTGGAGGACGGATTTTTGGAGGTTTGGCCGTTGTGGGTCAGAATGACCGTGGCGGTTGACCGCGGCCGCGGCGGTGTTATGGCGGTCTTCTGACCGGCGGTAAGGGCATTTTACCGCCGAGGTCAGAATCACCCCCTGTGTGTCTTATTGTAATGTCCCTAGGAGGTCACACTTGGTTCCCACGGGCAAACAGTCACGTTCACATATACACACGCTATAAGTTATGTTGCAGTGCGCCTACAAAATCACTCTTGAACCCCACAAACAGGCATCACACACATGTGCTATATGTTTTATTATGATATATTTACAGTGCAATGGAGAATGTGGCATGTAGCACAAGGGGAAAGGAGGGTTTGTGCAAACGGGTAGGTAACGGACCTGCCAACTCACACAGTTCCACCGTGTGACACAGAATATTGGCTCTCCTCACACGGTCTCCCAGTGAGGAGCCATTATCACACGGTGGCAGAGAAAACGAGCTGAACTCCTTTTCGAAGGCTTCTAACTGCCGATGTCCTTTAATGGTTGTGAAAACAGCCCAGGACATCGGCAGCAGCCTCAGGATGCTTTTGGTTTTTTGTTAGAGGAGGGCGTTTGGGGCCAGGGTGGGGGCAAAAGTGTCTCTTAGGTGCTTCTCAGCACAATGCCCCGCCTCCTCCCCACACTGAGTTTTTTAATTAAGTTGGCAGGTCTGAGTTAACGACATACGCTCATTCAGCAAGACAGGTGTTTGTCTTGAACAATAAACAATTAACATTCTGGATGTCTCAAGAAGAAATTAAGCAACTCTGATACACCTGAAGGGGTTCGTAGTGGTATCCGTCTGTATTCTCTTTGCTTCAAGCTGTCTTGTGGGGCTCACCAGCTTGTTTCACACACCTCCATGGAGAGCCTCCGTTAAACT
Source organism: Pleurodeles waltl (assembly GCF_031143425.1). Classification (NCBI taxonomy): domain Eukaryota; kingdom Metazoa; phylum Chordata; class Amphibia; order Caudata; family Salamandridae; genus Pleurodeles; species Pleurodeles waltl. The sequence continues at coordinate 136,516,835 of NC_090445.1, read as the reverse complement.
GGGAAATTCGGTCCAAAGGGTTTAAAGTGCACTTTAGAACCTCAGGGGAGTATGTAGTCTGAGGAAAGAGAAGAAGCAACTTTGTTACGCCGTTCAGGAATGGAGATTTTGCAAATCTTTAAGAATTTCTAACGAAAGGTGTAGAGTGTGAAGGAATTACAAGAGGTGTTTAGAGAAAACCTCAATATAGGGCTAAAGTACTTTATGTGGAAAATGTGATGCAAATGTTATGAAGGTAACTCATAAATTTGCAGGTATTTGGGATTAATAGATTCTAGGCTAGTTAATGGCGCATATTTCTAATACAAAGCTTTAGGAAAATTTGTAGCCCGAAAAGACTCCCTCTATTATCAAATCACTAAAGTGGACAAATTCATTTCTAGATGTAAATTGCAGTAAGTGATAATAACAAAACACTGAACATTTATCCTTGTGCTTACAGCCAGAGGCACTTGAATTATGCGACATGGGAGCACTCATTTATACAAGAGGGTTGACTAAATTATGTGGCAACAAAAATCATCCTTAGTGGAAGACAGCAATAAGTCACTGAAAGCTGACTAGTGAAGCGTTGCGATGAGCCTTGCTATGTTATGTTGATTTGTATAGCGCACTAATCACCCGCAAAGGTTTCCAGGAACAGATGTGTGGCCCTAAGTAGCTTATTTGACGAGCCAGGTCCTCAGCTTCTTGCAGTACTCAATAAGTGAGGAGTAGGCTCTGGTGTGTTGAGGGAGGTCGTTCGATGTCGTGGATGCAATGTAGGAGAATGAGTGACCTCCAGATTTGCTTCTGCAGATGCAGGGCATGTGCAAGTGAGGCAGAGTGTAGGGTGTCTGATGGGTTGTTCAAAGTGTATGCAACTGTTCAGGGATACTGGTCCCGTGTTTCATAGGGCTTTGTATGTATGCATGAAGAGTTTGAATTGGCTGCACTTGTGTTTGGGGAGATGATGAAGCTTCCTGAGGTGCAGTGTGATGTGGGTGCGGCATGGGAGGTTGAGTATGAGTGGTGCGGCTGCGTTCTGGAATGTTTAGGAGTTGTTTGGAGATTCCAGTGTAGAGAGTGTTGCCGCAGTCCAGCCTGCTAGTGATGGGTGCTTGTGTGAGGGTATGTCTGGTGTTCTGAGTCAACCATTTAAAGATCTTTCACAGCACGCATAGGATATGGAAGCAGGAGGTGGGCACTACGTTGACTTGAGCTGTCATGGTGAGCTTGAGCCTTCGCTCTGTGGCAATGCATTTTGCTGCTTTTTTATTAACTTTGGATTCATTTGAGCTAAAAAGAACCTTTTTGGGGTTAACATCTGCAAATATACAGCAGATGATAGATTTTGTGGCAAATATGGCAAATACATCCTTATGCGGAAAACTAAACTGCAGCAGCATTGCATAATTTCATTGGCACTGGTTATACTACAAAAGTATTCAGAAAATGGGATATTTTTATACTTTAACAATTTAAGCCATGGCCTGTGCAAGATAAATGTTGTATAAACAGAGGCACCGATTTGTAGAGCATAAAGATATCCTGGAAGGCGTGAATGGAAGAGCAAGTCCTGGGGCCCTATTAAAAATAGGATGCACTTTTCCTATTGTGCCATGGCACACCCTTAAATAGGTGCAAATAGGTGCACAAGTGCAAACAGAGAACAAGGATTTCAAGGGGCCCATAGGACCCCTTCCCTCCTCAAGGGCTGCTATCAGGGGGCACACTAACAGTGTGCGACCTTTTTGTGGCACACTATCAGTGCGCCTCCTGACAGCTTTGTTGCCTTTGCACCCATGTCCATAATACAGCGCAGGTGAAGAGTTAAAGATATTCCTTCATTTGCGTAGGGCCACACACCTCCGTATACATGAAGGGACACCCCTTGCACTACATGTGCACCAGTGCTATCTGTATTACAGAAGGGGCCTCACAAGCATTTGCAGCCCCTTTTGATATACTAAAGTGCCTGAGAGGGGCACAAACCGGACGCCCAAGGGGCACTTTCTGTAATACAGCCCCTGGCGATTGAGCAATGTACCAGGTTGGAGAAAACAGAGTAATGAAATCCTAAAGTCATTACCATGTGGCTGTAGTGCAGCTTTGTCATAATAATGGGATTACGGAGAGCCAAGTTAGAACTTTATAAAATATGAAATGCGCCCGTGAGTGTGTATGAGCAACTGAACCTAGAGATTTGGAGCCTGATTACAAGTGTGGCGGTCTTACGACTGCCACACTCACAGTGGCGGTCTGGACCGGCGCAGGTACGGCGGTCTGACTGCCACATAACAACTCTGGCGGTCCTACCGCCAGGGAACCACCACCTCTCTGGCGGAGATCCTAATCAGCCAGGGCAGCGCTTGTACAACCTTGTTCTCTGCCAGCCTTTTCATGGCGGTAACACTGTCATGAAAAGGCTGGCAGAGAACTGGTGCAGGGGGCCACTTGGCATGGGCAGTTCAGGGGTCCCCTGCCCAGCACCCTTGCGAACATTGCGAGGGTACTGGTGCACCCTGCTGGCTACAGTATTGCCACTGGCTCGATTATGAGCTGGAGACAATGCTGTAGTCAGTTTTCCGCTTGGCCAGCGGGCAGAAACTTAGGTTTCTGCATGCCGACCTAGCAGGAAACCCTTATTAACTCCGGCGGGGAGGTCACCGCTTAGGTGGCGACCACCCTGTCAGGAGTTTGGCAGACAGAATTTTCTGTCCGCGAGATTCGAAATGGCTCCCTTAGTGGCTATGTGGCATCGGAGTTACTGAGACAATGAAGGCATCAGTTTCATTGATCTCTGCAGACTGCATGCATGATGGTTCTACACAAATCTTTGTTGACTTTAAGGACATTAATAGCAGGGTTTGAGTGGATATGCATCTCTTGTGCCAAACAGCAATAAAATGTTGGTGATATTGCAGAAGGTAGGTTAGATCGCCACCATTTATTTATCACCAGATTATCACCAAATACATTTACACCCGTCACCCTGGCTTTTAACATCATTAATGGCAACATTGAATGCTTATCTGTTCAATGGTATGCCAGCTGGTATCTGCCTCAACAGTGTTTCATAGATTAATGCATAAGAAATGTGAGGGTCTGGTATTATTCTGGCATATGGCATCATTGAAGATGAGGATGATGTTCTTGTACATCAGATACTGGAGAGGTTGGCAGAGCTTGGTTTGACAATCAAAATAGAAAAGTGCAGTTTTAAAGTTAAACATGTAATTTAGGTGGGTTATACAATCCGAAATTCAGCCCATAGAGGATTGGGGATATCAACACTATAATAAAAGGATGCCAAAAATAAAAATATGGCCAACAAATAAAATTGAATATAGAGGCATATTATATAAAGTTCAAAAATACTGACTACCATAAATAATTTTACAATTAAAAAAAAAACATTATAAATCATGATACTTTTATTATGTGACTAAACATCATTCTTAAATAAAAACATATTATTAATTTATAATATATAATAAAACACAATACATACATTCATAATTATTACAACTAAAAATGTATTAAACCATCATAATTATCATTGGAAATATGAAAAAGTGTTTTTAAAATACTTAAAAACATAGCCGAAATAGAAAATAATGTTAAAAACAAAACCAAACAAAAATAATTTAAAAAATCAAATAATTAATAGAAAAACTTTAAAATAAATACTCTCAAAATATCTTCCACAATAACGTAACATGTAGTAACCTAACTCCAATCCAAAATCATTACAAATAAATAAAAGATTCTCTTACCTGATTGTACTCATGTCTATATTTATATGCATTTTACTATTTGTATTTCTTTTTTTTTTTCCTCTTTGAAAATAGTTTTTTATGTACAATGACTTTTATGATTGTTAAAATCAATCGAATAAAGTTTCTTTGATGATGATGAAAAGAACAATTCAAATGCATGATTCTAACTACAACCCTATACATATTGGGGGAAATGCAAACATTTTTTGGGGGTGGAGTACAACAAATAATGGGAAAAGTGCATATATGAGGTCTAATTTATTGTTCTAACTCCAATCTAACAAAAAAGGGTTAAGTGCATGTATTGAGGGAGTCAAAGTTAATACTGTAACTCCATTCCAACAAATATTATGGAAAGTACATACACTGATGGGAAGGTGGTGGGTGGGCAGATTCACTGTTCTATCTCCAAGCTAACGAACAGTGGAGAGATCAGATTTACTCTTCTAATTCCAATCTGACAAACATTGGGGAAAGTGCATACACGAGGGGTAAGAGGGGTCAGATTTACTATTGCAAGTCCAATCTAACAAGCTCTCTGGAAAGTGCATACATTTGGGGCAGGCGGGGATTCAGATGTGCTACTGTAGCTTTAGTTGAACCACCACTGTGAAAAGTCCATACATTTGGGGAAGGGTGCGGAGGGATTCAGATTTACTATTGTAGCTCCACTTTAGCAAACACTGGGGAAAGTGCACACATTTGAGGGGTGCAAAAGGAGTGGATCAGATTAACTAATATAATTTCAGTCCAGAAAATATTGGTAAAAGTGCATACATTGAAAGGAGGGTCATATTTACTAGTCTAACTCCAGTCTAGAATACATTGGCGAACAGGAGGGGCAAAATAGTTAATATAATAACTCTGGTGTAAAAAACACTGGGGCAAGTGAATACATGTGAAGGGAGGAGTCAGATTTACAACTGTAACTCCAGTCTGAAAGAAATGTAAAAAAAAATTTTTTTCAATAAAATAGGTTAAAAACTTGAAAGACGTGTTGAATGTTTTTTAAAAATTACAAATATATTGCAATTGTAAACAAAACTTTCCAAATCGTTTTAAAACTTTATAAAAATAGACAAAATCCCTTAAACTCCGATAAAACACAAACCCAAAAGAAAATTAACAATACTAATAATATTTTGAATAACAAAATAGTAGTTCTAATATTTAGGTGCTATATATTTTACTTTTATATAAGTTATAATGTATTATATATAACAAAAAAACACGATATGCACCCATTCCCCAATATGCCCAACATATCATAATAAAAATACAAAAAATTAAATAACTCAATAAGTTAAGCGAAAAAATAGAGTAATTTATAGATTAATTAGTTGGCCAGTCCGACTTCATTTGTGGCGATGGTACATCTACACTATTATTTTTTTCTAAAGGTTAATATGTCATATTGTTATGGTGTATCAGAACTCACTTTAGAATTACTGTGGGTTAACTGCAAAGAAGAGTTAATATTAAGTTATCCATTGTAGGACTTTGGATCACAGCCTTCTCTCGCACTCACGGTGAAGCAAAAGAAGAGAGATATACACAGACATCTCACAAACAGTAATTTTATAGATGTGCAATTACTGCTCACCGATAAATCATGCCTTTAAACTCAATGTGCCCTAAACTGTAAATTGTAGATATGGTTATTGTAAGCAAGTATGTAATGAAAATATACAATGCCCCACTTAGTGCATAGTCGTAAATCACCCCGTGCCTCTGTTGATGTGCAGTGCAAAGTTGCTCCACAGCCAGGTTTGTGCTATGGGCATAGCAAAAGATACATAATATGGCCTGCGTTTCCTTACCTTTAGTAGAGCATGTGCCATATCTTACATCTTATGTTCCAACCCCTACTAATAAGATGCCAATACAGACCCCACTGAATGCCAAGGGCACCTGAAGGTAGGCTTTGTTAGGGGAGGGTGACGTTTCACCATTGCTTGTGAAGTCAAGGGACTTCAGCCTTCTGTAGGTGAGTAGGTTGAAGTGTCATGCCTTCAGCCAAGACAAAGTTATTCTGAAGTGTCATGCCTTTCCCCAGGACATTCCCCAAGTTATTCCTTTCTGGCCTGCCACAGGTGACGATTCCCTACCACACGATGTCCCCTCTTCAACACGGGGGCCATACTGTGACTGTCTGCAGAGGCTGGTTCAGGGCCACCGAAGCAGCAGGGAGGAAGCAAATGGAACATTATTCCCCAGGCTTCAATGTATGTGAGGGTCCCACACTCATCCTGCAAAATGTATTTAGGGATTTTGAAGCAAGGCTGCCCTGTTTGTTAATGATGAGTGAACTAACATGGTTATACCACTGGATGGTGCCATATTCTGAAGCTGTGTGTTTTCTCTTTCCCACAAAAGTTGGAATTAAATGAAAAAACTTATAGAGAGTAGACCTGAAGGCCTCTTGACACTAGAGCCAGAATAGATTTCTAATCAGAAGGCAAAAGATTGATTGAAAAATCAGCCAAGTCTTATTGAGTTTTCTGAAGGAATTGTGGTTTTCTATAAGTTTGAAAACTAAAGGCAGCAAGTTTAAAAATGAGGCTATAAGATAGAAAAATGATTTGCCGCCCCACTGACTGCATTTTAACTTAGGAACCATCAGTTCTTTCTTATGGTTTGATCTCATATGGCACCGGGGAGTATACCATTATATAGCCTGAGTTGTTCATTGCTTCATGAACCAGACACAGGGGGTCATTCCGACTTTGGCGGGCGGCAGAGGCCGCCCGCCAAAGTAACCCCGTCGGAAGACCGCTCCGCGGTCAAGAGACCGCGGGGGTCATTCCGACTTTCCCGCTGGGCCAGGGGCCCCACGACACCCGTTCCTGCCATCCTGTTTCTGGCGGTGAAAACCGCCAGAAACAGGCTGGCGGGAAGGGGGTCGGAATCCCCATGGCGGAGGATTCCCCCAGCCGGGGGAAATCCGGCGGGAAACCGCCGGACCCGGCTGGGAGACCGCGGCTTTACAGCCGCGGTCAGAATGCCATATGAAGCACCGCCAGCCTGTTGGCGGTGCTTCCGGCATCCTCCACCCTGGCGGTCATAGACCGCCAGGGTTGGAATGAGGCCCACAGTGTCTTAAACATGTCCATCTTCCAGACCGGAAGCCAGTGCAACTTATGATGTGCTTTAGACATTCACTGGTGGTAAGGCAAATTCAGAATGAGGAGAGCTGATGCATTTTGAGCCTCTTGAAGCCTAGTTAGTACTGCCTAGTTCAATCCCAGGTACAGAACATAATATTGAAACTCTAGCAGGCTATACTGCCCTTTGGCTATCTTGAGTGTAGACTTATCTGCTTCTAAAGTAATAAATAGATTCACCAGCATCTTGTGGTCCACACGAATGGTAAACTTCATACCCCACAGGTAACTTCTAAAGTAGTCCACATGGAGTAGGTGACCTCAGCCTCCCTCGTGTATGTGGCACAAAGGCAACCACTTCATCCCTGTGACTATGGGTTTGAAGCAACATTGCACCTAAGCCACTTTGACTAGTATCTGTAACAATTATGAGGACTCATTTGTGTCAGAGGGTTTGAGGGGACCAGCACTGACAACCTCAAGTCTCACAGCCTTAAATTCCCTTTCCATCTCCTCACTCCATGCGTACTTCTCATTTTTCTTTAACAGGGATCGCAAATTGTGTGTTTTCTCTTTGCATTTGGGAATTAACTTAGCCTAGAATTGTAACACTCCCACAAAAAGATTGTGCTTGGTCTTTAGTGTCAAGGATGGAAATTCAGCAACAGCCTTGACCAAACTCTCAGTTGGTTCTATTTTCTGAGCAGATACTTTGTACTCCAAATAATCAACACCATCCACAGCACATTTGCATTTATTAGCATTCAATTAATGCTTTTGTCTTTTAAAATGCATAGAACTGCAAGAGACCCATCATCTCATTCTAAATCTTGACTAAACACTAAAATGTCTCCCTAGAAGCACTTCACATTGGGTATACCTTTGAATAACGCTTTCCCCACATACTGAAAAGCTGAGGAAGCAGAAACCAGCCTGATAGGCATTTATTTGAAACTGTATGCTCCCCCTGCCACAATGTATGATATTAAGGGCCATATTTATACTTTTTGACGCACAACTGCGCCAATGTCGGCGTAGGGGAAAATGGAGCTTGGGCGTCAAAAAAATGGGGCAAGTCAGGTCTGAGGCAAAATATTGGCCTCAACCCGATTTGCGCCATTTTTTTGGACTCCCAACCCCCATTGAAATGACTCCTGTCTTAGCACAGACAGGAGTCATGCCCCCTTGCCCAATGGCCATGCCCAGGGGACTTATGTCCCCTGGGCATGGTCATTGGGCATAGTGGCATGTAGGGGGGCACAAATCAGGCCCCCCTATGCCACAAAAAAAAATAAAAAATACTTACCTGAACTTACCTTAAGTTCCCTGGGATGGGTCCCTCCATCCTTGGGCGTCCTCCTGGGGTGGGCAAGGGTGGCAGGGGGTGTCCCTGGGGGCATGGGAGGGCACCTCTGGGCTGCGTCCGAGCCCACAGGTCCCTTAACACCTGCCCTGACCAGGCGTTAAAAAATGACGCAAAAGCGGCTGGACGTCATTTTTTAAGGCCCGCCCACTCCCGTGCGTCATTTTTGCACAGGAGTTTAAATAAGGCGCTCATGCCTTAGAGTCATTTTTTAGAAGGGAAAGCCTACCTTGCATATCATTAACGCAAGGTAGGTGTCCACGCTAAAAAATGACGCAAACTCCAAGATCTTTGGCGCTAGACGGGTCTAACGCCAAAGTATAAATATGGAGTTAGCTTTGCGTCGGATTTGCGTAAAAAAAAACGATGCAAATCCGGCGCAAACAGAGTATAAATATGCCCCTAAGTGCCTTGGTGTAAAACCAATCTGGTGATAAGCTGATACCATCTACAACGCTAAAACGTTTTGGAATCTTTAAGTGTAATCACAGTCACAGGTATGTTGGGAAGAGGCTGTCTAGCTATCCAGATCCTTGCTCTGAAGTCCATCAATACACACCCTCATAGAACCTTGTAGAATCATTGGCCTTTCTGGCCAAAATGACTGTGCCAAACATTCCGAGCTCTCTACAAGCTGAATAATACCTTGATCACATACATTCTCTAGATCTCTTTTTAACTCACCCTCATGGAAATGGATACAAATCACTCTTTGTGCACAACTGATAGAACACTTCTCTTTAACACAATTTAATAGGTAACCCCCCTGAATTCGTCAGGTTTGAAAAAATAAAAAAAATCAGCAACGGTATTCACCCAATTAGAAACATCCATCGCTTAAACATGTGTGTGCTTTCTTAAGCATCATTTGTTCTAGGCTGTTGGGCCCATATTTATACTTTTTGACGCTAAACTGCGCTAACGCAGTTTAGCGTCAAAAAGTTTTGCGCCGTCTAACGCCATTCCGAAGCGCCATGCGGGCGCCGTATTTATGGAATGGCGTTAGACGGCGCAATCAGACCGGCGCTGCCTGGTTTGCGTGGGAAAAAACCACGTAGACCAGACAGCGCCGGCGTAGGGGGAAAATGGCGCATTGGGCGTCTTAAAATGGGGCAAGTCAGGTTACGTCGAAAAAATCGTCTTAACCCGACTTGCGCCATTTTTTAACGACGCCCATCCCCCATCAACATGACTCCTATCATTGTAAAGATAGGAGTCATGCCCCCTTGCCCAATGGCCATGCCCAGGGGACTTCTGTCCCCTGGGCATGGTCATTGGGCATAGTGGCATGTAGGGGGGCACAAATCAGGCCCCCCTATGCCACAAAATATTATTAAAAAAAAAAAAAAAAAAACTTACCTGAACTTACCTGAATGTCCCTGGGGTGGGTCCCTCCAGCCTTGGGTGTCCTCCTGGGGTGGGCAAGGGTGGCAGGGGGGGTCCCTGGGGGCAGGGGAGGGCACTCTGGGCTCATTTTGAGCCCACTTGTCCCTTAACGCCATGCCTGACCCAGGCGTTAAAAAGCGGCGCAAATGCGCCGTTTTTAGCCACGCCCACTCCCGGGCGTCGCTTTTGCCCGGGAGTATAAATACCACGTAAAGGCCTGGGAGTCATTTTTTAGACGGGAACGCCTCCCTTGCATATCATTAACGCAAGGAAGGGGTTCACGCTAAAAAATGACGCACATTCCGGGAACTTTGGCGCTATTCGCCTCTAACGCCATAGTATAAATATGGCGTTAGTTGGCGTTAGTTTTGCGTCGAAATTGCGTCAAAAAAAACGACGCAATTTCGGCGCAAACGGAGTATAAATATGGCCCTTGGTGTCTAACAATATACCCAGACTTCTTTGTTCAAGCCATCCCAAAAGGCATTAACCATCCTTGGCTACAGACACTATGCCTTTGGCGAAATTACCCTTGAATTGGAAGGTGGCATCAAACTCCACCTTCTAGGGATTTCCCACCATAGGCAGCTGGACGAACAGTTGAGCTTCTCACAGTCACACTGGTAACGTTTACCCATCGCTTAGTGCCTATTAGTGTGAAAAATGACTCAGAACCTGCCATCACCATCGTGGGAACATCAGATATTTCTATCTGGTAGATTTGCCTCCTAACTGATGCTGTGACTAAGTGCATCACATATTTTGTGTCAGCATTCACTATGTGGTCGGCAAAGCCTACCTCCACACAGAGGACCACGTTGTCATACTCTGAGTCAAAATGCAAATGCATGTGCAAAGGTAATTTAATGGCATTCACATTTTCAGATCACTGGTTAGCAACACACAATTTACACACTTTTGCAAAATGCCTCTCTTCCTACCTTTTGCACAGGGCTTATCAATAGCCCGACAGAACTGATCACTGCCGAAATAATTACTCCCACACCTATAATATTCTAAATTTTTGAGTTTGTTGTAATTTTTCCTCCTTTTTCTCTAAGACTTATGCTCAATGTGGGAGTGGAATGTCCTCAGAAGTCAATAGCATTTGTTCCATAAACATTGCTTTGGAATCTGGCAGTTTCTACAGTTTGGACTAGGGCTAAATTTATAGTTAGTAAAGTTTCCTAAATCTTTTTGGTGTTAGATTTTTCTCCAATTTGATCCCTGATCATCTCTTCACATTATTGGTATTCACAGGGTGATGCTAAAACTCTTAGGGCCTGATTTATGAAAGGTTAGCGCCATATTTGTGCCATTTTGTACGCAAAAGCAGTGCAAACTTACAAAATATAATTATATTTTGTACATTTGCGACACTTTTGCGTCAGAAAATGACACAAAGGCGGCTCTAACTTTTCGTAAATCAGGCCCTTAAGGCCCCAACATAACTATCAGTTGCTGCGCATGGTAATTGATGTCCCATGTAAAATGTGTGTCTCACCATAGTGACGGTTCTACGTGTTTTGAAGTGTGTATCCAGAGTTTTTTTTGTTGATGCATAACCAGCCACAGCACCACCTTCATGCATTGTTGTAAAACCAGGTAAATGTTTTAATGATTCCTGCAATGCAGGCCTAAACAGTGGTGTACAAGTGCACATTTTTCGGTTGAGCGCGCAAGCGCTTTGACCTTTTTAAGTATTGTGGACTTTTAACCACGCCCACTGCACGCCCATCACCTTCACTCGTTCCTGGGCTTGCCTTTCAAAAATCGTTTGTCATCATTGGTAAATGGTTTACGTTTGTCCCTCCTCGGGTTTTTTTTTTTTACCGCCTTACAGACTGCCCCTGTTAGATGGATAATTGCATGACTGCCGGTACGTTTGACTGTGAGTGAACGTCTTTTTCTTTTTGTGTCTCTCCTTCGCGCTCATGTTGGCCATGGCAATTTGAATCGGCTCGCTTATGTCAACTTTTTTACTTTTCATTTTCAATTTAAGTGGTAAGAAAAGTCCAGTTAGGAATTTACAACGCCAATAGCTGTAACTCGAGCAGACACAAAACCCATTGCATTGAAAAAACTTGTTTACCTTTGGAAGAACATTCCTCCCTAACTGGCATCGATCTATGCCTCGAAGCCTTCTTTCCACTGTCCCCAATCTGTATGTGGAAGTGCAGGGGTGGATAAAAATGGAGGGGTGGTACCACACTTTGTTGCATCATGGTGCAAAGGTTTCAACAGCCTTGATACACTGTTGTAAGATTGTGGTTCATAGATGATTGAAGTCTACTGGTAAGCAGAACACTGAGGGGGAGGCAGGAATAGGTTTATATGTAAATCAATAGGTCTGAGATCTGTGCATCACCGTAATGGTGGTGGTGAGGAAAACACACAAAGGTAAGTATACAGTATACTCAAATAATATGATTAAAAGGTGTTCACATAACTGTGTAAAATAAGGCAGAACTTGTAAAATTCAGTGTGCGCACAAGGTGTACGAATTACTTCAATAATCTAAAATTGAGGAATTGGTGGCGTTGTATTAAATTGCTGGTTTGTGAATCAGTGTGTAAATTATGTGTGAGCAATGGTGTGCAAATCCCAATATTGTCAACAACCGAATAACTGGTGGATCTGTGTAAAATCGTAGCTGTGTGTATCCCTGTATAATGTAAAAGTATGCGTTTGAATTGCGTGTGCACGGGGTAAGTGAAACACGGTGATGAATAGCTTATTAGATGCTGATGAATAGCTGATTAGAAGCTGATTAGATGCCCTGAGTCTGTCGGTACACAGGGCATGCAAATCACTATTTTCAACACTTGACCAACTGGTGGCTTTAAGTACAATCTCAGGTCTGCGCATCACTGTAAAATATAAGGTTGTACCTGTGAGTTAAGTACGAATTACATGGTGATCAGTTGCTGCGAGAGCGCATTTCACCTCAAACACCCAAATCAAAATAGCGCTATGAATGCAGCACATTTGCATAATACAACATTGATGTTCAGCTCACAGTATCCAAACAAGGATGGAGTCACGCACGTAGTGGCGTAGATGCGAATGTTTTTGCAGCATAATTGTGGCCGTTCCAGAATGAGTGGAACACATTTTTATTCTCTTCAGAGTTGAAGAAGCAACAGGAAAAGAGACCAGCAGAGCAGGAATCCAACTACAACTGCATCAGGATGCATAATTCACCATTCCCCTAGCCAATCAAGATATTTACATAAGCATGTTCTAGAATTATGAAGAAACCCAACAAAGTGCTTGGAAAAAAATCCTCTTAAATAGGCCCTGCAAACTTTGGGCAATTCTATGAATCGGTCTGAGGAGGAGCAAAGTAGTCTGGTATTAAGTGAGTAGCCAGAAAATAAAAATACCCCCCACTTTGAACCTAAACTAAGCAAAGCAAGTCATTGCGACCCTCCCCAGAAGAGCTTGCTTGTTTCTTCAATCCACGCATATATCCATTCATCCCTTCATCCTTCCGTCCACTCACTGATATAATCATTTCACCTTTACATTCTGTCATTTCTTCAGTCCTTCATCCAACTTTAAGTTTATCATCATTATGTCCGACCGCCCATCCGTCTGTTCATCGATATCCAAACCTATTCACCATCTTCAAACATATCCACCCATCCTTTCACTCAGTCATCCATTCTTTCACTTATCCATGCCATCCATGCTTTCCCTCATCCATCCGTTCATTTACTCATCCATCCATAGACTCATCCTCCACCCTTCAAACCATCATTCTACTCATCCATCCATTTACCCTTTCACTCATCCATTCCTTCACTCACTCATTCACTCACTCCTCCATCTATTCACCCTTTCAGCCAGCCAGCCATCTACCCTCCCTTTCACTCATCCATCCATTCTTTCATTCATCCATTCTTATATCCATACTTTCACTCATACACCCATTCATTAATCCATCCATACTTTCACTCATCCATTCATCCACCTTTCACTCAGTCTAGCCATTCAGCCTTTAACTCATCCACTCATCGGTCAATCATTTTGCCCTTTCACTCAGCCATCCATCCTTTCTCTCACTGATCCATTCAGCCTTTCTCTCATCTTCCATCCATCCACCCTTTCACTCATCTATTTATTCATCCTTTCACTCATCCATCCATTTATCCACCGATCCATCCATCCATCCACCCTCCCTTCTTTTCACTTATCCATCCTTACAGCCATCTTTTCACTCATTCATCCACGCATCTATCCATGAACCCATTCACTAAGTCATCCATCCATAATTTCACCCACATATCTATCCATTTACTCTTTTACTCATCCATCCACCCTTTCACGTACATACATACATCCACCCTTTCACTAATCTGTTAATCTATTCACTCTTTCAATCATCCATCCGATCACCCTTTCATCCAGCCATCCATCTACCCTCCCTTTCACTTATCCATCCATTCCTTCACTAATCCACCCTTACATCCACCTTTTTACTCATTCATCCATCTATCCTATCACTCATCTATCCATCCACCCTTTCATTACGCCCATCCAGCCTTTCAGCCAATCCATCTATTTATACTTTCACTCATCCACCCATCCTTTCACTCACTCATTCATCAATCCATCCTTTCTCCCATCCTTCAGCCGTTCACCCTTTCACTCATCCATCCATTTACCCCTTCATCCATCAAGTCATTCATCCAACCAGCTTCCCTCCCTTTCACTCATCCATCCTTACAGCCATCTTTTCACTCATTTATCCATGCATCTATCCACTCACCATTTCACTTGCCCATCCATCAACCATTTCACTCTCACATCCATTTACTCTTTCACTCACCTATCCATCCACCATCTTACTCACTCATACATCTATCCATCCTTTCACTCATCCGTCCAACAATTCACCCTTTCACCCATCCATCTGTCCAGCCTTTCATCCAGCCATCCATCTACCCTCAATTTCACTCATCTAGCCATTCTTTCACTCATCCATCCTTACATCCATCCTTTCACTGATCCATTCATGAATTCTTTCCCTATCCATTCACCCTTTCAATATGTCCATCCAGACTTTCACCCTTTCACTCATCCATCTGTTCATCCTTTCATCCAGCCATCCATCTACCCTCCCTTTCACTCATCCATCCATTCTTTAACTCATCCATCCTTACATACATCCTTTTACTCATCCAGCCATCCACCCTTTCACTACATACATCCAGCGTTTCAAACCTTACATCCATCCAGCCTTTCACCTATCCATCCACTCATCCATTTATCTTTTCACTCATCACCCATCCTCTTGCTCACTCATCCATGCATCATTTCTCCCATTATCCATCCATCCTATCCCTCATCCATCCGCCCTTTCACTCATCCATCCTTTCACTCATTCACCCATGCATCTATCCATCCACGCGTTGTCACCCATCCCTCCACCATTTCACTCACACATACATACATACATCCATTCTGTCATCTCTTCAATCTTTCATCCAACATTAAGTCTATCACAATTACATTCCGTCTGTCTGTCCATCCATCCACCCATTGATATCCAGACCTATCCATCTATCTTCAAACACATCATTCATCCATCCTTTTATTCAGTCATCCATCCTTTCACTAGTCATCCCCCTTTCATCCATACATCCATCACCCATTATTTCACTCACCCTCCCACCTTTCAAGTTATGAATCACTGTCTGTCTGCTGCAGTCAGAAGAGGCCCATAAAGAACCTCACTCCCGCTGAAGCTGCTAAAGTGGGGGGTTGATGACTCCCTTGTGTGGTATGATGGTGATCATCAAACAGGTATTGGAAAAATCCTAGGCCTTTTTCAGAGATATCTCTGTGGAATATATTTAGGCAAATGAACACAATGCGTTGGGTCATAGGTAGCCAGTAAAGGTCTTTGAGATGAGCAGAGCTGGAAGAGCAGTGACGAAGGTCTAAGGTAAACCTGGAATATTCCTGAGTGTACCAGAGACACAATAAATCACTCCTAAATAAAGAGAATTTCTATTGTCTAATCTAGAAGATATAATAGCTTGTAGAACAATCATATGCCAAGAAGGAGGAATAGTGTGCGATCTTTCTTAAAACCCGCAGACGATAGAAGTAGTTAGACGTGATTTCATTCACTTGAGCTCTGAGGGAAAGAACATTATCAACGTTAGCCAGAGATTATAGAGCGAGAAGTCCAGTGGTGGGGAGCTCAGTGGTGGGGAGCCCAGTGGTGGGGAGCCCAAGCTGAGGGGCCACCAACCAACAGCACCTCAGTCTTATCAGAGTTTAACTTGAGAGGAGTTCGGAATTTCAATGTTGTGTGCAGCACAAACCTCTTTTGAGGCCCTACCGATCAACTCCAGTTAGTCTTGGCACTGTACGAAGAAGGTAGTTTATCCCACATGATAACATAACATGTATATTTGAGGCACACAACATTCACCCCTTAAGGAATCTCTTGTGGCTGTTGACAGATATTTATTGTCACCAAACTTTGTGTTACTAATTTTATTGACCTTGGAAGGATAAAAAGCAGAGTGGACACCAACATGATTCAAACCTGTGACAATGGACTCAAACAGAGATCCCTGGAGTGGATTTATTAATCCAGAGTCTGCGACAACCCAATAATTGTTTGTCCCAGGGTTGAAGTGTTTGGAATTGTGGTGCCAGTAAACTTGGCTCTTTGCAATTAATCAGGTGACATTTCTTTGGGTGACAGGAGACTCCTTAAAACTATTTGTGAAGGATTCTCAAAAGCTATCGATGCAGTCACAGTTGTCTGGGAGCGAGAATTCATGAGATGTAGAAAGTCAAAAGGGAGACCCTACTGACACCTGTTTAGACCATCTTAGACAACCAGCTAGCCCAGATAATGCTTGGTATCAAATAGGAGGTACTGGCATCTAAAACAGGACCTCTAGCTACCATTTTTGTTCTTTTTTCATCAGTTTTTGTGCAAATCATGTCGTCTGTTGGCTTTAGTGTAGGTGTTTTGCCCGTGAGTGGCAACCTCACCACTTCATATCATTCTTTGCCGTCCCACTTTACACTTGTTATTTACCAAGATCTTGTGAGGGTTCTTCAGTGTCACAAAGTGATGCAAAGCATTGCATCCATTTACCTACGGTACATGGGTACAGAGCAAAACTGTGCAGCACCACACAAGAGGGTTTTCACAACCCTTTATAAATCTAGGACTTCCTTTGCTTTTCTCTGTCCTTTTCCGGTTTATTATGTCACTTTTAGAAGCTTGATTTTTTGAATGTATGAACTTTTAATACAATTTCTACAAAAATGTGTTGATAAAAAAAGTTAGCTATAGTTGTTTAACCTGCGTTTACACGACAGACAGGCATTTGCTAGGGAGGTTTAGGAAAATTTGAATTTGTTTATCCAGTTTTTAGGTTTAAACGTTTAAGCTACTCAGGGGGTCATTCCAACCCTGGCGGTCCATGACCGCCAGGGCCGGGGACTGCGGAAGCACCGCCAACAGGCTGGCGGTGCTTCCTGGGCCATTCTGACCGCGGCGGTAAAGCCGTGGTCAGAAAAGGGCAACCGGCGGTTTCCTGCCGGTTTACCCCTGGCCCAAGGAATCCGCCATGGCGGCGCTGCTTGCAGCGCCGCCATGGGGATTCCGACTCCCTTCCCGCCATCCTGGTCCTGGCGGTAAATACCGCCAGGAACAGGATGGCGGGAACGGGTGTCGTGGGGCCCCTGGGGGCCCCTGCACTGCCCATGCCACTGGCATGGGCAGTGCAGGGGCCCCCTCACAGGGCCCCATAATGATTTTCAGTGTCTGCAAAGCAGACACTGAAAATCGCGACGGGTGCCACTGCACCCGTCGCACCCCTTCAACTCCGCCGGCTCCATTCGGAGCCGGCTTCATTGTTGAAGGGGCTTTCCCGCTGGGCCGGCGGGCGGCCTTCTGGCGGTCGCCCGCCTGCCCAGCGGGAAAGTCAGAATGACCGCCGCGGTCATTTGACCACGGTACGGTCTTTTGGCGGCTTCCGCCGCCCGCCGGGGTCGGAATGACCCCCTCAGTCTCTTAAATTACCTCAGAGTAGCATAGGTAAATGTGGGTTGTCTTCATAGACCTGAAGGTATCCAGTGATCCTTACAAAGATTAACCAGCAAAGACATTTCACTACAAAACTTTCCAGAGACACAAACAAAAACAAAAAGATTCTGTATAGAATAGATGCTTCCAGGCACTACACCTGATGAATGAGGAGAATAGGCTGTGGCGGTCCACTTTCATAAAGTTACAACAAATGGTCAGCAAAAGAGCATTCACTTGAGTAACTCCACCTAGTGATGGTGGGTATAAAGAAAGGGGTTCTCCCTAAATCACACTGAAGGACGATCCAACAACCTGAATGCTGATATTACCCTAGTTTTTTTTTAATCTTCCTTCTTGCAGATACTAAATTACAACTAACAAACCCATCCAAGGAGTTAGGATGAGCAGGCGTCCCGGATTTACCAGGACTGTACGGATTTGTCACCAGCTGTCCTGGCAGATTTCAGCAGATTTAGCCCATGTCCCAGTTTTCATAGAGGGTTGACTGAAAATAGGGCGAGGCATTTTATTACTTTATTTCAATGCAGGATTAGTTAGCAGGTCTTATCAAAAATCAATTTAATTAACAAGCACTGGGTTTAGAAGTTTCCTTTAACTTATTCCCTGAGTGTTTCATTGTCTGTGTTTCTATGTTGATGCGTGCTTTCATTTGATTCGTTTGTGTGCCCTTTGGTTGGTGAAAAATTGTAGTTTTTCTTCTGTTTTTGTGAAATGTCCCGGTTTTTGGTTTTCAACATCTGAGTACCCTACAATGACTGCTTTGAGTTTTGTTATGATAAGACCTATGATAACGCTTATATAAATTGTGTCAATATAATGCAATATAAGATTGGAGTGAAAAAATAAAAGGGCATATAGTGAAGGAGAAGCCTTGGTGTAAGGACAGGAGCACCTTGAGGTGGCGTAGATGTATAGGGTGTGATGACTAGTCCGAAACGTTCTGCCGATGACTTGGCTGAAGGTGGGAGGTGTTACTTGTCCGAGTGTTGATAACTGTGATATGGTAGCTGAACATGACATTCAATGTGCACGGAAAATCTGAGAAGGATGAGATAAGGGGGTGATGCATTCCACACATGGCGGGCGTGCTGGAAGCGCCATTGGCTGGGATGCGATTAGCGAAGGATCACAAGGCTGGGCACCCATCCCCAACCACCTTCAGTAGGTGGCAGGTCGGTGCTGTGGGTGACGGGCAAGTGAGAGATCTTGGTTGTGAACACAGAGAAGAGGTAACTTCCGGTGCATATACTATTACCCTGCAATCTAATGAATAGACCCATGGGAGGATTTGTGTTCTGTACTTTGCTGGAGAAAGGGTAATTTCTACACCTCACACAACCCCTTTGATCCGCCTGTTAGGAGGGGATTTCATCATACAAAAAATATTCCCTCTGTTCCTCCCTCTGAAACAATTTTTCTGCAAATTTTACTTGAATGGCAAGGCTAAATGCATTCACATTTTCAGCAGTGAAATTCTGTAGTCCGATGATAAAGTCGACGCTCCGCTATGAGAATCACCACACCCACAGATCTGCATGTTTTTTTAAACAGTATGAGGTGTGGAACTTTTATGTGGTGAACTCTTTTGTGAAAGGTCTATGTGGAGCTGGGTGTAAATGAGAGTGGGGGTTATTATGCTATTTTGATAGTAGGTGTGGGCATGTGACAGGATGAGTGACGATAGCAGGGGTTTGATGATTTTGTGAGTTGAAAGTGGAAGGTGCGCATGGACATTGTACATGTGGTCAAATGTGGCAGCGGACTACATGTCCATTGCTCCAGCGATGAGGACTTGCACACTGAGATGAAGACCTACCTTAAATACAATACAATGCCCTTCTGTGGTGCACAGCTGCCAGAAAGGTGTCCTGGTGCTTAAAGGACCCAATATGCAAGCACAGGAGAGGACTTGGGATTCTAGGGATATTCAGCGTAGGTCCTTGGCAACTATGTTCTTACCAGAGTTTCCGGCAACCACAAAGGGCCTTACATAAGGTATGCCAGAGCAGGATGACTGGTGTAAAGTGACGGTCCACCCACCGCCATACGCGTGATTCCTCTACGCTATTTAGAGGTCGGGGCACCAGTGGTTTACGGTCAGCTGAGCCTCAGATTGGTAATCCATAATCTCAGTCTGCCACAGGATTGCTGAGTCTTAGTGGTGGTCAGCCCAACCTCTTGATGGCGAGGTAATCGTACTGATTTTCTGTGTGCTTGTCTGACATGGCAGGCATGGCGGACATGGGCAGGCAAAATGTAGAATGACCGGATGCCCAGGGAGAAAACTCTCTGCATATGAAGGCCATTGGTTTTTTGTTTAGAGAAAACAGATTCCTGCTTTGGAAAAAGATTGCAGGCAAATCTGCGGCGCAGGGAGTACAGCAGCGACAGCTCCCTTCCCAACACAGCAACCCCAGGGGATCTCTAAACCAGTGGTTCCCAACCTGTGGTCTGTGGAACACTAGGGGTCCACGAAGCCCCCTCAGAGGGTCCGCAACTGCTTAGAAAATTAAATAGTATTAATAGATTTGGTCCCTAGCTTTCAGTAATGACTCAGTGGGGGGGGGGCGGATTGCAATAATGATTCAATGGGGGTCCCCAGGTTCCAGTAATGATAAAGTGGGGTTCCACAGAAGTCAAAAGGTTGGGAACCACTGCCCTAAACAAACGTGAGAGTGGCCGAGGCCGTGGCCTCTGCTCCTTGGTGGTCAGTCATACTATACAACCCCCTCATGATGAGGAAAGCCTAAAACGTGAATTTAATTAATGCAGATATATTGAAGATTTGGCAACGGTCTGGCCATTCCTGTACGGCACTGTGCATTCCTTTTCACTGAGGCTATGTTTGTGATCTGGTCAAGTTGAGAACTTTTGCAGGAATTTTCTCAGATTTTTAATTTTTGACTAAACCTGACGTCGGCACACCACAACAAGCCTCCTATATGGAAACAAGGCTGTGGGCTGCATAATACTTAATGGCTTTAGAAGCGTGTGAAGTTGTGATTGAGGAACTGGGAAACTTTGCCCTGGGAGAAACAAAGCACGTCTGGATCATTCCAAGAGTTGTGCCTGACATTGTTTTATTTTCTGTTGGATTATCTGGAAGGGGGGTGTACAGCTAGGTAGAAGGTTTCAGAATATTAATGCACCATCAGTGCTTTGAGACTGAAGACAAAAAGGCAATTTGCTACATAAACGTTCTATTTTTTGCCATTTATGAAAGTTTATAAAGTTTAGAAAATTATGTAATTTAACATAAAATGTAGTATTTCCCAGGCTAGCTGAGAAGCTTGTTGCCCTCATGAAACAAACGTTTCATTTTGTATTCAACTCGTGCAGCGGTTCCAGAGCTTCACTGGCCAATGGGATCATGATAAATTCCCATGCAGGCCAGTGCTATCGAAGGCTAGTAGAGATGGAGGAGAGTCAGTCGCATGCTCATGGTCAATCCCTTCTCATGCGTGTCCAACATAACTGGTTCTCCCACAGCCCCACTGGTCTTTTATAAGAATCCACCTGTCGTGATTACCCCTATTTTCCCATCATCTCTGAGCACGCCCCAAGTTGCTATGTTGGTCCCTGCCATGTTATATGCAAACTAGCCAGGTGGTCTCATTTAGTGACAAGGAACAAAGCCTGAGGGAAGAGGCGAAGTTGAACAAGTAGGAAGCTTTTTCAAATTCGGCTCTGTTAAGGTATTTTACTGAGGGGAAACCAAGGTCCACAATCAAGACAAGGACCATTCTATATTTCAGGATGTTGGTGATTCGGTAATGCACCTGGGTCTCCCCTTTGAACATGATGCACCCCTTAATACTCAGGACTAATGTGCTGCTTGGTAGAAAGGACCAAGTTTCATAGTTCCACCAGCCAGTCTTTATGTGACATAATGAAGGTTACAGTTGCCTCCTATTCAGCTCTCTCTAATGCTTTCTTTTTCTTACAGGGGCAGTCACCAGAGTAGACCCACTACTGCCTGTCGGTCCCATGTGCGATGGGGGAATGGAGCTTTCTCAGCTCTCTGCTGGATGCGGTGCAGGAGCACTCGCCTATGGTGGGTCGCTTTTGGCTCGTGGTCATGCTGATATTCCGCATCCTGATCCTGGCCACGGTGGGCAGCGACGTCTTCGAGGACGAGCAGGAGGAGTTCATCTGCAACACTATGCAGCCGGGCTGCCGGCAAGTGTGCTATGATAAGGCCTTTCCCATCTCACACTATCGCTTCTGGGTCTTCCATATCGTGTTGCTTTCAGCCCCAGCCGTCCTGTTTGTTATCTATTCCATGCACCAGGGCACCAAAATTAACAGAGAGGAAGCGACAGTGCCAGCCCCAGCAGTGACAACAGTGGCGATAGGAGCAGTGCCAAAGAGCCCTTGCCGGACCAAGCTTCAGGTAGAACAACGCATCCAACACATCCGTACCTTCTACATTGTCAATGTGGTCCTGCGGATCATGGCAGAGGTGGGGTTCTTAGTTGGACAGTGGCTTCTTTATGGGTTCAAGGTGGATATGCAGTTCAATTGCACCCGCGACCCTTGTCCACACGTAGTTTCCTGTTATGTGTCCCGTCCCACCGAGAAAACTATATTTGTCCAGTTCTACTTCGTAGTCGGGGTGGTCTCCACTATTCTCAGCCTGGCGGAGCTGGGCCACCTCATCTTTAAGGATAAATGCAAGAGGCCAATGCCGGCATCCTATGAGCAGGACAATTGGTCAAATCGGGAACAGGAAAAATCTCGGCACCTCTTGCTGCAGGGCCGGCACCTCATTCCCCAGAGGAAGGATGGTGCCCGAGGGAGTCAGAGCATGCCAAATCATTTCACACCAAGCACTGTGTTCCAGCCCAAGTCTCCCTCCAGCACTCCCAACAGCAGTAAGTCCTCTAGATCTACAGCCCGGGTGGCTGACCTTGCAGTGTAGCTTTTCTTTCATGACTGTTGGTCTCAAAGAGGCAGCTTTGCCTGCAGCTTCAGGTTTTTACCTTGCAGGAGGATAACTTCAGCAAGTGGCACTGCCAAGGCCATATCAATGAAGAATAGGAGGCTTGTTTGAAAGTCATCAGTTTGCCAAATCTTTGAGCCAGACATTGACATTTCATGGTCTGCAGTTGCCAAGCTACTTGCTACGATATTTTGGGTGTCACTGAAAAGTGTAAACAGGACCTAACACTTCAACATGCTTTTTCAAGATGGCGGCTTCCAGGTGATGAAGCAGAAACATTCAGTGCTGGCAGATATTTTGCGTCACCCCGGGTTTGTGAATATTGTTTCTAGACAGACCACAGAGGGAATATCCACTGGAGTTTTTTTTGTTGCCAAAAACAGATAACCTGCTATGCTATTTTTGGATCTTTCTTTGGAATTGTATAAACAAGACCTCCCAGGTGACCTCTCAGAGGGGAAAGTGTGGACTGCTGAAGTATCTCTGCCACAGTCAGCCAACTTCCAAGAGCCCATGTAAAGAACTAACCTAGGTGGAGGATTTACATTGGATTTGGGACCTCCACCTCTGATGGACTCGGAGAAGAAGAAGGTGGAGAGAGCAGTAGAGTTCAAGCTAACTCTATCATGGCCAGAAGAAATGAACTGGGAGGTCCCTGTTCCACAACAGTTGGTTATGTGATGCAGACACTGCTGATGCACTGACTTAGAATAAAGGTTACTTCGAGTCCAATTTCCAGCAAGACCATCACTGTCCAATCATATTGGCCGTCCCATACTAGATCGCATGGGCTAGTGCTGACCCTATGGATACTTGTGAACGTGGCATAATGCTGTATTTTCAGCACTGGTCTTTTATTTAACATACATACGCATACTGAGAGCTGTAGTTGTGATTCACATAAAGAACACAGCAGAACTCAACTATCATTATCATTCACAATCGTTTTTAAAAGGAGCGTCCAGGTCTGAAAAATGTAGACCCCAGTGGGATGGAATCACATGGTCACCGATGTAAGTGATTCAATATTGTGTAGACTCCTTCCCTTTCAAACCCCAGGAATGTGTTGTGCACTGTGGGAAGGTGGTTAAGCTACTTCCCATACAATTCAGCATAATAAGATGTGGATCTTTATTTATGGAACAAAAGGCAGCATTGCCAAGTGGCACCATGTCATTATTGTGATCTTAGTCAATTCTGTTTTTTTAGCCAATAGTACTTTGCATTCTGGGACTTGTCGACTTGTAGTTTTAATCCAAGAAGGAAACCTCTATGTCCCAGAATGCAAAGTGCTGCTGTCTAAAAAAAAAAGGACTAGCTGAAGTTGTTATTCACTGCACCATGAGGACAGAAAAGGCAGGCACTTAGCAGTTATACAATAAATAGTCTTGGTCAACCAAGACCCAGCCCTCTCAGCTTTTCTGTGGGCAAGGAGCCTCTTTGCCTTCGGTGAATGGGTGAACGCTTGCCTAACTACTGACTATGTATCTGGCCAGCTGGAGACTACCTATCCGATCATCAGACTAGAACTTTCATAGCATTCATTGCATTCTGGGAAATTAAGTCTGCTCTGTGCCTTAAAAAACTCAAAGTAGTCGTTAAAGGAAAGAGAAGTGCCCAGAGGAACACGTTTGGAGGTCAGTGCTGAACTGTTCATGCGCTTCCAATGTTCGGCATTAGTAATTCAACATTCAATACTCGGCTCCCAGATGGCCCTAGATCAGTCACAATGCGCTGCTCTTGTACTAAATATCTATTTAACATTCTTGGCGTTGTGGTCCTGCTTCTTTTCACACGTTTCACTAGGATACTGCACATCTTAAAAATGATCTGTACAAGAAAAGTCCAGGGCTGGGGCATATGCAGCGATCTGGTAACTTTGAAAGTTTTGGTGAGAAGACTGTTACTGTGCGCTGTAAATACTGAAAATATCCCATCAGAGCTGCAGACCATAACATCTCTGGGCTCTGAGGAGACCTTCTGAGACAGGCACTGACCAGCCTCAGAGTTCCCAAGTTTCCACATCCCATGTGTGAAAATGTCCTGGTGTTATTTCCTGTGCATTCCGGTGCTTATCATCCCATTGGAATTAAAATGGGGTAACCAGGTTTACAGGTACCAGAATGGACAGCAACAATCTGGCCTGGATCAGCTACTCTTGCATAGAATAGGGATTCTTAAGTGCTGTGCAGCCTACTTTCTGTCTATGTAGCCGAAAACATGTTGTATTCTGGGATTTACGGTGTAGCTTAACCAATGTAAGCATGGGCTGGAAGGGTTTAGAATACAAAGTGCTGTTGTCTAAAGAGTCATGAACGATGGTGAGTGTCACTCCATTCCTGCACTTTATGATGCTGTAAGATGCTGTAGGAAGAGACGCCCTCTCAACTTCTATGTTTGAAAAACAGAAAATTATGAGTACCAGAATGCACTGTACCAAAGCAATTTGAGATCTCAGCTACTTTCATGGTATGCTTGTCTCTGCTGCAAGACGACCATATGCTTCCATGTCACCAAGGGCACAATACTCTAGTTCCAGGATTCCCTTTACACTACTGTTTTCAGGTGTATTGGTTCAACTGGATAAACTGAAGTGAGTCAGGACTACAACTCCCAGAATGCACAAAGTTCTTAAAAATTAATGGCTGGAGCACTATGTCCTGGTTTACGTGGAGTCGTATGGTAACCTTATTTTAATACGCCGTGGGATCTCCATGGGGGTTTGAAGGAGGGGATGTTGTCCTTTTTAAAATAAAAAAACTCTCACATTGATGCTCTAACACTGTTCGGTCCCTGAGCCACTGAGGCCATCTTCAAAACGTATGCACTTGAGGCAGGGATTTGCACTAATTTTACCCGTGAAAAGAGCAATGTACTGTACCTTCGTGAAAAGAAGGATTTGCATAAAATGCCGGGTTAAACATGGGTGTGGGGGGATAAATACTTGTGTGGGGGAGGTAGGCTGATGGGAGTGAGTTATTGTACTATTTTTACATTTTGCTGTAAAAATTAAATTGATGATCTTTTTATGAAAATAATTTAATTGAAGGTTCTCGGTTGACTTGTTTATTATGACTAACTTGGTCTCACCCACTAGCAAAGTATTATTGGAGTCTTCTTCAACAGAAAGTGACTGTTAACTGCTAACAAGTGTCGGGAGCTGCATTGCTCTGCACAGGACTAGTTCATGGTAGCATTCTGCAATAAATAAAGGATGGCACATGCTGCAGATCTATACGTATGCACAATTCACAGTGATCATTTGATCTTAAAACGGCAGTGGTCCTGCTCATGATGCACTTACTTTTTATTATTTATGTTATTTCTATTTATAGAGCTTACACACTCTGCAGAGAGCAATAGCAAAGATAGCACATACCACAAGGCCACAAGAAGCGTTTACAGAGCTCGAATCAGCTGTGCTGGAGCAGGCATTAGAGAATGTCAGGGAAAGGCTGGGGAAGAAGATGGGATTTTAGAGAGATCCTAAAATGAAGCAAGCAAGGGAGGTGAGCACAGGGGGAAGAAGTATTTAAATTGAGAGGGGCACGTGAAAAGGTGCAGAGATCAGCCTAAAATGGGAACAGATAGGGAGCTAGAAGGAACATGCGGGCCAATAAGAGAATTTAATAAAGAGGGACCAGAGCAGAACACAATTAAAGACAGTACATAAGAAGTAGAACTGGATATGAAAAGAAAAAAGTAGCCAGCGAAGAGAGATAAGGTAGAGAGAATGTATAGCTGTCAGAGAAAGTTGAAAGAGAAGAGGAATGGAAGAGTTTAGGACTGATTTAGTCGGAGAAGAAGACTAGACCAGAGGAGACATAGATAAAGTGGCACAAAATGAAGGCGAGATAGAATGAAAGTGAGGATAAACGTTTTTGTGGTCTACCATGTCAGAAATTGGTGATTCTTTCTTACTTTGCAAAGTTCAATGAAGCAGAAATGATAAACAGTGGAAAGGAGCAGATGAGACACAGAGACTAGAATCGAAGATATCGCCCAGATGGCAAGGAGTGGGAGAGATGAAGGGTAGGGGGCGGGGAAGAGGGAGATGTGTGGTGGAGTGAGAAAGAAGGGCAGTCTGCTCATAAGAAACACCGTCTTCAGGGCATGACCTCATGCTAACCTCTGATGCTCGAGATCTGACTGCTGCAGAAATCTAGAGAACCTCTGGAATCCGTACTCTTTAAATAAAACTAACCAAAAAATCACTTCTCATGAACCACTGCTTTACGCATTTGATTGCGCTCTGTTTTCAAAGCTATGGGAAGTTGTGCATCGACTCTGCCTTCTTGCTCTAAACACCAGCGGTGTGCATAACTAGAGGGGAATACATGTTTTGTTGTTGAGCCAACCACTGTAAATTCTCAAGCAGGAGATTTCTATGGCGTCAATTCATCAATACGGCAGGTCTTGTGGAAGTGAGTTCACGGTTTACATCCCCAATTCATTCACATCACAAGATGTGACACCACACAGTGTTTTTGGCAGCGTTGGCAACAGAGGAAGTGACATCCTGCTGCCTTCGACCTGAATCATTTCACAAGGATTGAACAAACAGATTCCCTGTTTAGTGTACAATTTAAACAATAAGGGCCTGATTTAGACTTTCACGCAAGGGAGTAGTCTCCATCGGGATGGCGGAGGACATTACCTCCACCATCCGAAAGGTACTCCGTCTATCAAATCTAGAGATAACCAATGGCCAGCTGTGATCTCTGCACCTTCAAGGAACAAAATGTTTGGTGGACAGCCACCGTTGGTTGTGACAGCTGGCAACCAAATGTTCAAACTTTTTGTTTCTTTTCAGAAACAATCTGCCACAGCTGGAATTTATTTCTGAAAAACAATAAAATAATGACTCCCACAACCTGTGTTTCATAATTTATTTTCTTATATCCCTCACCGCAAGGTTACACCTCACAGTCAAAGACAGGATAAAGACATTTTATTTTCCACTGTGAATAGCGTGGGACATGTAATGCCATTAGTTCAAAAGCCCTTTCTCCATCAGACTGATGGAGAAAGTTATACAACAGAGCCAACAGGTGGAAGGAACCATTGTGATGTGACACTCCCTAAATAGTTGCATTCTTGGCTTGGTGTTTGGTTCTGTGGGCATCTTCTCTCATCGTAAGCTAAGAATGAAAGATAAAACAGTGGCCATTGATGTAAACAGGACTGAGACTGAGAGAAAAAAATACCCATTTGGTGGCTGAATTATAAAATGTGAAACCCAATAACTTGGAAGAAATACTAGCTTCCCTGTTTGTCCACTTTGTGTAATCCTTGGCAAATATATTACTTCACAGAACTTCCTTTTTCTTTAATATTACATAGGGGCACACTATTAAATACTTGAGCTCAGGACGTGCGCTGCACGAGCAACTCTTGCATTTGATTTAGTAGACTGTAATGCTGTTCCATCTATTATAAGAATCTAGGCAAAGTTTAGGGTATACATGACTACAGACATACCTCTTAGTACACTAATGGCATTGTTATTGGGGCACGAGCTATGAATATTTCTAAAAACTATCACTTTTAATAAATGTCAATGCCGTGATATAGTCTGATGTACTAAGGTGAACCACTTCCGGATGTTAAAGAAATCTGTTTTTGAATTTTTAAGAGATTGCCCCATATATTTACGTTAAGTTTGTTGCAAGATATACATGCCGTATTTTTTCATGGCTTGGTGCACTACTCTTACATCAGAGCCAGACCCATGACTCAGTTCTAGCTCGGTTCGCCCTACTAATTTGCCGACTTGAGCTAAGTACATTGGGTCAATAATCACTTGATAAAATGATTTGTAAAAGGCAAGGGCTAGAAACATGGAACCCTGCCCACATGCTCCAATTCAACAGTGTGTGCAGTGAAAATACATTTAAGATACATTTTCCCAGGGGAAGGGCCCTAGTCATGTGTTCCGAGGGAGTACAGCCAGGCCCAGGTGGGACACGCAGGGGCGTAGCTTTAGCAGGATTGTTCGGGGTGTAACACTCCTCAGATACCTTCTTGGTTTGGTAGTTGGGTCTGGAGGCCCTAAACTGGGTCTGCTGAGTCTGTGTTGGTTTTTATTGTTCTTCTCATTACACTAACAGTTTTTAAATTGTTCATTTTTTGGACCAGGATCTTAGATATATATAAATATATATAGTGGCCAATTTGCCAAAATGTAGTAAAACTGCACCTGTAGAAGTACTCCAATGGGTGCAAAATGACTACTTTTTGGAATCCACAAGCATCAGCAGTAGTAGGCTTGGAAATCCGCTCTAATCCCATGTTTCCAGGCTTACTACTGACAGGTAAACGTCCAAAAGGTGATTTGCATTCTAGCCCATGTTTTTTCGCACACTCTGCCATTCTAGACAGAGGCCAACCTAATGCCAATCAGTACTGATCCTACTCCTCATGCAAATCACCCCTGCTTCCTGAAGCCCACTGCTCGATTAGTTGATAAATTTGAGATTTACACCACTCAAATCTCATGGACAATGCTATGCCCCGCATGCAAAACACTCAGTCGCACACCTGAATATTCAAGTAAGCCAAAGCAAGTCAATTGGTCCATTCAACATATCACACAGAGTGAGATGGGTGGAGAAAAATCTACTCAGGTGGGGTGGCAGGAAACACGCTAAGAGGCCTGGTCTGGTGCTACGCTGACTTAAAAGAGCCCTCTGCAGTCCTTTAAATGTAGAGATTGGTAGAAAGTTTCACAGAAATTTGACTGTGCAAGCCAAAGTCCTTAAACCTTCCCAGAGAAAGAGGAAGTTGAAAGGAACAAAGACCCAACGTGCAACAGCTATGGTACTTTACCCACATAGGGAACCACAGAAGCCATCTAAAAGGTGGTGGAGATGCACTGACCTCTTGGCTGATAATTACCGACAGAAGTACAGAGATACCACGCTCTGCTGCACATAACATAGGATGTTTACTTACAAAGCCTACATTCATAACACCAGGTCACTTGGTCCTATTGATCAATAACAGATGTCCATTGGTTCAAACTCATTTTATTGATCTTCGAAGTACGTAAGGTTTTGTGGACCAATCACAATTTGAACCTTGGGCCACGTGATGGAACACACATCCCTTCAGTTCATTAGCGCTCTGAGCCATCAGATCTGGGTAGTTAATGATATGTGCATGGACCTAACCAGTGCATACTGTAAAACAAGAAAAGAACAACAGGATGAAATGAGAAACAGTTGTCAGGGCAGAAAGGTATGCGTATTCCTCTACAAGCATACGCACGTCTGTCAACAGTGGCACTCAGATGAAAAGGAAGGTTGTTTCAGTGTTTAGCTGCAGGGACCCTAAAAGCATATATTTTTCCAGTAGAAGGTAAGTGCAGCGTTCTGTTGAGTTGATATGTGGAGAATGCAGATTGCAAATATCTCATGATTATGTTATGTTATGTTATGCAGCGCTTGAAGAACCAGGCAGAGGGATTTAAACAAGCCTTATCTCAAGGGAAAGATTGTTTCTCATTTGGCCAGGCCAAAGATGTTTTCAAATAACCCCGTTTCTGAATCATTTGGAGTCGAAGAACGACGTTTCTAAAGAAAACCTAGATACAAACCATTGCCGTGATCAAGTCTCAAAATAGTTGTAGCTTGATACACAAACTTTCAATTATCAAATGGCAGTGGAGGAGCACCTTTCTTTAGCAACTGTAAGAAAAAAATCAAGATGAAGTTAGAACTGTGTATCCCGAGAGAGAGATTTGCCTAACCAGACCCCGATTATGTTGACACTAGTTTTTAGCTCTAGGGGAGCTACAAGATATGATACCACCCTTTATTCAGCTACCCAGGGCAAGGGACTTTGTTTTATGTGAATTTAATATTTGTGCACTATTATACACCTAAGAAGGCACTTCGGCAAGAGAGTTTTTAAACTGCTCTTTTGTGTGGCAAAGCAGATCATCCAATTGAGCAACAAGCTGGGTAGTGCCTATATGACCTAATCAACTGGGCTAAGACGGGCGACCTGAAGGGGCAGCTTGATCAACATCTCTAGTGGTGGAGGAGCAACAAACGAACTGCTTGGGTTCTATCCTCTAAATAGGCCAGTCTAGGCCTGGACTACAAATGCTAATGTCATTCAGTTGAATCAGTAAGATGTCATAGGAGACGTATCAAAGAGGACTGAGAGGTCTAGGAAAGTAGCACTGCACCGCTGCCTTCATCCAGCATCCATCTTCGTTCATCTATCACTTCAGTCAGAGCTGTTTCCAAGCTATGACGTCAATGAAAATTTGACTAAGCTAAGTCAAACCTATGATTGACGTCCATGGAAGAGGTGATAGTTAGATTAACATATTTCTGCAAAAACGTTTGTTCAGATTAAAATCATTTTTGTGCCCAACCGCAATGTCGATCACCAACTTGTGAGCTTTAATTTTGGCACTGAGTCAAGAGAGTGAAGGCTGGATCTCCCCTAATCAAGCACCAGCTTTGGTCTCCTGCCAAACCTTTTTCCATAATCCGGCAGAAAAAGAGCAATAGTGCCATTTAATAGTAAGTTAGAATGAGGCACTGGAAACTAAGCAGTACAACTGAAATCAGTAGCTAAGCAACAAGCAAGGGATGCCTTCTATAATTTCAAGTAGAATGGGAAGTGAATTACATTTGAATTGTCAAAACAAAACTAAATACATAAAATCAACCTATGTAAGTATTATGAATATGGGCCCATATTTATACTTTTTTAGCGCTGCATTTGCGTCGTTTTTTGACGCAAACTTGCTCCGTAGAATCTACAAGTGGACCCCGACGGAAACCAGAAAAACGGTGACCCAGGCCCTCGACAGTAGCAGACTTGACTACGGCAACGCACTCTACACAGGCATCCCAGCAAAAGACATCCAACGACTCCAACGCATCCAGAACGCCTCCGCCCGCTTGATCCTCGACGTACCCCGCCGATGCCACATCTCCCACCACCTGAAGGACCTCCACTGGCTCCCCGTGGACAAGAGGATCACCTTCAAACTCCTCACCCACGCACACAAAGCACTCCACAACGCCGGACCCGCCTACCTGAACAACAGACTCAACTTCTACGTCCCCGCCCGCCAACTCCGCTCTGCCAACCTCTCCCTCGCCATCGTCCCCCGATTCCAACGCAAGACCTCCGGTGGCAGATCCTTCTCCTACCTCGCCACCAAGACCTGGAACTCCCTCCCGACCCCCCTGCGCCAGACCCGGGACCTCCTCACCATCAGGAGACTCCTCAAGACCTGGCTCTTCGACCAATAGCAGCTTCCCCCCCTCCCCTCAGCGCCTTGAAACCCTAACTGGTACGTAGCGCGCTTTAGAAATTTACTGATTGATTGATTGAAACTTACAAAATGCAATTGTATTTTGGAAGTTTGCGCTGTTTTTGCGTCAATAAATGACGCAAATTCGGTGCTAAAAAAGTATAAATATGGGCCTTGGTTTCTTGCTGCACTTGCTAGGACAACTAGGAGGCGTTGTGCAGAAACATATGCCATAGATGGAGTGTCTCCTTTTCTGTACTTTTCATCAAAGAGGAGACCCTCTTCTCTGTAACCTTCTGATGCATCATGCATTAGTGTGGCTCGACCACCCGAAAAGAGCCCAGTGCCTGAGAGATCTGATCCTGATAGAACTTATTTGAGTAGTACATTCAGAAAAGTCATGCTTTTCTCCTTAGGACAAACCCTCAAAGGCACCAAAATAAGGAGAGAGGTGCTTCCTAGCCATGCTATTGGGGATCAAGGTTTCCTCCTTACGTAAAATGTACTGGTGTCATCGCAAGAAGAGACTTGCTAAATCCCACAGTGGAACAGCTAACAGCAACCACCCCGCCAGAGGGGGTCACACCGGATGTGCTGGTGCACCAGAGCCCTGGAGCATCTGGAGGTGTGGCTCTTAAGGGGCTTTCAGCTCCAGGTATGATGCAACTCTTCCCATAAACTTTAACACTTGATCCATGGGCAAGTCATGAGGTATCAGAAGGAATGATTATGCAAACTGGTCCTTTCACATTCTGGGTGGTTACTAACAACCACTGTGCTAGACCTGTGAAGTGGGCCACCATGAGGGAGGTCATCTGAATAGAATGCCTCGATATCTTAATGACAGTTGAGGAGTTTTGATGGCACCCCAGTTTTTACGCCTGTATCCTGAACTACTGACTCCTCCTCATCTGCATAAATTTCGACATTTCTATGTGGCCCCTTAGCTCTGCATAAGAAATAGGTGGTTATTCAGAGATCATCCTCGACTCCTCCCTATCCATAACCCACCAGGTAAACTCTGTCGCCTCCTTCTGCTGGCACACACTCCGCAAACTGCGGAAGATCCACAGATGGATCCCAGCAGACTGCCGCAGGACAGTCACCCACGTCTTAGTCACTAGCAACATCGCGTACGGCAACGCCCTCTACGCCGGGACATCAACTAGAAACATCAAAAAACTACAACTCATCCATAACACCGCCGCCAGACTCATTCTGGACCTCCCTTGCCGAGAACACATCTCCCAACACCTGAGGACCCTCCACTGGCTACCGGTCGAGAAGCGAAACACCTTCAAGCTTCTCACCCACACATACAAGACCATACACAACGCAGGACCAACCTACCTGAACCACTGCGTCTCCTTCCACAACCCCGCCAGATCCCTCACTCTGCCCAGATGGCTTTCATCCTCAAAACAACCGCAGGAAGATGATCCTTCACCTACACTGCAGCAAAGAGCAGGAACAACCTCCCCCTGCACCTCAGACAAAGCTCGTTTCTCACCATCTTTTAGGAAGAGCCTCAAGGCATGGCTCTACGGATAAGGCCCTTTCCCTACCCCCCAGCGCCTTAGACTCTCACGGGTGGGTAGCCGCACTTTACAAATACTGATTGATTGATTGATTGAGAGATATGTTGTGATGCCAGCACAGAGTGCAGAACGCTATGAATGCCTGCTGCCAAGACAGGAGATGCAATATTTATGTGAGGCAAATGATGCAACCTTATTATTGCACATCATGCATAGGTCGAGTCCACAGTATTCCAGCAAAGAATTAGTGAAAGATGTGCTACCCAAATCCCAATACTCCTTATAACATAACATAAGGTAGCAAAAAGAATGAAACGAAAAAAAATAGCTTAAAAAAGGAAGCAAGCATTGGCAATGCCAACAGGTGTGACTTTAAAATAATGTAGTGTAGCGACGTGAAGTAATACAAGTAAATAGCATGTAAATGAACATGTATTAGAGTAAAAGCAAAACAATGTACAATAATATTGGTGTAGGTTAAAAAGTCAGGTGACAGTTGCACTGTCGAACCAAACCTACATATTCAAGTAGGTTAATGACTGAATTCTTCTCATCAGTGCTGCTGCCAGAAAAATACAAAATAAATTATCTAGTTATCTAAGACATTTAGATAACATTAGAATGTCATGTGTGTGCCCCTCAAGCAGTTGGGTAAGTACACAAAATGATCACAGCTGTGTGGAGGGCAAACACTTTTTGTGGAAGCGCACAACTTCTGTCCAGTTAAAAGGTGTACTCCTGGTTCCCAACATGTGGGCAGAGCCAAAGCCCTTCTCCATTAATGCTCACATAATTGTCTGGTGACAGCTACATTGTCAAGCCAGACCATAAAAAGGGTATGTGAGAGCCCTAGTATATGTGAACACTGAGTGTGAGAGAACTATGTTCCACTACACAGTGGTTAGAAGAATAATAGAAACTATTGAGAGTGTGGCCACTGGACTAAAGTTAGGTGCGTGCCTATATTGAGCACGGCCACAGATGAGTGGTGTAGGGTCAAATGTTCCTGGCACAGTGACCACCTGACAACGTGATCATCATTTTAACCATTTGCAGTCACCGCCACTCCTCGTCCATGCTTGCTGCTGTCTTCAGGATTGCCCCGCCCCCAAGACTCGGCTCCAGCTCCGTGATGAAAAATAAAATGATAATAAAATAGTTTTATCATCATTTTATTTTTCATGTTTGCAGTTGCTCCTCCTGGCTCTAGCTGTGGGGAGACGCTCCTCTAACATAACGGAGGAGCGGCCGCTGATTTTAACCAATCTGACAGACCCACTATGTTTTCCAGTGCAAGGGACCCAGGTCACAAGTCTCTTGACCAGTGCTCTACATGATTATAGCATGCTGCTTGCTGACAGAATGCTTGATGGTATTAGCTTTTTTCAGGATCACAGAAAGTGGTAATACATTTAGTGTAGAGAACTACTGCCCACATGTCTAGCACAATACCAACAATTGGTGACAGCTAATTTTGTTAGTGAGCTCAATCAATCAATCAATCAGATATTTTAAAGCGCACTGCTCACCCATAGGGTCTGAAGGCGCTGGGGGGGGGGTGTCCTCGGAGGTCAGTTGAAGAGCCAGGTCTTGAGATCCTTCCTGAACTGAGGCAGCAATGGTGACTGTCTCGGATGAAGAGGTAAGGTACTCCAACCGTTTGCTGCCAGGTGTGTGAAAGATCTTCCTCCAGCTGAGGACTTCTTTATGTGGGGTACGTTGGCGAGCGACTGCTGGAATGAGCAGAGGGGTCTGGAAGGGAAGTACCAGGTGATGTGGTGGTTGAGGTAGCTGGGTCTGCTGTAGGCGTGTACGAGGAGTTTGAAGTTAATCCTCTTCTCGATGGTGAGCCAGTGGAGGTTTTTCAGGTGCTCTGTGATGTGTTCTCGGCGGGGGATGTCTAGGACGAGTCTGGTGACGGCGTTCTGGATTTCTTGCAGCTTGCTCAGGTTCTTCATGGTGGTTCCGGCATAGAGGGCGTTGCCGTAGTCAAGTCTGCTTGTGATTAGTGCATGTGTCACGGTTTTTCGGCAGTTAGTTGGTATCCATCTGAAGGTCTTCCGTAGGAGTCGGAGGGTGTGGAAGCAGGTGGAGGTGACGGAGTTGACCTGTCTGGTCATGGTGAGCGCTGAGTTGAGGATGACGCCAAGGTTTTGCACGTGGTTTGTGGGGGGCCTGACGAGTGTTGCGGGCCACCAGGAGTCGACCCAGGCTGAGGAAGAAGATCCCAGGATGAGAATCTCGGTTTTGTCGGAGTTGAGCTTAAGGCAGCTCTCCCTCATCCAAGTGGCGACTTCTTCCATCCCATCCCTGAAGTTCTTGGCTGTTGACTGTTGAAGGGTTCTCAGGCCTTTCACCTGCACCTCAATAGATGTACTGGCAACTGGCACTCCCTTTTACATCTGGGTAGTAGGTTTTAACTGGACCCACTCCTTCCCTCTAAACAAATGTTGAATCTGTATTTAAGAACATGGGTACATGTGAGATGGGAGACCGAGGTTGAATTCTATAATGCTTCTAAGGGTGCAGGGTACTCCATAAGGTTAGCTGCTGACAGGAACTGTTGTCTCTCCTTTTCCAACATGTTCCTATACCCTGCTCTTTTACCTACTCCTCCCTTTGGCAAACACTGTAAAACTAACTACACTGTCTTAATGCACATCTCAAGAGGGATCTCTGTGCTCCTGCTGAAATCACAAACCAGTTCTAGCAATTCGAGGTCTGTGTTGCACCTTACTTGTGCATGTAGCTGGTGGCCTAGTGTTTCATTTACATAAATGGGTTCTATATTTTATAATTTACCTTATGTCTCTATATTCTGTATTACTCATGAATAATACTGTTGGGTTCTGAAGAGGAAAGGGAGTTCTGGAAGAGAGGAGTGAAAATTTGAATGAATCAGAAAGAACTGCTGCAGGTTTTTCCTTAAAATGGATTATCTTGTGCCAGGACCCAATAAATTAGTATTTATTGCAAACTTCATTGTTGTGTATGCACCTAGAAGGAGTGTAAATCTATGACCTGAGAGAACACAATCCCCAGACAAGATTTTGGCTAGGTGGCCTAGCTTGAAGCCACACACTTCTTAGAAAGGACTGAGCTGATGCCCCACACCACACACCCTGTTGCTTTGTGCTGTTTGCAGATACTGTCTACCTTGAATACGTAAGTGGTAAGGTGTCATTTTGGCCCTCATACAGTCACCAGCGAGAAGGGGCTACCTGAAAGATAAATACGCTGTCCAAGGGTTGATTTTCCCAGAGTTAGATGCAAACTTTAAATTTGATTGGACTTTTGAAGATGTAACCTGTGCCCAAGACTGGACATAAGCGAGGGTCCCTTGTTTTTCTAATGTTCCCCTTATGACTCACCAAAGCGCTGCAGACCCAGGTACAGAAAGCACCAGGCAATGGATAGGAACAATGACTGCCTTCCTTTGGGGTTAGTATCAAATCCGTAAGGTAAGATATACACCAACCCCAGTGCACCAGTAGAAAGTACGGCAATTGGGTAATCCTAGGTTACAGCTGTACAATTGTAACTCAGTTCCTTACAAGCCCAATCCCTCCCGTTTAGCTTAGAATAAGGTAGTATTGTGTACTCTATGAATCCCTGAGTAACTTGATGCCATATAACTTCTTAGTTACTGTGCAGATTTACCTGATAGAACAAAAGTCTGACTGCTCATTTAAAATAGATAACACAGCTTGGACAATCCACTGATAGTGAGTGATAGTTACTCTGCCTGGACTAGACGTTCTATGCCCCTAGAGCAACGGTACTCAAAGTACGGCCCGCGGGCCGCCAGCGGCCCCACGGACCTAGCTTGGCGGCCCACGAGACGCACAACAACTCTTAGACCATGCCTGTGAATTCACCGTACGTCAGCAGCCTTTAATGTGCACATGGGCTTCATTTTACACCTCTGACGTCACGCGCTTTAAGATGTTAAAAATACATATCTTATTGCAGTGCAGCACAGGCTTGAAAGCAACATTGGTAATAATAACGGGCACTGCATCTGCATTCAAGTCACTGCACGTGGCCCCCTTTCAGGCCTCTCTCCTCCTTCATAGAAGGGGCAAGTTGTGGAAGCCTTTGCATTAATGCATTGATGTTTGCAGTGCAATTGATTTTTTAAGGTCAGACTATTGCAAATACACTTACGTACACATAGGGTTCTTTGAGACAGCCGTCTTGCGCTGTAATTCACAGTTTGTGTCTGCCCACTACATCATCCTACTGCAGCAGGGGTCTGCGGTTCAGCCCACTTGAGCCACTGGCTGTCAAACTTTGAGTGACAGTATTTTGCCTCATTACAAGAATACAGGTGCCTGAAAGGAGCGCATTTCAGTTTCGGGGAGGATGTATCTAGGCTGCTGAGCCATACATTTATTTTTCAAGGTTTTTTTATATTTATTCTACCATATTGCATATTTTTGCAAAACATCAATACATTAGAAAACATTGCACGGTTGCCCAGGCCATGC
Organism: Pleurodeles waltl; assembly: GCF_031143425.1. Lineage (NCBI taxonomy): Eukaryota > Metazoa > Chordata > Amphibia > Caudata > Salamandridae > Pleurodeles > Pleurodeles waltl. The sequence goes on along the minus strand of NC_090445.1, from coordinate 136,478,882 downwards.
TTTTGAGCTTTAGTTTCAATTGCAGCCGCCCGTGTGCCAATAAGTGGGAAAAACATGTTTTAAATAAAGAACAGTGTATTGAAGCGGGCCGCACTGCCTTAATTATGAAAGTACCTTACTTATACAAAAGTCTGGCACTCCCTGTGTGGCAGAGTTTGGTCCTATCATAGTTAACGTAACACATGGGTTTCCAGGCCTCCGTGCCAAGACAAAGGTCAACGCAGTGCCACGTGACAAAATATAGCACAGCTTGTGATTAAATGCTGACAAAAATACCATTGAGTCGTTAATCAAACGCTTCTTGTCACATAAAATCTGAGCCTCTGCAACCATTAAGATTACCAGTGAGTGACCTAATTTACGGTTTTTTTGCCCCAGTTCTGGCTGCTGGCACAGAACATCCTGTTAGTGAACTCTGAGGTCGTTCACACTGTCGGAGAGCTTCAGCGGTTTAGCGGGGAAAAGAGTAATTTGTCCTCTGATTTAATTTTCATTTTTAAACCCACAGTTTTAATGCACTGACTCCCGTCTCTTGATTTTCACAGTACTCGTGTTCTAGTTATTGTAGTATTTGGGGGGGGTCCTAGGCCCTCATGCTACTGTGAATGATGACATGGACACATAGTTGTGCTTATTACAACCGGCATGCACCTGTAATGGATGGATGTGGGGTGAGTGTGGAAGCCTGCCCTGGAGGAGTGGCTGGTGGAAGCACTTCATCTCAAAACACTAGAATGAGTCCATCTGGACTCTACATCCCTCCAAAACGTTATAATAAAAAAAAAAAAATCCAACCTGTGGGAGAGAATAAAACTAAAATAAACACCACTGAGTATCTTCAGGCAGTTCACCGGATATGAAGATTGGACAGGTGCAGCTGGGGGCAATCAGCACAGCATCAAGGCATTCCTTCGTAGTTTAACCAGACTATTCTCAGCATGAATGGCAGTGCTGACAAAGTCCGGATCCCTCAATTGCCTGTCCACGAGGTTACAATGCACTCGGACACTGTTAGTTCTGTCCCACCTGGGCTCACAGTGTTGGAGTCTATTTACAATGTCCATTGGGATGTCGCATCCTGAGCAGCGGTGAAATCTATGTACAAAGTTCAATGTGGGTGCATCAGGAGTGGTGCTGTAAGAATCTCTTGGTAGGCATTCAGGCTCCATTGATAGCAACTACGTGTGGGTGTATTGTACTGGGAGAAAACTAGGCGCTCTGGGTAGCGAGGTGAATATCAACGAAGAATGTCAAATCTCGAAATGGTGCACTCTTGAAAGACCACACCCAAAAGGTCTTGATAGATGCTAAAAGCACTATTGCAAATATAAAGTACAAGAGGCACTCATTATAACATGACATTTTTCATGTTATAATGAGTGCCTCTTGTACTTTATGTTTCCATTGATAGCAAACCTTCAAAGACTAAGGATGACATGGATGAAAGTACATCATCTTCGAGGGCCTTGGTGTTTCCCAACATCAGCTCGCACCCAGCTGCACTCTGTATAAATAAAAGGCATAGCGGTGCTGCCATTAACTCAAGGCACACACTGACTGCTTCCACAGTGCCACTCTGGTATTACACGGAATAATGTACCCCCATTAGGAACAATCCGAGGACAGATACATCGCTTTGTTCTTCAGGGCCTGCACCGATCTTTTCGTATTTTAACAGAGTTGCAGGCACTAGTCAATACATTCGTAAATCCAACATACCACACCTAATAACATTAAATGGGTAGCTTTCCGACAAAAAAAGGAAAACGCTTGTAGCCTCTTTACCAATCGTAGCAAAATCCCAGCTCTAATTGAACACTGTGAGCCTCGGCTGCGACCCATAACCATCAGGAAAGGCTCTCCCCCCACCCCATGCTTTCACAACAAACTGATTGCCTGCTGTTCTACATTTGTGGCATCTTTACAGTGCTTTGAGTCAGGTAAGGCTCTTTGGTTATTTATTTGTTTTTAATGTAGTGTGTGTTACTGGGGTAGGCGTGAGAGCAGATTGCGCTGTGTGTGTGTTACTGGGGTAGGGGTGATAGCAGATGGTGCTGTGTGTGTGCGCACTGTGTGTGTGTTACTGGGGTAGGGGTGAGAGCAGATGGCGCTGTGTGTGTGCGCTGTGTGTGTGTTACTGGGGTAGGGGTGAGAGCAGTTGGCGCTGTGTGCAGATGGCGCTGTGTGTGTTACTGGGGTAGGGGTGAGAGCAGATGGCGCTGTGTGCAGATGGCGCAGTGTGTATTACTGGGGTAGGGGTGAGAGCAGATGGCGCTGTGTGCAGATGGCGCAGTGTGTGCTACTGGGGTAGGGGTGAGAGCAGATGGCGCTGTGTGCAGATGGCGCAGTGTGTGTTATTGGGGTAGGGGTGAGAGCAGATGGCGCTGTGTGTGTTACTGGGGTAGGGGTGAGAGCAGATGGCGCTGTGTGCAGATGGCGCAGTGTGTGCTACTGGGGTAGGGGTGGGAGCAGATGGCGCTGTGTGCAGATGGCGCTGTGTGTGTTACTGGGGTAGGGGTGGGAGCAGATGGCGCAGTGTGCAGATGGCGCTGTAAAAAGGGGGCAGGGTGGTTGTTCCCCCTCTAAGCCCCGCCCCCTCTAAGCCCCGCTGTCACTTCAGTGCGGCCCTCGGCCGCAAACCATACTGCAATTTTGGCCCCCGAGAAAAAGTTTGTGAGTACCCATGCCCTAGAGCAAACTCCAAGAATAAGCCTGGACGGTTCGACCTTGCCACCCCCTGGAATTCAACGGATACAAAGAAGGCCACACGCATTTCACTGAGTTCACTGTAGTAGCTGGGTTGAGGGATAACTTCAATACTTGTTACAAAGCTTGCCTAGCTGTCTCCAAGTTGTGCTCGCCCAGGAGAACTGGTCTGACAATGGTACAATGGCATAGCCCAACAAATGTCAACAAAAAACTTGTTGCTTTTGCAAAAGGAGTGCACAAATCGCAAAACATAATTTTGCCTGTGGCACTGAAAATTCTGAAAGCTATCCGGACAGCAAAATAGTGGAAAACATCATTAACGTACCCAGTTTGCGCACAGCGTCTGAGACATTGGCCACTTCCACTTGTACATGTCATGCCATTGTTACTGCAGCTATTCCCTGGACTGCCCTTTTGGAGAGGGTTGGCTGGTTGTTTACAACCAGTGGCTTGGCAATGGTGCCTTGGGACCTAATGCTAGCAAGTAAAATGGGCTTCTACCCTGCTTGTAGGTAGTGACCGATAGCCATAATTGGGATGCAGTGGGCCTTAGGAAATTAGCTGAACGTCGCTCATAAAGTCCGACAAGGCTAAACTCGGTCTGGGTGGCCTGTTTTATCATTTTAAAGGGAGCCTGGCTTGGTACTTCAGCCCAGGTTGATGTTTGTCTGCAATGAAACAGATGAGCTATAATGAAGGAAGGAAATGAAACATGCGAAATCATCAGTATCTGGGATTCATTGCAGCATTCCATCTGCCAATACTTGGGCACTGTTGATATCTACGCGACCCCCACCCCCACCGAAGCGCCTCGTCTGCCTGGCATCCCTGGAGGAGCGTTGCCCTGCAGCTCGCTCTCTCCTCGGCCTGCCATCCCTGGGCCGGTGGGGGCCTGCCAGCTCTGAACTTGGAATTCCATAAACAAGGGCTCTATTTATACATGTCTTATCTCTCCCTGGCGGGCTGGTGACAGGCTGTTTAGATAGCGCTGCGGGGTTGTATGTGCGCCCGCCTCGCAGCCCAAGGTGTCGCCAGTGTGTCCAAGCACTGCACTGGGAGCGCTGGACTCGGCATTATTACCCTCCAGCCTGCTTCTTTCCACGGATTACCTCACGTGGACCCCGTGCCCAACCGTAGGCCGCACCTGGGTAACAGTGCGCGCTTCCGGAGGAAGCCAGGCCACCCCCGTGCATCTCCAGACGAATAAATCAAATGGCCACGCACGGTCTGCGTCAGAAACCCTCTGAAGAGACATGTCAGGATTTAAACCTGCGCCCTCTGGAGCAGAGTGACGGTTAAATACCTCAGAAGTACAAATGTAGACGCGGAGAGGGCGAGCAACGATAAGGCAGACATTTTAATACTCCTGGGTATAAATACGCGAGCGCAGGGGGAGTGTGCTCCAGCAGGCGGACTCTAGGGAGGGGGGTTACACAGACCTGTGGGCGATGGTAAGAGGGCTTCAGATGTCAGACAGTTTTCCACAGAGGTAGCATGGGGAGAGAGGGAACATCTCTCGCAAAATAATGTGCAAAATCCTGGGGCAGACAGAGGGGAATATTTATGGTGAGACAGCAAGTAGTGTCAGTCGTAGGTGTGATGTTATGCCAAACACAAACATGCACTGGCAAAGCCAACAGGTCTGGTTTTGACTGTGTTTTGTATGAAACGTTTATATAAATATTTTTTATTGTAAAAAGATGTTCTAGTTTGGTATTCGGTCTGTGACTGCTAATAAATAATTACTTTACTAGTGAGGAATTAAACTTAGTTGCACACAGGCACACCAGACCCCTCCCTAAGAAAATACATATACTTGTTAATGTCATTATTTTGTATCGGACCTTGTTTCTTTCTCTTATTTCAGCTAATGACTGTATCAACACAGGATTTTCATTTCAGTCACAAATGAAAGAAGAAACATTTAGTCGACCCACTACAGTGTCGATTTGAAGCCCACTTGTTATCAGGAAATTTGGAGCCAGCTGACCAGCAAGTACTGAAGCAGCAAGGCCGGGAGATGTTCAGTAACAACAGTTAACATTCAGATACGCGGAAGTGGAACTTCAAACTGCTGTTCACCAAATATTTACAGTGTACAAATGGAAAAATTAAGGGGCATATTTACAAAAAAGTGGCACATCAGTTCTAATGCGCCACTTTTCTTGCGTCGCCCGGTGCCCCTTAACGTCACCATGGTAGCCCTGTATTTACTATACAGCGCACCATCGCGCATGTTGTGACAATAGCAGCAACACTTTTGACGCTATTGTGGTGCTTTGCTGGACTAGCGTAAACATTTTTGACGCTAGTCCAGCAAAGGTTTGGGGGGGGGACCATAAGGTATAATGTCAGCGTCATTTTAATGCCTGCCGTGAGCAGGTGTTATAAATGACAAAAAAAATGGCGCAGTGGAATCTTGAAAATTTCACTTAGCCATCGTTTTGGGCCTCCATGCGGGGGAATGCCCCCTTTGCATAAATTATACCTGGTGCAGTTATAATGTGGCGCAAGGGGATACAAAGTGGCGCAATGCATGCACTGCACCACTTTGTAAATATGGCACATAATGGAGCGTCCTTAGCGTAAAGAAAATGATGCTAAGGCTGCACAAGGAGGCGCAAGAGGCTTGTAAATATGCCCCTAAGTCAGTAAGCAAGTTCTGTGCCTAGTAAGGTAAAGATCAGGGGCGGCTCCATCGCTATGGCAAAGGAGCGCGGCCCCACTGGCTGTGCCAGAAGCAGAAAGATAAAACAATAGTTTATTATTGTTTTATTTTTCTGCTTCTGGCACAGCCAGCAGTGCAGGGAGGGACGAGGTTGGGCCACGGGAGGCGGGAGGAAGAGAGAGAGTGCACCTAAGCGTGCATGTGGGTTTGGCCGGCCAAACACACATGCACACTTAGGTTTCTTCAGCCCGGCTGTGTTTAACAGCCAGGCTGGAGAAACTGCACCGTCCCCAGGGCTACTGCTGCTCAGACCAATCATGGTGCTGCTTTCATGCCAGATTTTGCATGAAACCAGCACTAAGAATGCTGGGGAGCCTGTGCTGGTGTTCCAGAAGAAGAGGAACACAAGGCAGCAGGAGGCAGCAGGAGGAGGCAGGTACAAAGGCAAGGTAAGTGCTTTTTCTTTTTTTTGCTTTTTTTTTCTCTTCTCCGTCCCACCCTTAAGTTATGCGGTGGCCGCCGCTGGTAAACACTTGCTGCTAACAAAATGTGTTGTGCTGGACAAAGTGGACATTAGCAATATCTTCATTAACAATAAATTATAGTATGCATTCTGTCCTTTTAAGTCCAGTCTAAAGACACGTTTAAAAAAAATAAAAATACCTACAGTTATATGTATGCATAAATGGGCTTTTAGTCTGGCCTTTTCATCAACTGACCCGTTCAAGTCTCAGTCACATTCTGCCTCCGCCTATTACTACATACAGCATGTTGCAATAGTTCTGTCCACTTCAGCCTCCACTGCATGTGACGGCGATTTTTTCAAATTATATTTGTGATGGGTAATTTTTTACTTATTTCGCAAACATATCTCTGATGCCTATCGCTGGCGCCATTTTAATAGTTAAATAATTTTAATGCCTATTGGATGTCTTTGCAAAAATATAACACATGCAGTCTTGCCTCGGCCACATTTGTTGCCTTTGCCACTGCTTGTTTACCAACAGTGTTAACTTTCATGGTGTTCAACTTGCAAAACTATGAAGGGAAATACATTCTGAGTTAGCAGGAACTGTAGTAAGTTTCATTTAATGTAGCCCTGCACATTGAACCTCTGCCATTTCTGCCGCTCTGTGGATAGCACCTTATAGTTTGTTATTTTCCAGTCTGTGGAACGATGGAAGAGTTAGTCGTGGTAGATACAATTTATGACCTTTGCTACATCACATTTTCAGATTTTCTATTGTTATTGTAACTGGAGTCACCGTGTTTCGAGCAGCTCCTCTCTTGCTTACTGTGATACCTTCTTGCATGGGCTACGTACATTAGCTGAACATGCCTAATTGGCGTCTGACTTTACTGTTACAATGTTCTCTTGAAGTTGTGCCATGTGACAACTTCAGCAAGGCAGGTCTCAAGTAGCACAAATAAATACAACTTACCGGCTCATTCGTTATAAGTACTGCTGCCATTCTTAGAGGTTCAGGCTTTAGGCAGTGGTAGTCAAACTGTCTTAAAAGGCATCAGCGGAATATTAAATGCTTGACCTGTGATGCAATAGCCGTCGTAGCAGAAAGAATTCCCTGGCACCAAGGAAAAAACAGGGGCGGGTCCTCCACTGCGGCAGAGGAGCGTCGCCCCCCACCCCGCCAGCAGCTGCAAACCCTTTAATACAAAACGATAATAAACTATGTTGATCATCGTTTTGCATTAAAAGGGGCACTGTGCACTCCCCTCAGAGCGCATGTGTGTTTGGCCGGCCGTCTCAGGCTGGCCAAACAAACATGCGTAGAGCTAGCACAGGAACCCAGTCTGTCTGGGAGCACCCTGACTGGGCGCTCCCAGCCAATCCTAACGATGCTCTGAGCAGCATCAGGGTTGACCGCAGGGCAGGCTGGGAGCCTGTGCCTGTACTTGACTAGAGGACAAATGAGCAGAGCAGCACTGCATTAAGGTAAGTTTAATTTTTTCAAAAATATTTTATTTTATTTCTCCCACGCCACGCTCCCCACAGCGCCATCCTGCCCCTTTTCCCTCCCTCAAGCCGCCACTGGGAAAAAACATCAACTATAAATGTTCTCGACTCAGCATACCATGAGATATCAGTTCTCCGTTCATTATGTCCCCAAAAATCAGCTTATCAGTTTCTGGAAAAATGCAGATTTTACTCACATACAAGTGTTCATTTTTAGAATAATCAAATAAAAGTTTCCCAACAAAAACATGCTATTGTCAACTATCGTTGTCTCAAAATACTACTTTCACATTTTTTTAGTAAATACATAACGTAAGGACCAGCATTATGTGGGCGCTTTTTGCCACCACAACATCTATTCTCATAATTTCTCAACAAACCATGCTTACACTCAGTGTCATTCTTCACACCATGTTTAAAGCCTGTCTTTGAGTCTCACACCACATCACTCATAATCCAGACTACTTCTAACTTCCTATCCAAAATGCACTCCAAAAGGATGCCCATATATCCAATGCAAATCCGTGACCCTCCTGGTCTTATCCGTCCTATAAAGCACTGTAAGGAAATGCCTTTTTTTGCATGCTCACCCCCAAGTTTATGGACTTATGCTGCTGGTTCTTTGACCCTAAAAGTGCACGAGGCCTGCTAAACAGACCTCAGTGCCAGTGGTCTGACTCTTAAAAGATATATCTCTGGTTCTCTCACAATTGGAATAAGCTAACTTAATTAAGGGTAGACACGGAGAAGTGTGGCTCAATGGTTAGAGCTGTAGACCCTCAAGCAGAGATCTAGCTCAAGACCAGGGTTCAAGTCCCGCTTCGGCAGGTCTTGGGCTCAATTCCCCTTGACCAGATAATTCTCGCCTCGGTGCCTAATCTAATTCATGGGTGCAACTCTGGGCAATAGCTTGCTTAATCTCCACAACGGCCCCAACTCAGGGAAAAGCCAGGAGGGGTTCCATAGCGGTATGAGTACAGCGCCTTGAGACCCTAACGGGTGAGTAATGCGCTATACAAGTGCTAATTTACATTTATTTTTACATTTACATTTACATTATTACGGCCTGTAAGTTAAGGTATCACTCATGGACTGCAGCACTGATTGTGCCACCACAAGTGAGACAAAGCAAAGTATGACTCCCAGCCCACCACTGCTGGTTGGCAGAGCAGTTTTAAACTAAATTGACTTGACCATTGAAAGTAATAGCAAAACTCAAATCTTCCTTTTTAATATATATGTTACCCCTAAGGCAGGCCTACTGAGCCCTAATGTCAAGGTGCACCATATTAAAATGTTGGACAAGTAGTTTGTAACTTAATATGCCCTGATAGTTAAAGCCCTGCATTGTTGTTAAAACTATGGAAAGGCCTGAAGCCCCATTGGTGAGCACTGATTTACATATAGACAACTCATCAGTGCTAACTTGTGAAGGGGACAACTAAATATAACAGTTCAGTATATCAAAATAATCACTGCATTAAACCCAACTTGATGCTCAAGTTGAACTTAATGTAACTTTTGCACATGTAGCAACTCTAGTAAATAGTCACTTTGTTGATCAAAGTTATAAAGGGACTGTTTACAGTTGCTGGTCATGAGACAGCCTTCTAACCTCCTGGGTGGAGGTGTGAACAACTCCCAGGAATGAACGCAAAGGACCTGACATTGGGAGAAGTGGGACTTCTTCCTGGCAAGAAAGCCAAACAGGGTGTGAGCACAAAAGGCGAGTTTCAAAGGGGAAGCTGTGTTTGAAGGGTAAAAGATGGACACACAAGAGGGGCTGCTCTTTTGTTCTTGCAGACCCCTTGGCATCCAGGACAGAGAGTGGAAAGCTGTTGTCAAACCAATTTTTCTGTGAGCGTATAGCCCACATGTAGTCACACCTCTGAGGTGCGATAAGGAGCTCCACACACCAAAAGAAGGGTTCTGCAATCTTTGAAGTGGACAGAATAGTGCACTCTGGGATACTTAGATGCCACACTTCACAGGAAGTCATCACTAGGTGAGAGGGGACTTTGTAACCAATTGGCTAGTATTCACCACATCCTCTGAGGGCACTAACTGGACATAAAAGTGGTACCCCTGGCACCCAGACCTCAGATCATGTGTGTACTGAAATGTGGACTGAGGAAAGACTGCCCTGCTGTTACCTAGAACTCAGCAAAGAGAGGCTGAACCAAGACTGGACTGCATCTGCTGCTCCTTGGGCTAGCAAAGAGAGAGGACTGTGCCTGTGGTGTCTTGCTCAAGGAAAGGTTGTCTCCAAGCCTCAGGTAGAAAAGATGACTCCAAGAATCAGTTGGCTAATGTCCTGTTACAGCCACAGGGTCACAAAAGATGAAAAAGCTTGCCTTGGTGAGTTGGTAGCCAAGAACGTCTGACCACCAACATGAAGCCTGGAAGATCGAGACCTGACCCTCAAAAGTTGCACCTTCACAGTGCAGTTTGGTCACCCAAGACAGAAGTTATCACCAGTTATGGGGAAACACTGGTTTTGCTGTAATCGGAGACCAGTTTACCAGTGGCAACTGCTTTTTAGCTGGACCTCAAGGGACATCAGCCCCTGTGGCAAATGTTGTCCATCATGACTGTGGAACGAGGAGCAGCACCAAGAAGACACCTGTCACCAGATCAGCATCTTCCGGATCCTGTATCCCTAGCATCAGCACCACTCCATTAAAGCCTATAGAGGTTCACCCATAGAGCCTGGAATTGGACTGTAGACTGCTTTTACTTTGAGTTAACTATTCAACCAAGTGACAATGGCCTCTGTAACCTGTTCCCTGCAGGAACTGGTTGCCCAAAGAGAGCCGGAGTAGTAGTTTGTAACTTTATTAAAGTTTTTTTAAGTTTTCAAAGTTTGACAACGAGCATGGTCCATTACAATAATTTATTTGATTTAATGAAACATCAGTAATTTATTGCTCCTTTCCATATTCATATCTCCGGAACATTCCAGTGGATTTTTGTTATTTTAAAGATAGAACTGTAACCAATTTTTATAAATGTGGTGCTGGATATTTATTATGTCTTGTTTCTTTCTTATTTAACTGTTTTGGTACTTCTTAATGCTTTACAATTGTTCCTTTGATAAATCCTGATTGCTCAAAGCTTCAGCTACCCAGGGTTGAGCTAAGGTTCTAAAAATTAATCTGACTGGACCCAATAAAGGTGGTGAGTTTACTACAAGGTGAGGTTGTCACGTAGGTTTTCATTATCCTAATGAGACTACTGGATTTGGATGACAGAATCACCTGAAGTGTGGGTACTGAGTACAATTCCACACCATGTGACACCTGTTGGCCCAATCCAGGATTTCAGGCCAACTAGCAGTGCCTCATCTCCACCCGAGAGGGGAGGGATGATTGTGGCAACCAGGCGCATGACAGAGAGGACTCAGGGGAATCGTGGTCGATCAGATCTCATCCCTTTCTTTCAGTTACATTAGTCTCACACAGGCAAAGACAAACAGAAGCAGAGTATAGATCAATAAGGTTTATTGAAGTAACTGCATCTTAAATAAAATGGCATGCATTGCAATAACTAGGATGATAAAACACACTAAAAGCAAAATTGTGACAAGAAGAGTGACATTATACATTTCCTACGTGAACTATGTTAGAGCACAGCGTGATAAGCCCTAATCCACCCTTCAGGTTTCCCCCCTGGGAAGACATCATTCCCTTTACCTGAGCAGGGAAGCCTGCTGTCTAAAAAGAAGCAGTCCCCATATAGGCCAGGGATTCAGCAGTCTAAGCACTCAGCCGTAGCGAAGACATTCAGCGATCAGCATACAGTCGTGGTCATCTGGCTGGAATCTCCCTCTAACATGCATGGGACAGAGAAAAGGTTTTATAATAAAACAGCAGATGTTCTGAGAAAAGGTCCCTACGTAAGAATATGTGTGTTTCTGTGAATCTCAGAGCCACAGCGTACCACTTTTTCCGGCAAGCCTATCTGACTGCAGCCTTGAGGAAAGCACAAAGTTAAATAAATGCAGTGCTAAGAACATGATGCTTTCCTAGACAAAAAGAACAGCTAGAAAGAGAAAATAAAACAACACAACAAATGTGGCTAATGTTAGAAAAATAAAGCAATGCTTAATGAGATGTAACTGGGCTAAAGTACATAATGGTAGGCCAAGTTCGCTAAAATAACATGTTTAAAACATGGTTAAAATAGCCATTAACAAGTTCTCACAACTACACAATATAATAAATGCTTTCCTCAAATAGGTGCCTACTGGTGGGATCCAGAACTTGTGTTTTGCAGTACCATCCAGTTGCGAAGTCTGAAACATAAAAAATCTGCCAAGTCAAGACATAGAAGGAAGCTCTTGTGATCTCCAATCAAGTTGCCAAGTTTTGGAGTCTCCTAAGCACTGTTTCCAAGAGTTTGCGAACTTTTAAAATGTTTAGAGAAAGTTTGGAAAAGTTTATGAAAGTTTATCAAAGTTTTTGCAAAGTTTCTGGAAATTGCAAAAAGTTCTAGGAAATATGGAGATCGACTTGGCCACTCTGTCCATTGTAAGGATCAACAATTTGAGAGTCCTGTGCAATGACAGGAAGACCGGCTTGGGTGGCTCAATAAATAAATAGGATCTCAAGAGAGCCCTCAGTGACTGGGAAGAGGCCTGCAGAGTCCAAGCACTTTTGTAGAGTGAGAGTAACGAAGACAGTGGAGAAAAAGATGATGACAGAAGGGTCCTCCATGAAGAGGAGAAGCATGAGGACACACTGACGGCTAGCATCTGCCAGAGGCTCCCCCCTATATCTTGGAGCTAAAGGAGCATCATGTCAAAGAGGGGGCCAAGAGACGTCAAGGCCCAAGTTGGCCACCTAGAACTAGAGGCGAGGAGATTACCCTTGGAGGAAAGGAGACAGGCTGTTGAGGACAGAATGGTCAAGCTGAGCTTTCACTCCCAGGAGACTTAAAGCCACAACAAGCCGCAACAAGTCTGAAGTAACTGCAGGAGGTGCCTATGATCCTAGATTGCTCAAAGGAATTGTGCCTAAATGTAGGAAAGCACACTCTTTTTGGCATTGTTACCTCCACTTTTTGCCTTCTGTCAGTGTTTTTTGACTGTGTTCACTGGGATCCTGCTAACCAGGACTGGGACTGTGCTATCTCCCTCTAAAGTTGGTTACTTAGGATTTGGCACACCCCACAATTGGCATACTGGTGCCCCCATATAAGTCCCTAGTATATGGTACCCAGGGCATTGTGGTACAAGAGGTTCTCCACGGGCTGCAGCATGTATTATGCCACCCATGGGAACCCACGTAAAATGTGTTTGCAGGCCTGCCATTGCAGCCTGTGTCACTAAGGTGCATGCACCCTTTCACTTCAGGTCACTGCACCAGGTCACTGGAAATCACCCCTATGGAAGACCCTCCCAGCCCAGAGGGAAGGGTGCAGATACCTGTGTGTGAGGACATCCCTGCTTGAGCAGAGGTGCCCCTACGAACTCAAGCTCCATTTTCCTGGACTTCGTAAGTGTGGGGACTCCATTTGATGAGTGTACTCGACACAGGTCACTCACTACCTGTGTCCAGCTTCATAATGGTAACTTCGAACCTGGGCATGTTTGGTATCAAACATGTTGGAATCATACCCAAACACTGTTGCCAGTATTGGTTGTATGATTCTATGCACTCTGGGGGCTCCTTAGAGGACCCCCAGCTTTCCTCCTACCAGTTTGCAGGATTTTCCCGGGCAGCCCACGCTGCTGCAGTCCTACAGAGAGGTTCTGCCCTACTGCTGCTTGACCAGCTCAAGCCCAGTAAAGCAGAACAAAGGATTTCCTTTGAGAGAGGGAGGCAACACCCTCTCCCTTTTGGAAATAGGTGTTACATGGCTTTGGAGAGGTAGCCTCCCCAAGCCACTGGTATGCTTTGAAGTGCACATTTGGAGCCATCCTTGCATAAACCAGTTTGCACCAGTCCAGGGACCCCTGGTCCCTGCTCTGGCGCGAAACTAGACAATGGAAAGGTGGGTAACCACTCCCCTGTCCATTACCACCCCAGGGGTGGTGCCCAGAGCTCCTCCAGGTGGCCACTTGGTTTTGCCATCTTGAATCCAAGATGGGCAGAGGCTTCTGTGAGCATATAAGTGACCAGGACAGGCAGGTGACATCATAGCATCCTCCTGATAGATGGTCACCCTGCTAAGTGACCAATCCCCCTTTTTCAGCTACTTGGGTCTCACACTTGGGTGGGTCCTCAGATTCAACATGCAAGATTCCAGCAGGACTCCTCTGCATCGTTTACTTCACCTTCTGGCCACTGGAACTGCAGGACCCGACAATCTGCATCCACAGATTGCAGCATTGCTTCCACAGCTCCTTCTAGTAACAGCAACATTTCCCTGGCTGGGCATTCTCTGAGAGTGACGAGTCTTCAGTCTGCACAAGAAGCAAGAAGGAATTTCCCTTGGCATGGCCAGGGGCCCCGCGGCACCCCCTACCGCCATCCTGTTCCTGGCGGGAGACCCGCCAGGAACAGGATGGCGGTAGGGGGTGTCAGAATCCCCATGGCGGCGGAGCGCGCTCCGCCGCCATGGAGGATTCCCCCGAGCAGCGGAAAGTCGGCGGGAGACCGCCGACTTTCCGTTTCTGACCGCGGCTGAACCGCTGCGGTCAGAATGCTCGAGGGAGCACCGCCAGCCTGTTGGCGGTGCTCCCGTGGTCGGTGACCCTGGCGGTCACCGGCCGCCAGGGTCAGAATGACCCCCTAAGTGTTGTGTGACTGCAGTGGTATTGTTTAAACTTTGCATGTCTCCTAGGTATGTCTTGGCTGCTCAGCCACAGCTACCTCAGAGAGCCCTGGCTTCCTAGACACTGACTACACCTCACTGGTATAAGGAGATAACACCATAGGTGCTCACCACACACCAGGCCAGCCTGTGCTCAACTTAGTAGCTTGGCACAGAGTAGTAAGGCTTGTCCCCTGAGGTCATGTGTAAAGCGTTTGTGCAACACACTCACACCAGTGCACAATAAATGCACCACAAAAGAGACTCCACACAGGGTTATATAAAACTATGGGGGTCATTATGACCCTGGCGGTCCTGCTCCACCGGCGGTGGCGGGCAGACCACCGACAGCGTGGTGGTACACGACCGCCAAATTATGACCATTGCAGTGAACTGGCTGCATCACAGCCAGTTCACCGCCTGTTCCGCCAGGGGGGTGGGACCACCTAACCGAAGATTTACCACCTTCGGCTCGGCGGTCCACCAAACACCGCCTGTGGTATAATGAAATCCCATGAAATCCCATGAAATCCCTGGCAGTAAGGATACTGGCGACAGGAATACTAATTCCTGTTGCCACCACAGGACTCCCCAACACACCCCCTCCTAGTAGCAGGTTCCCCCATCCCTGACCACATCAGGAGCCCCCCGCCTCCCCAAGCAGCGACACCCTCTCCCCCGATCCACGTACTGACCCCCGATCCCTGTACTGACCTCCCATTCCCCCGATCACTGTACTGACCCCCCTGCCCCGATCCCCGTAGTGGCCCCCCCAATCGACGCACGCACACACCGCACATACAGACATACACGCACACATCCACACATACATACACACACACACACACACATCCACGCTCGCTTATTCACATACACATGGCCACAACACTCCCCCACCCCCGCATACACACATTCACACAAGCACACAGACACTTACACACACACGCACATAAACACACAAAATACCCCACCCCAACCCCCCTCCATTCACACACACACACCCCCATTCACACACACAACACTCAACACCCCCTGTCGGTCGATCACCTTACCTGGTAGTTGTCCGGGAGGGAACGGGCCCATCGGCCTGCTCCGCAGGTACCGCAACGTCACCACAACACCGCCACATCGATTACAAATTTGTAATAAGGCGGGTGGTGTTTTGGTGATGTGGCGGTGCCAGAGGAGCAACCTCCACTAGAACGCCGACTGCCAGTATGGCTGCAGGCGGCTCTCCACCCAATTTATGGCAGAGGGTTGCCTGGAGTCATAATATGGCGGGCTCAAGACCCCCATCACTGGCGGTCTCCTGGCGGGCGTGACTTCTGTGGTCAACTGTTTTGACCGCAGAAGTCATAATGAGTGCCTATATGTATTAGATTGCCAAAAAATCATTAGGTCACAACACGCACAGCTCATAAATATGATGCAGCTTATGTAGTTACTGAGTAGTTTCTAGTATCCTACTAATGCATACCTTCATGGTACATTATGAAACGCAGTCGGTTATAATAAAAGCAGCCACATAATACCAACAAATTAGTGAACACCAGTAAGCCCTGGGGACCAGATAGACAAAGTACATAAATCATTCCATGAGGGTGAGTAACGCCATCTGGGTGAGAGACCAGGCATAAAAAACTTTAATAGGCCTCACCAATACATGCATCCAACTATCCCTCTGAAGATACCACTTAGGATAAGCCTGCACAGGCATAGGGCCTCTGTCATCCTATTACTGGGGTTACGGTACTAATGGAATCAGGCTGAATCGAGTACTCTTATACATGCAGAAGCACCAGGGATCCTTGAGCTCTCAGGATATTAGATAAGCTGAAGGCATTAGTACTGTAGGGACAGGTATCTAATGCCATGCTCCCCAGGGTAGGTGCTTTACTCCTGATGTTGTCACACTGAAAAAGGGGACTTGGGGGGGACTGCCGACCGCAGGAAGGTCTCCCCCCCCCCCGGGTAGGTTTGGGGAGGTGGTACAGCCCAACTGACAGGCTATGATTTGGGCTACCTTATGAGGTACATATGGCCTCCATTTTAAGGTGCGGACACCATTTTAGAAGGTGACCTGTGGCTGGCGGTTAGTAGCAGGGAAGATTTCCCCTCCCTCCCTAGGGAATATCATGTGGTCAGGGTAACAACAGGGGAGTGGTGCTGGAAACTAACCGATTCGTTGGAAAACAGAAAAATATGGTTGTAAACTGTCGCTTGGAGCAGTTGCATGCAGAGGTAGGGTGTTACATGGTGTAAAATATGGATGAATAGCGAACCTACCACTACACATTGAGAACAAAAATGGGGGACAAAAGCAGGCCACAACAAGACAGGAAGGAAAACGTTGCATTAGGAGATATGCTGGTTGCAAGTTTAGTTGTTAGTTTGCAGCACAAGACTGGTAACGATAAGAACAGTTTCAATGGGGAATAAACAGCTGGATCAGTTAACGAGTACTAGATCGCGAAGGGCAAGCTGAAAGGGTGGGGGGAGGTCAGGAGAGGGGGAGAGTTTTAGTAAGTGATTTTAATATATAGTGAGGTAGTTAGTTTCGTGTGGCAAAGACCAAGGTTGAATTGTGAGTGCACCTGTTTTCCAATAAAGCAGCCTTTTCCACACACAAACAAGTGTCAGTTGGTATGTTCTTCTTTTTCCAAAAAATGCACTCAGCCTTAGCCCGGCCACAGTGCAGAACCAACAGCTCTCATCTTATGTTCCTTACTGTACTGTGGGTAACTAGCTCTGTGTGCCCTGGCCAGGATGAGGACTTCCAACTCCCTGGAGCCGAAAAAAGTGACACCTTCCCAGCCCTTCAAGTCTGGGGGCCTTTTTGGGGCTGTTCAGGCTCACAAGGTGAGTGAGGCCAAGAAAACAGTACCACCTGCGGGAGCGCGGGATGGTGGTGCAGCTTCCTCCCTGACTTCCACTCACCCACTGTGTTCCTTGTGGGTCCTGGACATCGGGGGTCCGAAACACAGCATCAGACCCTCTCTCCTAAAGCCACAGATGTAGCATGAAGTGCAGCCCTCGGGACGAGAGCCCGAATCCTGTGAGCGCTGCCTCCCCACAGCTCTAGCAGTTTTTCCTGTGCTTGGGGGAAAGACTCCAGTGTGGATACCGGGGACGGGGCACACCTTCTTAGTTCCCCGGTGGGTGCGTTTGCACCAGGCCAGTGTCTGCCGGGCGCACAGGCCACATTTTTAATAAAGTTCCTGGATGTCCCTAACAACACGCAGAGGGTCGAGCAAAGAAAATAAAAACAAAAAAAGGAATGAAGCGCTCACCCCGCGCTGGAATTATAAGCCATGAACCGCTTCAGCATGCGCTTATCTCACGCACAGAGAAGTAATAACACACTATTTGTGCATGCCAACTAATTCAGGAGGGCAAAATCGCACTCAGGAGGAATCCTTTACGACCCCAGGATTAGTACAAAACAGGGGAGAGTACCTGGGGCGCAGGCAGAGAGAGGACCATAGGCCGGCACCATGAGGGCAATTAAGGGCGGTTTCTCCTGGCAATCCAACAGTGCCTAGGGAATCCAGAGTCAGGGAGCAGGCTGGCAGCAAGACAACAAGCAGAAAAGCAATCCAGATAAGTCCTTTGTGCAGTTCAGCAGTCCTTCTGACAGAGGTTCAGGCCCAGTTCCAAAAGTGCTCTAAACATCATGGGGCAAGGGCCCCTCTACTTATATATTCTATATTTTTTATACTCAGAATGCCCAGCTTCTAGAAGGTGGAAGAAGGTTCCAGCCAGATCTGACCAGTTCCAAGGATTTCCTCTCTTCTCCACCCTGGCTCCAGACATCAGTAGGGGGTAAACAAGCTCTTTGAGTGCAGGACACAGCCTATACAAGTGAAAAGTGTGCCCCACCTCCCTCTCTCCCAGCACAGGAAGACCATCCGTGTGCACATGTAACTCTGTCACACCTAAACCTCCCTGATGGATGGCCACCTGGGGAGTATGCACAAAGTGGAGCTGTCACCCTGCCCCAGACGTGGGCTGCAAAGCAGCAGAGTTAGAAGCACAGAGAAATGCCCACTTTCTAAAAGTGCCATTTTGAAAATAAAATTCACATACCCAGTAAGCAGGATTTCTCACCACCATTCCAAACATACCAAACATGCCCACGATACTCCTTATAGATCAGAAATCAGTGCAAAATGAAATAGGCTGTATGTCACTACTAGGCAGTGCTTAATTTGTGGAGCACCAGCACTTATTTTCGAGGGCTGGCACTTATTTTTCTGCCTCAAGCATTTGCTGTGAGCAAAAGACACATATGGGAAAAGACGGAGGAAGAGAAAACCGAAAGAGCGTGACAATGGGAGAAAGCAGAAGGTTGCAAGGATGAACTGAAGTGGCAGGGAGTGGCTTTAAATGTATTGAAGAGGCCCAAGATGGATTCAAGATTACGCTGCCTCAGTATTCCGTGATTGCACATTTAATTGCAAAAGCCGCATGTTTAAGAGGGGGGCTTTGGGCACCGTCACGTTTTTATGGACAAATTAAACACTGCTACTAGGACATGTAACACATAACAATATATGTCCTACTTTTTACATATGAGCACCCTGCCCATTGGGCTATCTAAGGCCTACATTAGGAGTGACTTACGCGTAGTAAAAAAGGGAGTTCAGGCATCGGCAAGTAGCTTGACTTGCCAAGTCAGTGTGGAAATCAACTGTGCAAGCAGGCACTACAGTGGCAGGCCTGGTAACTTCTGTGGGTGGCGCAATCAGCGCTTCAGGCCCACTAGCAACATTTAATTTACAGGCCCTCGGTATATGGTATACTACTTTACAAGGGACTTGCACGTTAAATAAATAAGCCAAACAAATGTAAGCCAATTATACCAAGTTGTAGGGGCAAGAGCACATGGACTTTAGCACTGCTTAGCAGTGGCAAAGTGCCCAGAATCCTAAAGCCAACAAAAAGAGGGTCAAAGAATACGAGGATAAAGGCAAAAAGTATGGGGATAACCCTGCAGAGCAGGCCATTTCCAACAAGAAGGATGAAAAAGATAAGTGGCTATCTTCTTGTGAGAGAGCTCTCAGGATGAGAAAGGTGGGTGCCCAGCACGGGGGGTTCCTATTCATGGAACTGGTTCTAGTCATGGGGAGAGGTAGGATTTTAACAGTACAGGGTGAGGTGACAGAGTCTCACACTCACGTGAATGCTGCACGTATAGAGTTATTTGGTCTTACCCCAAAGGAGTATGGACAAAAGTTTAGGCCCATATATAAAGGGGTAACACAGACATGAATAGGCTTTGTGGATCCTTCAGTAAAGGTGCTGGACGGCTAAATTAAATGTAATAAGGTGGATACTTATAAAGGGATCTATAATTCAATGGTTAAAGAGCATATCCCTGCAAACTGTTCTTCATAGAAGTTACACCAGAATCTGGTACATTGTGAGCTAACCAGCCCCAGTAAGCTAGGGAAGGTATGAATGGGTGCGCTCAAGTATGCAAAAGAAAAAGACCCCTCAAGAAGCCCCCAAAAAAGGCACATGAGGGGAGATTCTGAATGCACCAGGAAACCACCTACTGGTTGTCCTTTCAAGGGCAGTGCCAGTATAGGGATGGGGGTGGAAGTTATCGCTGGGGATTCCAAAGGGTATAATGAAGTCACCCTAGCATCAATAGGTGAGGTGGATATTGAACCCTTGGCTACCTGGCCTTCAAACATGGAAAAGTACAGGCAGTAGCCAACAATTAATGGGTGAAGTCAAGGTATCAGCATCACCATGGTCATGACTAAGCTGGATTCCGCAGAGCATATAATTCCCAGTGATATGCACCAGATAGTGAACTGACAATCAGACAAAGTCCCATACCGTGTCTATGGTGAACTTTGAGTAGGGAGGGGTTACTGGCCTGAAAAAAGTGGCAGTGTCTCCTACCATCCCAGTGGAGTGTCTGCTGGGAAATGACCTGGACACTTCTGGCTGGGCAAGTGGGGAAAGGAAGGCTCATAAAGCAATGCTGTGCCTCCCTGAGTGGATGTGTGCGCCAACTAGAGCACAATCAGCCTTACATTCAAGTCAAGGGACTCTGGAGTCTGGAGGAATGGCCCAAGTCCCTAGCAACAACAGAAACAGCAGGAAGTCTCATCGGCCAGCTTCCCAGAGTCATCAGGACCAGATACAGCCTAACCCTGAGGGGAAGGGCCTGGTGCCTGAAGAGTAGGATGTTCCCTTGAGAAACCTACCTGAGTTGGCAGAACGTCAGGGGGCAGGAGGTCCCTCAAGAAAGGACTTGTGCCAGGGTCAAATGACTTGTCCGACTCTTGAAGGCTTGAGGCAACTATCTGAAAGGCAAAAAAGGGGATGACAATGGTACCTATAAGGTATACTGGGAGGCGTAGTCCTGCACAGTGAGACAAGGGACCCCAAAGCAGGGGCAACCAGGAGAGTGGTGGTCCCCCAAAGGTACAAAGAATTCTCCCTTAACCCAGCCCATGACATCTCCAGAGCTGTCCACCTGGTGCAGACCAAAACTTGGGAGAGGTTGGTAAATCACTTTTATGGGCCCAGATGTCCATGAAAGCGAGGGAGTTTTGGTGCTCTTGTGTTATATATCAAGCCAGTGACAAGACAGGGGGCAAGCCAAGGTCTCCCCCTAATACTACTATCTGTGGAGGGGACACCATTTTAGAGAGTGGGAATAGACATTGTTGGGGCAAAGAGGCACCAATATGACCAGAGGTCCTCTTTGGGAGAATACCAGCTAGGACAGTTGGTATGGGGTTTGGAGCCTGTGGCTCTTGTCGCCTTCCAAAACAAGCGGGCTGAGCCCTATCCATTTTTGGAAAAGAAAGGGGAAGTCACTTATCTGACGGATTTCGGTATTCAGAGCAGACATGGCCATTCTTATGGTGACAGATGGTGGGGAAGAAAATAAATGTGAACTTCTCCCTGACTTACTGTCAAGTAATGTCAAAGGACCGTCACTACTTACTGAAACAGTTTACTGGTCTGTTCTTCTTGACCCCATGTCTGATAACTTGGTGTTCTTATGAGGTAGACACAGGTCACAGCATGCCTGTGAAAAGTATAATTTATAGGCTGTCAGGCCAGGTCAACGCTAACATTAATGCTGAGGTTACCAAGATGCTAGCGCTTAGGGTGATTGAGCCTTATAACAGTCCTTGGGCCAGTCCAGTGGTACCAATGCCTAAACCTAAAAAGATAAGGTTCTGTGTGGACTACAGGGGCCTACGTGCAGTCACTAAGACTGATGCCTACCCTATATTTAGAGCCAATGAGCTCACAGATATGTTGGTGACTCCCAAGTATCCAAGTACATTTGATTTGACTTCAGGATATCACAGAAAGCCCTCAGCCAAGGAGCTAATGAGAGGTCTGCATTTTCCACTCTTAAAGGTCATTTTCAATTTAAAAGGATGCCCATTGGTTTGAAAATGCCACATTCCTGAGATTGGTGAACATAATTCCTTCAAGCCTGAAAAGTTTCAGTGCAGCTTATCTTGATGATATTGCTGTATTCAGTTCCACCTAAGGGGTTCACCTGGTCCGCTATAAGGAAGTGCCTCAGGCCCTGCAGCAGGCAGGGCTGACTATTAAGGCAAGTAAGTGCCAAACAGAGCAAGGCTCAGTGGTGTACATGGGCCACCAAGTGTGTGGAGGCCATGTACAACCGCTCCAACCAAGGTGTCAGATCATCCTGGCCTGGGAGGCTCCTAAAACTCAGATCTAGGTCAGAGCTTTTTTCTGACTAACTGGGTATTACAGATGAGTTGTGAAGGACTACGATGCCATTGTGGCACCACTGGTCCTATGGACTGAGGAGACTTAAAAGGCATTTGACACCCTGAAGGAAGCTTTGTGCTCACCACCTGTCCTAAAGGCATCTGATTTCAGTAAAGAGTTTACTGTCTGTCCAGACAGGTGCATCAGAACATGGGATTGGGGCAATGTCGGCACAAGTAATTGATGAAGGCCAGGATCAGATCAACCATTTGGCTTTATTAGTAGGGGACTCCTTCAAAGAGAGATCTGTTGGAGTGCCATTGAGAGGGAAGCCTTTGCTGTGGTTTTGTTTCTGAAAAGCTGAGACCCTACTTCAGAGTTGGAACTGCCACAGACCTCTCAGGTGGCTTATGCAGATGAGAGGAAAGAACCCAAAAGTGTTGAGGTGTCCATTTCCATACAGGCTTTATAGTGGAACACAGACCTGGGACTGCCCATGCAGATGGCCTTTCCAGGTTCTTCCACTTAGATGATGAGAACTACCAGGGTGTAGTTTAGTTGCTTATTATCTTTCGTCTGGATGGGGCCATGTAAAGAAATGCCTCTTTTTGGACTGATGCTGTTGGCTGTTCTACTCTGAAGGTACACCGCGGTCTGCTAAAAAAGACCTCAGTGCCAGTGCTCTGCCTCTTAAAAGGTATATGTCTGATTAGTTTACCCACAATTGGCATAAGTTAACTTATACGTCCCTATTATATGATTCCAGGTGTATCAATGGCCTGTACGTTAAGGTGTCATTCATGGGCTGCAGCACTTATTTTGCCTCCACAAGTGTGACAAAGCGAAATACGGCTCCCAGGCTGCCACTGCTGGTTGGCAGAGCAGTTTTAAACTGCAAACTATATTCAAAGTAATGGCAATGTCACAACTGGAACTTTTCTTTCCATCTTTGGTATACTGGGATGATTCCTGACTGGTGTTTAAAGGTTCTGGTCTGTCCCAGGCAGGGGCAACCCTTTCCGGTAGCCATGGTGCTGCCAACAGTGAAACGCCAAAGCAGACTGTGGGGGTCATTCTGACCCCCGCCGGCGGCGGATTCCGCCGGCCTGGCGGGAACCGCCAGAAGACCGTACCGCGGTCAAAAGACCGCAGCGGTCATTCTGAGTTTCCCGCTGGGCTGGCGGGCGACCGCCAGAAGGGGCAGGAAACCCCCTTCCACGAAGATGCCGGCTCCGAATGGAGCCGGCGAAGTGGAAGGGGTGCGACGGGTGCAGTTGCACCCGTCGCGATTTTCAGTGTCTGCCACGCAGACACCGAAAATCTATGTGGGGCCCTGTTAGGGGGCCCCACGACACCCGTTCCCGCCAGCCAGGTTCTGGCGGTGAAAACCGCCAGAACCAGGCTAGCGGGAAGGGGGTCGGAATCCCCATGGCGGCGCTGCTTGCAGCGCCGCCGTGGAGGATTCCCTGGGGCAGCGGGAAGCCGGCGGGAAACCGCCGGCTTCCCTTTTCTGACCACGGCTTTACCGCCGCAGTCAGAATGCCCCCGGAAGCACCGCCAGCCTGTTGGCGGTGCTTCCGCGGTCGTTGGCCCTGGCGGTCCATGACCGCCAGGGTCAGAATGACCCCCTGTGTCTTCCACAAAGAGTCCCAATGAGGAAGAAACCCCAAAGGGAAAACACTTTTATGTAAATGGGAACTCCAAGGAAGAAAGTGAGGTGAAAGGAGAAGGCTAGTGAATAGACCAGAAGACAAGAAGATTCCAGACAAGAGCAGAAAACACCAAAGACTCCTAAAAGGAACAGGAAGTGCCAAGAAGAGCAAAGGTACAGCAGGCAGGAGCAGGATACGCCAACAGGAGTGAGGACACACCAGCAGGAACAGGGAGGGTTGCAACACACAGGAAATGAAAGATTCAGCCCCTTATATACCCATAGACAGGAAGAGATGCAACAGGAAGTAAAGGATGTCCATCTTGGACAGGGAAACAATAATGAATGAGATAGAAAAGGTCACCATGTTAGAATCGTGTAACACAATGTTATCCTAGGCATTCTTGGAACAAGATAGTGGATTATGGGAAGAAGAACCGCAAAAATATGTCCTCCAAGCACGAGAATGGCTCCCAAGGCATAAGGTACGTGTATCAGGTCCCCAGCAGAATGTTATGTAGGAGCCGCAGTTCCAAGACTGGAGCCACGGCATCCCTAAATGCTAGAGACTGAATAATGGGCCTCTGCATAGGCCCGTTTTGTGCCCAACATAAAAAAACAGGCATCACCAAATGCTCCATCTACACCAAAACAGCTACAGCAGGCCACTGCGCAGAACCGCAGCATCCCCCAGAAGAAGAGAGAGGTGCCGAAGGCTGCGCTGCAGCCCACGGTGGTGAAGAGGGTAGCATTGCGAGCTGGACTACAGCCCGCGGCGCAACAGGCAAAGCCCAAACCTTTCTTTTTAATCTCTACAGGTATAATCTCAGAATGCATTACATTAAAAAGATGGACTTGAAGTTTTTAACTTTACATATCATGACAGTGACAGTATACTGTGGGAAGGCTAGTAGGCCCTTTGGCAAGTATTGAGTTATACACTGACAACTCAGCATTGTTCACTTCCAAATGGGACTACTAATTATGATTCTTCATGGTATCAAACAAATTGTTACATTAAACCTGACGTGATGCTCAAGATCAATTTAATGTAACTTTTACACAAGTGGCTAATTAAGTAAGTAGCCATATTGATGCCCAAAGTTTTCCAGTGACCAGTTATGGTTGCTGGCCATGAGACAGCCTTCTCTTCTCCTGGGAAGTGGTGTGAACGACTCTCAGGAAGGAACACAAAGGGCCTGCCCCTGGGAGAAGGGTGACTTCTCCCTGGTAGGAAGGGCAATCAAGGTGTGACTCCAAAAGGTGAGATTCAAAGGGTAAGCTGCCTCTAAAGGAAAAATGGCAGCACACAAGAAGGGCTTTTCTTTTGTACTTGCAGACAGGTTGATGTCGAGGACAGAGAGCAGAAAACACTGGTTGACTTGTTTTTTCCATGGGTGTGTAGCCCCTAGATAGCCACTCCTCTGTGACCTCTTTGGTGGGGTGGGTTAGGGAGCACATCACACACTAAGAGTGTCACGTAGGCTCTCATTATTCTAATGAGACGACTGGATTTTGAGCAGCAAGATCGTCCACAGTGTGGGAGACTGAGTCTGACCCACGGTGGGTGACACCTGTCGCTACAAATCCGGGTTTTGCTCCGGCTAACTAGCAGTGCCTCATCTCTCCCGAAAGGTAGAGATGAATGGGCAGCCGAGCGCATGACATATCATACTTCTCAGGGAAGTTGTGGTCACTCAGGTCGCATCCGGTTCTCTCATTCACAATTCGGTCTCATATATAAATGACAATGAAAGCAGTATAAATTTTAAAGATTGGTTTAATAAAACAACTGCATTTTAGATATCAATGCGTGAGCTGCAATAACCAGACCAACACAACATGACAATATTAAAATGGTGACGACGAGAGTAAAGCATAAGAATAATGCTATCATATTGCCACTAAAGTCGATGGACTATTCTATATAAATCATAATTTGAGCACAGCATGTTAAGCTGTAATCCTGCCTTTCAGGTTCCCCCGGGAGGACATCAACCCTCATACCTGGGCAAAGGCCTGTAGTCTGCGTTAGCATCTGAAGTGAAGCATTCAGCATACAGTTGTGGTACCCATGTGTAATGGGACTAGGAAGTGTTTTTATAATAACACAGCTAATGTTCTAAGAAAATGTCCCTACGTAAGGATGTGTATTTTCTACGAATGTTGGAGACTAAACTTCTACCACGTTGACCGGCAATGTACCAAACTGTAGCCTTGACTGAAGCACAAAGTGATCAAGAATGTGTTGTTTGAGAACACAGTGCTGGGCTAAGCAAAACAGTTAGATAGAAGAAATTAAAACAAGACCATAAAATTGGTTATTGTAAAAATAACAATGCGAAGCTGAATAAAATATATCTAGGTCAAAGTGAACAGCGGCCTAGTGTATTAAACTAACGCGCAGAGAGCTATAACTAAAATGGCTACACAACAAGAGAAGAGTGCTGCCATCTTGGGAGTGAGCAGAATAGTGCATTCCAGGTAGCTAGATTGCACACTTCACAGGACATCATCACTAGGTGGAAGGGGACCTATTAGCCCATTGTCTAATAGTCTCCACATTTCTCAAGGGCACTTACTGGGCATAAAACTGGCACCTAGACCTCAGATCATGGCTCTACTGAAGAGTGGTCTGAAGAAGGGCTGCCCTGCTGTTCCCTTAACCCAGCCGGTGGATTTTTGTCTTTGAGGAGCCATTTTGAAGATAAAAATATAACCTATTTTTATAAATCAGCGTCGGATTTTTATGGTGTCTCCTTTCGTAGTCTACTGTTTTGGTACTTCTTAATGCTTTACATTTGGTCCTTTGATAATGCCTGAGTGCTCAGAGCCACAGCTACCCAGGGGTGAGCTAAGGGTTTTCAAACAAATCTGACTGGGCCTAGAACAGGTACTGAGTTTATTACAGGGTCTCACAACCGCACCTTATAATAAACCACTTTCTTCACAAGCGCTATATAAATTATAACATAATGGATTTGAACACTGCACCAGGAATAACAGCCAGCATTGTCAAGGTCAGCCTTATATAAGCAGTGCACACCACTGGGCCATGGATACCCTCTACATGCTAACAACTAGCAACTTCATACAGAGAAGTCCAAAATGCTTTAAGCAGGTAGGTAGCTTCCCTCTCTCCTCGCTGCTGCCAGCCGCCTGCTTTTCCTGCTAGGATTCTCCTACTAGGTCTCTCCAATAGCCAGTACTTTCCTCATTGGCTCCCCGTAGCCGCTTCGTCCTCGCGGCCCTGCCCCCCTCCCTCCACGTATTCCGGCCTTTCCCGCCCATACTCCTCTTCTGGCCCGCCCCTCGCCCTACCATTGGTTCTCTGCCACCCTCCTCCCAGCTGACAAACCCTCCATCCTCCCCTCTTATGTCGGCCGCAGCGCGGCAAGGAAAGCAACCTTTGACCCTGCTTTAAGCAGGTAGGTCTCTTCCCTCGTTCCTCGCTGCTGCCAGCCGCCTGCTTTTCCTGCTAGGATTCTCCTACTTGGTCTCTCCAATAGCCGTTACTTTCCTCATTGGCTCCCCGTAGCCGCTTCGTCCAGCGGCCCTGCCCCCTTCCCTCCACGTATTTCGGCCTTTCCCGCCCTTGCTCCTCTTCTGGCCTGCCCCCGCCCTACCATTGGTTCTCCGCCACCCTCCTCCCAGCTGACACACCCTCCCTCCTCCCCTCTTATGTCGGCCGCAGCGCGGCAAGGACAGCGACCTTCGACCCTGCTTTAAGCAGGTAGCTCGCTTCCCTCGCTCCTCGCTGCTGCCAGCCGCCTGCTTTTCCTGCTAGGATTCTCCTACTTGGTCTCTCCAATAGCCGGTTCTTTCCTCATTGGCTCCCCGTAGCCACTTAGTCCCCGCGGCCCGCCCCCCTCACTCCACGTATTCCGGCCTTTCCCGCCCTTGTTCCTCTTCTGGACCGCCCCCCCACCCTAGCATTGGTTCTCCGCCACCCTCCTCCCAGCTGACACACCCTCCCTCCTCCCCTCTTATGTCGGCCACAGCGCGGCAAGGACTGCGACCTTCGACCCTGCTTTAAGCAGGTAGGTCTCTTCCCTCGCTCCTCGCTGCTGCCAGCCGCCTGCTTTTCCTGCTAGGATTCTCCTACTTGGTCTCTCCAAAAGCCGGTTCTTTCCTCATTGGCTCCTTGTAGCCGCTTTGTCCCCGTGGCCCCGCCCCCCTCCCTCCACGTATTCCGGCCTTTCCCACCCTTGCTCCTCTTCTGGCCTGCCCCCGCCCTACCATTGGTTCTCCGCCACCCTCCTCCCAGCTGACACACCCTCCCCTCTTATGTCGGCCGCAGCGCGGCAAGGACAGTGACCTTCGACCCTGCTTTAAGCAGGTAGGTCACTTCCCTCGCTCCTCCCTGCTGCCAGCCGCCTGCTTTTCCTGCTAGGATTCTCCTACTTGGTCTCTCCAATAGCCGGTACTTTCCTCATTGGCTCCCCGTAGCCGATTCGTCCCCGCGGCCCCGCCCCCTCCCTCCTCGTATTCCGGCCTTTCCCACCCTTGCTCCTCTTCTGGCCCGCCCCACTGCCATACCATTGGTTCTCCGCCACCCTCCTCCCAGCTGACACACCCTCCCTCCTCCTCTCTTATGTCGGCCGCAGCATGGACGTGTGCAGCGGGCGCAACGCTGGCGTGCCACTGGCACGCCAAAGGCAAGCCTGTCTGCGCCCGTCCACGCCAAGACCGCGCCTAGCGCCAGTCCCCCTCCTGGCCAACATGCCCCCCCACACTACCTCTAAACAGTACTCTACTGACGAACTCCACGCCCTAAACCCAGGACGTTCCCCCACCTGCTGTCAGGTCACACCAAACGCACCAGAGGACCTTTCTCTTGCAGTGCCTGCAACTTCACCTGCAAGCCAACCCCCGAACACCATACCAAAACTACAGACTGCCACCTAAATTGCATCCTGCTGAACACCCGCTCCGTCCACAAACACGCAATTGAACTATGGGACCTACTGACCACTCACTCGCCAGACATCGCATTCCTCACCGAAACATGGATGAACCCTGCCTCGGAACCAGACATAGCAATAGCTATACCAGATAACTACAAAATCACCAGAAGAGACTGCAACAACAAACCAGGAGGAGGAATCGCCATAGTCCACAAAAACACCATAAGAATCTCCACCAACTCCGACGACATCATCAAGTCCGCCGAGCACCTCCACTTCACAATCTATGTAAATGCCAACAACACACTCAGAGGAACACTGGTCTACAGACCCCCGGGCCCAAGACCACAGTTCTGTGACGATATCATCAGGTCCCAAGCCCTTGCCTCAACAGACTACATCCTCCTAGGCGACCTGAACTTCCACCTGGAAAATAACAACGATACTAACACCACCAACCTTACCGACAACCTCGCCAACCCTCCCTCCTCCTCTCTTATGTCGGCCGCAGCATGGACGTGTGCAGCGGGCGCAACGCTGGCGTGCCACTGGCACGCCAAAGGCAAGCCTGTCTGCGCCCGTCCACGCCAAGACCGCGCCTAGCGCCAGTCCCCCTCCTGGCCAACATGCCCCCCCACACTACCTCTAAACAGTACTCTACTGACGAACTCCACGCCCTAAACCCAGGACGTTCCCCCACCTGCTGTCAGGTCACACCAAACGCACCAGAGGACCTTTCTCTTGCAGTGCCTGCAACTTCACCTGCAAGCCAACCCCCGAACACCATACCAAAACTACAGACTGCCACCTAAATTGCATCCTGCTGAACACCCGCTCCGTCCACAAACACGCAATTGAACTATGGGACCTACTGACCACTCACTCGCCAGACATCGCATTCCTCACCGAAACATGGATGAACCCTGCCTCGGAACCAGACATAGCAATAGCTATACCAGATAACTACAAAATCACCAGAAGAGACTGCAACAACAAACCAGGAGGAGGAATCGCCATAGTCCACAAAAACACCATAAGAATCTCCACCAACTCCGACGACATCATCAAGTCCGCCGAGCACCTCCACTTCACAATCTATGTAAATGCCAACAACACACTCAGAGGAACACTGGTCTACAGACCCCCGGGCCCAAGACCACAGTTCTGTGACGATATCATCAGGTCCCAAGCCCTTGCCTCAACAGACTACATCCTCCTAGGCGACCTGAACTTCCACCTGGAAAATAACAACGATACTAACACCACCAACCTTACCGACAACCTCGCCAACCTAGGCCTCAAGCAACTGGTCTCCTCACCGACCCACTCCGCAGGCCACACTCTCGATCCTATCTTCACAACCAGCAAACACGTGGACTTCAGCCACACCACCGAACTCTACTGGACAGACCACCGATGCATCCACTTTTTCTACCAAAAACCAGTCACTCACCACCACCGCACACAGCCGCCCTGACGCAACTGGAGAAGAATATCTTCGGACCAACTGATCTCCACCCTCGCCCAGACCCCCCCCCGGGACCTCAGACCCCAACACTGCCGCCACGAACCTGCACCACTGGTTAGAAGACTGCGCCAACACCCTCGCACCACTCAAAAAATACCCTAACACGCCGCACAGAATCAAGGCCAGCTGGTTCACCCCAGATTTACAGGAATCCAAACGACGTTGCTGCAGAACAGAAAAAAACTGGCGCTGTGACCCCACCGCCTCCAATCGCTGCACCTTCAAGGAGGCCCTACGCAGACATCACCAACTGATACGCACCACCAAAAGGACCCACTTCAAAAACCGCATCGACACCAACGGTCGCAACACCAAAGAACACTTCAGCATCATCCAAGATCTAACCACCCCAAAGGCATGCTCCAATGAACCCCCACCATCACAGGAACTCTGCAACTCACTAGCATTCCACTTCCGTCAAAAGATAGAAGAAATCCACAACAGCTTCAACTCCAAATCCTACCAGCTAACTACAAGCATCCTCAAACCCCATGCTCCAAGCAACACCCACCTCCTCTCCTCCACACCTGGACCCCGGTCAACACAGAAGACACTGCGAACACCATGGTCACCATTCACTCTGGATCTCCATCGGACAACTTTCCACACCACATCTTCAACAAAGCCAACACCATCATCGCCCTCCATCTCTGCCACACCATCAACAGCTCCTTCAAATCAGCCACCTTCCCAGAGAGATGGAAACATGCAGAAATCAACGCCCTGCTAAAGACACCTAAGGCAGACCCTGACGACCCCAAGAACTACCGACCGATCTCCCTCCTCCCCTACCCAGCCAAGGTCATCAAAAAAATTGTGAATAATCAACTATCCCGGTTCCTGGAAGACAACAAGGTACTTGACACCTCCCAATCCGGATTCCACACAAACCACAGCACCGAGACCACACTCATTGCTGCAACAGACAACATCAGGACCATGCTACACAAAGGAGAAACAGCAGCACTCATTCTCCAGGACCTCACTTCAGCTTTTGACACAGTATGCCATCACACTCTCCGCACACGCCTCCTCTACACTGGAATCTGCGACAAAGCCCTGGACTGGATCTCGTCATTTCTCAAGGACAGGACCCAAAGAGTTCGCCTCCCGCCGTTCCTATCAGAAGCCTCCAATATCACCTGTGGCGTCCCTCAAGAATCTTCACTCAGCCCCACACTTTTCAACGTATATATGGCCCCCCTCGGCAACATCGCACGAACACATCACATCAACATAGTCTCCTACGCAGACGACACTCAGCTCATCATCTCCCTCACGAATGATCCCACCACTGCAAAGGACAACCTCCACAACGGACTCCACACCATAGCCAGCTGGATGAAAGCTAGCCACCTAAGGCTAAACACAGACAAAACAGAACTACTCATCTTCGGCACCAATCCCTCAGCCTGGAACGACTCCTGGTGGCCCACCTCCCTATGATCACCACCTCACCCACCACCCACGCACGCAACCTGGGCGTCATCCTGGATTCCACACTCAGCATGACTCAGCAGGTCAATGCCATCTCCTCTTCCTGCTACTACACCCTCCGCCTGCCCTGCAGAATCTTCAAGTGGATTCCCATCGAAACCAGGAAGACCGTCACCCACGCCTTGGTCAGTAGTCGATTGGATTACGGAAACGCCCTATATGCAGGAATAACAAACAAACTCCAGACAAAACTACAAAGAATCCAGAACGCATCTGCACGTCTCATTCTGGACATTCCACGCTGCGACCACATTTCCCCCCATCTCAGAAACCTACATTGGCTACCAGTTTCGAAGAGGATCACTTTCAGGATCCTCATCCATGCACACAAGGCCCTCCACAACACGGGTCCAACATACCTCAACGACAGACTCACCTTTCACACCCCGACCCGCAACCTTCGCTCCGCCAACCACGCCTACGTCCCTCGCATCCGCCACACGACCACCGGAGGAAGATCATTCTCCTACCTCGCCGCAAAGACCTGAAACACACTACCTCTCCACCTCCGCCTGACCGATGACCTTTTATCTTTCAGGAAACACCTTAAGACCTGGCTGTTCGACCAGTAGCTCTCCCCCCCACCCGTTCCCCTTGAGACCTTCTGGGTGAGTAGTGCGCTTTACAAATCCCTGATTGATTGATCGAGCAGAGAAGTCCAAAATGTACAGAGGAGGAAGAAGGGCATCAGATGAAATGAGTGATATCTGGTGCCTGGGCTCAGGACACAGTGAATTATTGAAGGGGGGGGACTTAATCAAGCATGTACGTCACAGTGAGCCTCCTCCTCCTGTAATTGATACATTTGAAATATTATTTTTACTCCCACACGCTACCTCACAAGCATGTTTATCTTCTATCTGGCTCACTCCTTATGCACTTGTTGCCATGCCCATTTCTGCACAAGCACGCGCAGACAAACATGGGTACTGACAGAGCCAGACAAGTACCATAGCTAATCACCATGTACCTGCCCTATGGTGATTGGTCGTGTTGCAGGCCTGCATGTATTGTCGATCACATTTGAGTCTATCAGTGAAGGCCTGAGGCTAGAAAAGGTGGTGCTTCAGTGACCACACTTATTTTATTTTTTATTTTTCAAATAAGATCTTCCTGGGGTCATTGGTTTCAAAGGGAAGGGGCAGCTACCACCTTAGACTGCCTTCCCAGCTTTAACAACCGACATACTTCAGAAACTGAGCAAAATGTAATTTGACTAACTTAATTCTGTCAACCTGATATCGAAGTTGTGTTTTTCTTACATCCCACCTAGTACGTGAAAGAGTGGGTTGGATAGAAGTGGGAGTTAATTCGTCATTGTACTACCTATTTTTTTTTATTGACCTGAAATCGCAGTTCATTTTTCTGAGATTCTTTTATAATGGATATTGATAAAGCATGAATTTAATTCCCAAATTATAGCAGAGAGCTACACCTGACAAAAAAGATATGTTAACTATCACACAGCCGTACACAAACATGCAAGTATGTTTACATTGACAACTCAGCACAACAGATGCACACAAAGGAAGAAGAGATTAGAAACAGCATCATAAAACAAAGAGCTGGGATAGGGAGAACGGTAAAGAGATACAGAAGATCATATGAAGATTTTAAAAAGTGGGTTTTCAGACCTTTCCTAATTCCACATACAAAGGGGCAAGTGGGAAGTGCAACAAGAGGTCATTCCAGAGTCCTGGTCCATACGCAGAGGCAGAGAGTGATGGTTAGCATCTGTGCTGAGCCCTTCAGATTTGCGGGCGCCAGTGATCATGATGAGTTTAGAAGCAAGGAAGTCAAACTCGCTCAATTGGATGCCGTACATATCACACAACAGTCTTTGAAGTGGTTTCTGGTAGGCAGTGAGAGCCAATGCCGTTCTTTCTAGGTATGGGAAATGTGCTCCAACTTTCTTTAAATGGTGATCAGTTGAACCGCTACATGAAGAGCAGTTCTGGTCATTGTCAATGAGGACTCTCGTCTCTTAGCTACCAGTGAGTAGTACATCACCCAAAGCACTTTTCTACTCCGACAGCCTTCTGAGCCTGTAGGCAGTGATTGATTTGTAAAAAAATATATATATACTTTTAGGGACAAATATTTTGTTCAAAAGCCCACAGCCAGCGCTATCAAAGATCGGGATGCCGAATGCCAATGCTGCGTAGTCTCGATCCCACCTCATGAATCTTTAATCCACAGAGAGAGACTCTCTCCCTCTATACCTCAATCTTGCAGGTTCTTTTTCATCCCTGATTTCTCTATTTGTTCTTCCACCAATCTCTTCCTCCATCTCTCCCATTTTTCGGTTTCTTCCTCTTTTCCTCTGGATCTAAGTTTAGTGAGGAAAAATAAGTATCTGTCCCCAAAAGTGAGTGCTGGTGGACCCCACCGATTCAGATTAAGCACCACCTGGAGGGCATTCTCTGAATTCAAGAGGGGGAGGGAATGTACTTTACCCCTCAATATGCCCATTCGCTATCCACCCATGTGCGTACTAACCCAACTCTTTGCACTTGCACCCTTCCAGCTTTATGCATCTTCACTCGCTCAACATTCAACCAGCCAGCTGTCTGCACATGCACTAAACCAGCCCTTAATATTGCACAACCATCTTCTTTATGTCTTTACCCTTTTGTAGAACACTTGATCATCTATCAGGATTGCTCGGTGCTGAGGTAGGCGATTATTCTGACAGGCAAAGGACAGGACCATGAGGTTAAAAGTACATATAATAGTTTGAGGAAAGCCACATTTGGATTATTTATTTAAAAGATTTGGAATTTGATGCTAATGAGGTTGTTCATTCTCTAGGGGAAAGCTCTGAGAATATTCACACTCCACAAAGTGTGCCATTATCTAGAGATTATAGGCTTCCGATAGAAGTGAACGTTTAAGAGTGTAACTGTTATGCTATGTTATGCAGATTTGTAGAGTGCACTTTTACCCGGGAGGATATCATGGTTCTGAGCAGGTGAGAAACTAGACAAACCTAGGGCCTAAGCGACAACTCGAAAAGCCAGGTCTTCAGCTTCTTGCACAATTCAGAAAGTGAGGAGGAGGGTATTATGTGTAGTGGGAGGTTGTTCCATGCTTTAGGAATGATCTAGGAGAAGACTTGACTGCCAGATCTGGTTTTCCAATCGCATGGGATGTGTGCTAGGAGCAGAGGTATCTGGGAAGTTTATGAAGGCAGATGCAATTGTTCTAGTATGCTGACCCAGTGTTAATAAGTGCCTCGAAAGTGTGGGTGAGGAGTTTGAATTGATTGTGCATGTTTATGCATGGGGAACCAGTGGAGCTTCTTCAGGTGTGGTGTGATGTGAGTGCGGCATGTGAGGTTGAGAGTAATTCTGGCTGCAGAGTTCTGAATGGTCTGCAGCCTTCTAGTAAGTTTTTTTGTTGTTGATCGCAACAAAGAGGGGGTTCCTGTATTCCAGCTTGCTTGTGAACAGTGCGTGAGTGACGGTTTTCTGGGTGCTGATGGAATGGTGGGGGCAGAAGTCCGATGAAGTGCCTGAGTGGATGGACTTCGTGGGGGTTTCTTCTCGGGTGATGATGGGCCATGTGGTTGGCAGTGGTTCTTTGGAGAAGATCGGGAGCCGTTTGGTGAGGTCTGTTGGGACCAGTTGCGCGTTGTGGGTTCAAGTTACTGTAAATGGCAGTGATTGTGTTGCAGAAGAATTGAAAGAGATTGTTGCAGAGGTCATACAAGGCAATGATCAAGTTGGAGGCAGCCACAGGTCAGATGACATCCTTCACTGTGGCGAATATTTATTTGCTTTTGCTGGTGCTGGCATCAATGTGGTCTGCCAGAGGAGAGCGTTTGGTGTCCCAGTTCATTTGGTGGTAGCGTTTCAGGGTGGATGTGAAGGTGGTCCTCTATATACTTTACTGCTCATACTCTATTTGCGCTCCAGTTGTTTGCAGTGGTGGTTCATC
Source organism: Pleurodeles waltl (assembly GCF_031143425.1). Classification (NCBI taxonomy): domain Eukaryota; kingdom Metazoa; phylum Chordata; class Amphibia; order Caudata; family Salamandridae; genus Pleurodeles; species Pleurodeles waltl. The sequence continues at coordinate 136,443,530 of NC_090445.1, read as the reverse complement.
AGTCTGAGTTCCTACATGTACCAACTACCCAGGAGGTCTACATCTTGTTTTATTTCTGTGTTTGAGGGGGGCTAGGGAGTCAGCCCCAGAGGTGATAAAATTGCTGAAATTCTTGATGGCTTTGGGGAGGCTGCTGCTGTGTTTGAATCGGTGGATGAGTGGTGTTCCAGTCCTTCTCAGTGATGCTGTTTCGGCAGGCTGTTCTCGTATGGTGTGGCACCCTATACTGAGTCCAGGCAACCCTTAGTTGTAGTGTTTGGGTGTACAAATAGCAAAAGTTCTCTAGGGTTAGCTGTGGTGATCAGCTAAAGCTTATCTAGGAGGAGTGTAAAACACTTGCAATACTGCAATAGTCAGTCAGTAACCATTCACAAGAAAGAACCACACCAGGTGTTGCGAAAAAAGGTTTCTTTATTACAACACTAAAGCTATACTAACATTGCTATATCTCCACCTGGAGATATCAACACACAAAAATGTACACTTAGCAACAAGCAGGAAAAGCATAAACATACATGGGACCCTAAGGGATGCAAACCATATACTAAGAAGGTGGTATAAGAATGGAGGTGCCCAACCAAGGTAAGTGTGTTAGGATCCCAGGCGCTGGCGGAGTAGGAAGTCACCAGAGGTAAGTAGTAAAAATCCCACAGGCGCCCGGGAGCAGTGATGTTATCGACGCGGGTGTCCCATAGGCTAACACAGGACCGTCCCAGTTGGATTTTTATGGATTCAAGACCCTTTCCAGTGGACCCAGAGGAAACCAGTTGGCATAAAGTAGATTGGAGAGTGCCCCCACCCAATGGATACCCAGAAGACTGGAGTACCTACACCAGGGAGCCCAGGTGCATAGGAGTGAAGTGGTGTTGAAAACCCTCGTTGGAGGTAATGGAAGCCTCAGTTGTCCAGCTGCTGTCATGAACTGTGGACCAGGTCAGTGGACAACCTGGTCACACTTCTCTCTTGCAGGAAACCTTTGTTCTGCCTTCCCCTGCTTGAGTTAGGCTCATCTGTAGGAGGGCAGAACAATGTCTGGGATCGGCAGCAGCATGGGCTGGAAGCCAGACCCTGTAAGGCTGCACATGCAGAACTGGGGATCCTCTAAGGAGCCCCCAGAGTACATGGGATCATGCAACTAGCCCTGGAATAGGTGGAGTTGCATGATTCTAACATGGTTTATACCAAACATGTCTAGGTTCGTAGAAGCCATTAGGTAGTTGGACCACTCATGTTAACCAGTGACCACTACATACCTTAAGATGACTTCCCGCACTTCAAAAGCCCAGGTAGTCGATTCTGGGGTTTGTAGGGGTACCCTGATCATGCAGACACAGTTTGCATGGGCTTCCATGGGTGGTATAATACATACTTTATACAGTCACTGGTGCACAATACTCAAAGACAAGGCTCCTAAAGAAAAAGAAAAATGTTCACAGAGTGAGGCCAAAAACACATGGTTCAGCTCAAAACCTTCCCAGCCTGCAATGTGGACGCAATGAATCCGCCATACTGGCAAGATGCAGCAAGGTAAAACATGTGCGGTGTTTTTCTGCCAAAGGAGTGGAGGCCTGGACCTCCACTGACCTGGCAGCCCACTGCCTAGGTTTAAAGAAACTCCTCAGCCATCCAACACTTGTGTGCTGTTTTGTGTGAGACTGTGCCACTATGCTGTATATGAGATGGATGGTAAGGGCCATATAGTGGGGACCTTACCTATAGGTAGGAGCCCAGCCTCACTGCTGAGCCAAGATCTTCATGCACCTATTTTGCATCTTCTCCTTTGGAGGGCTGAAGATGCAGAGTACATCAGAGCGGAGTTGCATTATGGTACCAAACACATAAAATGTCATGGAACAAATACTTGTTATAAGTCTATCTACTGGAAATCACTCAATTTAGCATTCCAGCCCATTGTTCTTTTGCCCACCATGCCACCTTAGATTAGACTCACCCATATGCAAATCAGTCTTGGTCCAGCTCCAGTAAGAAGAGTCCAGCCCAAACTGTCAAGCCAGGTCCTCTCAGAACCGAAACAAAAGCAACCCAAGACCGGTTTTAAGCTGATTGGGCTTCTCCAGTTATGTGTAACTTGGTTCCAGTGGCAGAGTGAGCAAGGGATCCACAACTGGGCTACTTAGGGTGTTACATCAAGCACACAAAAGGTGATGGAAGGAATGCTTGCAATAACTCTAACCACTGGCAATTGCTCCAGATAGAATTCTAGCCTTTTGTTCTATTGCCCGTAAATTGGCTAGAAAGACATATTCTGAACCTTGCACACCTTTTCATTTACCAATACTGCCAGTACATGCCCAAAGGTTGTTATAAATAATGGTCCTCTAGAGCTAGCATTTTCTTGTGTGCTACTACAGAAGGTATACATGACCACCTGGTAGAGATGCCTAACCAGAACATGGACTTTTTTTGTTTTCCCTAAAGCCATGACCAAGCATAAAACACTGAAGAAGTCCTGCTGCTGTTCTATTCCTGGATTCAAGCTCTTGGTGCCCAACAGAAAAGAGGATCATCCAATCTGACTGAAACCTGCAGGGAGTATGACTCAAGGAAGGGAAGGAAGCCATAACAATGTTTGTAAACTCATCATAGCTTATCCAAAGCGCTGTACAAACATCAGGTAATGGTTCAAGCTAAAGAAAGCTTTTAGCAATGGCCAATTCTAGGTCTGACATATGATAGGCAGAAGGTACTTCCTGTGAGAAAGAGGACTTACCTGAATCCTTGTATGTTTTCCATCAGGAGTAAACCAGGACTGTCAAGTGACCTGCATGAGGAAATAGTGAAAGTAAGGAAGAAGTAATAAAAACAGAAAAAGAAAAAAGGAAGAGGAAGAGAGACAGAGAGAAGCACAAAAAGAGAAGAAAGACTCCCTTTGAGGCTCTTGGGTGGTGCTGCAGAAGTGGAGAAGTGTGGCTCAATGGTTAGAGTGGCAGACCCTGATGCAGAGGTGTGGCCTGGGACCAGGGTTCAATTCCCGCCTCGGCGGGTCTTGGGCTTAATTTCCTCAGACCTGATAACTCTCGCGTCGGTGCCAATCTAATCATGGGGTCCCACTCTGTAACTCTGGGCAATAGCTTGCTTAATCTCCACAACGGCCCCAACAGCGCTAGGGATGCCTGGCTTCACCTTGGGGGTGCCCAGGAGTGGGCACTTCACAGGGAAAGCCAGGAAGGGTTCCACAGCGGTATGTGTAAAAGTGCCAAGATGCCCTCAGGGTAAAAGAGCGCTATACAAGTATGAAGTTTACAGTTGCAGAGTAAACACACAGAATGAGGCAGAGAAGATGGAGAAGAAAGCAAGCCGTGGTGTTCTACCATTGTATTAGTCCCCAATCCAGACAGATCTACAAGGTTTTGCATTAATTCCAAGAAGTCAATTGGATTTCTGATTTTGACTGTTATCATTTGCCACATATTGATGAGTTAATTGAGTAGTTAGGGGAGTCCGAGTAAATAACCACTATTGATTTAACTACAGGGTGCAGGCAGATCCTGTGAGGACAGGAAGACAAAGAGAAAACTGCAGGCATCACTCTCCGTGATTTGTTCCACTTTGCTGTGCTATCCTTTTGTTTGTATGGCGCTCTTGCTACTTTTCAACGGTTAATGAACCCAACACTGGGTTCGCACCAGTCATATGCCCCTGCCTGCTTGATTGATAGATTAATTTTTTATAAAACCTGAGAAGAACACTGCAAATACCAGACTTTTTTTTTTTTTTTCAGATTTATAGTTAGCCGATCACCATGTAAACTCAAAAAATCTCAGATTGCAAAATATTGTGTGAAATATTCAGGGTACCGTTTAGAAAATGTCTTGACACAACCTCAATATTAATAAGTAAAGGCTATATCTCCCAAGAAAGCCATGAGAGCCTTTTAAGGCTTGCTAGGGCATTATAGGTTTATTCTGGATTATTCACACATCATTGCTCCTTTGAGTCTCCTAAAGAAATCCCTCTCAAATTGAGATTACCAAAATCCAAGCCCTTTGCTTTTGCAAGCATTTGGGAGCCTGAAGACAATTATATGTTCCAAACCAGTATTATAATTAATCTTGCAAACAGACGCTTTGGACATCAGAACTGGGGCAGTTTTTTGTCTCAAATAGATGAGTTTCAGGAAGAAGAAATAATTTTCATCATTAGCTGTAAGTGTTTACGAGACAGCAAAATAATCAATCATAGGGAAAGAGTGGTTAGCTATTAAATGGGCTATTGGAAAGCTGAGGGACTATTTAGAAGGACAACTTTTTGTACTTTTTGCAGATCACACTCCATGCTTATGTCATAACAAGTGGAATAATTCCAGAATCTTAGGATGGCCTCTTTCATTACAAACTTACAAAATTGGGGTAAAACATAAGAAGGGAAAATATCAGGGCAACTCTCAATTTCTCTCAAGATAGCCAGTAGCACTTAACGAATGGAAGCATCTAAGGGAGCAGAGATGTGCGGAGATGTGAGAGGGAGAAAGAGGACTTACATGAATCTATGCACATCCTCCTGCAGCAGGGAACCAAGCACACTTCACAACCTGCAAGAGGTGAAAGTGAAGGTAAGGAAGAACCCTATGAAAAGAGAAAAGGGACAAAGGATGATAAATGTGAAGAAAAATACAAAGGAGGGGACATGCTCCCCTTCTCCCTTTGTGGTTATTAGGAGACGCTGTAGACCACAAGGACAGCGGAGACCTAGAAGAAGGAAACAGAGAAGACAAGGAAAGATAGGAAATACGGACTTATTCGATGGACGATGGCAGGAGGGCCGATAGGTGAAGCTACTGAGATTGGGATCAGAACCGGAACAACAGAACAGCAGGAAGATCTAAGTCTGCAGAAGATGGTGGAGCGAGGCGAGTCCTGCAAGCTAAGGGCCTCTCAGTCCGTCACCAGTCCCAACTCACACTGGGCTCCTACCATGTTCCAGGAAAATCATGGCTTACAAATGTGGGCAAATGGGTGCAGGATTAGGACACAAACTAACATGGGGAGCAGTAGGAACATCTGTGAGGAAGAGGGAAGAAGCAGCAGACTACTGGGCAATATCGTGGCATAATCCTGATAACTAAGAGGAGGGGGCATGCCGGAAACCTACACTTGGCTGGGACAAGCTGGGATTGGAAAGGGACACAGGAGGCAATTGAACACTGAAAGTACAATTCCATACATAAGAACAACGAGAGTGGGGAATGCTGATTTAAAGAAGTTGAGCAAGAGAAGATTAGCCTCACGAAAAAGTCTAAAGCAACAGTAAAGTACCAAGAGAAAGCGGAAGGGGTACTAACTGAAGGAAAGAAAGAGAGGAAACCAGAGCAGTTTACCCCATTAGTAGGAAAATAACTTGCCAGATTGTATTTTCTTTCTTCCGAGGGTGGGTGTTCCTTCTAGTCTGGTCCAAAGGCAAATTCTCCCTGAGGGAAGAAAAGAGAAGAAATTGGTCATCCATTTCCCTGAGACGAAAATACAGAGATAGCAATATAGCACTGATGTTTGATCTTACGCATGGTTTATCATACAATACATTTTCAACCACCCTGACCATAGTCCATGAATTACCTGTTGTTAGAAATGTGGTCTCTAGTTGGCAGAGGTATACACCCTTCTCCAAGTAGGGATCACAATCTTAGTCAGGGTAAGTCACACACAACCCAAATTATCCTGTGCCCACCCTCTGGTAGCTTGGCACTGAACACTCAGGCATAACTTAGAAGGCAATGAGTAAAGTATTTGTGCAATAAATCATGCAATAACACAGTGAAAACACCACAAAAGTACACCACACAGTTTTAGAGATATTTGTCTGAATACATTAAGGTTAAAAAAGTCAAGATTTGACAATCACATGTTGAAATATCACTTTGATAATAAGAAGAGTCTTAAGTTCTTAAAAGCAACAATTGTCTCTTGCAAGCACAAAGTACCTGGTATGCATAAAAATTACACTCACAGAGGCCGCAGAGGGATTCTTTTCCACACGGCATGGACTTTGTGACGAATTCCGGCGCACAGGCTTGAATCCTCTTTGAAATGCGAGGTCTTTTGACGTCCAGAGACGATGCGTGGAAATCCTGGGTGTGCAGGATGAAGTCACAGGTGCTGCATGGATCCGGCGGGCAATGCATCAGAGTTTCTGTCACACTCCAGGTGCTGCATCGATTCCTCCTTCAAGAAGTCAGGCTGTGTCATTCCGATTCGGCGTTGCGTCAAAGTTCGGCCTCAATGCTGGCACTTCCTAGATCTCCTCTCAGGGAACCGGGCTTTGTCATTCCAGGTCAGCGATGCGGTAATTCTTTCACCGCTAGGCAGGCTGTGTCGATTCGGCAGGCTGTGCGTCGATTTTCGCCGCCCAAGGAGTTCCTTTGCAGAGGTGAAGTCTTTTTGGCCCTGAGACCTCAGGAAACAGGAGGCAAGCTCAATCCAAGCCCTTGGAGAGCACTTCTCAGCACAGCCAGAGGCCAGCAAGGCAGCAGGGCAACAGCAAGACAGCAGTCCTTCAAAGCAAAGCAGTCCAGGTGAGTCCTTTGGGCAGTCAGGCGTGTCCTCTTGGCAGGTTGCAGAATCTGGTTCACAGTGTCTGTCCCAGGAAGTGTCTGAGTTGGTAGGGTCAGGGACCCAGTTTATATACCCAAAAGTGCCTTTGAAGTGGGGGAGACTTCAAAGAGTGGTTCTGAAGTGCACAATATCCCCTTTCAGTACAACCCTGTCTGCCAATGTCCCAGTAGGGGGTTTGGCGGGCCATTGTGTGAGGGCAGGGCACTGTCCTTTGAAATATATGTCACGCCCTCCACCCTTCCAGTCCAGGAAGACCCATTCAGTATGCAGATGTGTGCAGGTGTGACTGAGCATCCATCCTGTGTTTGTCTGGTGAAATGCACAAGGGAGCTGTCAACCAGCCCAGCCCAGACGTGGATTGGAGACAGGCTGTAAGGCACAGAGGGATTTTAAGTGCAGAGAAATGCTCACTTTCAAAAAGTGGCATTTCTAAAATAGTACTATAAAATCCAACCTCACCAGTCAGCAAGACTATGTATTACCATTCTGGCCATACTAAATATGACCTGTCTACTCCTTTCTGATCATAATCTACAACTCAAACAGTATCTGAGGGTAGCCCCAATGTTAGCCTATGAAAGGAGCAGGCCTCACAGAAGTGGAAAATAATTTAGGAGATTTCTACTACCAGGACATATAAAACACATTGGTATATGTTAGACTTGACATCCTTGGCATGGTCTTCCTTAATTTTTTGCCTCTGTTTCCCAGGTTGTTGATGTGTGCTGACTCTGTTTTTGTTGTTTTTGTTACTCTGGGCACTTTACCACTGCTAACCAGTGCTAAAGTGCAAGTGCTCCTATACAAAATGTGTATGTAATTGGTTCATCCATGATTGGCATATTTGATTTACTGGTAAGACCCTAGTACAGTGCACAAGAGGTGCCCAAGGCCTGTAAATTAAATGCTACTAGTGGGGCTGCAGCACTGGTTGAGCCACCCACCATAGTAGCTCTGTAAACATGGCTCAGACCTGCCACTGCAATATCATTGTGTGCAGTTTTAAACTGCCAATTCGACCTGCCAAGTGTACCCACTTGCCAGGCCTAAACCTTCCCTTTTCTTACATGTAAGACACCCCTAGGGTAGGCCCTAGGTAGCCACATGGGCAGGGTGCAGTGTATGTTTAAGGTAGGACATATGGTAATGTGTTTTATATGTCCTTACAGTGAAATACTGCTAAATTCGGTTTTCACTGTTGCAAGGCCTATCTCTCTCATAGGGTAACATGGGGGCTGCCTTTAAATATGATTAAAGCATAGATTCCCTTTGAAAGCGGATAGACATGTGGAGTTTAGGGTCTCTGAGCTCACATTTAAAAATACATCTTTTAGTAAAGTTGATTTTGAGATTGGGTGTTTGAAAATGCCACTTTTAGAAAGTGAGTATTTTCTTACTTAAACTATTCTGTGACTCTGCCTGTTTGTGGATTCCCTGTCTGGGTCAGTTTGACAGTTGGGCTGGTTGCACCTCTCACTAGACAGTGACACAAAGGGAGCTGGGGGGTAGCCTGCATATCCTGATAAGCCATCTGTGCGAGGAGAGAAAGGAGGAGTGGTCACTCACACCTGAAAGGGCTGTGCCTGCCCTCACACAATGCAGTCTCCAACCCCCTGGTGAGTGTCTGGGGCCTGGCCTGGGCAAGGCAGGATTTCACAAACAAGAGAGACTTTTCTTTGAAGTAAGCCTACTTCAAAGGGCAAAATGGGTATAAGAAGTGCACCCAAACTACAGACTTTAGATCACTTCTGGAAACCAAGAGGAACCTCTGCCTGGAGAAGAGCTGAAGAGCTGAGGAAGAAGAGCTGCCCTGCCTCTGTCTGTGCTTTGTGGGGCTATCCTGCAGTTGTTACTTCTGCCTGGTGAAAAGGGACAAAGACTGGACTTTGTTGTGCATTCCTGCTTGTGAAGACATCTCCAAGGGCTTGTTCTGAGCTTGCCTCCTATTGTTGAAGTCTCAGGGCAATCAAAGACTTCCCCTGCCAGCACCTGGACTCTCTGCTGTGACTCCTACCCTGCCAAGTGGTGCCCTACCCAGTTCCTCGGGCCATGACAGGTGAAGCTGGCAGACAAAGCCTGAAAATCCACGCACAGACCGCCGTGCCGGGAAACTTCAGGTGCAACCTCCAAGAGAGGCTAGAGAAACAACGCGTTGCCAGCTCTGCGGCTGAAATCGATGCAGCACTTGCAGCACAGCTGGGAGATCGAAGCATGTGGTTGGAGAAACAACGCGTTGCATCGCTGACGGAGGCTGGTATAGTCGCAACCCACACAGCGCGGTTTTGCTATCACCGTGCAGCAGGATTTTCGACTCAAACCTTGCTGGGCGTTGAAAAACGATGCAATGACTTCCCGGACCCGAGTGCTGCCCGGATCGACATATCGCTCCCCTGCGGGGAGGAAAAAAGGATGCACGCCGGTCCGACCGGAGGAGAAACGATGCACAAACTTGCTTGCGGGTGAGAAATCGACGCACTGCGTACCTTTTTTGACGCACACTCGCCCATGCGTGTTATTTTAACGCGACCCAGGTACTTTTCAATGTTTTCTAAAGGATTTAAGACTCTTTTTGCATTTTAATTAATAACTTGTCTTGTGTATGGTGGATTTTTGTCGTTTGGTCTTGTTTTGTTTAGATAAATATTTTTTTTATTTTACAAAATCTGTGTTGTGTAATTTTGTAGTGTTTTCATTAAGTTACTGTGTGTGTTGGTACAAATACTTTACACCTAGCACTCTGAAGTTAAGCCTGCCTGCTCGTGCCAAGCTACCAAGGGGGTGAGCGGGATTAGCTGAGGGTGATTCTCTTTTACCCTGACTAGAGTGAGGGTCCTCGCATGGACAGGGGGTAACCTGACTGCCAACCAAAGACCCCATTACTAACAGTATATGTCCTGCCTTTTGTCTACATGGCACCCTGCCCTATGGGTTACCTAGGGCCCACCTTAGGGGTGACTTATATGTAGAAACAAAGGAGTTTAAGGCTTGGCAAATACTTTTAAGTGCCAAGTTGAAGTGGCAGTGAAACTGCACACACAGGCCTTGCAGTGGCAGGCTTGAGACATGGTTGGGGGCTACTTATGTGGGTGGCACAATCAGTGCTGCAGGCCCACTAGTAGCATTTAATTTACAGGCCCTGGGCACATGCAGCACATTATCAGGGGATTACAAGTAAATTAAATATGCCAATTGGGTATGAGCCAATGTCCCCATGTTTTAAGGGAGACGGCATATGCACTTTAGCACTGGTTAGCTGTGTAAAACCAGCAAAAACAGTGTCAAAAAGTGGGGGGAGGTAGGCAAAAGTTGGGGGTGACCAACCTAAGGCTGTCAGGTCTGTCACTTGTGTAATGGGATGGACCGGGTTTACTCCCTTAACAGATGTGTAAAGGTCAGCACACTGGGAGCAGATCTCAATGAGAAAGGAAGTTGGTTCTAATACAGAGGGTTCAATAATGTAAAAGAACGCAGCAGAGACAAAGCACAGGGAGACCAAAATCAAACAGTACTAACAAGACTGAGCCAATAAATTCAAACATTTAGAGATGATGCACAGAAAGCAAACTTTCCACTTAACATAGAAGAGGTAACCATTGAAGAGGACACAAATAAGGAGATAATGATGATGAGAGTGGAAGAGAGAAGGCGACACAAAAGATGTCATCCAAGTAGACGAAAGTGAAAGTGGAACCGTTATATATTTGCCAAACCCATGTAGAAACTTGAGCAATAGTTAAAATGGGATAAGACCAACATATTGAAGCAATTTTATTGACAGTAAAAAATTAGAGTTGTGAGTGTATGTTTATGTTAATAGATGAAAACAGAATGTATTTGGAGCTGAGCCAATCTGCAGAACAGATAGGAGATAAAGAAAAAGCCTGGATTATGAGTAGTCGAAGAATAAGAAATACTACTATAGGGAAAAGCACAAGAAGTGGAGTGGAACAGGAAGAGTGAGCAGAAAATTCCAGTTTAATGGAAATACATTTAGGGAAATGAAAAGTCACCCATGACACAAACAGGCATGTGAACACCTCCAGAATAAAAGAAAAGGAGAGTTGAGAATAATCAGTATAGAAATGAGAATTAAAGTGATGATCGGAAATAATGGAAAACTGAGGATTAGTATAAAGGGAGAAAAAAACCCAGAACCAAGCATTGTGGAATGCAAACTGGATAATGCACAGACACCAAATATTCATTGGAAACTAACAAGGGGCGCCCACGAAGGATGTGTTGCCCAATACCTGACATAAAAGACAACTGCATCACCCTAGTGGCGAGCAGTTGCAAGCCTGCTCAACCCGCAGACCTGTCTTACTTTCTAGGATTGTGCTTTCACCCTCGGTCCTTGTGACCTGTCTTGTTAGCTGAGGTTGGTTGTCCTGGTTAGATTGCAGAACAGTCTTAATCACCTGACATTGCATACTGTCAGGGATATGTTGCAATATTTTGCCCCGGTTAATCCTAACTTTAAAATAGTGTACTCACTGTTGCCAATGGGAACTAGTGTGTCCAATGGATTACCCAGTTACAGTGGGTGTCTCGCCACTAGAAAGTGTTTCAGTGGTTCACAAAACATTGTTTCCTCAATCAATCATAATTTGTAGAGCGCAACTACTCATCTGAAAGGGTCTAAAGGCGCTGAGGGGTCGGTCCTCTGTGCTTCAGTTGAAAAGCCAGATCTTAAGGTCCTTCCTGAATTGAGGCAATGATGGTGACTGCCTGAGGTGAAGAACTGACCAGTGTGAATAGCAACTGGCCGTCTTGGATAATGAACAATCTCTCATCTGAAAACCAACCAGATCCTTGTGGCCCTTCTAAGCAAAACACCCAGCCATTTATGCGTGGTCCTTAAATGTTACTTGCATTCCAGCTACAGGTGGTTGTCAATATGGTTTTTGCCATGCGGATGGGAGCACTAGCTTAAGTCCACTCGAGCCATGCTTTGTAAACCCATTGCTACAGGGGTAACTGAGGGACCTCCTTTGAAGACTTGTAGCAACGAAAGGATTAACGATAATTGATATGTCCGACATAGTTTCTTGCGTTAGCAGAGGATAGATTATTGGGACGTGATAGTATGTGCTGGCCATGCTAAATATCCATAGTGCATTGTTTGACAAAGTAGATTATTGGTCATTCACGTTCTACTTTTGTATTTCAATTCCTTATTAAACTTTTATAAGAAAACCAAATAGTTACGAATTGTCCAATACAAGCATAAATTCACAATAAAGAAATTCCAGTGTACAAGGAAACAATTAAATACTTTCCATAAATAGACATTGTTAATTATATTATATCTGAGACTAATGACAAAGAAGCAATAAACAAATATATATTGAGTCAAATGATAAAGCAAGTTATTACGAAGTTATACCTATCTAAAACATATCTTGAAAAGAAAATAATTATCAATGGTGTAGAAAATATAATGAGGCCATGAGATCTTACTCATGAATCATTGAACATATAAAGAAAGAAGCAGAGAGATATGAAGTTGTCAGTTAGTCAAGAATGCATTCCATATTTGATCAAACTGTTGTAAATTATCATTCAGTTTATATAGCATTCTTTCAAATTGAGCAATATCAAACATATCCTTTAACCAAGTTTGGACAGATGGTAAAACATTAGATTTCCAAAAACGTAGTATGTTAACTTTGGCTACACTAATTTCAGTAGAGAGCCATCTGAATAAGTGTGAAGAAAGCGTGCCTAGACCATGGGTATCATGTAATAAAAATAAGCGAGGTGAGTGTGAGGAGATATTGGGAGTCACTTTCCTTAAGTAATGTGATATTTGTATCCAGAAGGGTTGGAGTGTTGTACAATCCCATAGAATATGAACAATATCACAGTTGGTCTGGTCACATCTCCAGCAATTGGAGTCATTAATAAGTTTAGCAGAATAAAGTTTCGAAGGGGCACCAATGCCATCTATGTAGAATTTTGAAGTAATTACATTTCAACCTTACATCTCAAAGTCATTTATTATAATTTTCTAAAGGTTTAGCCCAGGCTTTATCTGTATAAGTAATATTAAGTCGTGTAGACCACCAGGATTGCAGATCTCTGGATGTATTATCTGAAAAAGATTTGTCCATTAATAAAGAATAAAGGCCAGATACCGTGCCTTTAAAATGTCTCCATATAGAGATATGGCGCGCAATGGATGAATGTGTCAAAGAATCCGAATTCAAGGATGTCAAGGTTCAAAATCGATGTCAATAATATATAGTTATGAAATTGTGAGATCGGGAGTCGATATGTTTCTTGTAGTTGTGAAAATGATTTCAAGGAGTTATCTCGGTTATATAAGTCTGATATGTTATTGATTTTACATTATTTCCAGACAAACCAATTTAGCTCTTTGCCTCTATGTATAATCGCTGAATTATTCCATAGCGGAGCATTTAAATGTATATGGATGTTACAGTTTATAATTTTATGTGCTTTTTGCCACGCTAATTGAGATGAGTAAATGATTGGATTGGAGGATGGTGAGAATTTAGGACATTTAGTGTAATAAATCGCCATGGAGTGGTAGTTTTCAGTAAATATTGTTCCAATGTGACCCATATAGGGACCTTATCCTTCTCGGATATCAAAGAGATCGAATGGGATCATTGTTGTGCTATCCAGTAGGTTTCAAGATGTGGAAGTCTGAGGCCACCTTTTAAGGAAGACGAATGTAGTTTCGAACCACTTATACGGGGTTTTTTCCTCCCCAAATAAAGCGATTTATTAAAGACGTTGTATTCCTAAAAAAGGTTGAAGTAAGGGGGAGTGATAGCATGTTAAAAACATAATTAAATTTCAGAATTGTATTCATTTTAATAATCTGCACTCTTCCCCATAATGAAAGATTCAGTTGAGACCATCTAACAAAATCTCTTTTAAGTTTGTCTATAATGGGGTTTAAATTATCCATCGCAATATTCTTCAGCCCCGTATTGAGTAGAAACCCAAGATATTTCAATTGAGATGTTTTCCAATTGAAAGGGAAATCCCCTAAAATTATTGGAGTGGTACAGGTATTCATTGGCAAGGCTTCACATTTAGACCAGTTAATCTTATATCCAGAAAATGCCGAGAAGCGGGTTAGCAGATTAATCAGAGTATTAACTGAGGAATTTGGATTGGATAATGTGAGTAGAATATCGTCAGCGTAATAAAAAGCTTTAATCTCACCGGATGAGGCAGCAATCCCCTGTATATCAATATTTTGCCGGATTGCAATAGCAAAGGTTCTAGTGCTATAAGGAACAACAGAGGAGAAAGAGGGCATCCTTGATGAGTTCCACGTAAAATTTTAAAATATGGAGAAGTGAAACCATTGCAAGTAATCGCAGCTGGAGGGGAATTATACATTCCTTTAGCAAGAGCAATAAAATCTGGACCGATACCCATTCTATCCATAGTACGGAATAAATATCCCCATTCTACTCTATCAAATGCCTTTTCGGCGTCTAGGGATAAAAGGATATTTTTATCCAGTTTATACGTTGTTGCCATATCAGGTGTAGAATGGTTCGGAGATGGTTAGAGGAGGAGCGAGATGGAACAAATCCCACTTGTGAGGAATGGATGAGAGACGTGATGACTGAATTTAACCTCATCGCACGTTCTACTTTTGTAGGCAGCAGATACCTGTTAATGGGATAGAGAGGATCTAGAAAGTCCTAGCAAGGTCTGATTTTGTATTAATCATTTTGTCTATCATTGCTTTCTTATGTATTACTAAAGTTGAATTATTTAAGAAATAGCACTGATTTTACGTATTATATGTAATTACTGCACCAAACTGCACCTGAGTACCAGAGTTACACTACCTTCTCAACCACCGCTACAAAATCTAGCATAAAAGGGAGTACTGTGCAATTTGAATATCATGCAACGCGCGTGTGGTCTTGGACACAAGTCATAAATGCCTTCGATGTTTTATAGTAACCGCTGTTTGCCCCAGGACCCAGCGAGCTGGTTTTACATTCAGTAGTCACAGTCAGTGACCAGCGTAGCACCACATCCTGCTACTATTCCTAGTTTAGTCCTGCCCCGGGAAAGGGGGTCCAACCAAGGGTAAGGTAGCCATGAATGGTAGTCTAATGGCTCGGCCGGTACAAAAATTAGAAGATCACTTAATGCTGGAATGCTTTCTCCTCATCAGCACATTCTTTAAGCAGCAAATATAAAACGAAAACACTTTACAATAGATTCTACAGCTGCGATAATCCCTGGCTGGTAATATTAGACTGTCAGACCATGTTAAAAAATGAACAAAGACAAATTTGTACAAAGTTCTTTTAAAATATCATGTCCGGGCCTTAGCAGACTCTGATGACGTTTTTTTTCTTCTAAATGAAATTGTCCTTATTCTTCTTTTTCTTTACCCTGTGTACGTTTGTGAACTGTAAGTAACAATTTACTCAAAGCTCTTAGATTTTAACCATCTCTTTGGGCACTGTTTAGGCGCTTCCAGCACGTTTTCTGACTTCTGTGCACAAAGGGTACAGTTGGAAATACATTTGGCAGGTGCATGCATGTGTGAACACGTAACGTAGTGCCATTCGTGATTCATGGCTACCAGCCGTCGTTGAAAAAAGCCAGGGCAGTGATCACAGGCTGGGCGGGGCTAAGCCAGTCCATTTGCCTGCATGACCCCCATTAAAGTAAGCAGCTGTGAGGTTTCCAAAGTTTACGTGTTTAATTTTATTAGTGTTAGTGTTCGTCCATGCGTGCTTATGTACTGTCGATCTCAGGCTTGCATTTCTCCGGTGAGTGCAGCTGTATTGCAGCCACGACTTTGCAAATTAAACTCTCTACTGTTGTGCCCTGCGGCACTTGGTGCGCTTCTTATGCATCCATCGGTAGTGTTATGGTGGCTAATGGGAGGTCATCACGTCTCCTGTTCGGCCTAGGCTACACGTTTGTTTTGGTCAGCTTCGTGCTCGGCACCCTATTATCTGCCTGAACAGTACCCTGTGTAATGTCGAGTCCGGTCGTATACAATGACTCCACACTGTGCTGATCGTCACAATATAGTAGAGCCCGCATGGTTTTCTACATCCCTCCAGGACTTTATTCAAAATAACCAAACAAACAGAACATGACATCAGTCAAACACAATAGACTATCGCAGAGAACAAGAGAGAGATATAGAGATAGATAAGGAGATAGAGAAATAAAGAGACAGATACGGGTAACACAAGATCTAGAAATGGACAACTCGTGGGAGCCGACGAACTTAACACCTGGGCACTCCAGGTGACCCGGCCGTTGCCTCCTGCCACTGCGCCTCCTTTTCTTGTTATCTCACAGATTGCTCATTTTTGTTCTCATTTAACATGCAAATTCTTGGAGTCGCTGGCTAGGAGCTGGGTTGGGCCGAAGATGATACCTCTCACTCCGACCATTTGACCTCGCCTCACGGCCTTCATCCGCTGGCTGATTCAGAATGGGACTTGGTGCCTCTTGACTCTCTGATCTCTCTTCCGTCTCACATTCGGCTCCTGCGACAATATCTTCCTCTCCCCCTTCTCCGTATCGGTCCTCCACGGGCACTCCCGCTCGTTTGAAGTGCAAGATGTTCCTCATCACCTGCCTCTGTCCCCGGCAGGCTGTTACCATGGACCCCTGGGTTCCCACCACTTTCCACACCTCGGGTTCAAACAGGGTCAGAATCTTTCCTCCTGGACACCTATTTCTCACGACTACCCTGTCGCCTATTTGAAAGTGCTGGCGTCGCGTTCTTCTTTTGGCAGTGGCCTTGTCGTTGGTCTGCCTTCTGCGTTGTTGGGTGGCTGCTACATCAAGTTCAGGATGTTCCCACTGAGAGCCAGCTGGGATACAGTCACGCGGAGCTACTTTGAACATCAGAGTGGCTGGGGCACACCCTGTGGTGCTGTGAGGTGTTTGTCGATAGGCACGCAGGAATTGTTGCATGCTACTTTCCACGTCTTCGCCCCATTCTACCACTATTCTCAGCACTCGATTAGGGGTGAGCACGGACCTTTCAACATTGCCATTGGCTGGCATGATTTTGCAGTGTTGTATAGCAAGTCCATCCAGGAAGGTCTTGAAGTCCTGCCCCTGGAATGGGGGACTGTTGTCCATCCTGATCTCATCTGGAAGGCCAAATGTGGCAAAAGTTCTCTTCAGCACTGGTCTAAGGCTTACAAACGAGGTGGAAGCCACAGTTTCCTCCACGGGGAATTTCGAGTCAATAAGAACTGCTGTTAGCTTTCCATCTGGGAAACTCCCAACGTCCATACTTAATTTTGACCAGGGCTGGCAGCTGGGAGGTTCAGTGATCACGGGGTTAGTGGGCGGTTCAGCGGATGTAATGATACAGGAATGGGAATTTCCTACAAAGGTGTCCACCTTAGTGTCCATGGCTGGAAACCAGCGTAGGCGCGCCTTTGTCTTAGACGTTTCTTGATGGCCCTGATGAGCCAATTCCACCACTAGATCCCAAAGCTGCAGGGAATCACTATTTTTTGCCCTCTCAGAAGGAGACCGTCACCTCCCATTGACAGCTCCTCTTTTACTTTCCACATTCCATGCATGGCTAACCTCTCCTCAGGATCATAGGCCTTTACCCCTCCTAGGAAATGTTTCCACCAGCTCTGGCTCAGAGCTAGCTCGGACACTGTTAGGGCCACAGGGCACGCTGCCTGTATTACCATGTTGATGAAGCTCTCCACTTTCTCCTCTTCGTCGTCCTCCGATGCACCCAATGGTCTTGTCGGGGGATGCCTTGACAGGTAGTCAGCAAGGTTACTCGCCCCTGGGCAATAGATGACTGTAAAGAGATACGGCTGGAATAGGACAGCCCACCTCTCAATTCTCGGGGTAGTTAGCCTCATGGAACCGGTAAACAATGACACCAACGGCTTGTGGTTTGTGACAACTTGAAATTCCTGGCCATATAGATACAGATGGAAGTGTTTGAACGCCCACCGAATTGCTAGCGCCTCACCCTCTACCTGAGCGTTCTGGGTCTCTACTGCCGATAGAGCTCTGCTTGCGTACGCAACTGGGGCCCATTCTTGGTGACTCTGTTACTGCATTAGCAACGCTCCGAGCCCCAAGAGGCTTGCATCCACCACCACTTCTGTCCGCTTCTCCGGGTGAAAATACGCCATGGTCACCTTGTCCAACAGCATCCCTTTTATTTCCTGGACGGCTTTGTCTGCTTCGGAATTCCATTCTCACTTGTGGTTGATTTTTGTGAGCTGTCTAAGTGGTTCTCCCATCGTGGCTAGTTGGGGAATGAATCGGCCACAGTTTGTTGCCATTCCCAGGAAACTCCTGACTTCTGTCGCACTTTGGGGAGTCGGTGCCTGTCAAATGGCTTCTACCTTCTTGGGGTCCACTTGCAAACCATCCTTCGAAAAGATGTACCTGAAGAAGTCAATCGAAATTCGGTAGAATGCACACTTGTTCCTATGAAGGGTGAGACCTGCATCGGAAAGTCTCTGCAGAGTGGCCTTCAGACGGTGATGATGTTCCTCCTGTGTCTCCGAGAAGATCAGGATGTTGTCGCTCAGGTTGATCACCTCCACCAAACTTGACAGCGTTTCCCTAATGGCATTTTGGAACACTTCTGCCGCTGACGACACCCCGAAACTCAGCCTTCGGAAGCGTCTGAGTCCCACATGGGTAGAGAATGTGGTGATGTTCCGACTGTCAGGGTCCAATTCTAACTGGTGATAGCCAGAATTTAAGTCCAGCTTTGAGAACCATTGGGCTCCATTCAGGTCTGCGATTATATCGTCCATTGTGGGCGTGATGTGTCGCTCTGGCTTGCTCGCCCGATTGGGTAGGCGCATATCCACACAGAGGCAGATAGCCCCCAGTTTTTTCGGCTTCGTCGCGATTACCAATGGCGAGACCCAAGGGGTGGGCCCATCTACTTTCTCAATGACCCCTTGGCTCTCCAGCATCTGTAGCTCTCTCTTGACTGCCGGCCGCAGATGGAAGGGCACTCTTCGGTGCCGCAGCACCACTGGTGTCACGTCTGTATCGATGTGTAACTTGACTTGTTTGTCTTTGAGCTTTCCCAGCCCTGTGAACAGCTGGGGAAACTCCCTAAGGAGGGATTCCACGTGCAGCTCATACACTTGGTTTGCAAATAAGATGAGCTCCAGGTCCTCCGCCATGTGGCATCCTAGCAGGGTGCCGCGGTCTCCCTTGACTACATAGAATTTTGCTTGGGTGCTGTGCTCTTCGTTGGTGATGGATACCTCTATCGTGCCCTGCAGCAGAAGAGCATTGCGTCCTCCATACGTGTAGATTTTGGTATTGCTGGGGGACAGTTGTGGTTTGGGAGACAGTTGCTGGTATAGTGTATTGTCCATCACATTGAGTGAGGCGCCCGTGTCGATGAGCATGGTGGCAGGGGTGTTATTGATCCTGACGGTGCTTATAGGGGGTAGTGGCCATTTATGTTGCCTCCCTCTGTGAATGAAATGATAAAAACGTCCTCTTCCTCTTCCTCGTCATATATTGGCATTTTTATGTCCCCTTGTGTTTGGAGTGTGCATTCTTCTTTTTCTATATTCTTGACTGTGACCGTCTTCCCTCTGGAATCCCGTGGTCTGCCTCTTCCCATCTGGCACATTTTGGCAAATTGGTTCTCCTTGCCGCACTTGTTGCACACTTTGCCCCTCGCAGGGCACCCTCCCAGCGTCTTGTATTCGTACCCGCAGCTGCCACAAGCCCCATCTCCCTGTTTGGAGGTGCTCGGCTGCCGCACCGGACCTTGGTGGGTGTGTATGGCGTCCACCTGCTCTTCTTTTATGGCGAGTTGCCACGGGGATGGTGCAGCTGACATGGTTTGTCCTCTTACAGCCGCCATGTCGTCCGGACGGACGGCAGAGAGCTCATGAGAATGTTCTAGGATGAGGATCTTATTGAGGGATATACCAGGCTGCCGCATTACACGTTTGTGCAGCATGTTTGAAAGGCAACCTTGGATGATTTGTGCCCTTATTTCTTGATGCTGGTTGAGTCATATGCACATTCTGGCAAGTTTTTGTAGTCTGGCATAGAACATGGCTACAGACTCCATCTCCGTTTGCTGAGCTTGGCGCAGTTTAAACCGTTCGTAATCGGGTTTAAATTGAGGGTCAAAATGTTTATTCAGTGCCGCCACTGCAGCATCAAAATCTGCTGCGTCCCCTGTGTCATGTAGTGAGTCAAACAACTCGTGAAGCTCATCGCCTCCCATGTGCAGCATCAGCAATCTACGCCATCCTTCTCCCTTGTTGCACAGAAATAGTTCTCTAGGCGGCCCAGCCAAGGGTGCCACCTTGGCGCTGCTGTGGTGGGGTCTGCCAGCTGGCTGAAAGGGGGCAGTGCAGCTACTGACGAGTGGGCTCCTGCAGGAGCAGGTGCGGGCTGTGCTCTGCATTTGTTTTTTTTCCCTTTGTTGTATTATGGTGGTGCATCCCCTTTTGTGCCATCCTTCCCCTGGAATGTGTGCCTTTTGTGCTGCACCAGCTGCACACTCAGCAGGGTCATACCTCTCTCTCACCCCTTGAGGTTTATTAGATTTCTCTTTGATTATTTATAGTCTTAAGCCCTCATTACAACCCTGGCGGTCAAAGACTGTTCTGACGATTGCACCGCCAACAGGCTGGCGGTGCAATCCTGCTAATTACAAACGCAACGGAAGCGCAGCGGTCGCACCGGCGGTTTACCGCCACGTTGGTCCTGGCTGTTGTAATCCCCCCAGGCAGCCCCCTGCCACAGCCCCATGGAGCTTTTCACTGTCTGCATTGCAGACAGTGCAAAGCGCGACAGGTGCAACTGCACCCGTCGCACCGCCGGCTCCATTTGGAGCTGGCTCCCGTGTTGCGGCCGACATCCCCACAGGGCCGGCGGGGATCTCGTAATGGCCACCGCAGGAGTGCGGCCGCACAGCGGTTACAACTTGGCGGGCGGCGGTTGCCACCTGCCAATGTTGTAATGAGGGCCTTAGTCTCTAATCAGCCCAGTATAGGAAATGCAGCCCACGTGGAGATGCTCCCACTTACGTGTGAGGTGAGCATCTGTTATGTCTTTGGGAGTGAAAAAGGCCTCTCACCTGGTGCACACACAGAGAGGTGTGTGTTGCCACATTGTTTTATTAATGCATCATTTGTTTCTGGCACTGCTGTGGCCGCCTTTCCGGGTCCTCGCAGTCGGGGCCTATGAACAGCACGGCTGTGTCGCTTGCCGCTTCAACCGCGGCCTCCTGCATGTGACCGGCGTCCACTGTGCGCTTCATCTGCCTTGGCTAGCGCGGCTCCTTCGGAGCGAATGTAGAGCCGACGATGGGCCCAGACAGCCACCGTCTTCCTGCGTCACCATGTGCACCTTGCACGCACTCCCCAGATAGCAGGTGAGCGACGCGGTGCACGCGCTGTTCGCTACCTCCGCACGGTGTTCAGTGTGGCTTTCAAAAGTTGTGTGGTTTTTTGTTTGTTTGTTTTGTACCGCTCCCTCCTCATCACCACTGTAATGTCGAGTCCGGTCGTATACAATGACTCAACACTGTGCTGATCACCACAGGACTACCAGGTCAGCAGCCCTGATCTTTATTTAATAACTTGGGTGAAAGGCCGCCCTCGCGACCTCGCAGGGCAACAAAGTATACTAGAGCCCGCATGGCTCTCTACACCCTGGAAGGAACGAGAGCAGAGTGGACCATTGCAAACGCTGGAGCTGGCGTTAAAACAGGCCCTGAGGGAAATTTATTGGTTTGCGTTCAGAGAAAGGGATCAAGATATACATCTTTTCCACCAAAAATAATATTGTTTAGAATTAACTGACATTCATCTTTGGCACCCTTTAATCTGCCCCATGCTATTGAGCGAAAAGTTGCCTGATCTCTCTCTGTAGTAAGTACTAGACCATTTGACCTGCAGTACCTTGCTGCCTTCAATTTGAGAAAACCTCCTTTGAAGTAATATTACATCTATAAGTCTCTTTCAGGGTCAGAAGTGAGTGCTCAAGATGTGCTTAGCCAGGTTAGCAAGCTTTTTGACAGCAGTTCCTTGCCTTCTGGGATTTGGAGTTTAAGCTTGGTAAAGGATACATAATTTGGGTTTAGAGTGAATAGAACTATATAGTTTTGATATTAGTCTTGCCTACCAGACAGCCCAAGCTGTCCATTGGCAAAAAGACCTAATGTCAGCTTAAAGTTCGGTCGTTGCTTACTATTGGCTAGCTCTACTATCACTCATTTGCTTGATTTTTATTTGTTAGCTTGTGTGGGATTTACGTCTTCTTCTTGTGATTGTCTATCCACCTGGAGCATAGACTGAAGGATCAACTCATCTACTTTTCTACATGTACTTCTCCCTACCCACCCCACTCCATGTAGCTCACTTTCGCCTGTTGCTTCTCTCCTCCCACCCCGCCCTATGGGTTGCTTCTTGCCCACCACCTACATCCTCTGTGTTGTTTTCCCTGCCCACAACCACTGTAATGCTTCCTCCAACCCGTGCCCTTTGTGGTGATCTCTTCCGTGTTGCGAAAAGAAAAGAAAAGAAAAGTGCCTGCACTACTTGTTTTTTTTGTATTTACTGGTCCACCTCTGTAAATTAAAAAAAAAAATTTGGTGTCAATTTGTCAAAACATGCGTGTATGATGGGCACACCTACAAAATAACATGACTGCTACACCATAGTGCCTTTTTTGCTGCTTGTTTTGATTAGTCATGCTGAATAACACTGTCAGGCCTTGAAACATCCTAAAAATGTTGCGAGACGTGGTGGTCTAGTAACTCAAATTATCTACTCAACCTAACCGTAATGCTCTTGACCCATAAACTGGTCTCACTGAATTGCCTTTTTCTTTATTATGACATGTGAGACAAACAACTCTTTCATTTGATTCAGTGGACTAAACTTTTGTTCCATGTTTAATAAAAAAAACTAGCCCACATATATGATACAGATGTCTCCTGACTTGCTTTTAGTTCACTAATAGTATTGTCATTAGGGAGTGGCAGGAAAGTTTCTCAGTTCATGTTTAAAAATTCTGAATATTATTAAATAGATTATTAAAGCCTACAGTGGTAGCAAACTTTCATTTATGGACAGTATATTTTCTATTTAAACTGCCACAGACTTTCGCACTGACATATAGTTTTACTGATAAAACGATATAGTGATCATGTGTGGAATTGAAATTTCAGCAAATATTTATCTGATGCACATCACCAAGTAAAGTGTTCTGATTTGTTTTGGTCCATTTACAATTTCTGTTTCCATCAAAATGACAAAGAAGTGCCTTTCTAACTGCTGATATATTTGAAATATTTGCACATTTAATTTACAAGCTGCTTAAATGTTATGTGTTAGGAAAAAAACCTCAGAGTATTTCATTTCACCCTTCCTGCCCCTCCATGATTGTCAGACAGATCACTTTATAAAATCCTCTAACTTTGCATAAAGAGAAAGAACAGTAAGTGGCAGTCTCCAGGATAAAATAAGCAGCAATCTGGAAGAGGACATAGGCTGACATTTGACCTCTGTCTGTGAGGACCCAGCAAATGCCACAAGATAAAAACATGATTTAAATGCATCTTATTGTTCATTCACTTTCTGAATTAACCGCTGTTCCTTGCCAGCTCCTGCCCTCTCTCTCCAGAACAAACCCAGTAGGTCTTAAAAATAGCTCATCCTGAAAAATCTGACTCACCATAGCAAGTGGGAGAGAAGATTTGTCAAGGCCTGCTCGGAGATGCTGTACAGCATTGCTAAAAGAAAACATTAGCAAAGCCAGTAGGCCTCATAGGTGTGACTGACTGGCTTTTCCAGTACTTGTTAATTTAGTGATTGCTGGCTGAATTGTGAGGTTCTGTAAAATACAAAGCTTAATATGTTTCCTACTTTACTATTAGAGGTGGGAGAGCCACTGAAGGCCTGAGCTAGGTTCGAGCCAAATGCATGGCTCTTGCTCAGCGTGATGTCCTCTTGGATCTTGAGCACAAAACAAGCCGAGCCTTCATATGACTTCTGCCTGCCACCCACGCTCTAACCTCAAGCGCCAAGAATTAAAGACAAAGCATTGATTTTTGATGTAAAACGAAAGAGATATTCATCTAGCTCCCATCTCTATACCGCTTTCACAGTTGAACTATGTGTTTTCCATGTGTGCTCTACGGAACAGTTGGGTCGGATCCCCTTTCATGTGTACTGGTTAAGCCATTTTCCAGACCTGGCCTTTATCTGCAAGGATGCTCTTCTCAGCTCAGATATGCTCCACGTGGCATGCCTACCACAGAAGTACAAAGAGTTGAGAGCTATTTACAAACTGTCCTCACCAAGATTAGGGAGAGAGACAAGAATTTGTTCCTTCAAAGGATTTCTTTCCCTAACAGCAGATACTGCAGGCCTCACCTTGTATCCCCTGCCATCTGCCTAATGACAGCTGCAGTCATTTACAGCCCCATGTATCACAAAGGTCCTTGGTACTTCTAAAGAAAACCGGTCTACTCTTTCATCTCCATAGCTTCTGGTGTTCCCCCTTCCTTCTAAAAAAAGCCAGTAAAGCGCATTTGCTGTCTTGAGAAAGCAACTTCTCCTCCATCTTGTTTTCTGGTCTAGGATGTGGACTTCCAAAATCGAACCCCTAGGCCTGTATCGCTCATGCACATCTTACTATTAACTCCAACACACACAGACCACACACAGGATGTCACATTCAGGATTTAGTGTTCATTGTGAGCAGCAGACCATTTAACTGAATGGGCCAATAGGTGCATACTCATGTCTCACAGGTAAAAAGGCCTGTTACTATAATTCACTTACATGGTAGACTGCCACCACCACCATGTTCCACGTCATTATGAGGTTGCCCCTGGTGTGCCCCTCCCTGTTGAGGATTAGGTGCAGAGCCTCTTGTTATCAAAGATTAGGCCTAGGTCAGTGAGAGCACACAGGATTACTATGTGGCATGACCCAAAATGAAAAAAAAACAGGATCAGCAGTATGCAGTTTGGGCACAAAGGGCATGGGCCATGACTGCACATCACGCAGGGGACATTCCCAGCCCAACAATGATTAATTTGTATCTTTGTTTTTAACCTTGTCGCAAACACTCACAATCCCTCAGTAACATTAATAGTAACTTGTTTTATACAGCACTTCATATTGCATTTCTTTTGTTGCTATGAGCAATCGGTATTACTCTTCTCCAATTTAATTGTACTCAATTTACTGACCTTGGAAGGATGAAAAGATGGCTCTGCCTTAGTGGCATTTGAAGTTGTGGCTGGTACTCCTTTTGTTGAGCTTGGTTGGTAGAGGATGGAATATAGTGCTGCATGTGTGGGATGAGATGTGGTGTCATGCAGGAGCGAAGGTCAGTGGGAGATACAGTCAGATAAGCTGATAATTATACTTGTTATCCTTGGTTGGAAGTGTGGGTTTATAGTATGGCTTGGTTGGAAGACATTTGGGGCCACCTGTACAAAGCATATTTGTAGTCGCAAACAGGCTGATTGGCAGAATCGGCCCGTTTGCAACTAGAAAAATGCTTTTTGGGATGTACAAGGCCCAAACTGCGATTCGGTAACTTATTACCGAATCGCAATTTGGGTTTTGCGATTCGGTATTAGGAAGGGGCGTGTCCAGGGCATCCCTTCCTAACACCGAATCTAAATGGTATGTATGATTGTTTAGTGACAGTGAATGCGGTCGCAATAAAATCGCAGTTAGCACCAATTTCAATTTGGTGCTAACCCATTCGCAAAGGGGACCCCTGCCTACTCTTCAAAAATGAAACTGAAATGTTTCATTTTCTTTCTTTTAAACGCAGCCTGTTTTCCTTTAAGAAAAACGGGCTACATTAAAAAAAATTAAAAAAAGATTGCTTTATTTAAAATCAATCATAGGCATGATGGTCTGCTGACACCAGCAGGCCACCATCCCTGTGATTTTTGCGATTCCCGGTGGGTCGCAAATTGCGACCCACCTCATTAATTTAATGAGGCAGGTCTATTTGCGACCCACCAGGAATCACAAAAGAAACTCAACGGAGTTTCTTACATTTGGATTTGCTATTCCCTAATTGCGATTTGCATGGAATCGCAATTAGGAAATCGCAAATCCAGATATTTGTACATGTGGCCCCTGGTGTCATATTCCAGATTCACAGCAGAGCTCCTATCGTAAGTTGAGAACATAGTGTCTATGTGCAATTGTGGAGGGAAACACTGGGAGGATGAGCAAAAGTTGCATATCTTGATATTTACCTCCTTTGTGTGGTTGATGATTCTTTCACCGGGCATTGGTTTTGGAGTGCTTATTGTAAGGTGTCATTTGTGTGGGACCAACCAGGTCTGCATCGCCTATCATAATACCAGATGTTTGAGATTGTTTCTTATCTTTGTCATTCATAAGTTTTAGAGACCGATGGTATCAATAAACAAAGATGTACTATCCATGCACGTATTGTTGAACAGTGGTAACAGCCTTGAGTGCAGGCTCCTAATTTCCATATATCACTAATGTTTCACTTGGGTGAAGCATGTTCATGTGCTCTCCATGGCCCTGTGAGCAAAGCTGAGTGTCATGAAGAAAAAGGTTCTCATCAGGAGTACCCATTAGAACACTTCCTATGCTAGTGAGTGAAGTGGTTGCATAGGTAGAGTAGTATTTGGCTGCTGCATGTTGAATTCTGTACTTTAGTGGTGAAACCTAGAAGAGGGAAAATGAAGAACATGTTTCACATAGCAAGGAAGACACTGCTGGTTACATGATTCATTTGCAGAATTAGGTATAGGACTGCTGCCAGATGGCTCTCGTATAGGAATTCTCCCAGTTACCACTGGTGAGGATCACGATTTTAAAAGAATTAAGTTTGAGGCGCTTGAATAGCATCCATTGGTCTGACTCTGAAGCAGTGGTCCCAGACAGAACAATCTATAGCGCTAGTTTTTCAAGCTTGTGTCATCTGCATAATTCTTATATGCAGAAATTCAATTGGAAGTGGAGCCACTGTAAACCTCTCCAAATCAGGGAATCCTTTGAGATTTTTAAAAGGACCACGACTCCCTACTAACAGACCTACTACGATGTCCCAATTGTGGGGGTTCTCACCTGTCACAGGTATATTTATCATGCAGCGTGTATCATCTGACAACCCCAACAAGCACAAAGATCTGGGCCTGGAAAAACCTTGGGTGTTGAGAAAACACACCAATTGCAACACATCACATGCAGTATATATGATTACCTGCCCATGCAACATGAAGTACATCTGAATGACCTGCAGGAAGAACTGGATTTGAAGAGGGTGGGGGGGGGGGGTTTAGAAGCAACATACGATGCAAAAATATCACGACCAAAATGAGTAACCATTACACCTCATAGAACCGAACTGTAAATTGCCTTATCTGGGTCATTAGAGAGACTTTGGAAAATCGAAACAAGAAAGCAGAAAGCATTCTTTTTTTAAAGGAGCAGCTCTTGATTTGTTGCCTACAGACCCACAAGACAGAATTAAATGAAGAGATTCTTTATAAAGGGAATGACAGATGAATTCAACAGATGTGTCAAGGCCTGGGGTGCTAATGCTGTGAAATGCAAAGTTCTCAACAGTTATCTCCTCCTAATAATCTCACCCTCTGACAATCTAGTACATCGGCACTTGCGACCGGCTCATTATTCTAATTGCAGAGAGTACATGAAAACCTTTGACAGGTCCCCATGTCTGAGACTCTGCGAGTTATTCCTCTGTTACTTTCATCAGGGGGATGTGACACTCATTAGTTTTTTTGAGCCCTTTCGTCTGGTTTCAATGCGCATATCATCTAATTTCAGGGAACTAAAAATGAACTTCGTTTCACTAAATGACTCAGCTCAGTGGACGTGTTTTTTATGCCACTTAGGCCCGTATTTATTCTTTTTTGGCGCCACATTTGCGTAATTTTTTGACGCAAAAGTGGCGCAAATGCGGCGCTAAAAAAGTATAAATACGACCTTATGTTTTTCACATGCTTGGCATACAATTGTATGGTCCGTTTAGAATAAGGAGGGAGTCACTTAAAAAATGCTAATAAATATTACGGAGGCCGACATTCAGCCCCTTTCCTATACAAACAAGCGTTTGCAATGCAACGGGTCTCGCATTACGTCGAGTTGGAGCTATTAGCGTTGTAAACTCCTAACCGGACTTTTCTTGCCACATTAAGTGGGAAAAAAAACAAGCGCAAAATAAAGAGAAAAAGTAATCCAGAAACCTTATGGAAAACAAGGAGCCTCGCATGTTTCCAGTAGTTTACCGGTGCTCTCGAGGAGGGCTAAACACCAGAAAAGGCATGAACGTATGCATGCCTTTCACGAATAAAAACAAGCGGAATTTAAAAGTCAAGCCCACGAACCAATGAAAGTGACTGACGTAACACAGGCGTGGTTAAAATCCCCCTGAAGAGAGAATAGAAGAGGGACAGAAGCTTTGCGCTCACCCCTAAAAAGGCTGATTGGGCAGAGATTTGGCTAGTTTTTTACACATAACAAGGCTAATGGTGGCATAACACTTGAGGCCCACCCACACGATGACGGCACGGCAGCACATATGGGGGCAGAGTGACAATGCACCGCACTGGTTCAGAGGTTTAAGCCCCGATGGGGCTCGGCTTTTACACGATGCAAGGGTCTAGAGGTCCGAACACTTACAACAGCTGAGCTGGTGCCCTTGACAAAAGTGTGACTACAGTGTCTGCCTGCCTCTAATAAACCCTTATGGGGTCTCAGAATGCCCTTTACTGAGGTATTTCTTCTGCTCCTTGCAACAGTATTTTATCTTAAGTGAGTGCAACATATCCAAATATCACACTAGATGTGGTGGATAGCATAGTTACCAGGGCTTACAACATGACATTTTGTTATTGTGCATGTTGTCTTTATATCTGCCA
Source organism: Pleurodeles waltl (assembly GCF_031143425.1). NCBI lineage: Eukaryota > Metazoa > Chordata > Amphibia > Caudata > Salamandridae > Pleurodeles > Pleurodeles waltl. Next base: position 136,415,039 of record NC_090445.1, on the reverse strand, counting down.
CTTTGTCAGGAGTGTGTAACTTTGTGACATGAATGAGTGAATGTATTCACCTCACACTCCATGACACATTTGTACATCGCAAATAGTGGGTGTAGAAACTGCCCCAACACTTAGGACAATAGGGATTTGCTACATAGAGGTCCTGAGGAAATTAACTAGACCCAATCTGGGATTAGGTGGCTAAAACATGTCGACCATCCTTGCAGGGGACCATTAATCTATCCTCACTGAAATCCTTTGTGTACCTATAAATAAACCATACCAGGATACTTGAGGTAATTTTACTCGTATAAAACCGATTCCATTGGCAATTCTATTTTGAAGCATTCCCTACCTCGGTAGGTTGAGCCCAACCCGACACATTAGGTGTTCTGGATGAGGACTTGATGATGAAGCATGCCTCCAGTGAATTTTAGTGTGTGAGAGTCCGTTTGGAAACTTTAAAGGATTCCCTGGTTAGGAAAGGTGTTATTGTGGCTCCACTTCCCCTTGATTTTCTGTTTACATTTGGAAGTTGAATGGATTCATTCTCAATACTTCTATGCCCCCCTTTGATTCTTAATAATTTGTATACGCTATATTGAAGGACTTCAGTGCCATTAGTACACTCAGGACTAAGTACTAAAGATGAGTTGAGAGATGATGGAATCTTGAAACATACCAGAGTCCATGCTGAACAGAACTGAAGAGTATGATAGACGCTCATTGATATTGATCTATTGGATCAAGAGGTACAAAGGTCTTCTAGTTCACCGCTTCTTCTGGACTGAGGTTTTGTTTCTTTATATTCAGTTTGATGTAGGAGGTCGTGAGCACGTCTGGAAGGATGTCTTGATGTTCCTGTTAGTATTAGAATGGAGCAGTTTTCTGCAGTTCTAACAGCAGCAGTTTAATAAGTAAATCTACAAAATAAGAAATAAGCAAATTCTTAAGCCTAGTGCATTGTATTTTTTTCCAATATGCCTATCAGTACAACGTTTTCCTTTTTTATAGCAAAGAATCAGTTTTCATTACTTCTAAAATGTAATAACAGTGGGATGTGTGTATGCAATGTGCATACGTCACAGGTCAGATATATGCAGAGTATGCAGGCCTCCAGCATATGCACAATTTCTATGCCTGCAATGAATGCCCTGTGTGAATGCCTTAGATACATTCACTGTACAGAAGCCTCAGATATATGCATAGTATTGCAGCCAGTGATCTATGTGCAGTTTGTAGGCATCAAATATATTCATATTATGAAAGTCTCTGATACATGCACTGTATAGAGGCCGCCGATGTGTGGCTCGTGCTTATATAGTCTTTCTTACGACATTTCTGAAGTTTCTAACAGTTGTAAACAACAGGGATTGATATTATTACATTCTTTATTAAAGGTACTCAATTTGGCAACTTCAGAAGGAACCAAACAAAAAGATGGACATCTGTGTCGGCCTTAGTGGGACTCGAACTTGTGATTTGCAGATCACAACAGTTGTCAGCAGCAAACACCACCTCAAGGAGTCAGGAGTGGCATTACATTCATATTTGACCAATGTGCTTTAAAAAACAGCCCACTTTCCAAGAATTCACCAAGTTAGAATAATACCATAATAAAATAAATGAATAGAAGAGGCTTTAATGGTGCATTAAACATAACCACGCATAGCAGATTTTTTCCAAAAATATTCTTTGAGGTAGAAAACCCAGACCCATGACCACAATTAGCATTGCCCATGATCCCTTTAATTTATGTTGTTATTTCCAGGTCCATACTCCCCAAAACCTATGTTTCTGGATACAGCCCTGAAAGAACCATTTAGGTATGACCACAGTCCACTGAACACCTGTAGGAAATGGCCCTTTCTGCAGGGTTATCGCCAAACTTTTTTGGCTTTCTCCTCCTATTTTTCTGACTCTCTTTTTCGTGGCTTTAGGACTCTCAGCACTTTAGCACTGCTAATCAGTGCTAAGGTGCATGTGCTATCTCCTATACATCCTGGTGTAATTGGCTTACACCTGTTTGGCATATTTAATGTATGTGAAAGTCCCTTGTAAAGTGGTATAACATATACCCAGGGCCTGTAAATTAAATACTGCTAGTGGGCCTGCAGCGCAAACTGTGCCGCCCGCAGAGGTAGCCTTTCAAACCTGTCTCAGGCCTGCCACTGCAGGGCCTGCGTGCGCAGTTTACTGCCACGCTGACTTGACAAGTCAAACTACTTGCTAAGGCCTAAACTCCCTCTTTGCTACACCTAAATCACCCCTAAGGTAGGCCGTACATAGCCCTATGGGCAGGGTGCTGTGTATTTTGAAGGTAGGACATAGGTCTTTATGTCCTAGTAGTGTCAAATAGCCTAATTAGTTTCTCAATACTGTGAGTGCTGCTCCTCTCAAAGGATTGCATTGGAAATGTCCTAACATATGTCTAAGTGGTATCTTCTGATCTATGAGGAACAGTGTGGGCATGGTTAGTATGTTTGGAATGGTAGTGAGAAATCCTGCTTACAGGTGTAGGTGAATTTTACATTACTATTTTAGAAATGCCACTTCTAGAAAGTGGGTATTTCTCTGTGCTTATAACTCTAGTGATTTTGCAGCCTGACTGTAATCCACGTCTGGGGCAGAGAGACAGCACCACTTGGTGCATACTTTCCAGACAGCCATCACAGAGGTGGGGCTGGGTGTGACAGAAGAGGCATCTGCATACTGATAGTCTTCCTAGGCTGGGGAAGGGGAGGGTCAATCACACCTTACATGTGAATACGCTGTGCCCTGCCTTCATCAATGGACTGATTACCTCCTACTGATGTATGGAGACAGATCTGGTTCGAAAGGTTGTTGTGCTTGACTTATAAGGACTCCTTTGGAGTTACCCCCCTGAACAAAGGCATTTTTTAGTACAAGAAGGGGCTTCTCCCCTGATATTAGAGCATTTTTGGAGCTGGGACTGAACCTCTGCCAAAGGAACTGCTGGACTGCATAAAAGGACTCATCTGGACTTCTCACCTTTTGTTGCCCAAGGGACTCATCTGGATTGCTTTTCTGTATGTTGCCCTGCGGCCAGCTGAGATACTGACCGTAAGGGCCCCTAGATCATGTGGGGCTGTCAGGAGGAACAACCGTAGTAACCTATATGTGCTGGCTGACTGAACTCTTCACCCTTCCTTTTCCCCCAGTACTCTCCCGGGGCTTGTGGACTGCCCCGCCCCTTTTTCTGTCTGTGGTGAAACAGTGCTTGCCTTCCGGCAACCGGAATGAAAGTTGCCTTGCCTGGGGAGATTGGGGCATGAGTGTTTCATCCTGCTCAGGAAGCCTACGACTGGATCGTCCCGAGATGGAGTGGGGCTGGGGCTGAGTAAGCCCCTTTGGCTCGGGGGATTCCCTGGAAAAACCCCAGAAAGAGCACTGTCCTCTTGCACACCTAAGAGTGGTGTGAGCGCTTTGTGTCTGGTTTTCACCTGTAAATGAGTTGGGCCCCCCAGCCGAGGAAGGACCGTGACGGGCAACACCTTAGGGGCGAGGAGCACCTGCCCAGGGATGCTGGTGGCCGGAACCAGGATGGCGGTTGCCCCTTGAGAACCACTTTAGTGGGGTCCCATGAGGATGATGGCCCAGCAACAGGAGACATGTAGTCTCTTTTGACACCCTCTTCCTCGGCCTGCTTTCCTGTGGTAGAGGGTTGGGATACAACAACTGTATCCCAGAGCACCCAGGCTGATGCCAGCAATCTCTCTGGTCTATTCAGGGGCATACCTTGTTTTCCTCTTTCTTCCCAGCCATTAGCGGAAGAGAACGGAACCTTGACGGAGGCCCCGTTCCCGCAAGGAGAGAAATACTGTATTCCCTCTAGTGGGGGAGCCTGCAGTGGCCCCAACAGGCTTTTTACAGTTTTCCATGCAGGGAGATCAGGAGAGATCTCCCCGCAGGTGTGGGAGGTGTGAACGCCCCTCCCCAGGTTGGTGCAGACTGCACTAAGGGGCAGTTGTATGGTACACAGCAAGATGGGACGGCAGCCCCGACAGAGACTCCGGTCTCGCTAAGGGAAATTACCACCTACCATTTAATAGAGGTGGTGGTGCACCTGATCTACATGTTTGGGCTGGTAATCTATAAACGAGTATCCCGGATGGTGTGGGATGACCATAGCAATGACGTGTATGCAACAGAGATGTCCTGATAACCCAGGTGTGTTCATGTTGCATTTCATGCCCTCATGACTTATGTTGGGACTGTGCCCTGTTTCAGAATGTCATTGTTTTTGGTGATAGCGACAGCTGTATTTTCAGGATCTGCATTGCAGGCATAAGGGGGGGTCATGACATCTGAAACAAAGTAATACTTCTATGTGTTTGCTCTCAGGATGATAATGGCTTGACATATGTCTGGGTGGCACAATATTACTGATTCATGTCGTTTTGGTCTATGATGTCTATGCAATACAGTTTATTTTTATATAACCTGTTGTAGAGTCTCTTTTGTGATGTATTTATTGTGTCACTGGCGTGTGTGTGTGTTGCGCAAACACTTTACACTTGATCTCTGGGGATAAGCCTGACTGCTCTGTCCCAGCTACCGGGGGTGAGCACAGCTTATCTGTGGTGTGTAACTTACTCGCCCTAACTAGAGTGGTGGGTTTTGCCTGGCTGAGGTGCATACCCTAGCCACCCAGAAACCACATTTCTAACAACACCTGTCGTAAACATAGGAAATAACTAGACCCAGTAAAGCCCAAACTAATGCACACACGCCAAGACTTTGAAACTAGAAAGAGGGAGATTTGAAGAAACTGAGGGGGTTTTACTTTCCTCATAAACAGACATGGAAACAGGCAAGTTTAAGCAGCAGACAGCTCAAATAAAGCCATTTTTTGCTTTAACAATCGAGAGTCTCCCGCCTGAATTGAGTCTGTTGGTGTATGTGCTAATGGCATGAAGCAAGATGAGTAGGGGTCTTCTTGAACTGGTGATGGTCATGTGTTCCTTGTGCATTTTGTTAACTTAACACGAAGGTTTAAATTGACACTTCAGAATGTTTACCCAACATTAAGCAGTAAGTGTCATACATGCTTTCAACAGTTGTGACACAGATCACAGCATGTGAGCTTCTGATTTTCCAACAATCACGCTAACACATAACGCTAAAATCAATTTCTTGACAAGCAAGGCGCATGAGAGAGGCTTAAGGTGCAGTGGAAAATGGAGAGGAATACTGATTAGTAGGGGTACTACAGAAAATACATTATTTTGTGAAATAACCAACATTTTTGAAGTCTTTCCAAACATAGAGAAAGAGTGTGTGCGTTCCTTTTTGTCTGTGTGTTAAAATTCCCAGTGAAATCCGACAAGCCCCTCACATACCATACTTGAAAGCACTTGTACCCAACTATTTATCAGGAAATACATTTATTAGCGGGGGTGTAACACCCCAAACACCCCCCCCCCAAAGCTACGCCCCTGACAGTGAGGTAGATACTGTGTCATAGCCCTTCTGCAAGGAAGAAACTGTACCCAACCCCCTCACCTCCAACTGTTTAAAATGTGAAATACAGCAATAATCAGGGTTCTGTGGGTCTCACAGGCCTCTGGGCCCCGGCACCGCTGCACCAATGGAAGCTACTTCCCTGATTGCACAATCTCCATCCTTCAGCCCTCTCCCTTGATAAGCTGCATATACATCAATACGGGGTGCTCGACTGCTTTGTGCATGACGACTGAGCACCGGCCTACCGAGGCAACCTGGAAAGTCTCCATAGCTTTCCAGCACACACCAGCGTCCTAAAAGGAAGAATTAGCAAAGCCAATATGTATTTATTTGCTTTGCCAATAATATTTAACCATGCTGTGCAGCATGGCTAAATTAAGAAGAAAAACTTCACTACCAAAAACGCTATGATGTGACCACTGCGTCTTTTTGTAGGCGCACTCAAACCCAACTACAAAATGAGGTAGGCATTTTGTTCCTCATATTTTCAAATCTTAGATGGATTGATAAATAAAAACTGGCATCAAAGGACGGTTTTCTTTTTTGATTTTCAGTAAAAGTGTTAAAAAAACGGGGAGAGGAGGGGAATGAAACAAAATGGAGGTCAGGCGGGGAGAAGGGCGCAGGTAAGAGAGGACAAGGTGGAGCGCTGGGTGGGGGAGAGCAGGACAAGGGCAAGAGGACAAGGTGAAGTGCTTGATGGGGGTAGCGAGGTACCAATATGGGGCCCTGGGTGGGGGCAGCAAAGGGCACGAGAAAAATCAGTGTAAAACACTGGGTGAGAAAAGAGGACACAGCCAGAGAGGACAACGTAGAGTGCTGGATGGGGTTGGGGAAGCACATGGGCCATAAAACAGGGTGGGAAGCTGTGTGTGGTCATTGAAGCACACAGGGGAGACAGCTGGAAAGCACATGCACTCTCATGGAATGCTTTACAAAAAAGAACAAAATAGCTCCTGAGAAGCACAGAACGCAGCCATCGGAGAGGTGGTAAACAAGCTGAGCTTTGTGGGAGAGACAAAGAAAAGGTGGACAGGCTAAAACAAATAAAGCCACTGAATGAAATGCACACAAATAAGAGTCACAACACAAAAAGCAAATGGAAAGCAATGTGCGGAGTTGCTTCCAGGTTAGCTGAAACGTGTACCCAAGAAGTCTTTCACAACCAGACAACTGCACTGTCTGGCGGGCTTCGACCTAATGATCAAGAGTACACATGCACTGATAAAGGTCCCCTCACTTAGAGCCACATGGCGACACTTAGCAGTGTGATGCTTTACAGCTCCCACATGCTATTATTACAGTGTGAGACGATTCTTGGTAAAACAGCTGTGTGCTTGTCAGGTTTGTTGCAGCTGTTTAGTCTCAGACAGGTTTGCCAAGGTTTTGTTTTGCTGGCAGCGGGGCTACAATTAGTGACAACTTGTAAGCTCTGGACTTGGCTTCTCTGTAACATATCTGTGAGAAACCCACAAATCCACTAGTACAGCGTGCATTTGTACTTTTTGTCTCACCCTCTATAGGAAGGTTTGAGAGGGCGTGATCTGCCCTTCTAAGAACATTTTAAAATAGGGCTAATCTGCATTTTACAGTACTTTTCTAATAAACTGGCTGAAACGTCATAAATGTACAGGCAGGTCAGAGGGGAGTTCTTCACTCATGGACTAGTTCAGTAATTCACTCTGCCAAGTGGGCCCACACACTCTCTGGGAATGCTTGTGATGGTTCTTGTACCTCACTCCCCCACAACAGTTATTAAAAAGAGTAACATTGGTCGTTTGTAGCCTAAATTCCCTGGAAATTTGGTTACTATGCCAAATGTTTTACGAACTATTTTTCTGGGTATATCATTTGATGTGGACCACTCAGTATAAACTGGAGACAGGCTGGTGTCTCTTGCAATAATTATTTCCAGTTACTAACAGCATCGGCATGTAAACATGTAACATCTCCCTAGGAGCAAAGGAATCTCCCTGTTCAGTCCTTTGTACTAACCTGCCATTTAACTGACACTTACAGGACACTTCCATGCACAGCAATAAACTGTGAATCAGGCCCCTTGGCATTTTCTTTTTGAGATGCGGAGATCTCCGTGCGGGACACACCTGAAATTCAGTCTGATGCTATGGAACACAAAAATCCAGTTGAAGCAAACCCTGTATCCAAAACAAACAAGGAGACAGTGGTCTGGTAAAACAAAAGCTAGGTCCCTCAGCATTAGACTGGAGATACGTAAGAATGTTCCTGGCATCCTGTTTGCTTTCTTTTAAGTATGCCAAAGTGTTATATGTAGCTCAAACAGACCTATTAGGCATGATTTGATATTGTAGTGCCAAACATGATAGCAGGCCCTCGCCTGTCTGCTGAACTCAAAGGAGTCATCCCTGCCCATTCAGTTTGATCACAATGACCCATTGCGTAACGCCTAGGGGAAATTTCACACCTCATTCAGGTCATAAACAGGCTGGGAGTTGCTGGAGCAATAATGCAAATTAGCCTGTAGGAGCTTTAGGCAGGGAGAATTGTAATTTTTACTTCACCATTGAATTGGATTTTTAATAGCTATTAAAAAAAGTTTAATTATTTGTCTAGCTTGTCCCATTCCTGAGGTACTGTATTAGGAATTTAATCTGTACACTGATTTTCTACATAGGACAGCTTGGTTTGCTACAGTGAAAAATATCCTATCGGAAGTTGTCACTTTCTACATGTCCTACTTTTAAATACCATGAATCCTACCTTGTGGGCCACAAGACCTAAATGAGGTGGCTTACTAATGTTTAAAAGGGAGATTTTTACCTGTCACAGTGGTTATTTTAACATGTCACACTGCAGGTTTAAATCATAGGAGTCATGCTATAATGGTAGGCCTGAAACTATCCACAAGTGACATTTAACTTTCTGCACCATGAGTGTAGTTTCTAAACCATATACTGTGCCCTATAGGAGAGGTAAATACAGCAATCAGGGATTAGCCAATTTCTACATGTTTAGGGATTAGGGAACATACACTGGGTACTGGACAGTAGTACCCCACAGTGTGCAGATACTAAATACCGGCAATAAAATATAAAACAAGCAATTGCAATGCAATAGGCCTTGAATTTTCTTGACTTAGAGCTATTGGCATTGTAAATTCAGAACTGGACTTTTCATGCCACATAAATTGGTCAACCCCGTCTCATAATTTCGTCTTTTCCTGCCATGTGTTGGTGGTCACTGGCAGCTACTGACATCATCAAAAATCACAAACCCTAGAGGAGAGACGAGAAGATGACTGCACTACCTCGTGTTGTAAAAACGTCTGAAAAGAAATTGGAAAATAAGGCAGGAAAAGTATTTTCTTTTTATTTTAACAGAATGAAAAGTCTTGCAAGCATTCTTGCCTCACATTTTAACGATCAGAGTAGCCTGAGAAGATTAATGGCCCCACTAAAGGAGGTAAGCAATGCCCTGTGTGCAATGTTGTGAGTGCTGACAGGGAGGGGCCTTGAGAGAGAGACTCGAGATGCGAAGCTAAGCAAGTTTCACATCATTGCTTCTAGGTTAACTACATTCTACGAGAAAGGGCATATTGTGGTTTTCATGAGCAGTGAGCTAAATAACTCAGTGGTTTTTTTGTAAAATAAGTTTATTTTAGGAGCCAGAGGTAAACGAGGACAAGCCAAAACAAATGTCAGCTACATGGTAGGAGGTGGGAGGAACAGAATGCTACAATAGAACGCAGGCTACCAGCCTAAAACACTCACAGTGAAAGGGGAGCACCAAAGAAATTACAAAAATAGTCAGTCACAGCAACAGATAAAGAAACCAAAGTGGAAAAATACAGTAGTTGGTCACTGCTCTGAAACAGAAAAAGGAGGGAGAAAAAGGCACAACTGACCACTAGTGGGCAAGGAATTTTAAAGGACACTGCAAAAAACAAATTAAATCATTCTAAGCCATAAGAAGTATACTAAAAATATACAAGAGGTCAAACGCTTACGCTCAATTTAATAAAATGGGGGTGACTACACAAAAGGGGTATTTTCTCACAAGAAAAGAATGTAAATATTTATTCAAGGAGTGATGGGAGATGTTGCAGGTTTCTGGGAGCAGAGTTCTACTGTTACTTCACTGTGATGCAGTGTTTTTTAAAGAGGTGCATCTTCAGTTCAGATACAGCAGATGGTACTAGTGCTGCAGTGCCCCCTCTTGCTCAAAAGCTCTTGCTACAGTGTACAGTATTGGCAAAGTTCTATTTCCCAGTCTTTCTACTGTTATTTCACCTCATCGCCATGGCTACATTGAAGCTAGCATGTTCATGGGAAGACTGGAGACATGATTGAAGTCTCATGATGTAATTTATTTCAGTAACTCTTTGCCTACAAGGAGGTTCATGTGAAGACCCACTGGGAGCAAAGCTAGCTTCCCTGATCAGCTTTCTGGTTGGACCACTCCATTTTACAGATAAAACTCAGAACACTGTGTGCATCACAGGTTACAGGAACAGGGAAACCCATTGTCAATGACGAAGGTAACTGAACAGGGAGATACAGACCTGGCAACTGGACATAACGCTTACAAAGCACCTTCCTTAACATCTAAATTCCACTTCGTTATCCACCCATTTCCTGAATATGATAAGTCATATAATAAATCGAAGCCTGAAATTTTTTAATAAAAGTATAGCTCTAGCTTTCTTATTACAGTTAAGTTGTAATAATGAAAAGATGCAGCTGCTCAACTGTAATAACTTATTATAGTTGAGCCATAATACTGCCTACTACCAGAACGAGTTACTGGGCTGAAGGTAGGTCTCGGAATCACAACTGCATTTTAAACAACGAAGAAAGAAACAGGTTTTTTTCCTCCCAATGATCTGTTTCTCAAAAATAAACGTTGATTGCAAAATCGAGATATTTAGAGCACTGTATTTATTTTAAAGGTCATTACAGAGACGGTAGACTCCCTCTACATCAGTGGTTCCCACCCTGTGGTCCGGGACCTCTGGGGGTCCACGAAGCCACCTTAGGGGATCCACAACTGCTTAGAAAATTAAACAATATTAACATATATAGTCCCCAGCTTTCAGTAATGATTCAGTGGTGGGTCCCCAGATTCCAGTAATGATTCAGTGGGGGTCCCCGGGTTCCAGTAATGAAAAAGTGGGGGTCCACAGAAGTCAAAAGGTTGGGAACCACAGCTCTACATGTTTCTATGCACTCTGAGCTACAGCATTTTTTAAATCTGACACAAACGTAGTTCCCAAACAGGAATTTAATCACAAAGTGTTTTTTATAAAGTCCATGTAAATGCACCAGTCCTCATAATCTGATGACGATTAAAAAAGTTATTTTTCTTTACAAAATCCAAGAGTACTCATATTTTTCAAAATAATTCATCAATAGAGAGATTCTAAATATTACTCGCTTCAATATTGAGCAGAATTTTACATAAGAAAATGTAGACTTGCAGAGCATGTTTTGCGCACTAACCACTCCATCAGGGCCTAAATCTTATATAATTAACATAATCTTTTTCAATCCATATTGATATCAGGAGAGTGTTATTTTCAAATCTAGTAAATGTTCACTACAGAGTTTCTAAAAAGTTAGAGTTTGCACTGGTTCGAAATTATAAGTTAAATTATCATCAACTGATTCGGTGTCCACTAACAGCAGCACTCGCATAATGGGATTTAGCAACCAGTTGAAGAGCATCTAAAATTAGACAGATCTGGCAAGGTTCAGAAACCAGACTCAGAATACTGAGATTTGTAAGGTCTAGAAAACATATACATGCTGTAGGTTACACAAATCCTTAAACCTCAGGCCTCAGACTGCAGTTATAGCAAGTGACGATAACATCACAAAAATATTCAATATAGATTATAAAATGCCTCCAGGAGTCATGAAATAACTCCCGGATATGCTAAGTCCCTGAATTTGCATGAATTCTTACCAGCAATATCAGTATTAAAAACATTTTTCAGTTTACACAATTTGCCCGCAAACAACATCATGTAACTTACCGAAAATGTTCTCATCGTATCATTGTCATTTTTAGTAAATGAACTCATTTTTAGCAAGCTTCTCCTGATGATTTATTTAAAAATATTTCTTTACCTACAAAAACCAACTTTTCTTTTATTCACCCCCCCCCCCAAAAGTTAACTTGACATTTTCTTAGAGTGCACCAATTTTCCCTCAAAAAACAGCTTTTCATTTTTACCAAATGTACTAATCTTTCCGGTGGTGACAAACGTTTTCACGCAGTGTGGTTGACCCAGTACGTTTTTTACTTCAGTGGACTCAACAACTCCACTACAATGAATGCGCTTTATTTGTTTTAGGGCACTTCCAAAGTGTAACCCACCCTGGTGCATGCGAGCTGTCTGTCTAGAAGGCGTTTTATTAGAGTTCTAAGAACAGAACAAAAGAGGAATGTGACGGTTTGTTGATTGACGTTGACAGAGGCCTATATTGGATGAAGACACCAACAGGCGAGTGACTCAGAAAAAAAAGTGGGGAAGTGAAAAATTAATTTGCATGGCAGGCTCTGTAACTGATCCTACCTCACTCCCACTGGCCCTCATAGGCTTTGAACTGCAGGGAAACCTCCCATTTCATGCTTTCCTAATGTATTTGACTCTGCCCATCCAATCACATTCAGAGAGTCCTCAGCCCTCTTTTTACGTCACTTCAGATAAGAGCACCCCAGCACTATCATGGGCGTGGCTTGACCAGCCAAGATGGCGGTCGCATCCAGATAAGGCTCCGGAGTGAAGCCCCATTAATCCGCCAATAATACAATGCAAGGCGGGGACCTGGGTGTTGTGTGAGTGCCAAGGGCCGTGGCAGACCCCTGGTGACACCGTTGAGCCACCGGGTGCGACCGGGGTGACCTGTGGCCTCTAAGAGGGAAGATGGTGGAGGAGTGACGGCTGCTGGGCCCACAAGGTGGCTAGTGGTGGTGGCGGGCCGTGAAGGCCGACCCGCATGGTGCCGTCGGCATTTGGAGGGCTGACGGCCCTGGGCTGCAGCACAGCGGAGCCAGTGGGACAAGCAGCCACAGCCGGAGGAGGCCGGAGACAGTGAATAGTACAGAGGGGGGAGTGGTGCGGGGGAGCTTTGGATGCTGAGGCCCGTCGGTGACTGGTGAGCCTCAGGCCTGCACGTGCAAGGTGCGGGGGTGATGCACCGTATCCCCACCCCCTTTTCTTGGCCCTCAACTGACACAGCGTGCAGCCGGACTGCATAGGGCCTGGAGGTGCAGGTGGTGTTGGGCCCTCTGGGGGGCCCTGGATTGGTCCTGCAGGGCGTAGCATGCGGCGGAGGTGACTGGAGGAGACTCGCTGGTCTCACTTATGCACCCCTGCTCCGCAAAGAAAACTGTGGGTATGGAGCCCAAGATGCAGAATCACTGGGGACTGGAGATGGGTCATTGTTGGTTCTTCCTGTTGTGCCACCCCGAACGAGAGTAGATGACTGTTGGGCCTCCTTTCTCAAACAAGCACTCCTATGAGAGTAAGTTGGAAATGGCAGACACAGCAAATGTGATTGGAGAGATGCTTGCGTGCCTGGCATCATTGCAGGAGACCTCCGCATTTTCACTGCTGCTGCCATGGATTACCTTCGATCCGGGGTGGGAAATGCCTCACAGGTTTCCAGGCAAGAAGCCTCAGCCTCCAATGGCCACAAGCTAGATGCAGTCCTGTCAGCAGTGGAGCGCATCGGCACAACGCTTGACCAAACACATGCCTCCCTGGAGAGTAAAATTGACAAAGTGACCAGTGACCTAACTACTGCACGCAGACCATCGTAAACTGGTCGACAAAACGCGCCTACTGGAGGATACTTTGAATGACCTCACCCCTAAAGCCAGCCAGATGGACGCCTCATTAAGGGATTTGAAATCCAGAGTAGACGTATTGGAACATAGGGTAGAAGATGCAGAAGGACATGCTAGGAGGAATAACATTCGTGTGGTTGGCCTGCCAGAGGGGACGGAAAGGGATGACGCTGTTTCCTATGTGGAGAAGTGGGTTCACGAGCTGGCCCCGGCAGAGGTGCTCACACAGTACTTCTCAATTGAACGTGGACACTGCTTCCTGACGAAACCCAGGCCGCCAGGCACAGACCGCCGCCATTCTTATTCCGAGTCCTGCACTTTAATGACAGAGACACTATCCTGCAAATTGTGCGGTAGCTTCCAGCTCTTCAAGTCGCTAACGCCAATGTGATGATGTTCCCAGACTACACCATTGATGTACAAAAGCAGAGAGGCTCCTTCTTGGCTGTGAAACATAAACTGTGAGCACTTGGGGGGTTATTCTAACTTTGGAGGAGGTGTTAATCTGTCCCAAAAGTGACGGAAAAGTGACGGATTTACCACCAGCCGTATTACGAGTCCATTATATCCTATGGAACTCGTAATACGGCTGGTGGTATATCCGTCACATTACCGTCACTTTTGGGACGGATTAACACTCCTCCAAAGTTAGAATAACCCCCTTGGTCTGGTTCTTCCCTGTGAGGCTGCATGTTGTGGCCCAGGGGAAGACACACTTTTTTGACATCCAGAAGCCACGTGGGAATGGCTGGAATCCTCTGGCCTGGTTAACCAACAGTATTCACCAAAGAAAGCAGAACGATGGAACTCGGGGTCCTGCAAATGCCGAAACAGACAACGTTGTGACAACTCCCCTGTGAGACCGGGTCTTGTCCCGGTCTTGGACTAGATCCTCCAGGAACAGCTACAAACTGCTGCAGCTATCAGGGAACCAACGATATCTTCTGACACAGACAAAGAACTTAACGACTCTGACGCTGAAGATCTTTCTCTTGGTGGACATTGCTCAGACAGCGGCTCCATATCTCTACCAAGTGTGACACCGCAAACGTTATGTTTATGAACCTGCCCTGTTGTACTGCACCGGTTGTTCTGGTATACGCCGTTGGCATGGCTGGTTGCGGTTTGGCTGGGCAGAATGGAATGACAGATGGGGTCTGCGGTCTGCGTGGCACTGCGTGTCTGGTCTCCGTCCATAGAAAAGGCACAACAGGGGCATTGCTGAGGATTACTGTGGTTAGGATCAACCCCCCCCACTTACCCACTAGCTAATGGGTATTTTCCTCTCTTGCGTTAATTGCGCAGCTAGGCGAGTTGAATGGCTTGGGCAGACACCTGTTGTCCCTCTGCTCGGATTATAATATTCTGTTCTGTTTTAGTGGCTGTAGTGTGTTGGATGCCATTCTTGTTAGTACATGCCTAGGATCTGGGCCCCTGCTGCACTCCCTCCCCTGATGTCCTGCCGCCCTACTCCAAACAAATAGCCTCCTTCATGGGAGGCGACATTGCAACTATCCTCATAGTCATCCATCTATGGATCCAACGAATATCCTCACTTGGACTGTGAGGGGTATACACCCACCGGCACGCAGGTACTCCATATACTCATACATTAGGAGACACAAGGTGCACATTGCATTTCTGCAGGAGACACATATTACCCAGACTGAGTGTTCGAAACTGCAGCGGTGCTGGCGTGGACAATTGCTTGCGACTAAACACTCTGCATATGCAGGAGGGACCCTGATTTAGATTAGACCTGGTGTTCCCTTTGTGGTGGAGGAGCTGTAAGTGGATGCAGGAGGGCGATACGTGTTTGTGCGAGGGCGTTTAGATGGTTGCACAATACTGCTGGGTTCAGTATGCACGCCAGTCATGGAGCAGGCCCCCTTCTTCCATGATCTGACTGGAGTTCTCTCCCGCTGGAGTGACCTTCCGTGGTTGGTGGGGGGCAATTTTAACAGCGTGCTAGACCCAGACCTTGACTGCTCCTACCCGCCACTCTCCACTGCGACTGCGATAGTGACAGCGCACGCATTGCGAAACTGGGCCTTGCGGCGGCAGCTCGTAAACTGGGTCTACTCATTTTATTCGCAACCACACCAGCTATACGTGCTGCTGGACAGAATCTTTTGTTCGAACACTCTTTGCCCAACAGTACTGCAGACAGATTACCTGGGGCAGACTCATTCTGATCATAACCCCCAATTCCTGCAGTTGAGATGGGACATGTCAGTGCCTGCAGTTCCCACCTGGTGATTGCGCCCGGAGTTGCTAGATGATACACCTCTCAGGTCCTCCCTTAGTGCAGCCATCACAGGATACTTTGATCGCAATGCGGGCACTGCTTCCTGCGGGCTTATTGAATGAGATGCATTCAAAGTCTGCATACGTGGACACTGTCTGAGCACGCAAGGAAATATGCATAAGTCCATCACGCGTGATTTAACCTGAGTAGAGAAGGAGTTGTTACAGCAGGAACATGAAGCGATTCGTAACCCACAGGAGGTGAGTGTTTTGGCTACCAAAAGGGCTGAGCAATTGTCCTTGGTAAAGAGACTGTGTTGTCTGAACTGCGCAGCTCATTTGGCACGCACAAACGCAAAAGCTGACAAGTCAGGCAGATTGTTGGCCTGGCTGATTCGTCAGGATCAGGAGCACACTCCTATCGTGGAGTTGCTGTCAGAGACTGGTACCACGCTTTGCACTCAGGTGGAAATACATGATGAGTTGACACATTATTATGCAACTTTATACCGCTCAAGGACACAGGCGGGCCTTGAGATGGTTGAAGAGTTTCTGTCCTTGCTCCCACTGCCCCACTTCATGGAGGAGCAGCGTGAGGAACTGGACGAAGCATTGACCTTAGTAGAAATACAAGACAGTGTACGTGTGCTGGCAACTGGCAAAACCCCGGGACCCAATGGCCTCCCATCAGAGTTTTACAAATCGTACTCTGCCACCCTTGCACCCGTCCTGTTATGGTTATATGAAGAGGTATTATCGGTGGCAACGCTGACTGCATCCCATGGAAAGCACTGTTGA
This sequence comes from Pleurodeles waltl, assembly GCF_031143425.1. Classification (NCBI taxonomy): domain Eukaryota; kingdom Metazoa; phylum Chordata; class Amphibia; order Caudata; family Salamandridae; genus Pleurodeles; species Pleurodeles waltl. Next base: position 136,398,695 of record NC_090445.1, on the reverse strand, counting down.
TATCCCTTCCTAAGCCCGGCATAAACCCAACAGAAAGAGGATCGTATAGGCCCTGGCGATGCTCAACACAGACTACAAAATCCTGGCAAAGGTGTTGGCAATGAGACTGTCGCCCCTGGTGCCTCATCTGATTCACCCTGACCAGAATGGTTTTGTACCGGCGAGTTGCACCTCAATGAACATTGGGCGTCTTTTCCGGGTTATGATGTACTCTGTGCAGACGTCGCCCGGAGCAGGGTGCCTGCTGTTAGAACTACAGAAAGCCTTTGACTCCTTGGAGTGGACCTTTTTATTTATGGTAGTGTGCCGGCTAGGTTTTGGCCCAGGATTCCCAAGGCTTGTGAAACTGTTATACACGAACCCGCAGTTCAGGGTTAAGACAGGAGCAGTTATCTCAGAACCGATAGCAGTGGGTCGGGGAACTGCGCCGCTTGGGGGGAGACCTGGGGTGTTCCGCTGGGAGATGGTAGGCATGTTGTGTCCCTTTATGCGGATGATCTCCTTCTGTATTTTAAGGATTTCTCACATATCCCTGTGGAGGTTGCAGACACTTTGCAGCGCTTTGCCACTTTGTCAGGGCTACGAGTCACCTGGGACAAGTCTTTCCTGTTCCCTTTCAACTCAGACTGGCCAGACCCTGGCCTCGTTTTATCAGAGGTGCAAATTCCCTGGCAATCCAGGACAGTCCGCTACCTGGGAGTTAATACCTACCACACAACAGAAGACATACATGACGGTAACCTTTAAAAGGCGATGACGTCTATCCGTGCCCAAATGACTTTGTGGCAGACACTACCACTGCCTGTGATGGGACGTGTCACACTTCTAAAGATGGTTGTCTTACCCAGACTGCTTTATTACTTCTCTAATTTGCCTAAATGGATTCCGACTGTTTTTTAGAGTGCTGGAGTCTAGGATCAGAGAGTTAATCTGGAATAAAAGCCTGTGTAGGGTAGCACTGAGCAAAATATATTTGTTGCGGGAAAAGGGTGGCCTGGCGGTACCTAACATGGAACAATACTACTTGGCCTCCAAGTTACAATGGGCGGCCATGTGGCTTTCTGGCCTCCAGCTGTCAGACACAGCAACGCTGGCTCCGTCCTGGACTTTGGTAGTGGTGTCGCACCTGTTCCACCCCAACACATGTCCTAAGACACCGGACTCGGTTTTGGTCACGGTGGCACATTGTTGTTACCGCAGGAGCTAACGCATCACAAAGACAGTTACTCCATATGCACCAGCCCTGGCTCTCCTGGGCATGCCACGCGGCATGCAATACACAACTCTGCTGGAGCTGGCACCTTGGCATGCCACAGGGCTATGCACAGTGAAAGATTTATACATGGGGGGGTGGGTTAACCCCATTAGCTACACTGGCAGAGGAAACTGGACTACTGTTGGGGCAGTTCTTGCTGTAAAATTCATTGGTGGTGTTGCTGTCCCGGTGCTGGGGAGACATTTCCGTTGAACCACCAACACGCCTCTTTGTACAATACATGAACGTTCTGGGTCAGGGTAAACATCTGATACGCTGGCTTTTGGAAGCGCTGAGAACCCACACAACACACGCTTGTCCTCCTTGCAAACTGCTTGGGAAGGAGACATGGCCAGACCCTGCATGGACAGAGAATGGGAAGGAGCCCTGAGCAGCCACATTAATGTCCCGCGCAATGCACGGTTTCAATTGATTCAATTTTACATACTTCACAGGGCATACCTCACACCGGCAAAAGTCAACTGGTACTTTCACTGGGTAGATGTGGCGTGTCCCCTCTGCGCCTTGGAGGCAGAAGATTTGTTACATATGTTATGGTCTTGCCCCTCATTGGGCCCTTACTGGGAAGGGGTGTTGGTGTAGCTCTCGAGCTATACAGTGCACCTGGGGCTAACCACATGGGAAGCATGTATACAGGGCCTTTTCCCCAGAGCCATGAAACACAGGGCTTCCACAAGATTCTTAGACTTAGGACTCCTAACGGCTAAACGCTTTATCACCAAAAGGTGGAAATCTGCAGAAACTCCCCCGTTAGTTGCATGGCGATGATCGCTCATGGTGTTGACAGAGACAGAAGGGGTAGCATTGTGCAGGGAGGATAGCTTGGGACTATGTAAGATTCCCCTAGCCTCCAGTTGGGACGCCATGCTGCTGGAGTTGAGAGCTCAGGATAGAGGGCCTGTAGCGGACGAGCTGCAAGCGGTTACAGCTCTGATGCAAGAGACACAGGTCCGCTGACTGTGGTAATCTAGTGTAGTCCTCATTGGGGGACAAAGCTATATTTTGATTGCCCTATTAGGTGGGGAAGAAAGCCTTGAGATTACAAAAAGGTGGAGGCCTGGAGAACGTGTTGCAGCAATGTAACCGGATGGATAAAAGCTGACACAAAGAAGGGAGGACGGCGGCGGGGGGAGGGGGATCAGATTCCAGACTAGGTTCATGTTAAATAGATGGATATATGAAACGCATTGAATCATACTTAACTATATATATGACGCACAGCATCCACTTGTGTAAAGTTGTAAGATGAGATATGCCTCCTGAGCCGCACAAGCTCCGTGAGATGGTATTGGAGATTACTATGCAGCCCTAATAGATTTTCACTATGATGTCATTAATGCATAATTACTGTGCAACGCCTCAACTTCATGATCATCTAATATGCAGATGTGTATACCACACTGAAGATTTTGTATTAATATGTCCTTGCATCTTGCTAGATCAATACACTCTGTAGTTATATACAGCTGTATTGGGAAAAAAAGAAAGAAAAAAGATTCATGCAAAAAAAGAGCACCCCAGCACTGTATCACAGTATGTATTGAAAAAAATGCAGATTAATATATTGGCGCTGCTACGGCCTAACGGCCAGAGCTGCCCATTTTGGAGTGCGAGAACCACGCTGGAGTTTTGGCGTCGCCTAAATATTTGTTATTCAAACTAGATAAAGCACCCAGTCACTGTGAAGCCGACTGCAGCGTGCAGCACTTTTGTGCCTATTTGGGGAGGGTCTTTGACTGGAAATCTATATTTAGTCAATAATGTGCGGCCTGTCTTGCTTCTGGAGTCTTGTGTTAGAGCAACCACTGCATGGTTAAAACAAGTCCACAGCACCTTGTTTTACTTCTGTCCAGATAAGAGCAACCAAGCGCTACATTAAAATATACATTCAAAAAGTGCAGGTAAATGCATGACTGTTAGAACTGACAGCCTTAGGGTGGTCACCCCTAACTTTTTGCCTGCCTCCCTCCACTTTGGAGATACTGTTTTTGCTGGTTTTTAGACTCTGTGCACTTTACCACTGCTAACCAGTGCTAAAGTGCATATGCTCTCTCCCTTTAAACATGGTAACCTTGGATCATACCCAATTGGGCTATTTAATTTACTTATAAGTCCCTAGTAGAGTGCACTATATGTGCCCAGGGCCTGTAGATTAAAAACTACTAGTGGGCCTGCAGCACTGATTGTGCCACTCACTTAAGAAGCCCCTTAACCTTGTCTCAGGCCTGCCATTGCAAGGCCTGTGTGTGCAGTTTCACTGCCAATTCGACTTGGCATTTAAAAGTACTTGCCATGCCTAAAATGCCCTTTTCCTACACATAAGTCACCCCTAAGGTGTGCCCTAAGTAACCTATAGAGCAGGGTGATGTGTAGGTAAAAGGCAGGACATGTACCTGTGTAGTTTACATGTCCTGGTAGTGTAAAACTCCTAAATTCGTTTTACACTGCTGTGAGGCCTGCTCCCTTCATAGGCTAACATTGGGGCTGTCCTCATATATTGTTTGAGTGGTAGCTGCTAATCTGAAAGGAGTAGGAAGGTCATATTTAGTATGGCCAGAATAGTGATACAAAATCCTGCTGACTGGTGAAGTTGGATCTAATATTACTATTTTAGAAATGCCACTTTTAGAAAGTGAGCATTTCTCTGCACTTAAATCTTTCTGTGCCTTACAATCCACATCTGGCTGGGTTTAGTTGACAGCTCCTTGTGTATTCACTCAGACACACCCCAAACAGAGGATACTCAGCCTCACTTGCATACATCTGCATTTTGAATGGGTCTTCCGGGGCTGGGAGGGTGGAGGGCCTGCTCTCACACAAAGGACTACCACACCCCCTACTGGGACCCTGGCAGACAGGATTGAACTGAAAGGGGATCTGGTGCACTTCTAAGCCACTCTTTGAAGTCTCCCCCACTTCAAAGGCACATTTGGGTATAAAAACAGGGCCTCTGCCCTACCAACTCAGACACTTCCTGGAGAAGAAACCTGAACCAGAACCTGCACCGTGACAAGAAGAACTGCCTGGCTGCCCAAAGGACTTACCTGACTGCTTTCTGAGAAGGACTGCTGCCTTGCTGTTGCCCTGCTGTCTTGCTGCGCTGCAGAAGTGCTCTCTAAGGGCTTGGATAGAGATTGCCTCCTGTTCCCTGAAGTCTGAGGACCAAAAAGACTTCTCTCCTGCAACTGGAATCCCCGTGCAGTGAAAATTCGATGCACCGGCTGCCAAGAACGACGCACAGCCTGCTCACGGTGAAAAATTCACCGCACGCCGAGTCCAGAACGACGCAGCCCGACTTCGCGACAGAAGATCGACGCAGTGCCAGCGATGCGACCGGAACTTCAACGCAGGGCCCTAGTGGATTGACACAAGCTGACTCAGAATGACGCAGCCCGACTTCCTGAGAGGAATCGACACAGCCCCTGCCGTGCGGTAGAAAATTCTGCGCTTCGCCCACCGGAATCGATACAGAACCTGTGACTTCTCTCCGCAATCCCAGGATTCCACGCATCGTCCCCGGGGCATCCGAAAACCCCGCAACCCGAAGAGGATCCAAGCCTGTGCGGCCAGAAATCAATGCAACATCTTCCCCACATGGAAAATAACGATGCAAGTTTGTGTGCGAAGGGGCGAAACCGACGCACACCTACCGTTTTCCACATATCTCCTCCTCTGCAGTCCTTTGCGAGGATTTTTCAACTCAAACCAGGTACTTTGCCCTGCATGAGACACTTGTTGTTTCTAGGAGAACATAAGACACTTTTTATTGCTTTTACAGTAATATTTCAATTCTAAGACACTTTATACCACTTTTCAGTGATATCCCTACATTTGCTTATTTAATCTTTAATCGTTTTGACCTGCATTTATCCAGATAAATATTATATATTTTTCTAAAACACTGTGTGGTGTATTTTTGTGGTGCTATATTATGTTATTGTATGATTTATTGCTCAAATACTTTACACATTGCCTTCTAAGTTAAGCCTGACTGCTCAGTGCCAAGCTACCAGAGGGTGGGCACAGGATAATTTGGATTGTGTGTGACTTACCCTGACTAGAGTGAGGGTCCTCGCTTGGACAGGGGGTAACCTGACTGCCAACCAAAGGCTCCATTTCTAACAATGACCATGGCTGTGACATAACTGCCAGAGCTGCCCACTTTGGAGCTAGGGAATCGGATTCGAGTCTCAGCCTTGTCCCAACATCTGTGATTCTGGGCAAATCAGTTAATCTCCCCGAGCCTTAAAAAAAACAACAAAGGGGTGCTCATGTAAAGCACTCTCGGTCAAGTACAGAGAGACATGTACAGCGCTCCTGTACCTTTAGTCAAGTACAGGGGAGAGGGGATATGGGTGAAACTCCAGGAGGAGCAGGTGAGTGTGATGGAGAGGGTCTGCGGACGGACGCATGCACTTTGTAAGAGTGCATGTGGAAAATTTTAAAAATAAATAAAAGTAGATCCAGCCAGTTGAGGGACACTGGCCACAAGAAGCAGTACTTGGTCCAAGCTCCACAGCCTGGATAAAGACTGGAAGCCCGGTAGGAAATTGGAGGCCATTAAGGCCCACTGACCAATAGGAAGATATGAAATGAGAGTGGTGTGGGAGCCAAGCAATGGTAGGTAATGGTTGGGCTCTGAGCCCCTTTTAAGATTTTTATTTTTCATTACAATTGATTTTGCTAGCACTGTGCAGCTGAAACCTAAAAAGGTGGAACTGGCTCCGCAGCTTCATACAGAATGAGCCTGTTGTACATTGGCCAGTAGGCAAACTATCAGCAGATGGCCGCTGCCCTACGAACGGACATGGTAAATGTAGGAAAGTACCCTCTTTTTGGCATGGTTCCCCCACTTTACGTCTGTTGTCAGTATGCTTTGACTGTGTGCACTGGGATCCTGCTCACCAGGACCCCAGTGACTGTGCTCTCTCCCTTTAAATGTGTTTGCTTGGACCACACACACCCCACATTTGGCATACCGCTGCCCCCTTATAAGTCCCTAGTATATGGTACCCAGGGCATTGGGGCACCAGGGGTTCTCCACGGGCTGCAGCATGTATTATGCCACTCATGGGAGCCCATGTGAAACACGTCTACAGACCTGCCATTGCAGCCTGTGAGAAAAGGTGCATGCACCCTTTCACTTCAGGTCACTGCACCAGGTCACTGTAAGTCACCTCTATGGGAGGCCCGCCTAACCCAGAGAGCAGGGTGCAGGTACCTGTGTGTGAGGGTACCCCTGCATGAGCAGAGGTGCCCCCACAAACTCCAGCTCCATTTTCCTGGACTTTGTGAGTGCGGAGATGCCATTTTACGTGTGTACTGGACATAGGTTACTACCGAGGTCCAGCTACATAATGGTAACTCTAAACCTGGGCATGTTTGGTATCAAACAAGTCAGAATCATACCCCAATACTGTTTTGGTTGTATGATTCCATACACTCTGAGGGCTCCTTAAGAACCCCCAGCATTGCTCCTACCAGTCTGCAGGGTTTTTTCAGGCAGCCCATGCTGCTGCCATCCTACAAACAGGTTTCTGCCCTCTTGCTGCTTGACCAGCTCAAGCCCAGGAACGCAGAACAAAGGATTTCCTTTGGGAGAGGGAGGCAACATCCTCTCTCTTTGGAAATAGGTGTTACATGGCTTGGGAGGGGTAGCCTCCTCAAGCCACTGTTACGCTTTGAAGGGCACATTTGGTGCCCTCCTTGCATAAACCAGTCTGCACCAGTTCAGGGGCCTCCAGTCCCTGCTCTGGCACGAAACTGGACAATGGAAAAGGGAGCAACCACTCCCCTGTCCATTACCACCCCAGGGGTGGTGCCCAGAGCTCCTCCTGGTGGCCACTTGATTATGTCATCTTGAATCCAAGGTGGGCAGAGGCCACTGGGAGTATCTGAGTGGCCAGGTCAGGCAGCTGATGTCACAGCCCCCTCCTAATAGGTAGTCACCGCTCTAAGTGACCAATCCTCCTTCCAGGGCTCCCTCTTGGGTGGGTCCTCAGATTCGACGTGCAACACTCCAGCAGGACTCCTCTGCAACTTGTACTTTGACTTCAGACCACTGGAACTGCAACTGAACTTCACAGGAATCTACAATCTGCAGCTACAGCGAGGACTCTGCTCTGCAACATTGTTTCTCCAGCTCCTGCCAGCAACTGCAACATTTCTGTGGCTGTGCATCCTCTGAGGGTGATGAGTCTCCAGCCTGCACAAGAAGGAATCTCCCTTGGAGTGACGGAGTCACTCCCCTGCATCCACAGGCACCAACTGCAACAACAATCGGCTGCATGGATCACCTCCCCTCCAGAGCTTCATGGATCCTGCATCACGGGTGGTGGCCTGGAGTGGTCCCCTTGGTCCTCTCTGCCAGCTGTCCAACTTTGGAGTAGGTAAGTCCTTGCTTCCCCACGCAGGACAGTGCACCTCTTCTCTTGTAGCTACCAAGGCTTGTTGGCATCTCCTTTTAAGGGATCGTCAGGCTCCATTTAGCCTCAGCCCCCAAACCTGTTCCCTGTGATGCTCAGCCCTCTGAGTGCTTCTCCAGCAACGTGGGACTCCTTTCTAGGTGTGCTGCATGGGCCTCACCTCAACTCCTGTGCTTGCTGCCTTTGGAGGTTGCCTCCTCTTCCTGTGACTCTCCTAACTGCTGAGGGTCACCCGGGACTCACTCCATGGATTGAGTACCCCTGGACCTTGCTGGTCCCCGGCAGCTCCTCATTTCTTCCTCCGCGACACTTGTCTATGCCAAGGCTTGTTGGTGGTTTTTCCACACCACTGACTGACTGCAATCCTTCTTCCGGAGTGGGACATCACCGCATCACTTCAGGAACTCTTCAACTGCTCCAGTGCTGCACCACTGACAGTCTTCGTCAACCTGGTCCTGCATCCACAGACGGGTTGGCAGTGGTTCCTCCCTCTACACAGACACCCTAACGTGAACTGGTCTTGGTCCCCTCCTTTCCAGGTCTTCCTCTTCCAGGGTCCACCTTCGGTTTCTTGCAGTCTTGTCTGGGTCTTGCAATATCCTTCTCTGAAGTCCTTTTGCTTTTGGCGGGTTTGGAGAGAACCAGTTACTTACCTTTTTGGTACCTACATTGTGGGTTTCCTAGTTCTTCCAGCTCCCCTCTACCGATTCCACCTTCTTGGGTGGGGGCCCAACTTTGACATTCCACTTTCTTAGTATATGGTTGGGGGCCCCCCAGGCCTTCACCATTGCCTATTGCTTTCACTGTTATCTATTGCCTTTTTATGCTAATTCCTGACTTCTAATATACATATAGTGTGTTTACTTACCTCCAGTTGGGGTATTGCCTATATAGTATTTTGGTATTTGTGTTACCATAGTAAAGTATTTTTATTTTTGTAACTCTGTGTGGTTTATTCATGTGCTGTGCGACTACAGTGGTATTGAATAAGCTTTGCACGTTTACTAGATAAGTCTTGGCTGCTCATCCACAGCTACCTCTAGAGAGCCTGGCATCCTAGACACTGACTACACCTCACTAATAAGGGGATACCTGGACCTGGTATACGGTGATAACACCATAGGTGCTCACCACAGACCAGGCCAGCTCCCAATAGTAAGCCTTTCCAATCTGTTTTGGTAGAAATATTCTGCCTTTATCTGAGAAAAATGAAGTTTAAATCAAATCAGTTGTATATGCTTAGTTTTCTGAGGCACCAATCCGGAAGAACATCTAGCACTAAGGGCCTGATTACAACTTTGGCGGAGGGGGTTAATCCGTCCCAAATGTGACGGATATCCCACCCACCGTATTACGAGTTCCATAGGATATAATGGACTCGTAATGCGGCGGGCTGGATATCCGTCACATTTGGGACGGATTAACCCCCTCCGCCAAAGTCGTAATCAGGCCTCAAATCTCTTAGGTTCCACATAGGTCACTCCGCAGACAGAGATTCTGGCAACGTAGAGTAATATCTTTTAAAGACTTCTCAGAAAGAATAAGGACAGTGGGCATGTGCCATTGGCATTAGTTATGAGTGGCCTGTGAAATTCTAAGTTTTGTGGCTAACACTGCACCCCTGCAATTTGCTCAGGTAAATTTTGGCAGATCAATCCTGAAGAAATTTACTGATAGAAAAATGCCTGAAACAGGGTCATAAGAATTTTGATGAAGCAAGCACCAGAATACGCATGTAATGCCCCCATTTTGCAGGGGTGAACTTGGCATATGTGTTGCTTATTGCAGCGATTAAATTCCAGTCTCTGGATTATTTTAGCTTAATAGCTGCAATAATTAGTAGATCAGGGGCCACGCCACACGTACTAAGGACCATAATGGGTAGATATCAATATCCTAAGGTCCCACACCCTGCCAAAATATGCAGAACTTTGATCTGAAACTGCTTCCAAAATAGAGTGCAAGTTCAGTGCATATCCAGGCAATCAAGAACTCGTTTACTGATCTTTGAGAAGAAATAAGACTTTGTATTGGTTCTTCGGGCAGTGCTGAAACAAAGCTTCTTAATTCAGTTATCTAGTAGAAAAAAAACACAACTTCCGAAACAGCTGTGAATAAGGGACAATGAGCAGGAATTTCCTGTTTATATTATCTGCAGGAGACTGGCTTGTCAAGAACCGGATGTTGTTTCACAGAAATAGTAACGTTTTAAAAGAAATACAGCTTGTTTTACGTTTATGCCAAAATATTTTTCCATCACTATCTGAAGTAGCTCCGGTTCAGACAAAGACTATATGGACATTTGAGATTGAAGAATACAGAGGTACTGGCGTTATGTACAGGGAAGGTGGGTCTCTCTGAAATCCAGGGCAACTGGAATTGTGCAGCAGTGGTGAAATAAATCGAACAATAGAATTGACAAAATTCTACAGTCGGAAAAAATAAATTCTGTGCCATTATCTGTATGTAGTATAAGTATATTATTTTGTCATTCCAATATCTGTTAATTCTATTCAGGTAATTTTCCACCTCCTTAGTACTGGTTTGACACCTGAATACAGAAATCAGCCGCTGAAAAGTGATCCATTAACTTTTCCAATGGATCTGTCACTGTGCAGAACTATGTGGTACTTTTTGTGCAGTAGCGTTTGAGCTGCAGACGTTTCTTTGGCAAATTCTGCAACTCTGAAGCATATGCTGGATTATAGGGCAAATGCAGCAAATCAAAGATTATACGGAAAACACTGCAGTAATAAATTCGCATAATTTCAGTGGCCATTCCTATATCCTGAGAAATGAAGCTGGGCCAGATACCAGTGGTATCTAAAAGCCTTACAAGAAGATAATTTTAGAAATTACGCTATAGATCAGTAACAACTAAGAAATGTGACCTATATGTTTACCACTGGAGTTCCAAGGCACAATGCAGCGGTCTGAGAAGGGCTCCGTTAGCCCAGGTATAACTGCACAACGTATCTCCCCAGACAAGGATACCCACAGCCACTGCTATAGACTGCAAAAATACAGTTTATTACGACTGGCTTCTCCAGACGCATTTCGGCCGAGCCAGGCCTTTCTCACGGGAGATACATACATACATATATATAGATATATACACACATATTTACACATATATACATATATATCCACATATATACATACATATATACACATACACATATATATCCACACATATATACATACACATACATATATATATATATACACATTTATATATACAAATACATACATATATATACACATATATATATATATAGACACATTTATATATACATATACATACATACATATACATACACATATATACATATATATACACACATATATACACACACACACATATATATATACACATATATATGTAAACACATATATATACATACACACATATATATACATATATACACACATATATATATACACACCCATATATATACATGTATACATACACCCATATATATACACAAACACACACACATATATATATTCACATATATATATATATATATATATATATATATATATATATATATATATATATATTTATTGGGGGATAATCTGGCCCCACAATCTATGGACGAGGCGACAAACAGATTTTCAGCTGCTTTTAGGAAGGTTATCATAGTTAGAAGGCCCATGCTAGATTATCCCAGAAAGAATGGTCCCAGCTAGGTTTTTTAGGTTTATGAGTGTTAGAAATTACGCTATAAGAAACGTGACATATATGTTGTGACATATATGTTTACCACTGGCCTGTTTGCAGGAAAGCACTGAAAGATTTATATATATATATATCTATATCTATATATATATATATATATAGATATAGATATATATATATATACACATATATTATATATATATATATATATATATATATATATATATATATATATATATATATATATATATAAACAACTGCATCACCCTATCCTTCGCCGGCAGCACGGAGGCCGTGGCTCGAGAGTCAGAGGAAGAGGAACCGCGCAACGAAAACACGAAGAAGAAAAAGAAGGTCCATGCCAGGAAGAATGACTACAAAGGCACGAACAGTCACTTAAGAACTGTAGTCAATTTGTCTAAGAGACACCTGACGGCCGAGGAAAATAGCCTATTGGCTTTGGGCTTATCTTTTTGTCCAACCAGATGTTTAGATTATGTACAGACCAGAATTGATCTTTTTCAGTTTGTGAGAAAGCTGAAACTGAAAAAAATGGTTTCAAACCAAGGTGACAACACATCTAGCGACAGTGAAGAGGGCCCAAACAAGTAGACTACTGATTTCTGATACTGACATGTTACATACATTATCCATCTTGGATGGGAACACACAGGCACATGATGACCCCATTATGAATTTGGGGGTCTTAGGCTTAGATGTAGATGTTACATGCCCTAGTCCTTTTAAACCTAAATCTACTTTCTTACTAGCAATACAAAATGATGCCATTGATGTGTTTGAGAGGGATGTGATTAGTCAGTTGAAGAAAATCAGGTTTGGCTCATCAGGTCAAAAATATGATAATCTGTCTCCCAGCCAACGTACAGCATTGGATACATTAGCTAAGGACTCTAATATTGTGATACGTGAATCAGATAAGGGTGGTAATGTAGTAGTCTTGGATAAGACTCACTACCTGAAGGAGGGAGTTAGACAATTGAGTATAGCTGAATATTATGTCAAAGCTGAACAATCTGATTTAAAGAGGTCCACTGTGAGATATCATGACATGCTGACAGAATGGAGGGAGACTAGTCTGCTTGAATGGGAGGAATATTATTTCCTTAAATGTGATCATCCCAAGACACCAGTCCTGCATTTATTACCTAAGCTTTATAAGGATAATCTCAATCCCCCTGGTAGACCCATTGTGTCTGCGATGTCCTCATTACTGGAAAATACATCCAGATATATCGATTATTTCTTGCGACCATTTGTTGAGTGTTTGCCCTCGTATGTTAAGGATCCTACACATTTCTTGAAATTGATAGATGGTCTACATTGGGAAAAGGATTTCTATTGTTAACTATGGATGTTACTAGTTTGTATACCTGTATCCAACATGACTTGGGTCTTAAGGCTGTGAGGCATTACATAAGGGCTCGGTCCATTTCATATTTGGGGCACACAGAGATGATTTGTGATATGGTCTGGTATTGTCTCTCAAACAACTTCTTTCTGTTTGACAATATAATATACAAACAACTACAAGGGACAGCAATGGGTACTTGCTTCGCTCCCAGCTACGCAAATTTATTTATGGGCTGGTGGGAGGAGCAAGTATCCCAAGATTTAAAAGGTTTTGAGGACAACGTGGTATTATGGTGTCGTTATATTGATGATATCTTTGTAATGTGGAGGGGAGATGAGAAGTCAGCTAGTGAATTTGTAACGTTATTGAATACGAATGAGTTTAACATACAGTTAAGTGCACAGTACAGTAAGACTGCAATTCAATTCCTGGATGTTGAAGTGAGTAATGATAATGACCGGGTGGCAACTAAATTGAATAGAAAAGCAACAGCTGGGAACAGCTTGCTAAATGCAAGTAGCGCTCACCCTTTAAATCTTATCAGAAGTATTCCATATGGTGAGTTGCTACGTGCCAAAAGAATTTGCAGCACCAATGAAAGTTATCAACAGGAATGTAGTGTAATGTGTCAAAGACTTTCAGAAAGAAGTTACAGTGACAGGATGATCAGAACAGCAGTTGTTAAGGTGGATATCTAAACCAGATCAGATCTCTTATACTCCTCTAATACAATGAAGGATGATGAGCAGAAAATAAGATTTATTACTACTTATTCAAATAAAGCCTTTCAGTTAAGACAAATTTTGAGAAAAAGTTGGCACATCCTGCAAACGGACTCCCATTTGAGGAGCGTTGTGCAGGATCTGCCTTCTATTACATTCCGTAAAGGGAGATCTGTACGTGATGATTTGAGCCACAATATGGTAATGAGTTCCGGCAGCATGATACAGACTGGGGTTCCTATTAAGGGATTCTATTGCTGCCAGCGCTGCAAAGCCTGTCGATACAATGTTAACTGCAGGGATGTTATTTGGAGTGATGGGCAAAACAAACATCGGATTACAGGACACCACAATTGTAATACTGAATTTTATGTGTACTGTTTGAGATGCCCATGTGATAGGCTGTATGTGGGCAGTACAATTCACAAGGCTAAAAAGAGAATCCTTGAACACATGAGAGCTATTCAGAATAATGATTGTAGCAAGACATTTTCAAGAGGTACATCAAGGAAATGAGAAATTACTTAGGTACTTGGTATGTGATCATGTTAAGAGTAATATGCAGTGTGGTGACAGACAAAAAGCCTTGCGCATTCTGGAGTCCAAATATATCATTAGGTTTATGACACTCTCACCTGGAGGGTTAAACTCCAGCGAGGAGATGAGCAGTCATCTTGGATAGTTATTTCTGGGTAAAAGCTGGGTGAGAAATGGGGAGTATTCAATTTGAATTATTTTTAGGTATATAATAATGTATATTTATTGACATTATTAGTAAAGGTTTTTATGCCCAGGGTTTTTTTGACTTTCAAGTATGGGGTTATGAGCACATGTATATATTTCATGTATTATAGTGGATATGATTTGAGCACTAATATGGTACATATCAAGGATAATAGGACATAAGAATACTATGAAATACAATCGTAATAATTTAGGATAACAACAAATATGAATTTAGCTAATATGTTTTGTTATATAGGCAGAGTAATATTAAGATAAAGAGCAATGTCAATTTGTGAAAGGTATCCTATGTATCAGTGACTAGCTTAATATGGCCACTTCGTTTCTAAAGCAAAGTGTTGTATGTGTTGTATTTGTCTGTCTTTAGTTTTGTTGATTTGGGGTATTTGTATGCTAATATGCTAGGTTCCCCCATCTGTGAACAAGGCTACGGCTGAAACGCGTTGGGAGGAAGAATCTGTATGATAGTAAAAGTTTCAATCTCACTGGAAGTGTCCTGACCTTTCTTGTTGTTACACGAATCTGTTTGATATATATATATATATATATATATATATATATATATATATATATATACATATATATCCTCCCCCTGAATACCGGAGTTCCAAGGTACCATGCAGCGTTTTGAGCAGGGCTCCAGTACCCCATGTATAACTGCACAACGTATTTCCCCAGAGAAGGATACGCTCAGACACTGCTATAGACTGCAAAAATACAGTTTATTACGACTGGCTTCTCCAGACGCATTTCGGCCGAGCCAGGCCTTTCTCTCACAGGAGATACATATATATATAAATATATATATATATATATATATATACATATATATACACATATATATATATATATATATGTATATATATATATTTATACACACACATATATATATATATATACACACACACACATATACATACATATATACCATATATACATATATATACACACACATATATATATATATATACACACATATATACATACACATTCATACATATATACATTTATATATACAAATACACATATACATACATATACATACATATATATTTACATACACATATATATACACATACACATATACATGAATATACATATATACACATATGTACACCTATATATAGACATATGCACATATATACACCTATATATAGACATATACACATATATATACATATACTTATGTAATTCGTAACCAAGTCCCGGAATGCAGGTGCTCCACACAGAGGTCCTGGATGGGTTCCGAGAGACCCTAATATAACCTTAAACACTCCTTAAAATATCAGGAGAACCAGGACACCTCCAATATGAAAATTCAATTTATTTCAGCACAAAATCCAACGCGTTTCGGCAACAGCCTTACTCATGGATACCACATAACTAAAGTGCTCCACATATATAACCCAAGTTGGTCGTAAAAATAAAAAACAGACAAATCCTAATACACCCACTAGAGAACACGTATTTGTGGTGGCCATCTTTAAAGTGCACATTCAATCTTAATACACTGTAATTAATATTGAATAATTTTTAGAATCACATCAATATCC
This sequence comes from Pleurodeles waltl, assembly GCF_031143425.1. Lineage (NCBI taxonomy): Eukaryota > Metazoa > Chordata > Amphibia > Caudata > Salamandridae > Pleurodeles > Pleurodeles waltl. The sequence goes on along the minus strand of NC_090445.1, from coordinate 136,382,921 downwards.
CCCATAAGATTTTCAATATCAAAAGACTTATTCTGAATTATTTCTCATGATGTTACTCTCCAAACAATTAATAAAAATAATAAATAAATATTTGATACAAAATTACAAATTTGTAAAATGATTCAATTGTTAAATAATTCATTTCCTGACGTTTGAGTAAAATATCTATATATGTTATCAGATTAAAATCCAATGTGTTTCATATAAATATTTCATATAAATATTTATTGCTCAAACCCACGTCTAAATTGCTACCATTGCATCTTGTACTGCCCAAGTGGGCATATATATTTGCAAGTAACTGCCCTGGAGGATATCATATAATTTCCGATGTTATGCACAAATAACCTCGTTCTGCTAGTGCATCATGGCTTCTTAACCCAAGTGAGTGGACACACAAACTCCATTCATGATAAAGACTTAATAAAAACCCAGCACCTAATTCCTTAACTTAATTGACATTAAAATATCACCAACACTCCAAAGTGCTATCGTAATAAAAATCACCACATTCCCCCACCATGCTTAAAAATATATCAGTTACTCTAGATGGATACTCAGCTCTTCACTCGAATTCAGCCCTACAGGTTCCAATGTCTCAAACTCAATTATATATTTAGACTCCAAAATAGGTAGCGACCTTACTCTGTTGCCGCCCCTTTTGTTAATCTTCACTTGATCAATGACCACAAATTTCAACAAATTCTCATTGCCAAAATGTTGGTTAAAGAAATGCCTCGCTACCGGGTAGTTTTTGTCATAGTTCTTGATAGCTCGTCTATGTTCCAGAACTCTTTTCTTTGCACTGTGTATCGTACTCCCCACGTACAATTTGTCACATGGACATATCAGACAATAAACACAATAAGTTGTGTTACAATTAAAGTTACCTCTAATTGTAAAACTGTCTGTCATCCCTGGAACATTTAATGTTCTACAGTTATTGCTGGTTCTGCACGCTTTGCATTTCATACAACAAGCAAAACCTGCCACTCTAGTATTTTCCATGTATCCCTTCAATGTTACATCATTGCGACATAGATTGTCCTTCAAAGATCTATTCCTCCTGAAGGTTATTTGAGGATTATCACCAATCCAGTTGTTTATAATGGAGTCAGTCTGTAAAATATGCCAGCTTTTGCTGAGAATGGAACGTATTCTGTAAGACTGATTGCTATATGTCGTAATGAATCTGATTAGGTCATTGTCCTTTACCCGACTCTCATTCGTCCTATACAAAACATCATCTCTATTCAAAGACTCTACTTTCCGTCTAGCTTGGTTAATAACTTTAACCCCATAACCTCAACTCCTAAATCTTTCACACATTACTTCACATTCCTGTTGAAAATCTGCTATCTCACTACAATTCCTCCGGGCTCTCAGCAATTCCCCATATGGAATGCTGCGTATCAAGGTCCCCGGGTGTGCGCTATGGGCACAGAGCAAGCTGTTACCAGCTGTCGCTTTCCTAAACAATTTGGTCACCAATCTGTTGTCCCTTACACAGACTTCTACATCAAGGAACTCAATGCAATTTGAATCCAAATGTTCAGTAAATCTCAAATTGCAATCATTATTGTTCAGATCTCGCACAAATTGCCTAGCTCCTTTCTCATCACCCCTCCAGATTACAAAAATGTCGTCAATAAAACGGCACCATAGGACCACATTAGCATCGAATTGAGTGATCCCTTCAGACACCTGTTCCTCCCACCAGCCCATAAACAGATTCCCATAGCTGGGGGCAAAACAGGTGCCCATAGCTGTCCCTTGCAACTGTTTGTACAGATGATCATCAAAGATAAATAAATTATTCTTGAGACAGAACTCAATCATAGTGCATAACATTTCTGAGTGAAAAAAGAAAGACAAAGACCTCGCTCTAAGGAAGTGTCTAATAGCTTTTACCCCTAAATCATGATCTATACTTGTATACAAGCTGGTCACATCTAGGGTCAATAGTAAAAAATCATCTTCCCATTGGATGTCCTCGATGATTTTTAGAAAGTGTGTAGTATCTCTCACATATACACATATACATACATATATATACACATATATACATATATACACATATATACATACACATATACCTACACATATATATATACATACACACATATATATACACATATATACATACACACATATATATGTATACACACATATATACATACACATATATACATATATATATATATATATATACAGACATATATACTTACACATATATATACACATATATATACATATATACACATATATATATAATAATACATATATAAACACATATATATATACATACATACACATATATATACAGATATACACACATATATATACATATATACACACACACACAAACACACACATATATATATATATACATGAATACACACACACATACATATAAATTGGGGGATAATCTGGCCCCACAATCTATGGACAAGGCTACAGACAGATTTTCAGCTGCTTTTAGGAAGGTTATCATAGTTTGAAGGGCTATTGCTAGATTATCCCAGAAAGAATGGTCCCAGCTAGTATTTTAGGTTTATGAGTGTTAGAAATTACGCTATAAAAAATGTTACATATATGTTTACCACTGGCCTGGTTGCAGGAAAGCACTGAAAGCAATATATATATATATATATATATATATATATATAACCATACTGAGATCCAACACGTCCATTATCATGAAGCCCTCGGATAAGGGCGGTAATATCGTTTTCATGGACACATGTGATCACACCAAAGAAGCTTACCGACAACTGATGAATACAGAACATTATGACAAGTTGCGGATTAACCCAATAACTCAATATCAAGTGACATATCATGGGATGCTTAAAGAGTGGTACACTAAACAATTTGTGGATTATGATGAGTTTATGTATTTAAAGATTGACCAGCCTAAAATTCCATGCATTTACTTTCTGCCAAAAATCCACAAGAACAAATCACATCCTCCAGGCAGACCTATAGTCAGCATGAATCAGTCTCTGCTTGAAAATACCTTGCGATATTTAGACCTGTTTTTGTGCACCTTTGTTACTGAACTACCATCATATCTAGGTGACACTAATGACTTTCTTGCTAAGATACACAACATTCCATGGCACAAAGATTATCTAATGGTTACCATGGATGTGGCCTCCTTGTATACCTCAATATGGGTTACAAGTATGTAGATATTTTTTACAAACACGACTGATTGAATTTCTCAAGCACACTAATATGCTTTTATCCATGCTACAATTCTGTTTAACCCATAACCTGTTTCTGTTTGACAATGACTGTTTTTTACAAAAACAAGAGACGGCTATGGGGGCTTCTTTTGCTCCCACGTACGCCAACCTATATATGGGCTGGTGGGAGAAGGAGGTGGCATGGTCTGAAAATAACAACATCTATATAGATAGAGTTGTATTGTGGGTGCGTTATATTGATGATCTGTTTATCATTTGGGATGGCACTGATCAATTATTGTTGGAATATATAAACATACTAAACAATAACCAATTTAACATTCATTTGGAAGCCACTTCTAGCAAAGAGACTATCGAATTCCTAGATGTCTTATTAGAAGTGAGAAATGATCATCTAGAGACCACCATATATCGCAAACCCACAGCATGTAACTCTATACTACATGCTAATAGTGGGCATCCCACAGCATTGAAATGGAGCATACCATACAGCCAGTTTCTGTGGGCTCGCAGAATATGTTCAGATGAGAGTAGATATGATTTGGAAATCAGGACTATGATGGAAAGATTTTTAAATAGAGGTTATCCTCTTAAAATTTTGGTGGATGCACAGAATAGAGTCAAAAACAAAAGTAGAGATGAGTTACTTTTTAATAATACATCAACTAACAGTGATCTGAAGCAATCATCTCCTAAAATATTTTTGCAATATAATCAACAACATGATTCATTGAAAACCATACTGCAGAAAAACTGGCACATTCTACAGAATGATCCCATTATCAGGGACAGCATTGGTCCACATCCGTCCATAACTTTTCGTAAGGCTCGTTCATTAGGGGATCATTTAACTAGAAGTTTTTTCTCTACGAAAGCTAGTACATCTTGGTTGAGCCAAAAAAGTTTAGGATTTTGGAAATGTGGCCATTGCAAGGCTTGCAAATATGCAAAACACATGCAAAAATATCAAACATTTGATGGTCGCTATTGTGATATCAAAGATCGCATTACGTGCGACACGGAATTTGTCATTTATGTTGTCGAATGTGGTTGTCACAAAAAATACATTGGCAGTACTATCCACAAGTTAAAAGTCAGATTTTTACAACACTTCAGAGCCATTAAAAATCAAGATAGAACATATCCCCTGGCCAAACATTTTTGGGATATACACAAAGGGGATTCCAGCATATTGTCATTTTATGGCATCAAATCCATTAAAACTAATCCCAGAGCCGGCGATCGAACATTGGAGCTTAGACAAATGGAATCGAAGATGATTCTACTATTAGGTTCTGAATCTCCTTGGGGACATAATCTTGATGCTGAACTACATGTCCATCTTAGATGAAACAATGATTGTTTACTGTATTTATTCCATATTTATAGAGAGATCTTGAGTGTTGTGAAATTTTGCTTATATATAACTGTGGATATAATATTATTCTCACTACTGCCAAAAAGTGATTTTGCAGACACTTAGGAAAACATATTTGTCTCTAACTGATGTTTAATGAATTTTTTAGAAATAACTATTTATCTTTATATCTTTTTATAACTTTTCTTTTTTTAGAATTTAATATTTGCAGAAGAGTGAAAATAAATAGATATGTGAATCTTTTATCCCAAAAAATTATTTTAGCACTGTTTTGCACTAGTTATAGACACTTCATTCAATATAGAAATATTTTGGTCTTATTAGCACTATGCACTTTAGTCTGTGGCCTTTTCTCAACTCTAATTTTGAATACATGCACAAATCAGGAAACCTACAATATAGATCAGAATAGATAAGACTTAATCCATAAATAATATGTATTTACTTCTGGATATGTATTCAATATATCATGATAGAATAAGACATAATTTTGGTCCAATGAACTTCCTGATCACATATAGAGGACAAAGCGTAGGTTAATAGTGAAGTAGTAAATTATACAAAAGATCAAATTCCACTGGGGTTTAGCTTGATATTGCAGTTAGCTATGTATATATGATTGATTTGATATTATATAACTTGTTTCAAATTTTGAATTCAATAATGAATAAGATTTTAGATATTGTAAATTATAATTATATTCGATATTATTCTGTATTGAACCATAGGATAATAATTATTTTGCTGATTGGTTTATATGTACTGATTAACTTCTTATAACAAACTAATTATAACATTTTTTAGCATTTTGCAATATTTACAATATTTACGATAATTTTATTTGAAACATTTATAGGTATCCATATATAAAAACCCATATTGAAAAATATGTCCTACAGATATTTGATTAAATTAGATGGATGGAGGTTGATCAGAAAGATTGATAATACTAGTTCAAACCATGTATAAACATTTAATTTTATACTTATAACATTTAATCAATGATTTTTATTAGATTCAATTAATGATATGTATCATGTATTTATCATATTTATGTGGTATTGGATTGATGTCCAAACTATCGAAAGCAATTCATGTAAAGATTGTAGAGTTTAAACTTCAGGTTCTTGCATGTGTTAAGATGGTCGCTGTAGTAGATCACACTAGTATTTCATGAAAATAAATGATGGAGTTTAACTTGTATATATATGGTGCCGGCTTGTGGGCCGGATTTGTCCAGTAGAAGGCGTTGTGCCGAAACGCGTTGACATTTCTCTTCAGGACTCTGTGAAACCTTTACAAGTAATAAATTCGATGAATTGAACATGGCTTTGTTGAATACGACTCTGTTTCAACTGTCGGGATCCAATTAACGGGATTGGTGCAGCCGTCAGATGGTTATCGCTCCATGTGTTGAAGATCATATATATATATATATATATATATATATATATATATATTTAAACAACTGCATCACCCTATCCTACGCCGGCAGCACGGCAGACAGAGACGGGTCGCGACCCCCACAATATCAATCCAAAACCATTAATCCAGTGTCACACGCCACAGACGTAAATAATGAGTCTCTGTCACAAAGAAATAATTGAAGTGATGATTTAATGGGCAAAGCAACCCAACGCGTTTCGGAAACAAAGTTTCCTTGTTCACGGGTAATTGGCCATTTGACTATTTCATTTTTAAATACTCAGTGCACAAAAAAACCAAATTACATTAAAGACGGACTATAAGTCAAAGAACATAAAGTTTAGCAAAACCATGTAAGCCATTTTTGAATGGCTAATTTCTCATTTCTCCAGATCACTATACGAGATACAATCTTACAATTACATGATGGAATGAAGCATGAAAACCAAAATACAGATGTAATTTATCATTATTATAGATTAAACTTTCAAGCCCAAAAACGGGCTGTTTTACATTATTTAATTTAACCATCTAATCGTAATAATCATGTTTACCATAAACTGTGTTGGCCATCATTAAACAATTCTTACGGATAATTCAAATTTATGTCAATATTTTTATCATAACACAGCCCAAGTGGGCAAAAAATGAAATTCAAATTTCAAACTATGCCTACTATCATAGATTTTATGGTCATTACACATCTAACCATCAAGACTCAATAGGCCATTTAAAAGGATACAATAGCTCTTTTTGCTTTCAATTTTAGAAATTCTGATACTTCTTCTAAGTCCATCTATGTCTACACCCAAAATGTAACCACCTGTCAAAATAAAATATAACATGTACATAACAAAAAAAAACATTCTTGAAAAACTGCAGTTTAAAAATTAATATATAGACAGATCACTATTATATTGGAAATGGCAAAAGCCGACACTCAAAGTAACTCAAGGTTCCTAATCACCTATATGAATCGCTAATTCCTCATCCATATTCAGACCAATAGGCTGTATTGTGTTAGGGCTGATTATCAGTCTTGATTCCAGTCTTCTCAACTCTAATACTCTATTTCCTCCTCTTTCTCTAACTGGGATCCTATCCAGAACCACAAATTTTACCAAATCGATCTTTTGATTATGAAATTCCTTAAAATGTCTAGCAACTGGATAAGTTTTATCATTATGACTAATCACCCTCATATGCTCCAATACTCTTTTTTTGGCTGTATGAATGGTATTACCAATGTAGTATTTCTTACAAGGGCAGATTAGCATGTAAACACAATAATCTGAAGTGCATGATAAATGTTTTCTAATAACAAAAGATTTTGAACATGTAGGAAAGTCTACTATTTTGATATTTTCATTGTGTTTACAGACTTTACATTTACCACAAATGTAAAACCCTTGAACTGGGTTACTAACCTGCCCTTGTGGTATGAGACACCTACTCAAAGAATCTTTCAAAGAAATACTTCTCCTGAACGTAAAGTGTGGATAATCATCAAGATTTTTAGCAAATGTCACATCAGTTTTTAAAACTGGCCAGAATTTTTCAAAAATATTTCTGAGCTCATAAGCACAACTATTATACGTTGTAATAAACCTAGTAGGTTGCTTCTCCTGCTGAATTTCATTCTTTTTAATCAATAAGTCTTGTCTATTGACTTGAGATGCCTTAAATACAGCTTTATCGATCACTCATTGACTATATCCTCTTAGGAGAAATATTTTGGTCATTATCTCGACTTCTGTTGAAAAAGCTGCATTTGAACTGCAATTACGTTGAGCATGTAATAGTTCACCATATGGAATACTTTGTATCAAATTGATAGGGTGACTGCTACTAGCATGTAGCAAACTGTTACCAGCTGTTTCTTTTCTGTGTAAAGTACTAGTCAACCTACCATTATCTGTACTAATTTGTACTTCCAGAAATTCAATAGATGTAGCCTCAATGCGGCTCAAAAACTTTAGATTGAGAGAATTCATGTTTAGAATATCAACAAAATTGCAGGCCAAATCTGCTTCACCACGCCAGATACAAAAGATGTTGTCAATGTATCTGACCCAGAGGACTACATGTGTCTCAAAGAGATCGATGTTCCCGACCACCTGTTCCTCCCACCAGCCCAGGTACAAACCTGCATAGCTGGGGGCGAAACAAGTGCCCACAGCAGTCCCCTGTAGCTTACCAGTCCAAAGCTGTAAAACTGTGCCTGGAGTGGTAAATGGCTTTTGTCATTTTACAGCTCGGCAAGGTCGACACTGTGTCAAACCTATGCTTAAAGACTTTGCTGTACAAATGACAAAAGACTTTGGGGGTCATTCTGACTCCCGCCGGCGGCGGTAACCGCACGTCTGGCGGGAGCCGCCGAATGACCGCACCGCGGTCAAATGACCGCGGCGATCATTCTGAGTTTCCCGCTGGGCTGGCGGGCGACCGCCAGAAGGCCGCCCGCCCGCCCAGCGGGAAACCCCCTTCCACGAGGATGCCGGCTCCGAATGGAGCCGGCGGAGTGGAAAGGGTGCGACGGGTGCAGTTGCACCCGTCGCGATTTTCAGTGTCTGCTATGCAGACACTGAAAATCTTTGTGGGGCCCTGTTAGGGGGCCTCCTGTAGTGCCCATGCCATTGGCATGGGCACTGCAGGGGCCCCCAGGGGCCCCACGACACCCGTTCCCACCAGCAAGGTTCTGGCGGTCAAAACCGCCAGAACCAGGCTGGCGGGAAGGGGGTCGGAATCCCCATGGCGGCGCTGCCTGCAGCGCCGCCATGGAGGATTCTTCAGGCCAGGGGAAAACCGGCGCGGTCAGAATTGGCCTGGATGCACCGCCAGCCTGTTGGCGGTGCATCCGCGGTCCCCGGCCCTGGCGGTCTATGACCGCCAGGGTCGGAATGACCCCCTTTGTCATTATCTAGCTTGGCGTGGATAGCACTGTGATGATCCAATGCTTAAAAACTTTGGTAGATAAACAGACATTTGAGGTGAGCAAATCTAGAGTGTTGCTGGTGTTGCAGTGTGGTCCTTACTAGAGCTGCTCTCCACCTAAACTTGACGAGGCTACAGACAGATTTTCAGCTGCTTTTAGGAAGTTTATCATAGTTTGAAGGGCTATTGCTAGATTATCTCAGAAATAATGGTCCCAGCTAGTTATTTAGGTTTATGAGTGTTGGGATGGAAATGTCCCCTACATGGTAAATGGTTGTGTACTCCTGGACTGAGTGTCTGCTTGATTGTGAAACTGGTATTCTGATTTTTATCTTTGCCCTGATGTTATGCTAGTTTAGTGTTTGCACGTATGCCTGTCCCTGGTAGTGCCAGGTGGACCACAAGTGTGCTCTCAGTACAGGTGTAGGACTACTGTCTATATCCTGGATGAATCACTGAAAGCAGGAGTGGCAGTGGACTGAGTTTTTGTGGCTCACTAGTGTGAGCTGACATTTTTCTCTGCGCCAGGGAGAGGTTGATCTACTACCGCACTCATGTAAAATGTCGCTGTTATGTGAACCTGAGATACTTGCACTGATATATTCTGTGTGCATGTCAAGTGCATATATTTCTGGTAAGTGAGTATCAGATGAATGGCAGGAGGACTCTGTGTGTGATGATAGTGCGAGTACTGGGACCAGTGGGATTAATTTTCAGTGCCACCTGGTTTAGCCTGGCACAAGATAGAGGGCATTTACAGCTTCCCCAGACAGTGACGGTGTAATGACCTCCATTTCTGCAGCTGGAGGATAGAAAAGCCAGACACTGAAGTGAAGGAGGATGGAGACAGGGTTCCCTTTAGAAATTCAGTAAGGACTTTGTTAGAAAAGGGCTGCCAATTAGTTCTTTCTGCAAAAAGAACAGATGATGGACGGAATGCTGAACAATGTCAAAAATTCAAGCCAAATCACAGATCTATGCCTAAATCTATTGGATTTTTTTTTCGCACCACGGCATTCTAGTTTGGACCCAGCCATATGCAAATCAGTCTTGACCCTGCTCCCCATGGGAACAGTCCAGCCGAACTGCCAAGCCTGGTCCTACCTGGACCATAACCTAGCATCCTGGGGCTGGTTTCTGGGTATCACCATTCATCAGCCAGGCTAGCTTCAATCAGGTGGCATAGCGAGCGAGCATAGGACATATGTCTGGGCATACCCTACCCACTTAGGGCAAGAAATGCAAAAAGAACAGATGATGGATGGAATGCTGAACAATGTCAGGCATTCACTCACAGTCACAGATTGGGCCTAAATCCATGTATTTTTTGCTCACCTAAATCCAGTGGGTTCTTTTCCAGTTTGGACCCAGCCATATGCAAATCAGTCTTGACCCTGCAGCCCGAACTGCCTAGCCAGGTCCTCCCTGGACCAGAAACAAGCATCCTGGGATCTGTTTAGGAGTATCCCCCCTCATCAGCCAGGATAGCTTAAAACTGGTGGCATAGCGAGCACGGGAACCACACCTGGGCACACCCTTTCTACTCTGTTCTTTTTACAATTATCTCTTTATGAGCACTGCCATTTGGTATGTGGTAGGGGTCATGGCGAAAGGAATGCAGCTTCAGTTCAACGTGAAGAAGCTTCTAGGCATGGTTTGTCCTTTTGTCTGCCTCAGGTTACTGGTCAGGAAGGCTGATGACAGCCAAGTACTGAGATTCCACACTTCACTGTGCCCTTGTTTTTGCATACTTTTGCAAGGACTAATGGCTACCAGTTGTGAGAGCCATAACCTTGCACAAAGGCAGTCCCTGAGGAACAGCTAGAATATGACATTTGAAAGAGAACCAAGCAAAAACAGTTCTGAAACCAGACAGTGGATCCACATCCTTGTTTGGTAAATGAGTATACAAGTGGGATCCAAACCACCCCACCTTGTTCCAGTTCCACGTTCCTAATAACCTAAGAGGGTAATGCGCCACAGAGTACTTGGACAGCTGTGCACGCAGGACTAGTGTCTGCATGACTGACATTCTCTGAGAGGTGAAGGAACATCACCTGAACTTTGCCTACACGCTTCCCTTCCTGTTGAGAGAGGGCCTGCCTCTGAAGGAAGACAAAGTGACAGTCAAGGAAGACAATCCAAGAGTGTTGAAGTGAGGAGAATAACCAGCGTGAGCAAAAGAATGCAAGAGCACAAAGCCAGGTGCAACTTATATGTGGAAGAGATTCTCGAGGTCTCCCTGCACAGTTATAGTTGTGAACCACATCAAGACTATTGCAAATATCAAGCATAGTCGGTGATATGCAGTCTGCTGTGAATGAGACTGATGCTGCCAATGAAGACGTCAGTGTTGTAAATCTCCGTCAATGCAGAGGTGGGTACCCTTATCTGCCTGTAGACCACAAATGCTGAGGATCGCCACAAGATCCAAATTGGCAGAGAGGCTGCACCTGCCATACCACTGCTCTGTCTGGGCTCAGCCTAAGGAGGCAGAAACTGCCAAAGACGCGAGGAGCTGCTGTGCTGAAAATTGCAAGTTGCCAAGTTCTAAGAGAGGCCACAGCCCATCCGCTCAAGAGCATTGCTGCAGGCGCAGGACAGCTCCATGCACCCATCTTTCACTGCCCAAAACTGTGACAACAGCATGCAGATAACTGTGAGGCTTGAAAACTATAAGAGAACAAGAGGCTGAGCCACAGACTGAGGTCTTTAAAATGAACATAAAACTCTGGGAGAGTAACTACCAAAAGGTGAATGCAAACTGAACTGTTGTGTGCATCACTGACGTGTGGTTATTTGGAGAAAACAGCACCTTATGCTGTGTAATTAAAATTATTTCTTTTAACTCAGAACATAGGCACTTGCTTGACAGTACGTCCCTGTGACTGCTGAGTTCTGAGCTCTTGTCCCCCTTCCTGCTCCCTGAGAAGCCTGTTACTGCTCGTCCTTGCCCGACCTTGGCAGTCAAGTGCAAGAGATGCACGCAAAACCACCAGAAACACACAGTGACATTGTGAATCCTGTTTGTTCAGTAACAGAGATAATGGAAGCCTACAAAAACACAAGAATACATCATCATGACAAGACTGGGGCATGAGACATCACCTTCAGCAATGCGCCATCACACAAGTATCTGGAAAAAAATAAAACACCTTATTGGATCAACAGTTAATAAACAATAACATGTCCCACTTTCAAAATTTCCAGATGTTCACTGGACGATTACAAGAGATGTCATAGGCTGGTGGACAAAGTGTCTCTGAAGGCATAAGGTCCGAATCAGCGTGAGATGACCCACCTGCCTGTCCTCGATCGTCGAGAACTAGCAGATCCCCCCAGCAGACACCTGAAAAGATGTGACTGTTTCTTGTCACAAACGGGGAAGTGCAGCTTCCCAGAGTGAGTGATGGAGGACCGTGTAATGTAAGGAGAAACAGAAGGCGCAAGAATAACAGGACTCAGGCAGGTGAGGTAAGAGAAGGAAGACAACATAAGAAACAAGATGTGGTCAGCAGTGGGCTTGATGTAAGAGACAGCAACATAAAAAATACCTACAAACCCATGACATGCCCTGAGGTGTACTGGAAGGATCTCATATGATTTAACCGAGCCACGTAATCACTGCAGCAACAGCTGTCTTTCAGTGCTTAATTTGAGCTGGTGGTTTCCGGTGCTCGGCACGGGCACTTAATTATCAGCACCATCAGTTATGACAGTCTGCCACTTGATGGGGCTGGGTATGTAATTCAGTCAGATTTGTCACACATGTAGGAGTTTTATGAGTTGTTGTCTTGGTAGTGCCATTGGCAGGGTTGGAAAAAAGGGGCCAGGGCACACCCGTATCGTACATCCAGATGAAGTTCAGGAATTAAGTAGATGTCCGATTAGGAAATTTAGTGCAGAGGAATTTATTATAGATGCAAATGGGTAATCAAAGTCACGATCACAGAGAGAAAGTTGTTCAGTAAGTCCATGTATCCAAAAGCAGACAGATGTTAATGAATGGTCAAGGTTACAATCAGATTTTTTAGGCAACCACCCACTCCTCAGTGTGTGGCCCTCCGACACCTGTTGGTGGCAGGTGTTTGGCCAGCCTGGCACCCACCATTGTTTCATCTTCAACTTTGTTCTGAACAATTATTGGAAATACTTGCTGCTGATGTGCGAGCACCTGTTGCCATTCTCCACCTCCTGCTTTTGAATCATTCCATTGGCAGGGTTGACAGGGGCAATGGGTGGTGTAAACTGCAGTGTCAGTGTGACAACAGCGCTTCGATGGGGAGATAAAGGGATGCACATAGGATGGTAGCGGTGGGTGGCAGGAGGCCAGGTTTATATGTATGTATGTGTGTGTGTGTAGATGTATGGGCATGGTTTACTAGAGGATGAAATAGGTGGGTGGCTGGAAGCAAGGTATTGCTGTAGTATGTTTTGGAGGAGAGGGCAGTGGCGTAACATAAGACCCTGCAGTCCCCCGGTGCAGAGAGGCTCCAAAGCTCCAGTCAGCACAGTACCATGGCCTAACCGCTCCTGACGGAGTCCATGGGGGGAGCCTCTCCTTGTACCTGGCGGGGGCCCTCAAGTTTCGTTATGGCACTGGAGGAGGGTTATGCTGAGTCGTCGCTGGAGTAATGAGGCCACTGTGGGACCCTGTGCACCAGCCCAGGACAAAGGATTCACACAGGATCTTTGTACCACCACTAACCCCATCTTGGGAGGAACTAGAGACTTACCCTGCAAGGAGGAGCGCCGGAGAACCTCTGGTCACTGCAGAGGTGCGACCGTGTGTGAAGATTCTAGGACTACAGAGTGCAATGCGCGTGTGCCACCTCCAGCGAATTTGCCTGAATCAGCACCTGCCACTCCGCAGAAGAGGGCGTGCTTAGGAACTCCTGTCCATCTGAGCCTGAGACATGTGGGTAAGATTCATTTTGGCCCAGTTGGCCCCGGGGAATTTGCTGCTAGTTAGCACTGCAGTGCAGTAACACTGTTGACTTTAAAATAGAGTCATAGTGGACTCTTGAGACTCAGACTACTAGTGAGCTTACCCTGGATTTTGTCTACGGTGAACGAGGTATAACCACTATAAGCAAGGAGGGAGTGGGACCTGAGAAACTGCTAAATGAAACACTAGAGCCCTGACCTCAGGGACTATGTAGTTGTTTGTGCATGTTATATTTTCCCTTTGTGTTGGTAGCAGAAGAAAAAGAATACTTCTGTTTTTTCATGAAAGTGAATATTTGTATGGACAATAATTTATTGCTGTTGTGCGCATTTTGAGCTGTGAGCCTGTGTTTACCCCCTGTACCACACATTCTCCCTGAAGGAGCCTTGGACTGCTTGACCATGTTACTGAGAGTCAAGTGCTAAAAGAGTACTTCGCCCAGTTGCTCAAAATTCATAGAAGGTTGGACCCTGGGAACTCAGGAGTAAAAGGCCTCAACCCCTGTGGTTGGGCCCAGTAACCCCTGCTTACCAATTGTCTCTTTGAAATGGGTTCTTACACATGCAGACATCAAAGAGCTGTTCGTGTGTGTACTTATGCAGGGTTACATGCACAAACTTACCTATAGAGCAGGAGAGGCTTTGTATGGTGCACTTTCAAATCTGCTTACTTGCTGTTCTTGCAATTCAAAGGCATAGGATTGTTTGAGGCAATACACTACTGTATTAAAGTATAATACAGGGGCCTATAAACATTTAATTACATAATATGATGAACAGGTATAGAGCCACCATGAAAAATAAATTAAAGAGTGAAGCAATTGCTTTAAGGTACTATGGGCCGCATGTATGATGCAGTTTTGCTGGTCGCAAACGGCCCATCAACCGGTAAAAGGCTTCTGGCCATATACCATCCCTATTTTGCGAGTTGGTAACTTGTTACCGACTTGCAAAATAGGGATCGTGAGTCGCTATTAGGAAGGGGCGTGCCGAGGGCAGGCCACAATCCCTTTGAGTGCGGACATTCCCAATGGGGTCTCAAATTGCGACCTACCATATGAATATTAATGAGGTAGGTCATTTGCGATCCCATTGGGAATTGCAAACAGTGTGGTTTACACAGTTGTAAATTTTGTTTTGCAACTCGCAATTTGCAATTCCCAGAAGGATAGCAAATTGCAAGTTGAAAAACAAAATGTCATACATCTGGTCCCATCCACAGTTATGTTACATCAGGGATACTTTTAAAAAACATGAGATTCATGTTCTTGTTTTTCATTTGTGCC
Source organism: Pleurodeles waltl (assembly GCF_031143425.1). Classification (NCBI taxonomy): domain Eukaryota; kingdom Metazoa; phylum Chordata; class Amphibia; order Caudata; family Salamandridae; genus Pleurodeles; species Pleurodeles waltl. Next base: position 136,367,739 of record NC_090445.1, on the reverse strand, counting down.
CTAAACTTTCCTCCTGATTGCTTGAGCGCTATGTAAAAGCAACAAATAGAATTAGCTTTGTACCATATACGTATGTGGAAAGAACATTTGCAAGCCATTTTTACTACTCTGGATCACATGTATGTCTTTAGTATGTATTTATACCTGTGGTAATTGTGTAGCCTGAACCACGCCGAATATCAGGATCGTAGCAGCCATGAAGGATATGGGGATGTCGTTCCAGATCCTAAGTGCTTAGAAGCAGAAGACCCTGTGCCTTGTTTATTGCACTTCTTTGCCTTCAGTCTGATGGTGTCCTCCCCGCAGGTGGGCCAAGAGCCAGCGGAGGTGGTGAGCCTGTCATGGGGATGGGACAGGGGGTTGGCCAGGATGACTAGGTAGCTGATGCAGCTGGCTTCACATTGTGTGGGCCAGCAAGGGGAGCCTGTGCACTTCCATCGGGCGGAGCAGGATGAGATGTGTGGAACAGGACACGAGTACGAGGGCTTGAACAACAGTTCTAAAGTCGTTTTCTCGAATGAATACACAGCTGAGTTAATCTGTCATCATTTATACACATTTTTAATTCGTGAGAGACTCTAAGGCAGAGGTCTTCAAACTGGGGGGGGCGGCCATAGGGGGGCCTCAAGTGATCCCATGGGGGGGCGCCATAATCCGGCCAAAAGAAGCATTATACAGATAACAGGCCTTTGTTTTAAGCAAAAGCATGTTAATGCATTTTTAAAAAGGTAACAGTATTTAACCTCAATGTTTAAATAGGTCTGGACATATTTAAACATTGCCATCTTTATTAAACAATTGTGAAAAATTCTGCAGGGGTCCAGTGATTTTTATTTTTCCACTTGGGGGGGGGGCTTTCGGGGCGCAGCATTAAAATGTTTGGAGACCACTGCTCTAAGGGAAGATTGCCCAGCTATCAGCTCACACAACTCAGTAGAAATTGTCCTCACGTAAGAGGCCTGTATAACTCTAAAATCTATTCTAGAATCTAAACTCCAGTACTCGAATATTGCCTGATGGTCAGACGTTTGTAATGGGACTGTGTGTAAAACAAAGTGGGTAGTACCCACTGCAAGGTGTAATATGAACGAGGCAATCAACCAAAAGACGCTATAGTACAAAAAACATTTACAATCCTCAGCAGTCGTACGTTCTAAGCAAATTTCGCAGCATGCAGCGTGGCTGCCATCTAGCGGCCACATTTCAGATAATAAGTAAATCACTTTCAATTGGTTGCTTTCCTTAGCAACTCATAACAAAGGTATTGTTTGACATCACATTGGGCAATTTACTGCTAGAGCAAAATGTCCCAATTAAGAAAGATAGTCATCACCAAGAAGAATTAACAAAAACGGAAAATTACACTGTTTCCCCCCTCTGAGTAGCAAATCGATGTACAAATTAAAACATAACTGATGCGAACCAGAATGTTAAATTATGGACGTGAGACAGGGAACTTTGCAAGAAAGAAACCCACGTGGAGAGGAAGAGATACAAGGAAAGTTCAAGGGATAGAGTCCATGCCAGTACTTGTTCAGAAGTGGTTTGGGATTACCTGAGGAAATGCATGCAATTTAATTTAATTAATGTTACTTAAGTGAGTGTTAAATGTACACCTTTTTACATCATACATCATTTTCCTTTTTTATGATTGCAATTACACTATATATATATATATATTTCTCTGGGTCGTTCCCAAGTTCTTTATATGGCGTACATCATTACAACCCCACTGATAACTTCGAATCTGCTCACCTCAGATGTTTTTTCTAGCAAAATTTGTAAGCATAGGATTAGCACAGTGCCAATCACACTGAGCTAGGAGATGAAAACAACTTTTGCCATTTTTAAATTTTTGCAGCAAAGTTTTTAATCAAAGAATTAGCAAATGCCATACACACAACTGAAAAAAGAGAAAAGCCTTAACCACTCCAGGCACAGCATTACAGCTTCTGATTGGTAAAATACTATCTACGCCAACCTGGAATGAATAAAAACAACCCCTGACGCATGCTTCCTATGCTTAAAACCTCTGCTAGAAAAACAGACCAATCAACCCTTTTAAGTGTTTTTAGTAGTAAACATATATATATATAATGATTGATGTCATCAATTATATCACTTAACATGTCATAAGTGATATAATATGTGAGGTCATAAGCAAGTGCATGATGGTGGTGTTAGCTATAGTTAGTTGACTTAACTATAACTGGTATATTTCAGTGATAAGTTGGGTTTTTAACTTTACTTATTGTCTCATTTCAACACCTAACTACAATGTCACTTTAACCTTTTTTTCAGTGAAATTCTGTTTTTTTTAAAATTACATTCTAAACATACCCTTTCCACATCAGCGTAACACAATGTTTGTCTAACAAAATTTTGCCATTTTAAAATTATGGAGCTGTTAAGCCCTTAAGAAGAAGGGTATGGTGAGTAAACAGATGTGAAAAGGGGACGCTGTATTTATGCACACGTATCTTTGTCTGGTTGGTTACCCCGACAGTGCATTTTTAGTCCAGTCTTCTCAGTTCCTGACTACTAGAGGTAATAAAACTGACTCCTTCCAGCAGCCATGTAGGATAAGCCTAGCAACAATTGCCTTAAAAAATGAGCCCCAAGGGAGGAAAAAGCTACACAGACAGCCAAAAAAAACATAAAATAGCCAGGAGCCATGACCTCCTGGTTTGTGCACCGCTCCCTGCTGCCTAGTGCAAGAGTCTGTTGCCTCGCTTCCTACCACAAGATCTTCTACGTTTGGTCCTACTGTCAGTGACCTCTTGGTAGTTTATTTCTTTCTTGGCAATCTTATTGGTATTGTGGAAACACTGGTTACATTGTTTGGTGCTTATTTCTACTTAGTTGCCTATTTTTAGCTTTTGGTTTGACTCAGTCTTGTTTTGTTAGTTGCACTCCTCACCCGCCAGTTGTTCCCGCCTGACTGATTTCCCACTCCCAGCCCTCCCGCCTCCTTGACAGCCCCTCCCAGGACTACTTATGGAGGTCGCTGCGCAGTCCCCGTGAGTAGCCCTGTCCTCCTGGTCTGTGCGCCGCTCCCTGCTGCCTCTGCATAGTGTAAGAGTCTATTGCCTCACTTCCTGCCACAAGACCTTCTCGGTTCGGTCCCACTGTCAGGGACCACTTGGTAGTTTATTTATTTCTTGGTAATTGTATTGCTACTTATTTTTATTTAGTTGGTTATTTTTGGCTTTTGGTTTGACTCAGTTTTGTTTTGTTAGTTGCGCTCCCCGCCCTCTTCTGCCATTTTTGTCCCACCCCACTGGTTTCCCGCTCCCAGCCCTCCCACCTTACTCACAGCCCCTCCCATCTCCCAGGACTACTTATGGAGGCCGCTGCAGGTCCATGCGCAGCAGGTGCACCACTAGCACACCAAAGGCAAGCCCATCTGCTCTTGTCCATGCCTGGACTGCGCCAGCTACAGACCCCCAAGGCAGCAACCCAGCTTTTACAAAGCCTCCCCCTCCAAGTCGATACCGAACACTACACCTTCCTCAGAGACCTCAATTTCCAGTTAGACAACCCAACAATGCTAACACCACCAACCTCCTACACAGCATGAACATCATCGGCCTCAATCAAATAGTCACTGACCCCACACACATCGCAGGTTCACACTAGACCCCATCTTCACTTCCAGCCATAGAGTGAAATACAGCCACAGCACTGAATTCACCTGGACGGACCACTCCATCGTACATTTTACCTTCACCTCAACTCCCAACCGCACCGCCAGACCATCCCGCACCGCCCATCAGGAGTCTGAGCAAGGTATCTGAGAGCCAATGGATCAACGCCCTGAACTCTTACCAACCAGAATTTAAAGCAGACATTGAAAAAGCTTTAAAAAACGTCACCAGCTGATTATTAAACAGTGCAGACATGATTGCCCCCAACGAACCAGCCAAACCAAACAATACCGCCAAACAAGGCAGCTGGGAGACACCAGAACTCAGAACCACAAAACGCAAGTGTAAGCCCTAGGGTAACTACGTGCTTTATAAATCCTTTAAACTAAACCAAACTAAGGAACTTGAAAGAAGATGGCGCACCACCAAGCACCCCATCGACCAAATCACCTTCATGAACTCACTCAGCCAATGCCACAAACACGTCAAAGATGCCAGAAAACACACCATACCCACCCGCATACAAGCCAGGACCAACTGCAGCAAAGAACTCTTCAACATCTTTAAAGAGTTCTCCACCCTGCCAGCAATGGAAAACAGCACCACCCTATCCCAAGACCTATGTTACTCTCTTGCCAACTACTTTCATGACAAAATATCCACCATTTACAAAAACTTCGCACCTCAACCTTCCATCTCCAACACCATGAGGCTACTGGACTCCACCTATCCCCCCACCAATAGCAGAATCACCAACTGGAGCCAACTCACCATGCAAAACACACCTGATCACATGAGCACCATCTGCTCAGGATCCCCCTACAGATCCATGCCTTCACCATGTGTTCAGTGTCGGCATCAGCACCATCGGCAGCTAACTCATGGACATCCTCAACACAGCCACATACCTAAAAGTATGGAAACACGCAAGAGTCAAACGCCTCCTCAAAAAAACCTCTGCTGACCCTCAACAAACTTAAAAACTACTGTCCTATCTCCCCTCTCTTCCCAGCAAAAATGATTGAAAAAGCCTCCAACCAACAGCTCACACCATACTTGGAGGACAACAATCTGGACACTTCCCAATCCAGCTTCCGCTCCAGTCACAACACTGAATCTGCCCTGATTGCCTCTAGGAACAATATTAGAACACTCCTCCACCAAGGAAACTCAGCCACCCTCTTCTTCCTCAACTTCTCAGTAGCCTTCGACACAGTCTCCTATCACATGCTGCTCAAAAGGCTCCACCAGATCGGCATCAGAGTAAATGCCCTGAAATGGATCACCTCTTTTCTATCAGGCAGAACACAAAGAGGCCTTCTTCCTCCCTTCACCACAAAGCCCAAGAACATCATCTGCTGCGTTCCCTAGGGATCATCACTCAGCCCCACCCTCTTCAACACCTACATGACCCAGCGGGTCTACATCGCCAGAAACCATGGACTAAACATTATCTCATACGCAGACTACAAGCAGCTCATCCTCTCGCTTCCCAAAGACCCCCTCCACCTTGAAAACCAACTTCCACAGCTGCATGAACAGCATCGCCAACTGGATGAAGGACAGCTGCCTCAAACGCAACGCCAACAAAATGGAAGTCCTACTGTTCCAAAACACCACCTCACTTTGGGACAACTCCTGGTGGTCCGCTGACCTAGGACCCACCTCCAACCCTATGAACCTTGTCAGAAACTTATGAAACATCATTGGCAATAAACTTAACATGAAGAACCAGATCAACGTAGTCTCCGCCGCCTGCTTTCTGACCCCCCGCATGTTCTCCAAGATCTTCAAATGGCTCCCAGTCACGTCCAGATGTACCGTCACACAAGCCCTCATCACCATCCACCTAGACTATGGCAACGCGCTATACGCTGGACTCACTACACTCCTCACAAAAAGACTTCAAATCATCCAAAACTCAGCTGCCAGACTCATTTGGGACCTCCCAAGATGAACCCACACTGCCCCCCCCACCTAAGGAACCTCCACTTTTCCTCGTACACAAACAATGCCAATTCAAGCTTCTGATGTAAGCATATAAATCCCTGCACAACCAAGGACCAGCATGTCTAAACCACCTCCTGAAGGTCCACTGCCCCTTCAGACACCTTTGCTCTGCCTCCCTCTTGCACACCCCATATGAGTCCACCACAATGCTAATGGCATCCGCTCCTTCTCCTACCTCGCAGTGAAGTCCTGAAACAGCCTCCCTGTCCACCTAAGAACCGCTCCCTCCATCCAGGAATTCAGCATCCCCTGCACCTGGATACCCTCACGGGTGATAAGTGCCCTCTACAAATCCTTTTGATTAGTTGATTGAGGAGCTGGAGCTCGATGGAGGTGGTAGAAGTTAGGTGAAGCAGGGCTGGATGAGTTAACACAGAAAGGGGGCGATGAAGACAAAAAAGAAAAACTTCCTGAATGCACTGCAGCTCACAGAATTGCTGAAAGACTCCTGCTTATACAGGGAGTCATTGAGAAGCTATTCCACAATTCTAAGGTTTTAATGGGAAGAATGGATAGCTTAATGTTCCACACCTGCCATCTAGAATTAGAAACTGCCCTTTCTACTCCCACTGCTATCTGAGATTAACAGTCACTTCTATTACAACTTAGTGTGGTCACATTGCACGCAAAAAAAAGTGTGACTAGAAGGAAGCCCTGATCAGCACGCTAGGAGCATCTTTGCAGGTAAGCCCCTGCCTCCATTGCTGCATCACCAAGCCCTGCCTGGACCCACCCTACTCTGGATGGCGCAGGAGAGATTGCAGTATAGCGGGCAAGTCAGTCAGGCCAGGCAAGGTGGGCACAACAGAATTACAGTACGCACAACTTCATGGCTCTGGGTTTGTGTGGTAATTGGTTGAAGAATTGGCAAACCAGTGCTGGGCATGGACTGACTAAGAATCTTCCCAAGATTGTTCACTGAGAGAGTACCCCTTCCAACTGATAAGAAATTACAGCTTCCCTCTAAAAAGACAAGAGTCACAAATTTCCTGTACTTCAAATTCCGGAACAGTATTAATGGGAAGGCATAATGACACAGTGAGTTGAAATGGGTCAGAATAAAATGATTTCAGTTTGGATGAATGAAAAACAGGATAAATGTTCCAAGTCAGAGCTAGTTGAAGTTTGAAGGCCACTATACTTATACACTGTATAACCTTAAATTGTCCATAATATTGTGGCTTAAATTTGTTTTCAGTAAGGTAGGAAGGTAGAGACTCTTCCTCTGATCTTGTACTGGGGAGCACGGCTACGACAGAAGTCAACATTGTGTTTCATTCAATTCTTTGAATCTTGAAGCCTCTTTAGGACAATACTCCTTACTGTCTATGTTTGGTGAATTCCACTGCAGCTGGAACTAGTTGATGGCTCATGGTCTTTGACAACCATTTCTAAACCTGTGGGCATAGAAGAATGGAGAAACTCACATTGCACTATGGACTGTATTATTCAGCTAAAGCCAGATATGAGGAATGTGATTTAGAGTAGAATTGCAGAAACAACATAAATATGGTTCCAAATGAATGACCCACTTTGTCTGACCATTATTTTGTGGGTAACAACTGGAGGACATAGCAACGTCAATCTGGAGAATTGTGCAAAATGTATTTCACAAGTGTGATAGTGTAATCCTCAATCAGAAATAGAGGGAAACTATGTAATCCAAAGATTTTTTTGTTAAAGACTTGCTCCATGGTCTTGGTGTGGGAGGTTTTTTAAGACAGTTAAATGGGCCATCTTTCAAAAGGAGTCCACTGTGAAAATTGTTACTTGGCAGCCTTCAGATGGAGGCAAAGCTACAATGAAGCTAGGGGAAATTGTGGTCCAAGGGTTTAAAGGAATTGGAAGAGGTTGAAGCAGTTAAGATGGTTTAACATGAGAAGACTTTCCTTGGGCACCAATCGGAAATTAATTCACATACAGTTTGGTGTATTTTCAAATGCACAGCCACCAGAAGGCCCAAAGGATTAGATTCAACATTGCCTTGACTCCACTATGACCAACAATTGGTGAATCCTGACACTTTTGTACAGCTTTCTGCCTCAGCTCTTAGAAAGAGATCAATAGCCAGTATAAATTGCCTTTTCCTTGAAGCAACAAACCTCTTATAGGACCAATGTCTCCTTAATGGTTTTCTAATCTTTACTAGAAATAATCTCCATTTGCTGGACTGCAACACTCAAATTATTGTCCAGCCAGTGGAAAAGTACATCTATTTCACATATTACTAAATACTAAGCATTAAATTACAAATATGTACATCAGATGCATGGACATATCTTTGATGGCACTCTTATATCCCATTGCACCCCTTTTGGGGGACATGAACCCCATAATCACAATGCCCAACACCTACACTAAATGCATCACAATATAAAGGGGTATCATTTTAATTTTGTCAAGCCTACTGGCTTTTTCAAGGGATCATCACATTAATAAAAACAATACTCACACATTAGCAGTCAGCATGAAAACAAATAAAAAACCATAATCATACACCTATGTAACCATTATAAATCTGAGCATTGCATTGTTCATCACCAATATTGCCAGGAGAGCATTTATATTCCAAATAACCCCCAACAAAGTATCACAGTCTTTCTTTTACACTTTTCAGGCTACCTAATGCAGCCATGGGACCACGCATGAGGGCTCCCTGCACTCCAGAGCACAGAACAAAAGTTAAGCTCTGAAAAAGTTTAAAATGAATGGGAGTTTGAATAAGGGTCATGAATTCTGCCTAGTGTGAAACATATGGTAAATTTCTGTAATATGTCCGGGGGATGCTACATTCCCAGCAGCCCCCACACCACTAGAATTAACCATTGGTGATGCCCTTACCTATCTGTGGGACACAACAAGAAGTAAAATGCATAAAACAAAGCCGTGGCAGGGCCTTATGGGGCACTTGTCTCAGGAGCAGTGAATAATGTGTTTTTAGGTCGACCAGCTTGGTTTTTGCTGCCGTGGTTTGACTTTGCAACTTCACGGCACACCACCACCTTTGTTTCTGAGTGCCCCAGTCCAACCTTGGACACCCACACAGCTGGTAAAGTAGTTGGCAGTGCAGGGAGCCCAATTCTGTGCTGCCCTACTGGCTCCCTGCACCGCTGCACCATTCTTTGGTGATGCACAGAAGCCGTCTCCTTCAATGTACCCATCCACGCTTCCAACAGCAGGTGGGAGCAGGATCTTGTGTGGCACAGCAGCGAGGGGCGGGGAGTGGGATGTGTCAGTCTTCTTCTGTATTCTAGGTCCATGGGATGGGCTCGCAGGACCCTGCTCTGTACCTATTAACATCTACCTGGGCTTCTACTTTGTTGCACCCACCCCTAGGGAGATGGCAACCCCTGGGAGCACAAAGTCAGTAGGAGGACAGGAACTCCATGCACGCCCCGTCCCTCATAAATAATCAAAAACACAATTCATCAAACACAGCGCCCTGGCCCAACCTGGGGGTTTTCACAGAAATAGTGGTGGAGGCCTATGGGCTCCATTTCCCGTTTCCTGGTCAATGGTCAAGTCTTCCAAAAGGAACATCTCGGGCCTCCTTAAGCAGATTTTCTCCATCATGAGCTCATTGTGGTCCAGACCTGTTTCCAACAGGCATCCAGGCCTCTGAAGGTGTACACTTTGCAGGGAGCTGGATCTTCTGGTGCACTGTGCCAGCTTTCTTCTCTGCCTGGCTGCTGGTGCTCCCCTCCTGCTGGTGGAGCAGCCATGAGCAGTCTTTTCATCACCCAGCCAACAGTACACCCTCATTCCTATACTCCCAGGCCCCATAGCCTCATGGCTGTCTTGCAGAGCTCCCTCCAACTAGGGCGTAAGGGATCCAATGCCACTGGTCCTGGGGAGACCAATCATAGTCCTGGGGGTCAGCGGATGGCAGAGTCGTTATTCCATCTTTTCAGAGTATCATGTGGCTCCTCTTTCCAACTGGCCATTTCTTCAGCTGTCGTTACCTCCCAGGTCCACGATCACTTTTCCTCTCTCTCCTTTGGGCAGGGATTTATGAGTGGGATGGAACGTTCTAGATGCCAGGCACACCTGACCTATAATAGGAAGGCACATCATCTCTCTACCCTGTCCAAACCCTGCTGCACAGCATTTTGGGACAATCCACTATGGCACAGAAAGGTTTTCTATGTCGAGTTCCTTTGAAAACCTCAGCTCCACTCTTAGTTGACATCACTGCCAGATCCCTTCCCATGAAAACTTCAAAGAGAAGCCCCCTCTTGTGTTGGCTCCTAATCTTTGTCTTTGCAAAGTAATTAACTTCACCCAGCAGGTGGGACAAAGGCCTGGAATCTGATTATGAACTGAGCCAGAGAAATATGATAATTATTGACATCCCATAAAATATACATATCATATTTTTCTTGGAACCTACAGAATCAAACTCAGCATACATGTTTTAGCCCAGCTTGAAACATTGCTGGACTGTGTAGACTCACACGAAGCAGAACTGCACTTCAAGGTAAATTTCATTTATATTTATAAATACAGTGAAAGTACTATAGATTTTCCAGTAAATCCCAAACCTTAGTATAGATCTCACAGTAAGTGTAGATTTGCAAGTAAATCCCAAACCTATCTATGAATGCCCAATAATAATATAGGGACTATCTCAGGACAGCACCTAGCCTTGCAAAAATCCTTCTGCCCCAGGCTAGCTTTACCCAATAATCAGGATGCACAGAATGGCAGTCTCAAATGTGCAGCACACACATTTGAGACTGCACATTTGGGATTCCAGCCAAGTGCCCCTTGCGCTGGCTGCACCACTGCAGCCTTATCTTAAAAGGTAGACACTGGCAGTAAACACGCTCAAATCAATTACTGTCAAATTACCTTGAGTGAGGCTTGGGTAGTGATATCCACCCACAGTAAATGTCCAAAAACATAGCTATAAAATGTGAAAGATCAAGGTGAACTAAATGAATGTAACCCATGTGCAACATAAGGCCTCTGTCTTGGAAATAAATTTCTTTGCCAAGTCAAGATGATATAAAACTGGGGCCTGTGACGGGCTGAGAGTGACCCGCCCGCACAGGAACCGGACTTGTGCTGTCTCTGCCCCATCTGACTCCAGACTTCCTGACTTCTTACCCCGCGATTGGCTGGTTCCACTCCAGTCGCGGGAAGATGGGAGGTCAAAAGTGGCAGCGCCAGCACCTGAGTTGTTGGTAGTAGAAGGTGGAGAAGGAGACCTGAAGGACGCCGACAACACACGAGGACGAGAAGAAGACGACCAGAAGGAAACCGAAAGCACTCGAGGAAGAGAAGACGACGATCAGGCTGACCTGGAGGGCGAGGGAAACCGGTGGCTTGACGCGAGGAATCGTATATCATGATGGGTATCCAACAACAACACCGGAAGCCTCAGCATCGAGAGACCCCGGGGAAGCGAAGCGCTATTTCCAGCCACGCTTCAGGAGAAGCGTGGCTCTACCAGGTGCGTGGGACCTGTAGAGTAGAGGAAGCGGGAGGGCGACTAAGGGGAAGAAAGGGGGGGTTGGACTGGGCACTAATGCACAAACCACTCTAAAGCACATAGACAAGGGGTAGCGCACAAAACCAGAGCACAGGGAAATTTAAACTACATAGTACAAAACAGAAGGATTGTGGGTTAATGCAGAAAAGAGACAAGAGAAATAAAACAGGAAGAAGAGACGCCCTAGAAAGAAAGAAACAAGAAGAGCTGGAAACAGAGACAGATAGAGCCGAGCAAACCGAATACAACAGGCAAAGAAAAGGGAGAAGAGGAGACAGTTGAGGAGAATAGAAGGAGAGAAAACAGAGGTCTGAAAAGGAAAGGAAAGAAAGACAAGAAAGGCAGGGAAAGAGGTAAACGAAAGGAACTGAACCCAAAGTACTTACCGTTGTATCTTTCTGTCTCTCTGCATGTGTTTTCCCGGGGAACCTGTGAGACGAAGGAAGCCAAAGAGAAGACTGTGAAGAGCAGTCCAAAGACTAACTCCGTAAAGACTAGAGAAAAGGAAACAGGAAGAGAACCAGAGCTCAGTAGAAGAGAACAGAGGGAGACTGTACCCTAAAAAAATATCTGAAAATAAAACTACATAACTCACCGACAACCGACTCCCGAGTATTCACTATCCGCCGAATACGTCACAAGTGGTGTCAGAAGTGGGATTTGAAGGACCAACATGGAAGAAAAGACAACCTTGGGCGATGTGATAGCCCAGCTGGCCGAAGGGCAGCGGCATCTCCAACTGATATGGGAGCAGCAGATGAAAGAAGCAAAAGAAGAACGTGAGGCATTACAGACAGCCCTGAAGAGCCAGGCGACAATTATGGCCAACAACCAGTTAGTACATGAGACGGCCCTTGGCAAACTTAGCGATACAAACGCACATACGAAAGTCCACCCCAATGTGCCAAGTAGTGTACTACAGCGCTACCAAGAACCAGAGGACCCCGACGCTTTCTTCACAAACCTTGAGAGGGTTGCTAGTACGGCCAATTGGCCCGAGGAGAAGTGGGGACAATACATTGCCCCCCTTCTCACAGGCCAGCTGCAGACTACATACCAGGCTATCAATCCCGGCGGCACCTTGCCCTATAAAGAACTCAAAAAGACCATCCTGGAAAGGGTTGGATTGGATGTCGAAAACTACCGCACACAGTTCCGCCAAGTAAAGTGGCAGCATCAGGAAACCCCCCGAACCTTGTATTACTGAGTCCAGCATGCTGCAGGGCGATGGTTACTTCCCACAGAAAAAACCCGGAAGGAAATGTTTGATACCATAGTCCTGGAACAGTCCCTAGAGGGCCTTGCCCTCCACAACACGCAACTGGGTCCGGCAACATCCAGGGCTAACTAACGAAACAGCTGTGGATCTTGCTTGCGCATATCATAGAGGCCCGGACTTCTGGGCTACAACCAGCAGACCACCACCTCTTCCTCCGGTACGACCCCCCTCCACAAAGAATATCACCCATAGACCAACCCCAATACATGGCCCAGAACGGTCCCCGTCGGCCGCTGTAGCAACGCCCAGCTATCCAAATATAGGTCCCCAGTGTTATCACTGTTCAGAATGGGGCCACATTGCCAGAAATTGCCCACACAGGAAGGAGACCGAGGAGCCCATGGAAATTGGTTTGTTGAGAGGGAGAGTTTTTTGGTCTGGAGGGGAGAAACCCAAGTACACCCTCTCTGTAGTTGTTAATGGGGTGGAAAGAACTGCGCTAATAGACTCAGGATGCAGCCAGAGTGTAATACGGCAACCTCTAGTATTACCCGGGCAGGAAGATCCACACACCCAGGTCTTAATCGCCTGTGTACATGGTGACCAGAGGTTTTATCCAGTGGCCGACATACAGTTGAACTGGAGAAATAAAACTGAGACACTAAGAGTGGGGGTACTATCCCAACTAGCCGAAGACATAATCCTTGGAACTGATTATGGAGACTTTCCCGCTCTCCTAGAGAAAGCAGGACGTGAACAAGCCTTGAGGTCCTGGTGGGAGGAGGTACCTATAGGGTCGGATACGGATGATCAAAAACCCACTCGAGCTAACCTAAGTAAAAAGCAGAAACGGGAACAGCGACAGTGGTATGCCCAGAAAACATTACAGGAGAACAGATCAGGAAAAGACAGTAGAGTGTACACTATGACCGTCGAGTTTCAGCAGAAGCAACACGAGGATCCCTCCTTGAAACACGCATGGGAAAAGGCACTATCTCCCGAACAACAGGGGGTAGGTCCTACGTTTCTAATCCGTAATAACTTATTATATAGAAAACCCTCAACAACGGGAGGGAAACCAGAACAATTGGCTGTCCCTAAGAGTCACAGACAACAAGTGTTGCACCTAGCCCACGGAGACAATGGAGAAGGGCACCTTGGTAGAGAAAAGACAGAGGAAGCGGTGCTCAGACGTTTCTATTAGCCTGGGGTGTTTGGGGAGATCCGTAAGCACTGTGCGGAATGTCCCAAATGTCAACTGTATAATCCCTCTCCGCATAAACCCGTTCCCCTCCAACCACTTCCGATAATTGATACCCCATTTTCCAGGGTTGGAATGGATATCATAGGGCCTCTCACTCCCTCAGTAAGGGGTCGGCAATACGTGTTAGTATTGGTGGATTACGCTACCCGGTACCCGAAAGCAATACCCATACCTAGCATGCACACCAAAGCCATTGCCCAGGCAATGATCGAGTTTTTTTCCAAGGTAGGATTCCCGAACGAAATCCTCACAGACCAGGGGACCCCTTTTATGTCAAGACTCATGTCCGAGGTGAGTCGCTTACTCGGGGTGAAACAAATCAGAACCTCTGTTTATCACCCCCAAACGGACGGCCTAGTAGCACGGTACAATAGGACCATTAAGTCTCTCCTTAGAAAAAGCATTTTGGATGCTGGCAGGGATTGGGAAAAGAAATTACCACTTGTATTATACGCAATTCGTACCCACGTCCAATACTCCCTGGGAAATACTCCTTTCGAAATGCTATTCGGGAGACAACCCCCAACCCTGCTAGACATGTTGGCCAAACAATGGGAAACCACAGAGGAAGAAATAAAAGATCTCTTATCCTATACTTGCGTGACAATCTGCATACAGTATGGGAGGAAGCCCATACAGCATTACGAGAAGCGCAGGCGAAACAGAAGCAGGTATACGACACTAGAAGCGTGGTTCGCAACCTGACTGTAGGTAACAAAGCCCTGGTTCTCCTTCCCAGTAGTGACTATAAATTGTTAGCTCGTTGGCAGGGACCATATGACGTAATTGCACAACTTAACCCCACCACTTATAAGTTAGCCATTCCCCAAGGAAGTGGACGAGAGCAGGTTTACCATATTAATCACTTAAAAAAATGGCAAGAACCCTCTGACGAACATCCTGTCCGGTACATTACACACGATCCTGTAGAAGAAATCCCATATCCCTCTCTCTCTACTCCCACCCGTCAGGATATGCCCCAACCATGGTTAAATCCCACATTACCCAAGACCTGTCGTCTTCAACTTACCCGACTAATAACTAGTCACCAAGCTGTTTTTTCTAAGGTCCCTGGTAGAACCAATTTGGTGCAACATCCCATCCGGCTCAAGGTGGACAAGGTATCCAGACAAAGACCCTATTGTATTCCGGAAGCAAAAAAATCTATTTTAGAACAAGAGGTCCAATCCATGCTGGCGGCTGGTATCATTGAGCCATCCACCAGTCCCTGGAGCTCACCGGTGGTTTTAGTTCCCAAGCCGGATGGGAGTACCCGATTTTGGGGGTTATTCCAACTTTAGAGGAAGTGGTAATCCGTCCCAAAAGTGACGGTAAAGTGACGGATATACCACCAGCCGTATTACGAGTCCATTATATCCTATGGAACTCGTAATACGGCTGGTGGTAAATCCGTCACATTTGGGACGGATTACCACCTCCTCCAAAGTTGGAATAACCCCCTTTGTGTGGACTATAGACAGGTTAACAAACTCTCTCATTTTGACGCCTACCCCATGCCTCGTATTGACATGCTTATTGAACGGTTGGGCTGGGCCAGATATCTATCCACTCTGGACCTCATAAAGGGGTACTGGCAGATACCCAGAAGACCAGAGGACAAAGAGAAAACAGCTTTTTCTACCCCTTCGGGCCTTTACCAATTTACGGTGCTACCCTTTGGCCTTCATGGGGCACCGGCCACTTTCCAGAGACTCATGGACTCAATACTACGACCTCATCATCAATATGCCGCAGCATATCTTGATGATATTGTCATATATAGCGGAACATGGAGTGACCACATGACACATTTAGACAACATTCTGCAGGCCTTACGAGCAGCTCAGTTGACAGCAAATCCGGAGAAATGTCACTTAGGACAAACTAGTATCAAATACTTGGGTTATGTAGTGGGGGGAGGTCAAGTTAGCCCACAAATGGAGAAAATAGAAGCCATACAAAACATACCCTTCCCTAAAAACAAGAAAGACGTTAGAGCCTTCTTAGGATTAATAGGCTATTATCGCCGATTTATTCCACAATTCTCTACTGTAGCCGAGCCTCTTACTTACCTGTTACAGAAGACCAGTCCCAATTCTCTATCCAAACCCACTGCTTTTGAACTTCAAAGCTTTGACAATCTGAAAGCCATACTCACCTCAGGTCCGGTATTATGCTGTCCGAACTTCCTTAAACCTTTTGTCCTACAGACCGACACCTCCGACGTGGGTCTGGGGGCAGTTCTTTCCCAGGAGCAGGACGACGGGACTCAACACCCCATACTATACATCAGTAGAAAACTGCTTCCAAGAGAACGGCACTACCCCACCATTGAGAAAGAGTGCCTAGCGATAAAATGGGCTATTGAATCACTTAGGTACTACCTGTCTGGCAGGTCCTTTACCTTGGTTACCGACCATGCTCCGCTCACCTGGCTTGCACGGCACAAGGACACGAATTCCCGTATTTTGCGATGGTTCCTTTCCTTACAGCCTTTTTCCTTTCCGGTGCTGCATCTTCCCGGTAGCAAGATGACCAATGCGGACTTCCTGTCTCGTTACCCATCATCGGAGCGTCCCGACCGGCCGCTCCCTAGGGGGAGTGTATGTGACGGGCTGAGAGTGACCCGCCCGCACTGGAACCGGACTTGTGCTGTCTCTGCCCCATCTGACTCCAGCCTTCCTGACTTCCTTCCCCGCGATTGGCTGGTTCCACTCCAGTCGCGGGAAGACAGGAGGTCAAAAGTGGTAGTGCCAGCACCTGAGTTGTTGGTAGTACGAGGTGGAGAAGGAGACCTGAAGGACGCCGACAACACACGAGGACGAGAAGAAGACGACCAGAAGGAAACAGAAAGCACGCGAGGAAGAGAAGAAGACGATCAGGCTGACCTGGAGGGCGAGGGAAACTGGTGGCTTGACGCGAGGAATCGTACATCACGACGGGTATCCAACAACAACCCAGAAGCCTCAGCATCGAGAGACCCCGGGGAAGCAAAACTCTATTTCCAGCCACCCTTCAGGAGAAGCGTGGCTCTACCAGGTGCGAGGGACCTGTAGAGTAGAGGAAGTGGGAGGGCGACTAAGGGGAAGAAAGGGGGGGGTTGGACTGGGCACTAATGCACAAACCACTCTATAGCACATAGACACGGGGTAGCACACAAAACCAGAGCACGGAGAAATTTAAACTACATAATACAAAACAGAAGGATTGTGGGTTAATGCAGAAAAGAGACAAGAGAAAAAGACAGGAAGAAGAGACGCCCTATAAAGAAAGAATAAAGAAGAGCTGGAAACAGAGACAGATAGAGCAGAGCAAACTGAATACAACAGGCAAAGAAAAGGGAGAAGAGGAGACAGTTCAGGAGAAATGAAGGAGAGAAAACAGAGGTCTGAAAACGAAAGGAAAGAAAGACAAGAAAGGCAGGGAAAGAGGTAAACGAAATGAACTTAACCCAAAGTACTTACCGGTGTATCTTCCTGTCTCTCCACATGCGTTTTCCCGGGGAACCTGTGAGACGAAGGAAGCCAAAGAGAAGACTGTGAAGAGCAGTCCAAAGACTAACTCCGTAAAGACTAGAGAAAAGGAAACAGGAAGAGAACCAGAGCTCAGGAGAAGAGAACAGAGGGCGACTGTACCCTAAAAAAAATCTGAAAATAAAACTACATAACTCACCGACAACCGACTCCCGAGTATTCACTATAATGCCGAAATATGTCACAGGGCCATGGTAAAAACCTGCTTCAGCGAATTAAAGGAGTTTTCAGCTCTGGTGCCCCAGTAAAAACCTTGTGGAAAACTTTCCTTCTTCAAGACTCAAGTGATTTTACTGGTTATCTGTGCAAAGTCTCTGATAAATTGCAAGTGAAAGATTGCAAAGCCTAAGATACATTGTGCTTCCTGCATGTTAGTAGGGGCTTGCTAGTCCAGTATTGCAGCTACCCCTTGACCATTCACTGATACCCCCGGTGCATTTAGAGGAAAACGTATACATTTAAACTCAGCCTGGTCAAATTCACACTTCTTAGGGTTACATGAGATGGTTTTGTCATGCTGACTCAGAACTTGCTTGTTTCCTTTAAAATACATCACAACGTCGTCCAAGTAGATGACCAAAAATTGGTTGAGCACATCTGGAAAGATATGGTCCATCAGTCTTTGAAATGTGGCAATGGCATTACACAATCTGAAGGACAGGACCCCGTACTTAGTCAAAATTGCCTAGGGGTGTATGAAATGCTGTCTTCCATTCATTCCCAGCCTTGATTTGTAGGAGATGATAGGCACCTGCAGGTCCAGCTTAGTGAACACCTGAGCTCCCTTGACTAATTCCAAAATATCCTTATTGAGGGTGAGAGGATGGTTCTGACTATCTGGTCTGCCCTGATTTTTCACTTTTTGATCACCTGGTTTTTTACCTTTTACTGTCAGGGAGCCTCATAGTTGGGGACTCACCCACATTAAACTCATGGTAAAATGGACTGCGGGTGTTTACCACCGGTGGCACCTTGCTAAGGCAAGGCTGCCACAGAGCTGCAAGAGTAAGAGGCCCTGGCTGGTTATATGTGATCACGTGTGCACACGTGTGAGGGCTGCGCAGGGAGATTCCTGGGGTGCCAGCCCAAGAACTGCGCTTAGGTAGCCTGGCACAGAAGGAACTATGCAGAGTGGGTGGTGACCTAGAGCAGGCCCTCATGAGATGGGTGTATACATGTGAGGGATAGTCAGTGTGCTTACTGTCTTTTTACTGTAGGGACACTCCATTAAATGTCCATGGAAAAGGATGGCCTAGGCCGGAACTTAGGCCCCTATGGTCCACAGAGACCAGAGTCACACCAATGTACACTAACCTGTATGGAAAGAATAATGCAGTAAGTTACAAAGGCATAGTGGCACAACTTATGGGTCATCCAGGAATATCATCTTTTTCTGACTCAGCTCAGGATTAGGGCCAATTACTGCCCTGTCCAGCTGCCTAAGCAGGGTCATGCATCAATCAGCCAGCTGTCATCCCATGCCAGGAAATGGGCAGAGAGGCCCTGGAAGGAATGTCAGGGAGAAGGGGCTGAGAGTATTAGAGCACATGTGGCACTAGCTCCTGGACTGCACCATTTTGAGCTATCCCAGAAGTCTGTGCAGGAAGGAGGGACAGGGACAAGGAAGTGATGTGGCACCTCTGGATTGGCCAGAGGTGCAGGTCTATTGGACACTTCTGCCCCCCACTCAAAAGGTCTTGCACAGGGGAACTCGCTCTCTTGGCTGTGCTTCACTGCTGGACACTGGGTCTGAAGACGGGCGTCATGGACAACTGGAAGAAAACCCCCCTGACTGGCCACTGGGGCAGGGACTCTCCCCTGAAGGACTTCAAATCCAGTGAGGCACATGCCAGGGCCAGGTAAGCTGGCTGCCTTACCCCCCACAACCCGAGGACTAGTTGGGGGAAAGACTGGGCTGGTGCAAGGAGAGCCCTCTGCCTTAAAGAACAGGAAGGCACCCAGAGGAAAGGTGGGCGCAGGGAGTCAGTGAGACTGGCTACCTACAATCTGGGAACCTTCTAGGCCAGAAGGCCTAATGAAAGTGCTCCTGGTGGCAAGGGCTTACCACCAGGAGCAAAACAACACCGAGATAATCATGAGCAGCCCACTGGGGCCCGTGCTATAACTAGGAGAATGTCTGTGACCTTTGACCTTTTTAGAGCAAGCGGCGAAGTGCGTGGGGCTCTGCTACTGCTACTCCAGACTGCGCCCCAGGGGTAGGCCAGGGGCTGCTCCCAAAAGAAGTAAAGCCGTGGTACACCATTGCGCCCCGTGAAGCCTAACAAAGGAGCCTCAGACACCTTCCTGGGGCCCCCAAAGAGAAGCAAACTCAGGGAGTGCCGTTGCACTCCCTGCGAATATTTGGGGGGCCACGGGCCCTAAATAAAGCCAGGGGGCACCATCGCATCTTACTGTGAAGGTGCTGGAAGGTGCCCTGGAGCCCTTCACAGGGCCCATAGAGAAGGCTAAGTTGGGGAGCGCCATCGCGCTCCCCATGAAAATGTAAAAGGTGCCCCCGACCCAACTTGGGGCCTGCCAAGAAGAAAATCAAGGGAACGCCAATACACTGCCAGCTGTGGGAGGATCCGGCAGCCAAAGACATAGCCAAAAATGCCCATCAGGGCCCCGGACCCCATCCCGGGACCTCACACGGAAGATGAAGTCAGAGAGGCTGTCATGCCCCCAATGAAGCTGCCCAGAGGGGCCCTGGACCCCCATCCTGGGGCCCCATGAAGAGAAGGGGAGCATAGAGGGCCGTCAGGCTCACCAGGAAGGTGAGGAGGGGCCCCAGACCCCATAACGGGGCCCGATGTTGCAGGCGGCTGCTTGGCCGTAGCAGCAGCATGCGTCTGCCCGCAGGAGTGGGCAAGACACCAAATGAAGGGCCAGCTCCTCCCGGAACCTGGAGGTTCTGGCCATGCAGGGAGCCGGTGGGAGCGGCTCCCTGCACCACTCCCCAACAAGCGAAATCCATACCTGGTGTAGGGATATCCAGGTGGTACTGGGCACCCCCAGTGCAGCGCTTCAACTCTGGCGACATTGTAGCTCTCCCCGGCACAGCGGGAGAGCCACTCATTTCATATGCATATTGCCCACAATGCCTTGCGAGGCACAACGTCTTCTTGAGCTTCGTTCTCAGCTTGTGGTTGCCCCAGGAAGATGGGACCACCACCAACAAAGTGCTCATGGACCAAGTGAGTTGCAGGAGTAGCACAGCTTCCCCCCCAATACAAAGTTTGTGCCCCCACCCTAGGTTGGGTGGGACAAGAGAAGTATAATCCCCCCCCTCCCTAACGGTTACAAAGCACTGTGAAGCACAAACTGGATAGAACTGTCATTTTTTGCTTGTGGAACTATGACCTGAATCTGGGAATGGGTGACACCAGTAAGGAGACCCCTAGTATGGCCTGAGAAGGTTCAGACGACAAAGCACGCACTAGGGGTGCAGGAAGCATTACAGAATGTAATCAAAAGTAATCAGAGTAATCTGGGAGTAATCCTAACAGTGTAAAGTATTTCCACATGCACGTACAGGTTACTGTTTATACTTATTTGAGTAGTGAGACTGACAGCCACCTCTTATCAAAGCAGATGTATTTTATTGTAAGATTTAGGTGCTCTCACTCCAATTTACACTCAAATGTTGCATTGGTATACAAGTAAATGTTTTGCCATGGGGGTTGTTGGGTTAGTTTTCCCCTTGGGGGTGGGGTCGGACAGGAATGATTATACAATGTCCTCCAAAAGTAATTCCATCAATTTGTGTATATTTGTAAATTGTTGCATAGTATTGAGTAGTGTGTGTGTAATAAATGTATTTTTACTTTTAAAAAGGAAAAGCACAGACTGGAAATCATTTATTGAGTGTCATGCTTGTGTGCTCGTGAATAGGGATTACTAGCCCACATCACCTCCCTTGAGTAAGCCTTGGACTGCTCTACAACACTACCCTGTTGTTTGGTTCCCAGTGGTGGTTGCGTGCTGAACCATTACTTGTGCAGGTCATACAACTAATGACCCACCTTCAAACAGAGGGGAAGTGGATAGTGGTCCTTGATTATAATCCTGTTTAATCCCCTATAGTCTATACATGGTCGTATTTCATTGAACTCCCTGAAAACAAAAAACAGAGATGCCCCTGCAAGCGAAGAACATTGTGCTATCAAACCATGCTGTAGGTTTTCATGTAAGTACTGTCTCAGGACCTCCTTTTTGGCTTCAGACAGAGAACCTGCCAAAGCATACCACTGCTCCAGGTTCCAAAGATATAGGGCAACCAAAATCATTGTGAGGTGATAAGGACATCTCTTGAGGTTTACTGAAAATGTTAGAGTATTGTAGGTTTTGAGGTGGTGAAGACTGTAAAATGGTGATCATGCTTGGATCCTAAGGCTTTCGGACATTAATAGTCCTCTAAAGAAATATTCAGAACACAAAAAAATGTAACCGTGCTAATAGCCTTGCACATGCAACAGTATTCCTTCAATTGTGGGTGCTCTGTCCTGGTTATCAATTTGAAATCTTGCAAGAAGGATTGCATAGCTGTGAAGAATGTTGTTGAATAAGGCCAAAAAGACAACAATAGAAACACGCATAATGTGCTTCCTCCACACATTTGGTGAATCCTCTAAAGAACAGTAGTTCTCATAGCAGAATTGGAAAGAGAGGGAAATTGTCATGGTTACCCAATTCACATACAGGTTGTGACGTACTAAGCATAGTACCTTCAATATTAAGGCATAGCGCCCAATTTAGATCTTTGCGCTGTTACCACCAACTGCATCGACGGTGGACCCAAAAAGACCGTCAAGTCAACGATGTTCCGCCCGCCGTATTTAGATGCTACAGCTCTTAAAGCAGATTGACTGGAGACGGATTGCTGACAGAGGGAGACGGAAGAAGTACAATGGCAGTGGCTATGGAATAGGGGTAAGTGACACACACACACACTGGCCCTTTGCCATATGTGTCCCCCTGCACTACACAACACACCACATTCACACAATAACCCATTGCCCAATAACCCATTGCCATTCCAACATAACCCGTAAACACACGTTGACATACATCCATGCCACAACATACACACACTATTGACACTGCACCCACATATGACACAACCACAACTACACACTCAGCTACACAAACGCACACACATCACGACAATATCCGCAATACAACAACACACACCTGAATGTTTAACACGGCAACACAACATAAGTGACACACATACAGACACAACCGCACCACCCACTCCAGCTCCCTCAAACAGCCAAGACACACACACATACACGTAGACTCACATACACAACAGATAGCACAAACCTACCCGTACATGTTCCCTTGAAATGTGCACACATGGACACCGTTGTCCAGTGTGAGTGTACCGTCATTGTGGTGCCAGCATTCATTTTGCAATGAATGACAGTTGTATATGTGTGTGATATGTGTGTTGTGCTTGTGTGTCCCCAGCCATGTGTGACAACATTGTGAGTCTTACATATGCATGTCAAAGTAATTTAATAAAAAATACTGTGACGTATATGCCTGCAGTGGTCCCGACCTCCCATGCAGTGCCCAACGAACGTCCCCTGGCAATGCGGTGTCTCTACCTTCGAGTCCGGCGACTGGGGCGGGTCATGTTTACTCCATGGGTCGGTGGCAGCAGTGATGGCAGGTGTTTTCCTTTTTTTTTTTTTTTTTTTTTTATTCAGTACCCAAGAAAATACAAGTATAATTCATCAAAATGGACAATCATAATATATCACAATGCGCATAAGAAATAAAAAAGCATTTACCCAACTATACAATACCACTATACAGTCATTTCCTGTTAGCTAACCATTCACCCAATACCCCCCAGTATGTCTTGCCCTTTACATCTCCCTCTCTTCCCTTTTCGATCATACAGGGCTTGTTCCAACTGGCATATTGCCAGGAGGAGATTTAGCCAACTTTGATATGTGGGAGGTTGTTGATCCAACCATGCGGAGGAAATACACAATCGATACATTGACATAGCTACGAAGATAAACTTAGAAACAGATGTCTCACTTAACTCCGAAACCCCGAGTATGACAACCCCGGGTGTTAATTCAATTTCTAATTTGGCCACCTCTTCAATAAACTGTCCAACTTTATCACACAAATTCACCAGCTATGTACAGGTGGCAAACATATGAATTACATCCATGCCATATAGCTGACATCTTGGGCAGTGCACCCCCTCTACCCGGCCCCATTGCACTAATTTCCCAGGCTTAATATACAGATCGAAAATTGTTTTATAGTGTTGTGCCTGAAGGGATGCTGAAATCAGGGAGGTCCGCCCTAACTCAAGGGACTCATAAAAATCTTCCTCTTCCACATTCAACTTATCACGCCACTTTTTATTATGCTTAGCCAAATCCTCAGGTAAATCATCAATCAATCTAGCATATATTGACCGTATCGTAATCTTATCAGAGGAGATCATCATCTCTAGTAAAGGGTTCTTTACAAACCCTGCTCAATAAAGTCACCTAATCTTTGTATCCTCTGTTGATTCCACCTTTCCATGATATTATCTCAAAAAATCTTGGGGAGAAAAGTATTATTCTGAATCAAAGTATAGTAATTATATCTACCGAGATCAAATTTCTTCCGCCAAGGACCCCAGTCTTTGAAAGCGGCATTTAGAACTTTAAACCGAACCTTCTTAAAGTAGCTGGGCTCCAAGAATGTGAGCAATGCTCCATTTGCAGCAGGGCCGATTAATACCTCATAAATACTCGGGACGTACTCCCCATTGTTTACCAAGCATCCGTTTTTAAACAGAGGTTGCATATACTGCATTGCAGCTGCCGTCTGGTACAATTTAAAATTGGGTAGAGACCATCAGCCCTTTTCCCTTGGTAATGTCATACAAACCGCATTATGAGTTGATCCAGTTTCCTAAACCAAGATTTCTCAAATTCTAATGTGATAGCCCGAAATGAATATAGCACTTTGGGGAGGAACATCATTTTTATCATATTGAACCACCCCATAATTGTCAAATGTAAGTTGTTCCATCTACTAAAATTATACCTAGCATTATCTATAATATTAGGCTGAAGGTTGATCCGGACAATCTCCTCTACCTGGGGTCGGATATCAATCCCTAGATAGACTGCGTGTTCTACTTTGCGTGCATCTGACAAACTGCAGTGTTCATTCAAAACTATCTGAGTCTTATCTTTATTAAGAAGATAGCCAGAGACTGGCAGGTGTTTTCCAGTCGTGTCCAGTCAAAGACAGAGGTGGAATGGGGGAAAAAGCTGAGTTTGCACCTTTTGTCCCCCAAATCTGCAAACTCAAATTTGGGGGTCAGACTGCTACTTTTTTCTTCGCTGTAAACCTCATCCAAATAAACACGGTGGAAAGGGTGGCTGGGGACCCGCCGGCATCCATTTTTCTTTCTCATGCATCAACGACGAAGGAAGTGTTTCTTGGTAGAGACAGCAGTTTGAATGCAGGCTTTCGTCAATGGCAGTGGTTCCCAACCTCTGATCAGGGTCCCCTGGGGGCTGCAAAGTCTACTCAAGGGGTCCTCGACTGCTTAGAAAATTAGGCAATATTAACAGATTAGGCCCCCAGCTTTCAGTAATGACTCAGTGTGGGGATCTCCGGAATGCGATAATGATTCTGTGGGGGTCCTTGGGTTTCAGTAATGATAAAGTAGAGGTCCACAGAAGTCAAAAAGTTGGGAACCACTGGTCTATGGGACTGCCAACATCCAAATATGGCAGACGGACTGTTGTGGCAGCGGATGGGTTTTCAGTCGAAAGGTCGAAGGACTGTTACAGCCAACATCTAATCCAGGCCCATCATCTGGAGATGTTATCATGTCAAGAGATAACATGTCTCCTTATGGTTCTCAAAGTTCAACATCAAAAGGTTTGTTATTTCTTTTACAGGGTCTGAAATCAATGGTGTTCCATCCACTGTCTGCATCTGTTCAGGAGACACTTTCCCAGGTCGAAAAACCTTCCTCTCAGAGGACCACTTGTCATCCATGTAAAGTCTGATAGCCCAAGAGTCCAGAAGAGCTAAAGATTCAAACGATCTGCTGTCAAAGCGTTTTGTCAATACTGGAAAAAAAACAATGCTAAATGAGAATCTCTGGAAATTAATACAAAGGGGATTTGATGTGTTTCTGTACTTCTACTTTTTACATAGCTCTGACAGACCTTGGTATTTCCACAGGGTTTCTGAGAACGAAAGGAGCAAGATTGAAATAAAAGCACAGGAGAACAACTTTTAATACAGAGCCCATTCCTTCGGCAATGTCCCTTTCTGCCCCGAATAATACTCCCTAGGCTGTTCTAATTTGTTTGGGTTTTTCACTTGAGTTTCCTGTATGTTGGAAAAGATTCCCCTCAAGGTTCCAAAAAAAAAAAAAAAAAAGTCTGTGAACTTCCTGTTGCAGGCATGCCCCATGACCTCCGCTTCTCAAACCTTTGTTCACAAAAGTGGTGTTCTATAAGTAGCAAACAATCCATGAACTCAGGAAATGTTGAGGGCCAAACAGAATGAACATGTTCATCCTTAGTTTCTGCCTTCAAACTCTTGTGAAACAAAGAGATCAGGGTTGTCTCAACTGACCTAGTTTCAGCAGTGAGCTGATACACCCTAGTAATATAGGTCAAAACACATTAACTTCCTTGCTGTATGTGACAAATGGCTTCCTTAGCAGGTAATTCTAAATCAGGTCTCTGGAACAGGTTTTAGAATGTCACCAAAACGTTCTGGTAATTTGTAAGGATGGCTTGCTAGATGTGGCAAAAGGCGTAGCCCAAGCCGAGGCTGGTCTGAACAAAGCGCTGAATAAATACCCCACTTTGGAGTGGTCTAGGGCAAACTCAGCTGGTCAAAAAATGAAGTAGACCATCAGTGACCCTAAAAAGTCCTTTAATTTGTTAACAGAAAGATCAGGACTGCTACAAATCCTTGAAGAGACAATACCAGGAAATGATGCATGTGACAAAGAAAAACTTCTCAAATGCATTGCAGCACAGGGAAGTGTTGAAAGACTCCACCTTATACAGTGAGTCGACAGGAAGCTATCCCACAATACTAAGGTTTCATTCTTGGTTTAGGAAGAATGAGTAGATTAATGTGGCTCATCCACCATCTTGGATTGTGAAATGCCCTCTCTGTTCCCGGTAGTTTCTGGGAGGAAGCCACCTTTCGTGCAGCTAAACAAGGTAGTATCTAACAGGACCATGTTGCCCATAGAAAGGGAGCTTTTGCATTGCTGCCTCATCCAACACGCCTGACACCTCTTTTTAAGCCAATGCCTCCACTGATGCAGCACCATGTCCCACCATGACCAGGCCCGTTCATGATTGTGCAGAAAAGACTTCCACACAGCAGGTGAGGTAGCTGCGATGCTGCATTACACATCCTCTTTAACTATTTTAACCACTTTAGCATGCATTAGTATGCCTTCAATTATTAAAAACTCCATACCTCCCCTCATGTTTTTAATCTGCTGGCTTCATACTTGCATTATCATCTCAAAGCTAATTTACTTCAGCCTGCTTCTCATGAAAGCCTGTAAGTTGAGCACCTCCTATTCCAATAAAATGGTACTCAGGAGTGCCTCATTTTTGACTTGAATACAAAATGTTAGCATTCTAGTTCATCATTAGAACTCTGTAGGGAAGCTACAGTTGATCACTATACTAGACAGCTGCTAGTGTTGGAATTATGTTTCACTTTGCATGTCAGAATGTTTTAATTACATGGTTGAGGATGATAGTTTAGAACCCTTAGAAAATGTGTCTTGAATTTAGCTTTCTAAAGCACTAACCATAATCCCTGTGATGAAAAAACTCGTCATTTTGTTAATTTACCTACGTACTCCCTTTAGGAAATGCTTTAAGCTTCACAGCTTTGATTCCATCAAGATGGCATTCAGTGTGCCACAGTCATTATAAATACAGTATTGATGCACACTAGCTGTTCCTTATAACACTCTGGAGTTGCAGCAGTAGAACACTGGGGAGTCAAATGACAAGCTGCTGCTGGAAGTACATGTTTCACTCAGCACATCAGACTTTTTCTGACATTGATGAGGAAGATTCTTGAGAAATGTATAGAAAATATTTCATCATTTTATCTTTCTAGAGCACTTACCATACTCTGTCGGACAAAATTAGCTCCCTCATTTTGTTCATTTTTAAAGGAAATGCTTTTTGCTTTACAGCTCTGATTCCATAAAGATGGCGTTCAGGAGCACCACACTTTCATTATAAATACAGAATGTTAGCACACTACTGTCGTGTTGCTCCCTCCTTCAACACGAAATACAGCGGGACGCAGACTGTGGATTCAATCTTTTTATTAACATGCCGCTTATACAGGAAACAGGTATTCACCCAGCCATCTCTAGCAAACGTCCACCCTCGAATCCCTGAACATAGAGCCCTTACACAACACAATTCCAATGACACAGCATAAGCCAACACAACACATCCCCAACTCTTAATAATTAAAACACAAATTAAAACAACAATAAAACATAACTAGAAATAAAGATGACCATAATACAGAAGAATTAAAAAAAATACTAAACAATCAATCTAATACACAATCTTTTAACCAGCCCGGTAATTCTCTTTTTCTCTTATTTGCATCCAAATGCTGTTTCTGTTTCAACTTTTGTAACCCTTGTTCTCCCTGAACCTGTTCACCTAATTCTTCTGCTTCTTTGCCATCCAGTTCTTCTACCTCACTACCCCTTTCCACATCTTCACCCTCCTTATTATAGGATCCACACGACGTGCTACAAGTACCGTTCTCAGCACCTACAGTTGGAATGATCGGCTTATCCACATTATCCACTGTGTTATCCATCCATATGGAACCACTCGCACCAGACCCCGCATTTCTATAACTCTGTTCTTCCTCGTCATCTTCCTTTGGACACAAAGCAATACGTTTCAAATTCCATATTTTCCCACTTTGCAACCTTACCACATTTTGTAACAAACCCTTTACTTGCTCCGGTTAAAAGTATTGACTGTCCCCCTTCAACACCTTGAAAGGCTTTTTTAACTCTCACCCAGTCTCCCAATTTAATCTGAATAGGTTTCACACTATGTAGCTTATAATATGATGTCCTTCTATCTTGTGTTCTTCCCAATCTTCTTTGTACACTATTCAAAGACCAAAAATGCATTTCACCTTTACATAACCATGCAGGATTAAACTTACATCTTGGTTTCCTACCTCACATTGATACAAATGGGCTGATACCAGTGGCCTCATTCTCTGTCACCCTATATGCCCAAACCCCTTTCCAAACCATAGTGTGCCAACCATACTGTTTCCTCATTGCTGCTTGGATAACTCCCTTTAACACCCTTTTATATCTCTTAACATTACCATTCCTGCTGGGATTATACAGTGAGGTAGTTTTATGTGATAAACCAATTCTTTCAAAATATACCTTAGCACAATTTGAGACAAATTGCACCCTGTTGTTACTTAAAAGTAAGGCCGGAATACCTTCAGAACAAAAAGCTTGGTCCAGTCATTCTAACACAGATGCTGTATTAGCTCTTTTAACTACCTTTACCACCTGCCATTTTCCAAAAATGCCTACACCCCTCTGATAACACGTCCTTCTTAGGCCACCCTTCCAACATGTATTTCAGTACATTCTGCAATTCAGCATCTCCTTTCAGTTCATTTTCCCAGACATTCTTTCCTAAAGCCGGTTTGCCTGAATCAAAAACAAATGCAACCTTAAATTCATCCCAGCGATCTTCATTACACTCTTCTAATGGGCATGGCATTCTGGAAAAAAAATCAGCCATTACATTCTTCTTACCAGGCACATACAACGCCCTGTAAATGTATTCTTTTATTCTAATAGAAATCCTCGCTATTCTAGCAGATGCCACAACACTTCCTTCAGGAGATAATAGTTTAATCAACAGTTTATGATCACACTGAATGGTAACCATTCTTCCCCACACAAAAGAACGAAAATATTCTAAACCCCATGCACACGCAAGTGCCTCCCTTTCTATAATAGGATATTTCTCCTCTGCAGGTGTTAAAGACCTAGATGCAAATAGAATTATATTCTCTTTGCCTCTATCGTCCCTTTGTGATAGTACAGCTCCTAGTCCTTTATTACTTGCATCTGTAGTTAAGTAACACTAAAGTTGAGGATTAAAACTGCTCAAATTAGAGACCTTATACAAACTTTCTTTGATGTTCTTAAATTTCATATCACACCTTGAGTTCCAGTCAAACTTTACATTTTTTAAGGAGTTGCCTTATGTTATACTCATTTTCTTCAAAATAAATTTTGCGCAAAACTCTGCCATGCCCAAAAACGATCTCACACCATCCTTGTTAGATGGTGGTGAAGCCTCAGTGATTGATTTCACTCATGACAGTTTAGGTTTTACTCCCTCACCACTGATAATGTGTCCCAAATATGTTACACTTCTATCCGCAAACTTACATTTGCTAATTTCAACAGTCAACCCTTTGTTTTCCAAAACACTCAATACACGCTGCACCCTCTCATCATGACACTCTCTATTGTTCCCAAATACTAGAATATCATCCTGAAAAAAACATTACACCCCTTTCCTTCCCAAATAGCTTATGCATCAAACGTTGAAAAACAGCTGCGGCAGATGCTAAACCAAAAGACACTGTTTTAAACTGAAAACAACCCACATGGGTAATAAATGCTGTTAGTTTCCTTGATTGTGGTGAGAGGACAATCTGGTGATACGCTGCAGATAAGTCAATGCTAGAAAACCAGGTGGCACCTTTTAAACATGACACAATTTCTGTAATTTTAGGTAAAGGACATTGGTCTATGACAATGTTATCATTAAGATGTCCCAAATCCACACAAAGACGTATCTTTCCGTTACTAGGTCGTGCTGTGACCACTGGTGAGATCCACTCTGAATACTCAATGGACTCAATAACATCCATTTGCACCAATTTCTCCAATTCATCTGACACTTCATCTCTCACCATTATAGGTACTGGTCTTAACTTATGTATCTTAGGCTATGCATGTTCTTTTATTACAATTTCATGCTCAAACCTCTTTAGTTTCCCAAGCTGTTTTCAAAAGACTTTCCGAAATTTATTTTCCAATTCAATTCCCATAAACATCCGACATCCTCTAGGAGTACTTTTTCCTTGCTATTCAGGTCCAATACCATACGTAATTTCCCTTGATCTTGCTAGCCCAAAATTGAAGGTCCTCTTTCTGCCACATACAGTTTGCTTATTTGCCAATCTTCCCAACAAATTTACTCTTCCATGTATTTTCATTAATTATGGTAAACGGTGACCCTGAATCTGCATGAATTTTGATTTGCACGCCACCAATCCTCATATCACATTCAGGTTTTTTTCTGGATGTTATACTTTTCAATATTCAACACAAATTTATCTTGTAAATTTTTAACGATATTAGCACTTCAACTATCTTCCTCTGAATCTCTATTCCTGCAGTCAATGTCTTAATACACGCATTTAACACTATTTTCTTTCATTTGATCTTTTGATATACTTTTCCAAAATGGCCCATCATGCCACATTTATTAAATTTTTATTTCACAGCCGGACAAGACTTTGAAAATGCCAAGTGCTCTTTACTGCCACAACGATAACATCTCTTTTCTTTATTTCCTACTTTCTCTCTATAGTTTGTTACAGAAGCTTTATCTAGCTTTCGGTTGTTTACTTTGTAAATACCACTCTCTTCTTTATCTGGTTGCTTCAATTTTGTTGCGCCTCTTCCCAAAATTTCTGCTTTACGTATTATAACCACAACATACTCCAACGGAGCATCGCCATTTATCCATAATCATTCTCGTATAGACTGGTTGTTGGCATGCATGACTAATTGATTTCTAATGAGGTCATCATGCATCACACCAAATTTACAGTCGATGGCTAACCTTTTCAAGTCCGCTACATAATCATCAACATTTTCCCCTTTATTCTGTTTACGTTGGAAAAAAATGAATCTTGCCAAAACACACTTTTGGCACAAAATATTTTTCTAGATCATGTAAATCCGCTGAAAAAACCTTCCCATCCCCACCTGGTACATTTTTTGCTTTCTACTATGTGTTTTTAAACTCACAGGTCCTAGGGAATGCAGGAGGATTATTTTTTCTGTTCCGCTGACATTTTTCCTTCTTCATCAATAACCTCAATATAATTGGTAAAATAATCCTGCCACTCCATCCATTTCAGAGAAGGTTCTGTTCCAGAGGAGGAATTATGCTAAAATTCTGTTGTGCCATAATGACAATTTAAAAAACACTAAAGCACTTTTGTAAGTAGATCAATTCAAAATATGCATATATTATTGTTAATCCTAACCTGTTTTCTGTAAATAAAACGTAGGACTAACATAAACAAGTTTTCTATGTTGCTTTCTGTGTCAATACTTACTTGTAAAACCTTGACATTTGTATAAGCTTTAATTACATCCACTCAGCTCCATTCCCGAATGCCTGTTGCCTTGACAACCATTCCAAGCAATTCAGCTTTGTAATTCCACAGGAAGTTTGATGAAGGCGTTCGGTTGAACGTCACACACTGACACAGAGCGCACATCGGTACAGGGTCGCACGCACTACTACACGTTTCTGTCAGCGTGCGGAGTACTCAATACATGGAACGTCGAATACAGCTCGCCGGACCGCGTGCTGCCTCTGGCACCTTCAAACTGTAAGTTAACATATATAATATATAGTTTTACTTGCTGCGCCACAGCTTACTTCACTTACTGTGGCAAAAGCACTCAGACATGAGTGATTTGTCCTTGGTATCAAACTTCTTTGCGTGACTTGTCGTTGGTAAATTCCTTTTTCCTTGTCTGTGAATACTTTAAACGAATTCTGTGGATCCGACACGTCCAAAAAACATCACTCATCACTAAATTTGTCGTGTTGCACCCTCCTTTAACACAAAATACAGCAGGAGGCAGACTGTGGAATCAATCCTTTCATTAACATGCCGCTTAAACAGGAAACAGGTTTTCACCCAACCATCTCCAGCAACCGTCCACCCTTGAATCCCGAACATAGAACCCTTACACAACACAATTCCAATGACGCAGCATATGCCACCACAACAAGTACATTTTCATTAGATAAATGTGAAATTGCAGTAGAACACTGTGGAAAAAACTGACAGACTTTGGCTACTGTTGGAAGTACATGTAGTACACAGAAAATCAGAATTTCTCGCATGGCTGAGCATGATAGTGTAAACTTATGAAAATGTCTTCTCATTTCAGCTCCTTCCATAACCTCTATGAGGAAACCAGGAGAGAAATCAGTTTTCTCTCAGAAATTGTTCATCAAATCCCAGCATTTTTCACATGGTAAAATCAAAGTAAAATACACCACAGCTCCTACAATCTGTATGGACTCCTCTCTAAATGCAGATTTTTTTTAAACTAAAGAACAGATTTACATTTAATAATGAGTAATGTATTATGTGATGACATAAGCAGTGTATGGTGGGGCGGTTAACTATAACTGTTGAATTTCAGTGGTTTTATTAACGGTATTTTAACTAACATTTTCAGTGAATTTTTGATTTTTTTATTGTAAATTAAGACATTATTACACCATACATAAATATAAAGTCACTTCAACCTTTGGTTTTTTTTCTGTGGATTTAGAGTTTTTTATGTAAAGCAATATTTTACTACCCTACCTAACTTTAAGCCATAATCATTTAAAATAATAACATGATAAAAATCACCATTAATTCCAATGCATCCCATAATCGCATTTAAACGCAATCATTAAAAATATATGCATTGCACCATTATTCAACAAAGTTTCAAATTAAAACAACAGTAAACGTATGTGTCAATTTTTCTTTTATGCAACTAAGGCCATATAATGCAGCCATCAGACCAACCACAATTGGTCCTCACACTCCTTTAAAACAATAAACACATGTTAAAAATCACCATTAATTCCAGTGGATCCCATAGTTACATTTAAAAGTTCTCATTAAAAATACACGGAATGCATTATTAATCAGCAAAGCTGTCAATGAAGCTTTTCAGATTAAAACCATAATAAACATATGTGCCAGAGTTTTTCTTTTATACACCTTAGGACACATAATGCAGTAATAGGACCAACCACAAGAGACCCCAGAGCTATAGAGCTAAAGCTCTAGTTCTGTAGTGATTTGAATATTAAACAAACTTCTATGGGGTCATGTAATAAATACCCTAAGAGATTTATGGGTGGTATTTGAAAATATCCTTGGGGGGACTGCTGCAACTCAACACTCCTTTACTTCATTGGTGGTACCCCAACCCCGCCTTGGGGCATCACGGAGACCACTGTCTTCCTTCAGGCCCCAGGCACTAATGTCCCCAGGGCAATTGTGTGGCTCAGGAATGGGGGGTAGCATAACCCCCTCCCCAAATTAAAAATGCTTTGGCCCTGGGCGTTGAGGTCTCAGAGACCCTTACATGGCTCATGAGGGGGGCAAAAACCCCTTTCACCAAATATAAAATGCTTCACCTTCCTCCCATCCCCAAGGACAGGGTGCCTGGGGTCCTTAGGTGGCACGTGGAGAGGGTCCCGCACCCCCCCCAAAAAAAGTCATGTCACTGTCCCACCTTATTTCTTTTAATTCTGTTTTGTTATACCATGCATAAATTAAAAATGCATTATGGGCCCAAGAAAGCCCGCTCAACCAAGGCCTAGGTTTTAGGGTATACCTACCTGCCCCTCTTTATGTGTTTTTTTATTATTTTATCAGGACAGAGGACTGAGACCCCAAGTCCTAAAATAGCCACCTCAACATCTTTGTTGATTTTGACAGTAACCAATCAGTTCTTATCATTAGATCTACCGGTCCCCGCTGTTCTACTGCGTCACTAGATATACATACATTTTTAACCCTAATTTCTCGGAAACTACTGAAAGATTTACACCAAATCAAAAAAGTGTGCTTTCTAGTTAAAGATCTAGCTTTTGCCCACGTTGGTGTAATTCCGTTAATCTATTTTTTCTGCTTCGCTGTGCAAATTTCCTATGGTAACTGTATGGGGAAAATGTATTTTGGGTCCACCCCTTTTTTCATCTCCCGCTTGACAGATCACTCAAACTGATCCAGTAAAGGGCTGAGTTGGATGAACTTTTTTCAGAAACTTTTGTGAAGATTTGTTAAAAAGTGCCAAAGTTATTAGCAAACCAAACACTCAATTTCCTACGGAAACCCATTCCTAATTTTTACTACACAGTGGCCATTGCCACTGCATGTTTTATATTCTATATATATATCACTAACTATAAACATTTTGTTATAAATGAAATTTTAAAAACAAACGGAATTTGAAATTGAGGATACGAAGTTATGTAGGTACACCCAAAAACATTACAAGCACATTCCCTGCTGGGTGACTATCTTCTAATGCTTCCTGCTATACTCTAGTAACAAATAGACAAAGATGTCTGTCTGTGTGTGTGCATGCATGCACTCACATGGTTGACCATCACCGCCAACCTTCCTGGTGTCGGGTAAACCTTGAGAGCCTCTTTGTTGTGGGCCAGTTGGTGCTTCCTTGCTGCCAACTTCTTCAGTCATAGCAGAAGTGGATTTGTTTCAGAAAACAGGTACTTAAGCTCTGTGACACTATTGCTGATATCCAGAAAATCTGTATACCAGGTCTCTGTGACTAGTGTTGGGTTTCAAGAACATATATTTATATAAATCAAACAAGCATTTGCAATGCAATGGGTCTCGCATTTGGGAGAGTTAGAGCTATTTGCTTTGTAAATCACAAAGTTTTTTACCTACGTGTTTTGGTTTGGAGTATAGTGGATGTGTGCCAGGTGCCACAGCAACCCTCCCAGGCCTGTCACTGCAGGAAAGAGGATACAACAAGGCTGCCATCTTGGGAATGTTTTGCCTCATTCCTACAGACTGGCTGTGATACCCTAGAGATGTAACTCTTTCTTCTAATGTATTTACACAAACTATTATAGCACCAAACAAGCCACAATGAGGCACCTTTGTGGCATTTGACCTCGAAAATGAGGGGGTTTAAAGAGTTAGGAGCACAGAAAAGGGGCAGACATATATTTCTGTGTGTTAAACTTTTGAAGGAATTATTCCACAACATTGGCAATACCAGCCTAACTTTTAAAACCATTGGCTGTATACAAAGAGAATAATAGAAGAGGCAGCTTAACTGCAAATGAATTATAGTGATTTTGTTAAGAATGGCAGCTGCTCTGCAGCACTATGTAATGGGAGAAACATTATTACCAAGCGCTATATAAGAAAAACTAGTTATTCCCAGACTGCCCCCAACACGCACCAGACAAAGAACCCTAGGGAAGAGGATGTGGCGTAAGGGCCAGAGCTGCCAACTTTGGAGATGGGGAACACGGTTCGAGTCTCGGGGTCAGCCCAACATCCTGTGATTCTGGGCAAATCACTTAATGTCCCCTTGCTACCAAAAATGAATGTGTTCTTGTGTAACATAACAGGTGGTCATGCAAAACCCTGCAATACCTTTGTATCAAGTTCACTGTAACTAAACTCTATTTGAAGAGACCCAATTTACATCTAAAGGCTAGATGTTTTTTGCTATCAAGCTTGAGGCCCCGAAGTGCTTGGGTCTGGAGTCACAGCTCCTTTTCCACCATTTGAGACAACACCTTTCGTCATCTTCTTGCCTAGAACTAACCTGTGTGCTTGGTTGGTGACCCTCTGGAGGTTATCAAGAGCACGAGCTATCGCACAGTGTTAAGCTCTACTCAAGTCAGATGGTTAACACACCCACTGCAGAGGTCTTGACAGAATGAGAATGTCAAAGATTACAATTCTGACATAGCTTTTTCACCTATTTTTCTCTGCAAGGTCGATGTAAATGAATTAAAGCGCTATATGAACTAAAGCGATTTTGTTAGGAATAGTACCTGCTTTGCAGCGCTATGAAATGACAAAACCTGTATTACCAAGTGCGATATAAAAAAATAAAAGAGTTATTGCCAGACTGCCCCAACAAGCACCAGACAAAGAACCCTAGGGGAGAGGATGTGGCGCAGGGGTCAGAGCTACTGACTTTGGAGCTGGGCAACATGGTTAAAGTCTCAGCGCCAGCTCAACATCCTATGATTCTGGGCAAACCACTTATTCTCCCCTTGCTACCAAAAATGAATGTATTCTGGTGTAATGTAACCGATGTTCATGTAAAGCGCTGTAATACCTTTATATTGAGTTTGTGCTATATAAAACTGCAAAACAAAATTACGGTTTTTAATACCTTTGTTTCATATTTGCGCTACATAAAACTGCAAAAAATATATAAATAATCCTGACAGTTTTTTCACCTCTTCATCTTTGCAAGGTCGATTTAAATTAATTATAGTGATTTTGTTAAGAATGGCATATGCTTTGCAGCACTATCAAATGGTAGAATCCGTATTACCAAGCGCTACATAAAAAAAGAGTTATTCACAGACTGCCCCAACACACACCAGACAAAGAACCCTAGGGGAGAGGATGTGGCGTAAGAGCCAGTGCTGCTGACTTTTGAGCTGGGGAACACGGTTCGAATATCGGCACCGGCTCAACATCCTGCGATTCTGGGCAGATCACTTAGGCCACAATCACGAGTCTGGCGGTCACTAGACCGCCAGACTCACGGGGACAGTCCGACCTCAGCCAATGTGGCGGTCCGAGTGACATATCAAGACCACGGCGGTCATGCCGCCGCCGCCGCAGTGAGATCCCGGCGGTCTGGAAGTTGCAGCAGTTCTTATCCGCCAGGGCAGCGCTGCCCTGGAGATGACGACCTTGCTCTCCCTCCAGCGATTTCATGGCGGTAGCACCGCCATGAAAAGGCTGGCGGAGAACGGGTGCAGGAACCCCAAAGGGGAGTCGCTGCACTGCTCATTAACTTGGCATGGGCAGTGCAGGGGTCCCCATCACATTGCAATGGTGCAGGTGCATCCTGCATCCTACAGCATTGCTGCCGGCTCGATTATAAGCCGGAGACAATGTTGTAGGGTGTTTCCTGCTAGACCAGTGGGCGGAACTCTGGTTTCAGCCCACTGGCCTAGCGGGAAACTCTTAATGTGCCCGGTGGGAAGGTAGCCACCATGGCAGCAACCTCCACATCTGAAGTTCGGCGGACGGGCCAAACCATCCACCGAATGCATAATGAGGCCCTTAATCTCCCCTTGCAGCCAAAGATGAAGGTGTTCTTTTGTAATGTAACCAGTGCTCATGTAAAGCACTATAATACTTTCGTATCGAGTTTGCACCTTATAAAACTGCAAAAAAACATAAAATTATCCAATACCTTTGTGTCGGGTTTGTGCTACATAAAACTGAAAAAAAAAAAAAAAATCCCCAGACACCACAACGAAACAGTAAGATGCCTAAAACCAAGGAAGACGAAGAAACAACATACCATCATGAGTGAAGTGGTGAGGCAAAAAAAATAAAAACTTGTGCGCCACACTAAGGTATCTCGCTGATCGTGCAATAATCCATGTAACAGGGTCAGTCTCCAAGGCGGTAACTAAACAGCCTCAAGACAGGACAAACAAAAGCATTTACCAACAACATCAAGGGGTTTTGAGAGGCAGGCCCGGGAGCCAATGAAAGTGATGGGCATGGTTAGAGCCCACAGAATAGATTACATGTCGAGAAGAGCAGCGCGACCTAAAAAGAGAGGGAGAAAGAAGCTTTATGAAAGTCCACTTAGCTTCCTGTTCATAGACACCAAAAATGAAAAGAAGTGAGCCCTTAAATTGTCATAATCCAGGCCCTTGGAGATATTACTCAAAAGACCCTCAGCAGTGTATGTGATCATCGTGGGGTGATTTCAAGGGTAGCATCATCACAGGGTTTTTCATTCACTTGAGTGTCCCATTATTCAAGTGAATGTTTACCTCCCAACCGGAGGGCGGTTGTCTCAATGAGAAGAGTTGAAAAGATGCATATAAAATTACCTTCTATCCTCCATATATATTTATTATAACCAATAAAAAGGGGGGGGGGAGAGATTAAAACTATGGGGTATGTTGTGAGGACAAGTGATGAACCCTACACATCCGAATATCTGGTCAACATGTTTCAGCCTATAATGGCCACCTAGGGTCCAGGGCTTTCATCAGGACCTACTCACAAACAGATTACCTGCACCTTTCAAGTAATCACCATGAGAATTGTAGCACAAAGTTCATGTGGTGCAACAACACTGGAAAAGCTGGAGTTAAGCATTCACTTGAATAATGGTGTTGGTGGGTTTCAAGAACAGCCACATTTTCCACAGCCAGTATAGGAATAAAAATCCAAGTTTTCCTCAAAGAGGCACCAACGCGTGGCAGAGACAGCTTGTCTGGGGTGGTGAACGTCTCAATGAATTGCAGGTAAGGGGACAGCAATGAGGAGGATTTGGTGAAATGTAGTGGCAATTACAGAGGATGTGGCAAGTTACCAGGGCATGACACCTACTTACAGGGGGCCTATTCATAAACTAAACTTTGTAGTGTATAAATTAGTACTACAGTACTACTACTCATACTACAAAATGCTATTCAAAAGCCTATGGGCAGAGAACTCCACCTCTGTTATCTTTTTTGTGTGGAGATCCCTGCCATGACGCTAAAGTTTTCCACACATGTAGATATATGTTTTAGTAGTAAATATGGCTGGACAATAGGGAATAGTTACTTCTAAAAGGGAGGAGGTTAGGGAAATTTAAGGAGGAGTTTAGGGCAAGTCCTTGCTAATATGTACCCAAAAAAAGTACTACTACTGCTATTCACAAACTACACTTCTAAAGGTACTGCAGCACTAGAGGTGTCACAAAAGGTGTAAATGCACTGCAGCTAAGTCTAGGAATAAGTCAATCACCACACATGTCCATGCACAGATACTGCAACACACTCTTATAGAAAATAATGGGGACAGGGAGATCAACGAATTACTTAATTAAATTATTTGGTCAAATGTACATAAAGTTAATATAAAATAAATAATCTTAAAAGGTATTTCTAAATTTTTAAAAAAACAATTTTTTTAAATACAATTCTCAACATAATTTACTAGATATTAAGATACAATAAAATGTTAGCGAGGGTGAGATTGTTTTTAATTATTTAACACATTAATAAATTAAATTATTTAATACACATTTGAGGAAATATGTTGCAACATTTTTAGGTTAAAAATAAACATTTAGATGTAATTTACATTCATATTTTACATTATACTATGTGTAATACTTTTAAAACAAAAATACAATTTCATGAAAGCCCCTATACCCTCCCATACATTGATATTGCCACGGTGGTGGCGATCTCCACCTACATGGACTGTTACTTGTACTATGAGGCTGCGTCTCCTGATTTGAGGCTGTGGAAACATGTAATTCTACACCTATGGGAAAAGCTATACTTCGAAAGGATGAATAGCAAAGTTCTAAGTTATATCTAGATGTAGTAGTAAATATACACATGAATACATAGAAATGTGCATATTTACCTTTGTGAATAGCCCCCTTGGAGTGGATTTAACAAAGAGAGGAAGGGCAGTGGACTGAAACAGCTCCCCTGCCACCACAAATCAAAGCTATTTGGTATGGCCCCTGCAACAGGGCTGTGGAAATAGGGGTCCATAAAATCAAAGGAAAGAATCCACTCTTTCTTTTTGTAAGGTTTTCAGGATCATGCTTTTTAGTTTTCAAGAACTTGTTGAGAAAACACATATCCACCACCTTCCTTGGGCACCAGGAAATGCTGAAGATACAAACCGTCCTGCATGGCCTGTAAACTCAGTGACTACATCACTGAGTGTTGAATTATAATCAGAGTCAATTTCATTAGAAAACCTGAACAATGTGATCCCAATCATTGCACTCTGTTGAATAATGCACTCCCTGTATGAACCAATATATTTCAGGGTTACCACCGTAGTGAGTATTACACTTACTTGTTTTAAACTACATGTATGCCACATACGTAAGACAATGAATCAGGTGCTTAAAAGATGATACCCTGTTCCTCAATTGGCTGTGCTTTTCCTCAATTGGCTGTGCTTTTAAAGGAAACCTATTCTTAAGTGTTTAATCCTGTTTTAGGCATCACAGTCCCAAACATGGCATATATGATAGCAAAAAACTATTAAAAAATATGGAGAAAACTCAGTGCTGCATTTGATCAGAGGCAGGAAGAAACGAACATTGGCAAAGCCAATAGGTCTCGCCTATACAAGAGCTATTCACTTTGGCAATGTCTTTTTGCCATATTTTACACCAGTGTGCATGCCGTTCGGTAAGGCTAAAAGTTAGTGACATGGAGTGTTGTAGAGTGGATTTGTTGAAGTAGAGTGTGAGAGTGCAGATTGTGGCATATAGTGTCACAGAGGGGAGTAGAGCAGCACCACTGCTTGCTACAGGGCAACTGCCACCCCTCCAAAAAAAGAAAAAACAGGTCTTGGAGCTCCATAAGTTTGTTCCTTATGCCACAACTCTTCGAGGGGACAATTGTGAAGTGTAACATTATTTCAGACTGGCATGTTCTGTCACTGTGCTTGATCTTTATTGTCCGTGGAATTTTGCAAACAAAAAAAAACATACCTTTACATCTTATGACTACACACACATATATGTGTATGTGTATGGTGTCAGGGTGGTTTAAGGTGTGATAAACCTCCCATGGTATTCCTCATTTTATAGCTGAACACAAAACAGTGACTGTTGATATTAAATAGAAGAGCGATGAATGTACCTTTAGAGTTTCTGATCTGCACAATAAGCTGTCCTGGTAGAACATCCTGGCTACCCACGTGACCAAACTGTGCGAGGCACGGCCAGTCACTTTACATCACTATCATTTTGGTTAAGCATACAGTTTGAGAGCACAATGAAGTAATTCAAATCCTCACTTCCCTGGCTACAAGAAACAACCTTGCGTAGCATGTAATAGCAACACACGCTATAGAAATAAATAACATAACAAACTGAAATTTAGGATAAGTCATGTCAATGGCATCAGGTCATGGGGATTTTTGTCAATGTTTCATGTTTAAAAAATATTACTTTCAATAAAGGTCAATAAATTAAATTATATAAACGTATGTATTTGTTCGAGACGCTGAGAAATACTTTATTTCATTTTAAAGACAATATTTTTTTTAATAACATTTGTTTCCTCATGTACATCTTTTGATGGCTTGTGCTTTGGCTCTTAAAGCCAGCCATACCCCTGCTTTTTCTCTCTCCACGCTATCATCTGTGTCTCCCACGGATATTTTGTGTCTCCTACACCCTTGTTCAATGTCACATTCCACCCTCATCTGAGTATTGGCACTATAGCAATAACCGAAAATGTGCATGCAGAACAGGTCATCTGTGAACACGCCACCTGTGAATGCACTACTCATTTATTTTTTAAATGTTTTTACAGTTATTAGGAAGTATGTCATTTACGGAAGTGGTAAAACGGCCCTAAGCTTGATTAATAAAGTTATCGCTATAATTCTACTACATATAACGGGCCCAGTTACACAGCCAGAACTCACTGTGATACTAATTATCTTGGTAGTGGTCGCAGCACTCCTGGAGTCAAGAATGGACACTTCATAAATCTTACAGAAACTCAAAACTAATACAAAAATAAAAAATAAAATAAAAAGGGCACCATGACGTCATACAGTTATTTGTCCAGCTTTAGACTTTGCTGTGATCCCTAGTACAAACCAAATTAGTTCCAGATCTAAAGCTAATGAGCCTAGCTTCGTAAACCAAACTCTGCTTAATATCTATTTAAATATTCGGCCATTTATTGTTTGATTCTACATAAATATTAAAATATTGTCAAATATGTAGTATTCTCTTGTACAAATACACACCAAGGGTTTAATTTGTATTTTCTACACATGCACGTTACACACTTGTAGTGAAAACTGTACCCAGACTTTGGCTGCAAAATAGAGGATTTTCATTTATGTGATACGTATTATTTCACGTCCGGACACATTGCTTTCTGTGACAATATTCTGCTTTGTTTATACTTTACAGTTCAGCTAGTATGTCTAAATGCTTCACTCACACAGCCCTAGAACCCACCACATCCTTCCTAAAGTCTGTAGTAAGATGATGACGCAGGGTGGCCGGGAAGGTCAAGTAACAACAAAGCTGAGGGAGAAATTTGCGTTAGTTACAGCTCTTCAAAATGCAGACATGAGGAAAAAATGTACTGGAGAAAAGACAAGTTATTACTGTCTCTCTCGCTCGTGCCGTTTAACAGCCGGGCTGACAAGAAACCAACCTACACTAAATGACACGTTACCCACTGTCTCCATACATACAGACAAGCAGAGACCAGCAAACTCCTGAAATAGCTGCAGAGACCAGCAAACTCCTGAAATAGCTTCCCAGTGATGTAGCAACAGAGCTTCAACCGAGAGGGTGCCTGAAAGCCCAGAGGCAGGTTTCAAGGAGCACATAGGTAGTTAATGGATGGAAAGAACATCCTGGCAGTGACAAGAACAAAACAAGACAAAAGTCACTTCTACAAACACAGTTAACTCAAAACGTGCAAAGGAATAGCTCATACAGGTTCGACATCAATTAAAGGTTAAAAGCGCGAATGAGGGCGTGGCCAAGATGGCGGCATAGGAGGATGCGCTTTTTCGGAGCTCCGTCGCCCATGCCTGTAATGGCGGCACGGCGGTCCAGGCCCCCTTCCATTGAGGGGCCCCCGGGGATTCTGGATCTGGGGGGCTCTGTGGCCGGGCGGGGTGCTCTGGGGCCAGGCATAGAGAGCTCTGTGGCCGGGACGCGGCTGCGCTGGGGCCGCGTATGGCTGGTGTTGCGGGCCAGCCCGGCCTGAGCCTGCCAGAGGAGGTGGCGGATGCGCTCAGTGGCAGACCGGGCGGGAGGACAGAGCCGCGCAGGTAACGGGTCAGGGGGCGGTGGGGTGAGCGCGTGGCATCGGTGAGCGCTCTGAGCCCCCTGGCCCAAAGAGAGAGCCTGGAGGTTGCTGACGGCGGCCCTGCGAGACCTGGGGAGGCCATTTCGGAGTGTCGGGCCTCCCTGGGGCCTACTGGAGTGGTGGGAGTGGTGGGTCTGAGAGCCCTGGAGCTCCTCCAGAACAGGGGCAAGGAGGAACTCGGCGGGACTGATCGGCCCGCGGTGGTACTGGTGCTGGCGGGAGGCGGCGCAGTGTGGCTGGGGCCCACCAAATCTGGGGACCTACGAGTCCGGACTTGGCGGATGGGTCCCAGGGAACTGGGACGTGGTGGTTGGTCTCCCTGGTTCTGTCTGCGGCGGTGAGAGGCGGCCCCGGGGCGAGAAGCGTGGTGACGAGCTGGAGTGTGGGGCTCGGCGGGACTAGTCGGCCCGCGGCGGGGGTCAGGAGGACTCCTGGACTGTGGACACCTGTGGTGGACGGAGCGGAGTCCGTAAGGGAGATGCTGACTAGATCGCACCCGTCGCAAAGCAAGCAAGCTGAGGCCGCGGCCCCCGCCCGTGGGGCTGAGGCCCAGGGAGAGGCAGGGGCCGATGGAGAGTCTCCGGTGACGAAAGGCTTTCTTACCTCCTTTGTCTATTCGCTGAGGGTGGATCTGCAGGAACTTCGTAGAGATATCTCCCAGGAGATGCGGGAGTTGCGGACTGATTACCTCCCTGGGGGAACGGCTGTCCAGCATGGAGGACAATGAGATCGCCAGAGGTGAGGAGGTCAAGCAGTTTCAACAGGAACTTCTCCGATTGCGTGAACAGCAGGAGCAACTGCAGATTGCGACCGAGGACTTGGAGAACCGGTCTCGAGCCATGATATACGCATTAGAGGGGTGCCACATGGGGCCGAGGGAGAGGATATTAGAGAGTTTGTCACTGCCTTGTTTCGCTCCCTCTTAGACTCTGAGGACACGCACAAGATTACGTTAGATCAGGTCCACAGGGTGGGCCCGGCGG
Source organism: Pleurodeles waltl (assembly GCF_031143425.1). Classification (NCBI taxonomy): domain Eukaryota; kingdom Metazoa; phylum Chordata; class Amphibia; order Caudata; family Salamandridae; genus Pleurodeles; species Pleurodeles waltl. The sequence goes on along the minus strand of NC_090445.1, from coordinate 136,323,568 downwards.
GGGTGCGGGAGGACGCCCTCCGGATATTTTAGCATGCGTACACAACTTCCTGGCTAAAGAAGCTATTCTCCAGGGTGCCTGGAATTTACCTCGGATCCAGTTCCGTGGGCACAGTCTGCAGCTCTATCAGGACCTCTCCGTGCGGACGCTGCAGAGGCGCAGGGAGCTCAAACCCATCACGGATCCCCTTTGTGCCAACTCCATGCCCTACACATGGGGCCATCCTTTTAGACTTGTCTTCCGATGGGGAGATCAGATGAGACAGGTGAAGTCTCTGCAAGAGGCCCGCCGGGTTCTGGGTCTGGAGGAGTCGGAACAGCGGGCGGGGTCCCCTGGAGGGGGCCCTGTTGTGCGCCAGTCGGGTTGGCGGAGGAAAGAAAGGAAGCGGAGGCCGTTCCGCTGCTCGTCGAAGGAGCGGGCCCGGGAGAGACAAGCCGTCCTGACTAGTGTCACTGCCGGCACCTGCCCATAGATACTGCTTCTGGCTGCTAGTCAACGGGTGAGCCCGTGGACCGTCCTGCAGAACTGATGTGCACAGGACTTATACTGGGCCTGGGGGGCGGTGCTTCTGGATACTAGGAGTGGGCAACATGAACATTTCGGACCTTAGTCTGGAGCTATACCTCGCAATGGACCTTCTGTAAAGGACATGAACGTTTATTAATATGCACCTTTTGTGCTTTTTTGTCTAGTTCTACTTTACTTCCCCTGCTAGAATCTCAATCTCCCCTGAAACTCGCAATGGTACCCTGTGGTTGCCCTACCCGGGATGGTTCCCAAACCCGGCCCCACCGAGGAGGTCAGCTGTCATGACTGTTAGCTGTTTTCTCCGCGCCTGAATTTTAAGTGTATAAGCCTCAATGTCAGGGGTCTGAATAATCCTTCGAAGAGGCTAGCAGTCCTGTCCTTCTTAGAACGCTCGGGGTGCCATGTTTGTCTGTTACAAGAAACACATTTGATGGCTACTGATGTGTATCACATGCTCTCTAGATGGTTCCCCCTGCAGTACTGGTCTTCTGCTCTCACTAAGCATGGTGGGGTGGCGATTTTGTTTTCAAGGTCCTTCCCTGGGGAAGTCATTGCTAAGATTCATGAGGTTAAGGGCAGGTTCCTGGCTCTATGAGTCCATATGGACTCTTTTCATTTCACAACTGCAACCATATACGCGCCAAACACTCAACAAGAAAGTTTTATGAAACAGGCCTTGTCCCCGACACTCACGACCCCGGACGGGGCGCTGCTTGTGGGAGGGGATTTTAATATTGTCATGGACAATGATTTGGACAGATCAGGGCAGCGATATGGGCAGTCTGGGGCCCTGACATCGGCTGGGTTGCAGTGGCTGGCAGACTGTGATCTGGAGGATATTTGGCAGATAGCTCATCTGGGCCTTTTATTCAGCAGCCACGAAAACCTATGCACGCATAGATTATTTTCTAGCCTCCTCAGAGTTTCGCTCTAGGGTGCGGGAGACTTCAATAGGGCCAAGGGCTCTGGCGGATCACGCTCCTGTTTCTGTGATGGTTCACCTGGGTCTTGACCGTGCACAGGACCGAGTTGGCGCTTCCAAGACTCGATTTTGCAATCCCCTGATATGGTAGATGATGTGAGACAAGCGATTAGAGACTATCTTTCCCAGAATGATAATGGACTAACGAGCCTAGAGACCCTCTGGGAGGCGCTTAAAGTGGTCATACGGGGGGAGGTGACATATCCCTTTCGGCTAAAGAAAATAAGGCTCGCAGGGACCCGAGGGAGGTTCTGGAGAAGCGAGTGGCCGCCCTGGAGCGCTCTCATAAGCACACAGGAGCTCCCAGAGTCTGGAGAGAGTTAGAGAAGGTGCGCATGCAGTTGAAGAGGTTGGATTGGGACACAGCGGAATATGCGCTAGCGCGCCTGAAACACAAATACTACACAGGGGGCGATAAATGTGGGAAACTCCTGGCTCAGAAGCTAAGGGCTCAGAGGCATGCCTCTGCCATAAAGATGGTGCATTCCCCCACTCAGGGGGAGGCGCACACTGACACACAGATTGCAGAGGCCTTCTCTGAGTTTTACAGGGTGTTGCATGTGGAGGACACGACCATTGCTCTCGACCCCTCCTCCTATCTGTCTGACTGCGAAGTTACGCCACTCAGGGAGCAGGACACAGATTTCCTTGACCAGCCTATTCGGCTGGAGGAGGTAATTTCGGCCATCTTGCGTTTAAAGGTGGGGAGATTGCCTGGCCCGGATGGCTTCACTCCGCTTTTCTATAAAACCTTTTGTCCGGAGCTGGCCCCTGTGCTCGTCTGACTATTTAACTCTTTTACAGAAACCAAGTCCCTTGCCCCCAGTATGCTTGAAGCCCTTATTACAGTTATTCATAAACCCGGGAAGGCCCCGGAGGAGTGTGGATCATATCGCCCTATTTCGCTCCTAAACATAGATGCCAAGCTGTTCACAGGCATATTAGCGCAGCGCCTCAACCCTTATATGCCTGGGCTAATTGACCCAGACCAGGTGGGTTTTATACACCAGCGGCAATGCAGGGATAATACGAAACGGATTCTACACCTGATAGATAAAACGCATAGGTCCCATAGGGAAGCTCTCCTTCTCACTATTGACACGGAGAAAGCGTTTGATAGGGTGCACTGGCCCTATCTTTTCCGGGTGCTGGAGCGCTTTGGGGTTGGGCCGACACTCCTGACTTGGATCAAATGTGTCTATCATGCACCTAGTGCGTCAGTCCGCGTTAATGGAACGGTTTCTCTGCCGTTTCCGATAAGAAGAGGGACGAGGCAGGGGTGCCCGCTCTTCCCACTTCTGTTTGCTCTCTATATGGAGCCTCTGGCTCAAAGGCTTCGAGCTGACCCGCAAGTTACAGGCATCAAATTTGGGGGGGACTATCACCTGATCAGTCTCTACGCTGACGACGTGATCCTTGCGTTGGCAAAGCCTGTGACCTCACTTCCAGTGCTTGCAGATGCTTTACATGCATTTGGTACTTTCCCTTCTCCCATGATGCCGATATGTGCAAACCCAGAGTTTGCCCCTGGCCTACACTCGGAGGGTTTTTTAGCGCTTGCAGGCGAAAGGGTGTAAAAGAGTAGGGTGTCTATTCGACGTTGATGGTTTTGTCCCCTTTGACCAGCTGAGGGAGACCTATGACCTAACGGAAGCAGATAGAATGCCGTATTACCAGGTTCGTCACTGGGTACTGCAGCCAACAGTTAAACCCCTAGTGGCTAGAACACTTACATCATTTGAGAAATGGTTGGTAGGGAAGAAGGATGATAAGAGATTGATATCTGAAATCTTCATGCACCTCCTTAGGTCCATTCCACTCTCCAAGACGAAGGGGCAGAAACAATGGGAGAGGGAGATTGGGAGAGAGTTGACGGAGGAGTGGGAGGACATATATTTTAGGGTGCACCACACAGCTCACAACACACCGGGGCTGAAACGGCCTACAAGATAGCCACTTCCTGGTACTACACCCCGGTGAGGGTGCAGGGGTGGGACTATGCCAAATCTGAGCTCTGCTGGAGAGGGTGTGGTAATACGGGCACCCTCATTCATTTATTGTGGCACTGCCCGAAACTGCAAAGATATTGGAACAGCATTTTGGACGACATAGACAGGGTATTCTGCACAGAGATTCCGAGGCTCCGGACATATACTATATTGGGGTTGCCCAATCCTCTCACCTTTCCTCTCCGGTCTTTGAGAAGTCGACAGATCACTCTTGCCCTCAATGCGGCACATCAGGTGCTTCTTGGTCTCTGGGGCACGGATACGGTTCCGAGCTATACCTCGTGGCTTCATAAGCTCTGGTATATCTTAGCTATGGAGAAATTAACCTTGTCAGCCAATCAGAGAGCAGATGAAACTGCTGTCCTGTGGAGGCCGTATATTCAGATTCTATCAGCGGAATTCAACAAACTTATGTGTCCAGCATACTTACGAGTGCTGCGGTTGCTTAGAGATACCTGATTGGGGTGGAGGTAGTCAAGGAATGGGGTGGGCGATGAGATACAGCCCTGGCGGATGGTGGGGCGGGAACCCGGGGGGGCGAAGGGGAGGAATCTGGCTGGGTGTTGATGGGAGGAGTGGGGTTGCTCTATTTTGTTTTTCTCTGTTTTATATTCTCTTTTCTTTTCCGCTGGTTTCCTATTATATGATACCTGTTCTTGTTACTACTGTTTGAAGTAAGAGAGAGGCAAAGTTGCACTGAGTTCATGATATATCAATTCTCTTGCCTGGCACCCGTTTTTGGGGCCACAAATAGATGATGTTATTTGCTGCCGGCCGTGAAGGTTGTAGGCATAGAGCTGTGTAATGTGTTCTTACCTCTTAAATCAATAAACAGAGTTGATCTATAAAAGCGCGAATGAAACTGGGTCTGCAACAAAGTACATGAACCTTCACGCAGCTGGCATGAGGTCTCGGTGGGTGGACACTAACAGGGCTCCACACTGTGTTAGTGGCTAGGGGCAGTGTAGTGTTTAAGGAAGCACTGCAACTAGAGGCGGATCCTGACAGCAGTAGCTGGGAGCCTCCATGAGGGTGTGTAGGGTTGCTCTGCACGATACTAGCTTCTTCCACTTTTGAGGGTGGTGGGGGAGGAGAGAGCCCACCACATGATTAAGTTGAAGAAGTGAAGCAGCAGACGTTACAATAACAACTTGTTTCATTAATCCACTGTGGTACCGGAGATGCGCAGACCGCCGGGTTATATACACAAATTACCGTCTCAAGGTCCGAGTTGGAACCATTGGGTTAGTTAGAGCCATTATTTTGAGTTAGTGAAAAGGTTTGGGGAATGGCACGAATAGCAATAGTCTTGATTGAGTTGGAGCAAATGTGCTGATTTTGAGTGTTTTTATGGAGGTTGGAGAAACTCTCCTCATGCCACTGCCCTCAATCGTCCGGGTGCACTCACAACTGCTGTAGCTTCTGTTCCTGTGTATCCTCCAGGCGGAGACAGGCAGCCCCTGATCCCACCAGGGTCATGTTCGGTTGAGGCTTTCCTGGAGACTCCGGATCAGCCCACATGGGAGAAAGAGCTGTGGTCCACTCCACTTCCTTTCTGCCCGGTATCCCTCCGATGTACTCTACGGAGGGAGGAAAGCTGCCTTTTCCCACCTTCCCGCTGCCCAACTCCTACCAGAATTAGAGCAGTCCCCTGCCTCCTTGAGTCCAGCCAACCCCTATCCACTGTAGACCACGACAACTAGCTCCCACCCACCGCTAGGCTTGGTCCCCTACTGCCAGCTGGTCACTCATTCTCTTGAACTCCTTCCAGAGTCTGGTGCAGCCAACTAAGAAACAGCGCATTTCCCATTTATTGTTTTTTGTTCACTCTCTGCATCAAACATCATATATTAAATAAAAAGCATGCAGCCTCCAAAATAAAATAGTTAAACAAAATAAACAGTAATCTGAAACATGAAGGAAACAACTACATGTAGCAGGACCAAAATACTAGTTGGAGGGACAAATATAACCAATGCACCACAAAAAAGCAAGCATTTTCAAAAGGCACACAATAGAATGAATGAAAATTGATGGGCGTGCTCGAAGTCAACAGAGTAAATACAGCCTGTCTCGAAAGAGACTGAGCATGCACTGCCTAGGTGGGACCTAAAAAGGACAACCATCACTGTTGCCGCCTATTTGGGTCTTCTTCGTCATACCCCTTTTTATCATGCTTGGGATTCTGCTCCTGGTGTTGCTCTGATGACACTTGGCAATCTGATGCCTTGGGACATAAGAGGAAGCGCTATTCTTTATAGTTTGGGCCACTTGATATTCGTGTTTGCACGGCTGTGCCATTTTCCGTACTTGCCACATAAATCCATCAGTTTGATACAAATATCCATTGGACATTACAGGGTGCCCACATCTTCAAGGATACCAATTGACTGAGCACCGTTTAGGACCGGATATCAATGGAGCTTACCAAACACTACAAAAAGATTCATCTAGTTAGTATTTGTTCCTTTCAAATGTTTGTGCCCAGCTTTGATTTTTGCAGCCACAAAGGTTAGGCCCCCAGCCACTCTTTCTAAATGCAAGTTGATCCTTTTGGGCCGGGTATTGAAGTTCAAATTTCTATTGCAGAGAGATTTTTGCATCACTACAGAGGAAGAAATGGGAACAGAAGCAGAAAGCCTGCCAGTCTCCTCCCTAAAAGGAGGCATCTGGGACTAGTCTGTGCCCACAGATAGCCTTTCACATCAAACTAAATTTGTGTCAGGAGGATGAAATGAGCTACTTACCTGCAACATCACCTGCTCAGCATTAGTGTCTTCCATAGATTCCCAGGATTGAATCATTCCCTCTTGTCAGGCTGGGAATTCCAGGTGGTTTTAAAGTAGCAATAAACAGTATTAAAATGGCCATGTGCACAACAACAGTATTTGTTTATAAACACAACCGCCTCATTTAACCCTTGCGCTGCACAGTCGGCCTCTCCTCCTCCCATCCCCCCCCAAACAGTGCTAAGCCATTTTTTGGGGTAGTTCACACGTAGGCCCCCATAACTTTTTATCACATAAGATATCCTCACCAAATTTGCATCCTTTTTTTGTAACATCCTGGGGATTCTAGTGCTACCCAGGGTTTGTGGATTACCCTGGAGGGGACCAAGAAATTAGCCTAAATACAGCTAAATTGTTTTCTTTGGGAAAAAGGTACTGTTTTTTTCCCCCTGCAAATGGCACCAATGAAGGGTTTGCTGTGCTCAAATCAACATCTTCACAGCTTTCAGGAACAGGCAGGCTTGAATCAAAAAATCTAAATTTTCAACACAGTTTTGGCATTTTACTGGGACACTGGCCATTTTCCTATTTGTTGTAGTTTCAACCTTCTTCCAGTTAGTGGTAGAAATGGGTGTGAAACCAATGGAGAATCCTTGAAAGCTATAATTTCCGAAAAGTAGCCAAACTTTCAAATTCAGCAAGGGGTCATTTGCATAGATTCTTCAAGGTTTTCCTATAAAAAGTAACAGTTGAAAAAATATGGAAATTGAGTTGAAAAAAAAACAGCAATTTGTGTCTATGTTTTCATCTGTAACTTCTTCTAACTATGGCAGATTTTTGAAAGCAATATACTGTCACATCCACTGGACCCTTCTGGTTGCATAGAGCATGTAGGTTCAAGAACATTTTGTACCCAAAGCCAATAATCAAGCTGCACCTTACAATGGTTTTTCATTGTGTACCGGGTATACAGTAATTCATTTGGTAACATATAAAGAGTGAAAAATATACATATTTCCGAAATGGGCACAAGAAATGGAGTTTAGAAGCAGTGGTTATTTGCACATTTCTGTATTGGGGGTACCCGTACTAGCATGAGAATTAAAGGGCATGTATATAAACAACTTCTTTCTTACACACTGTCTTACATTTCGAAGGCACAAATGCAAAGAAACACAATTAGTAATAACACTTGTTCTACCTCACTTTACTGGGTAGCCCTAGTGCCCACAACAGGAAACAGCCAAAAACGCAACGTGGACACAGCACATTCTTCCACTAAAAATTGACCCTTTTTTGCAATGTGCCTAGCTGATGATTTGGGGCTCTAGCTCAGCCATCACTGTAGGACAACCTAGCATACCTGTACATTTTTGAACATTAGACACCCAGGGGAATCCAGGATGGGGAGACGTGTGTGGCTCTGACCAGGTTCAGTTACCTAGACTCCCTTGCAAACCTCAAAATGTGTCTAAAAAAACACATTTACCTCACATTTCTGTGAAGGAAAGTTCTAGAGTCTGAGGGGAGCCACAAACTTCCTTCCGCCCAGCATTTCCTCAATTCTCCTGATAAAAATGGTGCCTCACTTGTGTGGGTAGGCCTAATGTCTACAAAACATCCCAAAACGCAATGTGGACACATCACATTTTTCCACCCAAAACTGACCCTTATTTTACAATGTGCCTAGCTGTGGATTTTGGGTCCTAGCTCAGCTGGCACCTGGGGAAATCCAGCAGGCCTGTACATTTTTAAAAACTAGACAGCCAGGGGAATCCAGGATGGGGTGACTTGTGTGGCTATCACTGGGTTCTAGTACCGAGAATCCCTTGCAAACCTCAAGATTTGTCTAATAAAAAACACATTTTTCTCAAATGTCTGTAATGAAAAGTTCTGGAATCTGAGGAGAGCCACAAATTTCCTACCACCCAGCTTTTTCCTCGGTCTCCTGATGAAAATGATACCTCAGCTTGTGTAGCTGGGCCAAGTGCCTGCGACTGGGAAGGGCCAAAAACGTGTAAAAATTGAGGGGGAACCAAAGCAGGTCCAAAAGGGCAGGCTTTGTTTTCCATACGTTTTTAGGTTGACTCTGTGTTGGGCAGAGTTTCTATCAGTACAGAAGGATCAATGCTGGGTAGTAGGATATTTGTGGATTCCTGTGGATTACGTAAGTTAAATGGAAACAGAAAAAAATAAGTAATCCCTGGTGCCTAGTAAGTCCTCCCCTCCTCCCCCAGTAAGCAGACTGGGGGTAATAACCCCCATCTGCCCCCCAGAGGAGGGGGATTAAAGTCTGTGCCTACTTTTGGGGGTAGGGTGGGGGCATTGTCTTGCTCTTTCTGGGCAGCCCCCACCCCTGTTGTATAAAAAAACAAAACATCCTGGTGTCTAGTGGGCTTTCTGCTCCTCCCCTGGGGGGCAGATTGGTGGTAGTAACCTCTGTCTGCCCCCCATGGGAGGCAGAAAGACTATACCTGTTTTGGCGGATGGGAGAGGGCACTATCCTTGCCCATTTTGGGCACCCCCACCCTTTCCTAAATATAAAAAAAATGTCCCTGGTGGCTAGTGGACTTTCTGCCTCCCTCCTGCCCCCGGGAGGGTACAGATTAAAGGTTATTGGCCCCATCTGCCTAACGAGGGCAGAAAGACTGTATTATTAACAAAAATTAAGGGGGAGCAGGGCCCTTGCCCAAGAGGCTGCTCCCCCTCCCTGGTGGCCTAGTGGAGTGGATCCCTGCTTGGGGGATCGCCCTCTTGAGGCAATCCCCAAGCACGGATCCACTAGGGGAAGGTACTTTTGGAATGGGGAGATTCTCTATTTTCCAACAGTACTTCTCCATTTGAAATCTGTGCTCAGGGGGCTGAATTATGCCCCTGAGCACTAAAGAAAATGAAAGCAAATGAGCCAATCGGCTCATTTTACTTTCATTTCCCCTGTAGTGATGACAGAGCGCATGGCGCATCAATCATCATTTTAGGGTGGGTATATTTTTAGCCTTGGTTGCTGGGAAGCTCTTCCCCAGCAACCAAGGCTAAAAATATCCAAAGTAAATCACACTGGTTCCCACACCCAAGGAATTTCAAGTGGCATGTGCGTGGATGGCCTGGAGCCGTCCAACGCACATGAGCACTGCAGCGTCGGATAGCTCCCGGCCGTCCGACACACAGAGCGGGCTCAACAACCCAATCTTCAGTCCACGAGGTTTGAAGTTTTGCACTCTCTAACCTACCACCCCACCTCAGAGGCCACCATAGTTCAGATTATATAGTGCAAATGAGAAGCACAGTGATCCTCTGATCAGGAAGTTGGGTGTGCCACATGTGAATCTATGATAGGTAGGTAGGCTGAAGAACTGAAACTACACATTAGTAACTAATTTCTTCTCCAGCACTGGATCTTTAAAGGGTAGAAAATAGGCTGACCTTTAATGAAACAGTTTGAAGCTAGTTATGGTTGCAGCAGCTGAAACGTTAGCTGCTGCAACCAAAACTAGCTGTTAGTACTTGGTGAAAGTGTGCCTGTTTTTCTACTTAGCTGAGTGGCAGATGCCTGGGGCTCCCTTATAGAACACAGCTGCCACTGATATGTTTCTCGTGGAATTCGAATGTGTTAGAAGGTTATGCAGGCTGACAGCCAGCCACTTGGATGACCAAAAGATACAAATACCTAGTCAGGACTATGCATGTTCTTTATTGTATCCATGTAAAACTTGATGAACCTGCGAGCATCAATTGAATATAAGGTTCTTTACACTAATGTAGGTGCATCTGGAGAAAGGATGACAGGTTTATTCAATGAAAATCTAAAGACACCCTTAGCATGAATGTTAGGTTGGTGCAGAAGGTGGCCGTCTCTCGTTGAATGCAAGAGCGGCTCAATAGTGAAAGCTTGAAGCTCCCCATGTTTCCAGAAGTCAATGAAAGTGTAAGCGTGGTTTTCGGATGGGTTTGAAGGGTGAGAGCATCAGATGAATAAGTATTGTTTAGCTCCAATGATGCCAGCGGCAGCTGGAATGGGGAAAAAGGTCTGAATAATCCTTTTTTATAAAGCGTTCAATGATCCTTTGAAAGAAAATGGAAGGGGTGTCATTCAACTGTGTGAATCTAAATATAATTTCTAACTGGACTCTAACCAATGTGTATTTAATACTGTTACTGACTAGTTGAAGCACATACAGCAAGATCTGGCATGGTTGAATAGGGATGTGATTCACACCTGTAGACTTGCCCCGTGTGCAAAACCATTTCTGCTTACTGTTTTAGGTCTTAGTGGCAGCCGTGTCACATGCCTGTGCCAGTATCATCTTGCAGGCTCCAGAAACGCCAAAATGCCCAAACTGTAGGTGATCAGAAGCCAAGCTGTCAGACTCAGCAACTTCAGACTGTGGTTCAGGTCCTGACCATCACATCTGTTGAGAAGCTTGAGGTATTCAGCTGAAACGATGGGTATCAGGACATATGTATCCGGTCAGGGTAGCACAACTGAGACAGCCATGCCGAGGCAATCATTACTAGCAAACATGACTCCGTCTCGGTCTTTCTAAGCGCTCTGGCAACAAGGGGAAACAGCAGAGACGAGCGGGTGAAGACATTCAATCACATCATCCCGAACACATTGTTCCTGAAACATACTAACAACTCTAGGTTGGGATGGTCCCTTTTACTAAAGTTGTGATACAGCTGATCTTGATGGTGTTTCCTCTATTCTCAGTATGGCAGAAAGTGGCCAAGTGCATCCACATGCTCGTTCTGGACCCCTGGCCTGTGCTCTATTTAGTTTGAGATGACCCAGTCCCATAGCAACAGAGATTTCTCTGAAGGACTGAATACCGGTTATAATATATTTTCAAATTATGGCCCGCAATCTGCAATTGAAAGCACCGAAGGCCCAATCTGATGATCAGCAGCTCTAAAATGTTTATGTAAAGTAATTTCTCCTGTTTCAAACAGAGACCTCTTATAGATTGCACCTGCATGAGAACTCCCAATCTACTACAGAAGTGTCTGCTATGATGATTTTGTCCATTGTAGGTTGGAGGTGGAGCCAGGTGTTGAGGTTTACTGGAATCTCCATCATAGCAGAGCTTGCTTGAGGTGTTCAGATACTGTGGGTGTGTTGGCACCTTTCAGCAGCAACTGTGTGTAGAGCTTGGTATTTTAGCTAGTAATGGGTACAGTGGTGGCATTGTTGATATGGTCACTGTTTATGGTGTCCTCAGCATCAGTGCTCTGTGCAGTCAACAAAGTCCTTGTCTATGAGGGTCTGGCTGTCAGTGGTGCAGTTACTGACAAAAAGGTCAGAGCCTTTGCCAGCTATTAAGTCCTCAATGATGATGTCTTTGGACCATTGCCTGTGGGATTTCTTCGTAGACCACAGAAGACTTCCCGGTGATGACTGTTTTTGGCTGGAAACCGATAAGGTACTCATCCTAACTGGGTTTTTGCACCATCTCATATGTAAGTGCTTTGGGGGTCTTCTGTGATACCTTTTCTGAGGAAAACTTTTGATTTTCCAATCGGTGAAGGCTGGAAAGGGTGCTCCTTTTGAGAACTCCTCCTGCATACTTTTGTGCATCGCCTTCGTAGAAGAGCTCAGCTGGACACTGCATGGAATAATTCCCTGACAAGAGGGCATTCCATTTCATTGTGGAACCTCCTCTTCTCCAGAAGATATAAGGTCAGCCTCCTTTCTCTGTCCTTTAAGATTTTGGAAGGACATGTCTTACAAATGTTGCAGCATGAGGCCTACTGGTTTGGATAAAGGTATTAAGTGCATTGTAAGTGTTGAACACTTTCAATGAACTTAATAAACCTGAATAGACATTTCTTTGGTTACAGGCTGAACAGCCTTTGAATAGAAATCCCTTCTACTTGTGTGCCATGGAGCTAGTCGAAAGTGTCCCCCCTGAAGAGATAATGTCCCCCAGAAACAACTCACTGTTTAGTTAGCCTTAAGCTATGGCTGGCTGTAGACAAGGAAAGGTGAAGAGGGTGAGCATCTAGTGAAATTGTTTTTTAGAAGGTGCAGAGCTATTTCCAAAGGTTTGTGTGGTAGACGTCTGAGCTACGGTGACCCCCCTGGGGAATAGAGAGCTCAGCACTTGCATCTCATTGGCTGAACTGAGTTGTTTCAACTGAGCTGTTGATCCACTAAAACACTGTTTTGGGCCTGCAACACTGTTAACTGCTATTTCAAAAGTACAGTAGACTTTCAGTCTTGGGAGACAGTGAAGGGTTCAAGCATGTGAATCTATACAAGATCCTATGCTGGAGAAAACGACACTGGCGTAATGCCGCAGTTCTAATAACCTGGCAACCCAATCCAACAGAAACGATGTTGGAATACGCACTTCCCTGAATGCACTAACCATACAAATAATGTCTATGCCAGTCAGCAGAAGGTCAAGGGAAATGGGACAAGAGAGAGGGAAACAGACACAATGATTATCTTCAACGAACCTGTTCTTACCTGTTTTGTGGAGATATCTACAACGAACAATAATTATGTTAGTATTTGGTCAATGATATTATAGTTCACCGCTTGATCTGATAATGTATCTGTTATACTTTCTGGCAATCTCAGTATAACCCACTGTGTTTGCTGGTGACTATAACTTAAAGATAAATACAAATAACCTTTGTAACTACAGTATGAACTAAACTGAACTGCAAAGCACATTTTTACAACTTTCTTCAGAAAGTTAGAAATCATGTATGTGAGCAAGTGATTTTTAGTACACATAGTTTATCATCTGTAGCATAATTCTCACTAGAATTTAGCTTTAACTTCTGTCAATGTACATTCACTTCCTCACCACTGGCAATATCTTAATAACATAGCTGACTCAAGTGAAATATACAAAGACTGTACACTGTAGGGATTTTACTCGTTCCTCCCATGAGTATGTGAAATAAAGTCCATAATCCTACAAAGGATAACTGGTGTATAGAGTCTGTAACCCTTAAAAAAATGACTCCGATTCTAAAGTGCAAATCAAAGTCTAAATCATTGTCTAATGTTTATCAATACTGCTTCTCAGGATACAAGGTACATGACAACTCTCAATGAAAGTGCAGTGAAATCCAATCTTCAGGCACCAAGATTACGGCTGCACAAGAAACTTCTACTTGGTGGATCTAAAATGGTCACCATCATTTCAAGTCTTGATAGAGTCATTTGGAGCACAAAATAATTTGTATTGATTCTAGGTGCATGTTGTGTGGTGCAAGCATCACAGCTGCAAAGCCTCGCTAAACCACTGCCAACTCTACAGCGGAAGAGACTGGAGCAACACTGAAACTTGGAGGACAGTGGCTCTGAGCCTATCCAGCATAATCGGGTAGGGGTGGGCCACAGAGCGAGACACATGACCTATATATGCTTTTTCTGTAAAAGAAAAAAAAAAAGGGGGGGGGGGAAAGAATGTGATCGCTTTTCAGGAATCTTTTAGGTAACCTTTCTCCAACTCCTGTTACTTTTGGGTCTACCTGACAACAGGTACCGGTACATGCATTGGTGTCACGGTACCACATACAGTGGCAAAGGAGGTCCAGCACTGTTATCTGATGGTTAAAATGGTGACAGATCTTAAGTTAAAGTTTTTTGGGGTCGAATCTTTAAAAAAAAAAAAAAAAAAAAAAAGCAACAAATCTCAAAAGGCGTCGTACTGCAGTCAGCGTGCTGTCAATGTAATCATGAGTCGTATGGGATCTCCCTATGGTCAACCCACAAAAATAAAAAATAAATAAAAATGTTATTTACCCTGTAACAACTGTTTGTAGGTTGTAGTGCTCATGATTTGCACACTCCTGCCATCTAGTGATGGGTGCGGATGACTGCAAGTTGTGTTTCTTCAACGTTTTGAACCACAAGAAACCTAGTGGTTCCTCAGTTAGCACACAATGCACCAAGGAAAAGACTCCGCCTCAGATTGTTTTTCCCCCAGGCAAGACAGTAAAGTTAATGGAGTGCAGTATAGTAAGAGGAAAAAAAATATTTGCTGAGTTTTGGGAAGGTACTATAAATGAAATAATATTGGATTTTCGCTCACTCCTGGGTACTACAAGCTATGAATAGCTAGTTACATGGTAAGTTACGTTTCTATTCGTAGCATGCGTTGCTGTAAATATACATGTTTTCCATAGATTGTAAAGCAGTACCTCCTTTAAGTGGTGGTTAGAGACGTGAACATGCAGATGTCTGGAACCGAGTTACTAAAAATGGTCAAGTAAAGTCTCTTGACAGGCTTGTATGTCCACACAGTAGTTTAATCAATGTATGTGGTGACCATGTAACACCTTTACAGATGTCTGCCACTGGAATATTTCCTAAGAAGGCCATGGAAAGAAAGTGGAATGTGCTCTAGGCACTACATGTAATGTATGCTTAGATTTAGCTTAACAAGTTTGAATACTCCTATCAATCTAGCAATATCACTTTTTTCATAGAATTATCTTTGTGAGGTTTTGAGTACTGTTAGAGTTGTTTTGTCGTGTTTATAGATTTCGTCCTATTACTATAATACATTAGTGCTCTCTTGACAAAGTTTGTACAAAGCCGTTTTAGAGACAGTCTCTTGGTGTAGGAAGAAAATGGGCAACTCGATGTTCTTGTTCACCTAAAAAGGAGACATGACTTTTGGGGGAAAAAAAACAGTTTTGTTTGTGAACCCACTCAATCCTTGAATGAAAGTTTCCTCCACAAATCTTGCAACTCACTGACTCTTCCGATAGAGGTGATAGCAACAAAGAAGGCCTCCTTCCAGGATAGGAATTGCATTTCATAAGATTGTAGCAGTCAAGTCGCTGAAATGTGCGCCCTATCCCATGAGCGAGACATCCTTGGTAAAGGTCACCTGAAGTATAGAGTTAATAAAAGCTCTGCCCAGCAACAAGTTCTTATTCTTCCACCACTGGAGAGTGAGCTAGGTCTTGGGCTGAACCAACACTAGATATTCCCACTGATCCTCCCATTTGTTCCTATTGTCACGGTAAGCATTCTTACATTGGGCCCAAGTGCAGCACTATTGCAAGACATGAAGCCATCAACCTCAACATTTTTATTACCATCTTTATTGTAATCGTATGTGATGTCTGAAAAAGGGACAGCAGCCATTGAAATACCATCACCTTCTCTTGGTTTGGGTAGGGTACGATTTCCCCATGACATTCATGACAGGACTCCCCGACGATGCTCAAGATGCACCCCTACTTGCACGTTATAGTAAGGATATGAAAGTATGAGTCTTGGAGATCGAGCGTCACCACCTGATCCTGTGTGCACAGCAGTGGAATGCCATCCTTCAGGGTGGTCACTAGAAGTGCTCTAGCAGGATGGACTGGTTCAGAAGCAAGAGGTCGAAGATATGCTGCACATCTCCATTCTTTTTGGGTATCAAGAACTATAGAGTACACTCCGTAGCACTACTGGTGAGGAGGCACCAGCTCACTCAATGGCGAGGAGTGCTTGTACTTCTTCCTGTAACCGTTGGAAATGGTCATGACTAATTACATGGCCACAAGGTGGTCTATTTGGTGGTGTGGAACTCATGGCAGTACCCCTGCAGTAGGGTCATATCCTCCAGGAGTGGAAGAAGGAACCTCAACCTTCTCCCAGCGGGTGAAGAGTGTGATGAGGAGGAATAGAGGGTTTGTCCCTGTTTGGAAGTTAAAGTGCCCCTGCTGGAGCCACCTCTACCCATGCCTCCAGCGTTGCCACTTCAGCCAGGTCTCTCAGAAAATGTTGGCACCGGTGTGTCCTGAAAGGACTGCTGGCGCTCTTAGCCCTACCTGTGGGTAAGAGCTGATGACTTGGGTCCCTCTCGTCTGCGGAAAATGGACCTGAGTGTTTGGGTCGTTAGCACGTAAATACCCTTGGTGGTATCAGTGTTCTTGAATTTCTCGAGCATCGATCTGGGGGCCAAACAGATGCTCCCCGTTAAATGGACAGGGATGAGATGCAATTGTACACCAAGCCTAAAGCCAAAGACTCAGTTTCAGCAAGACTGGCCTCCCAAAAGGCAGTGCCACCGAGTCTAGGGTACTCCTTATGTGTGTTGGAAAGGACCATCCATCCCCTCTTGTGATAGGCTTCAGGAAAATGCCAACTCCTCCATTTCCTCTCAGTGATGGCAATGAGACATGGAGAGCTGTCCAATCAAACAGACAATCCTTCACTGGGTGGCTGCCCCAGAGCCACCTCTTTACCAGCCCCATCAATCATCTAGCTCTCCGTGTATAGAGGAGGAACATCTGATGGCTGCGCTGAGGCACTTTTCCAGGCCTAATGTACCACTAAAGAGTCTGGTGCAAGATGCCCTCTTAATGTAGACAGTCATCTGGATCCATCTTCTCTTTGGCCTGTGATATGACCACTCAACCCTTAACTAGGTCTTTAGCTTTCTGTGGAACACATTACCATGCCTCTCAGTATCGGTACGTGCTGAACAGATCTCGCGATTCTAGAGAGGTTTTACTCCAACAAATTGTTCTCCTCTATGATGTGCAATTTTACGCTGTGATTCTGTTCTAGCTACTGTACAATTGCTGGAAGGCAGTGATGTGATCTGGGGTGAGTTTTAATAGGGTAAGGATCAAGGTTTGGACCACCACGAACATCTGTGGGATCATCCCCGGTTTAACAAAGGCATGGTAGGTTATCATGGGGGTTTAAGGGCTCCCTTGGTCTGAGTCAGAGTGGTATGATTTGGATGAGAACTGTGGTGGCAGTATGAGAAGCTGAGGCATAACTAGTGGTGTATGAGGTAGAGGAGGTGGTGTTGATGAGCAAGGCCTAGGTGTAAGAGTCTGCAGTGGTTGGATGGTGTCCCCAACGTACTTAGTGGGATCAGTAAGGGCGGTAGCTCCTTTGCTATTTGTTCTACAGAGGTGAGCCTTGTCTCCTTGGGAACCTGAGGAGTGTGGAGTTAGTTATGTTGTTCCTGTGGGGAGGGGGTGGGGGTAGAAAATCTCCTGCTACCTGACACCGGGTACTCCAGAGAGCTATCAAGCAAGTGGGACCTCTGCTCAGATCTCAGTGTTGAGGTCTGTTTTTAGGCAGAATGTGGTCTAAGTGACTAAGGCGACTTCAAAGCCGATTGACACTGAAGCGGATTTCAACTCCGAACTGGCTCTTTCGAAAGCTAGGGGTCAAACTGGTGTTGGGTTTGGTGTTCTTCCCTGGAGGCTTTCCTAGAGCCGAGGGTCTCTCAAGGTCAAGAGAGCTCGGAGCCCGTAGCAGGGGGTTAGTATCTCTTCTAACTCACCTCAGGGCTCGATACTCGCTTCCTTCAGGGCAGTGCTTGTGCTCGCTTAGGAGGGCATTTCTAGAGGTGTGGGAAAATAAACTTGGAGTGATTTTTGTCCTGGTGCCTTTGCTAGGTCACAATGGGAGCTTATTTCTGCTCCTTAACCTTCAAAATGTCAGAGGACACAAACCTCTGGGCTTTGTTCTCCCCCAAGCCGGCTGGATTTCTAAAGACCCTGACTCCTCTCTTTCAGTGCCAATGATGTTCTCTGAATGAAAAATGTCTGGTGGTTTGAGTGTCCCCTTATGCTACATCTTATGATGTGCCCAGTGTCTTTCGACAGTTTTGCATGCTGGACAAGGACTCGGGATACAATAAGAGACTGCACCCAAGATGTTGGTCAGACTAGGGGAATATAGAGCTACATTTGGGGCAGAATTAGATGGATGTTTCTCCATAGCACACTTCTCCAACAGTCATTCTTAGTATGATCTAGTGAAGCTTTGACACTGCCTGAAGTCAAGTCCAAAACGTGGTCAGTGCACGGACACTACATTCTTACGTCGCTGGAACCGAACCCTTGACAACTGGCACACCAAAGTGTTAAGCGCAGATGTTGCAATTTGTTATCTTCTTTCCAACAAGTCTTTGGTCTCCAGATAACTAAGGACTCCTTCCTGAAATCCATAATGCACCAGGACAGACTCCACCATAGACTGTGTTGCACCTCCTCCCAAAAGAAACCATCTGAATCGTGCTCATACCAGTGGAAGCAGGAGGGAGGTTTTGAATCTACAGCGCTACAAGGTAAAAACTGGTACCTCCACTAAGTATTTTGCTGTAAGCTGCTGTATATCACGTGTCTGCATAGACTGTAAAACTTTGTACTCCACATTAAAGCAATGGCATTTTTGAAATATAGTTTTAAGTACCAGACTTGAGATTGTGGAAGGGCATGAAGGTCCACACAATAACGTCTTGTGAACATGTGTGGTGTTGACCACGTTGCAGCCTTACATACGTTTGCTACAGGTAGGTCACCTTGGAATTTCATGGTAGCTTCCTTTTTTTCTAGTAAATGTGCACTAGACACGGAATGCAATTTGTTTTGCCTCAGCAGAACATAGTTGGATGCATTTAACTGGTCATCTCCCAATGCCGCACATAGGAACTGGACTTCCACAATAGGGTATTAGTGAACGCAATAAAGAGCGGCTTCATCTTGCAGATGATTTTTTGTCCTATCAAAGTAATACAGTAAAGGTCTCAACATCTATTGTGTGAAATCCTCTTTCTGCCACAGTCTCATAAAGTTGAGCAAAGTACAATAATGCTCTGACTAACATGGAATGGGGAAATATCTTTTGCCTGATACGAAAGGGAGCCATAACCCTAGGCAATAAGGTAATCCGAGTCCTCAGCATCAATTTTCCTGGAAAAAAAGGTGGTGTTGCACAGGTAAATTGAAACTGCCTGCAGTTCACTCATGCGGCGAACTATCATAATGGGGAAGACAGTTTTCAAAATCAGGAGATGTATAGACTCAAATGGTGTACACATGAGGAACGCCAAGATCAATATATAGTCCCACGGGGGCATTACAAATGGTTTGCAAGGGAGTATGTGTGTCAAACATTTAATAAACCTCATCGTAGAAGGTGCTTTCAGTAAGGATGGATGGGCTAGCAAACAGTACCCACTGTAAGCCCTCACTGAGGTAAAGACAAAACAAAACGACGTCTGACAGGTGTGTGTGTGTGTGTGTGTGTGTGAGAGAGAGAGAGAGAGAGAGAGAGAGAGAGAGAGAGAGAGAGAGAGAGAGAGAGCGAGAGAGAGAGAGAGAGAGAGAGAGAGAGAGAGAGAGAGAGAGAGAGAGCGAGAGAGAGAGAGAGAGAGAGAGAGAGAGAGAGAGAGAGACCCGGGCCAGACCAGGCTATGAACTTGTCCCAGTGTTCAGCCTTGATCTTGTTAAGAACTCTGGGTAGGAGAGGTAGAGGTAGGAAGGCATACAGGAGTCCCTTACTCCAGAGCAGCTGGAATGCAGCTCGTAATTAGCACTGTGCAAAATATCCACAATGCAAAACTGTCGCCACTGTGCAAAGATCTAGGCGCCACTTGTGATCTGCCAGACATCACCTCAGTTTGTCTGTCCTAGCATTCAGGAACTCTGCCAGGTGATTTTCAACTACTCAGATGTTCCATTATTCCAACCATATCCAGTGGCACAGAGCCTCTTGGCACAGAGCCCCATTCCACCCTCTATGCTGCTGTTCCACATGGCAGTAGTATTGTCTGTGAGAACCGGCACCTGTCTTCTCTCGATTAAGTGCTGGAAGGTTTGGGACAAATGATGGCCCGTAGCTCCTGTAGGCTAATGTGGAGCTGGTCCTCTGCTGAAGACCAGAAACCTCTGATCCTCATTTGGGCTGAACCCCATTGATGTTAGGAGTATCAACATCGTTTGGATGTGGTCCACAGCTCGCCTTCAGCTGTCAGTAATCGAGGTATGGGAATAGAGAAACTCCAGTCTTCCAAAAATGGGCAGCGACCACCATCATCACTTTCATGAACACCAAAGATCTCTCATTAAAATACTCTGTTGTGCATCTGGGCATGCTTACCAGTGTTAGAAAAAATTGTACAGACCTTTCCATCTTCGACAACGTCTCAACCAAAATGTCCTCCTCAACAAGAAGCCTGACTGTACGATGATCAGCCGTTCTATGTATAAACATTAACAGGCTGTTGTGTAGCCTGGTAGGGAAGACTTAACTGGATAGGGCTCTAGGATTGTGTCACTCTGAGGGTTGACATCGCAGTCCTGCGAGAGATACTCCACATCATCTGGAGGAAATGTGTCGAAGTAGGAGTGCTCGAGTATATACGACACTTGTGATCTGAGTCATTTTGTCTGTGAACTGAATCTTATGGTGAGGGTGACCTATGTGGTGTTGAAGGAGTAGAGTTTGACAGAGATGGAAGATCTGAGCTACATGTTGCCACCTCTGCTTTCTAGGGATAGGGTAAGTGTAGCGTTCCTCAAACTGCCCCATCAAAAGACAGTCTAATCTTTTTGAGGGGTGTAGGGTCTGCCACTGGTTATACAGCTCTAGCCAGCATATTCCCTGTGGTTAGGTGGATGTAGTGTGTGCATTTCCAGGCATCTCTGGAAGCTCAAAAGCTGAGGTTGTGTCACTCAGAGACTGGAGTTGAGGGGAGTCTCACAGCCAGTTTCGAAGCTAGCCAGCACAAACGGCATCAGCTCAGTGGCTCGGGGTCAAGATGGCATGGCTTGGGCTCGATGCTCAGAACTCTTGGCTTGAGGCTTCTTTGGAGCCAGCGTAGGTTCTTGTTGCTGAGGGGGCTCAGGCAGTTGCTAAAGCTGACGGTTGATCTCACAGTCTTGAAGTGCAATGCTAGACTCCCTTGAGAGCAGTGCTCAGCTTCCATGTGAAAACCTTTGTGAGGATTAACCACAGAGGGTTAAGCCTCGGTGGTAGTCAAGTAATCAGTCCTTGGCGTAGCCTTTGGCCTGGGTGCATGCTTTTGTGGGGCCCCAGATGCACTCTTCAACTTGATCTGCCAGTAATGCCATCCGACCTACCCCTTTATTATAAGCAACCTTGAGGTCTTCGGGTCTGAAGACCAGCGTCTGCTCTGATGATTCTTGGTGTTGCATTTTCTAATGCTTCTATCTGTAGCAGACTGACTTCTTGCTTC
Source organism: Pleurodeles waltl (assembly GCF_031143425.1). Lineage (NCBI taxonomy): Eukaryota > Metazoa > Chordata > Amphibia > Caudata > Salamandridae > Pleurodeles > Pleurodeles waltl. Next base: position 136,302,354 of record NC_090445.1, on the reverse strand, counting down.
TGGCAGGTTGAACTGTTTGACATCCTTATGGGCCAAGGATAAGCAAGTATTGCAAACTCAGTGATGGTCCACCTACAGTAAGTCTGAATATCACTAAGGGCAAACCTGGGACTGTTCTCCATAACCAACCCACCCATGAGTCATTCTGATACAACCTGGTCTAGGAAACCACTCCAGTCTGGACTGAACTCAAAGAGTCAAATGTTGAAGATGAATCTTTTGATGCTGTAGCTTTTGGTTAGTGTAGTTGAACGGCTACTGACTGAAGCTCAACGGTCCCAGAGCCTGAGAAGCATGTCTCAATCCACTGGAGGAAAAAAACAAAGTAAGGTGAGGTCTTTATCCTGGTGCATTGTAGGTTTGGGAGGAGTGACGAGTTATTTCAAGACCAAAGACTTCTTCGAAGAAAAATTTGAAATGTCCGCACCCAACACTAGACGGCAGGAGTATGCAGAGCAACAATACATATAGTTATTAAAACAACATGTTTTTTCCAGGTGGTGATCTTGAGACATTGTCCAGTTCTCACCAAGCCAATCCGATTGTCTCCAGAAATGAACCACCAGAAACCAAAGTTCTAGAATAAATATAACTTTATTCTTTAGCCAATAGATTTCATGAAAAGTCAAACAGTAACTTTTGCACATACAAAGCCTCACTGAATGCTTGGAAACAGTTTCATAGTATAATTTTGAGTGGATGCTTTGAACACAACACTTCGAAAGGGACGAAGAGAGAGATACAGAGGGGAGGATTGGAGGGCACATAGAGCAGGGGTGTGCCCTAGGGGAGAGGACTCAATCGTTTATTCTGAAACAAGCTGGCATTCTTTGAAAGCTCTCTCGGTGAACAAGAAGAGGGCTATTTGTTAAGATAGATGAAAATGGCGAAAGAACAGCTGTCAGGGACAGCAAAGGGTGGCAAAATGTTCAAACAGAAAAACAAACTTGGGACACAAGTTAGGCTTGAGCTAGGTCTTGTTGGTATCCCGAACACTGTAGCTTACAGGGCACTCGGCAGGAGATGAGGTGTTTATGTGTACTGATATGGCTTTCTCAGGTGGAGGACATGAAGGCACTCTCAATATGTGGCTGCCCTTACCAGACCTACTGGCCTTCTATATCTACTCAACAACGAACTGCACAGTCTACCTCTTATACCAGGCGGATTAATGTACAGACTGGACAAAGCTTTCTACACAAATGGCAATGAAGAAATTGAACATACAGCAAGTAAGGACTAATGTAACTTTTAATGTATCATCTCCTCCGCACTGTGATGTGCTGTCGCCTGGCATTCACATTCAGACACTGCCCCTCTTTCCCAATTACTCACTTTTCCACAAAGGACAGACGCTGCTCTAACACTGATGGGAAGTGCCTAGCGAGACTTAGCTGCAGGTCTTCCACATAATCCCCAAACTTTTCTTCTAATATGACAGCAGAGTCAAAATATTATGATCCAGGAACCAAATCCAACAGAATTGCATAGGATGTGGAATATCGAAAGTAAAGCTAAAATGTCCCCGAGTGCCAGAAGTGACAAAACAACTCTTGCTTAATTTTCAACATTGTATTGTTCACCAAGGAGAAAAAGTATGCCAGTTGGAATTCTTGTTGCAGGATTTTGATTTTAGGTGCACTAATGTCCGCTTCCATTTTGCCAACGCATGTGCCCCACGATTCCTCTCCACCCTAACCTCACCCCCCTCAGCTCATGAACGTGCATCCGAGCGGCCATCGTGGTGTGCAGCACAAATCCTTCAGTAATCGCTGAGAGCAGAACAAAAAAATAACATCTTATGAAAAGAAAAGGCATATAACAAGTGGAGCCTTAAACTCTCCAAACTTTATAGGAAACAATACATTGTTATATACATCAGTGACATCACACTGTCACTCCGTTACTGTTCGTGGGGTCCGGGCATTAAAGTCTTCCAGAAAGAGAGAATTTTCTAAAATTCAGTGAAACCCAGACTCCAGAAGAGATTCTAACCCCAACAAGCTTTGTAAAAACCTTTCGAACATTTTCTGAAAAAAGTACATTTTCTTTTATTTCATGTAACTTGAAAAACACAAGAAACGAACGTGAAGTGGTTTTGCTGGTGATTGTGTCTATGTGTGGTTCTTCTCACTGTTCGGTTTTCAAAGATTCTGGCTGCCCTCAGGGCTGCAAACAGTACAATTTCTTTCCTCGTGACAACTTTTAAAAAAATAAAAAAAGCATACTGAAATGTAAAGTCGACAGAAACTGTTCATATTAAGTTCATTCACAGGTTTTTGAGCTAGAAACTTCTGGGAAGGGAGATTTTGATACGTTGTATAGGGAGAGTGGAGGTGGGAGAACCCAGCTCCTTTACCTCAAATATCCTTTTTCCAATGTTTGCAGGAGAGCCCATTTTATCGTCCCTTTTTTTTAATAATATCTTTCCTGATGTCACTCAATTTCTCTTAGCTTCTGTTTTAGTCCTTAATGTAAATTTCCTCGAAGCGGTACGAATAAAATCACATTTGATAGCATTTGTTTTTTACCAGGTATAACATAAATCTTTAAAACTGTTTCTAATTCAGTTGAAAGCAGTCCCTGCCCCTATAGGAAACCAAAAATCTATTTATATTTTTGCCCAAATAAATACTCGCATGCGACCAAGAATTTATTTGGTCAGCCAAACAGAAAAGAGATAGAACAGTTGCTCCAAATAACGCGATGACATTTTTTTCTTTTCTATTGTCACAGTTCAACAATTTTAAAGTATAATGTACTTTGGACTTTTAAGGTTGGTGTGCAGTTTACAGAGTCACACGAGTCCCCAGACCCACTGTAAAAAATCCCAGAAGCATACTGAGAGGTTTCCCAGAAATATTTACTGCCCATAACGCGCAGTTACTTTTTTTTTTTAACCACTGCTTTGCTTATTTGGCGCACTGCACATAAACATCAAGTTTTCGACATTAAACCGTTTTTTTTTTTAACAGGGTGTTAAAGAGACTGAGCATACCCACCAAAACAGCAAGGATTCCCTGAAAACTCTGCCCCAACTTGGACTATCTTCAGACAAAGGACAAGACAGCTACCGATATTTCAGTTTAGCAGAGTTTAGTTGTGAATGCTCTCTCATTGGGAGGCAAGAGTGAAATACCTGCGTTGAGAACAATGTGGCGAAATGCCAAGTGTCACATTAATCAGGAACTCTCACTGACAAAAAGGGTTTCGAGGGAGGAAGAACTGGTAAATGCAGGCTTCTCTGATCTCAGATTGAAATTAGCTCTATAGAAACCCGGGGGGGGGGGGGGGGGGAACAGGGGGGTGAGGGGGGAGGAGTTGTTACAACTAAAAAGGAAAGTGCATTAGAGGACATCAAAGCGGTATTTCCCATCCAGGAACATCCATTCCTTTATATTAAAAAAATATATAGTTTAAGAGTGCATGTGAGGTGAATGCTGGGTGTGGTGCGTGACTGAGGGGTGTGTGCGAAACCCAACTGGTTTTGCGTACATTTAGAGCACCAGGACCCCTCTGTCACGCTCCTCCCTCCAGAAGGGAAGGGGGGGGGGGGGGGGGGGGGGGGGCAGTACAAACCTGAAGATTCTTGTGCATATGTGTTAAGCTTCATTACTAATATTGACTTGTGTTAGTCAATGAGAGCTCAATTGAAGACCAGTGCAGGCAAAACATTAAATTCTTCTGAAAATGGGTTCAAAGTAGGGTTGGTGCCACATTTTGAACAGCGTTCCTTACATTTCATGTAAACCAGAGAAATCTAAGTTTTTGTTTACACAATATGGGTGTGAAAATATTAAGTATTTATCTGCGCGGTCCCTGGAATGCAGAATGTCTTCACATTAACTGACTACCAACCGGTAGGTACTCTAGGCTAATGCAGAAGCCGGAGACAGATGGTGACCAGGAAAGTTTGTTCTAATTTTAGAAGTGTATACATAAGTGGTTATTACAACACAAAGAAAACTATTTTTTTTTTGGGGGGGGGGATTGGCAAGGTGTCGTTCTGAACGATTCCCTCAATACTTTGCTGCTCTCTATCCCTACTGCAAATACTAGAAAGAGGATACGCAGCACAGTCCACAGATAAATCGGAGACAAGCTGCCTTCCCATCTCAGCCCGCCACAGCACCAGATCCAATTAGGAAATCAGAAATTGACGGGGCAGTCTGTTACTGTCCGGTAATGACCTGCTTGGGGACGTGGAGGGTCCCAGTGCCATTAACAAACAGGAAGACACTGTCCTGTCGGTTATTACTGTTATTCTATGCGGCCAATTTATTGAAGGGAAAACTGATATTAGGGAAAAAAAATGCAATTTGTCTCCAATGGAGCACAGTGCATTGTCCCGGCTACTCAGGCTGCAGCAGTCTGGTTTTCTTTCTTTCCTCCATATGTGGCCGAGTGGGGGCGCTCTACTGCCAGGCATGCCTCGGTAGGACCAGCGAAAGATTCCCTCTCCTCAGAAAACGAGGAGAGGAACATTCTGGATTATGCCAGCGTCCATTCCAAGCCACCAATTGCATGTCGCAAGTCCAAAGCATCACCCTGTAGCCAAGTTTCTAGGTCAAGAGTTTGAAATGCCGGATGTTGTGCATTGAAAATGTAGGAGCTCCACTTCCTCATTTACAGCCCCCTACGGGCTGCCCAATTTCTATTTGACACCAGCTCCAGTTTCTATCGCGTGCTCGGGCCGTCACTTCGCGGCACCCCCAACACCATGTCCCGGCCTGTCCTGCGGGAGAGACTGAGATCCCAAAAAAATGCAGTCTGACCCGTTGTGCCGGGCCCTGTTGTCCTTCGGCGGGAACCACACCGCGGGCGTCAGGGGGAATGGCTCGCGGGGCTGCTTCTGTTGGAGCTGGGGGACAGACTGGGGCTGCAACTGCCTGGAGGGGGCGCCAGGCTACTGGCACGGGACGGCTGCCCCGTCAAACTGTCCAGACCCTCAGAGTTCTCCAGCATTTCCTGGATGAGCGGAGGCATGGAACCTGGGATCTCCATCTTCAGCGTGATAACCCGTTCGGCACCTGCAGCGGAAGAAAGGACATGAAAGACAGACTCAGTATGGGGCAAATAATTGTGCATGCGCTTCAGTCCGGAGGCTGCCTGACAAACCCACACTAAAAGAGTTTGTAGCCGGGGGGGAGGGGGGCTGCAATCCACAGCTGCCAAGTTTCCCAGGTGCATGCGTAGTGTGCTGCTCAGGGACAGTTTTTTTGTTTCAATTCCAGGACTAGTAGTCCTCCTTTATAATTTAATAAGAAGATTAAAATTCACAGATTTATATATTTTAAAAAACTTGGACTGGGGAGCAACACGTCACGCAAGGACCTGGGAAATTTGGCAGGGCTGGCTGAATGAACTTTGTTGACGATGAAACACTTTTCTAGGACTCTCATTCCGGAAACAACCCCCGTACTTCATTTATGCTGCTTCTGATTCCTCGTGTACCAGGATGTTTTGTAACACCGGCCTAGAGAGAGCTCAGCTGAAGACAACCGAGTAACAGAGGGCCAACACACTAGGCCTTTATGCCCAACAAGCCAAAGTTTATCTTTCACTATCACCAACAAGCCAGTTTCTCTTTCAGTTTATCCCTGTTGAGAACATTGCTTGCTCAACAAAATTTGCAAATAAATTGCTAAATTCTTAACAAAGCCCGCCCCATCTTTAAGAAATATTACCACAGAAGAGCAGAAAGGACTGATGAAAAAGAATAGCTGTGCGACTCGAGATATCTTTTTATTTTCACAAAAAAGGGACACACCCTTGGCGCTGATGCTGCGGAGGTCTGTGATCTTCATAAGCATCTTGGGGAACATGTGAGGCTTGTTCGGTCTTCTTTTCCGGACGTATATCTTTAGCGCCTCTAGGAGCGGCTCTTGCAGTTTGTCCACCTTGTCAGGCTGCTCCAGGTCCTGGCGGTCTTTAGGGAGAGGAACGAAAAACAAGAGTGGGTTAAAACATCAATGCCCCACTCGCTGCGGAGGTGTCAGAAAGGAAGACCAATAACTTACATAAGGAGAAAAACATGCATGGGCCTTGGACAGCGGGTGAAAATCATGAGGTGCACAGGGAGAGTAACACACTAGACATGGATGACATTCCATTAAGTGTAAGAGGTCGGCTACTTGGGGCTCGTAGTCACTTGCCACACGCTTCTATGAACATAACATACTGCAAGGTTTTTCAGCAAGAAAGAACAAATTTTACTTTCACATTGGTCAACAAGAACCACTAATACCCTAAACTGCAAACCTTGCAGCAAGGCAGAGAGGGAATATTCCTCGTCTGCCCGCGGAGGGTCGCCCTAGCCTCATACACACGCTCCTCTCTCGCTCTCTGGGCCTCCATCCCACTGGCCTTGTGCATTGTTTTGTAACTCAGTAGAAAAGCCGGGGATCAGTTTCCTTTCATCCTCAGACAATCCTCCCTCTTGTTCCAGGCCCTTTCATCTCCGAGCACAGAAACGAGGTGTACCTTTCCCAAGCCAGTTTTTCTGAGACCAGGGGATGGGGAGGCTTTCTCGAGGAAGGCAGGAGGGGGAAGGGGTGGAGGAGCGCAATACTGGGTCACACGTGAACACAGGCCCAATAACCATTTGCAAAGCCAATAGGTCTTGCACTGGCTGCCACTGTTCTGGTTTTGTCAAAAATTATTTTCTTTTGATATGGTATTCAGGTAGATATACTTGGCCCTTACTAATATCACAAAAAAATAAATACCTAAATAATAAAAATAAAAGAATCACTGGCTAAAAGCAAAACCTTTTCGGTCTTAAAAAGCACATGTTGCTGTAGTCGATACTGGCATTAAAATGAAATAAGCAGGTTATTAAGTCATGCTTTTCTCAAGTTTTGTCTTCCACTTTCTGGTGGATGTTCTAACTGTAGATTCTTCACCTTGCAAATATCCCTAGGCACCAAACTGCACACCAGTAGATGTCTGGCATGCAACTCTATGCTGACTATGTTCCACACTAGAAGTGACAGAGCAGCATAAAAGTGCATTCATATGCATAGACGTCCTTTTCTTTTGGAAGCTTTTAAATACCCTCCGATGCCGAGCCCAACAGAAAACTCAAAGCTCCAAAACTGGGACCCTTTTACATGGGTAAAGAAGACCATTCCACAGAACAGGGAGTTCTGAGGGCAGTGAGGAATCTATTACAGATAGAGTGAGTACCCACCAGAAAGAGCGCTACAGAAGTTAAGTAATTAGTCTTTCTGTTTCACCTTGTGAAGCGACACTAGGCATTATCTCCCAAAGTGATTGGTTTGTGGGATGGCTCAGATCAAAAAGTTCAGCAGGACTGACTGGGCAAAATGCCCATCTCAACTGATCTGGGTGTCAGGGTTATGGTGTTTCATGAATGTGTGTACTGATACTCACATAGCATCCTGGCATATATCCAGTACAGCCACTATCTGTACCAAAGCAGTGGGAACAACCTTGACTGTATGGAATCAGTCATCAAGACATTTTGGAGGTTCCTCCTTAGTCCTCTGTATTAAGATCTGCTGTGCATTGGCTATCAATCTAGTAAATGGTCCACTCTTGCACCGCCTTGCCTTTCTTTGCTCCTGGGAATAACAAAAGAGCTGATCGTCCGCCCGATGGTCTCTGGTACGATTAACATAGAAACAGAGAGCTCTTTCAGGATCCAATCAATTAAGTCTCTACGCCTCTTTGGAGGGGATCAGGCGGAGCAAATAATGTCAGAAGGGTGGTAGCTTGGCTGACACGAAAACAGCAGCTCACGCCCTTAACATCAGTTTGTGTGGAAAAAAAGGTGTTATAAGGCGCCAGGACCGAGAGGGACTGGAGCTTACCTATGCGACAAGTTAACATTATCGTGACCAGAAAGACCGTATTTAAATTCAACAGGCCTAAAAACTCAACTGTGCATTGGGTCAAATGGGGTACACATTAGGGAAGTGAGAACTACATTTGTCTTAAAGTTGCATGACAAAGGATTTTGGCTAAAACATATGTTTCAAACCTTTAAGAAATCTCATCACACCAGGTGATCTGAACATGGACGGCTGGCATGAAAAGGCTGAAAGGGTCAACATGTAACTAATAACCAGGTCCACTGCAAGACCTTGCTGGACCAAATATAAAACAAATAACACATCTGACAGTTTGGTCTGAAACAAGTCAGTCTGGTGAGGCCTGAACCAAGCCACAAACATATTACAATACCTGGCATTCACCAATTTTGTGTAAAGACACCTGGCTGCCAAAAATCATATCAACATTTTGAGGAGGAAGCTAACAAGAACTAAACTGCTACTTCTCAATCTCCTTGCATGGAGGAGCAGATTGTGCAGATCCAGGTGGCAAGACCCTGACCTGCTGCTGCAACACAAGATACTTTCAAAGCAGCAGCCTGACCAGAGAACAGATGCTCAAGCAGAACTTCCAGGTACCACACTTTCCTGGCCCAGTCCGGAGCCACTAAGACAACCGGGGCCTGGCTGCTCCTCATCTTCTTCAAAACTCTGGAAGGGAGAGGAGGGGGAAGGCATACATTAATACTGTGCGCCACTCCCAGCAGAATGCACCTCCAAGTGCTGTGTCTCGGCTCTTCATAAAAAGCCTCTAGGGCCAAATCCACCTTCTCGCTGAACAGGGTGAATCTGTCAAAAGGCATGTTCATTAATAATACCTGGCTATTCCGGAGAAGCCTGTGGACCTCATTCACATGTGGCATCGAAGCATTACGCCAACTGCTCATCCTAAAGAATCAGTGGTGTCTAACCCTGATTGCATGAACTACTTGGTTGCAGCCTGGCAATCTTGAATGGTCTGGACCAATGAAGCACGTAAGTCTCGAGTGACTGCTGATGAGATCCCACCAATAATGTCTAAAAGTGCATTGGTGTACCGTCCCAAGCAGTAGTTGGTGTGGACTGACTTCAAGGCAAGGCTGCCCAACAGAAACATTTTCCCAAATATCTTAATTTGTTTGGAATCTCTGTCTGGAGGAGTAGTCAGAAAGGTGTTCGGATTCATTCTGCTTGCGGATGCCTGCACAACCAAACTCTCAGAGGGGTTAAACAAAACCGGAATCAGAGAGAGGCCTGGAGCTGGTCTGTGGCGATGTGCGACTAGCGAGCCAGAACATGGTGAAGGTTTTTTGTCATATTGTGGAGCAAACTGCCCCTATCACCCAATTATTATCTCCATATGACTGACTCTGGTCAGAGTCTGAGCCAAAAAGTTGGTGCAGTGGCTGTGCACAACCAAGAGGTAATGGTATTTTGTCTGAGTTCGAGTACAGCTGCTGTCTTGAAAGTTTCAGGGTGATCCGTCAAGTAGGGGCCGAGAAAAAGGGGGGTCCGAAAACACATTTCCCCATTCATTTTTCCATAGGACCTTTAGACATGCCTACAACCCAAACAGCTGAACGGAATTACACCAGACTTGGCAGGAAGCAAGAACCTGTTGCGCAGATCACACTTTTTGTGGTTTGGTGCAAATCAGTTTAGTGCTTTTTGAGATATTATAGTTTAAAAAATATAGATATATAGGGACGCAGATCCTCCGCAGATCTGGATTCGCTAATACAAGGGAAAAGCAAGGCCCTGTTTGGCTCATGCAGCTTGGGTTTAGGTGCATGCAGGAGCGTTGGCCAATGGGCCTGGCTATGGGCAGGGCCCTGCGGCTAACCCCTGCAGCGCACTTATATTTACGTCTGTGTGTGCTAAAAACCATAGGAATTAACAGAAGAAAAAAAAAGGTTACGGGATGTTATAGTTAGGTTCTGAGTTTCCTTGCACAAAACAAGAGAAATTCAGCACTCAAGTAACTATAACTTGCGCCCTAAGGTAACTTATAACTTGCACCTGCGTCCTGCACAGCTAATTACTCCACATATTACATCATTAATGACATCTATGGCATCACTGATATTACTGCAACATTTGCAATAAAATTATTGATGAGAAAACTGGGTATGGCGGGCGCAAGTTATAGTTACTTGAGTTAACAATAACTATAATTGCTGAATTTCTTTTTTTTGTGCGAGGAAATTCATAACCTAACTAGAACGTCTCTGTAACCTTTGTTTTTTCAGTGAATATATACATTCATTCATTTTAGTAACATCAAAAGGTCTTGGCTAACGTCAGCCCTAAAAAAATTCACTCAATGCACAAAGCCTGCCAGAAAAGGGGGGTTAGGTGAAGGGCCTTGGACAGATACTGAGGAAAATTGTGCTGGGAAAGCAGAGTAAAGCTGGTGTAAAGGTGCAACTGTCTGGGGCGCAATGAAATTACACATTTTTAAGTGGAGAATCACATGGTTGTACACAGACCTACAAACATCCAACAGTTATACCAAACTACCAAAAAAAAAAAAAAAAAAAAAATGCAGTTATAGATCAGTGGAACTCTCACTTCACCAGTTACAAATGGTTTCCGTTGAAACCAGTTCCACCTATTGAGTTTTTCAACTCTAAAGGATTCAAGTAGCATCAAAACACTGCAGTGGTCCAATGAATTTAGCCAGTATTTGTTGTTAATCAGTGAAATGTCATAGTTTGTCCAGTGCCAAAAAATCTGTTGGCTACCACTAGTTCTAGAAGAAACCATTCAGGAGTGTTAACTGAGATTTTCACCACCTCTGTCCCTTCGAGGAACCTGTGCCCCCATCTACTCCAAAGAAAGGAGGACGAGGGTAGTCAGGATGGAATGGGAGCAAGTGTAGACGTCACGATGATAATTAGCACAATATGGACGACAAGATGGTAAGGAAATATGGAGTGAAATGGCAGGAGATGAACAGTGGCAAAAAAATGGGCAGGATTTGGGGTTGTGAAGGGATAGGCCACATGGGTTTATAAAGGTTGGGTAACAGAGCGAAAGATGCCGGCCAAGGGGGCGGTTGACCAGATGCCTCTAGGTTATCATTTTAGTTTACACCCCAACGCATCCTGGTAGCTCCAGTCTCGACTCCCAACAACGTGCCTGCAAAAATCACACTGTGTTGCGTATGATGCAGAGTTTCATGCCTCATGACACAGCCACACCATGAGGGTAGGATTGCTTATAGATAAATAAAAGCAATCATGTTGGAGTGGAATCTATTATTCACGCTTTTTGCACCAGTTGCTACCGCCATATTGTTTGTCTTCATTGTGGTTACAATTAATACCATGCTCACTTGACTAGGATTTGAATTAGAAAATAAACACTTTAAACATACACTTTGCGTTCTAGTGTTCTTGAGAGTATTCTACCTTGATGAGAGGGTTTGGGGTTCCTCTGATTGTCCCTGTAACATCTCATGTGATTGCTTGTTACCTGCAACACATCTCACTTAAATATCGCTCAGTGGCTTGTGGGATGGATGCAGTACAACTGGTTTTCTGATTCGGATTGGAAGAGACTACGGGCCATATGTACAAACACTTTTTCCCATAGACACAGAATGGGGAAAAACCTTTGCTACATCTGGCCCTACGTCCTTAGCGTCAGGGCGTCTAGATAACTGGCCGTGTGACTAGAAAAATCTAGAGAACGCATCACTGATTTTTTTTATAGCTGGCTTTCAGGAGGTTGCACAGAGGGAGTTCAACTCCTTTCACATTTCTGAATCGGGACTGAAAATTTGGATATCGAACTAATCTTATAAAGACAGACCAGACCCAGAAATTACGGTACGGCCTAAGAAAACATTCATCATTTTACCACCCATACCTTGCACAACAAATGGCAAAATGAGAACTTTGTACCCAAATACCGATTTAAATGTGTCTCTAACACATGATTGATTCTGCACCTGATCTATTGTATTTCTGAGGCGATTACCTGCTGGGTTCAAATTCCGCAAACACCATTTTGTCTTTAAATAATTAAAGCTACCTACAGGAGCTAACCTCCCCCAATAAGCAGCGCAGCGTCTTTCCAGCCTTTGTTCAATTGATCATGCAACATATCACCACATCACACATATATGCCTCTATACGCACCTCCACAAATCAAGCAGATGGCGCTGAGGAGACCCGTCTCCGCGTCATCCATTTCTAGTGGTAGCAGCTGATTGGCGAAGGCGAAGACCAGGTCCGTCAGGGGCCCAAAGCCTGCATTGTGCATCTGCGTGCGATTCAGCGTGAGCCCGTCCGAGAAGGTCATGGTGTCCTGGTCAGGCGTATACCGTGTGCAGATCCGCAGAATCTAGAGGGGGCACGGAGAGCATCACTGCAGTTATAGGCTGAAGCATAACCGGGGCTGCTGTGACTACAAGTTAAATCGGTCAACCATGGCGTAGCATGAGTCTGAGAAGTCAAGACTCCGATGAAGACATGGAAACCACAACCAAGCACGCCTCTGAAGAACCTTGATCGCACAGCACACCCTGCACCTCAGAGGAGAGGAGCCGCAACCCACATGCCTCTCAGAGCCAGGAACCAGCCCAACATAGCGAAGCCACAGCTCGGTACAACTCTGGGGGGCTTCTACTTGGCCCAGTGGAGCTAGACCTCAAATAAATACAAAATATGCTAGCAAAAAAGAAATAAAAATGATGGAATATAAGAGTCAATGGCTCGCTGAAGGCCTGTCTCTTGGGACAATGACCACAGGGTGATTATTCTGTGACAGGTGCTGTCAGGTGAAACTTTGGGCAGTCCAGGAATTCCAGGTGAGGTCCAGCTATGGGCAGCATACAGGACAAGACAGGACGAGAGGACCAGGGTCTTATGTCCCCAGAGTCAAAGGCTCACTGGACACTTTCTGGCCCGATTAAGCATAGACTAAGAACCAATGAGAAAAACTTTTGAAATCCAAGGAGGGCCAAGCTCCAGTAGCAGATTGTGTGTTATTGCAGAGTCTGACTTCCTCACAGAGCTCAAGATACAAGGCTGCGAGTCTTGCTCGAGCCCCTTTCCTGCACAGGTTTTCTGTGTAAAGGTTCCCTTTGGTGACATTTTTGGAAAAATGAAAAGCACCAGCGTTAGCAACAGCTGTCCGATGCACCGCACCTCTCACATCTTAAACAAGCAGTATTTTAGGCACAAGTGAAATACGAAATGCAGGCTGAAACATACCAGGATGTCGAGGCAGGCGGCTTTGAGGAGGGTGATTTGGTCGGCGATGGTGAGTGTGGTGAAGCCCGGTAACTGTTTTGCAAACTCCACCGTCTTGATGATGCACTTGGTTGAAAGCTCACTGAACTTGTCCCAGAGGTCGATGTCCAGAGACACCCGCTCTTCCGAACTGTTATTCTGGAAGGAAATCAAGCACAGATAGACAGACGGTCAGGCAGGCATCAGAGTCTAATTATGCATGTCCAAGGATTACAGGAAAAGAGGGCAAAGGATGCGGAGCACAAAATCTGTCAAACTTTCTAGAAAACGGCCCATGCCTGGTAAATGTGGCTGTCCCCGTTTAATACTAGGTATTCGAATTCTGAAGGACTGTACTGAGCATGCGCATGGGGTGACAGGCAACATATTGCACACACCATGCTCTGTCAAAGACCCATCATTAAAACTGTGGAACATTCTTAGTAACTTTAGAAAGGTAAAGCCAACCGTTTATTGAGCCAGTGCAACATTAAGCTAGCTTTAAAGGCTTTTTTTGTAAACACACTTAGCAAAACACAACAAAATGGAGTAGTTATAAACTTTGACATTAAGGTAAATGTTTACATGCTTTTTAAGGCACGCACTGAAGTTTAGTAGCTGTTACACTTGTTTGATAAAATCGAAAACATTCTTAGTGATCGACAATAACATTTTTGTTTTATTGAGGAGCTTCTATTAAAGTAGAGGAGAAAACGTTACGTTTCAAGATGGCCGCCACCTTTGCAACAATCAGGGAGGCTTTACTAGCCTATGAATGGAAGGGAGAAGGGGGTATGCCGAGTATTCAGGCCGACTCAGAGAGAATGGACGGTACAAATGGTAGAAGGGAAGATACAAAGAGGAGCTTATGAGTGAGGAAATAAGCTGTACAGCACAAAGTGTCCTGAATGAGACAGTGTGGAAGGGAAATGTGAGAACAAAGTTAAGAAAGCAAGATAAGTGCTACACCCAACTCACTGTAGTGTATTTCCCGAGCTGGCAGAGGGCTGGGAAGGTTTCCTGATGAGCCTTGCGCACTTTCTCCACAAGATCCTCCACCTCAGGGGTGATGATGTAGCTCTCGGTGCACTCTTGCTTTGGGGCCTCCTGCTTCTTCTTCTTATTCCTGTCATTCCTAACGGCTGGAAAAAGCAAAAGAATTACGCAAGCTTCACTCAGTGCCTTACTGGTAGAGGACAGTGACGAGCAGCCCTCCCTCCCGCCCTTTCCAAGCCTCCTATGGCCTGATTAACTATACGACGATATGATGGAAGGCAAAAAGAACAGATCTGAAACTGCAGGATGAATCTTGGTCCGGAAAAGGATACGAGCTTTAACAGACCAACTCCTGGTTCTACTGTGAGCACAGAATCTCAGTTGCATTCAGTTCAACTGTAGTGTTCATTTTAAACCAAATTAAGGACAGAGGATTTTTTTTTTTTATACATAGGCAAATGCACATTTTGTTTTTGAAATAAAGCTTTTTCAATTAAGCCAGGCCTTGAAATAAAACAAACTTTAAGTTGAACATTAAAGTATTATGTCATGCACAAGAGTCAGGCATCTCATTACCTCAGACTAAAAGCCTTATTAGGAGTTTGGTGGTCCAACCGCCAAACTCGCGAGGGTGAGGCTGTCATACCGGCGGCCTCACCCTCAGTCGTATTACAATGTTTTCACCGATCTGCCCGTCATCTTATTATGACGTTTCTGCCGGAAACAGTGCCACAGCATTGGCTTCAGCAGAGCAGATAGTGCTCATTCAGAGGGTGCTGACATGGGGGCCCGCTGGACTGACCATGCAATGGGCACGGCAGTGCAGAGGCCCCCTTGTGGCCCCAACCACTGGCTTTCAGCCAGCCTTTGCATGGTAAAACCACCATGGAAAGGCTGGCGGAAAGTGGACTCATGATCAGCACGGTGGTGCTGCCATCAGCACCGATGTGGCTGACCACAACTCCGACCGCCGCCACCTCGTTGGGATCCATGATCCCAGCGATCCCCTGGCCGCCTGACCGCCAGGGTTGTAATCTGGCAGTCAGACTGTCAGAAGTGCGGAGGTCCGACCGCCAAACTCGCAATGAGACTTTAAGTGCCTGTTGCTAGCAGTGAATTCCTTGATAGTATGGACACCCACAAATCTGCACACGTGCAGACACATGCACAAGTTGTGCCAGCTTTTTTTTTCTTCTTAATACACCACCTCCCCACAAAAGGTCACTTATTCTCAGTTGTGGTCTCAGCAGCCCTTACAGCCGTAGGTGGCCAAGTCTATCCACTAAGGGTGCTACTCACAAGGAGGACACCTGTAGTGCCTCTCCTTACTGAGCAAGATAGTAACTGTTCACTTGGTTAATCTGAGACTGATCAGTAGATGTCTGAATAAAGATGGCACTGTGTTGTAACGCGCAAGAGCTACCCAATAAGTGTGCTGAGATACACAAGTCTTCATGCCACCCACACTTTTTTGACCTCCACTGGGCAACTCTGAGGACCAGAAATTTGTCACTGTTTATCAGATTTAGTACTTGCTAACAGTAGGTGTCCTGATTTGTCAATATCTAAGTCACTCGCAGTCCCCTTACACCCTGTAACATGCAAGGTCCCATAGGCAGGAGAAGTACTTTGAGAAGAAACCTACCAACTACCAAAACCTTCTTCCCTAAGAAGCCCCTGATTCTTACTGCAAAAAGTGCATGCTCACTCCAGCACACAAAATTTGGAAAACTTAAACTACAAATGGTAATTGTAATTGCTTTTACATTGTGCTTGCTACTCCTGAGGTTTTGAGGTGCTTTACGGCAAGTAGCATGCTACTCTGGAACCCACTGCTGGTGGTTAATATAGTGGTTACTGTTGGTTGTGATTAGTCATGTGCTCTTAAGAAAAAAATGCAGGCAGTTACTTTGTGATATATTACACTAATACCAGTTAGGTGTGAATATTAGTGGTGGCCATGTGGTTTCTGGTGAATGGTGAGATATAGGCTGGTAGAGATAAGGCAATGCAAGTTTACAATAGGGTTTCAAAGAGAGGTTGTGATCTATGAAATGAGATATCAACCAATTTCAGAATTAAAATAAGGATTAAGGCAGCCTTGAGACTGGGAAGTGGCAATAAAATAAATAAATATATAAATAATAAAAAGACGGCATGCAGAGGATGGACAGTAAGAAGACGGTCACTGGAGTCAGAAAGGAGAGGAGTCGAGAGGAACTACAATATAGGTCAATTTTCCAGATCGGGTTTTAGAAATATAGCTGGAGGATGGGGAGGGGGTCTTTCTAACAGTAAGCAGCCGGAGTATGTAAGCTGCATAAAGCAACATCATACGCAGTGTTCCATACCCGGAGATGCAGCTTAAACATGTGATTCCGAGTATAGACATCATTTAAACATTAAGAGCCCTAGCCTGTTTTGTGCCAAGCCTAGGGCAGCCTTTTTAAACATAGTCTGGAGTATCCCACCCTTGGTATAGGGTCTGGACGCTGCACAAGGGGATTTGGCGCAGAAAAAGAAAAGGTCTCATTTAAAGGTTGCTCCTCACTATTCTGTAATCAGAGGTCTTTCCTTCACTCATTAGTAGTTATTTGGCACTGGCTGAGTGTCTCGCAAATTCACAGTCAGATTTATACTGTGTTTTGTCACTCAATCCAATGCAAGTGAATGCTGTGCGTGTTAGTATATGTGGCTATTGTAGTATATGTATTGTACTTATAAATGTTCTGTCGTATAGACTTCTAAATCTCCATATGCGTTATGAAAGGTCGAGAACATACACAGCACAAGAAAAGCATTTTTGCAACCAGCTAGAAAGGGGATCCAGAAAAGCTTTAGTTGTCTAACATTACCTTCTGGAGCAGCACAAAACCACAATCACTTCATCGTAAACAAACCTTCATAGAAACGGATTCCCCAACTGCTACTTCTTCAAAAGACGGTTGTGCAAGCAGCGCAACATTTCACAATAACTTTGTTTCATCTCTTGCTACAAGTGCTGGCATCAGAACATAGGAAGTGGCCCGGTTTTCTGTGGAGCTATGTGCTATGCAGAGTGATTCATCAGCAGAGGAAAGACCTGCGCAACAACAAAGCCTGTCACTAAGTAAACATTGCCCCTTTCATTGATGGTGGCAGACATCTTTGCTGTATCACACTAAGTTATGATGAAATAGTTTGGGGTCGTATGGTGTGAACTCTAAAGGCTACAGATCTCTAGTTTTCACTGACATGAAGAATGAACAACAAATCCTGAAGCAGAAAATTAGGACGACGGTCAAATCAGCTAATGTTATCAGCATGCTGATCGATACCCAACCACTAGATGATGCAATAAGGCATATCATGCTAATCCCAAGAAGACGCAAATCGCAAAACTGTGCACTGTATTGTATCTGGCACCAATATTTGCACCGCCGAGGAGGCCTTGACTGCTCGTCTGCAGCAGACAATGGGTTCCTGGCTAACTTTGGGATGGCGCAATAGCCAGACATGTACAGCACCAGATGGAACAGCATGAGGCACCACCTTGGCAATGTGTGGGATTTTTTTCTAGATCCATAGGATGGAAGGAGCATACCACATCCTGATCTCTAGGGCAAGCTGTCCACAGTAAACTGGAAGCTGTACTGGCAGGTTCCCATCAGGGCAGCAGCAAATCACCTAAGCCTCCCTACACCTTACAGCGAGCCCATCTCATCTACAGAAACAGAACCGTGCCTGAGCGGCCTACGGTAAATCAATCTCCTCCCTTATCCACTTTCCCTTCCCCCTTCTACTAGATTCCCAAAGACAGATGCTAATGTCTAAGGGCAGAGATGCCGAAATTAAGGTGGTAAATGAAATACTCCAGCCGGCTGTGCAGAGCTCGCTGCAGTGGCTGTTAATAACCCTGACAAGCTGGAGCCAAACAGCAGTATTAACAAGGCAAGTGAAGGGTGGGTAGAAAAGATATATATACACACATATACATATACACACACACTTCCAGGGGGCTGCTGGGCACAAGTCAGTCTGACCCTCTCAAATCCAGGCACCCTTCCTAGGCATGGAAAAGAGATCCCACTTCGGACACCAATGTGCGAGAATAGAAGCGAGCTGGCGTATCTGAGAGGCCATTTCCTATAAACGTAACCCTCAACTGATGCCATCTTTGAGATCAGCGAAGGACTGGACACAGGTAACTCAAGAGCTTTGCTACACACCAGTTGATCTTTGACAAAGTGAGCTAGACTCATATGTAACTTTACTGCTCACATGCTAGCCCGAATTTACGAAGCCTGTGTGTTGCACAATGCAAAGGCTTAAGTAACCCTAACAAAGCCACGCAAGGGGCGATGTGCGCCGTCCTGTGTGACTTTGTAAAGAAATGTAATGCTACTCAGCAGCTTGCGCTGCATCGCATTTTGTTGTAGTAGATGTTCCATGGGTGGAGCATGGAGTATTCTTAGGCATCCACCCACCCATGGATCAGTAAACCTGAGATTGCACCAAAATGGTATGCTACCCAGAAAATGGCATAATGAGGAGAATTATTTATATTTCTCCTTGTTACTTCCTCTTTCTATGACCAATGCATTGGAAATTGCCAATTAGAATTGTGTTTGTGTAGGCAGGCCGCCCTTTCTGCACAAAAGCAATTTTGCCTGCAACGCAGAAATCCTTGCACCCTGGTGCAGGTAGGGAGCGGAAGTGCATCATAGGTTATGGCACTCATCGGCTCTCACCCATTCATGAAACACAGCGCAGCACCTTTGATTGCTGCTGTGTTGCGTGAAGTTTTAGTTAGCATGCCCCTCTGTTTCTCTACGGAACAGTGAAACACCTGCCACATCCTTTATACTGAGAATAAATAAGGGCACTCTGCGATCTGTGATATAGGATGCCTCCTCGGGGCACTACCCTCACCCTAGAAGCTGTTCCAACACAGTTCGCCAAGCAGCTAGTCCCATCCAAAGCAGAAACTTACCATTAGTTCACTGTGGATCTGATGAACTGAGGTGTGGGGCACAGGAGAGGTTTTTTGGGCCACACCGATGGCAGGGGTATGTGTGTGTTGGGGGGGAGAGGGCTTCACCCCCAGGCCCTCTGAGGGGACGAGATTACCCGAGCTGGAGCCGCGCAGTGCTCTCCGTTAAAGAAGGGATGAAGCTATTACTAAACCATTACTCCAGACGCGTAATCAGTCACTCGCGGCCCGGAAAATTTAATAACAGAGAAAAGAAAGAGATCGAGGAAGAGGGGGGAGAGGGTAGGAGAGGCAGGCAGGCTGGAATAATTCAGAAATCACTCATGTCCCCTCTGCAAATTCAATAAAGGGGAGAAGAAAAAAAATGGAATGATAATTCGGGAATGGAAAATTGCAGCCGTGACAAGACATCCGTCAATCGGGGAGAAGGCGGGGGAGGAGGGAGCTTTAATTCTATTGAAACCAAGAAAAATGAAGCGGGAAACAAGGGGGGGTGGGGGTAATGGCGTCCACACAAGAAAAATGGCAGATGCTGAAAGCCGCCAGGCCAAGGATAAAGAAAGGAGTGATCCAGGAACGCAGGCCTAAGAAGGAGGCGGAAGGGTGGCAGCAGCGCCACCCAGCGACCTTCCTAGGTGCCATGATTGTCTGGAGGTAAAGGAGGGCTATACTATTGCAACCGAGGCGGGGTCCGGGTTACTGCAAGTACAAGCATTCACACAGTACAGCATCGAAGCAGGGTGCCCTGATCTGGCACCAAAGAGCGCTGGGCACAGAGCCGGGTCTTATTCTGATAGGATAAGGGCACATGCTTCTGCCCAGGCCCACATACTCGGAGTCCTGGCCTCATGCCAGGTGCGGAGAGGAGCAGAGGAAACTAGGTAGGGGCTTATACAAGACAGGGAGGCCCGGGCGGCAGTTTACTAACGGGTCAAAGGGGGCGGAGACACCCAGGTGTGGGAGTGAGAGGTCCAAGGGATTTTATCTGAGGGCGTAGAAAGCTGGCCTCCGCAGTACGTAACGTTAACAGCGCAGTTTTTACCACATTGGACGTCACGAAACCAGTCTTTACAACGAAGGGGCCTTCTTCGGTGTTTTAAAATGAAGGTAAGTCAGTGCTTAATTTGAGCAGGTGGCTGCCGGTTCTAGGCACTTCATTGTCAACACCTACAGTTATAGCAGTCTGCCACATGGTGGCGCTGTTTGCATAATTCAGAGACAAGCACAATAACAGTTGTTTATGAATTCAATATACGTTAAAATTGGCTAATTCTTGCTACCAAAACCATTCTTCCAACTCTGAGGGCCTGGAATAGTAGGAATTGTCACACTTGTAAAAGTTTGATGGTAGTAGTTGTGTAGTTACAGTAATAGGCAGCACTGATAGTGGCAATGGGCAGTGTAAGCAGAAGTGGCCTTCTAGCGGGACCGTGGCACTGTTTTTTGAAATACAAATTAAGCACTGGGGTAAGTGGTTTATGTTATTATTTATGAAAATAAATGGGGAGTGTATGTGATTTTAAGGGTTCAGTGATAGGTTAAAAGTACACAGCATTAAGGTTTTAAGGGTGTTTTAGGGTTAGAAGAGGGACTAAGGACTGGGTAACAAGGCACATTTAGTGGTTCGGGTTCATGAATGGGTAAGGGTACAGAGTAGTACAGGGATTAGGAATGGGTAAGGCTAGTAAGGGTTTTTAAAGTAAAGAGCAGGGAAGTTACCAAAGCAGGACGTGATTAAGGTAGGTTTGGGGGATGGGTAAGGGCGTGCTGCAGTAGGGTGTGTGTGTGTGTGTGTATATATATATATATATATATATATATATATATATATATATATATATATATATATTAAAATGGGGGGTTGTTCTGCGCCCCCCCCCCCCAATAAAAAAACACAATATCAGCTTTTACAACAAGAAATGCGTAGTAATGGTACAAGGATGTAAAACAACTGGTAGTAAAGGAAAGTGCGCTGTAAGGTCTGACATGTGACCTCAGCAGTACGCCTTTTATGGCAGCACAGAAGGAAGTTTTCACGAGTGCACCCTACCTGCGGGGGTGGCCTTCGGCCAGCAGAAAGGTGCCAACATCGGAACACGGGTGCATTCATGCAGAAACGCGCTCTCTTTCAGTACTAGGGGATACCTTGCCCGGCTGTACTCTTCCACTACAGACCGGAGAGACCACAGTGCAACAGGAAAGACCTCATTTAAACACCATCGCCCAGAAGAGAGGGGGGGGGGGGGGGGGGGGGTGGGGGGGGGGTGGGGGGAAAATCACCCAAGCGCAATTTTCTTGCCCACAGATGGGTGCGCTAGTTTCAGTGCACTTCGCCTGTAGGAGTGAGAAAGCACACGAGTGTTCTTTTACACCAGAGTCCCACAAACAAGCGAGCGAGTGCTCACTTGACAGCACTCTACCCAGGATCAAGGAGAGCTTTCTAGAGCGCACTATTTAGCACAAAGGTGGGAGTGCTCGCTCACGTATGTCAACCTTGCACTATTCTAGCTCGTTCGCTTGGGTGCATTCTTTTAGCAGAGAGATTGGAGGGCCCGCTCTTGCAACACAGAAATGGAAGACCAAATGATGCGCACTCTTGTACGCCCAGACACGCGAGTGAGCACTCAATGGTGCTCTCTCATAGGCGCGGAAAACAGAGGGCTCCCTCAAATTCACTTTAGCACGCACGGATATGGAGAGCTTGATCAGGTGCACTCTCTGTATGCGCATGTCCGCAGAGACAACAGGGGCACGCTCACTTGCAATTTTCCAGCACAGAGATGAAAGCTCGTTCATGTTCACTATTACAGTCTAGGTAAACGACCTTTGGTCAAGCTCTCCTGCATGCGCATGGATAGTAGGCTTCTCTTGCGTGCACACAGAAGGGACGGTCCCGCCTGTGCACCCTTGAATGCACCGGGCTGGAAGAACCTCCTGAGTACATGCTTGCATTCACTTAGATGGGATGACTCATTCGTGTGCGCTCGCATACAATGAGATGGTAGGGCTCATCGCGAGCACTAAAGCAACAAAGCTGTAGGTGTCACTGACCCCCCCCCCCCCCCCACACACACACATATTGGAGTGGGAGGTTCCTCAGGTGCAATCTTGCAGAAGAGATGGTAGGGCTCCCCTTATGCACAGACAGTAGGGATTCCCAGGTGTAGTGAGATGATATGATTAGCAACAAGCACTAAAACATCACAGTTGTAGGTCTCACTACCCCTAGAAATGGAGACAATGCGGGTGTACTTTTGAGGCAAACATGGTAGAGCTCCAAGCATGCAATCTTGCATGCAGAGACAGAAGGGCTCCCTGCGTGCACTGTTGCATGTACAAAGGTAGGTAGTGCTCTCCGCGTGCCCTTTCTTATACACAGAATTGGCAGGGCTCTGCGAGTGCACTTCTGCATGCACAGAGATGTAAAGATCCTGCGCGCACTCTTGCACGCTGAGAGGTGGCAGGGGCCACGCGCGCACAGATGTGGAAGGGGCCACGCGCGCACAGATGTGGAAGGAGCCCCGCGCGCACTACTGCTCGCACAGAGGTGGCAGGGACTCCGCGCGCACCACTGCTCGCACAGGAAGGTGGCAGGGACCCTGCACGCACAGAGATGGAAAGGCCCCGCGCGCACAGAGAGGTGGCAGGGACCCCGCGCGCACTCCGAGCACAAGGAGGCGCGGCGGAAGGTAATCGCCTTGGCAGACTGCCGGGCTCGGTGCGGAAACATTCAGTCACAGGGCTTTATTCCTTCACATATCGCTCCAGGCCCCGCGGGAGCTGAAATCCAATCTCCTCGCCCAGTCACGGGGGGAAGTGGGTCGGGGAGGGCTCCTAATGAGACCGTATTAATATAACGCACGCAGTGTGAGGTGCCACCGGGCCCGTCTCAGCTAATGAGCGCGGAGCCCGCAGTCTGCGCTGCCCGACAAGGCACCAGCTGCCGCCCGCCGGGCGCACGAGCGCT
Organism: Pleurodeles waltl; assembly: GCF_031143425.1. Classification (NCBI taxonomy): domain Eukaryota; kingdom Metazoa; phylum Chordata; class Amphibia; order Caudata; family Salamandridae; genus Pleurodeles; species Pleurodeles waltl. The sequence continues at coordinate 136,279,344 of NC_090445.1, read as the reverse complement.
GTGGAGGGGGCTAACGGGCAGAAAGCACCGGGGGTGTGAGGAATGCAAGGAGGTGGCAGCAGAATGTACGAGGGTAGGGCGGAGGAATGGGGGCAGAATGTGCTGGGAGGAAAGGGTGGCAGACTATGAGGCGCGACGTATAAAGGGGGCAGACTATCAGGAGGGGGCTGCATGTGAAGGGGAGGACCATCCGATAAGGATGGCAGACTGTACCCTGGGTGGAGGAGTCGGGGAGGCAGAATGTGTGCGAAAACGGAGCAGAGTGTTAAAAATAGCTTTGGACAGAACATTTGGAAAAATAATAGCAAACTGTAGGAGAAGGATGGCAGAATGCATGAGTAAGGAGGGTGACAGACTGGATGAGGGGCAGAATTAAGGGGAAGGAGACAACCTAGGAAAGGATCAGAGGTCCGAGTCCATAAAAAAAAGTCTGGGACCTATGTTCCTGAGCACAATGGGGGTGTGGTAAGAGAGTATGGAAACCGGGTCACAGACATGGATAAAAAGAACTAAATATTCTGTAAAGATTTGGGTGGCCTTTCACCTACAGTTAAATGCACATGATAAACAACACCTTAACCGAAAAACAAACGCAACAAATTTATCTCTGAGAAATGCATTTTCCTGGTAAGACAGCTCGGTTGGTTAATGCCATCACTTCAGATGGCTGTAACCGGAGAGTCACTGATTTCAATCCCAGTGAATGCACTGGGGTATATATATATATATCTAAGAGGTCCAAAACCTTTGCCAGATAGCACTGAATATATTAGTTTTAAAAATGTATTACATATAGTAAAATGACACATTCCTGATTCTATCTATTAAAGCCTATACTAGCTCCCAAGCAGCCTGGAGATTTGGTGTATAACCAACTACACAGACCCACATTTCTTTCAGGTAGCAGGCACCTTGGAGAGAAGGTTTACTTCTTATTGGTCTCTCCTTTCATGTCATGCTGGAGGAGTCCCATGTTCTACCCTTTCAGACTTCGGCAACTCAACCGTGCAGGAAAGTTTTTTTATTTTTTTATTTTCTTTATATTTAATTTAAAGGGTGGGGACTGTTTTGTTCAAACTAAAGCTTGGGAATGTCATTTCCCGGTACCTTGCCCACTAAAAACTCTGGATAGGATAGTAAAATATGTCGGTGGCAGAATAATGGCACAATGCATGATAGTGCAAGCTATTAGATTGTATGAGAAGGTGGTACAGCATATGCGGTGATGAGGCACTGTATGGGAACAAGCTGGCAAAACGTGGCAGTGAACAGGTGGCTGAACCTAAGAGACCTGAATCTAGGGGGGTGGGTAGAAAAGGCCGATGCAGGCACCTACTGACGTGATCGACCAAACCTACCCTGGTAAGTATACATGTTTACAACTATGTACACGTGTAAAGTAACTTGTTTGAGTGGCTGTCTGTGTGTTTTGTTCTTCCTACTATGGGTGTTTATCTGCAAGTTTGTGTCTTTATAAAAGTATGTACTTGTATGTCTCTGTGCCTACCGATTTCTGTCTGCCTGTGTTTACGTTTAGGAGTCTCTGTATCCTTGAATCCATGTTAACAATGACTCCATGTCTTTGTACAAGTCTACATCTATACATATGTTTATTTTATGAGGTAGTGAGAGAAAATTCCTGCATCAGTTGCTTGCTCCGACCTTCTTCTTCTTAACGTTATTTGCCTGCAAGAGCTTACAATTGAAGTTATTTGCGATACATACTTCACCTATGCCGATGCTCCCCCCCACCCCTTTCACCCCTTCCCAAAAAAAATGTTTTACAAGGCTCCTAGACTCATTCACTTGATGGTGGAATAACGTACAGCATGTGCATCTAGAACATAATCATGCTGCAAAGTGCAGAAAAGACAATATAAGCAGAATGTTTCCATGTTCCGCTGTTCTATAGGATCAGCAGGTCTCTCTACCCCAAGGCCCTAATGAGGTTGATCATGTGACATTTACAGAGGGCACCAGGATCACGCAAGTGGTGGCAAGGAGCGCCAATTAACAAACAGATTCCCCCTTCAAAATGAATAGTTAGCATTCTTTAGAGAAAGATGCAGGAAGACGGACAGGAATAATTTACTGCACTTGTAAAACAGATTTATTCCGCAATTTATCAAATACAACCGGTTATGTAATTGGATACACAACAAAACACGGCTGCCTATAATTGCACTAAAAAGGCATTTCCATTAGTGGGCACTGTGTAGGTACTCTTCGCTTTTGAGGGGGAAGTCCAGTGTGGGCTGGGATATTCCTCCTCCCCGCTTCTATGAACGCCACAGACCAACGCTGGATGCAAAATCACTCTGGGTGTATAGAATCGGCTCTTGTAGTGGGAGGAGGTATTTTACACCTCTTATTGCGGGGCTGGCATCAGCCACAGCCATGCTTGTGATGAGCAGAAAGAGCTGTAATGTGAAATCAGGTCTGCCAACGAGTCTGCGATCCAGCCACAGGGCCAAATGGGACACTCTGCCGGTTCTCTAGGCGATCGATATGAGGTTGGCTGTGCTTGGTTCGGTCTGCTATCAGTGCTAGCAAAAATCGATTTAACCACCGCCCTTTTTATAACTACGTCTCACGGTTATTAATATAACCCCCGGCGATTTGGTCATTAGCGCCAAGACTTCTCATGCTCACTCCGCGACACCCAAGCGCCGGGGACTTGTCAGCGTCATTTATCTCTGACATCATCCATCAACAGTTGCCATGGCAACGCTTGCAATTCAATGCCCGAGGATCCCGCCTTCCGCCATCTATCCATCAGCGGTTCTGCAAAGTTATCATGACGAGAGAACATGTATTCTGTTGGAGAGGGTTTGTTGGGTGATGAGAGAATAATCGTTGCCTTCCATAACAGCAAGACAGCTCTGCAGTGCAACGAGTGCACCGATTCACACTCACCCACGCCCTCTTACACTGATCCAAGAGCCCCCCTGCGTCCATGCACCCTGATCCAAGGGAACCTCGCAAGTGCTCTTATGCAACGATCCAACAGGTTGCGTCACCTACTGATCCATGGGCCCCTGGTATCTTCTCATCCCCCAAGGACCCTCACATACAGAACCAAGGAACCATGTCCGTGCACTCACACAGGATTCTCTGGTCACTCACACCCCATTTGTTGATCCCCAGGTCTGCGGCACACGTGCACCTGGTAGCCCAGGACTGACAGCAAGCTAGAGTCTTTTGTGCACACCGAGTCTTCACTTACACTCTTTGGACATGCCCACTTCGAAGCACTTCTGCAGCCGGCAGTACTGGCAGCGGTTCCGCGTCACCTTGTTGATGATACACGTCTTGTCCCGGTGGCAGGTGTACACCATGTTCTTCTGGATGCTTCTCCGGAAGAAACCCTAAAAAGTGGACACAGGAGTGTTTACTCAGACGGCACAGCGAGGGAAACCCTAGTGCACATAAAACACTTCTCTTCATGTCGAGGTTTTCAGACACCAGGATTCCAGAACTAACCCAATGTGTGAAAATCATCATACTTAATCTACGGTTCCTGCGGCCATGGCCATGCAGTACTGCGGTATTATAAGTAGAAAAGTTACATGGACAAGCTTACAAACCTGATGGTAGAAAACCAAAACTTGAAGAAAGTGGTCACAGTAGTGCGGCGTTGTGGGCTCACAGTCAACTCATGAGTCGGACAGACTTCATCTTATTATATCTGCCCAACATTTTTAAGGAATTTGCATTTTATATTGTTTTTCAAGATTCCAGCCACTAGATGGCGAAATCGTGTCCACTATGTACGTCCAGAATAGTCTCAATATGCAAAAAATGTATTATGCGGACTAGACTGGGAGTTTGTTAATGGTTAAACAACTAAGCCAGACTCTAGGGAATTGCCATGTATCCCCACACTTGGAAGGACAATGGGAAGCACAAAGCAAGCTCTTCTGGTTAATTAGCACAGGACTGCAAACAGTTTCCCGACTACGGAATTGATTACTCTATGTATAATTGCCCCAATAAGGCGATCAATAAAATGATTGGAGATGTGAGATAATGACTCGGACATTTTTAACACCATAGCTTGATGGAATGATGCACTTACTGCAGGTGGTAGGTGAGTAGCGGGTTGAAGGCCAAATGTTTGAATCTCACTGGGGTAGATACTCAACCTTTCATTTCTTCCGAGTTAGCTAGAATAAGTACCGAAGGGATGTTCACTGGTAACGGCCATTACTAAAGCAGCAGGACCACATTTAGGCTGCGGTGTGCCCTATGTGAATGGGCGTACACATCGCACGATACTATTTGTTATGGGCGGCTCACAAGCTTGCCCCCGCCCTTCAATGTTCCTCTCTTCCCAAAGTACTGAACTCTTGGTGAGAGGGCGTAATCAGCAACAGCGCCGTGGGAAGAGATGGAGAGCAAAAGGACGGACATACAAGGAAGGAAATAAGAGCATGGTTGAGAAAAGGTTAAAGAAAAAGAGTAACAGGAAGAAAAGGACTGGGGAGATAAAATAACAAGCAAAGAAAGAAAATCAGTACGAAAAAGAGCAAAAGAAAACACGCAGGTTGACAAAAGGGGAAAAACGAGAAACGAAGACTTTGGAGACGAATTAAAAGAAAACATAGAAAGTGGATACAACAGGACAGCAACAGTAACACAACGAGGGAGTATGCCACACTATACACGTGTGCATTTGTAAATCGACTGGATGAGTTTAATTAAACAAGCATGAAAAGTCAGAGTGACGCCGAAGGGGCAGAGTTCGTATAAAAACACCCAGCATGACTAGTGCTGATTTATAAATACAGGAAGCGTCATGCGGAGGGCGCAGGAGTCACAGTACACTAATGCTGACATCAGCCTGGGTGGCCAATATACAGCGCGCTGCAGCTTTTCCACTGCAGATTCAGCTGAGCACAACATCCTCTGTTAGGAAACAGAGCGGCATTCCCCACTTGTCGCCCCCTACACATGCATTCTGCTCGTATTCTTCGCTGGTGATGAGGGCAAACAACTAGAAAAAGGCAACTAGCACAACAGAAACAGAGGCTCGCAGGGAACGGACACTGGCAATTGACAAGCTCGCCCGGGACATCTAGGTCAAGGCCTGGGACATATTTCAAATTCTCACAGGGCCTAACTCCAGTTTAGGATGAGCCAGGCCCAATCACTGGCCAGCCAGTCCACCCCCCAAAGGCTGATTTGCACAATCAGAAGTGGGGGGGGGGGGGGGGGGGGGGGGGGGGTTGGGGGGAGGGGTGGGGTTATTAAAAAGGAACGGCGGGGCTATGTCTGCTACAAATGCCGTTTTTTATATGAGTTGCTTTAAAGTGGGCGTTGGCCACACCCAATGACTATTTCTCTCTCACCTCGTGCGGTTATATATTTGGTTTATTCCGCCTCCTATGTACTGATTGCACCCAAACTCAAAAGCACACATTATCCCATTTTAAAATCTTTAGGTCATCCATGCAATGTACACAGAACATATTCAGTTTTTTTGTTTTCTTTGGTTCACTGAAGCAGGCTTTTTTCAAATGTTTTAGTTGGCAGTCACATTCTGCCTGCCAGAACGCTTGAAACAGGCCGATAAACAATAGCAACACCAACAGGCGTGGCTTCAATGTGTCAACACATACACGCACTGATACTATTAGCATACGTTCACACAACAAAGCCAGACCTATTGGTTTTGTCTTATTTTTTATCAATTCTTTATTAAACTTTATAAGCAAATACAAATCAAATTATTCAATGGTTATATAAAATATACATCAAATATAAAAAAAAAAGTGCACTAATTAAGGAATTCACTTAATCATTCTATATTAAATAATAAAAAGAAAAAGGAAAAGAAAATACATGACAAATTATTAAGAAACATTTAGATAATTTTCCAATTCAAGTAAACTTTAACAAAATGTATATAAAAAAAGGGAAAAAAACAGAATATCAATATTTTGTAAAGGAAAATATCGATTAAATTACAAGAAACTTATCAGTTTGATGAACAGAATCTAAGAGAAAATGAAAAACAAAAAATGAGAGTTTCCTCAAAGAATCATCATAACAAGATAAAAGAGAACACACCTATTCTAGAGAAGAGCTCCAGATATTGTCAAATTGTTTTAAGTTGTCATTTAATTTGTATATAATTCTTTCAAACTGCGCAATGTCAAACATACCTTTTAACCAGGATTGGATTGTTGGTAAAATATTAGATTTCCAGAAACGTTATATATTAACTTTTGCCAGGGTAATTGCCGTAGATAACCATCTGAACATTTGTGGCATAACCCCACCCATTCCGGAAGTATCATGTAATAAACAACAATCAGGGTGATTAAGAACATTTTTACCTAATATTTTGTCTCAAATACTTTATTTGTGTCCAAAATTGTTTAATTTCGGAACATTCCCATAGAACATGTACAATATCACAATTAGATTGATGACATCTCCAGCAATCAGAAATTGGACTAAGTTTAGCTGAATAGAGTTTAGAAGGTGATCAATGCAATCGATGAAGTATTTTAAAGTAATTACATTTTAATCTTGCATCACGGAGTCCCTGATTATAATTTTACAAAACTTTAGCCTGACACGAACCTTTGAGATTCCTCAATACACATATATAATGAGCAATAGATTATTGCATTATAGGATCTATAGGCAAGTCTATTTCGGAATTTAAAATAGATGAGATCAGAATAAAATTATTAAATTGTGATTTTGGAAGTTTATACGTCTCTTGCAAACGTGAGAAGGATCTCAGAGAATTATTTTGTGTATGTAAGTCCAATAGGGTATTCATTTTATGATTTCTCCAGACGAACCAATTAAGCTCTTTACCTTTATAGAGAATTGCAGAGTTATTCCAAATTGGGGCATTTAAGTGAACATAGGCGTTACATTTTATGATTTTATGAGCCTTCTGCCATGCTAGTTGGGAGGAGTAGATAATTGGATTTGAGGATTGTGAATATTTTGGACACTTGGTATAATAAATAGCCACAGGAGTAGTAGTTTTCAATAGGGACGGTTCCATTTTCACCCATAGGGGAATGTAACAGATTATGGATATCATATATGTTGAGTGTGATAATTGTTGGGCTATCCAATAATTTTCCAAATGTGGAAGTCTTAAGCCTGCTTTTAAAGAGGAGGGATGTAGTTTTGAACTACTTATACGAGGATTTTGTCCTCCCCAAATAAAACTGGTTATTAGAGATGAAGTACTTTTGAAGAAATTAGAAGTAATTGGGAGTAATAACATACTGAACACATAATTGAATTTTGGGATTGTATTCATTTTTATAATCTGTACTCTACCCCATAAAGAGATCCATTTGAGACCATCTTATGAAATCTAATCTATAATAGGATTCAAATTGTCCATCACAACATTCTTCAGTCCAGTATTAAGTAGGACCCCAAGATATTTAAGATGTGAAGATTTCCAATTAAATGGGAAATTACCTAGTGAGATTGGTGTAGTATTATTGTTCATTGGTAAAGCTTCACATTTGGACCAATTGATCTTGTAACCGGAGAATGTTGAAAATCGATTTAATAGAGTGATCAAGGTTGTAACCAAAGAATCCTGGTTAGATATTGTTAGTAATATATCATCTGCATAATAAAAAGCTTTTACCTCTCCCGCTGGGGTAACAATACATTGTATATTAACGTTCTGTCTAATCGCAATAGCTAAAGGTTCTAAAGCAATGAGAAACAACAGAGGAAGTGGGCATCCATATCTGGTACCAAGAAGAATTTTAAAGTAGGATGATGTGAAACCATTAAAAGTAATCGCAGCAGTTGGGGATTGATACATTCCTTCAGTTAAAATAATAAAATCTGTACCAATACCCATTCTATTCATGGTTCGAAACAAATATCCCCATTCCACTCTATCAAAAGCTTTTTCTGCATCTAGGGACAATATAAAATTTTCTTCTATTTTTGTTGCCATAATAGGTGTAGAATTGTTCGAAGATGGTTTGAAGAGGAACGAGACGGAACAAAACCGACTTGAGATGGATGGATTAGTGATGTCATGACTGAATTTAAGTGAGTCGCAAGTATTGTAGCCAGAATTTTAATATCAGAGTATTAATGAGATAGGTCTGCAACTAGCGCATTCTAGTGGGTCTTTACTAGGTTTAAGAATTACAGTAACGTGCTCGTAAAAATTCTGGAGAAAATTGTCCTTTTTTTAAGGGCTTCATTAAAGAAGTTTTGCAGGAGTGGGATTATGTGAGCTTTTGCAATTTTATAAAATTCGATAGGAAAGCCATCCTCCCCGGATGCTTTTTTGTAGCTAAACAATCAATAGCTTTTGTAATTTCTTCTGTAATGTGCCCTTCCAGACTAATTCTTTGTTCTTGGGTTAATTTTGGGATTTTTAAGTTAGTAAAAAAGTCATCTTCCTCTTTAGTATTATCACAATTCAATGATGTATAAAGTGTTTCATAATAGTTCTGGAATTGTGCCAGTATATCTGTTGGTTGTGTAAGTACATAATTAGAAGAGTTTTTAATAGCAGATATCGTTCTAGAGGATTCCTGTTGCCGTAATTGGTATGCTAGAAGTCTTCCAGCTTTCTCCCCCCTTTCATAATTACATTGGCAAATTAAAAATAGACATTTTTCTGTGTGAGAAATATACAAATTATTGCATTTGACTGAAAGTAATTTTTTTTAAATCTCTGGCGATTCGTTTTTACTATACTTATTTGAGAGTAACATTACCTCTTTTTCCAATAATACCCTTTTACTATTCAGTTGTTTTTTAAGAATATGAGTCTCTCATAATCATTTCTCTAATGACTGCTTTACCAGCACCCCAAAGTATACCAGCATCTGTAACTGAGTCCCTATTTTCATCAAGAAATTGTTCAACGTGTTGACATAAGTTTAATTTGACTTGAGGTGTTTTATATGAAGAAGTATTGAATCTCCTATTAGGTTTAGGAGCCTGTGTTAATCCAATATTAACATGTAAATCTACTAAATCATGGTCTGAAAGGCTGCATGGAGTAATTCCTGTATGTGATACAGATTGCAACATTGTAGACGAAGGTAAAAAAGAATCTATTCTAGAACAAATTAAATGTGGACAAGATGTAAATGTGTGTTCTTTGTCATTTGGGTGTAATAAACACCATTGTTCCTGCAATGCAAAATCCTCTATAAGATCCTTTAAGATAGGTCTGTCACTTGTATGGTAAATGTCTGGTTTGCCAAATCTATTAATGAATGGATCTATAGTAACATTCCAACCTCTCCCAATTATTACTCGAGTAGGTCCAAAAGAAGATAGTAATCTACTAATCTTAGAAATAAAGATCGTTTTGGAATCATTGGGTGCGTATATCATGCCTATAATCATGAATTAATTCCCAATACGAACTTTAACAAATGCATATCTGCCATCATCTTCTAATCATGTTTGAATAATCTTATATGGTAAGTTTTTGTGAAAAAGAACAGCTACCCCACATTTGCGGATAGGTGTATCAACATTATTAGAATTATTCTGGGTTATACTCGCACGTATAACTTGACCAATCCAATCTCTCTTAAATTTATCACTTTCAGATTCATTAAGATGAGTTTCCTGCAATAAAGCAATATCTGGTTTATGTTGTCTGAGAAAGTTAATTATCTTCTTTCTCTTAATAAAATGTGTCAAACCATTAACATTCAGAGAAATAACATTCAAGGGTTTCAGCCTATTGATTGACATATGTAGGCTAAAAGAATTATATAAATCCAAATTACAGTGGAATGAGAGGAGATAAAAGGAAGATAGGAGATAAGGTTAAGACTGTATGTTTCCAAGTATGTCAGTGTATATGAATGACGTGAATAGAATATAAAATGTTTAAATTTTTGTAATATATTAAAATAAGGAATGATTATTTATAAATATGGTCAATTTAAAATAATTGTCCAACACTAGAGATAAGACAATTCGTACACTTAAACCACTAAAACTTTAAAATGGAAAGAAAAAAACAATAAGTGTCTCGGAGACATGAGCAAAGAAGAGGGTATTAGTACTATTTCGAGTATAAACAATAAAATATCGGATAGCTTATATAAACATAATTATAAATGAAAAATATGGAGAGTAGAGAGACGATATAAGTTAAGGAGGATAGAGAGAGTATCATCATACGTAATTGATACTTCAATCTTGATCAAGGTTTCAAAGGTGATCTAGATTTGTCCCTTGGGTGATATTTTTTTTAGGTTTCAAAGGTGATCTAGATTTGTCCCTTGGGTGATATTTTTTTTCCTGTAAGTTTTCCACCATGTGACAAGTGATGTTGAATAGACTCCCATTCTCCCTGATCCGCATCATCCAGCGTGTTAGATGGAGGAGATTCTTTTGTTGGTGAAGGAGAAGAAGTCTTATGTTCCATCTCAGAGTCCCTGTCATCTAAATCATTAAAAAAAGATTCCAAGTCATGAGGATCTAAGTATTCCCTTGGTTTTCCCTTGAAAAGTTATAATCACAGTAGCCGGTTCCAGAAGGCCATACTTTAGGTCATTCTTCTTCAATCTAGCGCATAGATTAAAAAATTGTTTTCTTTTGAGGTTAGTGGGTGCTGAGAAGTCTGCTGTGAGGATTACTTGCGATTTTGCATCCTCGTATGGACCATGTTTTTTTGCTGCCATGATAATTTGACGAGTTTGTTGGGGTCGTAAACAACAGGCAAGAATATGTTGAGGTCTGGTAGAGTGGCCCATTCCACGTGTTCTGACACGATGAGCTCTCTGAGATTCCAAAGGCGCTGTGAAGGTGATGTTAGTCAGAGCTGGGATTAAAGTGGTCAGAAAATGTAATATATTATATTTCTCTGCTTGTTCTGGAAGACCTATAATTCTAAGGTTGTTCCTTCTACTTCGATCCTCTAAATCAATCATCTTTTGTTGTAAAAACCAAATATCCTGACCTGTATCAGGTGTCTCGTCTAGACGAGATTCAGTATTTGTAATCCGACTGTCCATTGACTGTATGCGGGACTGAAATTTGGTAACATCATTCCTCAGCCCCTGATCTTCCATAGTGTTAGTAGAAACTTTGGTGTCCAAAGTCGCAATAGAAGATTTTATGTCTAACAATTCTTTCAAAATTGTATCCATAGCTGCTGAGGGTAGCTCAGTAGGATCTGCCATATTCCCTATAGAATCAGTGGCGTCAGGATGTGATAATAAAGCTGCACTGTATGACAATTGCCTTACTACTTTGGGATCGAACATATGGATTAGATCAGTTATGTTCCAAAGTTCCATTTATAATGGGTGTCTAGTCACTTGATAATTAAATTCTAACAACAAAAACCTTGATTACAAGCACTGGTATACCTTCATTACAGCGTATATTCCATTAATAAAAAATAAGATCCAGCTCAATGACTTGTTATATTTAAGCATAAAGACTTTAAAAGAAGGAATGAACAATAAGGTATTTTGATTTCCATCTTCTTATGCAAGTATAATAACCACCATGTAGATTGCAATCAGCTCTTGCTAGAGTTATGTGAATTTTAGGAAACCATGCATTTGCTATTTTTGCATTTTCTAGATAAAGTTGGTACTGTTCAATATAATGAGGTAGAAAACGGTTGCTTTTTCCTGATTTTGCGAGGCCTAGCATGTGCTACCTCGTCGTCTTCCGTGATGTGTTACAGTGCAATGTAATCTGTCTAATAGTGAAAAAGGAGAAAGAGAAAAAAAGGCGTACAAAGTTATTGAAAGTGAATTCAATGCGTAGTACCGCAATGTACAACGTGTACGCGTTTGTAATGTACCACTAGGTTGTGCGCATGATTTCTTGCCGTATTCCACTTCGCGTTACATATTAATGTAATCAGGGACGTCGGAGGTTGTCAAAAAGCATTTTGTGGCATTTCCGAAGTTAAGCGGTGTTGCAAAGTTAGTACCGCTCACATTTTAATGTTCTGAAAAAAGCATTCCGTACCAGTCAGGGTTTTAGATAAAGTTCACGCTGGTCGATATGTCTTTCATCAATTGATTCAATTCTAGATTGTGTTGATCATTCACCTTGAATCCTGCTCCATCCTGTTGATTTCCGACGTGTATTCCTCCACCTTCCAAGTAAGTAAAGGTCGGAGAAGTGTCATTCGGCCTGTCTCCTCGTCTCTGCTCATTTATGCTCTAAGAAAGAGCAGCCATCTTCCACGGCACCTGGCTCTGTCCCTTCCTCCCCCCCCTTATTGGCTTTGTCAATGCTTCTTAAGATGGTGTAAAAAAAAAAATACAGAAATGGGTTCTACACAGTAACTCAAAGTTGCAGCTCATCCAAATGACGGCAACTAACACAGGCTAATCTAAAGCTGTCAACTACAATAGACAGGGCCAGAGACTGTCAGGAACAAAACAGACCTGTCCAGCAAGGACACCAGCCACAGCACTGCCAGGTTCAAGATGACCAGTAACCAAAGGATTAACTCACAAGAGGCTAAAGAACTGCAGGTAGCTGGCAATATAAAAGCAAGACTGGCACAACATGTTCAACAATAGGGCCCGACGTAAACAGTTAAAGCACAGACTAGTTTATTTTTAGACTCCGTACGTATGATCTCCAACATTACCAAGCATTCATTTTACCAGTACAAAAACGGACTACACCTTAAATGATTTAATTTCACAAGTGTGGTTGGCACACTGAACATGCCATTCCGATCCTCCCGAAGCATTTCAGTGGATGAATTTTAATCTGTTGATCTTACTTACATTTCAATAGTTTTAGCAGCCACCTTCTGAGCCAGTATTGGAGATCTGGCAAGTACCTGGAGGCTCACTCAGAGAAGAGTATATTTGGGGGTGCCCACATGCTTTATATCGCAGTGGTGAAAAATCAAGCAAGGTGTAGAAACATACCAAATGTATTTGAATGTTAAAACCTTCCAAATGAGAGTAAAATTACTTATGGTACTGTATAACCCAGAATGCAGTGGGAGCAACTATGTCCAGTGTGTGAATCATAAATTGTGAAAAAACACATCTAAAATGATGCTGCTACAGCAATTATGAGTCATATTTTAAGTCCGCTAAAAAACAAAACAGCAACTAAAATAAAACCCTCAACCTAAGATTCTTTGCAGTAACAACTTTTAAAAGTGATGTAATACGAATGATAGCACAGCTTGATTTAAGAGAAACTGAAATGAAAACGAATGACTTATAAAGTGGATTACAGAGTAATTTACGAAGGTGTTTAAGCAATATGATTGGGTTGTCCATCTTCCCATAAGAACATTCACGTACAACTCACAAAAACTGATACAATTCACCTGGCATAGGAACATACCTTCACAAGCCAAATCACACGCAGTCTGTGATGTGATGGACACTTCGGTGCCACTTGTGGCGTGTGCCATGAACTACCAAAGGAGATGCCATGTCAATGGGCTATCACTGGGTTACACAAAGAGCAATAACTCAACGTTATGACTTCCAGCTGAACTCCACTTTAATCCATCCAATGAACTTCACTCATTCAAACCTAATACGTCTGCAATAATTTCCCTTTTATCCATTCCCAATCCTGGAAAAATCAGACTTTACACACTATCCAGAAGGACACCTGCTATTTTCACTTGAGAAACCATCATTGCGGGGCTATGTTCCAAACTGAATCCTTTACACACTTTCAAGACTCTGCTTGCTGTGGAGTACTTTTGTTCTACCCGAGTGTGCCATTTTCTTTTATGGTTTATTCTTACTTCTAGACAGACATACTCCTTTAATACATCCAGCTTTCCCATTTGAGAACGTATTGCGTGCTAACACTTTATGCTGATATTGAATTATTTAGAGAATTATTTCAAGGCATGCAATTGGGAGTGCTCCAAGACGCCCACCACCCACAGAATATGTCGCAGTGAACATACCGTGAAAAAAGGAGCAGGAGGTTTGTGTGGTGTTTCTTGGATGGCTCCGAACTGGCCTACTTTCTGTTTCTGTATGTCAAATCCTGTCCTGTTAAGACTGCCTGGTAGAGATTGGGTAAGGCCTAAAATTGTCAACAAAGTTTCTTTTGTTGCAGACTGTCCTGGGTCTAACAGAGCGGTCAGCAGGTAAAGTGTATTGGATCGAGATAACTTTATTTCCAGCTAAAAAGACCCTTAAGGTCAACAATGAAGGCACACAACAAAATGCGGCAAAGTCCCCAGGCGGAGTCTTTAATAACTAAAGCAGAGATTAGCATAAAATGGCGAGAGCAACAAAAACCGAGACAAATACAAATTGTCAACAAACAAGGTAGCACAAGTTGGTACCAAAAAATACAACCATTTGTAATGCAATGGGTCTCACGTTTGCTATAGTAAGAGCTACTAGCTTTGTCAATTCCTAACTGGACTTTTCTTGCCACAAATTTAAAATGAAAAGTGAAAGAGTTGACATAAGCAGGTTGATTCAAAGTGTCTCGGCCGCCATCAGTGCAAAGGAGATACAAAAGGAAAAAAAAAGTTCGCTCGCAGTCAAATGTGTCGGCAAACTTTCTATTTTCCATGTAATAGGGTCGGTGTCCAAGGAGGTAACAAAACCGCTCCAAGGAGGGACAAACGTAAAGCCAATGATAAGATGATTTTTGAAAGGCAAGTCCATAAACAAGTGATAGTGATAGGCGTGCAGTGGGTGTGGTTAAAAGCCCACAGATAGATTACAACACGTCAGATCACTTGCACGCTCGACCTAAAAAGGATAAAAAAAGGAAGACTGGCTAAAGAATGCAAACAACCAACACATGCAGTGATCTCAGACAGACTACATGAAAACTACTAAATATTAATGGGTGATTTCAGTTTATGCTTCAACAGAGTTCACCTCTGAGGATATTACTTTCCACTCTGAAGGACAACTGCAGAGCAAGGCAACACTTTCAGTCTCTACAGTGTAGAACCAAGACCAGGCAGCAACTGAAAGACCTGTCCGTTTCAATGAAGGGAGGGGAGACGAATCAATACAAAGTTAAGGAGTGTTGCGGAGAAAGATTTTCGGGCTGAAGGCTTCCTCTGAAGAGCATGTTAAGAATGAGGCAGATCTGGACTCATCTTGGGTAGTGTGGCATGGCATGGACGGTACCCAGACTTTTCTGAGTAGAAGACATGGCACTAACTACTTAATATTTCTTTAAGGCAAGTTATCCATTTCTGCAAAGACATGCCGACACCTCTATGCCATCTCTTACACCCTCCTGGTCCTGATGCTTAAGATGGGCCCAAGGGATACAGAAGAACGCCAGCATGCTGTCCCCCTGGCATAATCTGCAGGTCGCAAATACAGCACCAGGTTTATGCATGTACATAATCTGCAGGTCGCAAATACAGCACCAGGCTTGCGCCTGCTTGTGGGCGGCTTCCATTTCAAGCCATCCCCGGGGGCAGTCTGTGTGCACTAAAGCAGAAGTGAACAGATGAGAGGGGTGGGAAGCAGCCACCGTAAAGAGCTGTTCACTTCAGCAGCAGCCTACAGCACTGGACACCACTGCTCCGAGTGAGGAGCCCACCTTCACCTGAACACTGCATCACTACACCAGCTTTTCACATGTGCAGTGCCTCTCACTTGTTCAAGCGTCTTCAGCCGCAAATAGCACGCAGCTGTCTAGAGCTCTGGCCTTCTGCCTATGCAGAGATCTGCCAGTGTGATTTTCCTTTGTGTACAGATATCTTGTACCAGTTATGCCGCCTGTGCAACAATCTTCAGATCTGAGCCTTTCACCAATGCACTTGTATTTATCCATGGCTTCCCGCCTGTACAGGGATCTACAGGTTTGATCTTGTCACGTGATCAGATCTCGCCAATCTACAGCACTATCACTTGTGCCGCTGTCTCCAAATGTTACCATTTAATTGTACAGATACCCAGCGGCAGCCATGTCACCAGTGCAGCATCTACATCAGTGACCATGTCAACAGTGCAGCATCTAAAGATCACCTATGCAGCATCTGCAGATCACCTATCCAGCATCTAAAGCTGTGGCCAGATCACCTGTGCATTATCTACAGCTGGGACCTGATCACCTGTGCAGGTATCAGCTTTGAGACTCACAGCTAGGTATCACCAGCTACCACCTCACCCACGCAGGTGTCTTTAACTGCACATTCACCAGTGCATGGATCTCTTCCTCTCACCTAAGCTGTGCAGACGTGGCTTGCTGCTCCAAACCGGTGCCTAAATCTCTTTCCGACACCTCACCTGCCTCTTGCTGCAAATCCACCAGTGCAGACATCCGTCACCTCACCTGCACAGATGTCAGAAGCTGTGGATAAACCCGTCAGCATCTCATTCTGGTAACTCACCTGCTCAGGTGTCTTTAGCTGCGACCTCACCTGCACAGACATCTCTGCCTGCCACCTCTGTGTCGCAGGCTGACACCATACCTGTGTAAGCACACCTGCTTGCCATCTCACTGAAGCAGGCACCTCGGACTACTACCTCCCCTGACAGGTACCTCGCTGCCAGACTCCCATCCGAGCCATGACATCAACTGCTCTGTACAACAACCATGGTCTGCATCCGGTCCTGCTCTGTAGCAGACCCTGGTCAGGCATAGGAGCCCTCATCTCTAGCTGGGAGAGTGTACTCGAATTTCTCCTAAAGGCTCCCACAAGACAAGAGGGTTGCACTAACAGGGGCTTTGGAAAGTGCAAGGTATCACACTCCGGAGTACTTAAAACAGACTACGAAACAGGTTCCCACCAGGCACTATATTTAGATTCTTAACTTTTCAGGAAACACTGATCGATTCCTCAAGGATGACCATAAAAACCTATAGAGCAATTCATGTCATGAACTAGTTCTAGTGTATATGTCACTTGTTTTACTTCATCTTGCATTCCCAAAGAGCATTTGCTTTTTTCCCCCCTGATAATGCATTTATACAGCTTTATTTCACACAAAATAGGACTCCTGAACAGTGCATTCAGTGACCAGAGTCCACTCTTTGTGTCTGGGTGAATTCAGGCTGTGGGTGGGTGCCCATGCCAGGGCAAAGTGAGAGCTCCGAGCTGTGGCTGAAAGTTCACTGTGCCTGCCAGTCTCTCATGAAGGCATTCAACCTACCTGCACATCCAACTTGGCCACATTTGTTGAAATAGAAACAAAAATGCTGTTTACAGGTGAGGAAAGTGAGCAACTGTGTGTTTGTGTGAGAGAGGGGCATGGAGATGGGGAGGTGACGCAGGGAATTACACGCAGAAGGGCAGAGTGATGACGGCGGAGATGATGTGTGAGATATGCCAATGATGGATTTCAGAAAAATGTTTACAGAAGGAGGCCTTACAAAAGTATGTGACCGGCCGTGATAAGACACTCTGAAGACCACTTTTCTATACACAAACCATTGTAATGTATAATTTAAAATGTCAGAATTGAAACATTTTCAGTTATAATTATTCACACTAAAATCAGTGGTATTCCATATTTAGCTGATACCCCTAACAAGCATTGGCAAAGTCCATGTGTAGGCCTTGTTTAATGAGCATGTTTGTTGTTGTTGTGCGGCATGTCTGGATCCAATAACAGGAAACTCCGAGTGAGACCCCTCAATACTGCTCAGGTAGCATGCGCGCCGTGTGAAGCACAGTTTTAGTTTATATGTTTGAAGCTGTGCCCCCTGTGCTAGGATATCCAGTTACACGTCTTTGCCCGAGCCTTTTCAGAGGCCCTCCAACCCCACCCCACATACACTTTTTTCATCCCACTTAAGCACTGGCCAGTGACATCACCTACCTTGCACCCTTCGCAGGCACTGACTCCATAATGGTACCCGGATGACTTGTCCTGGCACACGAAGCAGGGCTTGTAGATGCGGGGTAGCGGTGGAGGCGAGGGCGGGCTGGGCACAATCTCTTCTGAGCTGGTACTCTGAGTCTCTATTGCTGAGGAGACAAAAGGCCAAAAGGTTACTTATACAAGGGCATATATTATCTACAGTAACACACGGCAAAAGTTGTGATTTATTATTACCACATTCAGTGTAAGATAGCAGCCAGGCCTGCTAGGTCTAGGAAGTTACTAGGTACATTCCGAGTTACTGGGAAACATTCATGAATTATGCCTCCTTCAAGCAGCAATCTGCTGTAATGACAGGATGGATGGAATGGAGTGTTCGGGAGTGGAGTTTCCCTAACTGCATGACAGAATGTCTTCAATTGGAGGAAGGGCTTCAGCCTTGCATTATGAAGAGGGAAGACAAATACTCAAGCCGAATCATGAGGAAAATGGACGAACTATAAATAACCCCGGCCTCTTTTGACCTTTCTGCCAGCGCCCACCAACGTCTCCCCCCCCCCACCCCCCCCCCCCCCCCCCGGCGAATACAGCTGCTGCAGGTCATTCCCTGATGCACGCCAATGACACGACTAAAAATAACACACCTACGCCATATCACTGAGGAGACAACCACCAAAGCTCAAGTTCAAAGCAACGAACAGAGGATGCAATTTCTGCGGCCCAGTCCACAAGACAACTCGCTGGGACAACCAGTGGAGCCAAGTCCCACAGGACACCACATGAATGAAGAGACAACCACTGAAGGCAGGGCCCAACGCACACTTCACTACTGCAGGTCAGTGTCCGCGACAACTACCCTACCTAAACTCCATCAGCTCCATAACTCTACCCCACTGGGTGTTAGACACGATCTACAGAGGTCAAAATAGGGTCTGCCCTACAGGTCATACTATTAACAGAATAGACAGGAGCATATGGGGTGTGAGAAAAGGCAACCCATCAGAAAAAAACGAAACGCAGCGTCTGCAGTGGTGAGGCATTCAGGCCTAAATAAGCCGACTCTTCCACACAAAAATAAAAATAAAAAAAAATTAAAAAAGCCTCTTCCGCCAGTGGGAGTTCCTAAAGAGAGACCAGGGCCTTAAATTCCCCGATAGAGCTGTGTTAATGTCAACTAAGGTGACCAACTCTCATGGGGTCATTGTGGACAATTTTTCAAGTTCTGGACTCTTGTGAGCTACACTAATGCACTCTGGGTCTTGTGGAACTGTTTTTATTCCACCGAATTAGACTAACTTGCATGAAATCGATAATTTGTATGTGGAAATTCAGGACCGGAGGCAGCGTTCTTATTGACCTGGAGGGACGTGGTGGGCTGCACCTCTAAAGATGACAACTACATAAAGAGGCCAAGCAGTGAATGGTCATGAACCATTATCTCTCTCCAACAATAAGTGGGGGGAGAACTGGGCAGGAGTCTTCTCCCGATTCCCAAATGCTTCAGCTATGGTGCCAGACGTTCCAGAAAATTCATTCCAGGGACTTGTCCTGGGCTAAACCCAGAGCCTAGAAGAAGCCGTACCTATCCCTAAAACACAAACCCTGCTGATCATAATGAGGGGGAAATTATATCAGAGGCAAGAAGGCTGCATAATGCTCTTTGTAGAGGCTGCCTGGGAGCCGCAGCTGTGCCAGCACTATCAGCT
This sequence comes from Pleurodeles waltl, assembly GCF_031143425.1. NCBI lineage: Eukaryota > Metazoa > Chordata > Amphibia > Caudata > Salamandridae > Pleurodeles > Pleurodeles waltl. Next base: position 136,259,879 of record NC_090445.1, on the reverse strand, counting down.
TTCAGCCTGACCCAGTTCTGCTTCTTCCCGGCTCCGGGCCTCTCTCGGAGCCTCGGCTCAGGAGGCGGGCTGCAAGGAAATGGAGGAATGTAGTTACTTTCAAGCCCAATATGTATATAAGTAGCTCTGCACGGCAGTGCATCGAGGCAGGCCGGGAAGGTAAGATATCCACGTGGATGTAGTAAAAGAGCATCTCGTACATGTCTTAATTGTAGATCCTTGGAGAGACGGCAGACAGCGGGAAACATTTTACTGTGAGAGAGTGGCTGAATATATATATATATTTTTTTTACAAATACCACACAGTAACCTTCACAAGCTATAATGAAATGCTTAGTGTACAAACAAAACCGAATTGTGGTAGGTGTAGGTACGAAACATTGGTAGGGAGCGTGGATTTCTATAATAACGTAAATAAAAAGAAATGCCATGTGAACTCATTGTGGTATCAGGGAAGATCGTACACGGGTCCTCGTTTACAATACAATGGTAATGAAAAAATAGCAGAAAAGACTGAATTACTGCAGGAAAGGACTATTGCACAAACATGTTTTATGTTTTAGGGGTAGTCCCTAGGCCTGAGCGTAGCGAAATTTACACAAAACTACTGAGGTTACGCCATTATGCAACATCATGCAATTTTGGGAAGAAATGTTAACAACAGATGTAGCCTTCAGTTAATTTTTGAATGAGGGCCACGCCTCAAGTAGATTTTTGTATCCATTTGGTTAATTTTTTAGTGTGAAACTATAAATCCAAACGCAAGCAGCAGTGTTCTCAAAGTGAGTAGCAGTTCCTTTAACATGCATGTTCAATGAACATTATATATATTTTTTTTTTTCGCTGAAAGAAGTGACACTATTCCACACAACACACAGTGCAGGTAAGTTCATGTGCACGGTCATGATTGGAATGATGTCCTGCAGTAGTACTTAGTGTGAATCAGTACAGACTAGAGATCAGGTTGTGTTAAAATACATGCTTAATATGTGGTAAAGGAGGTACAGCATTTACATGCGTTGTGGCACATCATCAGGCAAGGCCAAACTATGAAAACAGCAAAGTGTCTAACTACTAGCCAGAGGGCTTACATAAATGAAAGTGCTATGCCTCATTAGCAGGCACATTTTAAGAAGAAGGGACAGGTGAATAATGAAAGGAAAGAGTGGACCAACGTAAATCTAAAATTACTTCTTGAAAGCTTCCTTCACAGGTTAAGCGGTTTTCATTTAACAGATAGAACAGGTAGAAGACACTCGAATCTCATGAAAACACAAGCAAACAACTCGCATTAAACTTTTAATACTTTCCCGTTCAAAAAGCCTCAAAACCACTTATTACTATATAATATAATTGACGGCAGCTGAAAACTGCACTTCTCATATACTCCGTAACTTGCCTGATGAGACTGTTTTCTAAAACTATATCTATAATAAAACAGAACTATTTCATTGACATCATCTATTTCCACCCTTTCCAGCACTATTTGCTTCAAGTGCATTGATCTTGTCATTGCTTCCACCTCACCAAAACTATTATTTATGTTATGCTCACTGTAATACAATTTATTTTCTAATTAAAGATTGATTTCTATTATGCATACATTTGCTGATAGTATAATAGCGGTCAGTCTTTACACTGTAATACACAGCAGCACCCTGTTCTCTATGTCTGGTTTGGGCTCTACAAAAGCTTGATAAATACAAATAAAAGAAACAAGCATTTGCAATGCAATAGGTCTTGCATTTACTTGAGTTGGAGCTATTGCCGTTGCAAATGCATAACTGGACTTGTTTTATCTCATTAATTGGTCAACCCTGCTGCATATTTTGGTCCTTTCTGCCGCATAATTCCAGTGGCCCTGCATGTACCTAAACTAGTAGGCCTACGGGAATACTTATTCAAACAAGGTCCTTAAAACACAAACTACTCCCAGGTGCAAAGCAAAAGTTCCAGCCATAAGAGCTTAAAAATACACTGAATGGTGGGATGGGGTGTTAGATTGGGGTCCCCACTAACCTAGTGTTGGGGCCCAGAGATGACCTAGATAGAAAAAGCACACTGTGGTGAACGTTTTGAAGGTGGTCCTTTTGTTCTAGGACCACCGCAGACTGAGTTATGAGCAAAAATGTTTGTAAAAGGAATGCCCTGCAAAGCATTATGGGTCGAGTTTCCCCACAGATATTGTAGTTTGTTGACTGTAAAGCTCAGAACAGCCCCTAGAGGACACCACAATAAAAGTAGCATTTCTAAGAAACATGGTTATGTATCCTTAGGTAGCCTCTAGATGGCATAACCACATAAAAACAAAATGGCAGAAAGCAATGCAGTGCCAACCATAAATGTAGCCCCTGGAGGACGTAGTGCAATACTTGTTTTCAGGGCTAGCAAGCCTACTGCAATGATATTGCAAACAAGGCCCTTAAAACAAAAACTACTCAGCTGTGAAACAAAAGTTCCAGCCATGAGATAGCTTAAAAAGACACTGAATGGTAGAAGGGGTTATCATTGTGGGTTCCCCGTTAACCTAGTGTGGAGACCCATGGATAATCTACACAGAATGAGAATGTTCTGGTGAACGTTTTGAAGATGGTCCCATTGTCCTGGGACTACCACAGGCAGAGTTATGAGCAAAAATGTTTTGTAAAAAGAATTCCCTGCACAGAATTAACAAGCAACTTTCTAAGATTCTCCAATATTGTAGTATGTTGACTGTAAAGCTAAGAACAGCCCCTAGAGGACACCACAATAACAATGTAACCATATAGTTAGACCCTACAGGGCATAACCACCTAAAAACAGAATGGCAGAAAATAATGCAGTGCAACCATACATTTAGCCCGTAGAGGGTGCAGTGCATTACTCATTTTCAGGGCTAGCAGGCCTACTGCAACGATATTACAAACAAGATCCTTAATCAGAAGCTATTTTCAGCTGTAAAGCACATAAGTTCCAGCCATGGCAGTGCTTAAAAAGACACGGAATGGTGGGAGGGGTTATTTTGGGGCCCCCGTTAACCTAGTGTGAGGACCTAGAGATGACATAGACAGTAAGTGTGTGGTGCTGAATGTTTTGATGGTGGTACCATTGTCGTAGGACCACCACAAGCTGAGTTAAAGGGCAAAAATGCTTTGAAAAAGAATGCTTGGAAAGCATTATGGGGCGAGTTTACAGGAACTAATGAAAGTGATGGCTGTGATATAGGAGTGTTTAAGGCCCACAGAATATATTACAACAGATCAAAAAGCAGGGCGTGCATGCTGCTATGCTCTACCTAAAAACACAGAAAAGCTTAACTCGCCCCATGGCAGTGCAAACCTCCTATGAAAACACTGTTTAAGATCAACTAAATCAGTAGGATTGAGTCGGGGCAATATTTAACGCTTGACATTACAGCGGTACGACTACACAGGTGACTGTCACAAAGTGCTAATTAAAAAATAAAACAAGTTACTATTATCTAAAAACTGAGAAAGAGTACGCGTTACCTGCGTCTCCAGCTATGTGGCGCTGCATGCAAACTCTAGCACTCCGAGTTAGTTAGTCCCGACTTCTGTGCGACACCAGAAGCAGAATATTACACGGGTTGAGGTAGGACATCCCTGTAGTAAGAAGGCTACATGGTCAGCCACCTGACTACACGGCAGGGTCCATGTACCCGGTTAATAGAGGGCGTAGCGCCACAAACAATACACAGGAGCTAGCTGAAGGTGTTCCACCAAAAAATCGGGATAATTCTATAAACCAAACCTCCCTGTGTAGAAAAAACTACCCTATTAACGGGATTACACAATGCTTAACACGAGCGTCATCAACGAAGTGCCAAGAGATCCCGCCAGTGCCAAAGTGACCGCTTCACAGGAAATACTGAATACGTTCACAAGTTCATCGGTAAATAAAAAGTATATAAACTACCTAATAATATAACGAAATTTAAGATTAGTCTTGCTGGGTTAAGACAGTGACACGGGGAAAGCCAGTGTGTTTAGTGCCCAAAAAACAAGTAAATCACGTGTAGTGGCAATGTAACATTCAGGCGATCGCTACGCTACTGAATAGCTGACAAATTACAGGTAAAGACCCTCAAAGGTTGGTTCAGGCCACCCCCTCACAGGGCAGACTGCGCTGTCGAATCCAGCTGGGAAACTATGGACACAGATGACGGACAAGGGGGCATGGAAAAGGCTCGTGCCACTACGGTGGCCCATCCCGCACAAATGCCGTAGCGCAAAAATGGCGCAGGGGAATACATAATACCCTCACGTGACTCTTCATTTACTGCTGGATGGGCGCGCATAAATCGCAAAAGGCCTTTCGCCCACGCCACCTACCGGGGCTCATTACTTTCTCTTTGCTTGTTAAACAAACCCCCCACCGGCAATAATGCACTATGGCTGCCGCTGCAAGACTGCAGCACATTCAAGGCGTGCTGTATCCCCCACAATAAGATCTTCAACGGTCACTGCCGATCACCTTCTGGCATAACAAATAATCTCAAGAGCCCCCCAAAAACCACCAAAATACCAACAGATATGTTTAAAAATTGTGGATAAGACAGAAGCAAGGCTTTCTCATACTAAGCATCAAGAATGAAAAACAGGATTATACAATGTACCAAGCGCGCCCTCTAGGTTACTCCACCCCTCCACATATTAAAGAAAAGAAACAACGTTTTTATCAAAGAAAACTTTAAAGTATTCGTCTTCGAGCAAAGGAGATTTAACTTCTCCCAAAACAACACGTACTTATGAAATGGATCAACATTGATAGTCAGTCTGAAATGTTGGCATTCGGTCTGACCTGAAGGTCCAGGCCTGTGATGACAGCAAGCGCGAAACTGAATTGTTCCCATTTCAGATCTATAGCCTATTCCCACATTTGTTTCAAGCAGTGATCTCGTACAGGAGGACAACTGGGAAGTAGTAAATAGCACGATAGGCCGATGTGTAAATTGAACAAGGAGAGGGGTTTAGTATTGCACAAAAATGCAGTTTTCTGATGAGCGTACAGACAGAACAAAGATGAGTGACTGGAAACTGAACGCCAAACCAGCAAATTCTGGGTGGGAGGACCGCTAATTCATGGTGGGAGTTACAAAGTCAAGACAGGCAAGGGAGCCCACGTTATGCACCACTTTGAGCACTAAGTCAAAAACTGCTAGACGCTATGTTTTTAAGCAGCGAGGCACACAGTTTTGTGACGAAAGGGTGTGGTTGGTCTGCAAGTAGAGTAACGTTTTGCTAGCAAACTTCCGCATATAGTTAAGAAGGGAATGGCAAGAGAGGCCCTCAGGCAGGCTGTTGCAGTAGCCCAATGTACTAATAACTACAAATGTGTGCCCTAGTGGTTTGGGGATTTGTATATGGTTTTACTTTTCTTATGTTCATTGGTACCGAACTGTAGAGGCAGTGGTAATAAAACAATTCCACCCTCATGGAATTGTTTAAGAACATACATAGATTCATAGCTAAAAGTATCAAGATCTCAGTGGGAATGTAAGAGAAGTAGATGAGGCAATGGGCGCAGATGTGGAGGGAAAGTACAATATTTTTCATTGGAGGAATTCAAAAGTTCGAGAGCAATCCAATGTCGACATCCGATGAGAGTGCCAGAAATGCTCGAGAGAAGATAAAAAGGGAGAAATGTTGTGTTGTTAATAAAGACAGGATAGTCCCCCTACACTGAGAAAGATTGACCAGGTGGATAAGAGATGAACAACGTTTAATTCGGTATGATATAGAGGGAGGCAGTAATGCGATAGTCTTGGCATCAAACAAGAATAAGGCTAAACGCTGAGGTATTTTGGTGAACAGATTAAAAAAAACATTATTATGTTATCTCAAATCAATCCTTATGTATGTTTAGGCATCCACTGCTTCACAGAAAGCTTTGCTCTTCATTAATACCTATACATACAGATAGACTTTCTCTGCTTTGCTTATGCAACGCACTACTAAACTCAGTGTTTTGGTTTCACTGGTACAGTGTGTGACTTGATGATGTCCGGTCTATAGTCCTCTGGTGAGCACTAATGTGAGCAAAACATGCCAGGAATCACTTCAGCTTAGTTCATGTTAGCCCCTGGACTGTTGAATGTGCATGTTATGTTCCTGCTAAGCGTGGATGGGGCTACACTAATCGTTATGCTTAAAAAATGTATATAGACAGACACATAAGTGTCAGCGGGTGAATGGATTCACTTGGAATTATGTGCCTAAAAACGGGGGTCTCCCGTAAAATCACCGAGTGCCTCAAACCTTTTTTCACCTTTTCAGACCCATCATGCTGCTTTTTCAATCCGAGTCCAGCAAGCCAACATTCTCTTAAAGTACGGTGGCTGTCCCTTGTAACACGATGAGACAATCATGTCATTTGGACACAGAATCCGGCTTGTGCCACATTTGGCTGCACCTTGAGGCTTACTGTCTTCCGCACCCAAGCATTGTAAGCCAAAGCTTCTCATATCAGTACCACAACCACGCAGGAAGTAACTAGATCACTATGTGAAAACACTGTGTGCATCTAGATAAAAATCACTTAATTGTCCTCAGACGACCCAAGGCGCCGAGAACATTACAGGACTCATCACATCAAAAAGAGTAATCCACATGGTCCTATGTAATCCCCCACAGATCCCTGGCGGCTCTGCTCTGAGGTCTTCGGAAATGACACAATCATATTATGTCTAAAAATAGCCCAAATAAAATAAAAAAGGAGAGTGGAAGTATAAGCTAAGCAACGTCAATTTATTAAGCTGCAGAGAAGCAGGTTTCAGTCCACAGCAATCGGCAGAAAAACAGTAAACTGGCGAGGGTATGTATATCCTAATCCGGGAAAGGGAAATGGCCATATACCTTGTGATACCACATTGCACTGGTTGCTGGTGAAAGGCAGAGTCAAACTAAATTGATTTTGTTTGATTCACACTAGACTTTATTCAAGCCAACCAAAAAAATAAAAAATCCGGATCCATTTCCGTCAACACTCAAAGGTGGTCCAGTAACAACGGATTGGTCAGGTTGGAAACTCTCACCATGGGTGAGGCCCTACGCCATGCAGTGTCTCACCAGCCACCGTAAAACGAATTTTTACAGTTCAGATTTCAAGAACGCCTATTTTTATTTTTATTTTTTTATTACAGGTTTAGCCCAAATCTCATTTCAATTGAAGCTAGCAGTTGCAAGTTAAGTGCCTTAATTCCATAAAGCCCCCGGCTGCTAACGGTGGTCGGGGTTAATAGGTGCGACTAGACAGCCCCAGCTATAAGTCCGACCAAAAGAGGGCTGACATGGAGTCAGATGTTCTGGAGAGGTCGTTCAATGAGCTATGGCAAGAGGTAAACAGAAGGTGGTGAGGGAGGCAACAGACGCCAGTCAAACCCCTGTGCTAGGGGTGTCAGGGGATGAGTATTTAGGCCAGAGCTAGCACTCACCGGCCCCTGTACTCGGCAGACCAGGTGTAAATAAGGAGGCTGGAAAGGGCCTTTGATGAACTTTTTTTAATCTGGCCAGGGTTAACTGGAAGCAAATGGATGGAGTGGGGGCCTTGTAAGCTCTTCCTACCAGAGGTGCCCGCTTTAGACCAGGTAGTCCCAGAAGCGATGTGATTCGACTGCCCCTGTCAGAGGTGTCCGGAAGTGACGACACTGAACGAGTCCTGCCAGAGGCGGCCTGCACTGGGGAGGCGAGCCCTGCAAGAGTCGCCTGGAATAGAGGGCACTCAATGTACCATGCTAGAGGGTCACAGAATAGCAAGAGCAGAGAGGGCCTTCGATGAGCACTGCCCGGGGAGCATACATTAGTGGGGCCAGAGGGGACACCCGAAGAACTTGGGCCTGCGCAGGGTTGAGCGGGAAGCCCGCTCGGAGCACTCCCGTGATTAGCTCTGTGACTCCTGCCAGAAGGGTCCGAAGCCCCAGGTGGCTGTGACTGTGTCCACCGAGGCGGGCTCAGGTGGTGCGGAGTGGGGTCAGTGTGCACTTGCTGCACAAGCGGACCCCGGGGAAGCAGCTCCTATGCAAACCTTCCCGTTTCCAACAGCTGTGAGGCACTGGAAGAGATCACCGCATGCACAAACAGAGGGGTTATTCCAATTTCAAAATGCGTTTTATGTGTCGGCGCCAACATTTTGTTTCCACAGAGAGACGCTCTGGACCCTCCTAACACCCCTTCCCTTTAGCTTTACGTTTCTCCTGTCTCTCGCTCCTTTTTAATGTAACTTTTCACTTCGCTTTTTACTTTCCTTTCATTGTGTGTTCTTGTTGTCTTTATTCTTTTTCGCTTTTCCTCTCTCAGTAGCCCAGAAAACCTGTTTAAATTTGTTTTTCAAGGTAACTTTCTCTATTCCCCTTTATTTTTATCTGGTTTCTAAAGCATTTCATCTTATTAACACATTGATTACTTCACCTGGTCTCTCTCGTTTAACATTGCTCGACTCCAACTTTATCTGTCTCTCTATTACCGTTTTCATCTTTCGACTTCGTGTTCATCTTTTCATCTCCCGATGATTCTTTAACTTTTCTCAGTATTCCACCCTCTTCAGTTTGTGGCTTACATTCCTCAATGAAAACAAGACTTTCAATTAACAATTTAATGACGTGCTCCGAAACTGTGATTGAAGCTGATAACATATTCCTAGTTGATTTCAACCTGTATTGGTGTAGTCACAACGATCCAGCTGTGTCTCTCCCGACCTCATACTTCGATAATATCACCCTCACTCAAACCTGCCCGAGTCCTGTGCACACTGCAAAAGAGATTGAGCCATACTTCCAGGAGACTGGTCGGACAACTCCATCCTCCCCTTCTTGCTACTCTCCATGAAAATGGCAACCCGTGGTGAACCACAAAGGCCAACAGATTGGGTCAGAGAGTTCGGAAACCTAGACATAAATCAATCCATCCACCTTGGTGTGGCACATGGGTTATAGAACCCCTACCCCACAACACTCAAATCATTACGTAGAGACCCTGTCAGAGACTATGGACAAGACTGCCCAAAAATCCTAGAGAGACAGAAAGTAAGAACAACAAATCTTACCAAACGTTTTTGAAGGAACTCAACTAGGAAAGGAAAACCCTTTGACCCACAGAAGGGATCTAGTGCCAGAGCGCTGCACCTCAAACCCCATCACTACTCAGCATATCAGGATAAATAGAAAAGTACAAGAAACACGTGTTAAGTCAATGAAGTTATGTAACAGATGAAAAAACGTTTTTAACAGTTGAACAATCCACAACACCAGCTCCAAAAGCTACAGCACACTCATACAAAATAGCAATAATTTCAATTTCTTCAGTAACAGTCAAGAACAGAGTTATGCCTAGCTCCACTTCCAAAGGACCTGAAGCACCGAACCGCAATATTTAAATCGAAAACCGCTGTGGCCCACATTTAGAGCCATTAGAGAAGATGACTTAATTAAAGTCATCACCAACAGGAGGCCTTCCTCTCCCTGCTTAACAACCCATAGCATCTTCTCTATACAAGAAATCTATACAAGAAGATGCTAAGTCATTCAATGGCGCTCTACTGGTTGAACCTCAAACACCTCGATGGTGACTGGACCAGTCCCGGGCTGCCTAAAAAAATAAAATAAAATAAAATGACAGCAGGGGATGGTTCATGAGGACTAGCCAAGCTCTAATTTACTCTTTCTTGCCCCAAAGAAAGAAAATGGTCTACTAGTTACCTTTCATCTAGTTTTAGAGCAGGTCACCACACTGAAACCACAACCCTGAAAATAAATGATGATGCCCTAAAAATCCTGGATCACAGAGAAATGTATGTCCTCATCCGCCTGAACTTATGAGCAGCCTATGACAAGGTGAATCACTCCTCTTTCCTGAAAACACTTAAGGTATGAATGGGCCTAAGTGGCATAAACCTTCGAAGTTTTGCCTCCCATCCTGTCTTCAAAACGTGGTCAAAGATTCAAAGTAGGCAACTCCAGATCCATACAACAAAACTACACCAAGGAGTCCCACAAGGCACAAAACTCTTGCCCACTTTTATTTATTCAATATAAACGTTAAAACACTTGCTTCCGTTCTTAACAAGTCGAGTACTGTCTATCACTCCTATGCTGATGACAATCAGCTCTATCTTAAAACATCATCTCTAAACATAACATTATGTACTGGTTAATGAAATTTAATCCTGGATGACTCTTCACCATCTCAAACTAAATCCACCAATTGTCACCCACCTCAACTGCCACATATCTGCTAAAAGAAAGAACAGTACACCACAACAACCCGAACATAGTAAACTGTGCAAAAAAAAAAAAAAAAAAAGAAAAACCTACAAAACATTATTACCCGTCTAAAGGAGCCACTCAGTACCAGCCCAAACTCTGAGGGGTTCAGCAATACAGCCTAGAACCGTCTTGAAACAAGTTGCCCACATCTCGCACATTTTTATCTCCAGGAAATGGCTTCACACTGAAACAAGAACATATCCAAACTTGCCTGCAACACTCTGAAGGCAATACATAGAAATTCCCCAAACACTGGAAATGCTCTCTGGAGGGCAGTGCCAACTGAGAACTACAGGCACCCTCTACCTCAAATTCTCAAACCTGAAGGAATCTAGAACACTGAAACAATATTTTTAAGGAAGCGCACTACCTTCAGACATCACAAATGTTACCTTCCAACGATTTAGTCAGAAACGAGCTGAAAAGCCTACAACTCGAAGATCACTTTCAACTATATTCACCGAAGATATAGTTCTGAAGCCATCCTTGCATTCACTCCTAAATCCTTCAGTGCGAACTGTCCCATGCTCTGATTATGTTTAGATCCGTGCTTAATGTATTTGCTTTTGGTACATATACAGTCGATCTCCTCCCCTCTCCCTCTTCCCAGGGGGTCCGATTGTAACCTATCCTACCCATGCCTTTGTTAGTCCCCTTTTCCAACAGAGAAGGAAGGTTCTGGTGCAGCAACTATCATTGTATAAACAGTTTTTCTTCTGTTCTCGGTGCTGTTGCAAATAAACTCGCTAAACAAAACTGCATGATGGGAATCTAGAAATAAGTGGGGTCCTGGGGCAGGAATGGGTTAAGGTGCCCGAGGAAGGGACGAGTCTCCCGGCTGGAGCCGGCCTCTCCTGCAGGATGCACAACTTCTGGTTTGCTTTAAGAGCTCAAAGGGATGGGGGGCGAAGGGTGGCTGGAGCTAACCGTTCCAGAAGGATATTAAATCTATTAAACTATGCGAGGTCAGGCACCACCCAGAGCCTCGGGATATGCCAATTTCAAGACATACTCTTCTAGATAAATAAAATAAAGGCGTCTGCAGTGCAACAGCTACCGTCCATTCGTGGGGTGGCACAATGGGCATGACGTTGTGTTGCCTCGTGGCTATGGCATGGTGTGATCCTCTGGGCACAAAGCATAGAATAAGTATCTGGCCAGGGCATGGCATGTCCCACTGGTCACAGCACATCGCACTGGGCATGGTGTGCCCGTCGAGCAGGGCGCATGGCGATCTGGAATAAGTGTCATTCAATTGGGCTCAGCACATCTCATGGGTACCTGAGAAATGCTTTCCTTGTGCATGGCTCCATCGGCTATGGCGTTGCACACAACCTTAAGCATGGTGTATACCTTTCATCTAGAAGTGTCAAAGTAATTCTATTGTCCATTAGCCATAATATTGCACATACGCCAAGGTATGGTGGCATTATTTCACCCATCAGTTTTTTTTTTTTTTTTATTATTTTTTCTCAATGCAACTCCGTAAGTGCAATGGGCATTTCCACACAAGGATCTCCTGTCCACTGTCCCAGAGGACTCCAGCTGTACCTTCCTAGCGAGGCCTATCTAGGCTGAAACCAGTCTGGGTGCATTGTTTAGAGATGACCGGCCCTGGCAATTTGTGCTGGTCTATTCATACTGCTCCAACTTAAAGGCTAGTCTACTGGTTCCTGTCTGAAGTGACATGGTCGGCAAAAAAAAAGATGGCCTGGGATGCAGCTCTGAGCAGTTATCACTCGCTGAGATTAATGCAAGCATTCCACCCATCATTTTTTGTTTTTTTTGTTTTCCTCATCTCATTGGATAGCGAATGTTCAATAGGCCAGGGTCTGGAGCAACATATTGGTCATAGCAGACCTCACTGGACATAATACATTTTGTTTCCATGGGGTGATGTATGACATGGCTCGAAGCTATGCAGTTAGCTAGCGTACAACCATCTCAACCATACTTCATTCTGTAACACTGGCATATCTACAGCCTCGTTATTATAATTATTATAGATACACGCGCACAGTGACCATCCTGAAAACACACCAGAGACACACATGCACAGAATGAATTAGGGCAACGTAATTGGTACAAGTACCTTAAAAGATAACCTCTTCCCCTGCCCCCAACCTCTCCCTTGATGTCGAGCATTGGTCAACCACACGCCCCTGCAGAATGAAACCAATACTAATATCCTTCAGCACACACATCTACCTACATAACACTCCACACAGATCCAGAACCATATCTTGCAATCCACTCACTAGCCAACATATTCCAGAACCACACAATCCACTCATCTACCCCAACCGTGCGGACCACAATCCGATATGATTCACTTGTAAACAGCACGAAATAAACCCAAAATATACCAACAGTTCACTTTAGCTCAGGTCAACGAGAATCCCAGAACCTTAAGGCCATCCAAATTCAGTAAGTACTTTGGTACTACCCAGATTTGTGAAATCATTTTATAGCTACTAAAATGAGCAGGATGTGTCAGAAATCAACATGCCCAGCATCGACCACATCATTTGACTTTGATGATGACCATGCTATCTTTTTAAGCGCTACAGCCAAATGTTCAAAATTACAAAGATGGGCAACAAGAAGCATAAGCCATACCAGAAAACTCTCTGTTTTAAAGAACAATTTATCTTACTAAGTCCTGAAGCCCTTGCATTGTCATACAACCCCGCTTGATGCCCCCCGCTCATCAAGCGAGGGCATCTACTGTATGTGGAGCAAATCCAAATAGCGGTAAGACCAGCTGGCGCGTAATCACTTGGCTCTACCCTCATCACAGCACTACAGCTTCAAGTGTCCTTCGATGACCACTTCTGTCTGTAGTGCTGGGAGGAGGGGTACTGCAGAAGGGGAGCTAAGTGATGCCGTGCCCTCTGTGGCCCAACCTCCACCCAAGAGACAAATGCCAGTCATGCTTAGCTACAATGGACCCACTGTTCAAACCTCAATGGGCTAACTGTACATACAGCCCATGCTGAGCAGCCTCCGTTAATTCCGGAAGGATGAATGACTGGCTGTATGGACAATCTGGGTGACCCGATGCCACTGCCGACAGGGAAAGGATTCTTCCCAGCATCCTTGGATTGCCCGGAAGAGGGTCCAGTGCCAAATGTCCACCAGAGGATGCCGCAGGGTTGACTTTCAGCCAAGTAGGATGTGGGGCTTCATTACAAAGCTCTGTCGTCTACAAAGGAACCAAATACAATTATAAAACATGGCGGGCGATCTGACAGTGCCATACGAGTATGCAGCCTTGGTTGGAGTTACATGGAGTGCAGACCAGACAGGTGGCAAGGTAGGGAGGGGGTGGTAGCAGGGTCAGTATTTGGGGGTGGGAGGGGGCCGGTCAGGAGCTCTATCAGTGGGAGGAGAACAGCACCGCTGAGCAGCGTGAAAGTCCGTGAAGCAGGCACTGGTGGGCAGGAAGAAGCAGGCACTGGTGGGCAGGAAGAAGCAGGCACTGGCTGCCGGTGCGAGGAGCCAACGCTGGTGAACAGTTTGAGGCATTCCCACCGCTACGATGGCCTTCGGTCAAACTGGCGCTTTTCACGGGCACCAAATTCACACTCTAATTTTTTGTAAGTGTCCGGCGGCAACTCGGTTCGCAGCGAGCACAAAACACGGAGAATCATGGAGCCAAAGGGCGATGCTGTCACTGAGGTCAAAGGTTGGCCGTTGCCGACCAGCAAAAAAAAAAACAGGGAGTGAAAGGGTTTGGAATCATTCAAAGTTCATGCATTTTGTCTGGGGTGACCCCGAGTTGTAGGTCAGAGGGCGGTCACATGATTAGGATGCCCTTCAGGAAAGTGCTGGTTTTGGCGCGATATTACCACTGGTCCGCAATGTGCCTCCTACAGGACACAAACAAAGTCGAACAAAGGTTCAAATCACGGTGAGGGTCCTCTGCCTTTTACTCAACAGATTCAATGCACCATGTAACGCTGGTTAGAATATTGGGTTTGAACCTGAATAAAGTGCCTTCGGCCCATAATAAAAAACACAGCTGCCTTTCTTTCACATATACCATTAAAACTGACTATAAAAGAGTTTAAAAAGAAAGCTAAAATAGCGTATACTCTAAAACAGAACCAAATACGTCAGGCAAAGAAGTCAGGGAACACAAAACAATAGCTCTGGGTTGACAGCCGAGGCCACTGTTAGTGATAAAAAAAAAAAGGGGCGGGGGGGGGGGGGGGGGGGGGGGAGTGCAGGGGCAAGCATGGACACAAAGTGTCTTGTGTGGCTTTCTGGGGTTTTGCGCGTATGTCCCAGCTGAGTCTCAGGTACAGGCCTGTGGCCCTAGTCGCATGTCCCACAAGGTCAGAGAAGGGCTTCCCTACGATTGACCAGATCTTAACTTTCCTACACTCAGAACAGAGGAGAGGTTCTGTTTAAAACAGAAATCGGGCTGGGCACATAGGCATCAAACCAATTTTTTTGTTTTGGGGGGGGGGTCCCCTCAGGCAGCCCTACGAACCAAACTTATGCCAGTACCTTATTATTCGCAAACTGCAGACTAGGGGGAACATGTAGGGGCCAATCGTGGGTAGCCTCATCACTTCAAGACAACAGGTCAAACGGCCATGATCCACAGAATCCACAGTATGGACGGCAACTGCAAAAAGGGAAACATTCACTCGCTTTGTGTTTGGGCTTTTTCTATTAGCAGGCGACGGCTGCTTCAGGATGGCACAGGGACTCTGTCCAAAAACATTACAATTCTCATCAAGGTCTAGGCCAGATTTGATGTTGCATTTTAGGCCTACTCTGCAAAGCCCTTCACCACAAGCCCTAGGAAAAACAATAATTTATGACAACAGCATACAGCCTAGACAGACAGGAGAGAGCTTTAGATTTCGCTATAAAAAAGAAACTTTTACACCACTAACACAGGCTAAAAAGAGAACTCTTGAAGAGTACATTTTATTACACTATAACACATGCATCCGAGCAAACAGCACAATATGACATAAAATAGAAACAGTCCCTAAAACTTTGGCACCTCCAGGGAAGTGGGTCTTGCCCAGCTAACATTAGCTGAATACATAATATAGCATTGGAGTACATTTGCCCTAAATTCCTTCAAGGCCCAAGCCTGCAGCTCCTTAGTTAACTGGCTTAGGTTTTGAATGGTGTATAATGTAACATTATGAATAGAATATGAGTCTGGAAAGAAGTTTGCCTAACACAAGACACTATAGGAATTTGGCCATTCCTTCACTACACTAGAGTGTCTTGCAGTGGTATTCAGACGTATTAAAGTACGCCTCGCCCCTGCCCCTTCAGGCAGATCTATAATACTCTTTCCAGGAGCTGGGCATAGTAGCAAACGTCTTAAAAATAAATTCTTTTTTCAGCTATACGGAGGAAGTGGGAAGACAATCATGTTAAGAGGATAATAGTAAATTTCCTGGCATGACACAGTGGAAACCAGTGCCCCATTTAAATGGTGCGATGGAGCCGCTAGGTTCCAAGGACCTGATCTCAGAAGGGAGCAAATTGGCAAATTGATATTCTAATAGACACCTCACAAACTTTATCCCCACCCCATCCCACCACCCCCAGCGCAAGTGAGACTTTCCAAGTCCAAGGCAGAAGGGCCAAGGGAGGGCGGTGCACCAGCTGTCACAGGGGAGTGGAGGGGGCGCGGCGTGGGGGCACAAGGCATTAAAGAACGGCGCACAAAGGGAGCCGGCTGCATAAAGGGTCTTTGTCATGTTAACGTTTCCAGGAGGCTGGAGAGGAGCAATGGAAGGGGGCTTGGCCCCCACCTCTCCTGTCCTCCCCATTATGAAAAATTAAGTGGGCTGAAGGAACAAATGGCGCGATCTGGCCGTTGTAACTTCATCGGTTAACCTCGCCTTTGAGGAAGGGCCTGACTCGGGGAAAGTTAACATTCCTAGACAGCCTGACTCGAAGACTAAAACATTCCAGCTGTGGCTGACCCGGAAGCAGAAACATTCCAGTTAGACTTGGGCGTCTTACGTTCCACGGGAGCAATGCCATCTCGATAGGCCTGGGCATGTTGTGAATGTTGTTGCCCTCAAGGTAGGCTTTGCCGAGATATTACAGCCCACAAATCGTGATTTACGTTAATATTTCCTCTGAGGCAAAAGCTATGCTCTTTGCTCCTCTCTTAGGGCCTGCCCCTGAAGCACGGCTTAGAAGGAGGGAAAGGTCAGGGCGAGGAGTATTTGAATGTTTTTGTCCCACCAGATGACCTTTTTTTATTTGAACGGTTTTGCTCCAGCAGATGACCTTTCCTATTTGAATGTTTTCTCCCCACCAGATGACCTTTCCAAGTGTCCCTCTAACCCTGCATCTCTTCCCCCATCTTCGCAGTCTGTGACCTCAACCTTCACATCTAGGAGGAAGGCTGATCTCGAGACAAGAATTTAAAAGAGGAACACGAGCTTAGACCGAGGTATAACAGACCGGCCAACCCGAAGAGGGCACTGGGGAGGGAAGCAGATGAGACAACAGCGGGCAACGATCTGCGGACCCCTTAGCCTCATCCAAGTGGTCGAAGTGCATTAAAAAATACAGTATGGGAACTGTGATGCTGTGTGTGTAATGGATGGGGCAACGTGAGTGAATGTGGGGCGGCGTAAAAGGCGCAGCAGAAAAACAACGTTCTGTGACTTTTTTCGGTCTTTCACCTTCAGGTAACTACATATAAAATAAGGCACAGCTTCAATGAAAAATAAACGCACGTTAAGTTAACCAGTGGGGAATGCACTATTCCACAATATGAAATCTCCATTACTTAATGCACTGCAGAGCTCTGTATCTGTGAACAGGGAGCTGCAGAATTAAATCCTAGTTGGTGCAGTGGAGAATGATGACTTCTGTATGTTTACTGCTATGAGGTACGAGTCTGCGACAGAAAGCACTGTAAATATGAAGAAGGTTTAAGATAAAGAAGGGATCACAAAATATACACTTTAGTAACAACCTAGTACATAGTGCATTTTTTTTTTTTTTTTTTAATAACTGTCCTTAAAAGGCACATACTTCACAATTCACCTGGTAACTCCCTTGCAATACCACTCGAAGATTATAGCTGTGTCATCAGGAAGCTCCAAGTGGTTCCATTAATTAAAACCAATATCAGCTGCCACACACCATTTATATCTGCGGATTCACCAGTTGTGCACATTTACATTTCTTTCAGGCAAGCAGGCACCCTGTCAAGAAGGCTTATTTAGCAGTCTGGGTCTGTCCTTCCATTGGTTTCACAGCTGAAGCAGTTTAACTTTCTAAATGAACCTTCCTGGGACTGTTGTCTTTTCACAAACAATAGGGGAACTGTTTTTCTTAAATGAAAAAAGTATAGGCACGCCCTGCCCCTTAGACACTATCCACTTCGACCACTGTCCTCAGCTGGCACGGTAACTCATGAGAGACGTAGAGGGATGGAAAATTTGAAGGTACGGTGGCTATAAAGGGTCAGGCACTTTGAATATGAGAGGTTTGGAGACAGGAAGCCAACGGAGATAGGGACTGTGAGTGAGTATGACGGGGAAGATTAAAGAAGAGCTAACGAGCAGTACCCTAATTTCTCTCCATAAGTGAGGTGGTGGGGGAGATGTCATTATAGAGGAAATGACAGTAACCCAGACAGTAAATAATAGCTGCAGTGAACAAGAGTGTAACCTACTGCAAAACAAATGATCCCCACTGACAGGGTGGCACAGTGCCAGTCAACAGAAACCACCACCACTAACCATGAAGTCCATCTTCTAAGGATCCATGTGTGCTTAACACTTCAAAAGGGGGAGGTGGGGGGGGGGGGGGAATTGTGTAGTAACCCTGCCAATGCCTCTAAAACTAACCATCACTGACGTGAGTGATTTAACACCTCCCTCAGTTCTCTCCAGTCTGAAACCGAACAACCACAACTGACCGGGTGGGAGTGCCTCTCAACAGAAATAAACCATCAACAAGACGCCGGCTTTCTCAAAAGGATTAAGGATCAACAAAGGGTGCTCAAAACTTTCCACAAGAAAAGCCACCAACAGGTTGTCAATATTGCTAAAATCAACCATTGTCTTAATCGGCAGGAATGCTACTACCTGCCCCCTCTTTCCCATCACCTTCAAAACAACCATGTACATGTCTCCAATATCTCTAAACCTAAACCTATTGGCTTTGCCAATGTTTTTTTTTTATTTCTAAAGTACAAACGTATTAAACAATTTTGCACTAGAGCAAGACAGAAGGGATTTGAGTCAGCAGGAGCACAGTGGACAATAATTGTGAAGCAGGCCCTCATGCAATGAAAGCAGTCAAACTGAGGTGGAAGGACACACCCTAATAGCTAATAACATCAGGTGGGAGATGGTTACTCCACAGTGCTGGGCCAAGACAGGACGGAAAGTTCCAAGCTAATGCCTGAAAGATGCTGGTCAAAGAGGGCTAATGGTTGAAAGAGGGGGTACTCACTGCCCCTTTATGAATAGTGTAAGAAATAGGTCTGTAACGGTGACACTACCAATAGTCCCCATCCCACTGTCAACAAAGACTATGCAAATACAAGGAGACAGAGAGCCCTTCGTCACTTTCTTTGACTGTATGTCACTGGGCATACCTGACAAGTTTTCCAGGCCCATGTGTGATGGATGTGCTATTCCAGTAACGGCTTCTTCATTTGAATTTTGGGACGAGGAGTCCTATTTTATAGCTGACAATATAGGTCCCAGAAGTCAAAGAAAAACCCTGGACTGGTGCAGTACATCACGCACGGACCTGGGAAACTTGGCAGCGATGGGCACAGGGGTGGTAAGCGTCTTCGTGGGCCTGCGGGGTCTGGAAAGGCGTCTATCGGCCCAAAAGGGCTGGGAGTGCCTGTGGAGGGTCTGGTAAGGAAGAGAAGGTCCATGGGCCACCCACCTGGGAGTCATCTGTGCGTTGAACTGAAAAGGCAGGCTGCTTGCTCGGGACGCTGCACTGCGCACAGCACAGGGGGGGAGAGGGATCACAGATTCGGACATCTTTCTTCCAGACGACGGGAGGCGGGATCTACCGCCACACACCATTTCCTGGCCTGCTCCCGGATCTGACGACTCTGTTTAATTGAGGGAAAATAACTGCCCGCTAGCCACAGCTTCTCCACACACCGCCTCCCGACTGCCTCTTTACCGTGGGCTCAGCTTACCGGGTCCACTTCATAATTCAAGGGACCGAAGGCGGGCCCAGGAAAATCCGGCCCATGCCTGGTTTTCAGGACAACTCCTGCTTACGTTAATGCTTTCCTTTTCTATTCATTATATGAAAATCCAACATGGATGCAGCGCTTTGGGTAACCTGGGGGAATGACGGCCCAATATTAAGTCACTGACCCCCTAAGAAAGATAAATGCTCCAAAACGTGGCTTTTGTAGATACACTTTTGTAAACGGATTACTTCCTCTTAATTACAATTCGGCAAGAATGCACATCTGCTTTTCAAAAAACATAACCCCGGGGCAAAATTTGAACTCTCGCCAAAGATAAAACTTCCAAATTGTTGTAGCAGCGAGTACAAAACTTTAGAAGAGGACTTTAGGTGCAATCTTTTAACCACATTTTCATGGAAGAGCTGCCCATTTCTCTGAAGGAATTTTACTAAGAAAGCTCCGCTGCCTGTCTCCCCTTCATGAATATGGTGTAGACAATCTGGAGTCCGGATGACCTGGCCCTATCACCTTTTCTGCGCCTCCTAGTCCTTTTTCCAAAAAGATGCTCGTGGCCTGTATACAAGGAGAGCTGCAGATAGGACAAAGTCTCCAAAAGGCCAGCAGAACCGGGGCAGCGTAGTCACGCCAGACAACAGTTCAAGGGTTATCCTAATGTGAATTGTCCCAATAAACGAACAAAGAAATTCAGCCTCGGACCTCCACACTGACCCTGCAACCACACTTTACAGCATACTCAGTTATCTCGCGCATTGTTTTGTCTCATTCATTAAAAGGCACACAAATGAACTCTTTCTTTGTCTCTGAACAAGTGCCCAGGGGCTGATGACAAACACTTCTGACTTCTTGGCACCTTTCCCCTGGGCCTGACTAGCAAGAGGTAACTAGGGGACAGGCACATATTGCGACGCTGCGTCCACAGCAAGCGGCTAACAGGCAGCCAGCATCAATATTCCGGAATGTAGTGCAGCTCTGAGCACCACAAGAGGAATGTGATATTATCAAGAAACTATAGAAAGACTTCTCTAAACGTTGCTCATCCAACTCGAAAAGAAAACAGTGGCAGGCGCACAGGATGTGTCTGAAGCAAGAGACCTCCATTTTTTGTTTGGCCTCAGCCAAGAGCTTTTTTAAAAAAAAAATTTAAGAACATAGATTACAAACCTACAGAGGCTTTCATTCGGCCACTTCCTCTTTTTCTGTAGTGTCATTCACGTTTGCTGCTACCCACAGCAGCGTACACCATGAGGCACAGGGTCAGCCCACTTCCGCCCCTGGCTCGTCTGACTGCGAGCGACTGCATTCTACTCTAGAGTAATCCGCAAATACGGAGAATTTCACACCACACTTCTGCTGTTTTCAAGTATTGTAAGTAACAGATGTTAATGTTTCCCAATATAATGGCAATTCAATTTGCTGGAAGTATGAGTATGCCATAGTGAAATTCGAACCTGTGACTTTCAAAGTAAGGAATGTTTACTCATTCAGCCATAGCCCCTATATAAACTACTCCCATGTAAACTGAATGTACACATACACATTTTACATAGATATATATATATATAAATTTCAAAAAGTATTCACTGCACTCCACGAGGTATCAATAGTGCAAATTTAATCCAAATAACCACCAACGCGTTTCAACTCCCTCAGGAGACTGTGAACAAGACTCCTGAGGGAGTTGAAACGCGTTGGTGGTTGTTATTTGGATTAAATTTGCACTATTGATACCTCGTGGAGTGCAGTGAATACTTTTTGAAATGTATATTTTTACGAGACTGGTCCTCTCCGTCACTGGCACCGACAGTGGAGTGTGCCGCCCAACAACTTTTAGACCATATTTGCTTGAGGATATATATATATATATAAATATATGTGAATATCTGGCTTGGGTCCGGGCCGCCTGGACCCAAGTCAAACAACCAGCGGGTGCAACAACTTCCGGTCATCAGATAGAGGCTCTTAAACGCAATTCCTGAAACACTATTGTTCCAATAACTAAGGAACCATTCTGTTCTATGAGGATTTCACAATTGTTTATCCTGAAAGTTTCTGGAACTCCTATTAAAGGACAATGACTTCCAGAAAAAGTAGTCTCATATTAGAGTTCATAAAATGGACCCTGACACCCTGTATGATTCTTCAGAACACCGATCTTAAAAGTTTAGTTAGAATTCTTACTGTGGAAATACACAAGTTTGTGTTTTACCATTCTTGCATCTAGCAAAAGGAAAATTCTGGAAAAACGCTATGTGATGAACCTTGAAGTAAACCTTTCTGCTATTTTGTACATTTTTTTCCTGCTACATACCTAGACGTTTCTCTTATTTATGTAAGCTACATTCTAAATTTCATTTCAATATTTTGAGACAATTTGACACCCCATGAGACCTAGAATATATGAGAACTCTTGCAATACATTATTAGGATATTTCAAATCAATGAGGAGTTCGTTGATCATACACAGTACCGAGGACAAATGCAGAATTCCTTTATAAGATCACAAAAAACTTAAAGGTTATTTGCAATTTTACATAAAGCCAAGCATAGTGTATTTTATTGCCTATAGCATATGGGAATACCCATCACTCTTTCCACAAACCTCTCAAATCATTGGGTCTTGCTCTTTCATATGAAAGAAACAGTGTGGTCCTAGTCGTTAAGAATAAAAGAAGACTAGTGCAAAATTAAAGACACCGAAAAGCAGTATTTTGTTGCTAAAATATTTAAATCGTTTTAATGTGAATCTGATTTTAACAAGACTTTAGCTCAAAGCAAGTAGTCATATGCAGAGATTCTTTTCCTACCCATGTGCAAAAAATAAACACGTCGGCCTAGTCTTTCTGCTGATCACTGCTCATTTCAGAAAACATATCATAAAAATGAAAGGGAGATCTTGTTTTCTTCGTTTTACCTGCAGTCGCAACAACGTTCCACAGCCTGATTCAACTTGGCTGCTTGCATCATGACGTCACAACTCAACTGTAATACGTCATTACAGCTGAGCAATTATGTAATTTTCTTATTACGGGTGACAAGAGACATCACAATTCACCTGTACTAAGAAAGTTGGAGGCTTTTACACTGTGATTACAGGCCCCCGTGTATTATAAATAGGCTCGATTGGCACAGATGGAATACTCCGGAGAGTGCCATAGGAGGGTGCAAACAGTCCAAGCAGCTGCCTATCTGGAGCTGGCAGGATGGAAGGCTGCACGGGCAGGTATGGGCACCTAGTGCCAGCAGGCAAGATTAAGCCGGGACTAGTGCCGTCTTGAGCTGGCAAGTCACGGAATGGGCTGCAAGAACCAGGTTACCGCCCGGTGCTAGTACATAGGAGCAGAGCGGGGGCAGTGCCCATCTGAGCTGGTAGTAAAGAAAGGGGCAGGCATGGGCACTCAGTGCCCGAAGGCCGTAGGCTGGTGCAGGTTTGGAGCTCCCTGAGGGGTGCAAGGAGCAGGTATAACGAGCCCCAACCTGTCTCCAATGACAGTTGGCACAGTCTCCTCTGGAGTTGGCAGGGCAGAGGGGAATGTAACGAAGGAAGCAAGCTGGCGAAAAGGGCTGTCGGAGCCGGCCTGGGCTCCCAATATGCCAGAAAGTACCAGGAGGAAGGGTCGGTGCCCGTCCGCTACCAGGAGCGCACTGGGAGACACCCAGCGCCGATGACAGAACGCTGGCATTTTTAACAAGTGACAGGCATGAAGCAGGAAGAACGCCTTAATATCCCCCTGGGCGGCCATACTGAATAAATTAGAGGCTGCACTTGTGGTAAAGGAGCCATTAAAGTGACGGAGCGGACGCCTTCTGTAATTTACCGCCTTTCTTCTATATAATTTAAGAACTTCCTTGGTGCTGGTGAGGAAAGGCGAGAGAGCCAGCCGCGGGTTTTTCCAAGGATGTTCACGCCATTGTCTTGCTGTCTAGACTCTCCTTCCTAGCTCCCCGTTTTTCGACCCCCCCTTACTTTCTGTTTCTTCCCACGTCACCGAAAACCCACCATCACAGACGGCTCTATCCGGCACCTAAATCGATGGGTATAGCCTATATCAAACAGAGGCCTACGCCGATCTCAGACTGAAGCGTATGCAAAACCCAGAGTGCGACGGATGTAAAACACAGTTCGAGGCCTGTTGAAGGCAGACAACGGTCTACTTTCAACACACTTGGAGGGCTACCCAAAATACAGGCTGTCGCACACTTAAATCAAGTATTGAGGGGAGGGCTACTGAGGCCAAGACAAACTGAGGCCTTCCCAAAATGCAGACTAAGGCCTACTCAAAACATGCACTGAGGACTACCCAAAACGAAGACTGAGATCTTCCTCAAATGCAGACTCAAGCCTACCCTAAATGAAGTCTGAGGCATGAGCGAAAGGCAGGCGGAGGCCCAACCTAAACAGATTGATGGCTTCCGTAAACACGGAACACAGACGGAGCCTACCAAAAACCGCAGACTGATACTACCCTAACTGGTGGATCAGACCTCTGCAAACCGTCGAGTGAGGTCTCCCAGTAGAGTAGTTTGAGATCGATCTGCACATCCCGGACCTACCCACACCGCGACTTACCTGCACGGCAGACTGAGGCGTACCCTCACATAGGCCTTTTGACCTACATGGACCACAGACCCAGACCTGCCTAAATTGCAGTCTGGTGAATACCAGATTTATGCATTTCAAGGTTTACCCGTACCACACTGTGCCCTGAACTATCAAATCACTGAGACCAATTAAATAAGATTTTGAGGCATCCTCAAATAACGTTTAATGGATTCCGCCAGTGCACCAATAATTCAATGTCCGAATTCCCTGTCTTTATTCTACTAAGGGCAACACGATGGAAATCTTCATACCAAAAAAACAAAAAAACACCTAGTCGCACAAGGCTGCAGCAGCACCCAGTTTCAAGGAGGCCCAGATAGATATTCATGGCTTGGTCCATGCAGCTTTGTTCGTGTCCCTAGTTTGGTTTCCTCCATTGTAGATGAAGCCAACTTATGGTGCCCCACCTTGTGTCAGCGGGTCTCGGTGTTAGCTCTAAGATGCGATTTCAGAGCAGCTTGTGTGGCCCGGGACAAGGGAACAATTGTACATCTATCAGTATCAGGTGAGTGAGTTGGGGGAGGGAGAGAACAGAATGCGGAAGGGTCCGAGGGATCATTTCTCCGGAAACAGCAGCCTTAGTGTCTGAAGCTCAACCACCAAGATGCACTGGGGGCCAGTGAGTGCAACAAATAGGAAGGGTACGTTGGCAAAGTGAAGGGGACTTGTGTTCCTTGTTTGTCTCAGATATTTGGCTGTGTAAAAGCTCGTATTTCCTGGCAGGCAAAAAAATAGATTAAATATAGTTGTGTACTAAACTTGGTGGTGCAGGGGTCCTAAAACTAATCTAGGGAAGCAGGACAAAAAATCATCACTTAAAGTTAAACCAACACTAACTGCCCATAAGTATAAAGAAACGTGACGTGCAGCAGCTAAGACACCATCTTTAGGTCCGCTTCTTGCCTCACTATGCTGTGCCCACTCCGGCTTTCAGCCTTCGGAGGTGGATGTTGTGAGTGCTAATGTGACGGACTGACAAGAACACCTATAAGAACAGTGCATCAAAGCTGGAGACACGAAGCAAGCAGAGGTACTTATTAAACTATAGCGAAGTAGCTGGGTACCTGGGCCAGTGTACAAGCCATGGCCACGTGCTGTGCTTGCAGTGTGTACCTGGCCACAGGCAGTACTAGCTGTGTACAGGGACCAGTACACAGTACCCGGCCACAGGCAGCACTAGCGGTGTACATGGAACAGCGCATAGTCCATTGCCATGTGCTCTGCTTGCAGTATACCTGGTCCAGTGCACGGTCAATGCCCATATGCCGCGCTTGCAGTGTACAATCCATGGCTATGCGCTGTGCTTGCAGTGTACCTGGCCAGGCAGTACTAGCAGTGTACACGGACCGGTGCATAGTCCATTGTCACATGCTCTGCTTGCAGTGTACGTGGTCCAGTGCATGGTCCATAGCCATATTCCATGCTTGCAGTGTACCTGGGCTAGTGCATAATCTATGGTCACATGCTGTGCTTGCAGTAAACCTGGACCAGTGTACAGTCCATGGCCACAAGCTGTGCTTGCAGTGTACCTGACCATATACAGTACTAGCGATGTACATCGACCAGTGCATAGTCCATGGCCACATGCTCTGCTTGCAGTGCAACGGGGTCAGTGTATAAGCCATGCCCACACGCAGTGATAGCGGTGTACCTGGCCACAGGCAGTACTAATAGTGTACCTGGACCGGTGCATAGTCCATGGCCACATTGAGTTATATACAAGAGGAGTTTTAATCTTGATATAGGTTCCTATCAATACAGTGATTAAAGGCTTTATTTGTAGGTACCTATGGGTCATTTTTAATCTCAGACCATCCATTCCTTTTTTTAACCCCCATCCCTTCTCACAACAACGATCAATAGATCGCCGGGACAGACTCCTGGCGGGGCCCGCCAGGCACTGCAGTGCCGGCCTGACTAGGAGCAATGCCCAATGATAAAGCATGTGTGAGTGTGGGCAGTTGTTCTAAACAAACAGATATGTGTTGACCTGG
The DNA here is from genome assembly GCF_031143425.1 of Pleurodeles waltl. Classification (NCBI taxonomy): domain Eukaryota; kingdom Metazoa; phylum Chordata; class Amphibia; order Caudata; family Salamandridae; genus Pleurodeles; species Pleurodeles waltl. The sequence continues at coordinate 136,233,828 of NC_090445.1, read as the reverse complement.
TGACTCTGTACCTAATTGGTTGAGTGGAGTCAACATTATTGGAACAGTGTACTTTATTTTGTAGTCACATACAGTACTAGTCATGTACCTGGATCAGTGTACAGTCCACGGCCACATGCTGTGTTTGCAGTGTACCTGGGCCAGTGGACAGTCTATGGCCACATGTAGTCCTAACCGAGTACCCAGACCAGTGCATAGTCCATGGCCACACGCTGAGCTTGCTGTGTACCTGCATAGTCCATGCCTACATGCTGTGCTTCCAGTGCACCTGCATCAGTGCACAGACCTCGGCCACTTGTGTGCTTGCAGTGTACCTAGACCATTGCATAGTCCATGGCCACATGCTTTGCTTGCAGTGTACCTGACTTAGTGTACAGTCCATGGCCACATGCTGTACCTACAGTGTACATGGGCCAGGGGCCTGAGGACACATGTAGTATTGGCGGAGTAACCTGGGCTAATCTACAGTTTGTGACCACAGGAAGTGTTTGCAGCGTACCTAGGCAAATGTAATGTTTGTGGCCACATTCAAAACTTGCAACTTACCTGGACTCGTATACAGTCTGTGCCCACATGCAGTACTAGCCTTGTGCCTGGACCAGTGCACAGTCCATGGCCACATTCTGTGCTTGCATTGTACCTGGGTCAGTGTATAGTCCATGGATATATGCTGTATTTTCAATGTACTTGGGCCAGTGGCTTGTGGACACATGTAATAGCGGCGTACCTGAGCTGATCTACAGTTTGTGGCTAAAGGCAGTGTTTGAAGCATACCTAGGCAAATGTAGTTCATGACCACATTCAATACTTACAGCATACCTGGACCTATATACAGTCTGTGGCTTCATGCAGTACTTGCAGCGTTGCTAGGCGAATGTACAATCTGTGGCCGTATGCCAAGCCTTCTGTGTACCCGGGCAATTGTTACTGAAAATATGGAAAAAGGAGAAGGCCCACTTTTGCTAATGCATGAATTAGGAGGAAAATTTGCAGAATCGTACATGGTTAGAGGAGAGTACAGGCCTTAAGTGCTCTTGATGTCCAAATAGAGAGCCAAGGATAGAGAGGATGCTGGGGGTGCAAGGACAGGGGCAAGCAGAAACATTTGTTCATAATGCGGCTGAAAGTAGAAGGCCACAACACGAAAGCTTGAGCCATAAACTGATAACACGCTCACAGGGAGGGTGTACATTCTGACCCACGTTTACAATGGAAAGTGTACATCATAGTGATTTTGGAAAGCTTCGATGCTTGAAGGCCAGCAGCTGTGCAAGGAAGGATAGACAGAAGTGTTTCCAAGCATGGAGCTAGCTGAGGAAGGACATACTGAGAAGGCTTCAGAACGTGAGATCAGAAGCACCATGATTATTAGCAAATGTATCCATTACAGATGTGTGACCTTTGCTTTCCTGTAAACGCGTAAATTAGATGCTTTCCCAAAGATACATTACACTGTGCTAAAATAAGTAGAGATAACAATGTACCAAGTAAGCGCTTAAATTAATATGCATGACAAGTGATAAAATGCAAACAAGGTATTCTGAGACTATAAAAGATGTTGTTTGTGATGACAAAGTTGAGTGCGGTTTCAGTCACCGAGCTGAGCTGCTCTCCCGGCTGTAATTCATAAAAGCCCATATTAGAGTGCAGTTTCTTCATTTCTTAACTCTCCAACATCAGGCGTATCCAGCCAGGAGCCGTTATCTCTTTCCCGGACTGCGGCTGAAGGAGGCACCGCCTGCACTGCTTGAATAGAATACTGCGCGCAAATCAGGTGAGCATACACCTGCCTATTCAAACAGGCAGTCTGGGCTCCAGATGTTGCTGTCCTAAAGGGTGAGGAAAGGTTGGGCTTCATACCTTACTATTTTCAATTGCATGATTCTTTTTGGAATTTATAATATGAGGGAATGCATGCATAATTTATGTGGGGTTTAAATGCAATGGTATGTTATGTTATGTTATGCTACAAATGAACTGTGATTTCCCGGTCAGAATGGACGACTAGCTAGGACAAATCCCTTTGTGCTATAAGAGGGAGGGATGACAGGTAGCAGTGTAGTACCCGGGGGGAGGGGGGGCAGCTCCTAGAAGGGACATTTATTTGGGAAAGCCCAGCAGGTATCCCAGTTAGATCCGGAGGGTCAGAGTAGAAGTAGTGAGGTGGACTGGGTAACAAGTGTGAAGTATGACGTGGTAAGACACAGTCACTTTACCAGCACCGGCAGGCCTTGCTCTGAATGGGTCAGATGCCCGGCTCGCCAAATTCCCAGATTTAACACATCTGGAAGGCGTCTTTGAGGGAGAGCGACCGAGGCTGAGGCATCAGTGGGGAGTCTGATGTTTAGGTAAGGGGACAACCAAATGGTCGGTTGTCAGTTGACTTTGCCCTGAGCACGGTCAGACCCTTGGTTGCAAACCTGAAAAAGGGCAACAATAAGTGGACGCATTCAATGAGTAATGAGTGAGAAGGAGGACAAAAAGAGTACAGTGTTTTATAATCATACGGGTCAAGTTATAGAGCGATGGCAGGAGTCCCCACCAGTTGTCACACAGTCAGATATAAGTGGGGAGGAAAGGGTGCAAGATCTCTGCCATATTTTTGACATCCCAATAGACACCCCTCAAGTGTCCTGTAAGTGGGGAATAATCATTGTAGATAAAAAACACGGGGACCAGAATAAAACATCCCACAGTAAGTGAAGATTGATAATAAATCCCTATGAGCGAGACTGATGATTCTCTGTGGCAGGAAAAAGATACCACTGAGTTAATAGTGGTATTTAAATGGGCTCACAGGCAACCCCTATGCCCATGCAACACCTGCAGTTTGAAATAATAACAGTCACCCATCATATTAAAGGCTCTTCTTCATGCATTTCTCACAGATATTCGTAATTTCACAACCTTAAACAATGAACGGCTCAGCACATCCCCGGGCGCCACAAGCAGTTATCTACATACATGACAACGTTATAACACATAGTGCTTCCAGCACCAATCCACTCAGAACCCCCCATAAACTCACCCGGCCCAGATATCACCATAGAAGAGGTGTTGCATAGATTAGCGATAAGTATGGCTGACGTTCACCAATTCAGCCTCACAACAATATATGTAAAGTCAGGTAATACTAAAACTACCCCTGCATATCACTGCTATAGGTCAGCAACAGTGGTAAAGGAAAATACACATTAAGAAGGGAGATGAGGGCCGAAAAGGGGCACAGTGCAGTGGTCAGACTGCAAGAGGTACGCATAGGAAACACGTCCTGTGGGTACCATGGACACCCCTCTGGACCATATGATTAAAACATTCCTTTCAGATAAAAAGAATACTAAAATATTGTAGGCAGTGGCATAAAGGCACTGAGGATCACCATGGCCAAAGGAAGTGACATTTGACAAGGACATAGCTCAACACACATTGACTTACATTCGCTCAACGTATAAGAAAAATAAGAGACAGAAAAGGGAAGCTGTTCTGTCACTATGGCGGGTATTCTGTCATGAGAAGACAAATGTGAAGTCAACTGCGCCCAAAGAGGTAGTGGTGCAAACACAACCCCCACCTTATGGTCCCTACCTTATCCTGCCAGCTGCAGGGTACCAGGATCCAGTTCGGGTTGAGCCTAAAGGAGGAGAGGTTAGATGCGCAGGGAGCTAAGGCGACCCCTGCTCGCGTCCCATCAGCTCCTCGAGCTGACCCAGAACAGAGTGGGAGAGACAGGCTAATAAGTGAGTTGCAGCATGCAGTGAGGCAGACAGAGCAGTCTAGGAGCCATGCCACCCTCCGGGGGCGATGGACTACAGGGCATGTCATTCTTAGGCTTGCAGACACATCTGCAGACACTCAGAGGCAACAGAGGAATAGATAGAAGAGGAAGAGGAATGGGAGAGAGAAGTAGAGACACCACAATATGAGGAGCCCCCGGATGACTTACAGGATGCAACAGGGGCAGAAGATGAGGACTGGGACGCTGGGTTTAAAAGAAGTGCGCACGAACAAGGGGTTAACAGAAGGCTATATCATTTTCGCCCGCACACTACACGAGAGCTATTAACAGTAAGAGGTACCGCTGATACAAAAAGGAGGTAAATCCTAAAAACAAGTAGGCCAGATTTGACACCCATAAAGACAATAGAGCAAACGGTGGGTAGCTATTTTTGTCAACCCTTCTCAGATGAATTGGCGAGGTGGACCAAAAAGGAAGGAAAAAAGCCAAGGCCCTGACAAGGGTCTTTTCAACCCTTTGACTTAGCAACTGCAGAAGATTGCATACGGCAGGAACGGGGTGACCCAGGTTGGAACTACCCCTACATGCAAGAATGCCTTGCCGTCTGGAAGCACTATGCTATAGACAAACCAGCTACAGTGACACACGGTACTAGACCAGATCCAAGGTTAAGCCTCGGGTCAGTAAGCCCTCGACCACTAACTCAGTTACTCCTTATTTTTAAGGGAGGGCAGGTACCTACATATGTACCATGGCCTCAGATGGACAAAGAGAATTTGAAAAGAGCACTGCCCCCGCTGTCTTAAGAAGCGGGAAAATGGATAGGATGCTTTTCAAAACACACTGCCGGGGCCAACCTCGCATTAGGCGATGTTAAAAACTTGCTCAGTTCATTAGTGGGAGACGAAGAAAACACTATTTTTGTTAGAGCGAGGTTCCCTCAAGTGACATTGATAAATACACAGCTTTATGGATCATCTTTTAAATATGTCCGCCAACATGTTTGGGATACACTTCGGTAGACGTATCCAGATAAACCAGACATTGGAGCCCTTATGCAGAAATTATAAAGCCGACTGAGGATGTTACAGAATTTATTACCAGAATGAAAGAACGATGGGTGCAGGAAGTAAGATGTAACTGGGAAAACACGGGAGGGAATGCAATTTTGTTTTATCATGTATTAAAGCGAGGCCTTCCCACCGATATACAAGCAAGCTTAGATGGAGTAGTGGTAATAGAGGCTAGACCATGGCCCGAAATACAGCCCATTTAATACATTATTTTAAGTGAAAACGAGAAAAGGATAAGGAAAGAACAGAACAGGCAGAAAGGGCCACAGCTAAGTTGATGCAACAAAAGCTTAAGAAACCGAGTACAGAAGGGGCACTTGTGACTGTGCCACCAAGAACTGTCGCAACGCCAGTGCAGGTACAGGCACCAGGAGGATAGCCAGTAAGCGATACGAGGAAGGTGCAGGGAAGACACAAGGGAGAAGACAAGGAGGCTATAGGGCAGGACAACAATGTTATTATTGTGGTAAGATGGGCCATTTTGCAAGGGAATGCAGGGCCAGAAAAACGATGAGAGCACAAGGTTGGACTACCCCGCAGGGGGAGGTAAGGCCACAACAGGTGCAATGGGCGCCCCAGCAGCAAGAAATACAGGGGCCCCCCCAAGTCTAGTGGGTTACACCACAAGGGCCAATGTCATAGGGCAGGCCCCAAGGTGTCAGCAACACTACGAGAGGACAAGCATAGGTTCAGGTGGAAAGGATAACAGTGAAAGGAGTCAACAACCTATGTACCACCCCAAATATCTGGGGGAACATCAACACACAACTATATCCAATGACAGAGCCCGCAGACGGCCACTATGTGTCTAATACTATCGGTAACCCACAGGTCAGACGAGGAACCCACTGTGACGATAGCCATAGATGGTCGCCCCTACAGGTTTTTAATCAACACTGTGGCCACCAAATTGTGTATGAAGGAAGGAACACTACTTGTAACTCAATGGACACACAGGGGTTTTCTGGGGCTGCAAGGAGGGTTCCATTCACCAAATCAGTGAGTATGATTGTGGGAGATAAACAAATTGAAGGGCCACTATTATATTCCTCAGAGCCACCAGTCAATCTTCTTGGGAGAGACCTGCTCAGCAAATTGAACATGACTATCTCCATCCTGGAGGATGGATCAATGGTATGTTACACACCAGGTGTCACACCGAGCAGAATACTGTCACTCATAGCTCACGAGGTGCTAGGACAGCAGGCAAGAGCAGTTCCAGTTGACACAGAGTTTTTTTTTTTTTTGCACAACATATATGCCTTGATAGCGCACACACCAGCGCTTCGAGGGAAAAACAGTGCAATTACCAAAGGAACTGCTGTTTGGACCTTACGAGCCTGTGGATCCTATAGTAGAACCTGAAATGATATTGGAAATATCTGCCCTTGAAATAAGATCAACATATGGGATGCTAATAGCAGTTGACATGAGACAGGAAATGTGGGCATCAATAGTGCTCACAGGGTTAACTTAAGAGATATATCAGACAAAGAAGTGTTTGATGATTGCCCACAAATTGAGACAAGTGTATTTCAGATAGACATTGCCATTAGAGTGCAGCTGCAATAGAGGACAGTGTCTTGTATTGCACACGCAAGACAGCACAATAATAGAAAAGGGTTTGGCAAAGGTACCAGAAGTGTTGTGGGGAAAGGAGCCACATGATGTGGGACTGATCAAAGGGGCGGAGCCTCTGAAAATTACATTGAAACCTGGAGCAATACCTCCCAGGATACGTCAGTACCCCTTGTCTTAAGAGGCAAAAGAAGGCATCCTACCTATAATCCAAGCATTACTTGAGCAGGGAGTAATATATTAGAGGTCGACACTGTGTAATACGCAGATTTTTCCAATACGCAAGGCCAAGGGGGGGAACTTGGAGGGTGAGCCAGGATTTGCGCTCCCACGATGTAGTAATACCAGAATTTCCAGTGGTACCCAACCCATCAGTCATACTGATAAACATTCCCAAAGATGCCACTTATTTCTGTAAGGTCGATTTGAAAAATGCGTTTTTAAGCATTCCATTGCATTCTGACAGTCAATATTTGACAGGATTTACATTTAAAGACATGCAATATTGCTACAGAAGGCTCCCAAAAGGCTTCTGTGAGTCCCCGAGCATTTTTAACTGGACAGTGAAAAAGGATTTAGCAAACATAAAATGCAAGAGTACTCTTTTACAATACGTGGATATCATCATGGTTTGTAGCGCTACTGAAGACATATGTAGAGACGACAGCATCGGTTTCCTCTGCATGCTTGCAGAAAAAGGTTACAAAGTGGACAAAAATAAATTGCAATACGTGCAGACAGAGGTCCATTATTTGGGACAGATAATATCCAACGATGGGAAGAGTGTGACACCGGACAGAGTAGACAGGATCAGGAACATGCCTAAGCCCACAACAACAAAGCAAATGCAGCAGTTATTGGGACTCTGCAATGATGTGAGGCAGTGGGTATTTAATTATGCCACTCTGACTGCACCACTTCTAACTGCTTTAAAGGAGTCCCACACAAATGCAAACAAAAATCGACTGAACTGATGAAAGGGAGACAGCCTTCCTGGAGCTTAAGAGAGCAATCACAAATCCTCAAGTGCTTGGTACAACCGATTATAATAAAACACTCTACCTCTTCTGTCATTGTAACGGAATGACGATGACAGCATTACTAACTCAAAAGACATCTATGGGACACAAACCAATTGCCTACTACAGTGGGCTGCTAGATCCCGTCACGAAAGGGCATTATCCACGTGAGCAAGCACTAGCTACAGCAGCTTTTGCAGTCCAGAAAAGCACCACCGTAGTGATGGGCTCACCTTTAACAATGTATGTAGAGCATAGAAGCAAAAAAAGCAAGAGCACCTTTACAACTCAAAGGGTATCTGGATATGAAGTAATACCTTAAATACCATCATTGCAAGTGGTTCAAGGTCACACAGTTAATCCAGCAACGTTCTTTGCACACCCAGTTTCTGACGATGAACAAGTACATGACTGTGCCAAGTACACACCAGAAGAAGGAAGCAAGGTGAGAGAAGACCCCATCCCTGGGAGCATATTGATCTTTGTTGATGGGTCCTCTTTCATAGACCAGGAAACTGGGATTAGGCACCCGGGAGCAGCCGTTGTAAGAGCCGAACAGCAGGGATCATCTGACACCCCCCCCCCCGATTATTAGTCAATGTTTGTTACACCTGTATCTTTGTAGAATACAAGCATGGATGCAACACCTACAGATAAAGCAGGGAGCCTTCTTAGTAAACACCACACATTATGAGGAGTTAGCCAACATAATGAATGTCCTCACAGACCGCCAAGAATTAATAGTGAAGTTAGAAACAATGTCCGAGACCGGGGTCATGAGGTATAAGAGTAAGAAATGGAAGACTAGAATATTAGAGCAGGAATTCCTGGGAATATCACGACCTACACTTTTCTGTAAGAGCTACTCAGCCACGCCTATGCCCCATGATTGTCAAGAGACCACAGTTCTTGGTGACAATCAGAATGATAACAGCACACAACAATAATGTCAGGCTATATGGATCTAAATATTTCTAGATTAACATGGGTAGAAACACCATCCACTCTTCGAGCAGGTAGAACACCAATTGTTTTTTCTTTATGTTTCAGGGGGAACGGAATGGTCCCAGTTTTGGGGGAGGGGGAGTGGGGGGGGGAAGACATAAATTGCATAACCACAAGGTATAGTGCTAACATGCAATGGGGCACCACCAGTCTGATGGACTACTATTGGCAGTTCGGAGAATGGATGTATACGCAACTTCCTCCCGGATCGAAAGGTCCCTGTTCTTTGGTTACTGTGCACACCCCCTCCTTGGCGATTCCAAGGGTGGACATTTCAAAGTTACATGACCACTGATGAAGACCATCAATGCAACAGAAGATGGTTTCAATGCAGGGTGTGAAGGTGATGCTTATGCAGCATAGGTATGTGCTAGACTTGATGACGGCCATGCAGTGTGGGGTTTGTCCCAAAATTGGAACTGCCTGCTGTATATATGTGCCAGCTAACGATGTGGAAAACAGAACACTAACGGAGGCCATACAGACTCTACATAACCTGCGGAAAAGATGGCAGACTAGGGGGGTGCCCCCGACAAATGGTTTTCAGGGTGGTTTGTATGGATGCCATCCTGGTTGTCAGGACTGTTTAACGGGTTATTCCCAATCCTTGTGGTGATACTCTTGATGTACTGTATCTTCCAGGTAGTGGTAGGATTCTGTAAGAGGGTTAGCCAGAAATTGGGTGGGATGTTCACTATTAGAGTGGTCAGAAAAGTGCAGGAGGGTGGGGACAACATAAGCACACTAAGGAATGTATGTACCAGGGAAGGTGAGGAAGTAGTTGAAAGTTCAACTAAAGGAGGGGAATGTTTCTGAAAATATGGAAAAAAGGAGAAGGCCCACTTTTGCTAATGCATGAATTAGGAGGAAAATGTGCAGAATCGTACATGGTTAGAGAAGAGTACAGGCCTAAAGCGCTCATGATGTCCAAATAGAGAGCCAAAGATAGAGAGGATGCTGGGAGTGCAAGGACAGGGGCGAGCAGAAACATTTATTCATAATGCGGCTGGAAGTAGAAGGCCACAACATGAAAGCTTGAGCCATAAACTGATAACACGCTCACAGGGAGGGCGTACATTCGGATCCACGTTCACAAGGGAAAGTGTACATCCTGGTGATTTTGGAACACGATAAGCTTTGATGCTTGAAGGCCAGGAGCTGTGCAAGGAAGGATTGACAGAAATGTTTCCAAGCGTGGAGCTTGCAGAGGAAGGACAGACCGATAGGCTTCAGAACGTGAGATCAAAAGTACTGTGATTAATAGCAAATGTATCCATGACAGATGTGTAACCTTTGCTTTCCTGTAAACGCGTAATTAGACGCTTTCCCAAGGAGAAATATTACTTTGTGCTAAAATAAGAAGAAGTAACAATGTACCAAGCAAGCTCTTAAATTAATATGCATGACAAGTGTTAAGACGCATACAAGGTATTCTGAGACTATAAAAGATGTTTGTGATGACGAAGTTGGGTGTGGTATCAGTCACCGAGCTGAGCTGCCCTCCCGGCCGTAATTTATAAAAGCCCAAATTATATTGCCAAACAGAGTTGCGTTGTTTCTTCACTCTCCAACACAATGTACACAACTTGGCCAAATGCAGTGCTTACAAAACGCCTGTACTTTTTTTTTTTTTTTTTTAAATGGTAAACATTTGTAGCGTAATAGCCTCCAATTTAAATACTTGCAAATTATTTCCCCAGTATCTGCATACATACCCCACACTTTCAAAGTGTATTTAAAAAAAATGTGCTAAAAATGAAATAGGGTGATAGAATTAGGGTCCACCCACTTTACGCAGAACTATTAAATAGGCCCAAAGTAAACCAATCATTTTTTTTTTTTTTAACTCCACCTTTGTAAAATGGCAGTGCTATAAATGGGTGTGTTCTAAATTCAGCAGTTTTTGCACATTCCATACACCGGGTACTGCATCTAATACACTGGGTAGGGCATATCAGGGCAAATACGTAACCATGACCACAAATGTTCTCTCAAAGGAGAAAGTCCTAGAAGCCACAACTCTGACAAAGAGTGTAACAAACATGACCTTCTTGAATGCTCCTTGGAGCATGGACCACATGGCAATATATGGCAGCACCAAGGAACTGCCTACATCAGGCTGTCCTTGCAAACTGGATGTCTTAGCAAAGAGGAGCCTGAGGTCTGAGAGCTTCCAGGAGCCAGCTGAAACTTCTGAAGGAGTTGCAGACTCAGACTTGTCAGTGTGCCTTAGACACCAGAATGATAGGATGACAAGTAGTAAGCCTACCTTTTCCACATGTACGCAGAAACCCTCAAGATTCTGGGGAGCATTGCAAAATGTCTTGTGGCCTGACAAAACTAATATGGACCTTTCTGGACTAAATGCAAAGTGTGACATTTGGCACAAAATCAACATTGTGCATCAAATAAACAGCACCATCTCTACTGGGAATCATGTGCAGCATCCTACTATGGAAGTGTTTCTCAACAGCAGGGACGGAGGACCTCATGCTGACAAAGGGATATACGAAAAATCCAATTTGAGAAACGTATCTGCCACGCCTTCAATGACCTACTTACTGGTTTCCAGAAGATCCACTTTCAAGCAGTTTTGTATTGCTTGAAAAGGCATTAAACAGTACTGTCACAGCCTTCATCCAGAAGAAAATCATCCAATACATCTAACTTAGGAACTTACACTCTCGACTGGCATCTAATACCACTGTACAAGAAAATAATATATTAGTGACACGTCTTTCTCTGAACATGCAGTCAAATGGTGGAACTAGTTACTAGCAAAGATAAAAGGTTACAGAGAACCCTATGACCCTCAGAAGGCTGGTTAAGAGCCGTTTCTCTCTTACATGATCATAAGGCCTACCAAAAACAACTTACTGTAGTAGCAAGAACAAGTTGCAAAAAAACAAACCTGCAGCTTAAGTTCCAGGCCACTAGCAGGCGGTATCCTAGAAGAGGGAACTACGGTTGTAGATGGTCCAGTCAATTTCAGATGTACGCCACAACCCTAACCCCCTAAGACGTGGACAGGGTTTCATGGAAAGAACACACACAGCTCCAGCTATATATATATCTGTGTTTGTGTACATAAACATGGCATGTAGCAACACATGCCATGTATGCATGTTTATGCACGAAGGATAGAAATGTGTGTTTTCGCATATGTAAATACTGATATGTAAATACATTTGTGTATGTCTGTATCATCACACTAGAACTACCTTCTGGCGACCACCAATAGTTAATGTAATGTAATGTAATATATATATATACACACACACACACACACACACACACACACACACACTCTCTCTCTCTCTCTCTCTCCAACACTCATCCGGTTTGCGGCCTCCGTTTTGCTTGCACTCCCATTCTTATTCTTCTAGCCCTAATCTCACTTTATCAGCGCGCTGGCTCCACCTAAGCCTATCAGACTCTCATTCCTAGTTTCTAACCTACCTCAGGCCATCTACTCATGACACAAAGCGCTATATTGCCTCGGCAAGAGTAGTGAGCACTGTGTGTGTAGTTACAATGGCCTGGAGCAAAATATTGTGCCTTCTGAAAAAGGCGGAAAATGGAACACAATGTCATCTTTCATCATGAACACAACCAAGGAAAAAACAAGTAAGAAACAAAACAGTAAATGTCCTTCGGTAATCCATTCAGAGACTGGCTCCAAATCTATTGGAAAATGTGTAGCCCAACTTGAAGAGATCTCCCAGAGAACTTAGTATAACTTGGAGTGTGTTTAAGGTGAGTGGCCAAATATCACCAACTCAAAGTTGGAGATGTCACCCTCCTAAAAGAAACACCCAGTATTAATTCAGAGTTTGAGGACTTATCCAGTAAAGATAATTCAGATTTGCATTTCTCATACCCAATATTTCCACAATAAAATAAAAAATGTATAGTATGGTGTGAAGATAACGGTATAAATCCTCATCTAATTGCATGAAACTTTAAGTAACTAGCAGCAATATGTGGAAAAAAAATCTCAAAGGGGAGTGAGTAGACTTTACGTACAAACTTTTTCTCAGAAGCATCTGGCTTACCTTCTGACTAAAGGCTCCTCTTTATCATTCATCTTACTTATTTTGTACAAAACATGTGGCCACATGTGACTGCTTTGTTAAACAAATATGCATGAATACATAAATCTGGAAAAAGGGTTTGCAGAGTGGTGGAGAATTACAGGAGTATGTAGGTGTGATCGGTAACATAAGCAAGTAATAAAATCTATTATAAAGTTTACATCTGCTGCTAAGAAAGCTCAGTGACTTACACTTGTTGTTCTGCACATTGAGGGGTTTGAATACTCGCTGAGGTTACTCAACCTTTAACCCGCCTAAATTCAATAAAACATGGCGGAACACCTACTACGAACACTGTGATATAAAGAATTCAGTTAGTAGTATGTACTAAGTTCCCTGAATGTTTAATGTAGACAGTCGATCAGAATGCTGTTCAATCTGTTGTAAGGAGAATATAAAAATGTTGGTGGTAAAAAGAAGGCAATTCATATTCTGCTCTTAAAATGATATAATGGTGCTGACATCTGCTGGACAAAAGCGAGATCAGAATCCACTGAGTAACTGGTCAGCCGCAATAACCCAGGTTACCACAAGAGGCCGCTGTTGTGACAAAACCGGAAAGCACACAGTCTCTATCAAAGAAGCCCATCCATTTGCCTTATCGCCTCTTGCTGTCCTCTTAACGCCACACTTTTTCGCGATGTCTCCTTGTCATTACAGTTAACAGGAACAACCTTTCCCCAAGATCACCATTCAACAAACTCCTTTGTTAATGCAACTCCATTTCGGACTGCTATGCCCCCCACCGAAGTAAAAATATACATATATTTTTCTGTCTATCAAGGTCTATCAACAACGTGCCTTGGTCCGGGGGCCCCTGCCCGATAGTACTTTCCGGGATCCCCGGGGCACCACCAAGATAGAGAAGGAGACACAAACAAGAAAGGGGGAGATTAGGGAGGTGGGGGCGCGGGGAGGTAGATATTTCGAGACAGTGATGGAGCGAGGGCGAAAAAAAAACAAGACTAAAGATGGATGGAGGCCCGGCTGGGGCCGTGGGAGGGGTAGGGAGATCGGAAGATCTCCAAATGTTTTGGGTCAGATAAGGATCTTTTTCTCTTAGTGGCCTCACATGTTTCACATTCCACGCTGAGCTGGAAGCAGATAACCTCCATTTGGCGAACAGCAGCTTCAAGTAAGTCTCAGGGGCCGAGACTCGGCAAAAAAACATGCTAAAAGCCTCCAGCAACTCCCCGCGGACTCACGAAAGTAAACATTTCCACTGGGAGCGATTTGAAGGGATGCAGACAGAGCCTATTTTGGGTCATCGTGCAGCCAAATGCACGGCTTTGGGAGAGAACTATTTCTTCCCGCTCCTCTAACAAGAAGATGTTGCAATTTGTTTCAAAATGCCTTCTAGCTTTACTTTCAAAACCCATCATGAGACTGAAACACGCTTCACGTGCACAGGATTTTTCTATGGTAGGTTCTACTGTAATGCATGGCGCTGCTGACCTATTCATCACTGGAACGCAGGCCACAAATAAACTACTGACGCCCGTGCAAGGCTACAAAGCCACCACAACGATCTTATGATACTGCGATGCTACTAGTCATTAGGCTCGCCTATGTGTAGATAAATCAGAAATCTAAGTGGCGTGTTCACCAGAAAAGCTTTACAGAGATAAATCAGGATGCTGCTGTTCTATTCATCATCAGAATTTGAAACAGTACCATAAGAATACTGTTAGTATGCTAAAAACAAGAACATGCTGCGGTTTAAATCAGACGGCTGCCTTTCATAAAGGTGGCGAATTATATAGGAAGAATGGCATCCAGCTAAATCAGATAGCAACTATGACACACACTTACTAAACAAGTCATTATATAGCCGCTGATGTAATCGCGCGCAAATAAATTAGGGCGAGTGGAATTCACGGTCAGAATTTCATTCAGATTTATTTGGCAATCTGCTGTGCAACTCATCACAACATCTCCATTGAGACAAACTTACATACCAATGCATCTTCGCCATAAGCTCTCTATACACATGAATGTGAATCTCCATGTACAGATGTACTCACCCCTAGACCCGACACACCTACACGATTTTGCTGCCGTATTTCAAACCGTTCAGGAGACGCAGACAATGCTAAGAAGTACAGTGTGTGAAAAGCCGAGCCTTTCAAATTCCGACACAATTCTCTGTCTAGTGCAGAGGAGCGGCCTCGGCCAAAAAGCTGACATTGTGTCTATTATAAAAAGCAACATAGTGGCTGGACTATCAAGCCCAAACAAACGTTTCAGAAAGGAGTGTGAATGGGAGTATTTTTGTTCATAGACGGAGACCGGTCTTTTGCACCCGGCACGGGTCTCCTATGCAAGGCATTAAAGCAAGGAGTGGGGGAATACGTAGTCACTTTCTAGCACTCAAAGCAAGACTATCCTCGTAGTGTGTGAACCCCCTACAACATAATACAAACCAGGAAGCTGCTGTGCTGTTCATCATTACCAAACACCTCTACAAGGTTGCTGATGAACTCACCGTGACACCCAACTGCGAAAAGATAGATGTTCAGGGGCGCTATATAAATGCAGGCGCTGAATACATGCAATTACAATCCTGCAGACGGATGCGTCGCATACCTTTCATTAGGGACCCAAAGTCATGTTTGTTGCACAACTTGTCACCAGAAACTAACGCCCAACTATTTCAGAATCTCTGTGCATAATACACTTAAAAACCTATCTGGAGGCAAAACGGATTTTAAAGCTAACCAAATATCCGTGGACTGTATGATGCAACTACATTTTCACCGAAAGCCATTTGCACATTCCTTTGGAACACACAAATATGTACTTGGAGTCCGAGGATTCAACTTTACAAAGTTCAGGCCCTCAAAATTCCATGTCAATGTGACACACACCAACTGCTGCTCACGAAGCAAGAAGAACAAACAAGGAAATGCTAGTGTGGGTATGACGTTTACCCACATACTGAGCCATCCGTTTAAAAGGAGTCGCAACCTGGCGCTCAGTCATTAGGCCCCTATTGGACATCCATACATCTGTCCCTCCGTCCGAATGGGTGTACTGCACGACTGACCATCGCCAAATGCTCTTTACAGCGCGTGCCTCCCGTGAATACGGACAGAGAGGAATTCCAAGGGTACCCGAATGACACCCCCAGCCGAGCACAACGGAAACCCCCTTCCGTTCTTTCTACAGGAGAAAGGGCACATTTCCTGTACCATCCAGGAATGGACTGCATGCAGGCAAGAACCCCCACTGTACTCCCTAGCACGGGCCCCTGCACTGAGTACTAGCAGCAACAGACCTGCAACCATCTAGAGTGAAGAAAACTAACAGACCCAGGGTGTACTGGGTGCCTTGAAAACTGTGTGTGTGGGTGGAGGACAAAGCTGAATTTTATTTAGGCAAGATAAGCACTGAAGTAATTGTCTGCGAAGATTACTGTTAATGTAAAGTAAAACTACGATAATCAGGTGAACCGGTCAGTGCTTGTGGCCTACAACATGGGCAGTGGATTTACTGCTATGAGACGCAATGAAATGTGGGGAGCGGCACCATGAGAGACCACCCTAACATCATCTTGAATCATGTAGAGAGAGCTGCGATAGAAATCCATCCATCTGTGCCTAATCTTTTTGCTTGTTCGTCATGTGTAGGCGACGCACACGGACATCACAGCAAGAACTGCATGTAGGAGATTTGAGGTCTTCTTTGACGGCCATCTTGATATCAGGCCGAAATTAATACAAAAGGAGCTTGCATCACAAAGTACCTATCTCCACAATGAGTTTGAGGTCATACAAGGTTGACAGAAAGTGTGCCACGAAACACGAGTAAACATTAACAAGGCCCTTCCAAGCTATCACTAAGTCTACCAGATTCCACCTTCATAACTCGATAAAACATCCTCCCATTCTGGGATCTGAAACGAGATTGAAGCCAAGGTAGCTTCTCCCTGAGACAACGGCTCAGCCCTCCTCAGGATCCTCCCAAAAACCGAATATCAATCAACAGGTGTTCTTCATGCTGCTTCTCTTTCAATGTATGAACAGAGGTGCACACTTCATTACTGCTACAAAAAGGATTAGCAGAAAAAACACAACTTATTTTCTGTTTTCAAGGGTAATAAGTAACACATTTTACCATTCTCTTTGACTACTAATCCTCCATATATTTTAAACCTTCCCAGCTGTATGTACTTCATCTTTTAGTGTGATCGGCCCTGTGTAGTAGCGCACACTGACCTCACACACTGGCTAAAGCAAGAACAGCATGTACGAGATTTGAGGCATTCTTTGGCGGCCATCTTGAGATCAGGCCAAGATTAATAGAAAAGGGGATTGCCTCACAAAGCACAAGGTCGAAAGAAAAAGTGTGCCACTAAAAACGCCTAAACATTACCAAGCCCCTTCCAAGCTATCACCGTCATAAGCGCAAGATAAAACATAAGACCGTTCTGTGATTTGAAACTAGCTACTCAAGCCTTGGTAACCTCTCGATGCAACCATGGCTCAGCCTTCCTTAGTGACCTTCCAAAAAACACATCCCTGTTAAAAAGTGTTCTCCATGCAGCTTCTCTTTACAATGTACTGAACAGAGGTGCACACTACATCCAACCTGTAAACGTCCTTACTGCTACAAAAAGGGTTATCAGAAAGAACACAACTTATTTTCTGTCCTAAGGAGTGTAACAGCAACTTTACACACAATATTTGAGTGATCATCTGGGGAATGGAGAAAAAAAATGTATATTCTTTCTTAGTATGAGAAAAACCACGAAGTCGCTTTGGCTGCACCCACAAATGTTCTTATAGGGCAAGTGTCTTATACATACCAAAAAACTTTATGTTGTAAAAATGTAGTTTATCTAAGTTGGTGACATATCAGCTAGACAGATGCTGTTGAACCATGCTAAGGACTTGTGGATCTCCCATCTTAGAGGGATCCATCAACAGGTTAACAAATATATTTCTAAAACGTATCAATTATATTTGAGGTCTGTGTCCATTTAAAAGTTGATATTCATTCCAGAACACAGGGAAGGAGAATAGTTGCCACATTCACTCCCTACTTTTCCAATTACCTCAGCTTCAAAACACTTTGTCAGGAGTAGGGGGAGATACAAATTGTGGCTTCCACTAGACCACTCTATCCCCGTTCCCCCCAGAATTAACAGGTGTAGGCCTGTATCTGCCAACATCACTCGAAGGGGCAAACTGTGCCCCGACAATTACAGGAGTGGTTATCTCTAGGACATTTTCTGTAACCTCATGTGATACCCCCCCATTTCGGTCAATTTCTAAATTTCTAATCCTCTTCTTGGGTGAAACCTGTATCCCTTGAGATAAAGAGCCTTAACCATCGAGTGAAGCATAAGCAAATTATGCACTACTGTTCCTGCCTGAAAGGGAGTGAAATGAAAGAAGATAGGGCCTATTCGACTGGAGGAGGAAAACGGATCAATTTTTAATATCTACAGAAGTGTCTGATTCTTCCATTTTTTGGAATGAGAGTGAAAAAGTATTGCGCAAGATTTCAGGAAACTTCAGCCCGGCCATCTAGACTTACAAGCCAATCAAGTCACCAAACCCAACTGGCCCAAAAAGTATATCTGATCTTTCCTGCATCAAAATTATCCTCATCCATCACCAAAAACCACATTGAGCCAAAACGTCTGAGTTTCACGGAAAATGAATGCAATGAATTATCATCAAGATTACTTTGAAACGCCATGATGCCATTTACAAATAACAGATCAACCAGTAACAGCAGACACTAAACGTATCTATGAAAAAATATACTTACATTTCAGAAACAAATGAGAAAGTCTGAGGCTAATCACTTCCCTTCAAATTATAACTTGATGTTTCTAAATCTTGAAAACTCCGATAGAATGGACCTGGTGAAATCTGGTACCAGAGGACCCCGCTAATAAGTTCTACAAAAAGAGACCCCCAACCAATAGACCAGGAATTGCAACCATGTCATCAATTTATATGAAAAATGTAATTTATATAACTACTGCCAAAAAGTAAGTATCGTCATTGCTAAATACAACTGAAACATTTAACCAAAATATTTGCAGTCTTGCGACATCCAGATTGGCCTTTCCGAGACCAGATATCAAGAGGTCCCAGGGCACTTCTTCCTCCGTGTATTAAGCAATGCTGCGCCTCAATCCCTTGTGATTGTTTAGCCACCGAGAAAGGTGTTTGACAATGTGTCAAAGCCTTTCTTTAAATCCAGGATAGAGAACTCCTAATTAGCTCTACATTTGTGAACGGCGCGAGACGATTCCCTGAAGGCGCTCATTAAAGTAAACTGTTGTTCCTCTGCCCACTGAGCTTCACAAGGTATTGGTGCCTTCCGTCTTCTCTTTTTACTATCTCCAGGACCCCTGCCACGCTTACTTAGTGTAAGCAGAAGGTGGCCGTGACTTTCCGTGTCTAGCGGATGAGAAGGGCACATTTTGGGCCCTCTTATTCACAATGAGTTCTCCACACCCGTAAACCCCACTGAAGGGCGTTTAAAGGCATTCCAAAATGTTGCTGTAAATCCATGAACAAGTAAATTTGAGGGCATAGACAAACTCCTCCCATTCCTCTTTCCACCAGGGAAAGGGTCAGATTTTTACCTCAGCCAAGGGCGAGCGTAAATCCCTTTTCAAGGTGGGAGTGGGAATACTCCCCCCCCACTAAATCTGGTGGGGGCACATAGGAAGGGCGTTTCTTGACAGGAAATAATATATTCCCTATGGAGGAAAAAAAATAATAGTGTGTGTACTTCACAGGGGAATCACATTCAGATTCCACATAGTGGAGGACTCTGCACTAGGATAAAGCTCCTGATGGGAATATCACGACCATCCCAGGAATATGCATGGAATACAGAGACCATTGGTGGACAAAAACCCAGCGGTAAACAGACTGCTTACAATTCTTATAAAATTGCAATGTTGCCTGTTATTCTACTGCCTCTCTTTTGTATTTCTTTATTGATCCTTCTTTCTTCTTGGGGTTGCACCCAAAATTAAGGTTACTGTTGGATAGGGAGGTCTCTGTATACTTTCCACCACAGGGTTACAGACTATAGACACATTTTATCTTGGTTGCACTTGCTGAACAAATGAAGGAAAATTCTAAATTAACAAATGAATCTGCTGTAAACTCAATCAATGTAATCTCCTCCTTCTGGTCTAAAACTTGAAGAGTTAATTTTACAGTCCAACTTCACTGCTACCACCCACAACTACTATTACTGAAGCCCACAACTCGTTTCAACTAGTAAGAGTAAAGTACTACCACTCCTGCCTCTAGTACTAGCATTGAACTACTGCTTCGTGTAGCTTTGTCATCATCACTGCTAGTGGTGCTACTACTTCCTTAAGTAGTGCTCAAGATACTACCTTTAGCACTGCATGTATGTTCTTCAACCAGACTCTTTCATGCACCTTGGGCTATCACACCCAACTTGTTGCCAAGAGACTGGGATCCAATGTTTGACCTCAGCTTTATAGCCTGGAAACTCTAGTTCTAAACTCTCCAACTAATGATCGATTAAAGTAACTAGGTCCATGAGACCTGGGGCTTGATTACAACTTTGGCGGATGGGATAATGCGTCACAACATGACGGATATCCCCCGCCCGCTGTTTTACAAGTTCCATAGGATATAATGAAACTCGTAATATGGCGAACGGGATATCCGTCACATTTGTGACAGAGCATCCCATCCGCCAAGGTCATAATCAGGCCCTTGGGTCTGAGAACGTTGACACTGGAAATGTAACTCAATGCAGTCAAGAGGGGCAGGGTTAAGCTGTCATACTTTTAAAACAGAAATTAATTATTATCGAAGTATGGATTTCAGTTTCCACCCAAGAAAACATTTTTCACTCAATATGCAGCGAAACACACGGTGGCAGATTTCACTGTGTTATGGTGAGGCCAACAAAATACTATGTACAAAACTAATATCACTTTCACTGCTGCCAATACTACTTAGCACTGCTCTTAGTATCGCTACAATAGACCAATACTTTCAACAGGGGAGGGGCAGTCTTGTTAACCGTTTCATAACGAATCTCGTTTTATTTTTCCTTTTTTGCCCCCACATAGCCAATGAAAACGTAACTTTGAAAAAGCAACCTGGTGAATGGATTACTCAATTAAACGGACAAAGTAAGATATACTTAGTGGGTCTTCATCTGCTGCTAATAAAGATTTTGTTCATATTTATCCAACATGAACCCTACCAAGATGGACAGCAAGATACCGGGATTCAATTGAGTACATTAGGCACGAGTTCTGCAATAGCTGAATCAAAGTTTCTATTATTTTTTTTACATTGTACAAATACATAGAACACTTTTTGCAATTCCAGCGATTTTTTTTTGTGTGCAAAATTACACTCCGTTTAGGGGTTGCCGTGCAAGCGCTCTAGCCTGCTGTAACCTCTCTGTGGGCTTTTAACCAAGCTCACTGCACGCCTATCAGTTTCGTTGGCTCATGAACTTGCCTTTTAAAATTCACTTGGTTTCATTAGTGAAAGGCATGCATAGGTCATGCCTTTTCTGGTGTTTAGCCCTCCTCGAGCGCACCGACCAACTACTGAAAACATACGAGGCTCCATGTTTTCTGGACTCATTTTTTCTTTTTATTTCCTATGCAGCGCGATCTCTTTGCATGACATCGACCCTATTACATGGAAAATTGCATAACTGCTGATAGGTTTGACTACAAGAGAACTTGTGTTTTCCTTTCTGTCTCTCCTTCAGGCTCATGCCGTGGGCTTTAAATCGGCTCCCTTATGTGAAACTGTTTTACTTTTCATTTTCAATTTATGTGGCAATAAAACCGCTTGCTGTTTAGTAGGTGGAGGTCTCTAGGTGGAAGGTCAGCAATTCAGTTAAACAGAGCAATACTGTCAACTATAGTTGCTAAAATATTTCACAGAGAAATGATGTAGAAGGCAGCTGGGCTCGACGTGCTCTTGTGCGTTATGTTAACACAACGCATTTAATAAAAACATGTTTTTGCAACCATACCCAAAATAATCTAAAGTCAAATTCTATTAAAAGAGGCGAACTTGTGAAATAACCCTCCTGTTCTCAAGTGTTGATTTGACGGCCCTCTTTATCTAGCAAAACAAATATAGTAGACGAAAGTTGTGAAACGGACGCAGACACGCTACTTCTAAAGACGGTCTGCAGGCGCAGGTCCTCACTTTTAGCGCTCTGAAGCGGCCTTATGAAGTAACAGATACTACAACGCCCCCCCCCCTCACCACACTCTAATACTTTTCACTGTTGCTGGGGGGGTGGCACAGCTGAAACTACCCGCCCCGCATGGGGGACATCCAATATAAGGATGCATGAGTTTAAAAGCGTCCCGAGTTAAATGTCACTGTAAGTCCCAGGCAGGATTAGAAACACCTACTGCAAACAGGCCACGCTAACAAACCCAGCAGGCCCAAGCACAGTACCTGCTGCAAACCCGACCAGGAGACCCCAGTTAATGCTGCTAGCCCGAGTAATATATACACTGTTAACTCTGCCTGTACTGAAAAGATAGACTACCGCTAAGCACAATGTAAGCATACTGCTAGCACCTAGCAATAAACCCACTGCTAATACTGCTGGCCTTCGGCAGTAAACACTAATAATGCTGCTGCACTGAGCAGTAAATAAATACTGTGATACTGCAGGGGATGAGCAGTTAGCCTGCTAGAATGGCCACCACTGAACACTAATGACAATGCTAATACTGCTAGCATCAAATAATAAACAAACTACTCATTCTTAGTCCTGAGTAGTAGGCATGCTACTATTCAGGGCTAGCAGTATCAGGAAACACGCTACTAAAAAAAGACTGCACTGAGAAGTAAAAACAATTCTAACACTTCTCGCCCTGAGCAGTAAATACACTGGTAACAGTGTGAGCGGGGGGGGGGGGCTGCTAATGAAGTACCGTGCAAAGCAATAAGCACACTACTATTACTACTAGCTTTAAGCAGTAAACTTGCTAATACTGGCAGGACTGAGCAGTAAAGAGACTCCTAATACTATCAACGCCAACCATTAGGCATAATACTTTTACTGCTAGGTCTGTTCAGTAAACACGCTGCTAGTACTGCCCACACCGAGCAGCAAGCACACTGCCTGCACGGACAGTAAACACGATGCTACTACTTACAGCACCAAGCAGTATACACACTGCTAGTACTGTCTGCACCGAGCAGCATACACACTGCTTGCACAGGCAGTAAACACGCTGTTAATAAGGCCAGCCGTGTGCAGTAAATGTTTTACGAATCCTGATGGTACTGAGCAATAAACATGCTGTTGATACTGTCACCAACAAGCAGTAAACACACACTGAACATACTGTCAGCACTGAGCTGTAAACATACTGCTGATAACAACAGTATAAGTAACCACACTGCTAATACTGCCTGCACCAAGCAGTAACTACACAGCTAAAACGACTGCAAGGTCCCAGCAGTAAAAACACTGCTCATATTGCATGCACCGAGCAGTAACCATATTGTTAATGCTGCCCCCATGCGCAGTATCACTGCTAACACCAAAAGACACACACAATGATAAACGTTCAGCAATGAGCCGTAAACATAATACTGATGAACTGTGCAGAGAACACACAAACTTTCAGCAATGAGCCGCAAGCATACTGAGATAGAGCACCAAGCAGTAGACACTGCTAATACCGGCTGCACCGAGCAGCAAGAACCCGTCTGCACTGACAATAGACATGCTCTTAATACTGTCACCAACGAGCAGTAAACACACACACTGAAACTGTCAGCACCGAGCAGTAAACATTCTGCTGATACAGCACAAAGCAGCAAAGACTGCGAATACTCGCTGCACCGAGCAGTAAGAACCTTGCCTGCGATGGCAGTAAACATACTGCAAATGCAGACGGAACCGAGCAGTAAACATACTGCTAATACTGTCACCAAGGAGCAGGAAACACACACTGATCATACTGCTAGCCCTGAGCAGTAAACATACTACTGATACTGCCAGCACTGAGCAGTACATACTGCTGACACTACCAGCACCAAGCAGCAAACACTCCGCTAATACTGCCTGCACTGACAGCAGGCACATGGGCAGCATGACTGAAGCCCGCTTCCCGAGCTCCTCTACGAGTCGACTAGGGCCCTCTCGTCTCGGAGATGGCCCTGGGTCCTCTCGCCACCGCCCCCACACAAAGACCCTGGGATCTCCGTGACCAGACACAAACAAAACAAAAAAACACACAACACACACACACAGACGAGGAAAGCAAGGCGGGAATGTGTTTACAAAGCGAGCAATGTACATGCAAAAACATAATCTGGCGCGTCACAGTTCATTCCAGTACTCCTTCCTTGATGGGGTGTAAAACCTACTCCACCGTCCCGCGCTGTGCCAAAGCACGGCCTCCGCTCGGGGCCAAGGCAGCACATTCTGAGACGCTAAATGCACCCCCCGCCAAAAAACAAGATGCATTCTGGCACAAGGGCATTATACACCAGCGGGGTCTACCACTGAGTGGCCCTTTCCGAGCGGGCGCATTGGATCCCCCCCTCCACCCACTTTCCTCCGCAAGGCCCATGTCCACCTCCCTCGGACGGTGCTAGTCCGCGCCCTGCCTCTTATCTTGAGCCACCTTCGAGATCTGGCGGGGCGGGGCGGGGGGGGGGGGCGGGAGGGAGGTGACACCCTCAGGGCCTCACCCTAGATCTGAGGGAAACAGGAGGGGAGGGTTGCCTCACACGAGCACAAAACATCCAAACATCTTACCTAACTTAAATGGCTTTACTGTAACTGTTGATGGCAAACTCAGCAGAGGGGCCTGTCAGTGAATGTGTGCGCGGGTGAAGTCGGGCGGCCTCCAGTTCCGCCTCGCACTTCTGTTTCTAACGCTTTACGGTGCTGTGAACTCACCTCGCACATTCACACATAAGGCCCTTGGGTTAATTAATTCTGTTGTACTGTCCACAAAGGGATCCTGATGTTTATGTGCAATGCAAGAACGCACACATCTTTGCTCGCTCTCTGAAAGCCTGCAAGGACAGGGTACACACCGCCAGCACCCCCACGTGACAAGAGCTATCCGCAACTAACGCGGAGTCTAAGCTCTGCCAGAATCCCTGCAGGTCCGAAGCACACTTCTGGGCAGAGTGGAAAATGGCACTTGTGGGCAAGATGAGAGGCACTGAGAGGATAAAGCGAGGGCGGCGAACTTAAAAAAAGCAGGCACCGCGGACAGTGTAAGAAACGGACTTTCGGGCAGTGGTGTGTGTGAGAGGTGTAAACAAATGGGCAGTGAGAGCTTGGCAGCCGTGAACAGTGAGAAGACACAGGTGGGCAGTTGTAGTGGCCAGCGGAGAAAAGCAGCGTGGCGCGCGAGGAGACAGTGGTGGGCGGTGTGAGAACAGACACTGGTGCACAATGGTATGAGCAGATGTTGGGGCGAGGACCAGGCACTGGTGGGCAGTAGATGGCGAAGGCGGCTGTTAAATGTGAGAGACGGTCTGAGGTGAGCCGTGTGAGAAGACATAGGTAGTCAAAGTGAGAGGCACACCTTGGTCGGTAGAATATGGTGACGAGGTACTGTGGGCAGTCTGAGAAGCAGACTGAGGTGAGCAGTTCGAGGAGGCACTATGCAAGGGGGAGTTTCTGTGGGGAGTGCGAAACGCACTTCATAGACTCCTTCTCTCCTGGCTCACCGCAAACCTCAGTTTCAGACTATGAACTCCCAAACAACCCTACTAAATATCCCTTTTTTATCTCTCCTTGGACTCATCCCAAATCCTATTTAACTACTATGATCTCCCAATACTTTTTTACAGACTCACACCCCCCACCTCTCCTTTACTCACCCTAAACCATATCTTACTAGTATGATCTCACAATTAACACTTCTGCATGTTTCCCTCCTCTATCCCGCCATTATTCTATTCAAATCAACTTAAGAATAAACATGTCGGCTCAAATTAACGCATCCCTCCCTATAACAAAAGACCATAGTCATATCTCCCTATACTAATCAACCACAGATCCTTTACGGTTCCGGAGTAGCGTGCTACTCGTCAAAAAGCGCTCAGACGCCTTTCTAGGGTAGTAAGCGCTATATAAATACAATTGCAATGCAAGGAGACGCCGAGTAGGGCAAAGGGACACTTTGGGCTGCGTGAGAAGCAGTCTGAGGTGACTATTTCTTACAAGACAGGGCCAAATCAGGCAGTGTCAGAAGGGTTGGTCGTACACACGAGAGTGAAGACAGTTTATGGCTATTTTGGCCCTGTTTCTTAGTCCAGTACGCACTTTCCACTGCCGATTTCGCTAATATGAAACATTACCTGCAGCCACCATCAATGCATTCAGTCTACCAAAGTTTGCAGGACACCTATATATCAAGCCTTCATAATTTCAAATTGCAACTGTGCTCGAGGAGACGCTGGACAAGAGGTACTAACACTGTGGGCACAGCCAGGAGCAGCCGAGGAGCGGCATAGACAGTGGTTAACAGTGCGAGAAGCAGGCACTGGCGAAAAACGTGAACAGCTGTCAGAGAGGAACAGTGGTGAGAGGTACCGATGGGTAGTAGTTTGAGCACCACTGCTGGGCAGAGTGAGAAGCAGGCATCTGTATGAAGTAACCCAAACCCCAGGTCCTTCTGAGCACCACTCCTGGGCAGAGTGAGAAGCAGGCATCTGTATGAAGGACTGCAAACCCCAGGCCCTTCTGTCTTCAGTCTCACCAAGTCTACACTTAAATATCATTTCAAGGGCTTGTACAGCGCAAAGTGCGCATTCTACCAAAAAGTCTGGAGGAGCGCGCGGTGCGCTGTTGAAGGCATATGGGCACTCACGCATCACCCTGGGACCTACACTGACGGGACCAGTCGGCCCTCGATGGGGAGGTACTGACAAACGGGACAAAGAGGTACTCATCGAGTATTCAGTAGTCTGCCAGTTGAGAGGTACTCACACGGTCATCAGGACACCCAACGACAGATGTGGCCACGGGTACTCACAATAAGAGTCCTTAGTCCTTTCAGTGCAAGGCAGTGGTGACACGGAGAGCGAGATACTCACATCAGCATCATTACTCAAAAGAAGGGGTATTCACTTACCAGTACTCACAATAATAGGTATGTATGGTCACAGTGTGCGGTACTGGAAGTAAGAGGCACTCACAATAACACATATACTTAAAAGATATTGCGGTACTTCGAGTAAGAGGTACTCACAAGACACCCGCACTTACAACCAGAGATGCGCCCAGCGGTACTCACAGTGGCTGGAGCTGCTCCAGTGCGGGTTCCGGATGGGGGACCCGAAGGGCACGGGGTGCCCCATCCCCTTGTCGGCCATCAGGCAGGCCCGGTTCTGGCTGTAGAAGTCGATCATGATGTACGGGCTGGGGCTCGACACTTCCACACTGTCGTACATCCTCGGAGCCCCCCGAGACAAGGGGGGGTGCAGGTGCTGCCGTCCGGGCCCTCAAAGGAAGGACCTTTCAGGGCGAGGGGAGCCCAAAAGACAGAAGGCAGGACCTCCCACAGCGGCCAAAACACAGAAACCGAAGGCAGCTCTGGGGACTCCGCTCGGCTTGCGTTTTCTCTTTCAAATCCGGCGTTGCATCCATTCAGATTATTGTGGATTTCCAGCCCCGGATATCCGGGCAATCCAAGCTAATTTCCTCACTTTCAAGGAGCAGGGCCTTCCATTCCCTGCCGAGTGGGGCCGACCCGCCTCCGCGCCCCGCCACATCTTTCCGAAAATTGGGGAAATTTAAAGAACTCTGGTTTTCAGTTTCTTTGGGTGTGCAAACCCGGGGATCTGGTTTGCGTTGAGAAGAGGGGGGCACTCTGGTTCACTGAGGGCTGGGGCTCCCTGGGGCGGTCACCTATGGGGCACTGGGGTGGCCTTTCACCCTAGGGACGGGGTGCACTCTCGCACGCACCCCAGCACTGAGTCTTCTTGCACAGGCTGCGTGACAGCAGTCAGGGGCCGCCCTCCCGCACTGAGGGACGGGGAGCGCTCAGGGACGGGCTCCTCAGACACCAGGATCCTCCGCTGACAGGCGGCGGCAGCTGCCGGCTCCGTGCACCCGCCGTCGCCCCCGCGTCCCACCGCGACTGCAGAACGGGAGCAGGAAAGAAAGCAAAACACGGGCAGCGGCGGCAGCTCAGTCGGTCAGGAGCTCAGTCAGGCGGTGGAGTCAGCCAGCGCAGTTTCTCCTTGCCTGAGCCGGGATCAAGTGTTTAACTGTTGGTATCTGAGCCTCCTCTCCGATCTCCCCCTCTCTCTAGGAGGTGGGGATCTCCTCCCCTCCCCCCCCCATTTTCTTTCAAAACCCCCACCCCCCCATTGTGGGATTTTTCTTCTGCTCCGGCCTCATTTGCCTAATGAGATGCGGGTGAACTCCCGCTGAACCCTCCCCGCGCACGCCCCTTTCACCTTCCAATGACCCACACGCGGCTGCTGGTTGGCGACTGTGACGTCACAAGGCACAGCCACGCCCCCGGTGGGCTGCCACTCACCCGCACTTAGCAGGGGCAGGGCACTGCCTGGCCGAGATATACCAAGTGTCCCTGCTGTGAGGGGGTGTCCCCATTCAACACCTACTCCCCCTCAAGCTGAGCGGACCTGGGTGATCCTCTAAGCCTATTAGGATCAGCATCCAGGAGGAGCAAAGGGCAGGGGAATCCCTGCCCCCACCCCGGGAAGGTGAATCCTCTGCTCCGCTTTCCTATAAATAACCGGTGTAAGCCTCTACGTATACTTCGAGTGCTTAAATTCGTGGGAGAATTAGAAGCGGCGTGTGTGTGTGTGTGTGTATTTATATTATATATATATATATATATATATATACATATATACACACACAGCGCTATCTATAAAGTTATTCCCCACTAAAGTGTGTAAATGTACTATACTACTCATAAAGCCTGTAGTGATATATTAATGTTTCTCCTCGCTCTACACTTCCTCTGTAAAGGGCTTCGATATTCGATAGTATTAGGGTCGTAAAAAACCTGAAATATATATATATATATATAAAATCTGAAATTCACCGAGTAGGTTAGTGGCACGTGCAATATTAGCCCTTATTATAGTACTGAAACTGATATTTTGTGTACACGTATAGTGCTATATGTTGCTGGGTATGGGTTCATGGACTGTCACAGGATATTAGGTTTCAATATTACTGTACAGGTTACAAGGTGGGATAAATGCACTTGTAATATTTTTTGCATATTATTTCAGTGCTAAAGGTAATATCATTAGTTGTTAATATATGGTCACATGCTTCTCTTAAGTAAAATAACACTACATATTACTGGATAATAATAGACTGCCCTGCACTTCATGGCTGAGCAACCACCTCTTGACACTGCATCCTACAACGCTCATCGACACTGCATCCTACACTCCTCATCTTTACAAAGACCTCACCAACATCCGCCATTGCCTCAAAGCCACCTATGAACATGATATTTTACCATTACACTTCCTTAAAGCTTTTTCTGGAAAAGTTCTATCACCCCCATTCACCATCAACGGACCCACCTTCCCTCAAGACAGCTCCCATAAAGCTCTCATAACAGGTCAGATACTCCCATTCCCAAAAAAACCCACACCAAGACTTGAGGACATTGGCAACTACTAAAAAAAAAATCGCGCATCTACCCTTCAGCAGCAGAATGATAAAAAAATCTGTCTATGCAGCCCTTGAAGAATCATCTAGATTAATGCTGCCTTTCTACTAAAGAAAGTGAATCCATTCCTCCCAGGAAGTGACTTTAGAGTTGCTGTTGAGGCCCTCGTACTTTCACATCTGGATGATGGCAATGCCCAGCTTCACAGACTCAGTCTCCAAACTAAATGTCTATTTACTTATCTCTTATGTCTGGGTCATAGAAAGACTAAGCAGGACTGCTGTACGTAGGTGGGCAAAATTAAAAAAGTATATTGTAAATCTGTGATATCGGCCTTGTAGAGCAGTGAACTCGTCATAAATACTTGCCTATATGTATTTAACTTCACAATATTGTGAAAGCTGATATTCTGGATGGCACATTTTGGCAGGACAATATTTAAAACTCAATATTGTGGAACAACTGTAAATCTTAAGATCCATCCACCAGAGATAAAGCCTAGATCGTGAAAGGCAAATTGCAAAGCCATGTAAAAGGAACCCAAACCAGTTAAAAAAAAAAACTTTTTAACCAGATGTCTTCCTGGTTAGCTAAGCCCTTGGGTAGATCTTTATAGTAAAATCCCGTCTATGCTGTCAAGTGTAGAATCCTGAAAGCCTGCCACTCAGAAAGACCCAGAAGCAGAGAGGAGGCGATCTGCGGCGCATCCATAATGGTGCAATGGCCATTGTTCTCAGATGGGGAAAGCAGAGCCTGCGTGGTCTAGTCAGGACCATCACATTTACCTCTGAATTCTCTGACCTGTGTCTGGAGCATCAGAATCTAAGGCTATGACAGACCAGCAAGACTGGCCGTTCAAAGCATGATCAGATCATCCAAATCCCCATGCCTTTGGATACAGAAAATGGGAATTGAATTTCGGCAGCTTTGTATTTAGTGGGGTGGTATACATCCAAGGCGAGCAAACTCAAACGTTTGGCACAATTGCTATCATGTTATGAGTTACTTCTAAATCACTTGTTCACCCACTGGGGGCAGAAAGCGCTTCACCATAGCCTGTATACCTACATTATTTGCCAAAAAATGTTTTTAAAAAAAACCCATAAGGTTTGAGTATTCTTCTCAAAGATAAAGACAATGAACTCTAAAGAGGTGGAATGCGCACTGAGACAGAAACCCCTAATCTTTGGCAGCAGAAGTGCATTGAAATTTAAAACGTCAAAACAACAATGGAGAGTAGGTATGTGCTTCCAAATGGGCTTCCCCAGAAAAGGAGGCAGCCCACTTACACATGTATACACTAGGCATGTAGTTTAACCTGACTCTACAGGAAGCTAATAAGGAAGGAACGTGGCAAAAGTGTGGCATAGCAAGACTTGGGGCCAATCAAGTGTTATTCTGGCTGCCATACTTAGATAGCCTAGAGTTGATTAATCAGAACTCTGCATAAACCCAGTTAAAATGAGCTCCTGTTATCCAGTTGAGAGCTTAAAATAGAAAAGACATTCCGTGTCAGAAAAAGTGGTAGGTCTTAGTTATTCCATATGGAAGAAGCATGCAGAACTACCTACATCGAGCTGTGTCATCATGGTTAAGTCTATGTTTAATGTAACGGTTAGGTTATCAGAAACCACTGCTGGTGAGGCTCAAATCCAAGGTCCACAGGTTGTTACGGCCATCGAAGGTCCAAACGTCGTTATGGTCATCCATCAGCGTGACCTCTGTTTTCTCCAACTGAACTGCAACCAAGCGGATCTATCCTTTCCCACACCTTTCACATGCACTGGTGCAGATGAAAGCATTGTACCTATCCCAATGAAAGCAGATCTGGATATTGTCAAGGTTCATAAAAAGCAAAAGGTTGCCAAAGTGGTTTCCTGGACACACGTAGAACCACTTTGCAATAGGTGCTTACGGTTCACAGGGAAGAACCTGCTGTTTCTTTGAAAACAGAGGAAGCATAGTTCTCTTTCACAAGGTGCAAGCTATTTATGGTTTACCCTGACTACAGGGAATTTGTTCCTCGCTGCTTCTGTAAGTCCAACCTCAACTCAGGTGGGACATATGCTGCTGCGCAGCACGTGTGCACTTCAGTTGTGCACATCCATGACCCTATATAACATTTGCTGATACCATAGTATAGATATTGAACACACATGGAGTCAGTGATAAATCATGAGGTACACCCATAACAATAGCTTGGTGTGCGTAAAGGAGTAAAAAAAAATTAAAAATAAAAAAACACACACTTAAGAGCTACCAAGGTAAAAGGAGCTCAATCAGTTTGCCATTTTTCTTACATCTGCTTGTTGACACCCGCCTTGATGGATGACATTGTGGACTATATAAAATGCTGCTCAGCGATTGAATAAAGTAACAGTGCTAACACCACTGCCAACTTCCATTAGGCAAAGATCATCCAGAGCTGTCATTAGGTTTCACTCAGTAACACGATGGGGACAAACATTTTCCTCCCTCTACATCTTCTAAGATCCTCCCAGAGTCCAGACAAATTCTAGAATAACAAGCCACTTGTGACTACAGACTCTTAGCGGCAATCAGCAAAAGCAATGCTGGTCTAAAACTGTCTGGCAGAGGCGGGCTAGGTGGAATTACCAGTCGTTCTTCAAAAGCTATTGCGACACAGCAACATCGATCAGAAGATGGATAATGGAGAACACTATAAACGAACCCTTCCACCAGTGCAAAAATGGTCAATTTCTCTTCATTTAAGTTCTTGATGCCTTGCAGTACAGTGAATCCCTCGGACTCTGTGGCACCTGGTTTCGATCAGTCTGGACTCAAGTAGGGTGAAGAGATCCCCATGCCTATGGATCCAGGAAACCGGAACAAAGTCTAAGCCATTGATTATGAACGGGTAGGTATGTAATCCCAAGGGCGGCAATGTGAACCAAGGGCACATCTGCTATCAAGTTATCAGTTACTTCCAAAGAGCTCAGCCCAATTGTTTTTTTTTTTGGTGATAATTATGCAGAAATGACATCCTTCAACACTAGATACTTTGCAAAGATCCAGCATGTGTCCCGCAAAATTACGTAGGCACGGACTAAATCACCACGGGTGTCAAGGCAGTGGCCTAATGACGTCATTTGTATGGCACCAAGAACAGTAACTGGGAAATACTTGTTTTGCTGTGTTTATAGGAAATGATTTCACGGTGGCTCACTCGAGCTACGCAATAGTGTGGTACTTCCCTGGTTACAGTGTTTCTTCAGAGGTAGGGTGTTTCTGCTTTTTCCCATCACTTCCAGTTTACAGGGGACATGCAACGGTTTCTCTGATACAGAGAAGGCACACTTCCGATTTAAAAATGATACATACTATGTATGTATGGTCTGTCCTGTGGGGTTGTAGTGAATCGGGGCCTTGTAGCTTCTGGGAGCACCAACTCCAGGAGTTAGAACATATGTTGTGGAATAGCAGAACACATCCGCCCTCCAGGTGTACGTATCCATAATCCGATTATAATGCTAGGTCTGAGCGGAGGGTAAGTACCTACAGGACCAGCGACATGCTTTTTTTCCCAGAATGCCGTGCTGTAAGAGGCAGACCAGCACTGGACGCTGTGGCTTGCTGCTCGAGCCTGTATAAGGCTCTGAAGAGACCACATGAACACACTTTCTGTCCACATCGGAAAATTACAGAAGCGGAAGGAATACGGAAGGAAGTAAATATGCGAGAAATGACAGAAGAAATGTGGCAGGTCAGAGAAACCTTGCTTCATGATAGAAGGAATGTGCCAGACCCGTGGGCTTTATGTAGTGTTAGAGTCTAGAAGAAGCTTTTACTACCAGAATGAAAGCACAACACAGTCTTTCTTCATGTTAAAAGGAATGTCGAAGGTTCCACTGACTCTTGTGTTCATCTTAGGTTTGAATAACTTTTTACTGTTAAATCTAATCTTCTAGGCGACAAAAGCATGCCCTGTTGTTGGAGAAAGATTTCACCAATTCAAAATGAATATTCCAGACCAAACTGACTCATAACACAACTCATGTATGTTTGTAAAAATCACTTTACAAACATGTAAAGTTTTGTAAAGACCTTGTTTATGGTCATTCAACCCAACAGTACTCACTGAATTAACCTAAAAAAGATAGAAGTCTAAGTGAACCCACCAGAATTCAAACCTGTGATCATGAGGTCATGTTATGCAGATTTGTAGAGCGCACTATCACCCAGACGGGTATACTACTGAGCAGGTGTGAGTCTAGCCACACTTATGGCCCAGTGCAACTACTCAAAAAGCCAGGTTTTCAACTTCTTGAGGAATTCAAGAAGTGAAAAGGAGGCGCTTATGTGTCATGGCAGTTCATTCTACACTTCAGGAACAATGGATGAGAAGGCTCAGTCACCGGGATCTGGTTTTCTCGTGTGTGGTATTTGTGCAAGTAGAGCCGGACGAGTGAAGGTGCCTGGAATGTTTGTGATAGCAGATGCGACTGTGGAGGTAGTAGGCTGAGCCAGTGTTATGTAGTGCCTTGAAAGTGTGCGTGAGGAGTTTGAATTGTGCTCATTTGTGAATGGGGAGCCAGTGGAACTCCTTCAGTTGTGGTGTGAATGCCGCATGGGAGGCGGAGAGTGATTCTGTTCGCTCTATTCTGAATAGTCTGCAGCCTTCTGGTAAGTTTTTTTTTTTGTTGATCCCAGTATAGATGGTGCTCCCATAGTCCAGCTTGCTTGTGACAAGGGCATGCTTGACAGTTTTCCAGATGCCGATTGGGAGTAATTTGAATATCTTCCTCAGCATCGTCAGGATATGGAAACATGAGGCTGTGGCGGCATGAATTTGGGCGGTCACGTCGAGTTTACAGTCAATGACGATCTCGATATTCTTGGCATGAGTGGTGGGCGTAGGTGTCAGTCGTAAGTCTTTTGGCTACCAGGTGGAGTGCCACATTGATGTGCTCTTAAAAAATACCATGATCTCTGCCTTGTCGGTGTTTAGCTTCAGATAGTTGGTCTTGATCCGGTGAACGATTTCAGTTATGCAGGAATGGAACTTGATCAGGGTACTGGGCGTCTTGTCTGTGAGGAACATAATCAGTTGTATGTTGTCAGCGTAGGACAGGATGTTGATGCTGTGAGAGCCGATGATGCTGGCTAGAGGGATCATATATGCATTGAAGAAGGTCGGGCTCAAGAAGGATCCTTACAGAACACCACAGATGAGGTCACAGGTGTCAAGAGGTGTGCAATAAGCCAGGCTGACTGACTGACTGGGTCCTTCCAGTCAGGAAGGAGCGATCCATTGGATTGGGGGTCCTTGGATTCCAAGGCGTGTAGGCACTGGATGAGGATGGGGTGGGAGACTGTGTCAAATACAGCAGAGAGGTCCAGGAGGATGAAGGCTGTTATGTCTCCTCTGTTCAGAATCATGCTGATGTCATCCGTGACGGCGATGAGGGCAGTTTCCGTGCTGTGGGTGGGTCTGAAACCAGAGTTAGCAATGTCAAGAGTTGGTGGTCATAGAAGTTTATGGTGAGGTGACTGTTAACGACTGGGAATGGTAACAGGGAAATTGGTCTGAAGGCAAGCAGTGAAGGGTCTGCAGAGGGTTTTTTCAGCAGTGAGAGGACAGTTGCATACTTCCAAGCATCAGGGAAGTCACAGAAATAGTGGAGGCATTCAAAATGTGTGTCAGTCAGTCAATCAATCAATGTGAGCAAGGCACTGATCGGTTGCAGTCCTCTGGAGCAGGCGTGGTGGGGGCAGAGGTTCGATGGGGCCGGTGAGTGCATGGACCTCATGGTGGCTGTGGTTTCTTCTGGGGTAATGGGCCATGTGGTTAGCCGAGGTAAACACAGATTCAGCTGAACAACCAGAAGCAACTCCTTGTGCTCTGATGATCCGAGAGAAAGCCTGCTTCACATCTCAAGAGGTATTTCCCAGACCCCTAATTTTTGTGTTCTGAGGCTATTGCATTACTGGATCTTGCACAAAACGTTTGGTATAATAGCACTGACTAGCAAAATGGTTTGAAAATTTCCATGCCATGACCAAAAACAGATCTGGCTTGTGAAGCTATGCTATTATTAGTGGTGTGAAAAGGGATGGTTCAATGACATGTGATTGTGGGTGGACTTTCAAGGAGGTTGATAGGTGAGACAGGAGGGCTGCACTGAATCATGTATATAACAAACTATATATATAGATATTTATACACACTTTTGTATACACACACACACACATTATATTTTGAACAGAATTTCAAAAATATTAGAATTTCACACAAAAAACAAAGGTTACAGCAACATTATAATTAGGTTCAGAATTTTATACACAGAACCATAGAAATTATGCAGTTATACTTAGAGTTATGTCAAGTAACTAGAACTCGTGCCTTAAGGTAACTATAACTTGTGCCCCCACCATGCACTGTTTTCTCATCAATAATTTTACTGCAAATGTTGCAGTTATATTATCAAAGATGTCATAGGAGATGTCATGACTGATGTAGTATTGGGGTAATTAGCAGTTCATGGCCAAGGTGCGAGTTTATAATTACCTTATATGTCATGAGGTATAGAGTTATAGTTACTTTAGATAACTAACTAAAACTGATGAATTTCTATGGTTTTGTGTGTGTAAACTCTGAACCTAACTATGTGGTCTCTGTAAACTTTGTTTTGTAGTGAATTTCTAAGGTTTTTAAAATTCTGTTTCCTAACTATGCCATCCCTGTAACCTTTGTTTTTTTCAGTAAATTTCTAGGCTTCTTTTTTTGTAACGCAGCCGGGGGTTGGCCCCTGCGGCCAATTCCCTGCATCCAGACAACCCCCTGTATGCAGCTAACCCCACATATATGCCCAGGCCCAGTGTCCAATCCTCCAAAGGCAGCCAGCCTGGGAGTGGTCCACGCAGCCCCTGTCTCTGAGCCTATTTTGTCCCCGGGGAGCCTGCCACATTTTTTTTAGGGGAGGTGGCAGACGTGTCACCCGCCCCTCCCCAGGATGTATTTCCATCTCCTGCGGCTCAGCCTTTTTGTAAATGGGGAAGGAACACACAGCCCCCCTCCCCGGGCTGCTTTCTGGCCCCTGAGACCACATCTCCTGGGGCCCAGCCATATTTTATAGGTGGAGGGAGGAACATGGCCCCTTCCCCAAGCCAGATTTCTGTCCCGGGAACCAATCTCCCATGGTACGGCCTTATTGTAAATAGGGAGGGGGGGCACATGCCTCCCCCATCCCCGGGCTGATTTCTAGCCCCGGGGACCACATCTCATGCAGCCTGACTATACTTAGGAGGAGGAGGGAGCACGCAGCCCAACTCCATCCTCCAGGTCCCAGGCAGTGAATGGTGTGTGCCTTGGAGCCCACCCAGGGCACCCCACTGCTTCTTTGTTGAGGGCTTTGGGGGGGGCACCTCAATGACCCTGCTGCTCCAGCCGGCTCCCCTCCTTTAGCCGGAGCCAGCATTGCTCCCGCACACAAGGAGCAGCTAAAAATGCTGCTCCCCTGCCTGATTCAGTGCAGGCAGGGAAACAGATGAAAAGTCTGCTCCCTGGGATAGCCAGACTTGCGATGAAGGTCAGGCAGCAGCCAAAGCAGTGGTCTGGCCTCCACATTACGACCCTGGCAGAGCTGCCACGGTCCAACCGCTGGCACCGCCAGGTTGCTGCCAGTTGACAGCTTGGAGGTGCCGGCAGTTTTAATCAGAGCTGTTCTGGGGATTACGAGTACCCTCTCCACCGGCGTTTACATGACGGTCCCACCAGCATGCAAAGTCTGGCGAAGACGGAATGCCGGGGGCCCCCCTTGAGCTTTTCAGTGCCCGATGACAAGCCAGCATCATTGTTGTGGTGACCTTTCCGCCAGGCCAGCAGAAACCTCATAGCAGGACCGGCGTGGCGGTTTTCCGACATAAAGTGTTTGGCAGGCCTTAGTGTTTGCTCTTGCTTGGCAGTAGCTTTGAAATTGTTCCCGCCTAGTGAGAGCAAACACAGGTTTCCCTGCACGCACCACCATGTCCCGGGGTGTGAAGGACAAAGGTGGAGCCAGCCCTAGTGGATGGGGTCCCCAGGGACATTAAGGTATCCCTGGGATGGACTCCCTGGGGCTGAAAAATGACCTAGGGAGGGGGGCTGCGCCCATTTTTTTTTGTGACAAAGCTGGGCCCCATGGAGTGGCGGTCCCCAGGGCCAAAATTGTCCAGAGAGGTGGGGGGGCTACCCTTTCTCCATGTTAAAGAAAAGAAATGCATTAAAAAAATAATGTAGGGTCCTTCTTGGTAGGTGATATGTCTGAGTTTAGAGAAAATGTTTTAGTTTCAGAAGTAGAGGCTTCCTTTTCTGTGAGGAGCTGCTCTGCACACAATGGAGAAGTGAGTGATATGGGTGGGAGACACAAATTAAGGAACTAGATTAAACCCTCAAAACTATATAACAAACACAGTTTATAAAAGCAGCACATATGAAGCCGTCCCTGAACGGAGGGTGTCAAAAATAGCCTATTATGTAAGTGCTCAGTGCAGGGTTGCTGGTTGGTGATAGGCACTTCACCCACAGCAAGGGCAGCCTTGGGTTTAAAAAACAAAACCTTATCAGAGCATAGTGTGTCAAGGATAAAGAAGTGAGTTTGCAGAACAGCCTCCCCACAGCTGCAGTACAGGAGGCATAAAGTGAATTAATTCAATACCGCCTCTCAGCAGACAGAGCGGGCAAACCTGGAGAGGAGACAGTGTACACCAAGGGGGACCATGTACCCCAAGGGAGTTTATGTATGCCAAGTGCACAGACTGCCATCTTGTCACCGGGTTCTGCTGAAGTCAATGAGTGTTAGGCAGTATCAATGGGAAGCAGGCAATATTGCAGTCAAGCCATAATCTCATGGTGCAGTCAGAGTCACAGCTTTAATAGCAATAAGATCATCCATACATCTAGGGCAGGTAGGGCAGGTAAGGCAGTTGGAATAGTCAAAAGCAAAACATCAGAAAGGATGGTATTAGTGGGCCGAGATACTGCCCCACACGCTTTAAGAACGCGTACACAATAAGGCAGTGGTTCTTAACTTTTTGACTTCTGTGACCCCCACTTTACCATTACTGGAACCCGGGGACCCCCAATTAATCATTGTAGGAATCTGTGCACATTGCCCCCTCACTAAGTCATTACTAGAAGCCGGGGACCGCTGCCTAAACGTTGATGATTTGAACAACAATACATACAAATGCAGAAATAAGCATTCATTAAGCGCATAAACAAATGATAAGACATTTTATTTAATTGAAAACAAATATAAATCAATGAAAAATGTAATTTTAATAGGAAGGTTGGAGCTTTTCTAAATTCAATTAAAGCCACATACCGTCAATACTATATTCTACCTGATGCATCTGCACTGCTCCCACGAATCAATCTGAGGATACCAATTTTTAGCTTCCAATTTCAAATCCGTGGGCAAGATCAGCAACACGCTTCAACAGGTTTGCAAAGTCAATGGTTCAACAAGGGGGCCACAGGCGCTTAGAAGGGGCTGGCACCCAGGGAAGGTGCCATGGACATACCAAACTCTAAGAGCCCGTATCTCTTTAACTACTAGTCAAGGTCAATATTGCTTCCTTTAAGACCAAGGTCACACAGTGGACCCACTAGTTCCCACTAGGTGCTCGGGTTTACAGTAGGACCCAGTCAGGCCTTTAAATTGAAATGTTTTATTGAAACACTACCCAAAAGCTAAAGGAGAAAATGGAACCCTTTTCACCGCTACTTTCATGCTTGACAGTCAGGGGTGGTACGAGCTGAGTCTTGGAGATGCATATTCACCTATTGGAATATTTTAAGCATATACTTAACCCTCTTGCAATGGAGGTATCTTCACTTCTGTTTCACCTCGCTGAGATGGGTAAAGCGCTTTGCTGCCAGTAGCACGCTACTTGGGGAGCCAAATTAGTGGTCAGTCAAACGGTTATTGAGGTTAGGGTTAGTTTTGCATGCTCATTCCATGCATTCAGTGGTAACTGTCAACATAGATATGTGATCGGTAGAGGGGGGCTAGGTGAGACAATTTTTAGCTGGAATTGGTAGATATTGTTTTGGCTTCCAAAGAACTTTAAGGCAGTTAGGCATGAGATTTTTACAGTGATTTGTACACAGAAGAGGGAGACAGAAGGTAGAAAAAAGCAGAGGGCGATTTTAAAAACATAAGAGATGGAAGACCAATTTTTCATGCAGGATTTTAAGGGTCATAACGTGGCTTCTGAACAACTCATGTGCTAACCCACAAAAGCTTCAGTCTGCTGAACCTGGCTTGGTCGAG
Source organism: Pleurodeles waltl (assembly GCF_031143425.1). Classification (NCBI taxonomy): domain Eukaryota; kingdom Metazoa; phylum Chordata; class Amphibia; order Caudata; family Salamandridae; genus Pleurodeles; species Pleurodeles waltl. Next base: position 136,194,395 of record NC_090445.1, on the reverse strand, counting down.
AACAACTCCCCTCCACAATGAGCAGAGCAGGACTGCAAGATCAGATCACAACCACAGTGCAAACCCTAGGGTGCTAGGTCTGTTTTCAGTTTGTGGGTTAAAGGGTCCAACAGAACCCTATTTCAGGTACGCCAACCCTCTGTGCTTGTACAGTAGGACTTATCCTAATGTTCAGATGAATACAAGGAAGAAGTCCTCAAGGGCTAGTTCTTTTCTATTTCGGGGCACTGGACGAGGCCAGGGCTAATAAAATAACGTGTCATGTTCAAATAACAAGCACTGAAAGCCAAGAGGTCTCAGCAATCCAAGAGCTATTGGCATTGTCAATATCTTTCAGTCATGTGTTATGGAGTGGAGTGGATATCTACATGTGGTGTGGAGCTGAAATATGTCTGGGGTAAATATGAGGCATGGTGCAGAGTGGAAATATGTGGAATGTAATTATGTTGCATGGTGTTTATTTATGTGGGGTGGCACTGTTTGACGTGGAGTAGCACATAGTGGAGCTGAAATATGTAGAATGATGCTGATTATACTGTGTGAACTGCAATTATGTGGTGTGAAATTATGTGGGTTGGAGTGGAACTGTTTGTTGAATTGTGTGGTGTTGAGTGGAATTATGTGTAGTAGAATTATGTGGCATGTTTGCAGTGGAATTATATGGATAGTAATTATGTGGAATTATGTGTTTGTGCACTCTGTTAGAGTAGCACGTGTTGAGTGGAATTATGTGGCGTGGTGTTGAATTATGTGGCATAATGCGGAATTCTGTTTTGTGGTTTGGACGTAAGTGGTGTGTAGTGCAATTATGTGTTTTGGAGAGGAATTATGTGGTGTAGGATGGAATTGTGTGGAGTTGAATTCTGTTGCGTGGAATTCTGTGGCACTGAATGAAATTATATTGAGTGAATTTATGTGGTGTGGTGTGGATTTATTTGGAGTGTACTTATGTGGTATTGAGTGTAATTGTGTTGTGTGGTGTGGAATTGTGTGGCATTGAATTGTGTGGTTTGCACTGTGTTGCAGGGTGTGGAACTATATGGAGTGTAAATATGTGGCAAGGTGTGGAGTTGAACTTTGTGTAGTGTAATTATGTGTTTTGGAGCTCAGGGGATAGATGTGGAGTGTAATTATGTGGCATGAAGTGTAATTATGTAGGTTTAAGTGGAATTATGTGTAGTGGAACTATCTGGAGTAGAACTGTCCCGCGTGGAGTGTAATTGAATTATGTGGTATCGAGTGGTATTATGTGAAGTTAAATTATTGGCATGGAGTGGAGTGTATTTATGTGGAGTGTAATTATGTGGTATGGAGTAGAGTGCAATTATGTTGCGTGGTGTGGAATTGTGTGGCACTGAATTATGTGGTGTTGCATTGTGTGGCAAGGTGTGGAACTATATGGAGTGTAAATATGTGCCACAGTGTGGAGTTGAACTTTGTGTAGTGTAATTATGTGTTTTGGAGCTGAGGGGATAGATGTGGAGTGTAATTATATGGCATGAAGTGTAATTATGTAGGTTGGAGTGGAATTATGTGTAGTGGAAGTATCTGGAGTAGAATTGTGCCACGTGGAGTGTAACTGAATTATGTTGTATGGAGTGGTATTATGTGAAGTTAAATTATTGGCATGGAGTGGAGTAGAAATTTGTGGAGTTGAATTTGTTGGATTGTCATTATGTGGCACGGAGTGGAATGATGTGGAGTTGAAATGTGTGGTGTGGAATTATATATATAATAAATTGTATTTGTATAGCGCTTACTACCCCTGATGAGGTATTGAAGCGCTTTGCTGCAAGTAGCACGCTACTTGAGGAGCCAAATTAGTTATCATTTAACTGGTTATTGGAGTTAGGGTTAGTTTTGCATGCTCATTCTATGCATTCGGTGGTAACTGTCAACATAGATATATGATTGTTAGAGGGGGGCTAGGAAGAGACACAATTTGTAGCTGGAATTAACAGATATTGTTATGGTTTCCAAAGAGCTTTAAGGCAGTTAAGCATGAGATTTGTAGACTGACTCGTACACAGAATGGGGAGACAGAAGGTAGAAAGAAGCAGAGGGCGATTTTTAAAACATAAGTGATGGAAGGACCAATTTTTCATGCAGGATTTTAAGGGTCATAACGGGTTGAGAATTTCTGCAGGCAAATTGTGGATGTAAACCTGTTGAAAGAAACCGTTTCAAAGTTACTTCTCAAAAGGAAACACAAGAGACTATATTTATACTATTCTATATAAAGTATTGTCAGTTTATGCTAATTATATGCACTATATATATTATTTAAAAAAAGTTATGTGAACACCCCACTAACTTAAAAATATAACAAGGCAATTAATATAGACACACTGTAGTAACCATTAGCATAATCGGTGCCATGTTCGTCACCCATGTAATGTCTGGTTTGGAAGGTGCTGTCCCCTTCATCTGCCCCAAGAGCACCCCTATCCTGGGGTCACTTCATGTTTCCAGCACCCACCTTGACTTGTAGTGGAATTATGAGATGTTGAAATGTGTTGTGTGCAGTGGAATTATGTAGTGTTGATTTGTGTGTTGTGGAATTGTGGTGGCACTTAATTGTAGGGCATTGTGTTGAATTATGTGGAGTTGAATTCTTGTTGTCTTCATAGACCAGCTGAATGCAGGGCACAGGCTGCATCAGTTGGTTATATTTTCCAGTGATCTCTACGGGCCTTAGATTGCCATTGACTTGAATGCGTGAGGGCCAGGGCTACCAGCTTTGGAACTGAGGAACCGGGTTCAAGTCTCAACGTCAGCCCAACAACCTATGTATGATCTTGCGCAGCTCACTGTCTAAATGAAATTACTATGACCTGGCAGTGAGGGCTGATTGGTCCTGTGGACTACATGTAAAACTGGTATAATCTTGGTTGGCGAGAGGTAACAATTAGATTATATAGGGAAGGCTATTCCAGTTTTGGGCTTACTTTTTTGGTTTGAAGAATTGTTTTGCTTTAAATGATTAATCAGGGAGTAATGTGCATTTGGTGTTTTGGGGGTGACCAGCTGGCAAAGACTGCTTGGGTTCCTGAAAATACATTGTTGGCATTTTTTGAAGCAGGACTTTGACAAGACCTGTACTTTGTGGAGAAACGAAGGTGGTTTGTGGAGAGAGATAAAAGTACTGCCTGTGGAAATTTGCAGCAGCACCTTAGAACAGATTGTTTAGGTTGAAGGGCTGGGCTGTGCATTGTTTACATTAGGAAGGGGGGCGCTATGTCATGCGCTTTTGCTGGCTCACGGCACAGGGGTTGGATATAGGCTAAATGAGGTGTTGACAGTTTGGGAAACATTTGTGATTAACCATGCATATGTTGAATTGGTAAAGTACACTTTTGGTAAATGCCCAAACAATGATGCACAAAACCTTACAAAGAGTTACGTTTTGCGACACTCTTTTAAAAGCATTTCAAGTCACCACTTTTTTGCAGTTGGAAGGAGCCAATGGAGGACCAGATGAAAGGCAATTATGCAGCTGTGGAAAACCTCACCAAAGATCCCTGACAAAAAGGTCAATTAAGCTGAGCAAGTAAAAACGTTTTAAAGGAGAATAGAAATGTACTCAAGTAGCTAGTTGCAGGTAAATTAAATACCTTATTTTTTTCCCTGTGAAAATATGGTTGATAGAAAACCTTTCAATTAATGCAGTATTGTGATGTTGTATTATCCAAATTACAGCGCAGTTCTCCGGGCTGTCGAATGGCCTACAGAAGATTCTGTCTGCAGTGGTACCCGTGGGGGCTGTGGGCACAGATCATACTCCCTGAGTGGCAGCAAGGCAGACTGTCACTGCCAGAGATCTAGAGCAGTGGGGGTCATGGGGAGGCAGGGGCACTATCACAGGGCCAAATAACAAGCTGCTGGGAGCGAAAAGGCGAAGGGTAGGAGGACGGACAGGGAAGGCGCAACAGGCAGAGTGTCTGAAAGCTGCAGGGAGAGAGCTCGGCACATAAATCAAGCTTGTGAAGCACAATGTCAGTACCTTTTAAAAAAAATTTTTTTAAGTATGACACATTATAAGCAAGTTACAGAACGAACAGAAACGGCATGATGAGGTGAATAATAAAACCAGTCTGTGACGGAAAAGGAGCAACAGGGGTGGGAGGGAGGTTGTGAAAACAGGAGCACTTGTGTTGAGTGCCTAAACACAAAGAAAAAAGTAGCTCCTAAGATGGGAGGGGTGGAACAACACAAGTACTTGCGGCAAATCCAAGGGGTGGGCTAAACACAAGAAGAGGGATGACCACGCATGCCATGGGCAAATGGGCACTAAGGATACAAAAGTGACAGCGAAGTGAGGAAATGGTAAATCTATGGGCGGGCTGAAGCCCACAGCTTGAAAACTACATCTCTTCGAGACAGCGCATGCCCCGTCTAGCTGAGACCTAAAAAAGAAATATATATTCCAAGGGAGACAGAGTAGAAGTCCTGACTGAGGTTCTGTAATTTCCAGATAACTGCTGAAGAAGGACAAAAGCTAAGACCAAAGGAAGTAGATTTGTAGTAGTACTGCCCTGGCACTGCAAGAACTAGAAGATGTTGTTCAGGAGGTCTTAGGGCAGAGTCGCCAAATGCAGAAACAACAGGTGTAGTCTGTCCATAGCTCTGTAATGAAATACTATCCTTGCTGGCACTGAATGTGAACCTGCTAGATCCTCAGGGAAGAACTGCACGGCACTGCAAGGTAACTGCATGGGTATGTCACATCCACAAGGCAAAATAGACAGAAACCTCCCTACTGTGTCACATGTGTGCAAGGATACTATCACCACCACACACACGTTCAAAATGCACTTAACAGCACACCAACACATGCATACAGGGAGAAATGAATGACTCTGGGTTTGAAGAACCAACAGCAGAGTTTACAAGAGGGTCAGCAGACCCCTTTTGAGGCATAAAGACGTAGCTGCTCCTCTTGGTGATTCCAGCTGCAACCGCTCATAAGTCTCCCAGTTACCCGGTGATGGGACAGTAGATAAAGTACCATGGTTACGACTGCACCCTCTAGACAGCAGACCTGTGCCCTGCCGACGAGACGTCCGATAAAGATGTGGTGTCTCCAGTGGACTTCTGGTCTGCCAAGAATATTGATGGAGAAACTCGGGACACCACAGCAAAAGCCTAGTAGTGCTGCGACGGTCCAAATCTATGACACACATGAGTTTCTCAGTTCTTATGCAGAGTAAAAAAGAATTGTGTTGAACATGAAGGCTGGTTCTGTTTGTCACAAAGCAGTCAGAGGCTCTTAAGGTTTTACTCTTGTGGCAAAAGGTTCTCTGAGCTTGTGCCCTTTAGGCCGAAGTCTGAGGGCCAGGCTACTGCTGCTTACGCCCATGTGAAGTATTACATGATCTGTTTTTGGAATGCATACCCCAATGGCTCCTCATGATCTTTACACAACTGGGTAACTCTCCTTTCATCAAGGCCTTAAAGATACCCTCATTTATACTGGTAGGGATTTAAAAAGTTCTCATATGACCAATGTCTCATGGGTTGGAGACACAGAGAAACAGGGCTGTGGGAGGATGTTATTAGTAGGTGTGTAGGACCTTCGCTGGAGGACCATAATAACAATGGAGAAAGTGCTGAAGCCACTTTCAAAATATGCTCTCCTCCAATGCATTTCCAGTGGGAGCATGGACCGGATCCTCCTTCTGACCCCACAGTTCCTTCCAATTAACTCTTAATGCTGGCTGATGATGTCTCACATTTGGCCGCTATTTCCTGGTCTTACAGGCAACTGTAGCATTTACAATTCATTATAAAAAAATCATTGCTTCTAGGATTTAGTCATACGGTAGCTGAATTTGAAGAATTAAGTGCAACTGCAGGTCCATCACTCTAGCCAACAGGAGGTTTTTAAAGCACATGCTTTTTGTGAACATGCAGTGCACCTTTTTAATTCTCTTCCAGTTTCAACATTAAATCCATTATCAAGGAATGCTTTTTTAATATAAACTTAAAAGTAACTGCTCATCTAATAATGGTAAATTACAATTACGCATGCAGGAGGCGAATCCCTACTTTCAGAAAAACTCACTCTCAACCGGCTCAAGAAAGACTCAATAAAGAACAGGGCCAAGCGGCTCTATGGTTAGCAACTAGAGGTACTCCATCCATCAAGCTGAATTTCCCACCTCTTGTAGCAGTAACACTGGAAACAAGAAGCTATACTCTGTGCTCGAAGAGCATTGATCAGGTCCAACATGAGCAGGTACCAATGAGCCATGAAAAACCAAAGCTTTTCCAAAAGAGCTGATGGGCTCTGATGAGCCAACAGTCCAGGACAAACTGCTGACATCATTGCTACAGTACAAAAATACAAGGTACCCTTTGCAGAAGAGTCAATCTACTGAGCACCAGCCATCTTCTAACCATTTAGACTGTACTCTTTTTTTTTCTATGAAGCTTACAGCCATTCCTCTTACAAATTCAAAGGAAAATATGGACATTTTATGTTATGTACACAGTTTCAGATTTCTGATTTGTAAAACAAATACAACATGTCCACAAATGAACATTCAACATTTCACATAAGTATACTTTAAAACGTAACATTTGTGGAACTTTAAAACAATTCAATTTGATTTCCCACCAGACAATTTCCTATATATTAAAGTGCAGCAAAAATGTATTACACACATCAATGAAATGCATTGTGAGAGAAATACCAAATTCATTCTATTTTTGTACCTTTTAAATTATTAGTCAGCACCACATCTATCCGTGGTTTAAAACAGGCAGCTCTGTGGACTTATGAGACAAGTCAATCGGGTATCAATAACGATCTTGACAAACTTCCATTGAGAAGTAATTGCACAGATATCAATAGGATAATGAGTGGATTAACAACAAATAATCCACATTTTGGATGAAAAAACACTCATCAGTCTCTTGAACAATCAGCATATACAGGAAAACATCAGATTTTGGCTTACTCATGTTTTCCTAGGTTACCGTCTACTCATGTTTTAATCATACAGTAGTCGAGTCACAAAGCTAAATTTGCAAGTTCGGCAACTTCTCTTTTCCTCTTATGATATGAGTAGATGTCCAACATTTCCAGGGAGTACTTATGAGAATCTGACTAATTTGTAGAGTAACGAGTTCAAGGAGTAACTCCTGATGTCATACTCTTAGTGCTCAGAATTATTGTCATAATGAACAATTCTCAGAAGTATGTGTATTGCTATTTTCTTTCACCTGCTTAATAGTTATCCTAGTTCCTTGCATCATCCCCTTGAAATGCGAGAGTGCTTTGGACTTAATTGTACACGATTTTAACACATTCCTTGATATTTTTGGCATAAAACAATTTGAAGGTGGATTAATTCACAGACGTTTACAACTTTTCACCACTGCCTTCTCATTGGTCCCCCCCCTCCTCCTCGCCTTGGAACATCAACCTTTCCGCCCCTACTTCTACACTTAACACTGTCGAAAATCTGTCATGTAATGTGTTTTTTTCATGGTAGCATATTATGATTTTAGGAGCACTGAATTTAGATACTTTGGCAAGTCTTTCATAAACGTGTTAACAAACCAGGAAGCCAGCGCACACCCATATCAGAACCCACTCTTAAGCTGAAAAAAATGAGTGCCAACTACAGATCGCCATCCCATATCTAACGCTTGGATTGGTTTCAATATGCTGGATGGGATCTTTAAATACTATCAAAGAGACCATTGTAAGGCTCGGTGCAATTTACTAAAAGTATATAGCAAGCTGATACGTGGACTAATAAAGCGATGCCTTACATTCATTCCTTCAGTTAAGTTCTTTCTGGACGTTCACAAGTCCAAGAAAAGGCAAGAAACTTACAGAGATATGAGATGACTGTCATTGACTTCTATATATACTGCCCTGTGTTAGACTTACAACTTCCAGAACATTAGCTCATGAAATATTCTTAACATTCACCCACTGTCACTCACAAGATTGAAACAACTACAACTGCAAATATCATTGGCTTCACTGCCTTTTGTTTCTCTCTCTGGATTAAAAACGTAAATCCAATCGACTGCACCAGGTACTTCAAACTGTAGGCTTGTATTTTTCTTTAACTGGATATCATTTGCACCCAAAATCACAAGCATGGACATACCTAGACCTCCGAAAATGTTGAATGGCTGCCAAAAAAGAATTGGATTTTTAAAACTTCTAAAACAATTCACTGCAGTTCCGCTTTTACCACAGTACCTATTATATGAACACTTGCAATAGATGTCACAAACGTCTGCTGTCAGTGGACAACATTTCCACAGCCATGTCATTTGAACCTCGATGAATCTGGTCACTGAAAAACATTTGTACGACCGAAGAACCCAAATAGAAGAGAAAATTTCCAAAATCAAACTACAAGATGAAAACATTTGTCAAGAACAAAGCATTCTAGGTCACACCTGCATTTACTATAATTAGGGCTCCTGCTGTTATGGTATTCCATTTTTTTACATTTCCACCAGTATTTATTTACTATTTTTTGTTAACTGTATCTGTCTACCCATATTTATTAAAAGAAATGGGATAAAGAAGTCGAAACTTGTGTTCTTCAATAAATTTTGAACCGATACGATATGACTACCCAGAGATGATAAATCAATACATTGGTATGAAAACAAGCACCCTTTCATACAGCATCAGTCTTGAGCACACCCATAGGTATTTAACCCTCATTAAAATACTTTACCTCTTTGCTTAACTCCCTTACCTGTTAACCTGCACACCTAGCGGCCTACTGACAGCTTTTAGAACTGCTCCCATACAGATGGGAAAATAAATAACGACAAGGACTCCTAGACACTGGGCAAGAGCCTCTCAGACAGTTAGAGAGACACTCAGATAAGGACTCAGAATTTGGGATAGAGACTTGAGATAGATGCTCACAGGCACTGGGAGAGAGACTCGGATATTGAGGAAGACTTGCAGACAGTGGTACACGGGGGTTTCAAATACTGAGACAGGGCATACAGTGGGACACTGTCACAGACATAGGGCAGAGACTAAAAAAAAATGGAGATAGACTCTAGGACAAGGACTCACAAACATTGGGACAAGGACCCACAAACACTGGGGCAAAGACTCACAGGCACTGGGACAAGGGATCGCAGACAGTGGGACAAGGGATCGCAGACAGTGGGACAAGGGATCGCAGACAGTGGGACAAGGTCTCAGGCACTGGGACAAGGGATCGCAGACAGTGGGACAAGGTCTCAGGCACTGGGACAAGTATTTACAGAGACTTTATCAGAAGAACACAAAACACTGTGACAAAGACTCACAGACACTGGGACAATGACTCACAGACCGTGGGGTAAGTGTTCACAGGCAATGACACAGTGTCACAGATATGGGACCTAAACTCACAAACGTTGAGACAGACTCTAGGACAAGGACTCACTAACACTGGGGCAAGGACCCACAAACACTGGGGCAAGGACCCACACGCACTGGGGCAAGGACCCACACGCACTGGGGCAAGGACCCACAAACACTGGGGCAAGGACCCACACGCACTGGGACAAGGGATCACAGACCGTGGGACAAGGGATAACAGACAGTGGGACAAGGGATAACAGACAGTGGGACAAGGGATAACAGACAGTGGGACAAGGTCTCAGAGACTGGACAAGAACTCAAACACAGTGGGACAAGGACTTACAGAGACTGGGACAGAAGAACACAAAAGACTGTGACAAGGACTCACAGACACTGGGACAATGACTCACAGACCGTGGGGTAAGGGTTCACAGACAATGACACAGTGCCACAGGTATGTGACCTAAACTCACAAACGCTGAGACAGACTCTAGGACAAGGACTCACAAACACTGGTGCAAGGACTCGCGAACATCGTTGCAAAGACTCACAGAGACGCATGGACAGACACTCACAGACATTCAGATAGACACTCTTAGACACTGGGACAGAGGCACAGGCAAACACAGACCTTGGGGCACAAACGTACAGTGACTTAGTCCCTGGTACCAGGTGACTTGGAGTCAAGCACTGGGACAGGGAGGCAGCCTATGAAACCAAAGAAATGAAAACAAGCATTTACAATGCAATGGGTCACGCATTTGTTTGAGTTCGAGCTATTAGCGTTGTGAACTCCAAACCGGACTTTTCTTGCCACATAAATTGAAAATTAAAAGTAAAACAATTTCACATGAGTAAGCCGATTCACAGCGCCACGGCCGCCATGAGCATCAGCGTGAAGAGACACACAAAAGGAAAAATAAGTTTGTTCGCAGTCAAACTTATTGGCAAAGTTGCCATGTTAAAAGATACATACCAACACTTTGTAAAAGCAGCACTTGCGCGCTGCTATGCTCAACCTAAAAAGACAGACTCTGGAATAGGGAAACACAAACACGCCGATAGGTATAGACGGGCACTGAGACAGGGGTACACCAACACTGAGAGATGGAGAAATGAACATCTTAATGCACACTGGGCCAGACCGGTGCTAAAGTACACGTTGGAATGGTGAAATATCGATATGCACACTGGGACTCCATGACAGAAGAAAAGAGACCAATATGCACAACCAAGATATCAGTTAGTACACACAAAGCAATTAATATTTGTGGGATAAAGGCAAAGTGATAACAAGACTTCCAGACAACGAGCCAGTAGTCTCCCTCCCAGACCTAACACAAGCAGTCAGTTCTACCTCTAATCACCTCCGTATCCCAACCAACTATACTTTACAGCAGATGCTCATGTCACCCCGACACTTGCTACTTCCAGCCAGGCGAGGATGCAAAAAAGAAGCAACACAGGATGTGGCGTTGTGGCCAGGGCTGCAGACTTGGATCTGGGGAACCAGTTTCGAGTCTCCTACATTTTAAAACGTGGTACAGCGATGTGTGCACTGTGGTGTCAACCTCACTTGTCTCTTTGTACTGTGGCACAGCAGTGCTGCACATACCAGCGATGGAGTACGTTGGGGGAATGAGGGTTAATCAGTTCATTAGAAAGCTGCCCACCACTTAAGTATGTATTGTGCTATCATAAACACAGCACTTGCCTTTTATGAAATGTGAGGTCACCGCATCTTGCAAAATCTGCATTCTTATTGGCCCTTGCACTGTATGAGCTCGTAAAGGCTGCTGAAACTGACTGCTACATTTTTGTGTTGTGATATCATTGTGCCAAGCATTGGTTTGTGTACTGTGATGTCAGAAATGTCACCCAAACTATAGTTTTACGTCATGAAGGACCCTGTTAAATGGGAGACCTAGTCAATAATGTCACAATAGGTATCCTCATTGATGGTCAGGAAGTACTATAGGAGGGTAGTGGATTTTTATATTGACTGTAGGGGCTTTTTAAATCTGTGTGAAATGCGTAGGCCTGGTGCAGATCAGCAGGCAGTAGCTAAAATTAAGATGTCACACTAGCCTGAGAATCTGTAGAGGTATTTGGTGCAGGTACGAATAACTGTTTACGGAATCAATGGTGACACCCAAATCAGTATGCTTCTAAGGCAATGTAAATATTTCCGAAGAATTGATTTTGTTAAATGCACAGGGTGTCTGTTTGCAGTGCTTTATAATACAGATACTTTCCGCCTAGGCTCTCTCTGCTTTAGGGCAGGTAAGTGGATAATGGACGCGTGAGATTATAAAAAAATAAAAATACTACATAATTTTTGTCATCAATTGGGGAAGGCAGGGTTCGAACTCGTGTGGCTTCACAGCTGAGGGTGTAGTGTGCTGACCCCCCGCACCTGAGCCCTGTCCAATTTCACAACTGTCGGCAATAAGCTGTAGTGGTGGGCTGCAGAGGTCAGTCCGGGGGTTTGGGCGTCGCGCTTTACGTTACAGGTCATGACGCACGGTTAATTGGCATACACGCTCTCAAATTGAATTACGTAAGACTTGTAAGTGGTATAAATCACGCCATATTGGATTGGGTGGCTAGGCCGCTGCTCGGTGAATCCTGATTAAAAGTATTAGGGCGCGACTTGAACACTAACCCAGTTAGGGCTGCTGCACTAATGAAATCAAAGGTCTTGGCTGAAGCTGGAAGGCAGGCCGCAGTGAATTGGTAATGAGTAGCTGGGCGGAATCCATTGTCTCGTGAGGCAATCAGGCATGCTGGTGCCAATGGCTTGCCCTTTGGTACACATGGCACTGTCTTTCCCACCGGCGGTCTTATTCTATATTCTGTAGATCCCAAGCCTTACCCGGTCAGCTAGTCCCTAAGCAACACCTAGGGGGATATTGAGGGGAGTGTGTGTCAGTCAAGAGGTGAATAATGTGATGTGGGTCAAAAGGGGAGCGATGCAAAGTTAGTCAATCGTACTATTAGGAGCCTACGAACCTTCAGAAATAAGTACAAACTCCACTTCTCTTGACAAGCCACAGTATCTGGTCAAGAAAGCACACTTGAGGAATGTGGCACAGTTGGCTCCAGAGAAAACAATTAATTCCAATGCTGTGCATTTATACTGCACATAACACTTTATTTTGCCCAATTACCTTAATTTTAGATCTCATCTACAAAAAGCTTTTAGTTATCAGCTTTCAAAAGATCTACTGTGTACAACAGTTAGAGAGGGCTCTGGGTCAGTCCGTTAGTCAGGACTAATTGGCAAGCTTGTCTATCTCATCTGCTTGCTTCTTATTTGATGTCTTTCTTACCTCTTTTTTTGTTTCTCCCTCCCCTGGAGCATAGCTTATCATCTTTCTGATTAGATGACTTGTAGCCTTCTACTACTTACATTCAACAAAGTACTTTCTATGCCTGCCCTACAGACCGCTTTAGCTGTCTGTTGCAGAAAACCTATTGTGCCAATGAACAAGTTACTTACCTTCGGTAAAGCCTTATCTGTTAGTGGCTCTAACTAGCTGTAGATTCCTTACCTTAACTTATTCCCCAGGCGTCAGACTGGATATGGAAAGTTTTGTCGAGCAGTACTCCTGTGTGCCGCAAGGTGGTGTCATTTGGCTCTGTGTGGCCTCCTCATCGTCGTCGGTGCCGGAAATGACATGCGCAGTCCCTATACAGGCACCACCCCAGTGTGCTGTCAGTTTCTTTTCGCAACTTTCCACGATAGAAACGCAGAGTCATGAGGAACACAGGCATGCTAAGATCCTTAAAAGGGTTAACCCTTAACATAATCCGTTCCCAAAGCCGAGAGAATGGGAGGGTCGGTAAGGAATCTGCTTATAGACATTCTCTATCAGATAAGGTGTTACCAAAGGTAATTAACTTGTTCATCTGATGGAGACTTCTAGCCGAAAGTTCCTTACATTAGAACAGACATCCAAGCAATACCGTTCTGGAGGTGAGGTTGTTATACGGATTAGACTAAAAAGTCCTGTAGGACCAAACAGGCAAAGTGACTGTTTTTTGTAAACATGTACAAGGAAGCCAATTCTACTGCCTGATAGGTATATAGGACAGAAACTCAGCGAGCTAATGCAGTGGTCACAGCCTTGGCTGTGTACAGTAAGCATGCAAACCCTCAGGGGGTTGCTGTCTTCCCAGTGTGAAGCAGATTTTGATGCAGAGCACTATCCATCACAAGATGGTCCATTTCTGCACCGCCTTCTTTTTCTTTGCCCCAACATACCCCACGAAGCGTTGATCATCCACCCGAACACAAAAATACAACCTAAGCAAAACAACACTCTTTTTGTGTCCAGCCAGTGGAGTCTCTCCTCTTCTTTAGAGGGGTGAGGAGGAACTTAAAAGACCGGCAGAGTGATGGACTGACCTACATGGAAAGGAGTTACCACCTTCGGTAAAAAGGATGCCTGAGTACGGAGGACCAGCTTGTCTGGATAGCAGGTAAGGTATGGAGAATTTGCTGACAGCGTCTGTTCTGATAACTCACTGACCCACCTGGTAGATGTTATTGCCACTGTGAAGGCAGTTTCGATGGTGAGAAGTCTGAGTGGGCAGTTGCGGAGTGACTCAAACGAAGAGCAGATCAGGATCATAAGAACTAGATTTAGGTACCACTGAGGCATAACAAAAGGTGCTGGTAGGAGCATATGCTGGAGACCTTTCAGGAACTTATGTACAATTGGGGATTTGAAAAGGGATGACTGGTCTAGCAACCACAGAAATGTCGAAATGGCGGAAAGATAACCTTTTAATGTGCCCAAAGCAGAGCCCTGCTGGGCCAAGGAAGGAATAAACAGAGGACCCTGGTAAAGGGGTGCAGACAAAAAAATCAACATGCTTATCTGTACACCACATCACAAACTTGCTTCAACAGGAGGCGTATACAGTCTTGGTGAAGGGATGCTTGGCTGCCAAAACAACATTGCAGGCTTCAGGCAGAAGGTTGAAACCTGTCGCCACTCTATTTTCACCCATAAAAGCAAAAGGTTTTCAGGTTTGGGTGCAGAACCCTGCCCTGTTGCTGAGACAGAAGATCCTCCCAAAGAGGCAGCCTAGTAGGACAAGTGATTCTCATGTTCAACAGCTCTGGATACCAGACTCTCCGTGCCTAATCCAGAGCCACAAGAATGGCTTGGCCCCAGTCGTTCCTGATCTTCTTTAGAACCCCGGGCAGGAGTGATACTGGCAGAAAGGTGTACTGGAAGCCGGTGCTCCACTCAACAAAAAAAAGTGTCTCCAAGTGAGAGCTGCCTTGGAAACTCCAGTGTGCAAAACTGCTGACACTGCATGTTCTCAGCAGTTGCAAACAGATCTAACCAAGGATTGCCCCATTCATGAAAAAGGCTGTTCGTGATCCGCTAAGCATCAATGGCTGAGCTAATCTGCTCTGGCACTCAGAGAGTCTGCTAGGTATTGAACCACTAGCAATATCTCCTGGCATTCCAGCCATGTCCACAGGCATACCGCCTCTTGACAAGGGGTCCATGACCCCACCCGCTCTGTTTGTTGCAGTACCACAAAGCATTGGTGTCAGTGAACACCTGTACCAGCCTTCCCCTGACTGAAGGATGAAAGGCGTTCAATGCCAAACGAATCGCACAAAGCTCTAGCTGGTTGATGTGGAGCCTGGATTCTGCCACAAACCAGAGTCCTCTGATCTCTACCTCTCCCCCCGATGGCCACGGCATCCCATGAGAGAAGCATTGACTACTACAGTCAGCTCTGGTTGGGGAGGTCAGAAGGATCTGCCACTGCTCCAATCGTGGTCCATTGCCATCACTGTAGGTCTTTTGCAGTTCCCTCCCAGATCTGGACAATGCAGGAGAGACAGCCCTGATGCTGCGGCCAATGAAACTTTAGGTCCCATTGCAGAGCCCGAAAATGACAACGGGCATGCATCACAAGCAGGATGCAGAAGGCCATGAAAGTGAGTAGCCTCAGAGTCAGTCTCACCAAAATCCATGATAGAGACTGAAACATCAGTATCATAGGCTGAATATCCTGGGCTCACCACACGGGAGGATAACCTAAAACTGCATTGTGTCCAGAACAGCTCCGCTGAAGGGTAGCGCCTGAGAGGGAGTCAGGTGTGACTTCGGCATGTTAATAGTGAACCCAGTAAATGCAAGAGGCTTGCCAATCATCAAGGTAGGGGAAGACTGGAACCCCTGACCTCCGTAGACTGGCTGCAACCACTCCCATCACCATGGTGGCATCCGAGGGGCGCTGGTAAGGCCAAAGGGGAGCATGGCAAACTAAAGGTGCTTTTGGTCCACCGTGAACCGCAGGTAACAATTTTGGGCAGGCAGGACAGGAATGTGAAAATATGCGTCCAGCAGGTCAAAAAGCTACCATCCAGTCTCTTGGGTCCAGGGCAGAATGAGCTTGAGTGAGTATGAGCCTTTTGTATTTCTACTTCTTGAGGAAGAGATTGAGAAGGCGCAGATCAAGTATAGGACAGAGGGTTTTCCTCTTCTTTGGCACCTGGAAGTGGCAGAAATATCAACAACAACCTAATTCTGATGTAGGCACCCTTTCTATGGCACCCTTGGCCAAGAGAGCTGACACTTCCCAACAGAATAAGAATAAGTGGTCCCCAGTCTGCCTGTTGTAAGTAGGTGGTATGGTGGTCACAAAGGGGAGGGAATAACCCCTTTGGACTATCTGTAAAACCCAGCATTTGGATGTTAGTGACCTCCAGTGGTGCAGGTGATGGCGGATACTGCACCCCACTGGATGCTCATGATGGCTGTAGGGCAAACTAAAGGGGCTTGGAGGCTGCAGCTGCCGGGAGGTGGTGGACTCATCCGACGTCTGGCTACCTGTCTCACTTTGTCTGTGGGAACCACGTCCTCTGCCACAAAAAGGTGGGGCAACCTGTTGGCCTGTGGTGGCTGTGAGGGTAGAGTTGTGATTGAAAACTCCGTCTGTGGTCATGTCCGGGGCGGAAGAGTGACTAGGATTGGCATGGGGCCATTGAAAGGCCCATGAACCTGCGTGTAGCACTGTTGTCCTTAAAGCACTCCAGCGCTGGGTATTCCTCTCCAAACAAATGGAAGTCATCAAAGGACGTTTCCATGAGCGACGCCTGGACATCCCCCGAAAGCCATTGGTTCTCAACAAGGCGATGAAATTGCTCTCCCGAGTGAGTCTGC
This sequence comes from Pleurodeles waltl, assembly GCF_031143425.1. Classification (NCBI taxonomy): domain Eukaryota; kingdom Metazoa; phylum Chordata; class Amphibia; order Caudata; family Salamandridae; genus Pleurodeles; species Pleurodeles waltl. The sequence continues at coordinate 136,177,853 of NC_090445.1, read as the reverse complement.
TGCATCTAGCCCACATCGTATGGCAAACCTGGATGCATCTCTCCTGTCAGCAATTGCTTGAGAGAGTATGGCTCAAGCCTCCTCCAAGACCATAGGCAGCACCTGCCCAGCTGAGTCCCAGATCATATGGGAGTATCGGCCCAAGAGGCGCACAGTGTTCACCGACCGCAGTACTAGGCTGGCAGAAGAGAGCATCCTCTTCCTGAAGGTATCCAGCCTCTTGGATTTCCTCTCTGATGGAGTAGAGGGAGCACACTGGGGTTAACTTTGGAGGTGGAAACTCGGATCACCAACCTCTCTGTGGTGCAGTGCTGGGTAAGAAACTGGGGTACCCTGTGGTAGAGCAATAGCAACAGGCAGTTGTACTGTGCAGGGCTTGGACCAGGCCCCAAGTAGGACATTGGTGAAGGCTTCACTAAAAAGAAGTAGTAGTTTGGATGGGGTGCCTCCCGGGTGAATTGAAGGTCCAGGACTTCAGCTGCCATCCTCAGCACAAAAGCAAATGAAGCACTTTCCTCTGAAGCCAAGTTAAAGGGAGAGACCAAGCCAGTGTCTGGTGAGGTGGCCAGTAAACTAGCGTCCACCAGATCCCCGTAACAGGCGTCCTCAGGGTCTTCTAAAGGCTGGTAACTATAAGGATCCTCATACCCCCTCCAATTCACCACCCAATCCAGGCCTGCCATATCAATAAGGCATTGGTTCTGACATGGGCGGTCCGCCTTAAGTTGGCACCAGAAAAGGCATCAGACGACACCTGCCTGGCTCTGTATTGGATTCGTAACTGATGGTGGGGCGACACCATCGATGGGCGTCAGTGGCAATGGAGGTGTGCTGAGGAAGGTCACAGTGACTTTAACAGCACTGCTGCGGATCAGTCTCTGGATTCTGGCCCGCCCGTGGTAAACCAGTAGGCGTCCCTCTTGAGCCTGTGGGGTCCAAGGGCGCTCCAGAGGGGTCAGGCTGCCCAAAGATGAGGTGAATAGCCTCATAAAATTCCTTTAGCTGGACGAGGGTTGCTCCGGCTCCCAGAAACTTAAGGAAGGGGGGAGACGGCCCAGGCACAGGATCCACCACAGAGCTGGGTCCCAAGTGCCGACGGCTCTGCCTCTTGTCCAAAAACTTGAACAGCAAAGTCAATGACCTCTTTGACTTAATTCTGTGGGAGTTACCCGATTTTCCTGATTACTTTGAATGGGATGACGATCGCCAGGAATAGCTCTGCAGACAATCTCGCGATCTTCCTTATGTCCGAGATATGGAACTTCGCAGGGTCGATTGGTGTCAAGGGATGAGGAGCTTGAAGGAGCTCTCCCTCCCTTGGTGTCTTCCGATGCATGGAGCGGCAATCTTCGTATGCCTTGCCATCATGCTCCCGCTTCAGACACCATAAGCAAACCAAGTGTGGGTCCGTTACCAACATCTGGTAGTGACAGGCGACACATGGTTTGAAACCTGCCTTTTGGGGACATCCTCACACCAAAAGACAGTCCTGAAAAATATTCAATAAAGGGCAGACAAAGGTCACTCAAAATTGACTGGGAGTAGCTCTCTCTGGATATGTGCTGGCTGGCATGGAAAGAAAAGAACTGATGTGAGCGCGCTGGAGTAGCACCTATGTAAGCACCGCACACATTACCGCCGTGGACAATGCTGCCACACAGAACTGAATGACGTCACCTACCAGCGCATAGGGGTACTGCTCATCAAAAGTATTCAGATCCAGTCTGACACCTGGGAAATATTCCAAGGTATTGAATCTGTGGCTAGAAGTCTCTATCAGGTACATAATATGCTGTCTCAATACACCATATAGTGGGCTTTGGGTCAGTCCCTGGCTCTTGATAGGGTGCCTTTCTCATCTCTCACAGTTCCCTGCTTCCTATTTGGTAGCCTAGCACCATCCTAATGTTTGTACTGCCTCTGGGCATTTTCTTCTTTACCATGTTCTATTTGGATGACTTCAGCCCTTACATTGCTGACGTCAAGGAACTCTTTTCCTTAATTTTAAACACACCATGGGAGTGCAGGCCTTTTCCCCTCCATCTTCCATACCCCTCTCTCTACGCTTATTTTTTTTATTTTTATTTTACATAAATATGCCTTTAACACGCCAGACTGAGACTTTTCCTGTAGATTTAATTTTTTGAAGACCGACTAGAGGATCAAAGTGGCCTGGTAACAAAGCAGCACTATACAGAATTCCATAAACAAGTGCAATGTCCCCGGTTTATGGATCTTCGTGCTGGAACAGCGAATCTGCTTTCACCCGCCTATTATGTTATCTATCTGTAAGAAGAGGTAAAAAAAAAGAAAAAACATGTTTGTATTGGCTGGCTACAGCAATCTGTTTTTTCTGTCTTTAGGATCAGAGTCCTGCAGTGGTTCATAACTGTCACGTTTCTGGCTTAGGATAAGCCACTGCAAGGAGTAAAGTCTAGAGCTGTTTTTATCAGATGCCCTACCATGCGCTTTTCCACCCATTTTTTAAAAGTTAATCTGCTGGATATTTTTTCTGTGTGGTCCTGACTGATCCAAAGGCACCCAAAGGGCAGACCAACCGAGGGGTGAGATCATTGCTCAATTGTGTAGCACCAGTGCCTATTTTGAGCAGGGGGTTGAGGGCATCAGACTCATTTGTAGGCCTTGCTTGCAGACAGATTCAGCTGTCTGTTCTCCTAAAACAAATACCAGTACATACAGTAAATGGGCTGAGGATCAATCAACTCATTGGCTGGCTTCTTATTATTCATTCTCATTTATTATGTTTACATCACCCCTGAAAGATAGTTTTTGTTAACCATCCTTCTCACTGGATGAAGGAAGTTACTTTTTTCTCTGAGCTTTCCATTACACTGAATATTCTTCCTTGGTCTCACTCTCCTGCCCAATTGCTGCTTGCCACTTCATAGCCCTCCGCGCTCTATCCCTCAGCTCATTTTTTACTTCGCCATCTGCTGGGTCCAGATTTTAGCTTTTTTTATTTTGCTGATGCTGTTCAGCAGCAGCAACAAACATTTTTATTATCTTTTTGCTGATGCTGTTTAACATCAGCAACTGGCACTGGGAAAGCTAAAAGATCTATCATCTTTCAAGGGTGAGACCTACTGTTTGGGAGCTGGGGTTTATTTTGACCCAGAGCTTGACAGTGAAAGGCTGAAAGGGAGGAGGGAGGAGGAAGAGAACAACAGGAAACCCTGAACACGGGAGAAAACAGGGATGAATAAAGAACCTGCAAGAGTAAGGAAGTGTAGAATGATGCATCCCTCTGTGGCTGCAACCCCCAATGTTTTGCAGCAAAGATGGTAAACACCTGAGAAAACATTTGTGCTCCCAAGCTTATGTTTTATATTTGTTTTTTTATTTTACAAATTAAGCAATGGCTCATCAAACTTCCTTCATGAATACTGCAAAAAATAAATTCCACTAAAATTCTGAAAGAATGTTTTTTTAGGTCGAGCGCAAGCTCTTTTCAACCTTTTGTAATTATTCTGTGGGCTTTTAACCACAACCATCACTTTCACTCGTTCACGGGCTTGTGTTTAAAAAAATCTCTTGATGTCATTGGTAAATGTTTTACATTTGCCCCGCCTTGGGACAGTTTTGTTACCGCCTTGCAGACTGACCCTGTTTCATGGATTATTGCACGATTGCCGATATACTTCAGCATGAACAAACTATTTTTTTCTTTTGTCTCTCTCTTTCATGCTCATGGCAGCCACGGCGCTTTAAAATTTCATACAGCGTGAACTCAATCAGCGGTATTGGAGAGCTTTGATGACTACCAGTTAACACATTGTTACTTTTGTCTCTCGTTTGTGCTCTGTGGGGGCCACGCCGCTTTGAAGTTTCATAGAGCGCGAACTTGCTTTGTTTGTAGACTGTTTGTCTCAGTGTTTAAAACAGAAACCCTTGTGTTTTTTTAATGACGTATCTCTCACATTCATATGTTAGAAAGTCGAACTCCTGTGCATTTTTTGAGACTGACAAAATACATCTTAAACAAAACTGGGTACTGTTATTAAGTGTGGCTTTTTATTTACATGGGCAGTGTAAAAGTAGTGTCTGAAGTCTCTGCCACTTTAGCACAACAATGAGTGGAACTGTCACTCTTGCGCATTCCGCCACTGGCCCTTAAGTGCTGGAGCTGTTGAGGGTCAAGAGGTTTGACGCAGCGCATCCCTCACGCCTGCTGTTGCTGTGATTCCAAAGCAGCACAGATGCGTGTCTCTGTCAGGATTTGTGCTAACACCTACCAGAGGGAAAGTCCATTAATACTTTGAGCACCGGCATCATACTGGTATCCAGGCACAACACAAATCTGAAAAGTTGCTGGAGTAATGATGACGTTCTTCCATTGACGTTCTTCGTATTTGCTGCCTAACTGATGTTACGTGCACATGAACGGTACAAGAAGGGTCCGTGGCAAGCAATTTTTGTTTGTTCTTCATGTTGGAAGAGACTATGAGATTTTGCAGCATTGATGCGGACTAATTGTTAGACTCAAGAAAAGAAATGCAGCATTTTGCATTTCTTGGGCTTAGAAAGGCATTCATGATATTTTCAAACATTTACCAGTTCAGTAGCAAATCCAATGCAAAGTGATCTAGGGGAGTTAAACGAGGCCAAGATATGCTTATAAATGCTTTTTAAAGCCCAAAATAGTGCCAATTTTCAGCAATTTAATTTACATTTAATTAAACCAGGGAAACAGGGCCGTTTGGAGGTATTCGAGTGTGCCGTTGTGTACTCTACAGTTACGGGTTTGATCTGGTGCAGCTCGCCCATCTTCATTTCACTCAACTCTACGCCTGTTTCAGGAGCACCGCACTTTTTTATGGTTTCATTACAGCTGGTTTTCCTGCAAAATGGCGGCTCCTATCTCCGAGGCTCTTGCGGCGCCCACTTCACGCTGTTCATGTTTGTTGCTAGTAGGAGTTTCCCGTTGTTTGCTACTCTATAACTTGTTTCATAGATTTCACTTCTTTTTGGGTTAATTACAGCTGGTTTTCCTGCAAAATGGCTGCTGCTACCTCTGAGGCTCTTTTGGCGCTCGCTTCCAAGGTAAATGGAGGTGTTTTAGTTATATGCAGGGCCACTGGAATTATGTGGCAGGAATAAAACAAATTATAAGGCAGGGTTAGCCAATTTATGTGGCAAGAAAAGTCCAGTTATCAATTTACAACACCAATGGCTCTAAGTCAGATGCTTGTTTTTTTTAATATTTATTTTAAACTAATGAGAAGTGCTGGTAGACTCCCATTAAAAGTATTGCGCCCCTGCTGAGAGACTGTACTTCCTGCTGTAAAAGGATAAAAGCTGATTTGCATGTTACTGGTTCCTGACTGGAGGAGCAGGATGTACAATAAAAGGTTTCACTGAAATGCAGGTCCAAGTAATTACCTTTGGAAGAGACTTCCACCCATCACTTTTTTAGGGTAGTGCGTGCAAAGCGCTCTGTCCCGTGTGTAATCTCTCTGTGGGCTTTTAACCACGCCTATCAGTTTGGTTGGTTCGTGGGCTTGCCTTTTAAAATTTGCTTGATTTAATTAGTGAAAGGCATGCATACGTCATGCCTTTTCCGGTGTTTAGCCCGCCTCGAGAGCACCAGCCAACTACTGAAAACATACGAGGCTCCATTTTCTTGGTATGGTTTCTGGACTACTTTTTCCTCTTTATTTCATAAGCAGTGCGATCTCGCTGGGCAGTAGTCGAGCACTTTGCATGACATCAACCCTGTTACATCGATAGTTGCACTTGGCGGATACGTTTCACTGCGAGCAAACATCTGTTTCCTTTTGTGTGTCTGCTTTGCGCTCATGGAGTCCGTCGGCTCGCTTATGTGAAACTGTTTTACTTTTCATTTTCAGTTTATGTGGCAAGAAAAGTCCGGTTAGGAGTTTACAACGCTAATAGCTTTAACTAGAGCAAACGCAAATGCTCTGCAAATGCTCGTTTCCTCTCAGTGTCAGGGATATGCCAATGAAAGTGACTGACATGCCATGGGAGTGGTTGGAAGCCCAAAGAGATTACTACAGGGGACGGAGGGCTTTGCGCTCGCCCCTAAAAAAACACACAAGGAAGGCCAATAAAGGGCTTGGGTAAGGAAGCACTGTCTGGGAAGGGGAGTAAAATAATGAAACTGGAGTGCCCTGATAAGGAGCAAGAAAGGCAGGCGGACCTAACTAGAGGTCAGATCAGTTATTGTAAATATTCAACACACCAAATATGCAGACGCAATTCGTTAAGGTTAACATCTCGAGGTTAGGCCAGCTGACAGGCTTGTGAACGCACCAAGAAACCTCATAGGAAAAGTGACGCGGTAACACCAACAGGAGAGCAATAATAACATGTAAACAGTGCGGGTAAAGCTGGAGACCACGGCAGGTTCAGTGGACCTCCCCACCTTCTCCCGGAGCATCCAAACACCGCTTCCACTGCAGACCCCACTGTTGCCTGGCCCTTTAAACCGAATGACACTTATGCGGTCTCACACTTTAACCCTTCGCTCCCCGCCCAGCAGTCTTTAAAGCGCGCCGGATTCTACGTTCCTCGGTGTCTGGAGTGGGGGGCAGACTTGTGGCCTTCACTGCGTGCACTTCGGGTGCAGTAATGGCGCGTTCTGTAACTCCCCGCCTCCAGCCTTCAGATCTTCCACACGGTCCTTCATCCGGTAATCAGGTGAGGCCTCCTCTCCTCCAGCAGCTAATAAGGAAGGGGCCGGCCCGGGCTGCCTTTGAAGGCCCCAGTGGGTCTTGTTTGGTGCATCTCGGTGGGAGGGAGGCAGTGGGAGCCCTTCACATAGGAGCTGTGGGAAGGCATTTTTATAACCCTTACCCCACACCCTGGGAGCCCCGGAACCCCCGCAGCATCACAAAGCGGAGCAGGGAGGCCATGAGGACCATAAAACCAAACTGCCTGTCCTCTCTTTTTGAAACCAGGGACAGGGCAGGCTGTTTCAACACAGCTGAGATATACGGCCTCCCAAAGCACACAAGCGCTTTATGGCTAGGCGATTGTGTGCAAAAAAGCATTCCTGTATGTTTGGGGGGAGGGGGTCGTCGCAGCATCATTCTTCAACCAGGTTTGGGCCCAGGGACAATGCCGCTCGGCACTAAAAACGAGAGAGGAAGACGTCTAAACGCCAGGAAGGGTTGTAAAATGAAATCCAGATACAGAAGAGAGATAAGGGTCAGGGGGCGCCACGCCCCCGGCTCTTTGCCTTTTAACGGGGGCTCACATGATACGTGTTTGATATTAACTCTCCCCTTTCTGCTGATAACGCTTTTTTCTTGAAGGGAATCAAACAGCAGGCCGTAAAGTGTTTTTTTTCTCTGTTTGTGACCCTCTGATGTTTTAAATGGGGGGGTGAAGTGTTGACAGATCTTATTCAATACTTGAGTAGCTGTGTGTGAGAAAGAAGCCAGGTTTGTCTCCGGCCTGGGTTTTATCTGCCCCTTCCCTCCCTCGGGGGCCTCTGTTTTCCTTCCTGCGCACCTCTCATCTGACACTCCGCCCTTCCCCCCTCACCACCAACTCTCACGCAAGCCTCTTCAATGTGAAGATTTATTGAGCATTTAATAGAAATAGTATCCGGTGGGGCGGGTGCGTCCAGGGCCCCGGCTTCCTAAAGTACTTTAGCTGTTGATACATTTTCTCCATCTCTGTTTTGTGAACTGCCGCGGGTCTGTCTCTAGATCGGGTGCGTTTTCCAGCGCCTGGTGTCACTCTAGAATCCCTACCCGCCTCGGTCTCATTCTCGGAGTCACTCTAGGCGTGTCTCTTAGCAATGTGGGGGTCTCGTATCCCCACAAACTTGACCGCGCTCCGACACGCCTCCCTCAAACACACTTGGTCTCAATCTAGAACTCCTGAACTTAACAGCCGAACTCTAGAACAGGTTTCCACCTCGGACCCGAGAACCGCCTAATGAAGATGAGCAGTCAGTCGTGTGAATTGGTATTTTCCAGTGTTCAAGAATGTATCAACCTCAGTGACTTGTGCGTGAACGTTCTTGGTGTTTGAGGGGTGCATCAGAAGATTGTATCTAATGACTTGCCGCATCATCAAGTGATGGTTGGCATGGCCTCTGTCTGGCAGAAATGTATGTACGTGTACTGGATGCAAGGTTGTCATGTGTTAAATGTGTCTTAATCTGTTCTGTTGTAAAGTAGTGCATTGTGTGTGCTGGTGCAAAGTACTGTGCGCCTGGTGACACCTAGCTACATGATATAGCTTGGTTGTGCTGGTTTTGTGTGTGCGTCTGTGTGTGCATAACATTCTGTCTAAAGTGTTCTCTTGTATGCTGAGGGGTCTCTTATTGTATTCCCTTTTTTAACTACATTTTTCAAAAGCAAGAAAATAACAGGGAGATATAGTACAACAGTACATATGTAATATAAAATCGAAAGTGTACAAATTATATGTGGCTATAATCATACTTGGAAGTATGAATAAAAAAAATGATAAACAGTGAATAAATTCTACATACATTTAGTACATAACCAGTGTAAACCTATGAGTTATGTAAAGTCTCAGAATTAATGCAAGCAAGTAACCTTCAAAGAAAACATTGTAATTATACTGTAGTTTTTGAGACAAGTAACTAAAATGGTTCACATTTTTCCACAAGCATTTGCAATGTAATGGGTCTCGCATTTGGGTAAGTTAGAGCTATCAGCGTTGTAAACACCTAACCGGACTTTTCTTGACACATAAATTGAAAATGGAAAGTAACAGAGTTTCACATAAGCAAGCCAATTCAAAGCGTCACGGCTTCAGCGTGAAGGAGCACACAAAAAGAAAATGAAGTTTGCTTGCAGTCAAATGTATCAGCAAAAGTGCAATTAGCCACGTAACAGGGGCGATGTCCAAGGCAGTAACTAAACAACCCCAAAGGGGGACAAACGTAAAGACTTACCAACAGAAATAAAGGATTTTTGAAGGGCAAGCCCACAAACAAGTGATAATGATAGGCATGCGGTGTGCATGGTTAAAAGCCCAGATACATACCAACTGTGCTCAACCTAAAAAGGACCCCAAATAGAATTAAAATGAGGTAGATTATCATTTAGTTTTTAGATCATTTTCTCAAAATGTGCGACTTCAAACATATCTTTCAACCAGGAGTTAAATGTCGGTATAACATTTGATTTCCAATAACGTAAAATGTTAATTTTTTCAAAACTTATATCTGTGGATAGCCATCTAAAGGTATGCACAGAGATAGTTTTCAAGCTTGATATATCATATAATAAAGATAAATGAGGAGTAAGAGAAAAGTGGGCAGGTAAGGATTGCTTTAGATTCAATTTGTGAACAAATTTTGGGACATTCCCATAATATATGAACAATATCAAATTCTTGTTCTTGACTTCTCTAACAGTTACAATTAGAACTAAGTTTGGCAGCATGAAGTTTAGCAGGAGACCAATGGCAGCAATATGGTATTTTAAAGTAATTAAATTTCAAACGAGAATCACAAAGACCTTTATAATAGTTTTCTAATAATATGGTCCAATCCTTGTCTGAAAAGGTAAGTCGGGGAGTCTACCAGGATCTCAATGTATTAGATGTATCAATAGAAAATGAATATTCAATTAGTATGGAATATATACCGGAAACTGTGCCTTAAAACATTTTCCAGGTTTGACTATATTTTGCGATTGGTGAGTGGGAAAAGTATTCTAGAAATATGTCAAATATAGGTTTAAGAATGGACAGTAATTCAGTAAAAGTGGTGATCTGAGATTCTGGGAGGTCATATTCCGCTTGTAACTGTGTAAAAGATTTTAAAGAATTTTGATGTATCATCAAATCTGATAATGTATTTATTTTATGTTTACTCCAAATATGTCACTTCTTTCCCCATATACTTAATTTCGGCATTATTCCATAATGGAGCTACATAATGTAATCATTCATGAGATTTTGTAATTTTATGAGCTTGTGAAGAGTGTATAATAAAATTAGAAACGTTTGAAAAGCTTGGGTTTTTAGTATAGTCGATAGCAAGAGCAGTGGTAATTTTAAGTAAAGACTGTTCAAATTTGACAGATAGTGGAATATTTCAATGTGTAAGGAGCATACAAATGGAATGTGACAGTTGTTGAGCTATCCAATAATTTTCTAGAAGGGGAAGGCATAAACGTTTTTTAATGAAGATGAATGCAACTTAAACAAGGTTTATTATCGCCCTGTATAAAATGAGATATCATAGAGGACACATTCTTGAAAAAATTAGTCATTGTAGTTAGTGATATCATGCCAAATATATAATCGAATTAAGGAATTGTATTTATTTTAATAATTGTACCCTACCCCACAATGATAAATTTAAATGAGACCAACATTGAAAATCTCCCTTAAATTGTTAGGTTATAGGATTTAAATTATCCAACATCATATTCTTTAATCCAGGATTAGGAATGATCCCAAGATATTAAGTTGAGAAGTTGTCCATTTAAATGGGAGAGTACCTAAAGAAATGATAGTGGTGGTACTATTTATTGGTAATGCTTCACATTTAGACCAAATAATGTTATATCCTGAAAAGGTTGAGAAATTATTTAGAAGAGAAAGTATATAGCTAGCTGAAGATTCTGGATGTGAAAGGGTCAATAAAATATCATCAGCATAATAAAAAGCCTCAATTTCCCCAGCAGGGCACAACATATCCTTTATATTAGTATTTGTCTTACAGCAATTGCTAATGGTTCTAAAGCAAGGATAAATAATAAGGGAGATAGGGGACATCCCTGTCGTGTATCACAGTGAATATTGAATACATTCCTTAAGTTAAAGTAATAAATTATTTTCCGAAACCCATCCTTTCCATTAGTTCAGAACAGATATACTGATTCTACTATATAAAAGGCCTTTTCTGCATTTAAGGATAACAACACTTTCTCTTCTTCTTTAATATGTGAATGTCATAATAAATGTAAAATTGAAAGAAGATCAGAAGAGCGGCCTGGGACAAAGCCAACTTGAGAAGGATGGATGAGTGATGTAATAACACAACTGAGTCCAGTAGCTAAGATTTTTGGCAGTATGTTATAATCAGTATTTCTGAATGAAATGGGTCTTTAACTAGAACATTCAAGTTGGTCTTTACCAGGTTTAGGAATTACAGTGATACGGGCACACAGAGAGTCAAAAGGTAGGTGTCCTAAAATTAGTACTTTGTTAAAGTCAGATCTTAAGATTGGTACTGTATGTGTTTTAGTCATTTTATAAAATTTAATAGGGAAGCCATCTTCTCCTGGTGCTTTATCAGTAGCAAAATATTCAATAGCCTTCAATATTTCTTCCTTTCCAATCTGCCCCTCTAAGGTATATCTTTGTTCTTGAGATGATTTTGGAATATTAATATTTGTAAAGAAAGCATCTTCTTTAGAATCTAAAAAAAATCAAAGAAGAATAGAGTGATTCATAATCATTTTGAAATTGTGACATTATGTCAGAAGAATAGGTAAGTAACTCTCAATTAGAATAGAATTTTTAATTTTCTAGGCTCTCGCGGACCCCCTGAGAAAGCTTTGCGGACCCCCAGGGCTCCCCGGACCACAGGTTGGGAACCACTGGCCTAGCTGATTATGTCATGGCTCCTACTAAAGTAGTGCCTGCATATTAGCAAATCCCTTATTTTGCTGCCTTTTCACAGATGTACATACTGGGGCTGTAGGTAGCAGTAAGCAATAGTTTCATGTTTGGAATGTCCTTCTGAGTCTGTGCAAACTTACAAACTTGCATGTTTTGTGGGGTTTTATCAGCTCTTCTCTAATCTTTTCCTATACTGAGAAAGTTTGGAAATGTATCCCTAACAGTTGGGAAAAATGTAACTGGAGGGATGGTGAACTTGTACATGTTAAACACGTTTTTGCATGAGAAAATCTACACATACGTATCTGCTTGAGCTAAAATGTAGTTCAAATATTTTTTAGAAATTTCTGTTTCATGGCCTACTTCGTAAATCTGCACTAATGCAATAATACATACCATAGATGCACTTTTGTGACTGCCTCTAAGAATTGGGCCCCTAATTAGGCCTCGCATTAACCAAGAAATGTTGTTTTTATTAAACTTTCGGTCTCTTTGTCTATTAATTGGCTTCACTATGAGTGACAGCATTGTGCTGTTTCACAAGGAGCATATTGGCATACAAAGTAGTTTTGATCAATGCAAGGAACTACTCTGGCAATGTGTGCTTTTTGAGACCATAATAATTTTTGCTTTTTACTAATATTTGTTATAATAGTGATGGCCCAGCAGCGCCCACAGCAATAAAGTTTTACAAAAACCTAGTCAAAATAAGACATGCATTGACAAAACCAAAAGGCTGACAACTAAGGTTGAACCTACTGGATTTGCCAATGCTTGTTTGTTTTGATCTTTCCCATAGTATTGTTGAAACTGGTTACACTGATTTTTCCATTATGGATATATCTTTTGGAGATACTAGCATGCATCAACATGTATTACTAAAAGATACTTCAAAGAAATGGTACCTAAAATCTCACAGTAGTTTTAACTTTTCTTTCCTAGTTGCATTTATTTAAAGGACATTTTGAAAGCAAAGAATCCTCAATATTGCTTTCAAGGTTCTGCAAATATTTACATCTAATTAAATAGCATTAGGGGAGCATTATATGTAGCCTCATATTGTTAAACTTTGCAAATTTTTGTACACATTTTTATACTGGAACTACTATCAGTAGTGCAGTCCGAGCTTAAAACATTGCCCACTCACCCTATTAATAAAGGCTTTGCATTAATGAAACAAATACAAGATCAAACAGCCTTAACATACAGATACAAATGTTACCTTTACTGTAAGCAATGCCTTTACTGTTCTATAAAGTGGTACTCTAAACTGGCAGAAAAAGGGTTTGAGCAGTAGGGTGTTGGGCCTTCTTGCCCCAAGGACGAAATAAATATGAGAACTTGTTGCCCTTGACCCCAAACAATATGTGTCACAGATTTAGGAGGAAGCACGCTTAGCACTGCCAACAGAAGAAATGGATTATTAATGTAAAAATCCCAAATCTCACCTTTAGGCGTAATTAATATGAAGAAAGAAACACTTGGAAATATGTATAGCAATCAATTTCCATTCCACTAAAGGAAAAAGAGAAATAAAAGGAAAAAGGGAAACTGGACAATGAGATTGCATTCAAGATATCGCAATGAGCCAAATGAACAAGTTACTTACCTTCGGTAACGCCTTTTATGGTGGATACAATAGCTACCTGTGGATTCCTCACATAATGAATTTTCCCCATGCGCCAGCATCCGACGGAAATTTTCTTCTAGCTCTGCACGTCGACGAGGACGTCACAATTGCCCGACTACCACGCAACGCCGTCTGACGTCATCCAGGCAATAAGAGGTCCTCACCAGCGTGCGGACGTCAGTTTTCACCATTTTTTACGTGCCTTTGAGGCAAACAGGTGACTACCATAGCGAAAAGGAACACGTCCGAACCCGATGGCGGAAAGAAAACAATCTAAGATGGAGTCGACGCCCATGCGCAATGGAGCCGAAAGGGGAGGAGTCCCTCGATCTCGTGACTCGAAAAGACTTCTTCGAAGAAAAACAACTTGTAACACTCCGAGCCCAACACTAGATGGCGGGATGTGCAAAGCATGTGTATCTGCAGATACACATGCCATTGAACACATACATATATCACATATATAAACAATGGCAACAGTATATACATATCAATAATAATATACAGATACACACCCAAGGAAATCTTGATAAGACCATCCAGTCAACAGGGAGGCAGGTGGGACCGTGAGGAATCCAGAGGTAGCTAGTGTATCCACCAGAAAAGGCGTTATCGAAGGTAAGTAACTTGTTCTTCTGATGGATACAACCACCTGTGGATTCCTCACATAATGAATAGAGTCCCAAAGCAGTACCGCACTCGGAGGTGGGTGCCTGAATGGTCAAACCAAGAAATCCTGCAGCACAGACCGTGCAAAATGGCCATCCCTCTGGACTTCAGAATCCAAACAATAATGTTTAGCAAACATGTGGAGGGATGCCCAAGTTGCGGCCTTGCAGATAACAACCACAGGAACACCTATAGCTAAGGCCGAAGAGGCCGCCTTAGCCCTGGTGGAATGGGCTCTTATCCCAACAGGAGGTTCCTTCTTTGCGAAAGAATAATACAATTTGATGCAAAGAATGACCCACCTGGAAAGCGTTCTCTTGTGGACAGCCTTGCCTTTCCTCTTCCCCAGGTAACCGACGAAGAGCTGACCCTCCTGTCTGAACTCTCTCGTCCTGTCGACAAAGAAGCTCAATGCTCTTCTTGGATCTAGTCGGTGTAGCCTCTCTTCCTCCTTTGATGGGTGAGGTGGAGGATAGAAGGACGAAAGTGTGATGGACTGTCCTACATGAAATGGTGTAACAACCTTCAGTAAGAAAGCCGCCTTGGTCCTTAATACCACCTTGTCCCTATAAAAGGAAGTCTATGGGGGTTCCACACTAAGAGTCTGGAGTTCACTCACCCTCCTAGCTGACGTAATGGCAACCAGGAAAACAGTTTTTAAAACTAAAAAACTTAAGGAACATGAATGCATTGGTTCAAACGGTGAACCCATCAGAAATGCTAACACTAAGTTCAAATCCCACTGCGGCATAATGAATGGAGTGGGCGGAAACTTGTTAGTGAGACCCTTAATGAACCTTAAAACTATTTGGGACTTAAACAAGAAGGGTTTGTCTGGTAGATACAGAAAGGCTGACAGTACGGACAAGTAACCCTTAACAGTCGCAACTGCACAACCCCTCTGCGCTAAGGATAGCGCAAATGACAAAATGTCCGATAAGCGGGCACGCAAGGGGTCAATTTGATTCTCTCCACACCAAGTCACAAATTTAGCCCACCTGCTTGCATAAATAGATTTGGTGGAGTGTCGCCTGGCCGATAATATAACGTCCACCACCTCCGGCGGGAGAGAAAAAGTACTCAGATTGCCCCATCAATCTCCAGGCATGAAGGTGCAGGCTCTGGAGGTGGGGGGGTAGAACCTGCCCCTCCGATTGCAAGAGGAGGTCTACCCTGTGAGGGAGACCGAGCGGGGGGCACAGTGAGAGTTGGAGAAGGTCTGAATACCACACCCTTCTTGGCCAATCCGGAGCTATTAAAATGACTTGGGCCCGGTCTTGGCGAATCTTCCTCAGAACCCGAGGAACCAAAGGTATGGGGGGGAAACGCGTAAAGCAGCTGGCCGTACCAGGACATCTGAAACGCGTCCCCCAGCGCTCCTTGCACCGGGTACTGGAGGCTACAGAACGACAGGCAGTGTGCATTCTCCTGAGTGGCAAACAGGTCTATCTGAGGAAACCTCCACATCTGGAAGATGTAAAGGACCAGGTCTGGATGAAGACGCCACTCGTGATCAGTCGAGATGTGCCGACTGAGACTGTCCGCACGTACATTCAAAACTCTGGCCAGATGGTTTGCTACCAAGCAAATCCGATTGTCCTGTGCCCAGGACCAGAGTCGCAGAGCTTCTCTGCAGAGAGGGTACGACCCCACCCCTCCCTGCTTCTTTATATACCACATCGCGGTAGTGTTGTCCGTCAGGACCTGGACCAACTGACCGCGAAGGGAAGGGAGGAAGTCCTTGAGAGCCAGACTTCTCGCCCGCAAATCAAACAGATTAATATAAAACATCTGTTCCACTGGAGACCAATGACCTTTGACCTCCAGGGCCCCCAGATTAGCTCCCCACCCTAGAGTGGAAGCATCCGTTATCACTGTGGCCACTGGAGGTGGCAGTGAGAACGGCCTTCCTTGAGAAAGGTTGCCATCGAAGTTCTGCTGCAGTGTCTCTGGAGATCCTTATCGATTCCTCGAGATCCTCTTTGTGTTGAAACCACTGCCTGTGGAGGCACCACTGAAGAGCCCTCATGTGCCAGCGTGCATGAGTGACCAACAGAATGCAAGAAGCGAACAGACCGAGCAGACGAAGGACCTTGGGGACTGGAACAACCGCTCCATTCTGGAACATTGGAATCAATGCCTGAATGTCCTGAATCCGCTGCGGCGGAGGAAAGGCCCAAATCAATGTTGTTTCCAGTACTGCCCCTATGAACAGGAGGCGTTGAGGGCTCCATGTGAGATTTGGGCACGTTCACCGAAAAGCCCAGATCAAACAACAACTGGGTTGTCAACTGCAGGTGACGCAGCAGGAGCTTCGGAGACTTGGCTTTGATCAACCAATCGTCCAGGTAAGGGAATATTGCTATCCCCCTCCTCCTGAGCACTTCTGCAACAACCGCCAACATCTTTGTGAAGACTCGAGGTGCTGAAGTAAGACCAAACGGAAGGACCACAAACTGATAGTGTTGCGATCCCACCACAAACCGGAGATACTTCCTGTGCGACTTGAGAATCGGGATATGAAAGTAAGCATCCTGCAAGTCGACAGACACCATCCAATCCCCTTCGTTCAACGCCAAAAGCACCTGTGCTAGGGTCAGCATTTTGAACTTTTCCTGCTTGAGGAACCAATTCAAAATCCTCAGGTCCAGGATTGGCCTCAACTGACCATCCTTTTTGGGGATCAGGAAATATCTTGAATAACAGCCCTGACCCCTCTCCTGCTCTGGAACCAACTCTACTGCACCTTTCTACAAAAGGACTAGAACCTCCTGTTGTAATAAAAGGAGATGGTCTTCCGAACAGAAGGATGGGTGGGGAGGGATGGTGGGGGAAACTCCCGAAAGGGAAGAGTATAGCCTTTCCCCACAATATTGGTGACCCAGGAGTCCGATGTTATTGACTCCCACATGTGGAGAAACTGAGATAATCTCCCGCCTACAGGAGATGCATGCAAAGGGATTGATGGAGGACTAAGGCTGCTTTCCCTGCTGCACCCCTCCGGAGAAAGAGGAGGAGGTAGAGTGCTGCTGGGTGGCCCCTCTGGGACGAACCCCACCCCTTTCCCTATATGATCTATAGGGGTGAGTAGAGGCAGCCTGCTGGCCTGTCTGCTGAAATCTCCCTCAAAAGAAGAGCCACGCCCAAACCCCCTGAATGCTCGTGAAGGAGTGGAGACGGAGGCCTGCAAGCCTAATGACTTTGTAGTGGCCCTATTCTCCTTGAACCGCTCCAAGGCAGAGTTAGCCTTTGTCCCGAAGACTTTATCCCCATCAAAGGGTAAGTCAAGTAGGGTTGACTGCACATCGGGAGAGAATCCTGACAATCGTAGCCAGGCATGCCTTGTTGCTATGGACGTGCCCATTGCT
This sequence comes from Pleurodeles waltl, assembly GCF_031143425.1. NCBI lineage: Eukaryota > Metazoa > Chordata > Amphibia > Caudata > Salamandridae > Pleurodeles > Pleurodeles waltl. The sequence continues at coordinate 136,160,585 of NC_090445.1, read as the reverse complement.
CTGGCCACGGAATCAGACGTGTCAAGTCCAGACTGGATGACCTGAGTTGCCGCCGCCTGAGCGTCCGTCAAAAGGTTCAGAACCTCCTGAGACAATCCAGTATGTGTCGTCTTGGCCTCGTCCATCAGGGCATAGATGTACCTGCCCAAGATACAGATTGCATTCGTTGATTTCACGGCCATGCTGCATGAAGAGAATGCCTCTTTTGCAGATTGGTCCATTCCCTTGGATTCCCTGTCCGAAGTGACCCCTGGAAAAGATCCTGGAGCTGTGCGGTAGGAACATGAGGCCTGCACCACCAAGCTCTCTGGAGTTGGGTGTTTTGACAAGAAACCTGGATCCCCAGGAGCCACTCGATCCCTCCTTGCCACAGACCTGTTTACTGCTGTCGAAGTCACAGGCTTCTTCCACACCTCCATTATCAGGTCTATGAGTGCCTCATTAAATGGAAGAAGTGGCTCAGCCACAGCTGAGGAAGGGTGCAACATTTCAGTGAGAATGTTAGTTTTTATTTCAGCAGCTGGAAGAGGAAGGTCAAGAAAATCCGCCGCCTGCCTCACCACCGAATGGAAAGAAGCAGCCTCTTCGGTGTACTCCCCAGGAGATGCTAAGTCCCACTCCGGGGAAGTGTCCAACCCACTGGCAGTGTCCAAGCCCTGTAGATCTCCCAGGGGCTCTGCAATCTCACCCTCTTCCAAGAACTGTCTCTTGTATTCCCGCTCCTCAAGCAGCCTCAGAGCCAATCTCCTGGAGCGCAACCTGGCCTCAATTCTCAGCGTCGATAAGGCGTTTGCTGACGCCGAAGACCTTGATCGGCGTCGATCCTCGTATTCATCTGACGCCGGATCCATCGGCGCTGTAGGCTTCAGCGTTAATTGAGGTTGTCGCAAACTCATTGGCGCCAGGGCAGCAGACGTCGCCATCACAGGCCTTCTAGGTGACGCCATCGGTATCAGCGACGAGCCAGCACTTCCCGTGGTAAGGAAAGGCATGAAAGGTGTCGGTCTGTATGGAGCCGAAACACGCATGTCATATGCCAAAGGACCTGAAGGTCCAGACAGGCCACCTCCCAGAGCCATGTTGTCAAAAAATGCTAAACATCACATTTAGAAATGCAGAAGGGTCTGTACCTGGCACCAGGAATGCCAGATATCCCTGTGGAGTCGGCGCCTGAGGTGACACCGGCGTCGGTTCGGGCATCTCCAACCGCGCCGGTGAAACTCCAGATCCTGATGAGGATCGACCTCATAGATAGAGGAGATGCAGGAGAAATAGGAGTTGGCGGAGGTGTTGCCGTCGGACTAACCTCCCATGTCTTACGGTGTTGAGCTGATGGCGACCTCGAGCGGGATCGGTCCTTACTCGACTGACGTCGTGATCCATGCCGGCGCCGGGAGTCTTGATGTCTGTGCAACTTTGAAGATTTAGAGGAAGACGTACGGTGGTGATGTCTCTCCTTCTTCTTTGATTTCGCCAAGAATAACTTGGCCTCCAGCTCCTTGAGTGCTTTTGGATTCATACGCTGGCATGAACCATACTCCTCGACTTCATGGTCAGAACTCAAACACCACAAGCAATTTTCATGTGGGTCTGTCACCGACATTCGGCCACCACATGCCTGAGACATAGTAACACTCGGAGTGAAACAACAGCTCCCTGGAGCCTCGAAGAAATAACTGTTACTCGAAGGCACGGAAAAAAGGGAACTGACGTCAGCACGCCGGCGAGGACATCTTATTGCCTGGATGACGTCAAACGGCGTCGCGTGGGAGTCAGGCAATTGTGACGTCCTCGTCGAGGTGCAGAGCTAGAAGAAAATTTCCGTTGGACGCTGGCGCATGGGGAAAATTCATTATGTGAGGAATCCACAGGTAGTTGTATCCATCAGAACAAACCATAATATCTATACATAAAAGAGAATTAAAAAGATTTTTTTTTAAAAGAAGAAGAAAAAAAATCACAATCCAGTATTATCAGGATTTCAAAGGTGATCTAGATTTAACTCTAGTTTGGGAATTCTTCCAGGCTTCTAATTTACCACCATGAGACCAAGGATGTTGACCAGTTTCCCATCTTCCTCGGTCATCTGAGTCTAAGGTAGAAGCAGTTGAGGGGTCCCTGTCTAGGTGGAGAAGAGGATTTGTGTTCCATTTCTGATTCTGTCTCATCTAAGTCATTCAAAAATGATTCTAAGTCACGAGGGTCAGAGTATTCTCTGATTTTCCCTTGATAAGTCACAATCATGATTGCTGGCTCCTCAAGACCAAACTTAATGTCTCTTTTTTTCAATCTGGGACGTACTGCAAAAAAAATTGGCCTTTTGATATTGGTGGGTACCAAGAAATCTGTGGTGATAATAATTTGCGATTTGACATATACATAAGGACCATCTTACCTGGCTTCAATAATAATTTGGCATCAATAACAATTTGGCGAGCATGTTGGTGCCGTAACCAACAGTCTAAGATATTGAGGGATGTGTCGAATGGTTAGAGGTTCTTCAGCAAACACGATGAGCATGTTGGAACTCAAGTTGTGGTGTGAAGGTAACGTTCATTAAAGTGGAGATTTAGTTAGTGAAAAATGATAACAAATCTTTTTAGTTCTTCAGAAAGACCTATAATTCTAATGTAATCCCTTCTGTTACGGTCTTCTAAATCAACCATTGTTTGTTGAACATACCAAATATCTTGACCTGTGTCAGGAATTTTTTCAAGACAGGTTTTAACTTCTGTGAGGCGGTCATCTGATGTTTGCATACAAGATTGAAATTAGTTTAATTATCCTCTTAAACCTTGTACTTCCAGAGTATTTGCAGAAACTGCATTATTTACAGAAGAAATTTAGTTTTTAATGTCAAATAGTTTTTTGCGTAATGTATCAATTGCTGAAGTAGTGATGTCTGGGGAAGTTGCCATCGTACTCAATGAACTATTAACAGCAGGATTAGACATTAAAGCCTCACTGTATGATAAGTGTCTGGTGTGTTTACATTTTGACATGAGATGCTAGCAGTAAAAAAAAAAAGAGGTAGGCAGTTCTTATATTGATGGATCAGCCTATATTTGAGACAACATAAATGAGTGACCCAGAATATGCAAATCAACAGAACTATACTTTGTTACATTATTAATAAAATTCAATTTAGGTAGGATATTAAACAAAACCAGTATAAAACAAAGTATAGTGTCTCCCAAATAAAATGATCTAAGTGATATAACAACAATGGGTCGTCAGATGATATGACCACATATGTTAACCTTACTCTACATTATTCTCTGTCTTGACTTTCTTAGTATATCCAATATCTAAGTAGAATTTATTTTATTTATGGAACTATAAGGAGATCGCGATTACAACTGATTTCAGGTGGAAAATGTGTTTATAGATATGTCTTTTTCTATGTTTATAGTTACTAATCCATAATTTCTGTGGCTTATCAGTTATTGCAGGCCAGGCATGGGTGGGAATGATTAATTAGAAAAAGATTCTTTCTATATTTATTTTCCTTATATTCTTCTTCTCTTAAAAAAAAAAAGTGCAATTGATTTGATCACATTTCTTTTTCTTTTTTCCGTCTTCCTCTCTATCCCTCTGGGCTGTATGACTTAGAACTGAACAAGTTGAAAGTGAGCAATCTGCGATCTCGTCCGCTGACAGAGTTTCACTCATGAATCTCCGTCTTCCATAATGTAGAGCACCGTTTCCAGCAAGTGAGCAAAGATGCCGGTGCAGACATGCACTAGAAGTAAAGATAAAGCATTGCAGGATTACTGCTGTCAGATCTGATGGGAAAGAGGTAAACGCGGACAGGGCAGTTGAAATATGGCTCAATTTCCATCCTTGGATCCTCAGTGCGAATCCACCATTTCCCCAGCGTTATCCAATCTTGATCTTCTATCGCATCCTGAAGCCTTTTGTTTTCCGATGTGTACCAGGTGATCTATGAGTTTGAGTGATCAGATGTGAGTAGAATGATGCAGTAGTAATGTTAGTATGCTGAGAGGGGCTTACGTTTACATTGTTTAAAGTCTAGCGGTTAGATAAAAGGAAGTTCATGGTCTCGTTCTCTGTTACGGAGATCTCAGCTGTAAGCTACCATCTTCCATTCACCACCTAAATCAAGGGAACAGGAATCGTGGCAAACAGAAATAGCCTTGAAGTTGAAGTAGCAAAAGTTGCCACAAAGAATCCGATATTCAAGTCCAGCATTAAAGTTAGGCGAGATAAGCGGGACGCAGCAAACGGCCCACAACTTTGCCTCCGTCCTTGGGGCTCTAACAAAGAGCCGCCATTTTCCGCGGCACCAAGCTCCACCCCCAAGCTGAGGGGTCTCAATCTAGAACTGTTATTTAAATTATATTGTTTCACTTTAAAACGTGTTAGAGATTGGTGTCTCACTCTATAACTCTACAAATTAACCCTTGAGGGATAAATTCACGCCTGCCATTCAGTCTACCCACAAGATAAACTGATCCACAGTGAATCCAGCTAGCAGTGATTTACAAATCGGTGGTAAACCTGGAGATTGCGTACCACAGCCATGGATGCTTCGAAAACCTAAAGTTATATGGCCTGGGGCCACAATTATGGAGATAAGATGACAAGTCACTGAGACATCAGAATTGCAGGCCTGAAATCCCCTTCTAGAAATGAATGTTATCTAATGAGTTAGTCTAACTGGTTAAACGGAAGAGAACAGAGACTACACATCCCAGAACTGTCTGCTTTCCTATTTGAAAGCACAGCACTGGAAACGTGGTGCCCAAGTCTCATGGAGGCGCCTGGCCACTCCCTTTACCAATACACACATTAAGTTAGTGCATCATTGAGATCATAGGCTCAACTCTTAAGGCTTCTAAGTCCTGAATATCATGTTTATGGCTACCCCAGTGGTAGCCATCTCTGATGCAATACAGTCTGTGCTCTTGCTCTGCTCCACAGTATATGGTCCATGATGTAGAATACTGCACAGCCCGGGGTATCTTCAATGATGTACACAGTCAGGGCCTCGCATCTACATGCTGTAGCGTACACAGCCAACTCTAGGGCCACTGGAATTATGCGATTCTGCAGCTTTTTTTGCATAACTATGGATGTGACTCAGTAGAGGTCCTTGCAAAGGTTAACCAGTCATCTTTTAGGTGCTTATTTCTGTATTTTGTTGTTAAACTGGTACTAATGAAGTGACATATTTGCCTAGACAGTACTACCATGTTTAAAAATTACAAAATAATGAAGTAATACTATCAAACATATGCCACTTCATACCACATAATTTGCATTTTCTTGCCGCATTATTTAGTCAATGCTGCCGCATAATTTGGTGCTCCCTTTCTGCATAATTCCAGTGGCCCTGGTTAACTCTACATTGTAACACTCTATGCCCTCTGTGAACTACAGTAAACGACTGACAGGTTGTGATCAGGGACTTCCAGTTCAAGTGGGAACTAGTCAGACAATGACAAACTAAATTCTCAATATAACAGACTGCACATTGTTCCAATTAGATTAAATGTACGTAAATGTATTACATTAATATTGTGCAAACTGGCCTAGTTCTTCGTAGCCACTTTAGATGGCCCAGCAGACAGACTCCTCGGTCGTCTAAGACCAGTTTGTAGAAACCTCTAGAAAGAGAGATTCTAAGGAAGGACTGCTTTAGACTCAATCGTTTTTCCTCCTGGATTATCGACAGCTAATTGAAAAAAAGAATATTATAAGAACGACTGCCACCAGGGGAACAAGAACGAGCTCACGCTTTGAATAGCCAATGTAATTACAATTGATTAAATGTCTATGACATGAGATTGATACATGACACTGTTTCCAAAATGTGTTGGGTCCTTGTGAGAGATGGAGTCTCGTTGTCAACCATCGACCCCTATCAATAAAGAGCCTCATAGCAAGTCGGTTTTGATTTGCTGGACAGCGTAGGCGAAAAACCTAGCAAATACATTCAATAACTGGGATGCATAATTATGGTTCCAGCCAGGACTGAGAATCTGAATACAATTTGTTAAATCTGCATGTTGTGTCGTGCTCCAAAATCCTTGCCCCAGCTACCGAGCCAACACTTATAAACAGCATTTTTTTTTAATGTTTTTGACACCTGCTGTGCAGTTCTAGCACAGAGTGTGTGATGCCGCCAAAAACTGGCACCTGTCAGAAAAAAATTAAATCCCCAAACTTGTATCAATGTATAAATTTGCGGTGGAGAGGGCGCTGCCCTGTGCCGAAGGTGAATGCTTGGCCCTGTGGGGAGATGCTCTTCTTATAAGAAACCGTTCTTATATGAGGGCTAATCTTTATAAAGAGTAACACACAGGATGCGTGGCGAGAGGTTGCTCTACACAGGCTGGCCCTGCTGAGAGATATTCTTTTAATAAGGAGGTGTTCCTATAAAATGGTTTACTTCTATAAAGAGAGAGACTGAGTCCGTGGAGGGATGGTGCTCTATGCAGGCTAGCCCTGTGGCGAGATGGTCTTGGGTGTTTTCAGAACGGGACTTATTTATATTGACTGAAACAAGGAGGGTCGCAATGGACTATTAAGGGGAACTTGGACAGGTCCCGAAGCACAGATTGCCACCCTTGTCTGACTCGGGATTCATGCTGAAGTTGTCCAATGTTGGTCCACGAGAGCTCTTGGTACTGTGCATTGTGATCACGCCAAACTAGGCTTGAAAATGCTCTGCTTACTTCTGGTAGGTACAATAATTAAACTGGCCATGCAGCATTATAGGCAAGGCCTATTGCGGAAAGGGCCCATCGTATTTACAAAGGTCTGCACCATGACAAACTTCCCACTAGAAACCTTCATTCAGCATCATCACAGCTGATCTCACCTTGTAGCTGTCTACGGTCTGAAAATTGGTGGGCACCCCCAGTAGTAAACGGCCCTAACTGCGGAATGTGCTGGACCCCATCTCAGACCACCTCCACTCAGAAAACGGAAGAAAAAAATATACTTAAAAAAACAAAAAAACATTGTCCTCGTATGAAGCTGATACCGCTGTACCTACCAGACTGGACTCAAATGTCTGATTTGAAAGCGTTTGCCTTCGCATGTCTGTACAAAGCAGTGCCCGGCAAATAAATCAGAAGAGAACCTGCTTTCTGGCTAGCCACATGGAATAGATTTACATTTAATGAATGTAAATAACAATCAATTACAGATTCACTGGTTACTGTGAAAATCTGGCATGACTCCAGCCTTCAAGGAGAAACAATGCTGAAACGCTCAGCCCCAGTAGAATGTGTGGAGAAATAATAATGTGAAAAACGTGTCTCGTAATATTTAGTAAACCGTTCTCTGATAACTTTAAGATTGAAGGCCTCAGTCAGTTTGGCTGGTATTCCAACATCTGCCGCACGAGCCCAGCTAACGAACTCACTGGGTACCACAGAGTCATTCCACTGAGGTCCGCAAACAAGAGACTCGGGAAGGGAGCTGCGCATGCGCGGACAGAGACAATAACGCGCACTGACCCTTGCTGCGCCAGCATAACTTTTCTTCCATTTTGAAACAGAAGCGACTGGCATTCCTGCCACCTCGTACATGACAAATGCCCACCAGGCCTCACCAACCAATAGCCAGGCTTGTGGTGGGGACGCAGGGCGCTCCCGCCGATAAGAGTGCTTACCGCCAGCAAAACATTCAAAAGGGAGCTAACAAAGGCTGGCGCGGCCCAGTGCTGCTGGGGCATCTGCCCTCATCTGTCACCCGCTTACGGGCGCCGACAGGGAACAATACCCATGTCTAGCTGAGTAATTGTCAATCGTCGGCCTCAAAGAGGGGGGGCTCGAAGTTCCTTCCAAAAAGACCAGTGCCTGTGAGCCAGGCCAAAAGTTCACCTAGGACAAAATTTGACCATCACTGAGAAAATGTATTTATATACAATTTCCCCTATAAGATATTCAAAAATGATTTAAAACTATTAAGCACTAGACTGCAATTCGGCTACATGGAAGTTGTCAGTATGGAGGAATATGCTGGTGCAGCCTTCGGGAGTATGCATGTATATGCTATTTGCCGAAATACATTGCCTTACCAGTCACACAATTTCTTCCTTATCACCATGAAGCTTCAAAATACTCATCAATTAAATCCCCAATACTGACTTCCAAGCAGCCCTTTGCCTAGCTGGTAACATATTATGTTACGAGCCTTTAGTAAAACTCTTTCCGGTGGATATAACTTCAGATTCCTCATCTTCTGAATTTCTCAGGCGTTAGAGCGGATGATGAAACTTCTTCAAGCAAATACTCCCACATATTAAGAGTGGGCGCCATCGGAAGCCATGGTGCTCTTCTCGTGTTCTGGATATTACAGCGCAGAGATATATACAGGCACCACCCCTGCATGCTGTTGTCAAGCATTCTGGGTGAACGCAGAGCCAATGACACGTTGAAGATAAAAAAATTACACAGAATCCAACATGGAACTTTATTAGCATTAAAACGCCCATTCCACTGAAAGAAAGTAAGAGCAGTGAGGGATTTGCATTAGTTATCCACCAGAAAGAGCACTGCTGATGATGAGTAAGATGTACTGCGTATGGATACTTCAAAGTGCAGATTCTTCATTTTTGAATCATGAATATCTAAGTAGTACCCTCCAAACCTTGGTGGTCGTGAGGAGTGGACTCTAGACCAAGAAGCCTTGTAGGACCAAGTGAGCAAAATGGAACTCCCTGCAGATTTCAAAGTTGATGTAGCAGTGCTTGGTAAAGGTGTGGACCGATGCCAACATTGCAGCCTGCCTGACGGATGTCCAGCACAGGAGGGGGTATCTGCATGGCACTACACGGATACAAGGTCTGTATTCAGGGGAAAGTTGACTCTAAACCATACAGGGGATAAGTATAAAGAACTCCAGGGCCTCGGGAACTCTTCCTTCCCAAGGTCCCCCGTCCCACAGCCACCCCAGTCTGGCCAGGGACTGAATTTCCTCCTTAGTTTTATTTAATGTCTTGAAGTTATTTATTCTGGACACCATCCATGGGGATGCGAGGACCCAAGAGCAGTTAGAAACAGACACAAAGCGAAAAACAGGAAATTGCCAAGCCAAGCTGACTGAAAAAAAGCTGTTCCACTCAAAACAACCACGCAAATTCCCAGAAAGGCTAGGAAAACAGTTATCAAATATTTACAGTGTGATGCCTTTCCATTGGGTTAAAGGCTTGGGAAAAATCTGAAATATCAGCGCACAACCATTCCCCACGCCACCAGATTCACTCACTTTATTGGGGGGTTGGAAACTCCGCATAACACCGGCCTCAAAGACTTCAACAGAAAGGGAAGGCTTGTGCCCCGCCACCCCCTTCGAGTCTGAAACTAAACACTGGACGGGAGCTGTTGCTTATTTCCCCAAAACCTCTTCCACACACACTTCAAGACACCGGCACCGCACACCTCACGGGGGTGGGTTCAGCTTGCTTACTCCTCCACACTGGCCCAATACATTTTATTGGTTGGCTTGCTGATTCTCCGCAACATACCATACACTTCAGTGGCAGGGTAGCTTATTCCCCCAAACACAGTCCCATCCACTTAATGGGGATTCCGATTCCCCACTATACTGGCCCCATACGGTCCAGCAGGGAATATAGGAGCCCACTCATCCCCCAAGCAGTGGCCGCACGCACTTTAATGGGAACAGGCGGTCGCTGATCCCCAATAACGCTGGCCCCATACAGTTCAACCGGGGGCTTGCTGACCCCCCAAATACCGGCTTCCCTGCATTTTTCTGCTAATGTTTTATCAGCGATCAAGGCTGGTCTCGGATTAAAGCTAAATCTCATTGGCGATACTTAGACGAAAACCACAGAGAATCAAAGACAGATGGACTGTCTCACAGAACCCTGAACTCTGCACCACTCCAAATCCATCCTCTTTTGAAAGCTGCTCCTCAGAGGGCTCAGCAGTATTCTTTGGCTCTGTGGTGATTAAGATGGCGCCCAAAAATGAGCAAAAAGATTTCGGTTAAAGATAAAAAAGTGATTCACAAATATAGATTTTATTAATACACACACTGTACACCTTCGGCAAACACTTTTGGCAACTGTCCCTTGAAAGGACGCATTCCATAGCTCAGGTGAAAACACCCTTACAAAACCTCTGGAAACTAATTAATTGCCACCACAAAGCATCAAGCGGCTACATCAATGAAAGTTAACAGCGGCTTCGAAGCAGCCTTTACATTTACAGATTAACCAACTGCACGCATTTACAGTTACTTACACTTTTGAAGGAAAGTTAGGGATTGGTTTCCTCTTCAACATTCTTCAGTTGGGTCAAAATGGTGATGAATAAGCCTTGTGGGGATAGACCGGTCTGTTTTACGGCTCATTTATTCCTTGGGTGCAACAATGAGGCCAGTGTTTTTAGGGGTGGCCAGAAAGCGCTCTGTCCCCTGTTGTAATCTCTCTTTGGGATTCTAACCACGCCCATGTCATGTCAGTCACTTTCATTGGTTCGTGGGCTTGCCTTTTAATATCAGTTTAATTTCATTAGTGAAAGGTATGCATATGTCATGCCTTTTACGGTGTTTAGCCTTCCTCGAGTGCACCAGCTACTGAAAACATACGGGACTCGATGTTTTCCGTCTGGTTTCTGGACTACTTTTTCTCTTTATTTCGCAGCCCTATCTCGCTGGGCAGTAGTCGAGCGATTTGCATGACATCGATCCTGTTACATAGGTAATTGCACTTTTACCCGTTACAAAGATAATTGCACTTTTGCCCGTTACATAGATAATTGCACTTTTGCCAATAGGTTTCACTGCCAGCAAACTTTTATTTCCCTTTGTGTGTCTGCTTTGCGCTGATGGCGGCTGTTGGCTCGCTTATGTGAACTTTTACTTTTCAGTTTATGGGGCAAGAAAAGTCCAGTTAGTTATGTGAAAACGTTTTACATTAAATTTTCGATTTATGTATCAAGAAAAGTCTGGTTAGGAGTTTACAAGGCTAATAGCTCTAACTCGATCAAACACGAGACCCATTGTATTGCAAATGCTTGTTATCCTTAGGGGCACTGAAGGCCAGTATAAATGTAGAAGACTGGTCAAACACTTTAATTTATTATTCTACCAGATAAACAACTAGCTGCCGCAGCCTCCAGGTGCTTCAAACATGCATAATGCTACCGTCCAGCACATGCATAAAACAATGATTCTTCACTCAAGTGTCCGGAAACTCCAGGTATTAGTAAAAACAAATAGACCATAGTTATCTTTACCTAGCCACCTTCAACAGTCATGTTGGTGTTAAACTGTATTTAAAAAGTGAAATTTGGATATTATGCAACTTTACTGTTTGATATAGTGAGGCTTTCTAGCGTGGCTTCTATGTTTATAACATGTAAAGCACATTTGTGGAGCATGTTGGTGGTGTGTTTTTGTAGTGACTGCTATGGGTATTTTAACAGAGAGACAATTTTCTGATGAGCTGTCAGGAAGATGCGGAAAGGTCGGATAAATTAAGTTCAGAGTTAATGCGCGAGGAGGCTGGACCTGAAGCAGCTTATCTCTGTTTAGATCACTGACGAGGAAGGATTTGGAATGATGGAGAATGATAAACGGGTGCTGGACACTGGCCAAAGAGTGGCATGCTTAGAGAGCAATTGATACCAATGTACTTGTAATACTGCGGATGGGAACTGAATAAGGCCCATAATGTTGGACACTATCTCCATTTATTACTCTACATTTCTTTTCTGTGTGTTACTGTTGTTGCTTAGCATTAAAGAGATGGCTGCACATTGCTCACCTCCACATCCTAAATAAAATCAAGATTCTCCTGGCAACAGTTAGAGAATCGTTTTCTCCACAAAACTGGCCCTACAAGCATAAAATAACTCTTGCTCACACCCCACTGCTCTGTCTTCATCCTTGAATTAAGAGTCTCACTTATTCCAAAAGACAGCCCCTATCGACTTCAATGGACTCGTGTGTGCTTACATCACTGTCCCCAGACACTTCCTAGACTCGCGTGTGCCCCTGCATCATTGGCTTTAGACACTTCAATGGAATCTTGTGCGTTCCTACATCACTTACCTTTATACACTTCAATAGGGTCTTGTGTGTTCCCGCATCAGTGTCCCCAGAGCCTTCAATGGAGTCTTGTGTGCTCCTACCTCATTGGCCCATACAACTCAATGAAGGTTTGTGCAGTCCTATATCACTGGCTTCCTCCATACACTTAAGTGGAGGTTTGAGCGTTCCTACATGACTTACCCCATACATGTCAATAGTCTTGGACATTGCTACATTACTGACCCCTATACACTTCCGTGGAGGTTCATATTTCTACATTATGGGCCCCTTAAACATCAATGGCGTGTAATAGGTTCTTAAATCACTGACCCCTGTACACTTCAATAGTCTTGTGCATTCCTGCATAATTTGCACCCATCACCCCATTCAAACAAAACATGTATGGAGTCTTCCACTAAAATAACACATAATAGGCATTGTACATTTACTAATTCATAAAACTACCCAATAACTCAGTCTAAATACATAGATCACGTGGTCCCTAACAAAACACCATACTCCCAATTACCACTGACACAGATTTAAACTGGGAAATGCAGATATGACCATTCTTAAATGGCATGCCACCAATTTATTACAGACCTGCAGCTATGAACATTAAAACACTACTAACCACCATAATACACAACACCACAGCAGCATATTGTAGACCACTCCACACTACTGACTACCCAACTTAAACCAGACATCAGACTGGATTCCTCGTGACCAAGATGTGAAGTTATACAAAGTCCGACAACACTCCTAGGTCACAGTAATGCCCGAAGACGTGCTACACACCTCGCTATAAAAAAATGGTACACAAGGCACAACACATGGCTAAAAATGGAAAAGATCCAAACTAAAAATCTGAATTAAATTATGAATTTAAGGATTTAGGAAATGTAACAGAAAATTCTGCATTTGATCAAGATTGTAATTATATTCATTCTGAACAAAAAATGCCTCAATTAAACTACTGTCTGGTTTGAAAAACTACTATGAGGTTCAAAATAAGCTTTTTTTGTTTTTAATCAGAAAGATATGCTCTAGGTGTGGATAGTCACACATATCAATCTGCAGCACATTACTTCCTGCGATTTAAGACATTTTGCAAATTTCCCACTGAATATAAAGAAGCTAGTCTATGATCACTGGCAGACGGAGAATTTCCTAGGTTTCGGCTCTAGTTTTGCTTATTGGGGCTGGATGAGTAGAACTGTGGCCATTATCTTAGGAAAGGAACCTACAAACATTTGTAGTCTTTAGTGAGTAGGCAGATTGTCATCAGAAACTGGGCTAGAGGTAAATCTCAGAAACTAGAAGTAGTGATGGACCTTGGAGACAGAGTACTAGGAGATTTTGTCGCCTAGGACTAGTGTGGGGCTTGAAGATTAGGAAGTAGGGAATGGCGAGGAGAGTAATTTCTCAGATACTGAGGTACAGAGTTAGAGGTCGGCAAATGGTTGTGGTACACCTTGGATATCAGGGGACAGGGAAGACCTAAAGGTTTAGTGGCTAGAGATAAATCTGTGAGACTGGTAGCCTGCGGCAGACCTCGGACATTAAGGTACACACTTGTACCTCGAAGTCTGAAAGCTAGAGGCAGACCTCAGATTGAGGGGCAAAGATAGACCTTGAAGATCAGGAGTAAAAACAGACCTTGGATATTGGGCAACAGAGGCCGATTCCGAAGGATGGGGCCCGAGGTAGACCTGGGAGATTTGGGATGACGTTCGGCCTCACAGACTAGGGAATAGAGATTCGACTTTAGAGATTTGAAGTAAAGACAGACCTTGAGTATTCGAGAGTAGAGCTCAAAGATTGGGGACCTGCAGACCAAGGTCAGCGCCGAAGGAGGCAGTCTTTAGTTCTTGGGGTCATGTGGGGATAAAGAAGATGAACCAGCGGATTGAGGTGTCAGAGTCCTCCTCCCTGAGAGACAACATAGCAGAACCTCCAGGGTGTTTTCTCTTCCTTTGTGGAACTTTTAAGGAGAAACATTTCCAAGACAATCCCTGGCACTAAACCGAACTCAAGTAGATTTCAAAGCACTCTGACAAATGCCCCTACATCACTTGATCCAAATACATTTCAAATGAGTTTCATTAATTTCATAAACAGACACATGCATGCACAAAACACACACACCACACACTTTTTTTTGAACACACACTGATGAATCTTGCTCAGTCCCTAAACACTGCCTCGTAGTTCATCCTACCTTTAGTCTTGCCTCACTTCCTTCAACCCACCAATTCCTTTACACCTATCCCTTCCTTATATCGCAGCCACCTCTTCAGTCTTTTACAACCATATCTTCTGTCCTTCAAACCTTCCCTTTTTGCCTTCAGAAGCATCCTTTATGTCCTTCACACCTATTCTCTCTGGCCTTCCCACCTATCTCTTATATCCGTCTTTAGTACCCTTCTCTTCAATCCATCTTTGACACCATGGGTGTAGATTTATTCACCAGAGTGCCAGGGGTAGAGGAAGTGACATCACATACACTTTGACAGTAATGACATTACAGAAAGTGACATCATATGACCCTTTACCCAGATTTGTTCTAAGAAAGTATGTAACATGACCCCCAACATCACCCTCTTACCCTCATTCTTATTCAATCTCACTCACTTACATTTGCTCTTAATCTCACTCACACTTTTTGACATTGGGGCCCAGATTTACTAATGCTTTGCTATGAATTTGCATTACTTTTGTGATGTAAACCAGGGGCAGAGTGTTAGGGTGTGACTTACAATTCAATACATATCCTGATTTGCATTGGATAATATCCAAAAGTAACACAAAATTGTGCTATGCACTCCTTTGCTTCATTTCGCATCAAGTGAGTGTTCCATGGATGGTGCATGGGCATTCCTTTGCAACCACTCATGAGTTTTGAAGCAAATCCCTATCTACAAACATTGGTAGAGAGGACTCTGCTGCACAATCTTATGACTGATCAAGGCAGGAATAAAAGGCAGAAATGTTTTCGCTTCTCTTCATTTTTCCAATTTTCCATATGTGCTGCACTGTACAGCACACATATAAAGTGGGAAAAGCCTTAAAGCATACTTTTTGTACTAGACTGTAACCCTTCCAGTACAAAACCTATGCTTCAGTGAACGCATAAACCCTTGCACTATGGCGTAAGGGTGTGTGCATTGTTGCATGGCTGCCAAAAATGCACCAGCGCACAGAGAGAGAAAAAAGGGCACCATATCTTAGTAGATATGGCACATTTCTTTTAATCTCCCTGTGACGCAAAACAGCATAGCATCTTTGGTGCAGCCTTACCTTGGGTGAAAGAATAGAAAATGTGGGCCTCAATGTCACACAATCTCACTTAAAACTGAAAGCTGAAGACCTTGCGGGACACACACCTGCCCAAGCGCCTGGATACCCTCTCAGTTGATTAGTGAGCTATACAAGTCAACATAACACACACATGCTTACACATACAGAGACATGCTCTCACATATACACACACTCTTATCTTGCATAAACACACTCATACCCTCAAGCACACAGACAACACATATTTAAAAGTATTTGTACCTACTTCGGTGCCATCAAAGGATCTGTGCCAGATTAGTGTGCTCAATGTTTTATTACATCAATAGTGAACAATATAATAATATTCTCGATTAATATAAAGTAAAAACGTGCTGAAATTGTGAAAAATTGAGCTGACCCTGTATTCTTGGCAATGATTGTGTCACCTCTGAGGCCAGGGGTCAAAAAGCCAGTGCAGGGTCGCTAAATGACATTCGTGCTTGATATACAATTGTTCCATACTTTTCACATATCATTTCCTTCCTCACAATCATTGCTTTCTTCTTTCAATCCACATCTTCCATATCTAACCGTCCCTTCTGTCCTGCACACCAGATCTTCCTTCCTTGACACACGCCTCTTCCTGCCTGCACACCGATCTTCCTTCTTTCACAACCACCTCTTCCTTTCTGCATCCCATCACTTTCTAAGTTCACACCCATCTCTTCGTCGACAGAGATTTATCCATTCACACCCGTCACATCCTTCCTTCACACCTGTCACATCCTTCCTTCACACCTGTCACTTCCTTCATTCACACCTGAAAGCTTCCTTCCTTCACACCCATCTCTTCCTTCACACCTGTCACTTCCTTCCTTCACACCCGTCACTTCCTTCCGTCACACATATATCTTCCTTCACATTCGACTCTTCCTTCACACCTGCCACTTCCTTCACACCCATCTCTTCCTTCCTGTATCCCATCACTTTCTTAGTTAACTGCCATCTCTTCGTTAACACCGTCCTCTCCCTTCACACCGGTCACGTACTTCCCTCAAGCTCTCTCAGGCCCAGAATGGGTCAGTGGGGATGGCCCGGACCCCGAGGGACCAAGCCCCGCGGGGGCACGCTCGAGCTTCCTCGATCCCCTCTCGCGCTATCTCCACTCCAGCACCTCAGCCCACTGAGTAATATTTAACCCTTCAGGCTACTGAGGGGGCATCTGTTGTTCTCCCCACTGGAGTCAGGGGCTATTGTCATGTGTAATTCTGCACCCCTCAGGACTTTATTTATAAAGCGCTTTCTGATCAGATATTTGGGCCTTTGTTCTCTCTCCTTTCAGCCCGCAGCGCCCCCCTGGTCCCCAATCGACTTCAAAAGAGGTCCATTTATTCCGGTTTAAAGGGGTAGGAGGGGGGGTAGTGCAGCCCCTGAGATGCCCCTCGGCCCTGCATCCTGGCCCACTGACAGCATGACTGAGGAGCCCTAATGGGTTTTCCTCATCCCTTCTGCCAGGGCAAGCAAAACAGCTCATAATGAATCTCTCTCTCTCTCTGCAAAGGGGAAACACTACAGGCATGGGGTAAAATAGGAGTGAAGGTGAATGAAGCGGATGGGGGGCGGACCCAAGGCTGCGGGGTGAAGGAGTAGATGTTTACTTTCGGGAGGCTTGGCTGTAGGGTTAAAGGCGTAATCTGTCCTGCGCAGGTTGCCCCGTGGCGCCCCGCGTGGCCTGGACAACGGAGCAGCGAGAGGGGGGCGGTGTGTGGTTAAGAAACCTGGTAGGTGTGATGCACAGACCTCGATTTCTTAACACTACCGACACTCCGCCTCTCATCCCTTCCAAGGTCAATGACGCGAGATTGCGTAGCCATTAAGACCCATTAGAGACAATTCAGGTGTGGTTTGGAAACGTGGTCGGGGTAGTATTAGTCCTGCGAACCGCAAAGCCTCGTCTTTTCCGTGGGTGTTTCCAAATGGGGGTAAAATGCATTTAAACTAAAGAGTTACAATGGTCAGGGCCGGACTGGGAACCCAAAGCAGCCCTGGTAATTTTGTTGGCCAAGCCCTCCAGTGGGGGGAGGGGGCGGGGTGCCAGGTGCCAACTGAGAAACAATGCTGCTTTTTGTTAGTGGGGGGCGATATTGCAGCACCTCTGCAAAAGCGGCTCCCAGTCACAAAACCGTCCCTCACTGCTGCAAAAAAACAGGCTCCACCCTTCCAGCTTCCGGGGAACCCGCCCGATGCCCGCTACGGCCAGTCCGGCCCTGACTAGAGTGTGAGGTAGTCCAGGGTGTAAACAGGGTCTTGGAAGTAGTATGTAAATAGTGCATGAAGCCAAGCTCTACATTAAGTGTACAAAAGGACAGTGCGTATTAAAGCAGTAACGCACATAAATATTGCCAGTGCACTAACTAAGACATTCTGTCCCCACTGTGACGAACAGTTTCAATGCTTCCGGGTCGGACGTGTACCTAAAACTCAGTCTAATGCTCGATCGAGCATAACGGCCAGAGCTGCCCACTTTGGATCTGGGGGATCAGGTTCAAGTCTCTGCGTCAGCTCAACATCCTGTGATTCTAGGCAAAATACTTAATCTCCCTGCCTAAAAAAAAAATAAGAGTGCATAAAGTGGTGGTCATTTCCTGGGTTACTTCCAGTACTTTTCAGTATTGCTGTAGGACTTTAAATTTGCAAGTTTGTCGCAGGCTCCAAAGGAGGAAGGTCAGTTGAGATACCATGGAAGAGGCCCCCATTCAGTCTAAGATCAGTTAATATCTGTGAGCTACGGGACATATGGGAGACTCCGGGTGTGTCTTCACATTGTGAAGGGGCTCCATCATTTTCTCTAACTATTCTCTATCTATCTATTCTCTATCAGATGTGGCGTACCACAAAGCTCTCCCATAAGCCCCACACTGTTTAATGTATATTTGCTTCCCCTGGCAGAGAGAGTACAGGCATTTGGCCTTGCATTCCCGTCATATGCGGAGAACAAGCAGCTTATCATAGCTCCCACTCCAGAAATAAGGCAGGCATCCTTAAAATTAAACTCATGCCTAAGGCAGGTCAACAGAGGTGCTGGTGGTTGGTAACAACCTCGCAAGGTGGAAGAACCTAGAGTGGCCAGAATTCCTTGGAGAGCGTCTACAGACCTCCTAGGCAGTATAAAGTCTAGGTTTCTGGCTGGACAACAAATTGTCAATGGAAACATGAGACAAGAAATTGTCACCAACATGCTTCGGACTGTTGAACTTTAAGGCAAGTCATTCAATGACTCCCACCAACACCGAGGAGAGTGGTCATACAGGGATTGGTCAACTCTTACCTGCACTATGGAAACTCCCTCTTTTTGGAAAGTCCCAAATATAAGACAACTGCAGGTCGTCCAGAATGCTGCTGCTCGAACTCTTTATGGACTTCTGAAAGACCATTCAGCTGCCCAAGCCCTACACCGGCTTCCGGTGCAAAAAAGGATCCATTTCAAAACTCTATGCATGGCCCATCGGGCAATTCATGGAAGAGGTCCCTGCCTTCCTCAGCAGCTTCCTATCCCCACATTCCTAGGAGGCCCTTACGATCTGGAAATTTTAATTTGCTGACAGTATCCAAGTACCCAAGATCAGAAAGGAGAGATGTGGGGGACGATTCTTTGCATATCTGGTCCCCAAGTTAAGGAATAATCTCCCTACAAATCTTAGATTCAATCAACCAGAAACCACCTTCAGGAAACTCAGACAGACACATCTCTTCTAATTTCAGCCCTGTTACATCTTATAAATAATTTGAGGAAGCAGCAGGTGTGTCTGTCTGGGCGCTGGGAGTCCCGAGCGGATAACTGTGCACTATACAAAAACATCTGAACTGCATTTTGCTTTACGCCCGAGCACAGGGGGTATTACCACATGGGTTAATAGGACTGTTAAAATACACAGAAGTGCTCAATCTTACAGCAGGTTTCTGTTTTGGAGTCTCCGCCATACTCCACTTCTGTATCTCCACATTAGGTAGACTTTGCACAGGATCTATCTAGCAACTATCCAATATAATCCATCACTAAACAGGCTGGTCTTTCCTACCCTCAGAGTCTGCTATAAAGCATTATGTAGCACAACCTTCCACTAGATCATATGGTCTATACCCACTGGCTACCTGGCTCAAGTCCACAACCACCCCAAAACGACAAAGGATGCCTAAATTCCGAAAGAGCTACAAGACTACATAAATAGACATATACACCACACAATGAAAGTAAAATACAATGATCTTCAAATCCATGGAGCTTTTCACCTATCACAACCTGCTCTCTGCTTTCCAGACAGCCTCTCTCCACCTGGACTACAGGCTTCCAGGGTCAACTTGGATGTCATTCAATAACTAACACAAATACTAAAACAACCCATTAGAAATCAGCCATCAGGGGAGCATACAACTAAAGCAAAACCCTCTTGAATGCCACCATACCCTGACTCACACTTATTTGTCACTGGACCAAACTCCACAGGCACATGCAATGCAATGAACCAGTTCTCCAAACAGAAGATAAACAAGGTAAGAGGTCACATTTACAGCATTAAAAGAAAATCATCAACCTGACTCATATCACACCAAGCAGCACCACAAAGTGGACTCCCTTCAAACCACTCAAGTATGGACATCATTAACATGCTCAAAGCTTCTCAGAACCACCACCTATGAGGACTGGTTCTAAAGCCATGCACTCCCCAGCATTGTCAGTGTCTTCCTCCCTCAATGGCATCTTCAATGCTAAGCTCCAAGCTGATCAGTTCATAAAACTCCTAACAATATCAATCCTGTACACCAACACTAATCAGACTTAACACACATGCATAGGAAAGATAACAAGGAAAGCATCCTTCCACCAGCTGTGTGATCTAGTTATCTAGCATGGCACCATACATAACAAGCAGTCTTCCTTTGTGTCCCATTTCAGCACAGAAAACGCTACCATCAAAGCTCGTGCATGATTCCTATGGGCATCACTGACAAAGGCGAAACCTGGCAGTTGACTCCACTGAACCTCTCTGGTGCCATCAACCATTAAAGGCTGACACACACACCCTGGAAACTCGTGTAGGTTTTTCATGAAGAGTACTTAGGTGAGTCACCTTTTATCCAGCAATTGGTCATCCATCCATCCTGACGGACACGGCAAGACCCCAGGTTTTACCAGTCACTTGCAGAGCAGACTACCCCACCTCCAAAGGCTGAATTCGCCCTTCAGTCTGTTTCACCTCTGTCATTTTGAGCTGAATAGGATACTGTTAGCAAAAACAACCAAACTGTTCATTTACCTAAAAGTCAGAATCAGGAATGGGTTACCCAGTTTAGAACTTGATGAGAAGTGGCTGCCTAAAACCAAATCCAACCAAAACCAAAGGTCTTTGCTTCACTCACAACAGACAAGCAAGGCTGCAGAACTGGCTGCAGAACATGAAGAACACAGTTTCACTCCCTCAGCTCCCCATTAACAACAAATCGCTTGGATTCACACTTGACACCACCTCTCCTTCAAGGCAGGTATGGTCAAGACAGCCAATAAAGCATTACACCAGCTCACACTGCAGAGGAAACGGAAGCCCCTGCCCCTCAACCGCACCAAAGCTAATTTTAGGGTGACAGTTCAATACCTGGTTCTCTCTTACCCTAATGGGGTGACATCATTGTTACTGGTGCCACTAGTTCCATACTGACTGACCCCTCTACACACCACTACTTGTCGGCAGAAATGCAACCCATTCCCTTCTACCTTGAAGGACTTGCACTGTCTTTTCTGCCTGTTGCGTCACCTAAAACAGAAGTCAGGAAGTGAAAAAATGGGGAAAACCACAAGTCAAGATTTCACAAGTTACAACCCTGGTGTGTAAAACAGCACTGAGCCTACGCCCCCACTGTAAGCTTGCACCATCATTCCTGTAATTCAGAAAGGGAGGTGCAACCCATCTCTTCAAGAAGAACTTTACTGAAACTTGCCAATCCGGACTGAACCCCGGGTCCCCATCACCTTCACTCGGTATAGGACTTTAAATCTCAACTCATCCCAAACGGGTTTATCATCACCCTGGTTGCCATTATCAGTGCATCATCGTTGCCTATGTTTTTAGAAATGTAACAAAAATTGCATAAGAAAAGTACTGTACCAGACCCAGAACTGCTGTGGCACTCCGGGTGACTAATGGTCACCTTACAAGGAGCAGCGATGGGCATGGGACAGGTTATCTTAACCATTCTTAACCATTCTGTTGCTGCAATAGCACCCCTCCAGTGAGGGGCTGAAGCACGTGATGTTAGAACACTGACAGAGCTACGCAGTTCACCCTATCAGGGGCGGGGCCCCATGTAAGGGCAATTCAAAGCCACCACTATTTCCACAATCTCCGGAAACGACCACCACCAGACCCTCCTGTCCTCTGCGTGGAGCCTGTCCTAGGGGGTGATTACAATTGGTCGTGGGGTAGAGGTTGACAGGCCAGGCCTCACTGGGGTTCTCTCTTCTCTAGTGGTGACAGGGGTGTGAGGGTGGATCGGGGTGTTAGAGAACCTACCCCTCGCAGTCCACAGGGGTCAAGTCCGGGGTAGTGAGAGTCAAAACAAGGCCTCATTTTTAAACCGGATCCGATGCTCCCACACAGGCCTCCCAGTGCCTTCCTGTACAGGTTCCTCTGCTCCAAAACAAGCTGCTCTGCTCTCAAACAAAACCAGAACTCTCAGAGTCAATCTTAAGAACTTAGCTAACACCAGACCCAAACAAGCACTGGCAAAGTTGATAGGTATAGCCTTGGCAAGCATGCCGTTTTTTAAATATATTTATTTTTTTACAGGAGGCACCTTGCCAAAAAATGTGCAAATATGCAAACATAAAGGACTAAAGGACTCAAGCTACTTTAGCGCGCTCTTTTTCAGGGGCAGTCCACGTGCTCAAACAAAATGCTGACATTCGCAGTCCAAGACAACATTAATGGATGAAAGGGGTGAATCCACTACCCCCACGCTGTATTCTGTGATAGGGGAGGCAAGACGTAAATGACAACAGGGCAGACCAAGGGATGGACGTGGCTGGACAAACACTTCTATGTATTTTTATGATTATTTCTTTAGACAACACAGGCTAGCCATACAACTAAAGCTGTCTCTAGGCCAGACCTAAATATGTCTCCAAGCCAGACCTACAAACGATACGTGAGGACGTGTTCTAATATGGTGGCTGTGGCCACAACCTTTTATCAGCGACGTCCAAGGCAGCTGTTACACTTAAAAAATAATGTTATCGACTTTAGAAGATGAAAAAGTGAGTAGGTTTTTGTTGGAATCTGGAACTGGAACCTGCAGGTTATAAACCGACTTCTGCAGATGGCAAAAAAAAAAAAAAAAAAAAAAAAAGACCTCAACGAACTAGTTTACCACAACTTAAAAAAAAAGCATGGATTCAACCCGACTACACCAGGTCTCATCCATCATGGATATGTGGTGAGGATGTGGAGGGGGATATGTGAAATGAGGCTTTTAGGGCCCCCACAGAGATGGAGGAGGAGAGTTCCCTCTCACAAGGTTGTGCCATGAGCTGTGGGACAATAAGCCTGCTTCTGGGGGGCACCACGTGCTACAGAGCACAGCAGTCCCGAGGGGCACTGGCACCGGGTTAAGACTACTGCTGCATGTGAAAGGCTGGAAAAGAGACCCCTTGAGCCAGTGCTTGGTGTCTTTCTCATGGAAAGAACCATCTTAGGTGCACAATTGTTATGCATTAGCCCTGAATCACAGCCGAGGGCAGAGCGATGCACCACTTCTGTTGGGGGAGGGCTCAACCAGGAGGCAATGGACGCGTTTCAGAAAAGAGGGTTCAGGGCACCAGGGGATGGTATGAAGTCTGGCATCCTCGCCTTATGTATGGTCGCACAGCCCGTTCTACCCTGCACTGTCCTGTGTCACATCAGTACCGCATGCACATGCATACATTCCCACTCTTCAAGTGTAGTGGTTTCTCCCGCCCCGAAAGGGTGAAAGACACTCCAACACGTAGCATTTAGCAACCAACCCACTGAACTAGCTCACTGGCCGCGCTTCAGCGCTGAGAGAGTGCCGCAGGGCAGGGTGGGAGGCTGCAGGTCAGGCGTGAGGTACACCACCAGTGTGCGACATCAGCTTCACTGGGCAGTGCCGCCGGAGGGCTGCTGCCAGTACTGGAATAGCTGCAGGGCCCCAGGGAGGTCTTCTGATGGAGCCGGCTGGGGGGGGGGGGGGCTAGAGGTTCATCAACAGAGCGGTGTGTGGGGTGCGGTACTGGAATAGCCGCGCCGGTACTAGAGTAGCTGCAGGCCGCTCAATGAGGACCAGCGGCAGAGCAGTACTGAAATTACTGCAGGCCCCTTAATGGGTCCACAGTAGAGTAGTACTGAAATTACTACAGGCCGCTTCATAGGTCCACCAGTGGAGCAGTACTGAAGTTACTGCAGACGGCTTAATGAAGTCCATCGGCATAATACTGAAATTACTACAGGCCGGTTAATGGGCCCACCAGCGGATAGTACCGAAATACTACAGGTCTCTTTGGGCTGCAGTACTAGAATAGCTGCGTGTTAGGAGCGAGGGCGCTGCTGGAGCTGGGTGGTAGAGGGTGTCGTACACCAATCCGAGGTGTCCGCACTCTGCCTTTATCCCTCCTTGAAGATGAGAGATAGAGAGTGAGATTGGGGTTGGGAGATAGATTCTTGCTGCGTTAACCGAGCAATACGTAAATATAAAAACAGCACCTTCGTTCTGAGGTTTGCTGAACAGCACTCCCGTGAATTAAGCCCACAGCACCGAGGCACTGCAACTTCCATCTGTTATCCCAGTTCAGCCGGTGGCTCAGCACAGCCCCCTCCCAGGGCCACCTAATGGTATGCCCCACCTGATAAACGATGGTGTCAGGAATAATGTAATCAGAGGAGCGGTGATGACATTCATCACTTTAGCTGATGGGACTGGAGGTGCGGGGGGGAAGGGAAGGTGTGTAACAAAGAACTCCAGTGAGAGACCGGGGGTGCCGGGTGTGGGGTGGGTGTTTGGGGGGGATGGGGGGTTATCTATTTTATAAGTCCCTGCCCTCCTGCGAATTAATGCATTGGGTACTCCTTCATATTTCAAGGAGATATCATTATGTAGGCCTATTAATGGACATCAGCCATGAGGAGCGCCTCCCTATGTAGTCCTCCTAATGGTCCAGCACTCAGCATTACTGCATTACGCAGTCCTATTACCAACCGTGCACGAATGAGAATTACTTCATTAAGTTGTCGTATTGATGGCCATGCACACAGCAGATTGCCTCATTATGTAGGCCCATTAAGAGCCCAACACCCAGAGGAGTACCTCATTATGTAGTCCTATTAATAGACATGAACCAAGACCTAACTTGAACAAATCTGTAGTCCTGTTACCCGGTAGTCACTCACAGCATTATTGCATTGTGTAATCCTATTACTGGTCTAAGACCCACTGCAATACAGCATTGTGTATTTCTATATTACCAAAGCCACTGGAATTATGCGACTGTGCGAAGGCAGCGATTTTCGCATAATTATAGATTTCCCGCATTTGCCACATAATCCATCATGTGCTGCATAATCTGCCGATTTTACCAAAAAACATGTTTCTAGCTCAAATGGCTCAAAAGTTACTAAAAATGCATCAACGCGTGTTGCCACGCAGTGGAAGACCCTTTGTAAAGCTGGAATGGTGACCTTTCTGTTGCTTATTGCAAAATTTTGGTGTTAAACTGATATTAATTAATAAGGAGCAGCCAATGCCCATACAGTATTACCAAGTTTAAAAACGACGAAATATTATTGCAAAATGTGCCACATTATGCCGCATAACTAGGCTTTTCTTGTTGCATAATTTACTCAAACCTGCCACATAAATTGCCTCTCTTCTGTCACTTAATTCCAAGTGCCTTGCCTATTGCTATCCCAGAACCAAGAGCATTACAAAAGTATGTAGTCCTAATAACAGCCAAGCGACTACAGGATTCTTGTGTGGTACGTTCTATTAATATCTCTGTATTATTATCTAGCCTATTACACAGTCTGTATTATATACTGCTATCCAATCACCATTTTAGACACCAAATGCTAGAAAAGCATCGGCTCACACTGGGCACTATATGAAAAGAAAATTCTGTTGTTTGATCATCTTGCCCCTGTCACATTGTGTAGTCTGGCGTCACTACTAAGGCCCTCAAGTGCAAGTTACTCATACAAGTTTTCTGGTTTCTCTGGGCCCGGAATTATCAGATCCGCAAACTCTGGACTCTATAGTTCTTGGCGTGTAGCCCCTCCCTACCCCTGGAATACCGAAGTCTATCCAGACACCCCTTCTCTCCATCAGTACCCTCCCGCTGACACTTTCCATCTGCTCTATGCAGGCGGGGAAAAAAATCAGAGGTTTTTTTCTCAGGATTGGGGTAAAACTGCCCCGTAAAGCACCCGGCACCTCCATGTCCGAGCAGATATTCCCCTTTCTGGAGCAGAATAGCTGGGATATGGTGCAGGGATGTCGGCCTCAATCGGATATTCCAGGCCCCAATATCTCGCACTAAGTTTTGGCCCACTGGTAATGTAGGCCCAAATAGTAAAAGTGTTATATAAATCTATATTTTTTCTTAAAGCTATAAATTAAGAATGACACTTTAAATTTACATTAGACTCAATAAGGCCCGCCTTTAACTGGTGAGTGCTCAATTTTGTGTCCATCTCTGCCTCTCTCCCTGTATCCTCTCCACATATACATCTCCCCTGCTATATCTTGCCATACTTCCTCCCCATCTGTGTCTCTCTGCATCCTCTCCCTGTTACCTCTTCCCAACCACTGTCCCCCCCACCTCTCCCACTCTCCGTGCATCCTCTCCACCTCCGCCCCCTCCCTGCTACCTCTCCACATCTACCTCCCCCCACAGCATCCCTCATCCTGGACTCTCACCCCTCTGCATCTTATCCACTGCTGCATCACTCTTACATCCTCTCCACTCTCCCATGTACCCTCTCCACCTACATCCTTTCCCCTGCTGCCTCTTCCCCTTCATCCTACACTGCCTCGCCCCCTGCACTCTCCATCTATTCCTCGCCACTCTGGGCAGAGGTGGGGAGGATGCAGGGGGAGAGGACACACTCTCCCCTGCATCCCTTCCCTTGCTGCTTCTCTCCTTTCACATCCTCTGCACCGCTGCCTCACCCCCTGCATCCTATCTCCTCTCTCCCTCCAAAAGCCGGCAGAAGATGAAGCTTGCTTTATAAGTGGATACTTCAAAGGAATAAAAAGCAGAACAGTGGATAGTACATAGGTTTGACGAAGGGGTGGTATTTTTCTTACAACTTTAAGAGCACTTGTATGAATGGACATCTTTAATTTGTGAAAAAAAATAGCAAATCCATCATGGGATAGCGACTACAAAGTGGAACAAATGAACAACCAAGGGTGTTTAGTAAAAAGCACTGTGCACTCCTTAAAAAAGGTCTTAAATCAGCAATTAAATGTTGTCAGCAATGTAAATATATCAAAGAATAAGCACAGGGTCTTAAGTTACACGTTGCATCTGCAGTCTAACAAAAGGACTACCTGATGGCCCCATCACCAGAACCTAAAAAACATAAATGGGACAATGTAACCAAGGACAGTATGCCGGGATCTCGATGGACAACTCATCCAACTAATGGCAAACCATGAGAACACATGAAAGCCAATGACGTAAAGGGAGCTGGTTCAAAGCCCACCCTCCAAGCACTACTTATTAGTGCACTTTTCTTAAGAACTGAAAACATGAGCAATTTCTAAATGAAAGGCTGCCTGTAGCCAGACCTAGAAATGAGAGGATTCCACAACTACCTGTCTTAGGTTTGCAGGAGGGAGGGGGGCTGGGTCCTTTGTTCACCCAAATAATAACAATAATAATGATAATGTGTCGATATACATGAGTAGATTAAGGGAGAGAAATACGAGTCGGAAAGGAAGTTCGTTCTACAACCTAGCATCATACAAAATGCACCTCTTTCCTCTAGCAGCATTCTCCTCTGTAGCCCACACACTTTGTCAATTCAAGCATGTTCGCTACCTAGACACAGCGTGGTCGAAAACGTATCCATTAATCATTAACCTCAGTATTCACAATCTTTTAATGATAATTGCATTTGGAAATAAGTAATTAAACAGAGACATACACGAATTGCGCCTAAACTGTCTGGTTTTGCCTCATTAAAAGCAATATAAAGACCTCTTACTATACAGCTGGGGTTAATTGAATGGAACAAATGCACAAAAAATAACAGAAAAGGAAAAAGCACAAAACGAAAACAGAAATGATTCAGCACATAAATCTCTCCTCCTGTCAAAAGACCATGAACACCATTTTGATTTACCCACAACAATTAGATTGTCCCGATGTATGTAACGCTGTAGGCTCCTTTTTAAAATGTGCATCAAATTTGAGCAATTTAACGAGGTTTTAATTCTTGTTTTTTAAAGATCCCAATGTCTTATAACGGATTATCATGTTTATAGCTTTGACTGCTTTTCAGTTTTTTTAAAATCTTTATGGTAATTATTTATGAATCCATGTTTATATTGCATCTTTTATGATCTGCTTTTATGTGATCGAATAAAGATTATATTGATTGAACAACATTACTTATGAAAGAAAGGGCCACGAAAAGCAAAGCAGCATCAAACTGCACAAATCTACTGACCGGGAAGCACCAAATACAGGAAAATCACGACGACATACAAGGTCAGTGACGATGGATTAAAGGAAAACATAGAAGATTGACTAAACTGGACAACCCTTAGGCGATTAAATGACCACCGTGACCATAAGCAAGCAGAGACTGGAGCCAGGCGCAGGCTGAAGACACCACAGAAACCAAACACAGGAAAATAGTGTCCAAATATTAAGTGATGGACGAGGGATCTTTGGATACTATATACAGGTGCATAATGATTGGGGCAAATAAGGAGAATTAGGGCTAAAACACAACTACATAAATATTACAAACGGGTTGGTGGACTAGTGGCCAAAGATAAAAACTTGCAGACATAGGCGGACCTACAGGTACATGAAGAATAAATACAGGGTGAAGGGTTACAGGACAGAGACAGAAACATCTTAAGTCCAATACAAAGCTACATAATGATTAAATATAGGGTGAAGTGCTAGGGGCGGAGATAGAGACAAGCAGACAGACCTGATCCTATATACAGATATATAATGAATACATATAGGGTGGTGGGTCAGAAGGAGGAGATACATATACAGACAGGTGGGGACCCAACGCTAAGAACATAATGAATAAATTTAGAATGATGGACCAGCAAACAGACAGGCACACATCTCACACTTCTTGGGAAACAATATACATGAACTATGTTATGAGCAATTAATGAATATCTGATCAAATGTAGAGCGATTGACAGGAAGATGGAGCTAGAGACAGGCACACCCAGAAATCCAACACAGAGGTGCAAAACAATTCAATGAAGGATGGCAGCGTTATAGACGGCGCTAAACACAGACAGATTATGGGATCCTATAAACAGAAACATAATGGATACATATAGTGTAGTTGGCCAGGAGACCTCGATATAGGCAGACACACAGACCTTGGGATCCAATACCCAGGGACAAAATGATCAAATATAGGGCAGCCAGAATAACGAAGGGTAATATTGTCAATGTTAAAACAAAGAATTGAAAAAGCTGTAATGCTCCCAAGATTTCGAGGCGTAATGTCATTTAATCAGTTTTGGATACAACAGCTCACTCTGGTATTCATTCAGCTAATAAAACAAAACTCTACATGCAGTAAAGATCTGCACAAAGAAGTGTGCCATGAGAAAACGTAAACCATGGAAAGGGAAATCGACCATGGCTAATTCTATCTAAAAACCAGCAGGGATCTGATCTTGCGCACATGTTGGCTATGCGAGTCAATTTGAAATGTAAATATTAGCTGCTTGGCTTAAGAAGACCTAATCTTGACAGGATGATAATTCAACTCATCTTAGTAAAAGAAGTTCGAAATCTTTGCCAGAAAACCCTCCCAGGTGAGTTGTGCGCTATAGAAAATATACATAACACAGGTCAGGTACTGCCAAGATAAATCCAGCCTATTTAGCATAAAAAAAGCAGCCCTCAAACATCCCAAAAACAAACTCTTCCAAAGTGGAGATACAAAATGAACTATTTTCACGTTATCTATCGCTGTCATTAAGAACAGAAAATTACAAATTCATCTCCGATTTATTTGTTTATTCGTTTTGTATACAGTTTTGGATCTTCTTTCAGTTACTTCAAAGTGCTACTAGAAATAACGGGCTTAGGGTGGCGAGCGGGAGCCGAATCAGTATGCGGGCCAGGGAAAGAGAGAGACAGTCAAATATTCTTAGTTGCAGTTCATTTGAAAGCAAGCCGGAACAGTTCACTTATCAGGATCTTCCAGAAATGCATGTAGGTAGGCTCTGCCCTCAGACCTGGGCTCAATCTGGGTCCTGTCTCCATGTTTGATCCAAGAGAATGCTTTTTGAGTTACATGATGTGTGGATCTGGAGTGCAGGATCATTTGGCATGTAGGGGTGTTAGTTCATGTACATATCTTGTTTCACTGGCTCGGTAGGCCTTATGGATGCTGAAGAATTGCTTAAACTTGATCTTGGCTTTGACTAGGAAATAGTGTAAGGCTTATATGGCTGCCTTTATGCGGTCACACCACTTGAGGTTCAGGCACAGTCTGGCTGACTGGTTGTGGAGTCTTTGCATCCTGGCAAACTCTGTTGGAAGTAGGGTGTACACTGTTTTACACTGAAATGGTCTCACCACGAACTGGAATCTTGTTGGCTCCATACGATGGTCTGGTCGGCGCTAGGAAGGACCTGTTGAAGGAGGAGGAGTTTCTGGTTAAACTCTATTCCCCTTGACCACAGCATTAACTTGGTGGATGAAGCAAAGTAATGCATCAGAGATGTCTCCCAGGTTCTGCACTTTAAGTGCAGTGAAACTGGCGTATATAGCCTGGCAGGCCAATTGAAGACCTGGGGCCTTGATTTCTGTTTAGCCCAACACTAAGATCTTATTTTTGCTTCCATTCAGACAGAGGAACCTTTCCTTCATCCACTGAAGTACATGATCCAGACACAACGAAGTGATGGCCTAACATGGGAACCTGTTTTCCAACTGGAAATGGGTATGAGTATCTTGGGCGCATATCTGCAGGCTCACCTCATACTGTTTTAGGAGATAGACCTTGGGATGCGTGAAAGTGATGAACAGCAGGCAGGATAATGACAATTCGACGATTCAGTTAATCCTGTTCAGTCTTGTTGACTGCAGCTGGAGGGGACGGATCTAATTTAGAGTGAGGGTTCAGGGATTCCGGTCCATCGCTCTATCCTATCAAGCAACATGTTGCAGTCTATGGTATCTTAGGATGCAAGGAGGTGAACAAGTATGAGGGCCGGCTCCATGCTTTCACCTCGGAAGGAAAGAAAGGAGTTCTTCACAGATGCAAAGCTAGAACGAGTGTGTGCCCTTTTTGAGCCTAAATCACAACTGGTGGTCGCGCAATATGTGGTTGTGCTCAGTGTATTCCTGATTTGCTTTATTTTCCACAATCTTGCTGTGAAAGGTAGGCTGGTGATTGGTAGGTCGTTTGCAAGGACCTTTGAATCATCTGTGAGTTTCATAAGGAGTGTGATTATTGCACGTTTCGAGGGTGGGTCTGGAACCACTCCAAGATGAAAGGACTACTGATCAGAGTAGTAAGGGGCTAACACAGAAATTTAAGAAAAAAATGTATGCATGCAGAAAAGAATAGCTCTACCAGTAGAGTTGATGCTTTGGTTTCTATGAAAGCCTAGACATATTCTTCTTGGTCAGTTGCAAAGAAGGTGGTGAGGGAGGACTGAACTGGAGGAGGAGGAGAGATGTGATGGAAAGCTGACTGTACTGCACTACAAGGGTGGAATTTCAAATTTTGGATTCGAAGTACATGATGCTGACTGGTCATGTCTGGTGTATTTTTTGGCACTATGGCTTGGTCAGCTCACAGCGGTTGTTAAAAGCCTCCCTTGGGAGGCCTCTTGATGTGCTTTGCAAAATATTCCTTCTCTTTCTAGTCAGCTTTGCAGTAACTTCGCCTACGTATCTTACATCGCACCTTTGGCATTCAGGGTATTGCCGATTCTTCTGAACTATGCTAGCTTTCTATTGAACCATTTCCTTAATATTTGGATTCCAGTTGTAGGTTTTCTTGTTCTCGGAGGGAAAAACTTGTCCAGTGTAGATGAAACATTGTTGTAGAGGTTTTACAGTAGGTTTCAAGCTTGGAACTGTCCAGGCAGGTTCTTCCTTGAGGGTGATTTTGTGTCAAACTAACCAACACTTACAACTGTATAGGCTCTGTCACAACGAGACATGTGACAGTCATTACACGAGGAAGCCATACTGCAAGCTGAAGAGATGAAGGAAATATGAGAATGGTTTGACCAGGACTCCACTGCACATCTACGTCAATGGTTTCTAAACTGTGAGTCCCACATGTGACCCTCTAGTCATTTCAGGCCATGCACTGCCTGGGCGGTACCCAGTGTCTGAAGATTGTAGGATGAAATGCTCAATTAGACTCTGGTATTCAACCTACGAATAGAAGTTGCTCACAATTAGGATTTCGGGGAAAATGATTTGCAGATGTAACTAATTCTAGTAATTCCTAAACGTTGTTACTAACAAATGCGATAGCGATAGCCAGGCCAGGAGCAATTACATAAATACATGACAGGAATACAAGCACTGTAAAGGGTAAAGGCTCACAACATGGCATTCAAGAATGTTACCTACCTTCAGGAAGAGAACATCAAAATATCAAGAGAAGGAGAATGTAAACAAGATGGATACTTCACATGACGAAGGCAGACAGATCAACCAGCGCTTTAAATGGGGAGGTACTGTCTGGTACTGAGTACCTGCACTTCTTTAATTTTAAAGGGAGAGTGCCTGTACCGTGCATCTAATGGGAGAGGACCCACACTCTTCAGGAGCAAACAGGTGAGTACCTGCACTTCTATAATTCAATTTAAAGCACTGGATTCAACAGCTTCAGCTAGACTATCAGGGTCCATACTACATAGAGTGCCCCAGGGCGCAATGGGCGTGTGCAATTGTATATATATATATATCGCAATACGCCCAAGATAGTAAAGTTCAGCTTGTCCCAGTAGAAAGGTTGATGGAGTAAAATGAATCTATGTATTCAGAGGTACAAGAAATTTTTGTTCATAGCAAGATCTCCGCCAAAAGTCATTCCTCTGGATTCAAGAAGCAGAGTGACATATAACGTGATGCTTAATCAATTATTCAAATAATTATCCGAATTAGTTAATAAACGTGCTTTGTAGTACGGAAAACAAAAACAGATGCTCTGAACTAACTGTACAGCACAGCAGTAAACGGATGATCAACTCCACCGCAGCTCTGCACTTCTGTTTTAGGTACTGAAGGAGTAATTATGTATCTATTGATCAGATTCGTGCTCTGTTCCAAGCCCTTTCTACTTCTAGCACGTTTAAAATGATTGATGCTTTCACCAGAAATGGTGGCAGGTTTATATTTATTAAAGTACATTTGGAAGTCAAAGCAAATGAAGCCTATTGATTGCTGGGAGTCAAACTAATGAAACGTAATTAAAAGAGATAGTGAATTATGTATGTTCGGTATTACTAAAACCAGCTACTGTCTGCTGTTTTTTTCCTGGTGAGAATTGTTTCTATTTTGTTAGGAGTATGCAACAGCTCATTTTACACGACTGGGTTCAGGAAGACTAAAACGTATGCTTTATTACTATAGAACCATATAGGTGAAGTGTCTCTGTCGCGTCCCTAGGGGGCATCTGCAAGGAAGGCAAACAACCAGTTCTGGGGAACCCAACAAGAGTCAATGGTGACCATACATGCAGGTAAGTGACCAGGGGCTGGTGACAGAGGGAGGCACAGAAATACTTGAAAGGGCTATGACGGCCATGTAAGGAGTGGGCAGCATGGGCTGGTGATAGAGACCGACAGACCTGGGAATCTCAGACACAGCCAAATGATGAGCAAAGGGAGGGTCAGACACAGAAAGACAGAATGTGCAATCAATGCAACATGGACCTTAAAATTCACTTTAATATTAACTGGACCAAGCGTGGAAAAACAATATAAAACTACAGACTTTTGAAAAGTACGTGAGGGAAGGTGAAAATACCACTAAGTGCAAAGAATAAATCAAGCTGCAGAAGGCACAAGAAGAATAGGAAATGAGAGTCAACTGTATAGAACAGGCATCACTGTTACCCAGTTTACCAACCTCAGAATGATATGGTTAACTCGGCGATACCTCCTTGTGAATTCAGTAAAATTGGTGACAGCAACACCTATTATTTACAGTGCCTAGCAGAGTAGAAGTGCAGAATGAAACGCTATATGTGACAAGTTAGTACTATACGTGCCAGTATAATGTACCCTACGTGCAGCGCAGCAGAATACTTGGCATCTTGTGATGTTTTAAGACACTGCACCTATAGGTAGGGCAGAAGAATGTACATCACGTGACAGTGTATAGCGCCCGAAATGCAAGATGAAGCTGCTGGGGACTGGGCTGTGTATGGCAGTATAGAGCATCCTATGCCGACAGACAAACTTCAGAATACCTAGCACTCTGGGACAGAACAGATCAAGCTAAACCCATAGACAGAGAGGCAGAACCCCATGCACTCTGGGGCACTATACGCACCCTATACCCATAGATAAGCTGCAGTACACCTCACAGCTGAGACAGCATAGACCATCTCATGCAAATAGATAAGTTGAAGAACATCTGGCACTCTGAGATAGTATAATGCACATTATACTTGAAGAGAAAGTCGCAGAACACCTCGCTGCCTGGGACAGTATAATTCACCACATACCCATACGTAGGCTTCTGGAAGCCTGGGACAGAATAAGACACGTAACACCCATAGACAAAGCTGAGTGACATATGTTCTTCAACTTATCTATCTGCTGAGATAGTACAGAGCACCTTATGAAACAATATAATGCACATTATACCCACAGGCAAAGCTGCAGAATACCTAGCAGCTTTGGAAAGTACAGAGAGCCTTATTCACAGCCACAGATAAGCTGTAGAGCACCTGGCAACTTGGGTCAGAATACGACACCCACAGATAAGCAGCCTGTGCCTTACACCGAGAGTCTAGCTGTAGAACACATGGCAGCCTGGGACAATAAACAGCACCTTATGCCCACAGTGTAGAGCGTCTTACGCCCACAGATAAGCTGCAGATCACCGTGCAGCCCAGGACAGTATTGAGTGCCTTACACCCACAGGTATCCTGCAGAACACCTGGGATGCCCGGGACAGTGTAGAGCGCCTTACACCCACAGATTAGCTGTAGAGCACCTGGCAGTCTGACACAGCGTAGAAAGCCTTACACCTACAGATAAGCTGCAGAGCGCCTGGCAGCCTGGGGCAGTGTAGAATGCCTTACACCCACAGATAAGCTGCAGAACACCAGGCATCCTGGGAAAGCATAAAATGCTTTACACCCATAGATAACCTGCAGAACACCTGGCAGCCCGGAACAGAGCAGAATGCCTTCGACCCAGAGACAAGCTGCAGAACACACCTGGCCTCCCGGGAAATCATAGAACTCCTTAGACCGTGTAATGATATTTGTGTTTTGACCACTAACTATGTTGCACTTAGCCTGGCAGCAGACCGTCACATCAGTGACCACCAACTTCATTTTTCCTATTGACTTTATTTTAGCATTGCCACCGCCAAGTTAAAAGCTGCAACTATTTTCCATGACAATGTGCTTCTTGCTCATGTTTTTTTTTCTGCATGTTTGTGTGCTCTTTCTCACCAAGGGCTTAGGCTGATAAGAATGTACTGCAACTGCAGGGAACGGTTTTGTTTGATAGAGGGCACCTTGGGATTTTGGGCAATTCCCGACATGTTCTTTTCAAAGCTGACCTAAAGTCACCAGCAATTTTTTAATAATAAACGTATGCAGTGGGAGGGAGTTTCTAGAATTCTCCTCTCTTGTTTATTCAAAATATATAAGAGGCTGTGACCAGACGAACCGGGAGTGACTCAGATCTAGGACATGCTCTGTACGCTGAGGTGTGTCATCCTTCCCGTGAGGATAATTGATCTCTCTTTCTCTCCACAATCGAGTCTGGGATCTGGCAGTCTGATGCTGATTAGGTGGGAGATGAAGCAGATTTGCCCTTGGCTCATGGTGATGCATTTTTTAATTTATTTGCTTTGCATTGTAATATATACTCATATATTTGCTGAGTATATTGCACTGGAGAATCATTTGAACATGTTTTAATTTCATTGCTGTGACCATTTTTAAACGTGTGCTTTCAGCATGTTAATCTCCTCTACGAACCTTGCAGAGTGAATTACTGTCTCCTTTAGACTAAGCAGCACATTCCAGAGATTTTTGTCAGTGCATGAGTGTTTCAGCTCAGTCATTAGTGAAGCAAAAACAGACCGGCAGACAAGCTGCAAAACACCTGGCAGCCTGGGACAGTGTGGAAAGCCTTAGGCCTACAGATAAGCTGCGGAACACTGTGCAGCAGGGGACCTGTGTAGAGCGCCTTACACCCACAGAGACGTTGCAGAACACCTGGCATCCCAGGACAGCACAGAGCGCTTTACACTCATGGATAAGCAGCAGAACACTGTGTAGCCTGGGACAGCCTGGAGTGACTTACACCCATAGATAAGCTGCAAAACACCTGAAAGCCTGGGACAGTGTACTATGCCTTACACACACAGATAAGCTGCAGAACACCTGGACGCCTGGGACAGTGTAGAATGCCTTGCACCCACAGATAAGCTGCAGAACACCTGGAAGCCTGGGACAGTATAAAGCACCAAGAGATAAAGATGCAGGAGCTGCCTTAAAGCAAAAGAAGACACAATGACCAAACTGCAGTAGAACATGAGAAATATAGCTCCCTACTGAAACCTACCATCATGATGCAACAACTTAACTGTGAATTATACAAACCAGAAGAAGAGAATTAAACGCATGGCGATGCTGGGCTGTTGCAGGGTGGCCATAACAGTGCTTTTATGTCTGGCATCACGGTGCAGCTGACTGCTAAGCACTATTATCAGCTCTTTGGAATTTACACCGAGTGGGCTTTGGCTCCACACAGATGAGAATAACTGTCTCGCCCACCACATGCTACTTACTGTTTAGTGTCAAAGGGAAGCAGTCCCTCTTCTATACAATGCAATGCATGAGGCACTGTTTTGCATTTTTAAAGTATGCTAAGTTGTCATACATTAAACTCTTTATGGCACACATGCAATGTACACACAAAACCAACTTTGTATATATATTTAGGATCCGGAGGCCTCCAGGTAGCCCACAATCCCCCCACCAGCCATACACAGACCGACAAGCTTCATTTGTTGGAAGTGGTTTTTATTTAAAACACCAAATATTTTCTTTAATGTAAACATATTCATAAATCAAGCATAAAGATCATTGCACAAATATTTACATTATCTACACATCCTGTTATTTAGTGAACATAAATCATTTCATCTGACAGGATCCCTTCCTGTCCTGAAACACCATTGGACCACACAGGTGACCCATATCTCACCTGTATCCCTAGGAAGGGCGGTTACCCTAACTACACTGTTCCTTGTCCTCATCTCATGCCAAGGGTTCCGCCCCCCCTCCAAACACCAATCATACTCGGGGTATACCGGGGCGGCCAAGAGCTGGGCGCCCCATGCTATCCCCCCCCCCCCAAGTGATCTGAACTCCCTTACCCCATGATCTGGTGTGTACGTCCGCAGGTTGGCTCAGAACTTCAGGATCCCATCCCTGGTGTCCTCCCGGGGCCCCAACCATGGGACCCCCCTGTTATTTCTGTACTGACCCGACTGCCGCAAACCAGAAAGAAGGACGAGCCTTCTTGGGGGGGCCCTTGAATAGCCCCCCCACCAGTTTGCGGCAGCCGGATCCGGCCGGCAGCCCACGTTGCCACGACATCTGCCCCCCCCCCCAGTACTTCCGCCCCCACACCTCACGAGGTGCGGGAGCGGAAGTCCCCGGCCAGCCCAGCGCACCTCTGGTGACAAGGAGAGTGTTGGGCCTCGGAGGCCCCGCCCCCTAACGGGCCACGCCCCCCACAAAGCTTTACCCTTTTCACTGTAGCAGGCCTATCAAAAATGTTTAGTGAGGACTCGCTTTTTCGGAGCATTCCAAATATACCGATAAACAAGCAATGATAAAACCAACAGGTATGACTTTAATATGCCAACACGGACATCCGCGAACGCAGTTTGTATACTTTCACAAAGTAAAGCCTTAGTTGTTGGTTTTGCCGATTCTTGATGCGTAACGTTGCAGAATACCTGGCAGCACATGCCCATGTACTTAAATCCAGCAAATGAAGCATAACTGGACACTGTTCAGACCTTTAACCCTGCTGTTGTATCTGCATAAATATATACGATATAAGAATATATACATATACGATAAAATCAGGTGTGTATATATGATGAAATCCACCAATGCACAAAGAACAGATGTGTGACTCAGTGCTAGCAGCGCTTGAGCTTACAGCCATGCTTATCAAGCTTCATTTATTTAAGACGGTATTAAATATACGTATATAAAAATAAACGACGGGGGAGGAAGGGGTTCCCCTGGCCGAATCCACTCTTGGGCATGTCTGCCCCTGGTTTACCAGGGTGCGGTGCTTTCATTCGTTTACGTATTCAGAGTGCATTTACCAGTGTGATGTGTTATCTTCATCAACATCTGATTCGGGTCTGTGCTTTGGCGCCCCCTTGTGGACTCTAGCGTATCTGCAAGCGGTTGGCTTCAGTATAAGAGTTCTGTGGCAGTCTCGCTTAATGAATGCCTCTTACGGAATGTAACCGTACACGTGCTGCCCTACGTTATGTTATGGATGCTAGTAAATAAAATAGCCACAATGATGAAATTACCCATCTTGTTCGCCGCAAACGAGAATGAATGAACCATCTTTAACACGAGTTGTCCACGTTACTGGATCCAAGAGGCAATGTATTTGTGCTACCTTTTATTTGGAGAGCGCAACGTTCAGGGGAGCTTCCCGGCGATATTTGCAAACAGAAAGCCTCGAGCTGCTCTCAGGGGTTGGTGGGGTTGTTCGGTGTTGGTGTCGGGTGCTCAGCTGGGGAGTCCTGCTCACGCCTTCTGCCCGTAGGGCGGGAGACGCACAGCGGAGAGGCAGGTCGGGGCATTTACGCACTGGTGTTACACTTCAGGTATGAGCAACCCCTAAAGCAGAGACATCAAGCACAGTGCCAACTCTGACAACATTCTGAATCTTCAACAGTGTGACAAAAACAAGGCTGTCACTTCATCGCCATTCTGTAATCTTCCGGTAGTTGGCCCCCATGGCTCCACTAACTGATTTTACCCTGAGGTATTCCAACCTTAACCCGGGCGTACTACAATACTGAGAACAGTACCAGCTCAGATAATCATAGAACACTGAGATATTCTAGTACTGAGGCCAATACATTCAGCTCCGTCAGTGTACATCAGTCATGCGTTGCAGCGCTGCCTCGCTTTGCACCGATGTCGAATAAAAAAGAGAAAGCATGTGCAATAAGAGCCATGAGATAAGGCGTGCGTGCTTATACAATGACGCGGGAACTATTTTAAGTATTTGCCAAATGGTAAATTAAAAAAAAAAAGTAAAACTAAAAACAATTATTGAACGGACAGTCAGGGTTGGTTTGAAGAGGAGGATGGGGAGGAAGGAGTGAGGAGGATGGGGAGGAAGGAGTGTGAAGGGGTGAGGGGCGGGTGTGGGCTGTTGGGAAGCACCGATTGGTGAACATGGATGAAGGGAGCATCGGATGTACATGGAAGATCTTTTGAAATGCAGAGTGGCGTGGCGCAAATACCAGTTGCCAGACCATCAAAGACACATATATTAAATAAAGAGTAGTCGTTTATAGGCCGCAAGGAGTACAGGAGGAACGGAAGGCGAAGGAGAAACAATTGGAGGCAAGTACTGGGAGACAGCAGCACAAGGGAGAGCAGGAAGATACACGCACTCTCATAGAGTGCTAATGAACAAGGCAGAAAGCAGTTCCCTGATTGCAGGCAGCGGAAGGCTGCCTCTGCACTGCAGCTACCATCACAAGCACTGTACAGAGGATACAGTCTGGGGCGGGGGCGGGATAAACGCAAGCAGAGGAAGAAAAACAATCGACTAAGAAGCAGACGAGAGTGACAATAATGCCAAGTATTGCAAAGCAGATTAACAACCTTTAACCAGTGCACACTTTTTTTTTTTGGGGGGGGAGGAAGAGCATCTGCTCTTCTCAGGAAAAACGTAATACTTTTAATTAGAGAGTACCGGCACTTCTCAAAAACAAGCAGGTAATCTGGTACAGAGTAACTGCACTTCTGTTTTTCCATTTCAAGCACTGGCCTTAAACCAATTGTGCGTCTTTGGTTCTGTTAACAAGAGGTCTGTCGCAAAAATAAAGGCAAACGGCCTATAAGCGACTCCTAAAAACCCGAGGACCGAGCAGATCTACAAATGCACAAGGTCACTATCCTGCGATCCCGGCATCGCACCTCCGGCTCCATCAATGCAATCCAACGCTGCCCTGAAGCCCACCGCCACGAACCCGACTGTACTATTCCAGTATTTAACCTGCCATGCCGCACCCTCCTCCCTCCAGGCCGCCGTCAATCGGCTTCGGACAGACACCGTTCGCCCGCCCGAGAGCCAGGTCCCGTGCGTCCTGGCGCCGCGCCCGAGCGGGCACCAATTACTGCCCAGCCCTGTCCCCACACTTCCGCAAACACCTATTGAGCCGGGTCCCAGGGGCGGCTGCTAATTAAAGCAATATCCCCTCTTTTAAACTGGAAACAGCTGCTCTGGTAATGTTCGCGGGGCATAAACACAGCAATTATCAAATCAACTTGGCCAATTTTATGGCGCGAACAGGGACCCAGGGAAGTGCTTAGCAGACAGCTTTTATTAACTGGCACCTCCCTCCCCGCTCACCAGCCGGCCGGGGCACGGTGTGGGACGGGAAATAACCCAGCCTGGGGCGCACTCGTGGGGTTACCCGAGGACCTCGCTGACGCTGACCTGGGCGATCTCCTACAGCTGCCCCGGGCGCCAAGTCTGCACCCGCAACCATGGGAAACTGTACTCGGTCACCTTCAAACTCATACCTGTACACTATCACCATGGCAACCAAGCGAGACAACCTGGCCAGTCACGACTTCTCAGCCACTAGTCACATAGCACGCTAGAATCATCCAGCCTCTACCCCTGAGAAACGAAAGTAAAATTTAAATAAGGCAAAGTGGTGATGATAATTTAAAAAACAGCAGTGAATGAAGGTGCACGAGTCCTCTTGGTAGTCCACACATCATCCTCTGCCCTCGGCCGATCTGCACAAACCATGGTCATTACGCAGCATGATGTGGCCCAATCTCTCGCAGTATTATTTCACTATTGTGACATTTTAACAAACATTAATACTACCTAGGTAATAATCTCATTTTATTAGTACCGATTCATCTGGCTACAGCCATAAGGGAGTAATAAAAAGTGACCAGTTTACCTTTCCAAGCGAGCCTGACCCTTAACAGCGAAATGTGATGCTCTTTTTTGTAACTTTTAATCAATTTAAGATAAAACACATTTTTTTCTGGAAATCTGCAAATTATGAAACAGATGCGTATGCAGAAAACCCTGCATAACTGAAATCTTCCTGTGGCCCTGGTCACATTAGAGTTGCAAAGGGTTTCGTCTTCGTAGGAACCGCATACAAAGCATCTGATCCATATGCAAGACTGGGATTTCCATGTACCCAGCAGCCTCATATTGGAACTGCGGCGGGCCCAGTGTCTAAGGGAATGCAAACACAGAGCTTTCTCTGCTGCTTCCGGAAGAGCAACAACATATTACATATAGACTCGGGTATATATTGGGTATCCGTGCTGTCTGAGGCCGTTTTTCTCGAAATCCACAAAAATAGACCGAAGCTGTTTGCGCAGGCCCTTTCCTCCGAATACCAGGCACACGGGCCTATGCGGGCCAAAGGAGCCCCTACTGGCTTTCTATTCTACATACTATACATACACACTTGCCTATACCGCACATTAAGGCTGCTGCCAGCTGTGTGTTGTCAACATAAGTACACACTCAGCCTATGTAGCATGTACGAGCAGCAGAGAGCTCTGTGTATCTATCTGCTGATGCAGGATGTAAGTGCTGCCACGTGTTCTGTACATAGCAGCCTATGTAACACGTGCAAGCCACTGTGAGCTCTGTCATCAACACTGTGTTATCAATACTGTGTGTATACCATCTTATGCAGCATCCAAGAGGCGCTGTGAGCTCTGTCAATACTGTGCACATACCAGCCTATGCAGCATGTAAGAGGCGCTGTGAGCTCCGTCAATACTGTGCACATACCAGCCTATGCAGCATGTAAGAGGCGCTGTGAGCTCCGTCAATACTGTGCACATACCAGCCTGTGCAGCATGTAAGAGGCACTGTAAGCTGTTATCAATACTGTGTGTATACCATCTTATGCAGCATGTAAGAGGAGCTGTAAGCTCGGTTATCAATACTGTGCGCATACCATCTTATGCAGCAGGTATGAGGCGCTGTGATATCTATCAATATTGTGCACATGCCAGCCTATGCAGCATGTAAGACTCACTGGGAGTTCTGCTATCAATATTGTGCACACACCAGCCCATGTAACATGTAAGAGGCGCTGTGAGCTCTATCACTACTGTGCACACACCAGCCTATGCAGCATGTAAGAGGCGCTGTAAGCTCTGCTATCAATACTGTGCACATACTAGTCTATGTAACATGTAAGAGGCACTGTGAACTCTGCTATCAATACTGTGCACACACCAACAAATGTAGCATATAAGAGGTGCTGAGGTACAGTGAGCTCTGCTATCAACACTGTGCACATACCCGCCTATGCAGCATGTAAGACTCACTGGCAGTTCTGCTGTCAATACTGTGCACATACCAGACTATGCAGCATGTAAGACTCACTGGCAGTTCTGCTGTCAATACTGTGCACATACCAGCCTATGCAGCATGTAAGACTCACTGGCAGTTCTGCTGTCAATACTGTGCACATACCAGCCTATGCAGCATGTAAGACTCACTGGGAGTTCTGCTGTCAATACTGTGCACATACCAGCCTATGCAGCATGTAAGAGGCACTGTAAGCTGTTATCAATACTGTGTGTATACCATCCTATGCAACAGGTATGAGGCGCTGTGAGCTCTGTCAATACTGTGCACATACCAGCCTATGCAGCAAGTAAGAGGCGCTGTGAGCTCTATCAATACTATGCACCCACCAGCCTATGCAGCATGCAAGACTCGCTGTGAGCTGTGTTATCAATACTCTGTATATACACCAGCCTACGCAGCTTGCAAGACTCGCTGTGAGCTCTGTCATCAATACTCTGTATATACCAGCCTATGCAGCAAGTAAGAGGCGCTGTGAGCTCTATCAATACTATGCACCCACCAGCCTATGCAGCATGCAAGACTCGCTGTGAGCTGTGTTATCAATACTCTGTATATACACCAGCCTATGCAGCTTGCAAGACTCGCTGTGAGCTCTGTCATCAATACTCTGTATATACCAGCCTATGCAGCTTGCAAGACTTGCTGTGAGCTCTGTCATCAATACTCTGTATATACCAGCCTATGCAGCTTGCAAGACTCGCTGTGAGCTCTGTCATCAATACTGTGTACATACCATCACAAGGAATGCACCAGAGGAGCTGCACAGAATAGTAGCGCCGCTGTGAGCTCCATGTCCCCAGGTGAACCTAACATGCCTCATCGCGGCCTGCCGTGCCTTCCCATCTGCTATAATTCCTCTTTCTTTGGCACGGTTCCTGTTCTCTATTAGTCTTTATTCACAATTTGCTTCCTGTTTCCTGGCTTTCTTCCTCCCTTGGTTGCTCTTTTTCAAGTTCTATTTGCGTTCTCTTCCTCCCACTGTCTCTCCTATTCCGGGTCTCCCTCTCCACTTTTCTGGCTTTCGTTTTCCTAAATGTTGTTTTATTTCGAGTTCTCATCTTCTTTGGTTCCTCCTCGCCCTCTGCCTCCCGTTGATTTTTGTTGAAGTTCCATATAGTTCCCAGTTTTTTGCCTCCAGTGGCTCATATTCCCTGTTCTCCCAGTGTTTCAGGCTCTCATCCTTCTTCGACCAGTCTTTTTTTACAGTTGTCATACAGTTTTTTCTCTATTCTCCCATTGGTTGCTCCTTTTCCTTGTTTCTCCCCATGCTCCTCTTCCTGTGTGGTGGCCCTTTTCGCTTGGCCTTCCTGTGTTTATCTTATCTACTCTGCTCTGCTCTCATTTGCTCCTCTGATTCTCAGTTTAAGTGCGGGATATCCTTTGTTATGCAACATTTGAAATTCCTGAAGAGAGCATCACACAGAGCTCAAGCTGCACTTTAGAGTCTACTAGAAAAATGCTTCTAAGACACAAATAACTAAACGCATGCCATGCTGCATTCACAATACATGTAGCAGCTCAGGGACACTGTTCACAAGTCCAGGGTTCTACTGCCTTTTGATTTGACTATTTTGAGTAGAAACACAACACACGCGTGCCAGTGGTTCCAATACAAAAATGCCAGCACGTTTGCAAGGTCTGCTTCTGGCAACTTAGTATGCACATTGATTATATGGAAATACATGCTTAAGAATGGAAGCAAGACTGTGCGCTTTCTGCACAAAATATTTGCAACTTGAAGAAAATAGCTGAAAGCTGCAGTTTTGTTAAGCTATTGTGCAATTTTCACAGACGACATTGAATACAATTTCTCTAATGCATAATTTATTAAAATGTTTCGTGCATGCAAGTATTTACAAAAAACAATAATAATAGATA
The DNA here is from genome assembly GCF_031143425.1 of Pleurodeles waltl. NCBI lineage: Eukaryota > Metazoa > Chordata > Amphibia > Caudata > Salamandridae > Pleurodeles > Pleurodeles waltl. The sequence goes on along the minus strand of NC_090445.1, from coordinate 136,116,233 downwards.
CTGCGTGAAAAAATAAGAAAAAGCACACACCAGGACCCCTTCAAAGTCACAAAAGTACACCTGCATATATAAACCTTGCATTGCTGCAGAGGCACGATTTTTAGGAATTAAAGGAAGTTTACAGAAAGAGGCCTGGAAAGGTGGAATAGTTGCAGGTTTCCAGATGTACTTCTAGGAAACATTTATGAATTCCCCTTGCTGCGTGCTTCAGCCCTTGTAGGTAGATCAGCTCACACCAAAATCTTCAACCAAGTAAAATCCTTGTATAAGCGCAGAACCAACTTTTCTGTGTGTAATCAAACTCACACTTATAAAAAGCCTTGAGAATCAGACCCATAACGATTTCTAGGACAAGACGTTGAAGTGCTCATCTAATTGAACCATTTAATTCAGTCATTGATTCGGCACTTGGCTTATGCTCACACACATGGCAATGGAGGAACCGAAGCTAGTGAGATGAAGTGATTAGCCCAATAATTACGCAATCTGTTTATGTGGATACGGCAAGACTGTAAACAATCTAGCTAATCCTCAGTTGGTAACCTAGGCATTGGGCCACAAATACAATGTGGGTTTATTTACAGTAACATTTTGTGAAAACGAGTTAATGCTAAATAGTAAATCTGCAGGAGGATTTCTCAGAACTCTTCCTTTGAAACTAAAGCAACAAAGAGAGCAATGGTACCATTAAATCAAAGGTATATCCTGAAACCTACTATAATCTGAACTCTGGCACAATTAAAGTACGGCATAGTCATTAGACTAACATGATCAGAAAGGTGGCCTAAGCAGTGCCCATAGGCAGAGCCTCTATTTGCACAACCTGTGAATATCCAAGGATTTGATACAAACAGAGCTCTCATCTGAATCTGTTCTAGCCAAAAAGGTGGCATAATCACCCCTGGTTATAATCTAAGCCACAAATAATGTGAGCCTTGACAAAGTCAGATAGGCTATAATCAGATCTCTAATACAATAAGAATGGTACTAACTAGTCATCTCACTGCATGGCACCACCACATGGAACAAGTGAAATAATCTGTACCGGACAAGTACTTTTCTAAAGCACTGGTTCCCAACCTGTGGTCCGGGGACACCTGGGGTCGGTCCGCAAAGCCTCCTCAAGGGGTCCGTGACTTGTTAGAAAATTAAAGAATATTAACAGATTAGGTCCCCAGCTTTCACTGGGGGTCCCCCAGATTCCAATAATGATGTAGTGGGAGTCCCTGGATTCCAGTAATGATAAAGTGGGGGTACACAGAAGTCAAAAGACTGGGAACCATTGTTCTAAAGCAGTGGTTCCCAACCTGTGGTCCGGGGACCACTAGGGGTCCGCAAAGCCTTCTCAGGGGGTCCGCGAGAGCCTAGAAAATTAAAAAATATTAATTAATATTGACAAATTAGGTCCCCAGCTTCCAGTAATGACTCAGGCGGGGGTCCCCGAATTCTAATGATGATTGAGTGGGTGTCCCTGGGTTCCATTAATGTTAAAGTGGGGGTCCACAGAAATCAAAAGGTTGGGAACCACTGTTCTAAAGCATCACGTCCCTGGGACAAGTAAAGATGTTGCTCACACTGCAAAGTGCCTATCTCTACAACCAAGGCAGGCAGTATGTTGTTTTTACCGATGTAGATTTGAAAGTACAAAATAATCATCAATTTAGTGACACTTTAACTGCAAGAGCAAGTAAATATATGCTTTGAAAATAGTTAGGATTGTTTTAAACGTCTTATTTTAACCATCAAGATAACACAATAATTTTGAGAATAAGGGGATACTTGTGCCAATCACTGCAATTACATGGGCATTAATTAGGCCCTCCAGAGCAGAGGCTGCTCCTAGTTACGAAATCAGATGTTATGTTGTCTTGTCCTACAAATGTAACTCTCCTCTCTGAACTATAGTATATCAAAATATCACCTAAACCTGGAATCACTTGCTGCTTTTAGACTGGGACTTAGTCCAAGCAGCAATCTATGGACCTGTAATAAATGATTTCAAATAAGTTGGCCGATGTTTGGAAAAACAGCTTGGTCACCAATAGATATCAAAACCCGGAGACCTGTGACACTACACGACAAAATGTAGCTGTACATTTGACTTGTACAATCTCCAGAAATGTAACATATTCAAATTTCTGTAAGTAACGTTTTTTTAATAATTTACTTTTTGCTACTATTTTTAAGAATGTATCAAGAATCCATGGGGTACCTTGTCACTAAATTCTGGCTTCATTCTTTTACAATCCTCCTCAAACCATTGGTGTGCAAGCAGGGATGTGGAATTCCTATCGCCCGACGCCCGGGACATCTTGTTTGGGGTCAAGGACAACAAGTTTTTATGTTTACTTTGTCCTTGGGACAAGTAGGCCCAACCCTCTGCAGCACAAACCCTCTGCAGTTGAGGTAATGTGTTTCCATTAAGATAATGCTGTTCGAACTTGTATTTATGGTTCATTATTTGAAAATCTTCATTATTAGGGTGAGTGCTGTAAATAAATGTTTTAAGGTCACACTTCACGACTGACGTTGGTTCCAGTACAAAAAAAACAAAACGTGTATACACATGTTTGAAAAGTTTAGGCTATGAGGCTAAGTATAATGCTCCCAGAATGCTCTCTGATTAGATGCAAATGAAGTGTCATTTAGTAAAATTTTTGATGCATGCTAGTATTTCCCAAAAATATTTCTAATGGAAAATCAGTGTAACCATTTTCAACACGATTATGGGAAGCATGAAAATAAACAAACACTGACAAAGCCAACTCATCTGACAAATTTTTATAAGTCTTTTAGTTTCATCAATGCGTGTCTTGTTTTGACATGGCTTTTGTAACACTTTATTGTTGTGGGAGCTACCAGGCCCTCAACATTGTAACAAACACTGGCAAAAAACCCCCAAAACTTTTTTGAACTCTAAAAGCACACGTTGCCACCAGTGGCATAACAAAGGCCCCGCAGCCGCCCTCCAGGGGGCCCCTTCAGCACAGCACCTGCCCTGAGTGAGTCTGGAGAGGGGGCTCCTCCATGTTCTTTGCAAAGGGGCACCCTCCAGTTTCGTTACGTCACTGATTGCCACTGTAGTTCCTGACACTGAACAAAACTTTGTGTGCCAATATGCTCCTTGTGGAAGAGAAGAATGCGATCACTCACAGTAAAGCCAGCCGAAAGAGAGAGAAATAGAAGCTTAATAAAAACAAAATGTCTTTGTTAACACCAGACCTAATTAGGGACCAAGACCCACATGTAGGTAGCTTGTTGCATGTCGCAAACAGCGACTTTCGCTGTTTGCGACGTGCAAAAAGCACATTGCGATGCACAAACCCAGTTTTGCGATTCGGTAACCTGGTTACCGAATCGCAAAACGGGTTTGCGACTCGCAATTAGGAAGGGGTGTTCCCTTCCTAATTGCGACTCGCAGTGCAATGTAGGATTGTTTTGCGAACGCGGGCGCAAACAAATCGCAGTTTGCACCCATTTCAAATGGGTGCTAACACTTTCACAAAAGGGAAGGGGTCCCCCTGGGACCCCTTCCCCATTGTGAATGTCACTGTAAACATTTTTTCAGAGCAGGCAGTGGTCCTGCGGACTACTGCCTGCTCTGAAAAAATGAAACAAAAACGTTTCATTTTTTGTTTTTGTAATGCATCTCGTTTTCCTTTAAGGAAAACGGGCTGCATTACAAAAAAAAAAAAAAACTGCTTTATTGAAAAGCAGTCACAGACATGGTGGTCTGCTGTCTCCAGCAGGCCACCATCCCTGTGAGGCCGCCATTCGCAAGGGGGTCGCAAATTGCGACCCACCTCATGATTATTCATGAGGTGTGCATTTGCGAAGCCCTTGCGAATCACAGATGGTGTCAGGGACACCATCCTACATTCGGATTTGCGACTCGCAATTTGCGGGTCGCAAATCTGAACCTACCTACATGTGGCCCCAAATTCTTAAAGAAAGTCACAAAAGTGCACCCATGGTATGTCGTACCCCTATAAAATATTTGTGAACTGTATTTTAGCATGGGTAAATACGCATGTGTAGATTTGCTCATGTGAAAATCTATTGAGCATTTGCAAGTTCATTTTCCCTCCAGCCACTTTCTTCCCAACCCTGGAAGAAGTTCTAATTCTGACATTGTCAGGAGTAAATGTCCAACCTTTCTTATTATGGGAAAATATTAGAGAGAAGCTGGTGAAAATCTTTAAAACATGCAGGTTAGTAGGTTTGCAGACTCAAAGGCATTCCAGCCCTGGAACTATTGCTTACTGCTTCCTCCAGCCCCAGTATGCAGATCTGCAGAAAGGTGGAAAAATAAGGAAATTGCTACAATAGGGATTGAAACTGCAAGTATTCAAGCCCTACTATGGTAGTAGCACTGGCATAATCAGAGAGGCTATTATCAGAGCTCTTACATAATGAGATTGCTGCCATAATTTGGCGCCACACTACATGGCACCAAAGGGACAAGTAGATCTTTTTACAGGACAAGTAGATTTGAGAAGCAACCTGTCCCGTGGACAAGTAGATATTTTAATAAATTCCACACCCCTGGCAAGTTCTCAGGATCAGCTGATTTTTTTTGGGATGTAAGACAAAGGCAGCTTAGAAGACCTCACCCTTGAGTTCACACAACAAGGTGGTACATGTTCTATGGTAATGTTTCTAAGCAAGACCATTGATGGCGATAAGCAGGATGAATACTGCTTCCCTTGGTGTAATAGTCTCTGGTGATTAACCCCTCCCTACTAGTGACAGTTTCTTCAATATGAACTGTCTGGATCCTTTTTCACTAATCAGAGATACCTTCCAATATCCAGACAAGAAGATCACAACCACTTTTATCCTTCATCCCAGGGACAAGTAGACATTAGGTTCAACTCTTTTAGAGATCACAGCTTAGGAGGATGTAGTTAATCATTCATGATCGTTCACCTGGAGAGTATCTCTAGCTTAATCATCTTCACAGCCATTGGCAATTTAAATTCAGCAAACATAATGTGCCTCATGACAACCTACACACTCAATTCACAGGTATGCAGTAATTCCAAAACACAGTCCAAAAATCATCCATCATCATCGGAGAGGAGGCGCTTCGAAAATCCGACATCAAAGTCTCCCTTGACCCAAACTACCTTGCGGGTCCTATTCAGAAGATGCTCAACAGGTCCAGAGGAATCAACATAACCTAGTTTCATTTCTATGGTCTGGGGGTTTGCATAGTGATTATCTCCACTGTCTTGGTAATCAAAGTATTTTATTCGACAGTTGAAGTATTATAATCGTTCAGTAATTCACTTCAGTTTTAGGAAGACTACACATTCATTATTTTAAGGTAATCATAGTTCACTTCAGTTTTAGCAAGACCTATACACTTTAACTTCTTAGCACAAAAGATCCAACCACTTTTCAGTGGCCGCATTTTCGAGGGGCTAAGTTTAAGTGAAAATTCTTCATAGCCAGGGAGATAAATGGTAACCATGAACCAAGTTTTCTGTATGATAGTAACATCAATATCGGAGTAAAATATACACGAAATATGTGTAGCCCACCCGACCCGACCTAAGTCTGTACATGTATACAACTGGACACAGGCAGGGCAGGGCCCATGCACCACCTATGCAAGCAGGGATCCTTCTCTGTCCGGCCTCACGCGTTAAAGCAGAATTATCTACACGTGGGTCGCGTCTTAATGTCGAGTTCTCGACACTACTTAATTATGTGCTTTAAAGCAGAGTTCTCTGCTGTTGCTGTGTGTTACAGCAGAGTTGCTACTTTTGTCAACAGTGTGCATTAAAGAAGAGTTATCGATATTTGTCGATGGTATGTTTTAAAGTGGCGTTGTTCTTGTCAGAACCTCGTGCTATGTGGTATGTGCTACCGTTTTACAGAGCGGACACACGCTGCAAGGCCGTGGCATGTGCACGCGCCCCTCCTGATGGCGGTCCCATCTTTTTACCTGCTTAACACATGTATGCTGCGCGTGCGTTCCCCCTCTCAAAGATGCTCAGATCATAACTCTTAAAAACATCATTTCGCAGCAGCGAGAGCCACTGCGGAAACTCTGGTTTGCTGTCTGCTGTTCCTGTTATTTTCCTATATTTTGCACAAAGAGCAACGTCTGTTTTGTCCTGTGTACGGTGTGTGCCAGAAGCACTGCTGTTAATGTATTATTATTATAAAAATAGATAGAATGGCAGGAAGCTCAGACTGAGACAAACAAACCTCTTCAGGCTGGATGAGGAGAACTCGGTGACCTGAGAGGAGAAGCCTGCCTGTGCGCAGGACGCAGTAGGAGCTCTACCTGTGCGCCAGAGAAGGAAGGGCCCTGTCTGTACGCTAGTTGCAAGAGGGGCCCTACCTGAGCACTGGATGCAGGAGGGGTTCATGCCTGTCTGTGCGTCTGACGAAGGGGCCCAGTCTGGTCTGTGCGCCTTATGCGGGAGAGGCCCCTTCAGTGTGCTAGAGGCTTTACCACAAACCGACAACACGTACAGATAACTGACACACCATTAACAAAGGAACTCTGCTTCAAGGCACACCATCCGCAAACGCAGAGAACGCCGCTTCAAGGCACAAAGTCAACATAAGAGCTGTGTTTTCACGAACACTATCAACAAGATGACTGTACTTTAACACTCCATGAACAGTTTTACAGAACTCAGCTAATGGACATTAAGTACAGACAACTCTGCTTTAACGCAGACATCGATAAGTGTGGAGGACTCTAACGCACACCATCAACAGTTTTACAAAACTTGGTTTTAATGCATTTCATCGCTAAGTGCAGAGAACTCTGCTTTAATGCACACCATTGACAAGGGCAGAGAACTCTGCTTTGAGGCACATTGTCAACAACTGTAGAGGTCTGCTTTAAGGCACACCATCAATAAGGGAACTCTGCCTTAAGGCACATTGTCAAGAAGTGTAGAGAACTCTGCTTTTTAAGGCACATCGTCAACAAGCTTAGCAAACTCTGCTTTAATGCACACCAGCAATAAGAGAATTCTACTCTAAGGCAAATTTGTCAACAAGTGTAGAGAACTCTGCTTTGCAGTAAACCATCCGCAGGCCTAGAGAACCCTGTTTTCGCACACATCACAAGTGTAGTGAGCTATGCTTTAAGGCACATCGTCAACAAGTGTAGAGCACTCTGCTTTATGGACCATCATCAACAAGTGTAGAGAACTCGGCTTTAATGCACACCAACAATAAGAGAATTCTACTCTAAGGCACATTTGTCAAACAAGTGTAGAGAACACTGATTTGCGCAGGCCTAGAGAACTCCGCTTTAACACAAACCATCAACAAAAGAACTCTGCTTTAAAACACATTGTCAACAATTGTAGCGAACTCTGCTTTAATGCACACCATCAACAAGAGAACTCTCCTTTAGGGCACATCATCAACAAGTGTGGAGAACTCTGCTTTAAAGCCATCGTCAACAAGAGAATTCTGCCTTAAGGCACATCGGCAACAAGCCTAGAGAACTCTGCTTTCACACACATCACAAGGGTTGGGAGCTCAGCATTATGCACACCATTCGTACCACTCAGATGTGTATTATATATCACCCAGATATGAATGAAGCTGTGCTCTCCCAGAGACCATTAACTGTTTTATATTATGTCTCCATATACACCATCAACGCTTGCATTAAACTCTGCTTTAACCCACATCAAGAATTGCAGTACATGATGCCATCAACATATCTATTTACTCCGCTTTAACCCACACCACCAGGACGAGCATTAAAGTTGGCTTTGGCATTCAGCGAATGTGCATTAAACTGAGCTTTACCGAACAGTGCCAAGAAGCACATTAAACAGTCTTAACAGACATAATCAAATTGTGCTATCCTGGTTTGGTGGCAGGTTGGGAGTTTTTGCCAGCTAGAACGTTCCACAACTAATATTCAGGGGTAATAATTGTTTTATATAAAATAGTTGCATGTTAGGGGGAAATACTGGAATTTAAAAGACCAGGGACTTCAAACAAAGACAGACAGGCTCCTCGTGGTTCCACAGATCCCCTGACTGAGACTGGGTGAGAGGCCAGAGCCCTAGGCAGGCTAGGAAGGGTGTGGATGACAGTCACATTCTGGGCTTCCGACCTTCAATTCTACGTATGTCGTGGGCATCTGACACCTCACTGCCTAAGGAGTCAATGGATTCATGCAATGCGCTGGTGCATAGATGGCCAGACCTGCCAGCAAGTGTAGGGTATTAGTCTGCCAATGACTTGTACACTACAGTCGTGTAACTCACAATAGCAGCTTCTGTGGGACTTACAAAGCAACGCATGCGCCGTGCTACTTACTGGCTGGCGAGGGGGTGCTGTACCCGCTGACCGGCAGTGGGTGTGGAATCCCCGCCAGTGATCCGGGTGGGGACAAGCCCCCCAGCATGTGCGGAAAGAAGAAGGCATAATGGGGCACTGGGTAGCCGTTCATGTGCCCTCCTGATGAAGGGCAAGAGCTCCCGTTACTCGCCATCTACAGATGCCCTTGCCAAACCCCTTGTTTAGTTCCTGTTGTGCGATCCAGGTGAGGTTCAGGTTTGTAAATATGGGGTGTGGAGGGGGGGAGAAATCACCAGTTAGTCGTGCCCCCCTCCATTCCCGAAAATCCAACTCCACAAGGGCCAAACAAATGGTGCAAGCAGAAATATGTATAATCACATTCCTCGATTTAAGACCTTCTTCTGCTCATCCAATCAGGTGCCACCATCCCTCACGGTGCATGGAAAAAAAGACCATCCAAAGAACGAAGGCTATTAATCCAGAGTAAACCACAGGGCTCCCAGATCCACGGACATGTGCTTCAAAACTAAGGGATCCCACCAGGGCCACGGTCCAGGGCCGAGACTCTAGGCCACAGTTGAAGGCTACGCTCCTAGGTCCTGGGCCACCATTACAGATAGCGACTGTGATCCACAATCCTAGCCCACGCCACTCGTGTGTTGAGTATGCCCCCCCCTTTCTCCACTGAATCAATCCGTTCAATATGGATGGTGACACTTTACTGATGGGGCGCTGGCAAAAGTGCTATCCCTCCAATTCAGATATGTGAGCTCGTCTTTGCGACCTGTAAGACAGAAAAAAAAATTCAAACACGAGAATAGAGAATCAAATTCATTTGAGTTATACAGCAATTCAGATTTTGCAGGGCACTTTCATAAAAAAAACTTAATTATAAAGATTTAGTCAGTAGTTAAGGCAGCAGGCCCCTAAGGAATCTTCTTAAATCCAGCACAGTGCTCTGTCTCTCAAAAGATATATATATATATATATATATATATATATATATATATATATATATATATATAGAGAGAGAGAGAAAGAAAGAAAGAAAGAAAGAAAGAAAGAAAGAAAGAAAGAAAGAAAGAAAGAGAAAGAAAGAAAGAAAGAAAGAAAGAGATAGATAGCAGAGGGAGACAGACTTGTCATATCATCTTGAAAACTTCATCAAAGTCTGGCAGACCTATTGTACAGTCAGATAGGAATGAAAGGCAAGCTGGGTTGGTGTGTACGAAAGGGATATTGGTAGAAGACAGAGTCCACAAGTAACTTAAGTGACCAGTTTGTATTAAAGATTGTATTCATAAACACACATTCAGATTCAGTAAAAATAGAAAGGACGGGAAATAGTGCCCAGAGCAGATAGTGAACACAGTGAAGAAACAAGAAAGGAAAAGTATTACATATGTTTAATTATGTGCCCAGCAAGAACATGGCACCCATTATGACAATCACTGCAGGTTCGCATGGAATGAGTTCTTAAATCAACTTTGTGCCAAGGCAAAAAAAATCTCAGGTCACCGGAGTAGTCCATGGTGTTTCGACTTCTATGGGAATGCTGGGTCATCATCAGGGCAAGGAAACGAGCCCTAATCTGGCCAAAGGTAATCAGCACAAGCACTTGTGTTTTCACAAGTACACTTACCTTTCCAGTGCTAGCCATCCGGTCAGCATCTCCTGCAACACAGATGGTTGCCGACCATGCCTCGACTACCCACGGTCAATTTTCGAAACACAGTTGCTAGACACGCATTCATTTCTGTATTGTTCATTGCGACTTTCGCACTTCCTGCTTTTGGCCACACTACATCATTCCAAATCCGTGATCTTGGAGCTCTTTTCCTTGTCCGGATGATGACCTTGAAGTCATACAGGGGTCATAATAGGTTGATTCACATAATTAGGCCTTATGATCTGCAACAACTGTTAGCATAAGTGTAAAGTTCTTGATCCACGTGTAATTACACCTAAGGGATGCTCCTACTGGCCTGTGAAATCAGTGTGTACACTGAACACTAATTTCTCTATTTCATTATTACTGAAGATCAATGCTTGTTTATGAATCAGAGCATGTGTACGATCTCATATATGTATAAAGGAGACTTGCAACTTCTGTACAGCATTGCATGTCTATTTTACCGTATTTATGTGTTTATTGGACCGATATTAAATGTAGTGTAACTCTATTTTAGCAACTTTAAAGTAATACCTCGATGCAGCATCGTCCTTACTAATATCCGCTGCCCCAGTTTCAAGTACTTTAACGGAGCTGCTTGTGTCGTACGTTAACGTTACGCATTTGGCGACCACTCACTATCCGGACGTGGCCCCCACAACAGGGAAGAATCCTATATACATAGCTGTAAATAAAGAGATGAGGCGAGGCACCGATCAACATTGTGGTTGTTTATAGCTCACTCCATGCAACATATACTCCTTCCTAAGAGTCACAATATTTTGAAAAATGAGGGCTGTTGCGTGTCACACCAAAACCCCTGTACTTCTTTAAAACTGACCACGTAGGAGAAACACGCGAAACGTCATCGTAAGGTGCACTGAGGGATATTTGACCAATGTGCCAAATGAAAGGCATCGCCGCCCAGCAGATAATGACGTCAGACAAGGACCACAGGTTTAGTCCGTGCACGTGCCAGCTTTAACAGCCCAGACTTTCATCCATCTCTCACACAACTACTGCCAGGAGCCTGTCACTTTCATCCCACGATAATTTATGCCGCCGCCATGTATAGGGGAAGGCAGATCTGTGTGTTCACCTTTATTTCTGTGAAATAATGAAGACCAACTGCTAAAACTGCAACTCCGAGCGGACAGAGGCGGCACTCTTTGGAAAAGATGACTCTCTGGTTCTCGGACTGGTGGCCCTCACGACCTAAAATCATTCTGTCAAACAAAGCCATAAGCCTATGAATCATGAGCAATAGTCATATCTCGACGAGCAGCTTGGTTAACAAGGCCACTTTCTCCTGCTTCCGCAACTTTAAGTTCCTCGTGAAAATCTTCAGATGGCTTCCGCAACGGCCACCCCCCAGTCCCGGATCACCAGCAAGCTGGACTACCGAAACGCGCTGAATGTCAGGAGACTTCAGGTTTTCCAGAAGGCATCGGCCAGACTCACTCCCACACGCACTCCCATATCCACATACCTCAAAGACCTCCACTGGCTTCCCACTGACAGACGCACCCTTCCAAACCCTCACACCCAGCACTGCTCAGCCAATGTCCTGCAACCTGAGCAGCCCCAGGAGCTTGCAAACCCCCATCAGACGCCTCCACTCTGTCAGCCTCAAGCTCGGCCTTATCCCCACGTCCGAACAGCAGAAGCGGGGGCTGCACCTCTTTGTACCTGGCTGCTAACCACCTCACCCTGCACATCAGAGCCGCCAGCTCGGTCCAAGAATTATGCCAAAAAAAACAACTGAAAACCTCGATATTCCACTAGGCCCAAGCGCGGCAGCACCCCCTTCTCAACGCTCCAGGATACTACTCCAGGTGCAACGCACGCATTACAAATACACAAAACGTGCCAGAGATTACTGGGCCACTTTAGACCGTCGAAGGACTAGTTTTTTTCTCATCAACAGTTCTTCTGGAACTCCAGGGGCACTGGAATGTGCTCGTCTCCTGTACTTTCTATATACACAGTGAAGTATCTGTTTCTGTCGTAAACTCCCTTCCCTTCCAGTGCTAGGTTTAATCTCCCCCTTCCCCTCCCTTCTGAATTTATAATCCTGAGATATTTCAATGTTTGTGAACTCCCCCTCCACTACAGTATTTATATCCATGAAGCATTTAAATGCCCCCCATATCTCTCCTCTCCCTCCACTGCCTTATTTAAACATCTAGTCTCTCTTTCCATCCGCCCTCCTCTAGGCTATTGATACCCATGACGTATTCACATGTCTAGCATACCGCCTGCACCTTCCTTCAGTCAGGCATTTGAACGTTATCTCGTGCCTCCCTCCGAAGTATTTTCTTGTATTTATACTCTACAAAAGGTCTATTTCATATCTCCCATTTTCATCCTGTTCTCCAAACTCTGCAGTGTGAACTAAGACCATCTCCTCTAACACACGGTCCTATGCTGGCCGTGTACCATCATGGCCCCCTCTGCCCGTCCTCGGCCTATGCATAATCTTCCACCTGTAGGCTAGACGCGGATACTCCAGATGTGGGCTACTAGCTTCCATACAAATACTCCAGAAGTGACCAATTAACCTAGACACAAGTAGTCCAGATGGTGCTACTAATCTCGATACAAACATTCCAGATGGGGGCTACCAACCTGGACACAAATACACCAGCTGTGCCCTACTAGTATAGACACACATTTTTTCAGCTGTTTGTTACTACCCTGGACTCGTAAATTTCAGATGTGAGCTACTAACCTGGAATAAATACTCCAGAAGTGAGCTACGAACAGACACATATTCTTCAGATAAATGCAAACAATCTGGACAAAAATGATCTAGATTTGGGCTACCAACTCTACCATATGAAGTAAAACCGTGACACAAAATACCTCGGATGTGGCCAACCAAGCCGGACAGCAGATATGGCATGTCAAAAAGGAACTATAGATGTAGCTTTCGAACCTGACCACAGGTACCCCAGATATGACCTGTCAACCTGGAAACAAATTAGGCCGAAGGTGGTCTACCATTCTGGATGAGGCCAGCCAATCTAAACACAAATGCTGCCGATGTGGTCTCCTAACCTAAGCTCACCTGTTCCAGCTGCGTGTATATAACAGCTATGTAAAAACATAAATTATTAAATGTGGCTTCCCGAACTAGAAACAGTACTCTCGACCTAGGCTAGCAACCTGCATACACTATACCACATGCGCCTATCAGAACTGGAAACGATGGTCCAGAACTAGCCTCAAAACTGAGCACAATACTGCTGAAGTGACCTTTAACCCCGGACAGTGTATCAGGGGCGGGGCTCAAGCACCAAATACAGTATTGGAACGAGGTCGGTGACGAAAATTGACTATTTTACGACAACCCTGCAGGACCAGTGCCCAGTGAGGTCACGAGACCCCCAGGGGCACCAACTGTCACCCACCCACGATTTAACCAATTAGTGGCCACTTGGTCCCAGGAGCGCACCAACACGCCCGAGGGGGTAACTAAGGGTCTCTGTCCCAAATCTCATGAGGGCACGTCGCTTTTCCCACTCCCTGGCTAGAGTCTCTTGAAGGTCAGGGTTGCAGAAAGGTGGGGACCCTTCTGCTGTGTGCTGCGCCCCAGAATGAATCCAGAGGGGGTCCACATGGAGAACTCCAGTTTTCCAGAGGCCAGCCTCAGTACTTCCAGTGTTTTCGGAAAAGTTTGCAGTGAGCCTTAAGAGGTCGGGTTTCTTGGCAAGGTCCGCCCTCCTCTCCAGACCAAGATCTGATGAAGCGGAATGCAGATAAGGCACATCTGTTTTCACTTAAACAAAATATTAATAACAATGCGAAAACCCCTTGAAAAGCCACCGCTCTGCGCCGCTTCTCCTCCAGTCTAAGCCCGCCTCAGGCTAGCGTGGCGTGCACAATCCCTGGACCCCAAAACAAATCCAGATGTGGGAGGCAACTCTATAGCGAGCCACTGATCTAGGGGCACGGAGACAGATGTGCAAGAGCATGGCAACAGAGGCGCAAGCGTGTGAGGACAGTGAAACAAGCTTGCAGGGACAGATGCGCAAGCGTGCAGGAACAGTGAAGCAAGCGTAAAAGGATAGAGGGGCAAGCACGGGGCGATAAGAGGGGCAAGCACGGGGCGATAAGAGGGGCAAGCACGGGGCGATAAGAGGGGCAAGCACGGGGCGATAAGAGGGGCAAGCACGGGGCGATAAGAGGGGCAAGCACGGGGCGATAAGAGGGGCAAGCACGGGGCGATAAGAGGGGCAAGCACGGGGCGATAAGAGGGGCAAGCATGCAGCGACAAGAGGTTCAAACATGCAGCGACAAGAGGTTCAAGCATGCAGCTACAAGAGGTTCAAGCATGCAGCTACAAGAGGTTCAAGCATGCAGCTACAAGAGGTTCAAGCATGCCATAATGGTGGTGCAAGCACAATAGGGCAGAGGCAAAAGTGCACTGGGATAAAGGAGGAACCACAAAATTTTGGGGGTAGTAGTACAATGATAGATGCAGAAATGCACAAGGAGCGGCAAAAAGACAGTCAGGCATAGGCACGGACTGAGATTAAAGTGCACCGTGTCAAGGGGCAAGTGCACAGTGACACGTGGGCAAGCGCACTGCGTTAGAGGGGCAGATACACAGGGACAGAGAGGCAAGAAAAGAGTGGCAAGCATACAGAGAGAGCGCGGCAACCACACAGATATAGAGAATTAAGGGCACAGAGATGAAGGCACATATGGAGGGATAAAGTTGAAGGAGCAAGCACACACAGACCGGTGCAAATGTAGAGAAATTAAAAGGAACAAAAACAGCAAAACTGTAAAACTGTAAAAACAGCAAGGATTGATGGGCAAGTGCTCAAGGATAGAGCATCAAGTGCACAAACACATGCATAAGCAATGTAAGATCAATGAAATCAAGGCATAATACCACAATTAAAGAAGCAAAAGAACACAAACACTGGGTCACAGGAGTGCAGGAATAGCGGTGCAAGAACACAGTGAGAGTCACAAGTGCACAGGAAAAGAGGTACAAACATGGAAAAATACACACTGAAGAGACAGAGCACATAAAACAAATTGCCTGTAGCCTGAAAACATGCTGCGTGGTAATGCATGTGGTTTGCCTGGAAATGCTTGTTATAAACCAGGAGTGTTTCTAGAAGAATCAGTGAGTAACATTAAGGTGATTGATGCATTTATAAAAATAAGGTTTAAAAAGTGGTAACTGTACTTTAACAATGTCATTTAGCTGATGATTGTTTCACACTTAAATTTTGACATGTTTTTGCATTGAAGTGGTCTTCTTCAGGGTAACTGGATAGTCACAAACTGATGGAAAAACCAGAGAAACCCACACACGTTCACATTCAAATGTGTGCAAACAAGTGTAAATAGAGACAGCCCTACACACACACAGTATTACATGTGAGCATACAAAGCTGTACGTAACATGGGTAGATACAAAAAATACATAAACATATACTGAGATGGAATTAGAACAGGCCAATTGCCAGCTTCTGCCTGTATGCTTTAAGAACATCCTCTAGTCACACTATGCCCTCCCCCTCCAACCTGTAGGTTCTGTGGAAGTACAGCTGGGACCACCTGTGCGCCCAAACCCAGAGCTTGTTGATGAGGCTGCAAGGTTTGCTGGCAGTTCTTTGGCTCATTTGTTCATGGTTAACTAATATCCTGTTTAAAAGTTCAATTTCCGGATCCCTGCGACACCTGAGAGCGACAAATTTGGGGCACTGCACCAGTTTCCCCTATAGCCTCCAGTACCAAACACAGCAGTCCTTCGCTTTAGAGAACCCCCAACCATGACAAGACGAGTCAAGCCTCCCTGTGTTCAGACCCAGGACACAAACAGTAAATACGTTGGTCAACGAACAATCTAATCAGCCACAACTAGAGACGTGAGACCACTCTTCCTTATAGCAAGTGCCACAATGACCATGATGTCTTGGCCTTCACTAACCCTCCCATGAGCTAGCTCTTTCGTGCTGAATCAGGCTACCCAAGAGAGACTAGCAGACTTTGAGGCCCAACTTTACGTCTCAGTTCCCATGCCCAATATCCTGGAAGTAGGGAGCAAGTGCAGTTTCACCCTTGATGGGTGGAGGAGCTCTCTACAATTTTAGGATCTGGGGAAAAAGATCGGCCATTCTATTTCTTGAAAAAGAGCTTTAAAAATAAGTAATTTTACACAAGTCCATTAGCACGCCCATCAGGGGTCATTTCAGAACATCAAACTAGTGACTTGTACCCAATGTCCCCCTTAACAACCACCGCAGTCTTTGGAGTTAACGATTTTCAGTATGCAGCAACACCTACCACTTGCAGCAGAGAATGTTCCAGTTCTCCAGCCGTGCTCATTACACTTCACAAACACAACATCCAAATTCTACTGTTATCTTCATTGAATGTCATTTTTACAGTACATACAAAATACAACAGTTTTTAATTTTTGACCAATACAAAACTTTCCTACCAACATTCTCACATTTTATACTGGGCAGTGCACGTCTGCGGTCCTCAGGGCAGAGAACAAGGTGTCTAATAGGATAAGTTTTCCCCTTTTCAACCTATTCTGCCACCCAACTGACTGCCCCTGTTGACCCCCGGGCCAACCAACTTTTGCCGTCCAGGGAAAACCCGCGAACATTCAAATGATGTGCTGACCTTGACCAGTTCAATATGGCCCACACCTGTCTTCGAGGTCCTTTGATGGTGCAATGAGGCCCCTTGTTAAGAAACTCTGAAATGATGTGACGTCTCTATTTAGATCCGAGTTAAGGTACCACCTCCACCTACACCTCAATACTACTATTGATGGCTACAGCACAAGACCTCAATTATCGGCGAGGACAGGCTGTGGCAGGACACATCAGCATGGAGATGCAAGCACAGTTATCATAAGGTCATAGTTCTGTCTAGGAGCCCAGGAGGTCCAGACCTGGTGATCACCTTCCCAACCCCAATGAATGCTAGTAACACCACTGAATCCTGTGCTGCCTTTCATGCATCCAGAATTCATCAGTACCCGGCTTACCTTCCTGAATCGACCCTGGAAGTTGATTTTTCAACAGATTTTACAACACGAAACAGTCCTTCCAGTAAGAGGAGCAGCTTATGAAAGTAGGTGAATTCCCCCCTCACATTATGAAACCATTCCATAATCGGGGCCACTGGAATTATATTATGTGGCAAGGTTGACTAAATTATGCAGCAAGAAAACGCAAATTATGTGGCATAATGCTGCATATTTGGTATTAGTATTACTTCATAAAGGTGTAGTATAATTTTTTACACTTGTTAACACTGTTTGGGCATAGGTTGCACCTCCTTCCTACCCGTTTGGTCACCTTTTTATTGCTTATTGCTATGGTGCGGTGTTGGTCAACCTTTGCAGTGTCTTACACAGTGCATCGAAACATGTTGCTGCGTTTTGAGTAACTTCAACCGTCTAAGCTAGAAACACATTTTTTTTGTTAAAATCTACAGACTATGCAGCAGAAGATGGATTGTGCGGCAAATGCAGCAAATTCATGATTATGTGAAAGACTCCACATCCGCAGAATTGAGTAATTCCAGTGGCCCTGTCTATAATGTTAACAGTGGACACCTAACCTCTTCTGCAAGGTGGCATACAATGCTACACCTCCCTGGGGTGCTTCAGAAACACTCCCTCCAGCAAAAGGAGAATTCTAGCACTCCCTTGCCAACAATAACACACATGTGCAGTACTGGCAAGAGAATCCCCTTTAGTGCACGAGATAACACTAGTCCCACAGGGAAGGGTGATAGCAGCTGCCTCCCCTAGACCTCAGGCTCGGGGAATCAATGGAGACTCTACCCATCACAAACTCACAGTGATAAGGAAAATATGACTAAAATATCGGTTTGCACCTTGCAGTACTGTAGATTCACATGCTTTGCACCCTTATGCCACCTCACCTTCCACTCCTTCAACCCATGTTAAAATAGAGCACCAGAATCTAATGTGGAGGCTGGTGTGAGGGCTCTCGGTGGGATCCACCATCTGAATAGCCATCTCTCCCTCTGGGCACTTTGCAAGTGTCAACAGTGTTAAATAGGGGTTCGACAGACATACAAACGCACATAGCAGAGCACAGACAAATTTAACAGAAAGAATGATAACGACCCAGGGAAAGAACTAGACAAACATTCATGGGCTCAGCCAGTGATTTCTCTTTACAAAAGTAAGAACTAAGGTTTCCTAGTAGAGATGGAGAGAGACAGGTAACAGACGGAGATACAGTCCAGGGCGGCCACATGTATGTACACAAGTGCACGCAGACATTCATACCACCAATACTTTTGTTCTTACTGAATAAACAAAATGGGAGTTTCTTGTTTGCACAGCTGCCATAACGAACACAAAATGTTGACTAAAGAAAAAATGTCAATAAAACAAAATATAACTCAATTGTAGCGAGCTGAGCTGCTGCAAGCCCCTGTTTGAGAAGGTGGGGGTTGGAAAAGAAGAACAAACGTAAGAAGGAAAAGGCATGGGGTCCTGCGGGGAGAGGAGAAAGAAATGAAGAATAAGGAATTAAACGAAAAAGGAAGAACTGACAAAGAAAAGAGAGGAAGATCTGAAGAATTATGTGAAGGTGAGACATCTGAAAAAGGCACAAAGCAAAAGACAATTCGCCAGTGGGAACAGAAGAAAGAAAAAGAATAAAGGAGGGAAACTGGTAAGCAAGACAAGCTGAAAGAAGGCAGAATGGAGATATGTGAAAAGAGCAAAGGTGAAGAGTGGGGAAAAATACATAAAAAGGAGTCCAGGTGTCAGTCTAGTGATACGCTCACCTGCACACCCGTGCACAGTCATCTTTACCCTAGATCCTTTTGTGGCAGTGGACATAATGAGTAATAATCTGGGGAGGTGTAGTGGTACCAGTGACCGGAGTCAGTGGTAACAAGCCAAGGGGGGCTTTACTATGACAGGAAGTGACAGAGGGGTTCAACAGGAGGCCAGTGAGTAGGACCTTTGAAGGCAGGGCGGCAGTACCAGAAAATGTGGGTAAATATTACCCAAATGGACACCCGAGGAGTACTTGGGGAGGTGGGTGAACAATATCTGGGAAAGCAGACAAATGATACCTGCAAAGAGAGGCAAGTAGTACCCATAAATGTGAGGAAGCAGATAATATCCAAGGATGCAGTCAAGCAGTACGCGAATGATGCGTGGTGAGTAGGATGAGCAGAATCCGAAGAAGCAGATGAGTGGTAACCAGCTTAGACAAGGCGCAGTGGCTGAGGAAGTGCCAAGAAGTATCTAAGGAGGTGGAGTGAGGTATCTAATGAAGCAGGCAAATAGTACAGAAGGAGGGAGCTTAGATAAAGTGGATGAACAGTACTGAGGAGGTGGACAAGAAGTACCTGAAGAGGCAAGTAGAAGAGAAGTAGAGTAGTGCATGGATAGGTGGACAAGCCGTATCCACGGAGGACATCAAAGAGTTAGTAGGAACGCTAACTGCCAGACAAGATGGCCGCTAGTTAGAGTGGCTCCGGCCCAAAGCCAAATTAATTCCCTCACCATCCGGATAAATATCCATTCTCCCTAGCACCTAACCTTAGACCAGTGTTCTGCATTCTGGAGAATTCCAACTGCCCTAAATATCTAGGCCAAGAACCACCTGAGGCGAGCTGCACATACCTGGGCCAGCCGAAGCCGCAGGCTTGACTGCAGCAGAGGGTGGGGTGATCGGCCCTGGTGAAGACGGCCAGCATGGCTGTGCACCTCTCGTATCCTGCCGATCACTCCCCGGACGACCCGGCATCCTGCCGAGAGGGTGTCTGCCTGAAAGGCGAGAGGGACCCACTCCACATAAGGCCAGCACGCCAGTAGCGAAGGATCGCTCCTTTCTAGCCCCTCCCAGTCGCGTTGGAGAGGCGACCATGGTCACCCAGAAGATGAAGACAGGGGCTGGAGTGACAAGAAAGTCAGAGTCGATGAGCAGGTTTCTCCCCTCCCCTCATGAGCGCTTGGGGGGGAGCAAAGGGCTTGCTCGGTCTCTCTCCGGGTTTATCAGGCGATAGTGGGAGTCCACAGCAGGCATCGGGATTGGTCGAGTTCCCAGATAGGGCGGGTGTTTAAGGGTGGGGTATATAAAGTAGGGGCAGGGTGTGGGCGGCCTCTTTGGCAGTTTGTCACACCCAGGAGGTGGTACTGTTTTTTGTGGGGCAGTTTCTATTAGCGAAGTTTGGTTTTGAACTTGTTTTGCGTAGCTTTCATAGGCAGGTTATGGAGCCTAACAAAGTTGTGCAGGCGTTGAAGGTTTTGCAAGAAGAAGGAAGGGAGGATTTACTGAAAGAGGGCGTGTTGGAACAGGCATGGGTGGGGCTTCGTAGGCCTAAGAGATTATCCTCGGAGGGCGTGACAGCAGCAATTTTGGCATGTACGTCACCCGAGCAGGCACCTAAGAAATTTTAATCTAAAAGCGTTTCTGGTCGGAAGGTTGCGCTTTCGCCAGAACGCGTGTATGAGGGCACAGTGGAGGAGGTGGCTCACTTACCAATGTTGAGTAAGGTGCAGTGGGGCGATGTTAGGTTTGCGAGGCGTTCCGGCACCTCTTTTCATCAGCGTGTCGTTTGTGGAGGCAGGGGGGTTGGCCATCAGGGTGCAGTGACGAGTGTGGGCCAGGTGGGGGCACGGCCAGTGGGGCGCATGCGCTGACGTTTAAGCGTGCTTCAAAAAAGAGGCAAGCGGCAAGCTCCATCCGCTTTAGAAAGTAATGCAGAGCGGTCAGAGCCTGCATTTGAGGAAAGACTGTTAGGTGGGGCGCGCAACATGGCGGCACCCTCCGATGTTTGTCGCTTTGGAGGAAAGGTCATTAGGAGGAGCGCGTAAGATGGCGGCGTCCTCCGATTTTCATAAGGATACAGTGATAATTGATTCGGAGGGTGTGGGGGAGGAACAGGCTGCCCGCGTGAGTGAGGTTTGTGGGGGGGGGGGCTTCCAGCTAGTTTCTTTATTTCTAGAGATGACAGGATGATTTCTTGGGTGCCAAGAGCTGTTAGTCCCATGCTTCATAAAGTGCAGGAATGGGAGGTTGATAATCAGTCAGTCTTTAAAGCTGGGGAACAGGTAGAATTTGTTGATAGTAATGGTGTAGTGCTCAGGGGCACTATTTGTGGGGAAGCTAGTGGTGATGGTAGGGAAGGTATGGCGCAAGTTAGGCTTGATTTCTGGCAGCCAGGTCATGGTGCGTACCAGTCTGGGTGCGACAGTCCTCATGTTTTGGGCGGGCATGCGGATTATAAGGCGAATCAGCGGCTTGGGCGGCCGACTGGTGTTATGTGCCTGCCGGTGAGGGTTGGTGCACCCTTAGAACACTGGGTTGAAGGGAGGGTGAAACCCGGAGCGGGTCGCCCGACATCAAGGGACGCAGCTGTTCATGGAGTTGGAGGCAAGGCTACTTGTCCTGGGACTGCTGTGCGGCCATCTACTAGCCATGGCGCTGGTTTGAATTTGGAGCATGTCGAGGAGGAGCTCTTGGATTATGAGGAGGAAGAGGAAGTGCATGAAGTGGCGGTACAGACGGGTGGTCCAGTGGAGAGGCCTAAAGTGAACAAGAGGGCGGTCCAGGGCGATCGTATGGTGGGTCATCATCAGGATTTGGTGGCTGGAAACTTGATTTGAGGTGAGGATTAAGGGCAGGAACCAATTAGGGTTGGGGGCTATAACGTGGGGCTGCGTGATGCAGGACAGAGTTCGGGTAAGGTGATGGGAAATCAGGCGGTAGTGGGTCATGGGAAGGGAAATGTTGATGTTGCCATTCAGGTGGGTATTGGGACGGAGTTTGTTGCAGGTAAGTCAGAGGTGACTCAGGGTAGTGTTTCAGACGTGGTGGCAGGTAAGTCAGAGGTGGCTCAGGTAAGTAATCGGCAGGTTGCTACTGGTGTTGCGACCGGTGATGGATCCGGGGGTGGGATTAAGTCTAAGAAGTTGCCTTACATGGCAGTCTCGATGCCTTTGGGGGCGCATCTCACTCAGAGTTTAAAGGAGAAGATATGGAGAGGTGAATTTATCGATGTTTTTAAGTTGTTGCACAGGGAGGTGCAGGCAAAGGATGGTTCAAAGGAAGAGGAATGGGAACTAGCTCGTAGACCTAGAGTTCCTACGACGATTGAGAATTTGACTTCGGCTTTTTTGATTTACGCCAGTGTGTACTGTGAACGTTATCCGGATAGTTGTGTGGCTTTATTTAAGTATATGGATATTGTGCGGTGTGCTCAGATGGATTATGGTGGCTTTTGCTGGTTTAGATATGATGAGGAGTGGAAGGCCATTTATTCAGACAAAGTGTGGGTGAAATCGATAATGAGCTTTGGATGCAATGGTTGAGAACGGCAAGGAATGCGCCTACGACGCATACGGCGAGCGGATTACCTGTGCAGTACAAGACCTTTCAGGGGCATCCCACCCAATTTGGGGTGGGTTTTGCACAACAAGGGCAGTTCCCGCACAACGGGGCATGTTGGTCGCTCAATAGTGGAGTGTGCGCCAGACTACAGTGTAAGTTTCGTCTTGACTGCTCCAACTGTGGAGGCAGGCACCCTACATATCAATGCTTTGGAGGGCTCCATTGGGGTTGGCAAGGGGCGCAGGGCAGAGGAGTCGAGAGGGGACATATACAACAGTTGGCAGGTAGAGGGCCTTACGCCTATTAAGTTGGATGTTGTGGGTTATTGGTTACAGTTTTACCCCCGTTTGGATGAAGCTAAGATATTGTTGAGGGGTTTTATGGAAGGTTTTAAATTGTGTTACCAAGGTCCGAGGTTGCGAAGATGGGCTAATAATCTGAGGTCAGCAACGGAGTATCCAGAGGTTGTGAGGTCTAAACTGCAGAAAGAATTGGATTTAGGCAGAATTGTGGGTCCTTTCTATTGTTGACCTTTGCCTAATTTGACTATTTCCCCTTTGGGGGTGGTGCCCAAGAAGCAACAAGGAGAGTTCCGCCTCATTCATCACCTGTCGTGGCCAGCTGGAGCTTCCGTAAATGATTTCATTGCTCCTGAGGATTCGGTAGTGCATTATGCTTCGGTGGATCAAGGTATATCATGAGTGCGAAGGTGTGGTCATGGTGCTGAAATGGCAAAATCTGACATTCAGTCAGCTTTTAGACTTCTGCCGGTACACCCAGAGGATTTTTCCTTGCAGGGCATGCAGTTTGATGATGCCATTTATGTCAATAGGATGTTTCCAATGGGTTGTTCTGTGTCTTGTTCTTTGTTCAAGATGTTTAGCACATTTTTGCAGTGTTTTATTCAGTTTCAGTGAGGGTTAAAGTTTGTCACGCACTATTTTTGATGATTTTTTACTGGTTAGAAGACCTCATTTGGGAGAGTGCGGTAGGGCCTCGTCAGATTTTGAGCAAATGATGGCCCAATTTGGGGTCCTGTTGGCCCGTGAGAAGACTGAAGGGCCTTCAACATGTTTAAATTTTCTGGGTATTGAGTTGGATTCTGTAAAAATGGAGGTGCGGTTACCGCAAGAAAAGGTGCTGCAGTTGGTATCCATGTTAGAGGAGGCAATGCAAAAAACAAAATTGGAGTTACGACGGGCTCAAAGTTTACTGGGTCATTTGAATTTTACATGCAAGGTGGTGAGAGTTGGCAGAGCTTTTTGCAGAAGACTGGGTTTTGCGATGCGAGGAGCCGTGTTGCCACATCATGATGTTCGGCTTCAGGCAAGCGTCAAAGAGGATTTGAGGATGTGGATTGGTTTTCTTCAGGAGTTTAATGGTGTTACCATGTTGGTCAAGAAGTCTGATTGGGTTTGGCAAATTCAAATTTTTTTCAGATGCATCTGGAGCTCATGGGTTTGGTCTTTTTTCGGACGGACACTGGGCGGCAGAGAGTTGGACACGGAGTTGGAAAAAAGCCAAGCACAGTATTGCTTTTTTGGATTTTTTTTCTGCTATTTGTTGCATTGTCTATTTGGGGACCTACGTTTGCTAATAGGAATGTTGTTTTCAATGTGGACAACCAGTCTGTGGTTAATCTAGTGAAGTCGCAGAGAGCAAAGGACGAGAAAGTGTTGAGGCTTTTGAGAGTGTTTGTTGAAATGTTTGAAACTTCATATAATGTTCAACGCTAAATATGTTCTGGGAATTAATAATGACATTGCTGATGCTCTCTCATTTCCAGTGGCAGAGATTCCGTGGGCTGGCACCGGGAGCGGATGCTCATAAGACAGCAGTTCCCGGGGAGTTGTGGGAGATAGGAGAGTGAGGATGTTGGAGCTGGTTCAGCAGTCCATAGCTCCGTCTATGAGGAGGAGTTATGTTCAGGCCTGGTTGGAGTCTCTGAATTCAGGTGCTGTTAAAAGGGAGAGTGGGGTGGAAGGTTGTGGAAGAAGGCGAGAGGATGCGGTTCATTTTATCATGCAGCAGATTGAGATGTGTCGATCTGCTGTTACGATATCAGGTAAGTTGTCGGGTTTTTCATTCTATGGTAAGTACTTTTGGGGATATGATACGGTAGGGGAAAATTGTAGGAGGATCCATTCAGGGTGGGCAGGGTTGGAGGGGGGGTGCTAGAGTTGACCGCCGGCGCCCTATAACATCACAGCTTTTGCAGGCATTGCTGGTGGTTTTGGAAGAGGTTTGTTTTTCAATTTGGGAGGTGAGATTGATGTCACTTTGCATGTCTTGGCTTGGCTTTTTCATGGAGCCTTCAGGGTTTCTGAGCTGCTGGGAGTTCAGGGAAAGGATGGTATATCACGCTCGGATGTACAGGTAAGAAATGGTGATATTTTTATATGGCTGCGGTCATCTAATATGGATCAGTTGGGAAGGGGTCAAGAGGTGCTAGGTAATCGGAATTGTCCATTTGGGCTTTGGGTTTCTTTTTCGAGATGTTTGCCGGAAACGTTCAGGTTGGTATTTGTTCGCCAAGACTGTTCTGTTTTAAGAGCTCAACAATTGCTAGCAGTTTTAAAGATGGCAATTGGACGATTAGGGTTGAATCCACAATGTTATGGGACTCATTCTTTTAGGGTTGGTGCGGCTACAGAGGTGAAACGGATGGAGAAAATCAGACAGAGCGATTATGAGTAAGGGGAGGTGGAGGTCGCAATGTTTTCAGCATTATGTCAGATTGTATAAATAATTATATGGTCGCCTTGTTTGTTTGGCTTCTTGAGGTTGTTGGTTAATGAGTGTTTTTTTATACATTCCTTTCTCTCTTCCATGGTTCTTCCGCCCCACCACCCCGCCCACCTCCTTTCCATCACTGTTTCCCTCCATTTTCTAATGTTCCTTTGTAGGTTGTGTTGGGGGCCCGGACAGAGCCTGTTCAGTGTGGATAGTGGGGCATTCGTTTGTTCGTTGGGCAGAGAAGCAAGCTTCGTCAGGGCATTATGGAAGGCAACTGGGTTTGGATGGGGCCAGAATTAAGATTAGTGGGGTGGGTAAGAGCGGCATGCGGTGGGGGGAGTTGCTGTATGTTCTCTCCAGAAGGCTTGAGCAGGGAGTTTGTCCAGATTTATTAGTCATTCATCTAGGTGAGAATGATTTGGTGCCATTTTCTGGTATTGGTCTCTTGAAAGTTATGAAGATGGATTTGGTGAGCAGCGCTGGGCGGGGAAGCATTTTGTGTGGACTGGTTTGGTGCCAAGGAGGGTCTGGAGAGGAGCACATTCTTTTACAGGGATTGAGAAGCAGCATAAGGTTAACAGGGGCTGTCAGGCGCAAGGTTTTTCTGTTTTGCAGCATGAAAATATAGTTTGTTCGGATGTTGAGTTGTTTAGGCAGGATGGGGTCCATCTATCTTTAATGGGTAATGAACATTACTTGTTGTATCCTAGGATTCTAATAGCTGATTTGCTGGGTGAGAAACTTTGGGATCGTTAGCTACAGATCTATTGGGTGGGGCAGGAAAATGCCTGGCGGGTTTTCCTGTGTGGCGGGGGATTTTCACACAAAGGCTTTTGGGGGGGGGAGGGGATGGATGCAAAAAGATGAGAGGGCAGGGAGTTTTCACAAGGAACACAAGGGAGGAAAGGCAAGGGTAACTAGAGAAGGTGGACAGCAGGACAGATGGGTAATGGATTGGTTGGGTCAAGGGGTATTGGTGAGGGATAAGCTTAGAGGGTGGGGGAGGGGTTAGGAGGACATATTGTATTAGTGAGGATTTTGTAGTTTTGTGAGGTTTAATGCCAAGGTTAATAATGTGTTATGCCAGACCTGTACTATTAAAGCGGCCTTTTACCCCTTAACATGAGAGTTGTGGTTTTGTACACTGTTTCGCCTGATTCGTGAAGTAAGATCGTGCCAAGCCCCAAGGCGGACAATGTGCGGCGGAGCTACAGAGATGGTGCTCGACTGAATTGGAACCACAGGCCCATGGAGGAGAGGTGAGGAGGCGGGGACACTGGTTTGAGAGCAGCAACGGTGTGGTCTCACAGTCGTGAGGCCTGGGAATATCAAAGAACCCCTGAGGCAGCAACACACCTCCTGACTGTTGCTACTGACAGAGAAAGTCAGGAACCGGACCAGACCACTGTTCAGCCTGGTGGATGGCCTTAATTACACTAAATGGACTCCAGCCCACTTTCTGGCAGACATAACAGGGGCTGCATCATTTTGTTTGCACAGAACACTTGACCGGGGAACATTTTCAACAATACCATATAGTGACTAGAGTCATTCAGGGGCAACACTCCATAACTAGGACAGGAAGAGGGGGGGGGGGGGGGACACTGCCCAGAAATACAGCATGTTATTGCGCCTGGTTTCCCTTTCAACCTATATAGTGGCTATCTATATAATAGGGTCACAAAGCATGCACAACGGCGGCAACGCACCTGAAACAAAAGACACTAGGCAGGTCTTTCTGTCAATTCAGTGAGATAACGGAAACACCTTAAACCACTGCCGAGTGGAGCTGATGGACCCCCTAGGTGGCAATAAAGCAACGCGATCTGAAGACCCATTTAAAGGGGCAAACGCGGTTGGGGGGACTCCCAACGTGAAACCATACAGGTCACAGGAGTGTACATAAGGCTCTAGGCAGGCAGCGTTGAGTACCACGGCATCCCTTGCTCCACCCTCTCACTTGGACCCAGACCTGCAACGTGGTGAAAACAGAGCATCTACACCAGCAAAATGACTGTCAGCAAGGATGCAAAAAACGCACAGCAAACCAAACTCAAAAAATATGTGCTACCCAAAACCACAGCCCCTTGCAGAGATCCACTGACCTCGCAGACAGGGCCTGAGACTATACCGACAGAAGACTCGCCACTCACGCTCCATGACATAACGGCATCCATTCAAGGATGCGGACCTTGCTAGAATGCAAGATAGATTCGGTCACAACTGAAGTGACGCTGTTACAAGCAGACTTGCTAAACATGGGGACGTGCATGAAAGAAGTGGAAGAATCCAAGAAGTGGAAGAATCCACGTTCACCCTTACTGCAGAAACATAAAGGCACTGACAGCCCAATTCCACAAACTGCAAACCTCCACCAAAGCTATGGAGGCACGACTGGAAGACTACAAAGGCCACTCACCACGCAATAAGTTGCGAATAATAGGAGTGCCCGAGCGATCCGGAGGGCCCACAGTACATCTCTTCGTAGAGGCCCTGATCATAGACAAACTACAACCACGAGGTCTATCCAATTTCTTTGCAGAGGAACGTGCCCACCGGATTCCCTGGCACTCCACCAAAAGCAGGAGGGCCACCGCAGGCAATAATTGCAAACATCTTCAATTACAGGGACCGCAGTCAGGGATGTGGAATTTAATAAAATATCCACTTCTTAATGGGACAGATTGCTTCTTAAATCTGCTTGCCTCTTTGGTGCCATGTAGCGCAGTGACAAATTATGGCAGTAATCTCATTATATAAGGGCTCCGATAATAGCCTCTCGGATGCCTTTGAGTCTGTGCAAACCTACCCTTGCATGTTTTAAGGATTTTCACCAGCTCTTCTCATCTTTTTCCAGACTGAAAAAGGTTGAAAGTCTCTTCCTGACACAGGCAGAGGTAGAAGTTCTTCCAGTGTCAGGAACAAAGTGGTTGGAGGGAAAGTGAACTAGTAAAACGCTCAATAAATTTCCACATAAGCAAATCTACACATGCATATTTACTCGCTCTAAACTACAGTTTACAAATATTTTCTAGGAGTACAATTTCTTGGTCTACTTCTGTAAATTCTTGTGAATTCACGAAAGCCACTTATGCAAGGACATATACCATACATGCACTTTTCTGACTTTCTATGAGAAGTGGGCCCTCATTTAGGTCCGGAGTTAACCAAGACAATTTGTTTTTAATAAAATTCTATTTCTCTCTCTAGCCATGTATCGGCTGGCTTTATTGTGAGTGAGAACATTCTGCTGTTTCACAGGGAGAATATTGGCACAGAAAGTAGTTTTGTCAGGAACTACTGTGGCAATGTGTAGTTTTTGAAACCAAAACCTTTTTCTTTGCTTTTTGCCAATGTTTGTTACAATGGTGAGGGCCTGGCACCTCCCACAACAATAAAGTGTTACAAAAGCTATGTCAAAAGAAGACACACATTGACAAAACCAGAAGACTGACAACCAATGTCAGATCGGTTGGCTTTGACAGTACTATTTATTTTCATATTTCCCATAATCTTGTTGAAAATGGTTACACTGATTCTCCATTATCAATATTTTTTGGAAACACTAGCACGCATCAGCACATTTTAGTAAATGATGCTTTAATGAAATAGTACCTAAAATTTCACAGTATTTTAGCAAAACGTGTTTTTTCCTACCAACATTTTTTTTGAACGTTTTATTTTGAAAGCAAAGAATCATCAATCTTGCTTACACGTTTCTCCAGACATTTGCATCTAGTCAGAGTATTCTGGGAGCATTATACATAGCCTCATATTGTTAAACATTTCAAATATGTATATACCCTTTTTTTAGTACTGGAACCACTGTCGGAAGTGTAGTGTGGCCATGCAACGGTTATTCGGAGTGCTCGCCCTAATAACAAAGGCTTTGCATTAATGAACCATAAGAATAAGTTACTTACCTTCGGTAACGCTTTTTCTGGTGGATACATTAACTACCTGTGGATAGGCGCTGAGCTGATGGAGATGCAGATCTGGATCTGGACCGACCTCTATTCGATCGGCGCCGGGAGTCGTGAAGGCGCCGAGAGTCTCCATGACGACGATGAGTCCTCGAAGAGGACTCTCTCCGATGCCGCCTTTCCTTCCTCTTCTTGGAACGGGCCAAGAACAATTTAGCCTCGCTTTCCTTAAGCGCCCTAGGGTTCATGCGCTGGCAGGAACCGCATGACTTGACCTCATGGTCGGAACTAAGGCACCAGATACAATTTTCATGGGGGTCAGTGACCGACATCCGACCCCCACACTGGTTACAAGGCTTAAAGCCAGATTTTCTTGGCTGCGACATTGTAACTACAGATGCGCAACTGTAGCTCCCTGTTAGCCTCGAAGAAAAACAGTTATTCGAAGGCACGGAAAAAAGGGAACTGACGTCTGAACGTCAACAAGGGCTTCTTATTACCTAGATGACGTCATACGGCATCACGTGGAGTCGGGCTATTGTGACGTCATCGTCGACGTGCAGAGCTAGAAGAAATTTCCGAAGCTGGCGCAAGGGGAGAATTCTTTAGGTGAGGAATCCACAAGTAGGTGTATCCATCAGAATTACAAGTTTGAACAGTATTGACATATGGACACAAATATTACCTCAACTGCAGACAGTTTCTTTCCCTGTAAACTGGTAGTCAAAGGTTTGTGCTGCAGGGGGGTAGGGCCTACTTGTCCCACGGACAAGGTAAACATGAAAACTTGTTGTCCATGACCCCAAACAATATGTCCTGAGCATCAGGCGCAATGTCATCTTGCAGACAGTGCAATGTCATCTTGCAGACGGCACAAAGTGACCTGCCACTTTCCTGTGAAAATATCCCCATCACATTTTTCGTAGACTTTACGCTAAAGGTCCAAAGGATGTGCCGGAGCTTCATCGAAGTTAAGAAAGCCTTGCGGGACCATGAGATTAAATCTTCTATGATCTTCCTCACAAAAGTGGTGACCGGGGATAAAACGTTATACTTTGAAACTCATGAAGAAACATGGGACTGGCTTGAAGGATGGACAAAGGTGGCGGGCCCCAAGACCAAGATACGTATGGAAAGACAGACAATCCACTAATTCAGCAGAGTGGAGAAACACCCACAAGGGTCCATAATCATACTGTGTTTCACAATACTAAAGACACCCCTACGCACTGCCACAAATGGCAGCCCTTGTGGCACTTAAAAGATGGCAATCATGAGATTGGGTGAGATTGCCCAAATTAGCCTCAACCACCTTGATCAAGTGAAGGATTAAATGTTCAGGTTGAAATATTAGCAAATGGTGTTCTTAGTCCAAGGTCATGTATCTATCTGCAGCAGTGGCAGCATTATTTTCTGATTTAGAGGGGACAGGTGGTGGGTCATAGGCTGAAGCCCCACTTACTGCTGGTTTTGTAATGTTTTCTTGTGGCAACAGGTGCTCTGCTGTGGTGGGGAAGCGGATATGTTTTAGTTCGCCAGAGAGGCAGGAAGGGGGGGAAGACAGTTGAGGTTCTTAGTAATTAGAGTACTGCTGTTTCTGTAGAGGTATTCCCGGTGTAGCACTATGCCATTTGCACCTACCTCCTCCCAGCACCTCACCACGGTACTCGGTATGATTCTCTACTTACATCGGGCCCATAAGGGGCCCTACTACCCAATGATCATATGGATCCCACATTAATTACAGTTGTATTTAAGATGCTCTCCTGGAATGTGAATGGGCTTTGGGACAAGATTAAGAGCGGAACAGTCTTACAGCTCCTCAAGAGGCTCTCCCCAGATGTGGTACTGCTCCAAGAAACACACCAGGCTATACTATGGGCTCCAGAGGGGTAGGAATCCTTGCGTGAGATACTGCCACTCACCCTACATCACATCTGACACGACCTACATGAGTGGTATGCAGCAATCTCCGGGACCTGGGAGGGCATAGCGATTAACATTGTTTCAGTATACACCTCCCTCCCCAAAAACTACATGATGCAATTTTTTCAGACTTGAGCAATTTGCTTCTTAAGCTCCCAGAGGGCCGACTGGTGCTGGGAAGGGACTTCAATGCCACTCACTGTGAGGGTCAGGATAGATGACCACACAGACAAACTGGAACTGCTTGCAGTCTCCTTAACAACTTC
Source organism: Pleurodeles waltl (assembly GCF_031143425.1). Classification (NCBI taxonomy): domain Eukaryota; kingdom Metazoa; phylum Chordata; class Amphibia; order Caudata; family Salamandridae; genus Pleurodeles; species Pleurodeles waltl. The sequence continues at coordinate 136,085,044 of NC_090445.1, read as the reverse complement.
ATGGCACCCTTGGGGCTAATCGATACTTGGCGGACTCTGAATCCCACGACATTTCAGTCCACATTCCACTCAGGGGTCCATGGCAGCCTCTCACGCATTGACTATATTCTCACCTTACATCAGCATCTCCCACACTTCATGGCGGTCCGACATCTGAGAAGAGGAATCTCCGACCACTCCCCAGTCTGGGCAATATAGAATATACCTGAGAACCAAACCCAAAGACGTATAGTATTGATCCCTTGGTACCTAAAAATACCTCACATCTGTATATAATCTATACGAGACGACAAAGAGATACTTTGAAGAAAATGAAGGGTCTGTAGACTCAGCACAAACCTTGTGGGAGGCAAGACGGTCATAAAGGGTGGGACAAACAGGCTCACCATAGAACGTTCGAAAAAGAGATTCTTGAACCGGAATCAAACTTTAAAAATTCGGACCATGAAACTCTGAAACATGACTTAACCCTCAAACAAAAAGAGTAGAGGGATATCGCAGAAGAAGCAGCTAAGGCTCACCATCTAGCCTCCCAACGCGACCTCAACGAGGTGGGAGATAGGGCAGGGAAATTCTTGGCCTAGTTAGACAAAAGGGAGATGGCTTATCGTTGGGTTTCAGAAATACTGACTGAAACCAGGGAGGAGGTGAGGGGGCGATAGAAGTGGCCAAAGCAATTACAACATACTTCATGCACATTTATTCACCGACATGCTCGATCACAATAGATGAGGCACAAGACTTTGTAAAGGAGATTCACCTCCCCGGCCTCTCTCAAGGCAACGTGACCTTGTTAGAGCAGGATCTCACAGAGGCTGAAATAATCCAAGCCATCCAGAACTGAAAATCAGGAAAATCAGTTGGCCTGAACAGCATACTGATTGCCGATTGCCAAAGCCACTGAGAAAGTACCACACCTACTACGTCTGTTTATAGAAAGCAGTAAGGCAGGATATCTGCCAGTCGGTCAAAGACTGGCTAGCATTGTAATGCTTCATAAAGAGAGTAAACCTCCTACTGACTGTTCCTCATGCAAGCCTATCTCTCTGCTAAATGCACAGTGCAAAATATTAGCCAAACTACTGGCCTCACGACTACTCCAAGTCATTACAACTCTAATCCACCCGGACTGATCTGGATTTATGCCCGGCCAGAGCACAGCTCTCAACCTGTGACACCTTCATGGCGTTCTGTGATGGCCCTGAAATTCGCAGGATGCACAGGTCCTTTCCTTGGAGGCAAGGATGGCCTTTGATACGACTGAGTGGCTGTTCCTGTTTGTGGTACTCGATTGTTTAGGATTCGGCCCGACTTCCTGAAATGAATACGACCACTATACGCAGAACCATTGGCAATGGTAGTGTTAGATGATGGCACATCCTCAAACATTCCGTCTCCAATGTTGAACAAGGAAGGGATTCCCCCTGCTCCTAATTTTCGCATTGGTGGTATGGATTAGAAGGGGCCCAATAATTAAAGGGTTGAAGTGGACTGAAGGCTGGGAAGGCAGGATCTCCCTATATGCATAGGATATTCTGTTGTATGTCAGTGACCCAGTAAACACTCTAGCAAAGATAATGCATATTTACATGCTCAACTGTAAACATTCCGGATATACAATTAACTAGAATAAGTCCCAGTTCTACCTACTGAGTGGCCATATGTTGACGCTTCCCCGGGACTGTAAAGCCAGTGTCGTAACGGGTGGCTTCCGCTATTTAGGCATCTAGGTAACCAGAGACCCTAGCACCTTTCTGACATGAAATTTAGAACCCCCACTTACACATTTGCAACATGATGTCCAACTTTGACACTCCTATGGAAAGTTGCACTCTTTAAAATGATGGCACTGCCCCGTTTTTTTTTTTTTATATATACTACAAAGCACGTCCTACCAAATTCAAACCTCTTGCTTTCACAAGATAGACAGAGAAATGTGCACATTGCTCTCGGATGGAGAAATGCCTCGGGTTGCTCTTAAGAAACTGGCACGACACTGGTATGCTGGTGGGATTGCTCTGCCCCATGTACAGAAATGTTACTGGGCAGCGCTGCTTGCGGTAATCAAACAATGGTACACACTCCTAAAGAGAATCCGGCATACCGCATGGACCCACAAGTCATGCAACAAAGGGGAGCTATCTCTGAGCTATTTACCAAGGGAGACTCGCCCCACCCCTTCCAACCCTTCTAGTGGCCACCATATCTATTTGGTACAAAGCAACAACGGCCTTGGGTTGAAGAGATAAAATTACTCCGGCTACTCCCCTATCAGATTCAGCCCAACTGGAGCTGCTGGGGAGCCAGGGAGGTTTTGATGAGTGGGACCTCATTGGTCTCTCCAGGGTTGGGGACCTCCTGAGGAAGGGAGGGGGGATGGGTAGAAGGGGGATTCCATTTGTCGAACTTCATGCAGAATACCTGGTGGCCTCTTCCAAAACGTACTGTTATATGCAAATACAACATGCCTTGTTGAGGATGTTGTCGAGGGAGAAAGCCTTCCCTGCCCCCCAACCCCCCGGAGGATAGCTTATTGGAGGACCCTATGCCCCCAAAAGCCAACTCACTTACCTATTATAAACTAGTGAACAATTCCCGACATTCTGCCTATACTTCGAATGCATTTGAAACATGATTTAGGGAATCTTGAAGACAAGGAATGGCAGTCGACTCTGCCATTACCGCAAGAGGTAGTAATTTGATATAGATTCCGACTGGTTCAGTTAAAAATCCTACCTAGGTGTTACTATGCATGCTCCACTCCAGCAGAAAATGGGGAGGGTCCCAGCTGAAATGTGCCAAAGAAGCTGCAGTCAGGTGGGAAAAAAAATTCATATGATCTGGGATTGTCCTGCTATCCAGCAGCATTGGAAGTCAGTGGTAACCTGTTTAAACACAAAAGGTGGGTGCGACTTAGCAGTCTCAGCCAAATGGAAGGAAAGTAGTTTATCCCGATCAACATAGACTTACTTACACTGGGACTGACAGTGGCCAAACGCAACATAGCTAAGTGCTGGAGGGCAGAGGTAATACCGTGGCTGAGTGAATAGAAGCAGGACATGGATTGGTGCATGGTTGCAGAGAGATCGGTCTATGAAGGTAGAGGTTGCCCCAAAAAATGGACAAAAATATGGAATGGCTGTAATAACTACTGGGGAGGACTATGTATCCCACTCGTGAACACTAATCAGAATGCTGGTCACTTTGTAACTATCACAACTAATGTGAGTCCTTGATCTCTATGCTGGGGATTTTGGTTGGTGGAGGATTTGCAAAACGAGAAATCACTGAAGTCTATAAGGCAGAATTTGGGAGCTACTTAGGACTATTTTGTTGTTGGCATGTTTTTTTGTATTTGTATATATCTAATAAGTATAAAAAATCATAAAAAATAAATAAAGTGTTAGTAGGAAGGCGAGTAAAATAGTAACTGGCAAGGAAGGCAAGTACTATCTGGCAAGCTCTACCCAACTAAGTGGTGTTGAGTACCCACGAAGGCCGGGGTTTAGTACTTCTGCATGCAATCAAGAAGTACCTGCCGATGCAGGTGAAATCTACCAAAGAATGTGCTTGAATATTACCTTTCCCAGAGAGGTGGAAAAATAGTACCTGGCAGGTTGGGGCGCAACACTGGAGGAAACGAAGCAGATGAAGAATACTGGGGGAGACAGAGAAACCATTTCTAAGGAGACAGGAAAATACCCTAGGAGACAGGGACGCTACTGAAGCACTGCATCAACTCTGGGCACACATGTGAAGCACCACATATGTTAAGTACTTGCCCACACTTACTCCTTCTGGATGTATCTGCACATCTCACAACCCAAAGCCTGATCCGAGCACGTCTTCAGGCAAGAACTTTCCTCCACATGTCCAACTACAGCTAGATCACCTGGACAGGGCTAACCTCCCATCTTACCTCCCATCACACTATGCAGAACACAGCAGACCCAACTGGCAACCATAGCAGAAACGAGCATAGCCCACAAGGAACCTGAGACTGCGAATGACTAACAAGATGACGTGGGCTAGAGCTGTCTGCCCGCACAGCTTGTCTCACTGAAGCAAAGGACTCCAAAAAGTATTATTACATTGCAAATCAACTGTAGCTAATGCACATATGATCTCACAATTCGATATTGAAATCCTCTTCATAACTAAAACTTGCTCTCTCAATTGGGACACCACTGAAACTGATGGCTCCCCAGGATTATAAAACTGTTGTCAGAGCCACAGAATCCTGGGTTATAAAACTGTGGTTATAAACACAGAACTCAGGATTATAACCGTGTGGTTATAAACACATAACCCAGGAATTTAAAACTGTGGTTTAAGACAGGAATTTAAAACTGTGGTTCAAGACACAGAATCTAGGAGTATAAAACTGAGGTTAAAAACACAAAACCCAAGATTATAAAACTGTGCATATAAACACATAACCTAGGAACATGAAACTGTGGTTTTATACACATAACATAGGAATATAAATCTGTGGTTATAAACATATAATCCAGTAATATAAAACTGTGGTTACAGAAACAGAATCCAGGAGTATGAAACTGGTTATAAACACAGAACCCAGGATTATAAAACTGTTGTTAGAAACAAAGAACCAATGGTTATAAAACCGTGCTTATAAACCCATAACCTAGGAATAAAAATGTTGTTGCAGACACAGAATCCAGGATTATGAAACTGTGGGTATAGACACAAACTTAAGGGTTATAAAACTGTGGTCACAGACAAAAAACAAGGGTTATCAAATTGTGGTCACAGAAACAGAAGAACAAGAACTTACCATTGGTAATGCCTTATCTGGTAGAGGATATCTAGCTGCAGATTCCTTACCTTAGAATATTCCCCAGGTGTCAGAATGGATCTGTAAAAGCTTGAGCAGTATGTCGGTGGAAGGTGGCACCAACTGGCTTTGAGTAAGCATCATCATCGGCACTGAAAGTGATGTGTGCAGTGCCTCACTCTAGAATGCTAATATCAGTTTCCTTATGTGACTATTTCCACATCAGAAGCACAGAGCCACGTCAGAAGGCTGATTGGCCAGTGTGCAGATACTAAGGTTCTACAGGGATCTTTGTTAGAGGGATCTGGAAGGCATCTGCAGTTACACAGGAACTATACCAGATAAGGCGTTACCGAAGGTAAGTAACTTGTCCATCTGAGAAAGATTTTTAGCTGCAGATTCTTTACCTTAGAAACATATCCAAGCAATACCAAACCGTCTCAGGCCAAAAACTCCAACAGGAGTGAAAGGGCAAATCATAACAGACCCGACTGTCAAGACAGTAGTGTTTGGTAAACGTGTGCCCATGTAGCAGTCCGACAGATGCCCAGGACAGAGACTCCGTGAGCTAACGCAGTGGTTGCAGCTTTTGCTCTGGTTGAGCCCTGAGGAGGTTGCTTCTTGGCCAGCATCAGAATACAATAAATTTCGAGATTGTCCACTTCTGCACTGCTTTCCTTTTCTTCACATCAGTGAACCCCGCAAAGAGTTGATCGTATAACCAATATTCTTTGGTACAATCAATATGGAAGAACAATGCACCATTCGGGTTCAGATGTTGGAGTCTCTCTTCCTCCTTAGAGAGGCGTGGTGGAGCAAAAAAGGTCAGCAGTGTGATACTTTGGCCGACAGGGAAAGGAGTCCCTACTTTCAGTAAGAAAGCGGCACAGCTGGAAAGAACCAGTTTATCTGGAAAGAAGGTGGTATATGGAGGTTAGTCAGACAGAGCCTGTAACTCGGTTACCCTCCTGGGCAACGTGATGGCCATCAAGAAAATAGTCTTGAGGGTCAGGAGTTGGATAGGACAATTATGCATGTGTTTGAAAGGGAAACACATCAGGTAAGTCAGGACCAAATTAAGGTCCCACTGGTATAAAACAAAAGGCTGCAGAGGAAACGTGCTGAAAAGCTTTCAGAAAGCATGTCACAGCAGGTGATTTTAACAGGGAGGGTTGAAACGACAGCCAAAAGAAACACCTTAACAATGCGATTCCCTTGTTAGGCTAAGGATAAAACAAACAGCAACACTTTGTTCGAGGGAGCAAATAGCATATCAATGTTTCACAGAACAACAAGCCACCTACTTGTCCCAATGGCAGGCATACACGGTCTTTGCCGACTAGCGCCTGGCTGCCAAGGTGACCTCACATACTTTGGGAGGGAGATTGAAGACTCTCAGCTGCCGCCGGTCAATCTTCACAAATGAAGGCGGAGCATGCGCAGGTTCAGGAGCAGGACCCCCCACTGTTGCTGCAACAGGAGGTTGTCCCGAAGGAGCAGCCTGAATGGAGGACCGATTGTCTTGCTCACAAGTTTGGAATAACATACTCTTTGTGCTCAATCTGGAGTCACTAGGATGTCTTGTGCCCGGTCTGTCCTGATCTTCTGCAGAACTCAGGGCAGATGTCGTATAGTCTGAAAGAGGTACGGGAGTCAGAGTCCCACTTGTGTCAAAATGTATCTCAGAGTGTCACTTTAGAAACTCCAACACAGAGAAGAGCTGACATTGTGCGTTAATGGTGGTGATGAATAGAAGTAGCAAAGGTTCTCTGCAGTCACTGAAGAGACCTTGTACCACCTCCGGATAGAGACACCATTTGTGATACACAAGGCTTCAACAGCTGAGATCATCCACCTTGACCTTCAGAGAGCCCGCCAGATGTTGTACTATCAGGAAAATGTCTTGACGGGGGGTCCAGCCATGTCCAAAGGCACAAGGTCTCCTGGCACAGGGTCCACAACCCCACTCTGCGCTGTTTGTTGCAGTATCGCGTTGGTAGTGTTGTCCATGAACACCTGAACCAGGCTCATCTTGATGGATGAGAGGAAGGCTGTCAATACCGAGCGAATCACTCTCAACTAACATGCTGATCTGGAGCCGAGACTCCGCTGGGGACCAGAGTCCTCTGATCACCACCTCTTCCAAATGGACGTCCAAACAAGGAGTGACATCTCTCACCACTGTGAAATCTGGGTGGGGAAGGGAAAGGGGTTTGCCACTGACCCAATTGCGGCCCTTCAGCCACCACTACAGATCTTTTGCAGTGCTTCCAATATCAGGACCAGATGGGAGAGATTCCACTGATGATGTGTCCGCTGGGACTTCAGGTCCCACTGTAGAGCCTTTATTTGCCAACGGCCTTGTGTTACTAGTAGGAGGCAGGAGGCCAGCAAACCCAGCAGCCTCAGAGTTAGTCTCAGCAAAATCAAGAATAGTGTGAAACATCGGAATCATAGCCAGAATATCCATGACTCGCTGTTCTGAAGGATAGGCACGCAATTGAACTGTGTCCAGAATGGCTCAGATGAAAGGGAGTCTGTGAGGGAAACAGGTGTGACTCTGGTATAGGTATAATGAACACCAGTGAATGCAAAAGCTTCGCCGTAGTCGGGAGGTGAGCAACGACTCCCTGGGATGAGCCGGCCTTCAACAGCCAGCAGTGAAGGTAGGAACCCCTGACCTCCGCAGATGGGCTGCAACCACCGCCATCACTTTTGTAAATACCCCAGGAGCACCGGTAAGGCCAAGGGGAGCATAGAAAGTGAAAGTGCTAGTGGCCTAAAGTGAACCACATGTAACGTCAATGGACCAGCAGGGCAGGTATATGGAAATGTGTCCTGCAAGTCCAGCACTACCATCAAGTCTCTAGGGCAGAGAGGACCTGAACCAACATGAGATTCTGAATTTCTCCTTTTTCAGGAAGTAGTTAAGAGAATGTAGACATACTATGGAGTGGAGGCCTCCATCCTTCCTCTGCACCAGAAAGCAGCGGGAATAGCAACCACAACCTACTTCTGATGTTGGCACCCTGTCAATGGCCTCATTGGCCGAAATAACCTGCACTTTCTGACACAGCACAAAGAGATAATCCTCCATCAACTGATCTGAGGAGGGTGGCATGGGCAGTGGGGTTTCCATGAATGGAAGAGTATAACCCTCGCTGATCAATTTGGAGCTAAGTTATGGCTTGTCAGAGGGGAAGGTGGTGGATTGTGGGAGCACAATCCTCTGCCACAATAGGACTAGAGAATTTGTTGGACAATGTTGCTGGGTGGAAATGGACACAGCGGGTAGGCCCTACCGTAGCCACACAAGGAGTGAAAGGCAGTCTTTGCCAGGCATGGGGGCATTGAGAGTCCCAACGACTGGATGGTGGCCCTACTATTTTTGAAGTGCTTGAGCACTGAATCAGCCTTGTCACCAAACAGACAAGTGCCATTACGGGCATGATGACAAATGACCACTGACAAATCAATTGCTCTACCTAGCGAGTCTGTTGTATTGAGTCCAGTGTATCAAGAATTTGGCTGTACCTTGCCTGTGGCAATTACCTATGTCAATGTGGCTCAGGTCTCCTCCAAGACCAGGAGGAGCACTTGCACAATCTTGTTCCATGTTGTGTGGGTATACCGGCCCAAGAGGCACCTGGTGTTCACCGACTGCATTGCAAGGCTGGGGGAAGAGAAAATACTCTTACCAAAGGAATCCAGTCTTCTTGGATTCTCTATCTGGTTGAATGGTAGGGCACACGCAAGGGCTGACCTTGAGGCCTGCACCACCAGGCTCTCAGGGTACAGTGTTGGGTGAGGAAAGCTGGATCCCAAAGAGTGGTGTTGGTGGGCGATCGTCCTGTGCACAGGAGTGTCTGTGCAGGGCTTGCCCCAGGCCCGAGCAGGACATCAGTGAAGGGTTCATTGACGAGTGGTGTGGTTCTGTGTGAGATACCCAAGGTTGAAGCCCCCCAGTCAAGACATTGGTTTTGACCTCCACTAAGGGCAGGATCAAGGACCTCAGCCCACCTCTGCACAGCCATGCCAAAGGAAGCCCCTTCTTCCTTAGCCACACTAGGTGGAGAAACCAGGCCGGAGACTGGCGAGGTGTCCTGACCAATGGCATCAGCCAGTTCCTCATATCAGTTATCCTCTGCCAAGGATTCCTCAAGGGGGGTCAGGCTAACCATAAGGATCCTCAGATTCACTCCAAGCTATTCCTCACAGGGCCTGTCAGAAAAAGGATGAACTGTGTCTAACCCAATAGGCCTTGGTCTGGTCATACTGGAGTTGGCAATAACTATGGGGCCGGCACTGCCAAAGAGCTTCACGGGTGCCTGGAACCACGCCACTGGCCCAAACTCCAGTGAAAGTTGTGGATTTGCGACTGGAATCAGTATGGATTCAGGAATGTATCCAAATGGCCCGACTGGTGCAGAGGGCAAATACACCCAAGGAAACCCAGTTAGGGAACCTTCCGAACCTGTGAGGCTTGAGGACACTCTAGAAGGGTCGGCCAACCCGACGATCAGGTGCATAGCCTCTTAAAATTCCTAAAATTGGTCAGCGGTTGCACCGGCTCCGGAAATTCAGGGAGGTACGGAGCGGACTCAGGCTTAGGCTCAGCAAGGAAAGTGTGGGGGCAGGGCTTAGACTTGTGGCTTTGTTCCACGCCAAGTCTTATGCTCTGGACCGGTACACTGAAGTTGAATAACACTTCCACTTATCCTTGTTCTTTATCTTGTGTGATTTACCCAACAGTTTGGATGTCGACGATGATCAGCGAGAATGACTCCAGGAGCGGGTCTGTGACCTTCCACACAACCGGGAACTGGAGTGGTACGGTTTCATCTGGCGTCAAGCGACCAGGAGCTTTGACACTCACCCCAGACGGCTTTGGGATTCATTACATGGCAGTCAGGGCAGGCTCAGTCGTGGTTCAGCTTCATGTACCATAAGCAAATCAAGTGAGGGTCTATCACAGACATCTGCCTCTGGCAGGCTCCACTGGGCTTTAAACCCACAGCTTTCTTAAAAGACATACAAGGAGCAAAAGCTTTTTTTTTTTTTTTTTTAAAAAGGTCGACAAAAAAGCAGTCAAAAAGTGACTGCAGTAGCTCTTCGGGATCTGCACTGATAGCGAATAAAGTAAGGAACTGATGTTACTGGGTTAGGGTGGCGCCTATTCGACTTCTGGCACGGACAACATGGAGCTGATCGGTGGCACCTTCTGGCACACAGAGGTATTGCTCAAGATTTTCTGGATCCAGTGTGACACCTGGGAAATATTCTAAGGTAAGGACTCTGTGTCTAGAAGTCTCTATCGAATCCTAAGATTATAAAACTTTGGTCACAGACACAGTATCCAGGAAAATATTGGTCTTAAACACTGGCTACTAAATCCATATTGTGTTTGGAGATAGGATGTTTGAGGAAAAGTTACCAGATGACTCTTGTGACGAGGGAATCAAATCTGCACCCCCTGGCTTTTATTTTAAAATCATTGTCCGGTGTCTCCAACGGAAGCAAATTAAAGGAACCAAGACTTCAACTCCCACAATGCATTAATACCACACGTGTGGAGTACTGGGCCTTTGATATCAGGGAGTCTTCGGGACAACTATGTTTGGGCCTGAGAAAGTACACAAACATTCAGACATATCAACATTACAGCCTGAATAAGAGACAGCCTCCTCTCAGGCAAGGGAAGGAAGATGGCAAGATGGGTCGACCCGCAAACAGCCAGTGGTTGAAAAACGAACGCCAGAGGCGCGTCACTCGAGTTTAAAGGGGAAAGTCGGAAAGATCGTTTGCTGGGTTTGGGGACCCACGCGTCAGAGCATTGTGAATGTGCATTGCATGCAAGTGGCTGGCTCGGTGCCGTGTGTTTCCAAGATTCGGAGGCTTTCCTGGTGCTAGCGCACTTGAGCAATGCCACCCTACACGGAAAATGTGCATGCTGTGCCGGTGGGTGTGGCATGCTCTTGGAAACAAGCCCTTGTTCTGTGCGCAGTAGGCATGCAGTCCTGCATCCATGCAATTGACAAGCTTCCAAACTGCCCACAAACCACTGCACGCATTCGATGTACATTCTATGCATGCAAGAACGAATGCATGCAAAACGGCATGCACGTATGTCAGCAGAGATAGCTAACTTCGAGCATTTATGTGGTAAGCAAAGGCAGGGTGCACTCGTTATGTACGGACACATTTGCAGAAGCACCTTCTGTACACCGCGTGGCCAATTAGCACGAATGTACTCTGCTCGGATGGCATGAGGTCTACATAGGGCCGGTGACAAAAATAGAGACATTCCCACCCCCTTCTCACAGCGAATTGTATTGGCGTCTGGCACCTGTTGGTTGATGGGGTAGATGTTGCAAGTCTGTTCTATGCACCACATAAGCGACATGCACACCTTCCGTGCAAGTAAAACGGCGAATATTACCAATCGGTGCAAAGGTAAATTATCGTAAATGTGTAAAGTTACAGCAGAGAGACCGATCGTGCACGGAGAGCTGGTCAACAGAACGGCCACTGATGCTTTCCAAACGAAAAACGCCACAATGCTTGTGTTTTGCAAGTTACATCTCAACCAGACCTCACACACGATGCACATGTGCCGTGCACAGATGATGCAATACATGCATGACCTATCCGCAGGCGTTAACAGTGTGCATGCAGCATGCACATGTTCTGTGCGCAAACTCTGCAACACTTCGTGATCACAGCCGCGCAGCACATAAGAACATGCACAACCCAAGGCAAACTGCACAGGCCAACGTCCTGTGCGCAACCGAGTCCTGCACGCGCACTCACCGGCAACGCTTGGAGCCAGGGGTCCTTTTGCCACCCGGTTGCTAGGTCCACGAGTCTGTCCGTCGTCGCCCCGAACAGCACAGTGCCGGGGTAGCCAGCTCCCTCCTCCTCCCGGGATCAAATGTTTCCTCGAACCCGTCCCCTCCCCCCTTCGGAGCAGCACATCTACCAGGAACACTGTCAGGTCGGCCTGTAGAGCCACGTGAGCAGAGCTAAGGACGTCTTGTCAATCAGGGACGCAAAGGACGTCTGTCAATCAGACACGTGAGCAGTGCAAAAGACTTCTGTCAATCATGCCGTTACAATAGTGAATCAAAGTGTGCAAGATGGGTGCGCTGACACGGTGGATGAATGCATGAATGCAGACACCGAACATTCACGCAAGCTGGCAGGAGGAGAGACTGCACTCGACGAACGAGGTAATGCAGATGTAGGGTGAGTGAATGTATGGTTAGGCAAATCCTGAAATAGGCCTGGATGAGGAGCCACCACGCCCCTTCCCCCAACACTCAAACTAAAGCCATACTTTATCTCCATCGCCTTGGTGTCTTAGGATAAGGACGGAGTCTCTTCCTGAAACCGAGAAATACCGGTGACCCGGGGGCATTCCCTGCACACACCTGAGATGCAACAGGACAGCCGCAGACTGGTTCAGCCTTCCCCCGCCGAAGCCCGGTGCCCCTCCACCCACTGGCCGAGTGCCAACATGTGGCGAGAAACCCAGACCCGAGGGGCCCGGGGAGAAGCGAGGGTGGAGGCGTTGACAGATTAAGAGGCCCCGGCAGCCAGACCATAAAACTGAAACAGTTTCCCAAGTACTGTACCTGGTCTGCACGCCCCTCCAACGGCCCACTGACTGGAGCATCCATTATCCTCAGGACCGTTCAGGAGCTCTCACCTGCTACTCAAGGCCTCACCTGCAGACAGCACGAGCCTCCGTGTATGCAGCCCTCCCCCACAACAGAGACATCATGCACACACGCCCACCCGAGGGTTAATTATGTCTCCGCAGACACTTCTGCCCTCCCAGGGACTGCCGCACACCCAGAGCTTGAAATGGAAAAAATAAAGTGCAGGTACTCTCCCGCTCAGAATAGAAAAGTGCCGGTACTCAGCACCGGCCCATTTAAAGCACTACGCACACCTCGGTCACTTCACCCAAGAAATCTGACAGGCAAAGTCGCGAATTTTCACAAGAAATCACTGGAAGCCACGATTGTGACTTGAGAGGCCTAATGTCGACTTTACACAAGAAGTCACTGCAGGACACTACCGGGGCCTTTACCTAAGGAATCACTGCTGGTCACAACGGTGAGTTACATAAGGAATTGTGCCAGGCACAATGACGAGTTAACACATGGGATGAGAATCACTCACAGTGGTGACTTCACACGAGTAGACAATGCCAGGCACAAAGGCGACTAGAGACGGAAATAGTGTATTTATTGGCATAACGTGAAGCACTACTACAAGAAATTCTGTACCTTCCACGAGTGGCAGCTATAAAGTAAACCAAAGTTGTGAGCTACTTCTAAATACTACTAGAAGGATGTTGCTCAACCACAATACTACAATATATATCAATACAACTGATTATGTATGTCTTCAACAGTATATGTACATTAAAACATAAAGATTGAGGGCCATATTTATACTCCGTTTGCGCCGAAATTGCGTCGTTTTTTTTTACGCAATTTCGACGCAAAACTAACGCCAACTAACGCCATATTTATACTATGGCGTTAGAGGCGAATAGCGCCAAAGTTCCCGGAATGTGCGTCATTTTTTAGCGTGAACCCCTTCCTTGCGTTAATGATATGCAAGGGAGGCGTTCCCGTCTAAAAAATGACTCCCAGGCCTTTACGTGGTATTTATACTCCCGGGCAAAAGAGACGCCCGGGAGTTGGCGTGGCTAAAAACGGCGCATTTGCGCCACTTTTTAACGCCTGCTCAGGGCAGGCGTTAAGGGGCCTGTGGGCTCAAAATGAGCCCACAGGTGCCCTCCCATGCCCCCAGGGACCCCCCCTGCCACCCTTGCCCACCCCAGGAGGACCCCCAAGGATGGAGGGACCCACCCCAGGGACATTCAGGTAAGTTCAGGTAAGTATAATTTATTTTGTATATTTTTTTTTGGTGGCATAGGGGGGCCTTATTTGTGCCCCCCTACATGCCACTATGCCCAATGACCATGCCCAGGGGACAGAAGTCCCCTGGGCATGGCCATTGGGCAAGGGGGCATGACTCCTGATAGGAGTCATGTTGATGGGGGATGGGCGTCGTTAAAAAATGGCGCAAGTCGGGTTAAGACGATTTTTTCGACGTAACCTGACTTGCCCCATTTTAAGACGCCCATGCGCCATTTTCCCCCTACGCCGGCGCTGTCTGGTCTACGTGGTTTTTTCCCACGCAAACCAGGCAGCGCCGGTCTGATTGCGCCGTCTAACGCCATTCCATAAATACGGCGCCCGCTTGGCGCTTCAGAATGGCGTTAGACGGCGCAAAACTTTTTGACGCTAAACTGCGTTAGCGCAGTTTAGCGTCAAAAAGTATAAATATGGGCCTGAATACCTAAATGTTCGGTCTTAGGCTACATCAATATCTTAATTTAGATCTCTAAAAATATATAACATCTCTGAATCTTAGAACTATGTCAACAATATATGATTTTATTTGATTAATATGCAAATTACAGAAAAACCTAATATGATACAAAAAAACCTACAAAACTAGCTCAATCACCCCACATTCATACTTTAATAAGACATCCATAGAGATCAATACAAAAAAAACCTAATAATCCTAATAACAAAACAGTTTTTAAAAGATAAAAATACAAAATTATTACATATCCTAATACATACTTTTTTTTTTTTTAAATCCAGTATTAATATTACAACAATCTCGGACAAAGGTACAGTAGGAACCTATAGCCTACGCGCGTTTCAGTAATCCTCCACGAGTGGGCATACTGGAGCAGTAGGATGCTAAGTAACCTTTTCCAGGAAGGGTTATCATTTAAACAAGAATTTCACGTGCCTGTAAAACTCTCCTCCAGTATTTCCAACCCAGACACTGGGCACTACACCCACTGAATATATGAGCTGCCATTAGAAACTTCTTCCACTTGAAAAGCTGACCCTGCTTATGGGGCACGCGAGGCTTAACCTTTGAAAAGGTTCAATGTCGTCTATCCTTTGCCTGCTTTTTTCACTCCTATCTGGGAGTAGGGAACAGCACTGCTAGTCCATAGTTGCCTACTACAAGTTCGAGTTGTAAAAATCAACCAATTACCCACCTACGATTTATGCAGACTTCTACATACTTGTGAATTTACTACAGGTTTTTTTTGCCACTTGGTGTAGGTGCACAAATGGGTATGAAGTGCCTGCTGATGTTTTGCAAAAGCACACTAATTTAAACATGTGTGGGTGTAAACCGCCTTCCCAAAAGTCACTGCGCATGTCGCCTCTGGCAGCCCCACATGTATGAGTGGAATCTCGGCTCTAAGAAATTGCCGGGACTGCTTATGTTAGGTCAGCAGATCAACCATGTGTGCAGGGGACACTATATCCCAATCCAGTTTTTCCTTTTAAAAACACAATTGACTAGGACTTTACAGCAGAACAATCAGTTCATCTACTACTCAACTACAACTCCTAATACATAGTTTTTATGTTTTTATTTTTTTAATGAAAGCCAAGGATGTGTACATGGTGTTCCTGGTGACAATTAAGGCATTAGCTGATGGCCTTAGCGGAATCCAGGGTCACATAATTTTCACCATGCTATATTAGGATGGAGAACCCTTAGTATGACCACTAATTTAGTCCCTCGACTCACAGTATAGACAATTTTTCTAGCACAAGTATTGTTATGAAGTATTTTCACACCATGGGTACGCACCGACTAGTGTATTTTACATGGTGCAGTTGTTGATGATCTCTGTAGGTGTTTTTCCATGTTTTTACGGAAAAGCGCTCTGAGGCGGCCTAGGTGGCATGTGCCATTACATAAGAGCGATATACTATAAACTGAAAATAATTACAGATATTATTATTAGACATCTCATGCACCACCCATCTTGATGCCTCTCTCCGATACAAAGCCCCACGAGGCGCCCTCCGCAAGCTTCCATCACTCAGTGCCAAATCCTGGCACGGAGCGAGCACGAGTGGAGGGGAATAATTTCATTTACCAGGCAGCACAAGGGCATTCATCACCCTCATTACTCCATGGTTTGGCGGGGGGATTACGTCTGCCTTCTCACATCTTACACTACGCTTGGAGGCCTCTAAATCTTCCTCAGGGCATTAGAAAGGAATAATTTTTTGCAGTTCCCATTACACGCCACTAATGACCCTTCCAAGATGTATTTCAGGCTCGAAAATCAATATGAGTTTCATAAAGATAAGGTGGTGGAGCCTGGGAAGCGTAGGGAGTAGGGAGTTGGGGGGCTGTCTCTAAGGGGTAGATAGCACAGTTTGTAATAAAAGCAGCGCAGGGTGATCATGCATCAAATCTGGGGGCAAGATATGGGGGCTTGCAAGGAACGAGCTCATTCATTGCTCTCTTTTCACTCCATTTTTCTTCTAGAAGAAATGTTTGCACCTGAATTCTGTCCTGGCAAAAAGGCATACTGGAAGAGGCTGGTTAGTTGAGCTCTTCCGGTATGCAAGGACATTGTGCCAAATAAATGTGTTCATTGCACAGGGCAGTGCAAGCATCTTCATGAATTAATCAAACCAGAATTTAGCAAAGAAAGGGTGTAACTCAACTTTACCTCTTTTACCTGTCAACGATGTTCAAGAGAATCATCTTCCCCCATGCAAAAAGCTATTTAAGCAAGGGTGCTCCACTCACTGAGCTATCTCATTGTCACCTAGGGAGGAGGCGTCAGGGCTTTGGGGCACCAGCTGTCATGGCAGGCAGTTTTGTAGGTGGTGCTTGGTGACAAAGGACTTCAGTGGAGCTCCATAAGGGTGGTAGTGAAGTGGTCATATTCCTTCAGACCGTTGTTGAGGCATGCTATGGAGTGAAAATAGCCCTTAAAGGCTAGGCGGCAAGGGGCATGGATGTGAAGTCAGGGTGACCATAGAGTACAGCACTGTCTGCATCCCTTTGTGTGAACACAAGAGCTTATACACAGTTCTGAGGTCACTTTCTGGGAGGAATGGTTTCACTCTCTTCCACAGAAAGAAGTGGTATCAGGCTGTCTTGGTGTTGTGAGCCTTGAGGGTGAGGTTGGTGTCCAAGGTGAATCCGAGTGACTTGGAACTGGGTGAAAGTTGGGTACAATTTAGCAAGGTTCATGTCATTGAGGAACAACAGTTCCTTGTGGATAGAAGGGATAGTAAGTAGTAGAAACCTGTTGCTTACTACTCGTAGGGACTTAGTAAGTGCAAGATGGAGCACAATAGAAAAAATATTCATATCATCTTGGTAACATTTAGTGCTCGTCTTATCTAGTATGGTGTTTACAATGAAGCTTGCAAAATGGGAAGAAGAGGAAGGCAGGGATACCCATCAGGTGACTGGTGCAGACTCAACACTGCTTTGCAGAGTAACCCTTAAAGCAACCCCCTAAAGTGAACTGTAGTTCAGCTGTACTCATGCTTCCTGCCAACACTGTGAAATTAAAAATGGAGGCATCCAAAAAAATCCTATTTTACTACAAGCACTCTCCCACAGGAATCAGAGAACGATATTTTAGGGATTTGTTGCATTTCCCTTAACATCTAGTGGAGTAACAGCTCTTTGGGAAAATCTATTAGTAGAAAAATAAGGGATTAAAAAAATGTTGGTGGAAAACACTTTGTACACGAGAACCATCAAAGTGTATAGCTGAATGTCGTTTTATTCCACTTTACAGTACAATGAAGATGACGAGAATCTAGAATCTGTGGCAAGCACTTCTATGACTGGAGTTAGAAAAGTGACAACGTTTCCCAGATTTTTGTTTGGAAAACTGATGCATTTAAAACTATTTGCAGACAAAAACTTTCAGCCTAAAGTACTAAGTAACAGGACGGGCTCATTTTTATCAAAATATTGGTCTCAAACATTTTCCTCCAAATGTTTGCTCACGTCCTGTCATTAAAGTGACATAGGCTTGGTGACGTCACTTCCGGCTACTGGCTTGGCCAGGACAGCCAATATTCAGGCTTAATTCCTGCCTGCGGAATCAGAGTACCTATTGTGTTATCTCCCTCCACATTTACTGAATGAATATGTGTTCATGTCAGCATTCCATACATTCGGTGCGAGTACTGCGTCACTTAAAACCATACATTCATTCTCAGGTATATCAGGTGCCTTTCACTGGTCTGGGAAGGCTTTTCACCAGGGAGAAAGAAACTGGCAAAAGTTCAGCATCCAGGGAAGCTTCAAAGAACGCAAACTTTTTACACGGGCAGGAAAGTCTACCGCATAATTAACTGTCTATGAAAGTAGTAAGTGCTGTGGCGAGAACCACCGGACTCCCAAAAAAATAATGAATACAGGTGCACCATGTGCGGCAGCTGCAGTGCAAGCTTCCCGCGTATTAAGGAGGCACAGCACAAAGACCGTTTATCAGTCAAAAGAAGACTCAAGTTCTACAGCAGGAGGGCAACTTCTTCACACACAAAACAGGCACAGCCTAAGCACCTCAAAGAAGTAAAGTGTATGCAGCGGTAGGGCAACTTCTCTTACACACACACAGGAGGCACAGTACAAGCACCACAAAAAAGTAGTGCATGCAGCAGTAGGGCAACTTCTTTTGTGCTGCTTGTACTGTGTTGCCTGCTGTGTGTGTAAAAGAGAAGTACAGCGTATACAGCGGTAGTGCAACTTCTCTTCACACACAGAGCGGGCACAGTACAAGCAGCACAAAAGTAGTAAAGTGTATTTAGCAGTTGCAACTTCTCGTTCACACACACACACACACACACACACCGGGCACAGAACAAGCAGCACAAAAGAAGTAAACTGTACGCAGCAATAGGGCAACTTCTCTTTCTTACACAAAGCAAAGACGTGCATGCTGCACTACTGCAGCTTCTTTCACAAACAAATCAGGTACAGCACAAGCACTAGAAAAGTAAAGTGCATGCATTAGTAGTGTAACTTCTCTTTCACACACAAAACAGGCACAGCCTAAGCACCACAAAGAAGTAAAGTCTATGCAGCAGTAGAGTAACTTCTCTTCCAAACACAAATCAGGTACAGTACAAGCAGCACAAAGAAGAGTTACAAATCACGTACAGTAGAGGGATCACGAAAGAAGTAAAGTATATGCAGCAGTAGTGCAACTTCTTTCACACACAAAGCAGGTGCGTTGTAGGGACGACAAAATAAATAAAAGTGTACGCAGTAGTAGTGCAACTTCCCTTTCACACACAAAGCAGGTACATTGTAGGCAGCACAAAAGAAGTAAAGTGCATGGTCAGTAATGCAACGTCTCTTTCACATCCACAATAGGTACAGTGAATGCACCACAAAAGAAGTAACGTGTATGCAGCAGTAGGGCCAATTCTTTCACACACAAATCATGTACAGTGTAGGCACCACAAAAGAAGTAAAGTGCATGTAACAGTAGTGCAACTTCCCTTTCGCACACACACAGCAGGCAGCAGAAAATAAGTAAAGTGTATGCAGCAGTAGTGCAACTTCTCTTTCACACTCAAAGCAGGTACGGTATAGCATTGGGGGGGGGGGTCTCGTTCCTTACAAGGGGTCCTAGAAGGAGATGCGATTGTGCTAGAACCCCTTACATGAACAGCACATCCAAAGAAGTGCAAGCGTCCCCATCACACAGGTACCGCTTAAAGTGAATCAGTGCACTCTTCCATCACACACGCATCAGCAGTGCAATCTTCCCTCCTGTAGAAGAGGCACAGCACGTGCAGCATAAGCACACACTTCCCCTGCTAGCTTCCACCACATAACATGTGAAGCACATGTATCAGCATTGTGAGCTTTCCTTTCACACACAGAACAGGTACCGCAAGCAGCAGTGAAACTCACCCCTCTTGCCCCGTTGCACACAGTAATGGCAACAGCAGAGGACCCTCATGCATTAGTACTGCACAGGCATAAGCAGTGCAAGCATCCAACGTACATAGGTACAAACTTTCTTCTTTGAGATGCATCAAAGGTACCAGCAGTGCAAGCATCATCCATGAATAGGTACCAGCAGTGCAAGCACCAACCATGAAAAGCTGCCAGCAGTGCAAGCATCAACCATGGATAGGTACCAGCAGTGCAAGCATCCACCATGGATAGGTACCAGCAGTGCAAGCATCAACCATGGATAGGTACCAGCAGTGCAAGCATCCACCATGGACAGGTACCAGCAGTGGAAGCATCCACCATGGATAGGTACCAGCAGTGCAAGCATCAACTATGAACAGGTACCAGCAGTGCAAGCATCCACCATGGATAGGTACCAGCAGTGCAGGCATTCACCATGGATATGTATCAGCAGTGCAGGCATCATCCATGAATAGGTACCAGCAGTGCAAGCATCATCCATGAATAGGTAACAGCAGTGCAAGCACCAACCATGAATAGGTAACAGCAGTGCAAGCATCAACCATGGATAGGTACAAGCAATGCAAGCATCCAACATGAACAGGTACACCTCCTGCAGCAGCTGGGCAAGCATCCACCACGAACAGGTACCAGCATAGGTACCAGCAGTTCAACCATCAACTGTGAAAAGGTACCAGTGGTGCAAGCATCCACCATGAATATGCATCAGCAATGCAAACATCAACTATGAACAGGTACCAGCAGTGCAAGCATCCACCATGAATATGTATCAGCAGTGCAGGCATCAACCATGAATAGGTACCAGCAGTGCAAGCATCCACCACGAAAAGGTACCAGCAGTGCAAGCATCCACCATAAAGAGGTACCAGCAGTGCAAGCATTCACCACGAATATGTATCAGCAGTGCAGGCATCAACCATGGATACGTACCAGCATTAACTATGAAAGGGTACCAGCAGTGCAAGCATAAACTATGAATAGGTACCAGCAGTACAAGCATCAACTATGAATAGGTAGCACTGCAAGCATCAACTATGAATAGGTACCAGCAGTGCAAGCATCAACCATGGCATAGGTACAAGCAATGCAAACATCCAACATGAACAGGTACACCTCCTGCAGCAGCAGTACAAGCATCCACCATGAATATGTATCAGCAGAGCAAGCATCAACCATGGATAGGTACAAGCAATGCAAGCATCCACCACGAACAGGTACCAGCAGTGCAAGCATCCACTATGACTAGGTACCAGCAGCGCAAGCATCCACTATGATTAGGTACCAGCAGCGCAAGCATCCACCATGAACAGGTACCAGCAGTGCAAGCATCCACTATGAAAAGGTACAGCTCCTGCAGCAGGTGTGCAAGCACCCGCCATGAACAGGTACCAGCAGTGCAAGCAGCCACCATAAACAGGTACCAGCAGCGCAAGCATCAACCATGAATAGGTATCAGCAGTGAAACCATCCACCACGTACAGGTACAGCTCCTGCAGCAACTGTGCAAGTATCAAACATAAACAGGTACCAGCAGCACAAGCATCCACCATGAACAGGTACAGCTCCTGCAGCAACTGTGCAAGTATCCAACAAACAGGTACCAGCAGTGCAAGCACCCACCATTAACAGGTATCAGCAGTGCAAGCATTCACTATGACTAGGTACCAGCAGCGCAAGCATCCACCATGAATAGGTACCAGCTGTGCAAGCATCCAATATGAAAAGGTACAGCTCCTGCAGCAGGTGCGCAAGCTCCCGCCATGATCAGGTACAGCTCGTGAAACAGCAGTTCAAGCTTCCCTCACTCACCGGTACAGCACTGCCTGGAGCCCTCCACCCAGACCTGTCCGCTGGGGCCTGGGACCGCCAGACACGCCAATCCCCGACACCCTCAGCGGTACTTTGAACTCCACACACCTGCCCACGGGAATTTTAACTCCGACCTCAAGTTTATTTCGCGCTCCCAAGAAAACTTCCGGCCAGAAGGTCTTGATTTCCAATTAACGTGGGACTAAGATCGGATTTGAACCCGCGACCTTGGAGGTGAAAGGCTCCCCGGTCCGTGTGATGCTTCCCTTTAATTCATTACTGCGGCGGAAACAGAGAGGCTGCAGTCTAGACTGGCTGAGTGCGGTAACCCGCATCAGATGTCCAAGCAGTCAAGTGCACCGGCGGGCACGTGGGGGGCGGGAAGGGCGTGGCTCACGTGCTTGTGACCCTAGACCAGCTCCCTGCACATGGCGCTGTCGGTGAAGCATGCTATCAGCTCATCTGCAAACTCTACACAAAGGCCGATGTAGAACTGTAGACTGCAGACCAGAAACGGAGGTTCCCAGAGGAGTTAATGCTGCCAGGTAGACCTTCTACTACCTTCTAGCCTCGGGGGTTCCCTTCAACGACATGGTGCATTCTGGGAGTTGTAGTCTTGGCTCATTGGCAAGTGAACTGATTGACTCATCTGAAAACAATAATTTGAAAACGGTGAGTCCACGTCTGGAACCTGGTGTGGCTTGCGACAACGAATCATCTGGTAACCTTAAAATTGGTGCCCCAAATAATACTGCACCACAGGCGAGCGCCTATATTGATCGGCAGCCTTTGTGCACAATGATACAGTTTGCTTTTTATCTTTATCTTACTTTGTTGGCTTCCACTTTTAGCAGGGTCAAAAACCACTGGGCTGGTTTCATTACAAGCACCCAACTCTAGAACAAGTGTCTGGGGGGCACATATATCTATAGCATGTGAACTTATACACTGGTGGTGGGCTTTGAAGTGAGCGCAAGCCAGCCATTTGTCTTCAGGCAACACAAAAGTTTTAGTCTTCTGAGAAAAGTGACTTGTCATGTGGACACTTTTCCGACCAGTGCTTTCTGCAGGATGGAGTCCTAGTTGACTTCGATAGGCGCACCCTTCATCAAAGCAACAGGACTTACACACCTGAAAACAATGGTTTCTTTAACCAAAGGTCCAGGCCTTGAAACATGGGCTGAGGCACAAAAGCATTTATGAGTACAGGAAGTAGTACCACAGGAGCACATTACATTTACAAATCATTGTGAATCAGCCAAAAATGTGAATTCTCAATAAAGAGAAGTTCAAAGAGGGCCTGCTCTGTGCGGCTGGCTGTGATGGGGTAAGTGACAGAGTGCGGAGCTATGGACCCATGGGCATACAGTATGGGGACCTGGCCATATGTACAGAAGTGGAAGGAACTTGCAGCATGTGTGTCAACAGCGTGGGCAACGTGGAGACATGGTTAGAAAGTGTGAGCAGCACAGGGCCGACGGACAGACAGTGTGATATGCCTGAGCATAACCACTAAGTATGACAAGTGTGAGCAGCCTAGGCTCCAGTGAAGCCGGGGGCTACCATGGAAAGAGCGTGGTTGAACACATGCCCAGAGAGCATGTGGGTCCCTGGACAGGGGGCCAGGAAGTGTGAGTGGTTTGGGTACATGAACAGTGTGTTGAGACGTGTGCAGAGGGTCAGACAGTGAGAGAGCTCTAGGGCACATGGATAGCGCAGGTGGCTTTGAGGGGACAGCGTGCGTGGTGTGGGGTTCCTGGGTAAGAGTGTGGAGAGCCTGGGGCACCCTGTAGAGCTGTGACTGTTTCTGGTCCTGCCTTAAAGGACATTACCCTTCTTTGTCTTTATATCTTAGCTGAACGTGTGTTCTATACCTAAGAATGTTCTCTATACAGACCTCATTGTGTGCTCTATACATGAACCTGCGCTCTGTGCCTAGAGGTGGGTAAGCTACTTAAAGCGCAAGCCAGACTTGAGCACCAAGCCTGGCTCAGCTCAAGGTCCTGCTGAAACCTCGAGCCGAGCTTTCATGTGGCTTCTGCCTGCCTCCCTGTACCCAGGAGGTACCTCTATCTATCAATTTGTACTCTATACATTCCTCGTGTGCTCTATACCTCAACACATGCTCTATACGTATCTTATTGTGTGCTCTATAATTTACTTGTGCTCTATACCTAAACGAGTATTCTATATATACCTCAGCGTGTTCTCTATGCATTAACTTGTGCTCTATACATCAATGTGTACTCTAAACATACCCTAATGTGTGCTCTATGTTAACATGTGCTCTATACCTCAATGTGTATTCTATACATACCTCAACCTGCGTTCTATACCTCAATGTGTACCTTATATATACCCCAGTGTGTGCTTTATGTTAACCTTTGCTTTGTACTTCAATGTGTACTCTGTATATACCACAATGTGTGCTCTATGTAAACCTTTGCTTTGTACTACAATGTGTATTCCATACGTATCTCAGCGTGTGCTCCATACACCTTAAAGTGTATTCCATACATACCTCAACGTGTACTCTTAAGGCAACGTATGCTCTATAGCTGAACGTGTGCTCACTACTAACAGCACATTCTGACTTGCGCACTGTCCACTACGGCGACGCAACACACAAATACAAGAAATAAATGTGGTATTTGCAGCCTGAACAAAAATCGCCGGTCGGGGTGAGTACGTCTGAGCCCTAAGCCGGCGCCCCGTGGCACCCGCGGGTCCTGGCGATTCCATTCCCGTGATGAATGCTCCGGCCTCGGGCTGGTGTTCTCAGACAGTCGGAGCATCCATCAAGGCCGCCATTGCTCTCAGTGTAGCGCCGCCCGAGGCCTAAAACAGCAGCAAGACAGAGAGGCGCTCAACACGCACCCTCGTGTGCCCTCCGCAACCCCCATCTACACCTTCAGGCACTCCACCCTGACATCCCTCCATACGTCAGCAGGAAATATGAGGCTCATAAAAGGTGTAAACACACCTTCTACAGTGGAGTCCCCGGGTAAGAGGGGAGGGCTGTGAACATAGGAACCAAGCGCTACGTACGGATAGGATCACAGCGCTGTGAACATAGGAACCAAGCGCTACGTACGGATAGGATCACAGCGCGGTGAACATAGGGTCAAGAGGTCTTAAGATGGGATCAGAGAGCTGTGGAGATAGGGTTAAATAGATGTGAAAGCAGGTTCACCAAATTATTGTCCGGGGCCAGTTCATATCAGCAGTTCCATTGGGATGCGAGATGACGAACAATATGGGCACAGACGCACAACGTGATTTCACTGTCGCAAACTCAGAATTGCAGGGTTTGCGACTGCCAAATCCCTTTTCCCGATGGAATAACCCTATTTCGCGATTCGAAAAACGTTTTCAGAATCACAAAATTGGTTTAGAAACCCATAGCGAGTCGCAGTTTGGAAATGGCATATTATGGACACTCCTGCCAAGTTTCAAGTTGGTAAGGTATGTATCAAAGGTATGCCACTGTAATTTCGGTGGCAAACAATCTGTTACTGGCTCCCAAGTTGGGGTGATAACTGAATTGCATAGGGATTCCCATTTGAGACACTTCCCTTCTAGGAATCAGCGTGGCAGCTTCAGTGCCTGCTCTCACTGAAGTTTTCCAAATTTTTATTTTAAAGTAGCCCTGCTTCCTCTATGAACCATGTGTGCTAAAAATGGAAATCTATTTTGGAAAGCAATCACAGGGGTGGTGGTCTACCATTCCTCAGTCACAGTGGATCCAAAATTATGACATATGGCATGCCCAATTCGTTTTAAATAGGCAGGTCTTCTGTGATCCCCCCTCCCCTCGGTGATTCGGTATTTTGCAGCCCAAGGTCGGTGTGCAATATCAGACTGCAATTACAAAAAAGTAGGCGCGCTATATGGGACTACTTTTTGGAAGTATACTCTTTGTGTATCATGCCCTTTATAGCACTAACCAACCAGTGTCTAGATGTCCAAGTCCTGGATGCAGAGATGTACAGACAATGTCCATAATACAGGTATATTCACAAAGTTTATTCGCCCTTATAAATAAGTACATTATATAACATTTTAGTAAAATCGAAAGGTCTTGGCTAATTCCAGACATACAAATATTGGCTAAAAGCAAAATAAAGAGCAGAAAGCTGACACTCACAGTTAGCCAATGGCTGAAGTGGGCTGACCCATATTGTACTTGCTTAGAAGGGCTTTTAGCCAGCCCTCTTTATCCATTGGTCTGTTGTAACATTGACATTTTTCTTCCACCGACTGCAACTCTCAGAATGGTGAAATGTGTTAGCCTGCTCATGACACTGGGCAACTTCACTGTGAGTGAGAGCATTTTGCGCTTTCACAAAAAGCACATCCTCGCATAGTAGTTCCCTTCACTACCAGGGATTGTTGTGGCAAAATGTGCCTTTTTTTAGCTAATGTTTATGTTTTTTTATGTGTGAGGACCTAGCAGCACCTCAACGTTTTACAGAGACCATGACAAAGCCAAAAGGCTCCCAGCTAACACCTGCCTTATTGGGTTTGTAAATGCTTGTTTTTATGTTGGTGAAGGCCTGACAACTGTCCGAACAATAACCTTTTTACATGTCCACCAAAAAACACATAAGGCGCAACAACAAAGCCAAAACTCAACGCCAGTTCTAATAGTTTAGCCAATGCTTTTTTTTTATCATTTCTCCTTTTATTCGCGTAATTCCAGAGTTTTCAGTCATTTTTTCCCCACTTCCTGTTAAGTTCACCAGAGGAATACAGCATGGTGTATGTTGGTCAGGTTGAATGCATCCTTATAAATGCCTCGTTTCAGAGCACCCTAGCAAGACAGCACCTCTGGGGCAGACCACTTTGCCTCTGATGCCTACCTGGTATCCTTTTGAGAACACTTTCAGAACTGCACTCTAAAAACAAGCATTAGTAAAGCCAATAGGTCTCACCTATGCAAGAGCTATTGGCTTTGCCAATGTGTTTTAGTCATGTTGTTCACTAACATGGCTGCTGTTCGGCATGACTTAAAGTTAGCGGCACAGAGGAGAGTTAACATGGAGTGTCACGAGTGGAATGGCGAAGAATGGAGTAGAGTGGAGTGGCAGAAAGTGTTGTATATTCAAGTGGCATAGTGTGAAGTTGCATAAAGTACTACACACTGGAGTAACAGAGTAGAGTGGACTGGTGTAGAGTGCATTGGCATAGAGTGTTGTAGAGTATAATGGTGTAGAGTGCACTGGCATTGAACTCATTGTCGTAGAATGCAGTGGAGCAGATTAGAGTGGTGCATAGCAGAGTGCAATGATGCAGAGGAGTGGCCAGCGTAGAGTAGCGCAGAGGAGAGTGGTGCAGAGTACAGCGGCACTGAGGGCGCAGAAAGGAATGGCGTTGAGTTATGCAGAGGGCAGTGATGCAGTGTGGAGTGGAGTGGCATAGAATGCAGTAACAGAATGGTGCAGAGTATAGTAGCATAGAGTGGTACAGAGTAGCATTTAGTGCCGTGCAGTGGCATGGAGGTGAGTAGTGCAGAAGAGAGTGGCGTTGAGTTCAGTGGCGGATAGTGCAGTGTTGCAGAGTAGAATGTTACAGTGAAATGATGTAGAATAGAGTGGCGTAGAGAGCAGTGGGTAGACTACAGTGATGCAGAATAGAGTGCAGTGGCATAGAGTGCAGTGACTAACAGTAGAGTGCATTGGCATAGAGTGAAATAACGCAGAGTGGAGTTAGATGCATAGAGTGCACTGGCATAGAGTAGATTGTTTCAGAATAGAGTGAAGTGGCATAGAGTGGAGGGGTGCAGGGTAGAGTGCAGTTGCGTAGAGTGGCACAGACTGTGATGGCATAAAGTGGTGTAGAGTGCAATGCTGCAGAGTAGATTAGAGTTGCGTACAGTGGACTGGCGTAGAGTGCAGCAGCACACAGTTGAATGTTACAGAGTAAACTGCATTGCTGTAGAGTGTACTGCCATAGAGTGTACTGCCATAGAGTGCACTGACGTAGACCGTGTGTAGAGTGGCATAGAGTACAGTGGCGTAGAGTGAAGTTGTGCAGAGTAGATTGGGGTGGCCTAGACTGGAGTGTGTACAGTGCAGTGGCAAAGAGTGCAGTGGTGCAGAGTAGATTGGTGTGGCCTAGACTAAAGTAGAGTGGAGTATTGGCACAGAGTAGCGTGGTACAGGGTAGTGTAGAGCAGTGTTGCGTGAAGTGGTATAGACTAGAGTGGTGCAGAATGCAGTGGCGTGGAGTAAACTGGAGTGGTGCAGAGTAGAATGCAGTGGTGTGGAGAGTAGAATGGAGTGATGTAGAGTGGAGTTTTCATGGTGTGGTAGCACACTGCCATTACAGACAACACATGTTCAATTGAAATGATCATTACATTTGCACAGACATACAGTTTTACTAATAAATCTATACAGTGCACAGATGAAAATTTGTGGAAATTGTATCTGTCTCAAACACTAAAGAAATAACAAAAAACGTGCTTCATTATGTGCCTAATTCTGATTTACTCTGAAATACTTACACAGTTCATTTAATATTTGTCATGTGCTAGATAAAAACTTTCCTACCCCAGGTATCCAGCAAATGTTAATGATTTGATAAAGCCTCTCATTTTGAACTCAAAGAGAGAAGCAGGCAAACTCCCTCAAAAGACATGGCCTGACATTTGACCTTGGTCTTTGAATGCACAGCAAATGTGACAAGATAAGAACAAGATTTACAGGCCTGTTTACAGAAAGGGAACAATCAGAGCAGTGAGGTTTATTTATACTGTAAATAAGGTTTTGGCAAGGGATGTATGCAACACAAGCTGTGCACCCTAAAACAAATAAAGCCAGCAAATGGAAAGCAAGAAAATGTACGTTACAAACCACAAAGCCAATGGCAAGCAATGGGCAGAATGCCTTCCTAGGTCAACTTTGTGTGTCCTCAAGATGTGTTTAGCAAACCAGACTGTCTGGTAAGCTGCAATCTAAAAAGGTCAATGAACAGGTGCACCAAAGGAAGCAGCAGCACAAGTTTCATTCATATGCAAAGTAAGCCTGACCGGAATTTTTAATTCTGACAGTGGAATCAGAGGAATTTTGGTAATTCCATGTTACTCTTGTGACGTGGAATTATTGATAAGTCAAAATTCCAATGTTATGTCGGCAGAATTAGAATTTATGTATCAGTTTCTAAAGTTAGAAACCCTTGCATGCCAATCACACCCTTGCATATTCTGCAATAATTAAACTTTCAATCACTGCAGCGTATGTAAGGGTGCTGAGTGGTATTTGGCTGCGCTGTTAACTTAGCGCAAAATGTATACTCGCCTTCATTTTTTGGAACCTAGCAAAATTTTAATGTAATTCTGAGTCATTCCGCGGTATCAGACTCTGCAAATTCCACCCACCCCTAATACAAAGGAAACTACCTCGGTGTATGAAGTAAGGTTATTCTCCACTTCCACCAAATGAAGTGTTTATTGGGCAGCACAAGCTTCATTGGTATACTCTATCAGACGCGTCAAGGTCAGCTGCAGCACAAGCTTCCTTCATACACCAAGGAAGGTGCTCAGTGGAAGTGCAGAATAAACTTCCTTCATAAACAAAGTGCTTCTTGGGCAGGACAAGTTTCTTTCACATACAACGGAACCGTCTCAGAGGCATCGCAGCACAAGCTTCCATCGAACCAGTAAACTGCCTTTTCAACAGGGGCAGCGCAAGCTTCAATCACGCGCACATGGCGATGCTTTCTGGGCAGCACAAGCTTCATTCACACTCACGGGTCAGTACTGCACGGGCACAAATGCAGAATAGGGTAGATCAGTGAAAGCGGCCTAACCTCAACCCACCTGAGGACGGCCACTTTGTGGTATCTGTATCACTGTATGTGCAACAACCATTCATTCATTGACCCCTCTGCTCGGATTACCGACCACTGGTGTAATAGGAGCAGGATCTGCTAGTGAGTACGCCTCCTAAATCCCACGCGTTTAAAGAATAGCTGGCAAACTATACAGTGGGAAAATCTGCGAATCCAAGGCTCAAAATGAGCAGAGAGTGGCCAGGGGCAGACATGCGGTGTCTTGGCACGACAAAGCGGGCACTGTGTAGCTACTGGCTACATGTGTCACTGTCCGCCCTGAAAAGCTCTCCGACGCACCTTGGCATCTCCTTGGCGCCTGGCACTGAGGAGGACCGCCTGCCCCTTTAAATCAGGGCCTGCCTCGTGAAGGCCTTCAGTGGGAACTGCCACATTAATAATTTCACGCCTAAAAGCCCAACTTCAAAGGGGGAGGCCGAGGAATCCCTCCAAGGAACAGAGAGACGGGGGAACCACTGGTTCGGCTTAATCTCGGCTCTGATAGTAATTAGGTCACCAGGCGGAGGCGGTGTCGTTTCAGACTCCTCTTCTGCTGGGAAGCAGGGGACCAGCCATTCAAGGCAGAGGCAGCAAGGCGCCTTGAAAACGCCCCGTGGCAACTGATGTACAAGCGCTAAGAAATAAGAACTCAAATCGTGAAGGTAGACGGCACTTCATTTACAGCCTTGCTCGGCAGTCTGGCATTTCAGGGTGCCCTTGATGAACAGAGGCGTCAGCCACATCCTGTACGTCTAGCTGTGTGCCCACACACCTGCCCAGACACTATTCTGTATGTCTCGATTTGTTTCTAGACATCTATCTGTTATGAGCTCAGACACCATTCTGTGTTTAGATTTGTGTCCACACACCTGTGTCGCTGCGAGTTCAGACGCATCGTGTATGTGTTCCCAGACACCTGTGTCGGCGCGAGTACAAACACCATTATGTATATCTGTTTTCAGACACACATTAGACACTGCTCCACATTTGTACCAAGACACTGATTTGCAAGACTAGATTTGTGGCAGGCGCTCATCTTTACTTGTATACAGACATTACTTTACCATTCTAGTTTCATGTCCTGACATTGCTGTATCTTCTTTGTGTCTAGATACAGGACCGTGGGTCTAGAACACTGGTCTCTAGGGCCCGATTTACATACAGACATCTGTATGGGAGTCTAGATTCATATTCAGGCTTCATTCAGCCTTTAGGTCCAAATTGTGTCCATTCGAGTCTAGACACTCTTCTAGATGTCTAGATTTATTCCCAGAGCCTCAGTATTCCCTGCTATAGCTTCGTACCCATACACTAGTTCGCAATATTACATTTGTGGTCTGACACTGATCTGGATTTGTAGCCAAACATCGAGGTACCTGTCTACCTCCATTTCTAGACAGTGGAGTAAATGTGCGTTTAGATGTTGGCCTGCAGGTCTAGACACTAGTTTCTAGGTCTAAATCCATACAACGGTATCTGAGAGCAACTTTATATCCAGACTTCAATCTGTAGGTCTTCACTTATGGTATTTTTGTTTGGGTTTGGGTCCTCATCGGTCCGTAGGTCTGGACTGGTGTGCTCATAAATACCAGCCTGTAAAATCTTGTTTACAAAAAAAACAGTTTGTGCCAGGCGAGCAAGGCTGAAATTCCTAACTATGGGCTAGGCCAGATCATACTCTGCATATTGTTTGATTAAACGACATTCTACCACATAACACTTTACAAAGAAGGGAATGCACTGATTTTTTCAATAATGAAGGGATTTGCCTGGACTCCTACTGATGAGTTCAGTAAATTAGCATTTGGGACACATAATCTTTCCTCCCAAATCCTGGATGAGTCACCCACACTGGCTCCTCGTTATAGGCCCCCCTTTGTCAGCCCTCAGTCCTTTGCCCCCTCCCAACCACTTCTCCTAAATGCAGGAGTGTGGTCCCTCTAACGACGCGGGGACGAGGGGCCACTCGTCATCACATGGCCTGTGAGTGAGGGCATCCCACAGCTTTAGATAGGGCCCTCAGTCCCTGATCCTTCACCCAACTATACGGGGATCGCAATCCCTGGACTCTCTCACAGCCATAGGTTTTGAGCGCCTTGTAGGGTTTCCATGGGCGCTCCCTCTGCCCCGGCCCTTTACTCGCAGTAACTGCAGGCCCTGCTGCCTGGCATGGTTTCGGTTAAGCGGGCCCCAGCCGCTGTCCTCTCCTGCACAAGGCCCCACTCACTCAGCCTCCTGCCTCCCTCGGCTCCGAAGCGCTGACCTGCGCTTTTGGAGGTAATTACCAAGAGGCGCTTTATCATGTCTCTCAGACAGGAGGTGACAGTCTCTGCTCCCAGCGCCCCCGCCATGCTAAACAAATGATGCGGGGGTCGAGCGGGTCAGCTACCTGCGGGCCCAACACTCTGTCACAGGTTAGCCCTCACTAATGGGGACTCCAGCAGCAGCCCCCGGGAGGGGCTTCCGTGATCATTAATCAGAGCGGGCCGGGCTGCAGGGGGCGCGGGCTGGAGGCAGAAGGAAACAAAAGGAGGGGGCGCTGAACGGGGAAGCAGGGGGAGACGGTGCAGGACAGGAAGGAAGGGACGAAGAGAGCGGAAAGTGGGGACGGGGAGACAGGGGCATAGAGAAGGAATGATGGGGGCAGGCAAACAGTGGGTGCTCAAAGGTAAGGGAGAAGGGGGGGCAGGTCAGGTGAAAAACCTGGGGAGGAAAAGAGGACATAAGAATAGTTTAAGGAATGGTGAAGAAATGAGAAACGGGGGAACTTAAGAATGAAGGACAAAAAAGTAGGGAACGAAGTGGAGACGAAGTAAGTGGGGGACAAACGGAGGACAGGCAGGGACGGAGCGAAAGCATCGCCAGTTAGGCTGACCAGGCGTCCCGGATTTTCACCAGCTGTCCCGGCAGATTTCGGGAAATTTAGCTCATGTCCCGTTTTTTTTTTTAGGGGATCCATTGAAAACGGTGGAAGTTGCCTTTTTTGTTTTCTAAAGCAGGCGTAGTTAGCATCTGTTATAACAGGCATTATACCGGCATTAAGAATTGGACCTTATTTATGTTCTTAGTGCCTTTTCTGGAATTCTACGCCGATGAGCGCTCGACTGAAGTCAAATTGTAGTCCTCCTGTTCTTGGCTTTAAAATTCCGGTCACCCTAACCAGAGTGTGAAAGGGGGGACGGGGAGCCAAAGGATGGAGTAGGGAGGACACGGATCATCACGGGGAGAGAGCTAAGAAAATTAGTTACTCCTTGAGAGAAAAGAGGGATCTAGGAGAATGGGCGGGAGAAGGGGTGAAGTAAGAATCGGCGGGAAGGCTGCACACATGCTTTTGTTTACACGGAAGGGCGCAGACGGAAGGGGCGGGGCCTGTCACGGCAGCTGATTCTGTTCAAGACAAATGACATTAGCAGACCGGTCCGTGCCCAGAGGAAGCGCGGCCCACAAGCAGGGGTCACCAGGGGTCACCAGGGGTCACCCAGAGAAGTCCACGGAGGGGCGGGGTCTGGATGCCTGAGGGGAACCTGAGACAAAGTAAACAAGTGCTGGGAGGTCCCCCTCCACACACACATTTACAGAAATTAAGCATGGAACAAACAGAATGGGGCCAAACGCCGACAGGGGCACGCACTACATATGATATTTTACGTGCAAAACGTTTTACTCCCATTTGTAAGATCCCCTTGGCCACTGGTTGAAGTGCCTTAACAACGGTATAGGCACTGTGATTTTCCGTGTAATGAGGCCGAGACAGGGAGTCTGCAGGAGAGGCCAAAAAGAACACACTATTCTACAACTATGTAGTTGGCCTTTAACCTTCAGGCAAATACATGTAAAATACACCGCACTCCTTAAATGAAACATAAAGGGAAATTAAACTAACAAGCGGGGAATGCACTCTGTTACCTTATAAAAACCTTGACTGGTTAATGTGATAAATCCATATCTGCTTGTGTGTGACCAGACAATAACAGAACAGAATCCTGGTGGGCCCAGTGGTGAATAGTGACATTTACATTTATAGTGCTATGAGCCCCCCCCCCCCAGCCTGCGACTGAAAGCACTGTGAATTTGCAAATCATTATTTTATAAATGTATTATACACAATATAAGGTAAGTTTACGCAAACGTGCAAATTGAACGTTTTAGGTAAAATAAGTGCATCTCTCTCTTTATATATATAGTAATAAACAATCAGAGTGTACCTAATGCAAACCTTTTTGTACGTTTCCTTTAGAAGGACACACTCTATAACTCAGCAGGTAAAATTAGTACATAACCTCTAAGAAAATAATACTTATTTATAATCAGGAAGCCTTAAACAACATCAATTGAAGATTACACTGGCTCCTAGGCCGCCTTTAGATTTGCTGATTAACCAGTTGCACATATTTACATGTCTTTTAGAGAACCTACCTGGTTAGAAGACTTGTTTCTTCTTCACTTACTTGCCTCTCCTTTGGCTTTACAGTACAAGACCACCACCCCGCTTCCATTTCGGTCAGCGACAATTTTTTTTTTTTTTAACAAAAAGGAGGAGGATTTATAAAATTAAAGATGTTGTTTCCAATAGATCCTGCCCACTTCAACCCCTGCCCCTAGAGCTTTCAAAGTCTGGGCACTCTTTACTGCTCTGCAGTACTTGTAGAGGGAATCAGAGTGTCCTGTTCAGGCTGTCTCAGGTTGTCTAGTTATGGTGGCCACAAAGGTCAGAATAGATGTACTGTTTAGTGATGGCTCGTTTAATGCCTGTTCATGTGTGGCTCTCTGTGGAGCATCATGTATGCATTAATGTTTTTGCTGAAGGACACGGTTTGTCTGCTGGACTGCACAGGTGTACACCGTGCAGGTTCAGGCAGCACAAATGCAACAAACTAGAATGTTCCGAAAAAAATTGCAGGAGGCTTCTACCTTACAAAATATCAACCCAAGGGTTGAAACAGAAATCACAAATGCTGACCGAAAACAGACCGAGTGAGCACGAACTGGACATAGAGAGCAGCCAGCACATTTCAAAACAGAAACCAGAGAACAAATTGAGTGACCTGGATGGAAGACAAAAAGGCTGGGAAGCAGTATCCTATTTACCAACAGATAGCTCCACACCCTATCAGGAAAAGGACGTTTCACTGATTAAAACACAAGAAGAAAAAGTCGGTGGTAAGATAAGAAGACTCCAAAAACAGCTGAGGACAGCAAACGTTATCTAAGATTGCCACCAAGATACACAAACAAGAACTTCGATGGATCTTGCAAATGTCAATGTTCTATAGCAGAACGACGGTACACTTTTATGCCCTAACCCTGCTGCAAGTGATGAGAGTTCACTCTCACTCTCACAACCCAGCTATCTCTCCAACAGTGCTTAATTTGTGCCGGTGGTTTCCGGTGCTCAGCACGGGTACTTGATTGATAGCACCAGCCCTACTGGCAGTCCACGACATGGGGGCAGTGTCTGCCTAAATTTGAGATGAGCACAAGTATGTTTAATATATCAAGTATGTGTAAAAAAAGAATACTACCTGCACTCACAGCCTGAATTACAACACTTGGAGGGGTGCGACGGTTAGTAGTTGTGTTGGCACTGCCATGGGAGTGCTGGGGCAAAGGGCTTTGCAAGCTACGGTGGCCTCCTGACGACGCCCCTGGCACTTTTTTTTTTTAACACAAATTAAGCACTGCTCTCCAATGACTCTTTGGCACTTCCTTCACCTTTGACCAGGACCACCTCTGCGTACCCTGGGCTAGGTTCACACTATACAAACACCACAAACATACATGTTCATCTGTTATATCATTGCTAGGCCAATGACGTCACTGGTAGTGCACTGTACACGGACACATACCGACATCGTAACCTGGTTTATAACCCACTCCTCTCTTCTCACACCCTACCAGGGCCCAGCTCAAGTCGTATTTTCTGAAATTGCAGAAGCCCTTTCGACAGGAGTGGTCGGCGGGGCAAGGGAACACTGATAAGTGAAGGCTCAAAGAGGCTTGTGAAGTGGTGGATGCTGTTGAACCAGGTGTAGATGTGTAACCCATATATAGTGCTAGTGCGTAGGTCATGTGCACTTGCACATCAGTTCCTTCCATTATTATGGCATCCCGAGCATTTCCTCCACCTGACTGCACTTTCATGCTGATCTAGGGGTTTTATTTTAGAATTGTTGAGGGGGCGAACCTTCGGGTTCTGTGGGAAACTTGGGGCCTTGACTGGTGCGGATAAAGAATCCAGCTTCCTTAGTCTCAGACATCCCAGTGTCTTCTAGAACCGAGGGGACTCTGCCGGTGGGGAGGATCCAGGGCAAGGCGCACAAAGATGGGGAAAAATATCTGAGGGACAGGACAAGAACCATTCCAGAATCGTTCCTATAATGGTAAGAGAGGCATAGGTGTTAACAGAACAGAACATGTCCGGACGGCCCCGTATGTGGATGCCCTAGACAGGAAGGTTGTCGAGAGGCTGAGGTGATGACAGTACAGCTACAGAAAACACGTTTGAGGAGGGTCCTAGGTGATTAATTTGCTGCTGCAGAGAGGAAGGATGTGAGGTCCTAAGTGATGACGTTACTGATGTGAAGTGGAAGGATGTGAGGTCCTAGGTGATGAAGTTAATGCTGCAGAGGGAAATATTGGATGAGGGTCCTAGGCATGAGTGGCTTGCAGGGCTTTGTCGGGCACGGGAGAAAATACATTTTAAACTCCCCAAAACAATCACTTACCTGCTTCGCTCCGCGCCGTTTCTCTCCCGTTACTGCTGCAGGTACAGGCTCCCAGCCTGTGGCCAAACATCAGGATTGGCTGGGAGCGCCGAGCCAGGGCGCTCCCAGGCAGACTGGGAGCCTGGAGAGGGCCATGTGCGCATGTGTATTTGGCTGGCCCGAGACGGCCGGCCAAACACATATGCACTCTGAGGGGAGTGCACAGTGCACTCCCCTCTGCTTGTCACCCCCAATGCCCCGCCCCTTTCACAAGGAAAGGATAATAAACAGAGTTTATTTCCTTGTGAAAGGATTTGTAGCGTTTGCTGCTGGCGGGGGTGACGCTCCTCCACCCAAACAGAGGAGCCGCACCTGGACTGATGGGTGATGAAGTTAATGCTGCAGTGGAAGTATGTGAGGGTCCTGGGTGATTACGTTATTGCTGCAGAGGGGAAGACTAGCGAGGGTCCCAAGAGATGAAGTTACTGCAGAGAAGAAGAATGTGGGTGAGGGGCCTAGGTCATGAGGTTATTGCTGCACACAGGGAAGGTTGTGAGAGTCCTAGGTCATGAAGTTACTACTGCAGAGTGGAAGAATGTTAGGGTCCTAGGTCACGAAGCTAATGCTGCAGAAGGGAAGACTGGTGAAGGTCATAGATGATGAAGTTAATGCTGCAGCAGAAGGATATGAGGGTCCTAGGTGATGACGTTACTGCTGCAGACTGGAAGTATGTGAGGGTCCTAGGTGGTGACTTTACTACTGCAGAGTGGAAGGATGTGAGGGTCCTAGGTCATGAAGGTCTTGCTGCAGAAGGGAAGATTGGTGACGGTTCCTAGCTGAGGACGTTACTGCAGATAAGACGAATGTGGGAACCTAGGTCATGAGGTTATTGCTGTACAGGTGGAAGGTTGGTCGTGATGGGCTGAGGTGATGCAGTTATACAGACCTGAGTGCTTTCTCTGAGGAGTGGAGGAGGTGAGTGCCAAATAGCAGCAGTTTGAGGAGGACGCTTTGGCCAAGAGCAGAACAGTGCATTGTGAGATGCAAGAAGAGCTATCGAAAATCAACGATCTCTTTACATCCCACGACGAAACCCCAGCGAATCTCGTGCATTAAAAATGCCCTTCTATAAGTTCACTGCATTCTTTCTGAAAACCCCTTTTCCAAAAGACAAATGGAGAAGCTGCTCCTCTATTTTCTTCCTTCGATAACGTTTCGAACTGTTTGTTCAGTATACAGATGGAAAGGTGTTATGTTATTTGTCACTTGTTTAGCACCCAATCATCAATACACAGAAACTGACGGAGGACAATGAGTACCAGGAAATGCCTTTCTCGCTTCATGCCACAACCACATGGGATTCTTTTTTTTTAGATGCTGTGAAGAGCACACACAAGTTTCTGGAACCTCCTTGGTTCAGCACAGCCTGCCAAAAACTATGAATGTATTAAGGTTGGGCAGAATCTAAAACTACCACATAATACTATGAATGGCTACACATCTGTTGATTTTCCTCAACACAAGAAGAGATGGTAACTTAATACCCGTGCATTGCAGATATATGCATGTCCGTGTCGTCACAATCAGGGGGTCCGGGAGTAAGACATGCCTCCTCCAATCACCACACTGCCATGTTCATATGTGACTGGTAACTTGTGAAGCCCAAGTACAAAAAACACCTGCTACCGCACCAACTCTCCAGACCCTAATCAACTTTATGTTGCTATTATCCATCTATACAGCTAATCTCAGCAATCTCTCAAAAGCACCCTAATGGACACCATCAAACCCTGCTCTCCTTGATTCTGAAAAGGAATCACCTTGCTGCTATCCTTGTTTCTCGCCTTCCATCCTAACCCTTTTGCAGGGGTACTGGAATTATGTGATTCTGTGATTAGAGAGTCTTCCACATTATTAGTTACTAGATGCATTTATTAGGTAATCCATCATCTGTTGCACAATTTATAGATTTTTTCATCAAAAAAGTGTTTCTATCTCAAACTGATCAAGTGATACTGAGCAAAAACCATCACACGTGGTTCCAGGCTTGGCAGCCCATCTGCAAAGGATAACTGGTCACCTGAGTTGCCGATTGATGTATCCAGGTGTTAAACTGGTACTAATGAGGTGCATCCTTCCCCAGGCAGCATTATTAGTTTTTAGAATGACAAAATAACAACACAATACTGTTATACAGTGTGCCACATAATTTGCCACATATCCGGGGTGTTTCACTGATGTACAATTACAGAGGCTCAGCTTTTTCGTAAGCTTCTTTATTGACAATTGACAACAGCCAATTTTTGGAGGATTCAGATTTTATAAAATTTCAGATAGGGTAGGTGTGTTTTTTGGGGGAGGACGGTTGTGAGGGTTGCCAGGGTGCGAAAGGACAATACGTACATAAAAGACAGAAATACAACTATTAGGAACCTGACAGTATCTGCTTCTTCAGTATACTTGTCATCAATGAGGCTATCTTTGCTATGTCCTCGCACATCACATGCATCCAAGGCGCAATCAATAACAGCTCCACCCACTGTGTTCTGTGTAGCTAAAATTTCACCCCGTAAAACACTTTTTCAGCACTCTTAAATACACGTGTTATTACACAAAGATTGCACCCATAAATAGCATTGGCAAAGCCAACAGGTGTGACATCCTTTCGTATTTGTCAATGGTTATTTTGTCTTGTGATGGTTTCTACAAAATTTTATTGATGGGGAAGCTGCCGGCCCTCACCAATATCGAAAGAACCGGCTAAAAGCAAAAATCTGTTTGAGGGCTTGAAAAGCTTGCATAGCCATAACAGTCCCTGACACTAAAAGAACTACTTGGTATGAAGACATGCTCCTTGTAAAGGGGAAGAAGGTCATCACCCCCACTGAAGTAAGCCTATGACTGAAGTGAAATGAACCATTACCTTATGCTATTTTGGGGGCGAAGAAAAATGTGACTGACACACCTTGCAGACTAATGAATGACGATGTACATATAAGCAAAAAGTCTTCAGCAACGCTAGACCTAAAAATGACACGCAATAGTAACACCTGGAAACCACTGACCAACAAAAACACTTACGTCTTAATTGTCCAGTGTGATTTCCGTTATTTGTTACTTTCAAAATTATTTAAGGTCTACAGTCATTGTGTGCGTGCACTGTAAGTGAAACATGAGGAAGGGTAAACAAGCCACCCTTTACCTTCTCTCCAATCGCCTGCCTCTGCCAGCAGCTGTGTGCTTAACGCACAATATAATTCTGTCCAATTCCTCAGCCTGCACTTTTACTTACTTCCCACCACTTTCGCACTCGAAGTTCAACATGAAAACACAACCATCTGTTTCTATGCAGAACCACACTACAGTGTTCTGTTACAGGTGTTTTTGTGTTTTTCAGCAGCAGAGCCCATGACAAATTAATCATGAGACGTCCGCTGACCAGTGCAGATCATTTAAGTCCGAGAGGACAGTACAGAACATAAATTTGTTGCTAAAGCAAAAGCAAGCAACGGCAATGCCTATAGATCTGGAAATGGCCCTTCCTGCAGAGTTATCCTCAAACATTTTGCCTTCCTCCTCCTAGTTGTCCACACAAAGGGGCTGATTACCTCCCACTGATAGTCTGGAACCAAGGTTGACCTAAAAAGGGGGCCCCGTGCACTTCACAAAAACTCTTTGTAGTCACCCCCCAATATTAAAGACACTTTCTAGTATAAGTATTGGGTCTCTGACCCCCTTAAATCAGCACACTTCTGGACTCACAAAAACTCTGCTGGAGTAAAGACTGCTGCGTGCCAGGATTGCCACTCTTCCAGGATTGACTGTTCTCCGGAACTGCTGCCCTGCTTTGCTGTGCCACCCTGCTGCCTGCTGATCTCTGCCCGGTAGCCCAAGACTTGTCCTCCAAACCCAGAGTGAGTCCGAGCAGCTTCTTCTTTCCTTTGCTGCTCGCTACTTTCAAACTCAACCCAATCGGCTTTGTCGACCTTTGCCACTCGCTACTTTCAAACTCAACCCGAGCGGCTTTTGCCAAACCTCACTGCTCGCATCTGTGAACTGCCTGGAGTGGCCCTGCTTTCATTTGCCACTTGCTACTTTCAAACTCAACCCGAGCAGCTTTATCAACCTTTGCTGATTGCTACTTTCAATTTCAACCCAAGCGGCTTTTACCAAACTTCGCCGGTAAAATCTGAACTGTCTGGAGTGGCCCTGCTTTCCTTTGCGACTCACTACTTTCAAACCCAACCAGAGCGGCCTTTGCCAAACTTTGACGCTCGCATCTGTGAACTGCCCGTAGCAGTCCTGCTTTCCTTTGCCATTCGCTACTTTTAAACTCAGCCTGAGGGGCTTCGTCAAGATTTGCCACTTGCACCTGTGAACCGTCCGGAGAGGCCCTGCTTTCTTTTGCTGCTTACTGCTTGCAGTCAACCCCAGTGGCTTTGTCAAACCTTTGCCGCTTGCACCTGTGAACCATCCAGAGCAGACCTGATTTCCTTTGCTGCTCGTTATTCTTAGTCAATCCAGGTGGCTCTGCTCAGCTTAGCCACACACCACTACCCGAGAGGAGAGCAACCAGAGTGCATCAGGACATTGCACACATGTGCTGAGGAGTCCAACCCTTTGGTTACTATATTTGCTCATCAACCTTGCTTTATTGTCGAGTCTGCAAAGCCAATAATTCGCTATTTGTGAATTGGATCTGTATCATTATGAACTTAAAATTAACCATATAAATCAGCTTTATTTTTCGACATCAATTTGAAGTCTTTTTTTCTGTGGTGTATCTCCTAAGGTTATTGTGTGTGTGTGGCACAAGTACTTTACACATTGCCTTCTAAGTTAATCCTGCCTGCTCTTCGCCAAGCTACCAGAGGGTGTGCATAGGCTAATTTATGTTGTGCTATTGACTTGCCCGACTAGGATTGTGGTCCCTTCTTGGACAGGGTGCATACCTCTGCCATTTAGAGACCCAATTTTTAACAATTGGATGTATGAATGGAAGTGCATTTTGTGTCACTGATGGGTGGAGATGCTCAATAAGTCATTATACATGCACTTTGTCACTCATCTTTACACTCATGCATCCATTCATCCATCCATCCACTGACTCATGTTTGCATTCCCCTCTGATACAACCACAATAAAACAGACACAAACTCAACACCATATGCAAGATACATTAAAAGAATAGAAGTAGGAAAAAAGAAAACAGGTTCCAGTCTAAACACAGCGGGCATACGCTTTCAATAACAAAACTAAACATAGCAACGGGAATCAGTCTTGCAGTGGTATTATAAATAGTCTATCGTTTTTAAGTTCCAGCATGGTCGATACATTTAGAAAGAATGTGTTGGGCATCTCGGAACTGTGAAATAATGACACATTATGGACAAAGATATTCCATAACAGTAGCTTGGTTTAAAGGAAATGGAAGCTTGGATTTGGCGCAGGGCAAATGAAATTAGCAACAAGCAAGCGGCCCGTCAGAACTGCCTGGGGAGCTGTAGTATCCTCTTAAGAAAAATTAAAATTAAAAGATGTGAAACAAAGAACTATAAGAGGAGAAAATTGAAAATGAAAGGACTAGCCAATCAGTTCCGACACAAACACATTTATACTCAGGTGGGCGTGAACATGTGATCACAAAATGCTGCTATTCACAGGGCAAGTGAGCCAGTGACTGATGTGGACTGAACCACCGCCACCATGTAGTATGCTATGATGGATGGAAGCAGAATATAAATGGCACTTGGACAGACCAATGGCAGAGAGGGCTGACCCAAAGGTCATCTATGTATCTATATAGATATGTATTCATATGTAAAGATATATTATTTAATGTTCTAAATTCATGATCCTGGCAGACATCTAAACCTCTCAGGCCTTCTGAAGTGATTCTAGCAATAATTACAATGTAAATCTTCTAGCATTAGGGTTTATAGGATTTATCAAAGGGGGGTAACCAATGCCAGCATTTGTCCCTACATAAGTAATCTGTAAGATATCATGTAATGAAATACTGGACTACAGGCGTTTATGTGGTGGGAAACAAAAATCATTCTTAAAGTAATATTTAATAAATCTGCCCTACTGCCTTTGTCGTAACCTTCTATAATGAACAGATCAGACTGTACTGCATCTGAAGTACATTTTGCTAGTGAAACAATAAGACCTATAGCTGTTATCATTGGCTTCTCGTCACAAACAATTCAGGCCTACTGTATTGGGCTTAAGCTTTCTCGCAAGGCAACCATAAGGCATACAGTTATAAAATTGCAGAAGTATGCACAATTACAGTGGACAAAGCAAAATACTATCTCTTAAGAGAGTCTTGTAATGATTATTCTTTATCCATAGTTTTTCAGAGGGGCGGCCAGCACCAAACCCCTTGCCTACTACTGTAATTTTTCAGATTTCATGTAGCAAAATACCAATCTGT
Organism: Pleurodeles waltl; assembly: GCF_031143425.1. Classification (NCBI taxonomy): domain Eukaryota; kingdom Metazoa; phylum Chordata; class Amphibia; order Caudata; family Salamandridae; genus Pleurodeles; species Pleurodeles waltl. The sequence goes on along the minus strand of NC_090445.1, from coordinate 136,042,620 downwards.
AGGTTTTAATTCACAGTGATAAGAATCCAAACGTAAATCTCATTGGCTTTATCATGTGCTTTTCACAATCAATCTGACAGGTCGACTGCCAATTTTCATAACTTTTCATTAAAAAAGACCTATAACTTATCACTGGCTTGTCAGCCATATGCTGTAATAAATTTTACAAATATGTACAAAATTATCAAAACAATACAAAATCCCTCCTAACAGAGCTAAGGAGTACTTAAATTAAAAAATCCTTTATCCCCATGTTATGTTCAGGTGGGTTACCAACACCAAATCGCTTGGCTTTTACAGTAAAATGCAAGATTCTGTGCAACAGAAAACCTGCCTACAGGCTTTAACACAGTTTAATAACAATCCGGCCTTAAATGTCTACTGCTTTTAACATGTTTTTTTCTCACAAAAGTGCAAAAGGCCAACTTGCTTTGCTATAACCTTTCATCATGAACAGACCACACCTAAGGAACGACGTCTTTTCCCAGTGAAAAAATAAGGACTACATGGCTGAAGTGTGCATAAACTGGCAACCATTGGGCACCTCACTAACCCTGTAATTTCCTTTTTTGCGCGGAGATGCCCGGCATCACGTGTAAGGTGACACACCAAGGCGGAAGTGCTTCGGGTGGGCGTGACAGGAAAATAAAAACGGATAAATCACAGCCGCGCCCTCCAGAACTCCAATCCCAACCGCAGTGACGTGGTAACCCTCGCCCCTTGTAGAGAGCGCCTACCTGCACCCAGGCACCCTCGTATACTGTTCAATGCGCGGCACAGAAAACCCTGCTCACCCCCCACCTACCCCCACCAGCAATCCTACAGTTGATGCCAACTATTTGCTAGCACGTGCACAGTGACTCATACAGATAATGGTGTGAAGACGTAGCTGTGGGTGGGCACCCTGCCACGTTCCTGCTGGTGGCACCTGTCTATAACTAGAAAGTCGTAAAACGCTGCATGACGCCTTTTGGCAGTTTCGGGTGCTTTATAGGGCGCCGGAGTGAAGCTCTGAAAACCCTAACATATTATAGTGAACAAGATAAAACAATGCGCCTGAAGCCCTGAATCCACGTACTAGAGAAAATTAACAAAAATAAAAAAAATGATGTCCTATTTCGGCTTTCTGCAGTCACTAGGCGGCCTTTCGGCTGCGAGTGAACGTCAAAAAGATACAGAGCTCTTTGGATGAGGACTGCAAATTGCTGCACAATTTTGAAGTGGTTTTCTGCTGCCCAGTGTCAGAGGGCAGCCGGTAGGGACGAGGCGCTGTTTTTGCTGCAGAGCATAATTCTGCACATAGGTTTGTCCAGGCGCACCAAGAGACTCGAACTCAAGTCTGCTTTTGCTTGGTAAAGCACAGGAGTTCGGCCTCCCACCGATGGTTTTAAGCCGCGCTCTCATAGTTCACTTCACTGCCCCCAGCTCTTTTGTTGGACTTCTCCCCCCCCCCCCCCCCCCCCCCCCAAAGCACCACCCCAGTCCCCCACCTCCTTTGTTTGGCTCCCACTGACTCCTTTCTTGGACACCAAGTCAGTGGTTAAGCTCCCAGTCTCATTTGTTAAGCGCCGCTGTTTTCTGAGTTGAGCGGACTCGCTTCCTTTCTTAAACACCACTGTCTCTTTTGTATAGCACTACAGTCACCTTCGTTAAGCGCCACAGTCTCCTTTGTTAAGCAAGCTTTGTTAAGCACTTCAGTCTCCTCCGTTAAGCGCCACAGTCTCGTTAAACACTACAGTTTCCTTCATTAAGCACCAGTTTCTCTCATTAAGCACCAGTCTCCTACGTTAGGTGCCACGGTCTCCTTTGTTAAGCACAACAGTCTTGTTACACACCACAGTCTCCTTCGTTAAGCACCACAGTCTCTACAGTCTTCTTTGTTAAGTATCAGTCTCCTTCGTTGAGCATCAGTCTCCTTTGTTAAGCACCACAGTCTCCTTCATGGGCACCACTGTCTCCTTTGCTAAGTAAGCTTTGTTAGTGCCACAGTGTCCGTTATAAAGCACCCTAACTTCCTTCCTAAGTGCCCTAGCTTTCTTGGCTAGGCACTACATTCTCCTTTGTTAAGCACCCTAGCTTCCTTTGTTAAGCACACTAGCAGATACCTTTGTTAAATCTCTGTTAAGCACAGTCAGGTGTCCGATGGGGTTGATAAATCTCATTAAAATGCTGTCCATAGATTATTTGGCAGCGATGATCATTACCTGCGATCATCTGAGCAAGGCAGACCAGATATCCTTGGGAGGGTGGTCCAGGCTCTGTGGGGCACAGCATCCGAGTTCTGTCCTCTTAGGAGAAAATACACACAAGCACATCTATTACCCACTTCTCTCCAGGAAGGCCCAAGTCAAGGGCCTTCCTATTACTTCTATTTCAGTCTAACACTCGGATCCTCCTACTGGACTGATGGACTTCCAGGCGCAGAATGATAAGCGCTGCTGCATAAAAAGCAAGACCTAGCTGAGGGCATCACACATGTCCTGCGGCTACTAGGAAGTTGGGACCACTGACCGGGTACACGTTTCCAGCCTTGTTAGAGTCAGAAGAACCTAGAAAACATTAACACAGTGGACCAATCATAACCCAGCAGAGATAAACTTATGCAGAAAGGCGAGGTTGGTCATTTTTATTTGCAAAGCCCATTTTAACATGCCTAAAGGCTCAGTTATGACAGAGCACGCTGTGAGAATATTCTCTGGTCAAGTACTTTCTTTACACTTTTCCAAAGCACTGCACAATAATAATTTTGAAAAAATAACACTCAATTCAAGACATGATTCTATACACCAATGAGGGCGATGTGAACGGAGTGTGGGTTTAAGAGGAGCTTTCAAATAATTTACTCAGAAAATGCCACAGCCACAGCCAATCCTCCCCACCGGCAGAGTCCCCTCGGTTCTAGAAGACACTGGGATGTCTGAGACTAAGGAAGCTGGATTCTTTATCCGCACCAGTCAAGGTTCAGACTTCACCACTGCAGGACTGCAATATCGGCACTCAATAACACCAACAGAGTGCTAGCACAACTCAAAACAAGCATTTGCAATGCAACGGGTCTTGCGTTTGCCCATGTTAGAGCGGATAGCGTTGTAAACTCCTAACCCGATTTTTCACCTATCGGCAAAAGGGCATTTATGTACGTAAGCCGAAAAAGTGCATTTAACTATGTAAAGCGCTTGACTTCTGCCAAGCGAAATCGCGCTAGTAAATTAGAGAAAAAGTAGTCCACGAGCCGGACAGAAAACAGAGAGCCTCGCATGTTTTCTGTACTTGGTCAATGCGCTCGAGGAGGGATAGCCACCGGAAAAGGCATGACTTATGCATGCCTTTGACTAATGAAAGCAAGCAGATTTTAATAGGCAAGCCCACTAATCAATGAAAAACACTGACATGACGTCGACAGGGCTCTGAGCCCTTTTCTAAACCCTAAAGCGTCTCACTGCGATACGCAAGCGCGAGCAACTCAGGCTCGACCCTAAAAACTGCTATTGCTCTGCTCAAAACCATTTTACAAGCAGCAGGAAAATGTGCCACTGGCACAGAGAAGCCAGACATCTCAGCGCCATCCTAAGTCACCTTCAGTGGCTCCCCCTGGAGGCTAGAATTAATTTGACCGGGCCCTCCCTATTGGGAGGGCCCCATTTATGGCGCCTCCAATGGTCCGGGAGCGTCTTGTTGGAGGGGTGGGGGCACAACCCACCCCGCCACCTCGGCAGGGGCCTCAGTTATTGGTTGAGGCTGTGCAGCGCAGCTCCAGCCACACACGGCGATGATGTGTGCTGACCCCACCCTCAAAAAGGGTTCGGTGTCAGCGAGCGGGCCTTTCCCACCGCTCACTGGCCACGATTAGAAGAACGCACCTCCACTGTACCAAGGAAGGACGGGAACTGATAAAAAAAAGATTTCTCCCGTGTTCCATGTATTTTGTTCTCTCTCTCCCGCTTTGTTATTTTTTCTTCCAGGCTCACAGGGGGTGCCTGCAGCTGGTGGCAGACAAGATCTTAAGACACAACAGCAGCTCAGCGTGCCTGACTGGGAGCGGTAGGGGTTTGAGCTTTGCTCACCTGACCAGAGTTTTTACTCGGTGGAAGCTCTGGTGCAGCCCCTGGTGCTGTAGGTGAGGGGCCTGTTTGAAGGCCAGACAGCAAGGGGCTTTTGGCTGGTTGTTTGAAGTAGTGGTGGCAATTAATGGTAGGCTGGTTGGTGAGCAGTGGGGGCAACTTAAGGGTGGTCTGGTTGCTCGGCAGTGAAGAGCGGTTACCTTAGCTGCTGGTCTGTGGAGGCCCAGCGATTGGACTACATACCTGGTGTCAAGCCTGTTTTCACGGCAAGTTGATTTTTAGCGCCTATTGATTATTCCTACAGAGGTAATTTGGAAATACAATTTTTTGTAAGGTTTTCTGGCTAGCTAAGGGCTTTCACAGAACGTTTTTGGCAGTTATTGTTCCTTTTTTAAGAAGGGGATGCTTTTTCTCCTTTCTTCATGGCAGCAAGTGGGCATAGAGGTGCTACGCACTCTCGTACAGAGGAGCTGCTGCAAGCACTGATGCTTAGGATGGATGCTATGGTTCAGGCCACAGCATCATTGAGGCCCCAGCCTCCTGCCACAAATGTGCTCCCCAGTGAGCAGGGGAATAGGCCAAGGCGGGCGGGAGTGCCTCCCAGGGAGGCGTTCCCCCTTGGTTCCCAAAAGGGTGCCAGGGCAGAAGAAAGGTACAGGGATGCAATGGGACGGTCAGAATGTGGTCAGACCATTCAGGCTTAGGTCGCTAGTGGTGGGGGGGTGCCACTAGAGGGTCTGACTCCATCCTAGGGCCCTCCTTCACAGACTGCAGTCCAATTAGTACCCTTGGCACTGGCTCCACCCCATGAAGTGGCACTAGTGCCAGATGGTAGTGGCTAGGTGGTCTCTCAGGTCACTGCAGTGGGTGTATTGGGAGCGGCGGAGGCCGACAGTGGTTACGGCATGGCTGCAGGGGCTACCTCCGCTGTGAGTTTAGTGCACCAAGACTTGGTGGGTTGCTTGGCATCCATATTACCATGGTCGTCTGAGGTGGGTACGCTGTCTGCTCCCTTAGTTGGGGGCCCCCTAGCAAGTACAGGTGAGGAGGATGTTATCGAGAGAGCTTGGCATCTGATTTTGTATTTAGGTGCTGAGAATAGTGTTCAGGGACCGCAAGAGAGCGCAGTAGGGCCCGGGCTTAGCAGGGGGCGAAGAAGACTGATTCCCCATCCCACATCGTCTGGCCCAACTGAAAGTCAGGCCGCCCTCGTGCCAGTGGTGATTGCCCAGCCAGCAGTCCAGGAGCCAGTGGTGACGTGCACTATTGGGAGCGTGGCCACCCTATGTGGAAAGGCGGCTAAGCTAACATCTCCTACTGCCCAGGAAACAGCAAATTCAGGTACTGGACACTCTTTGCCCCCTGTGGGCCAGGGAGATACTTGCTCTGAGCATGAGGGCTTATGGCTGCATGTGCCAATTAAAGTGAAAGAGAAGATTTGGAAGGGGGCTTACATTGATATTTTTGATCTACTGGTTGACAAATCAGACAAAGCGGAGGTCAAGTGTTGTAAGGAGCACACAGTCTAGGGAATGTTGCCATGGGCCTCAGAGGAAGAAGGTTGAGGAGTCAATGGTGAACTGGGTGATGGCTTTCTTGCCTTATCAAGCCTTTCTAGCAGAGCGTTTCAATGATATGGGGGCTCAGCTGCCTTAATATCAAAATAGAATTATGGCCGCACATGATGAGTATGGTGGCACAGCATGGAAGGTTTACGATAAGGAATTTAGAAGGATCAAGGCCAGTAGGCACACTCTAGGGTGGGACCAGATTGATGTAATCACATGGCTGCGATACATGAACCAACCACAGGGGGTTAAAAGTCAGCCCTTTAGGGTGGCGACAGGAGCTACCTCAGGGGCAACTGGGGGGAGTGCAGGGAAAAAAAGAGGCCCACTAGGATTTTAAACTGATGTTCTTTCTGCTGTCAAGCCTCCCATTCAAAATTTCAGTGCTTCAAAAAAAATCACAAGATAAAGGTAGCAAGAAACAGGATTGAAGGTTTGTTTCTCTGCAAGGCTTCCTCCCTCGTTAACCTGTTGGCTATGGATCCTTGGCTCAATATCTACACCAACCATGCTGTGGCACAGATATTGTATGAGGGCTTTAAGGACAGTTTTAGGATCCCAGCTCAAGGCTATGTAGGCTCACCCCATTGTAGGAACCAGCTGTCTTTGAGATGCAACCCCGAGGTGGCTAAGGGTAAGATCCTCAAGGAGCTGAATTTGGGTCGTGTAGCGAGCCCCTTTGACATAGTCCCCATGCAAGGTTTTGTCTGTTCTCCTCTATGGGTAGTGCCTAAGAAAGATCCAGGGGAGTTCAGATTAATCCATAACCTGTCGGCACCAAAAGGTCAATCTATGAATTAAGCTATTGATGGGGCACTGTGCTCAGTTAGGGGTGCGTCCCTGGATCAGACAATTCATATGCTGCTGGAGATAGGGCCTGTGGCTCTGATGGCAAAATCAGATACTGAATCTGCCTTTAGGCTGTTTCCTGTCCACCCAGACGATTTCCATCTCTTGGGTTTTCAGTTTGAAGGGGCTTACTACTTTGATAAGCGTATGCCAATGGCCTGCCCAGCGTCTTACTGCTGTTTTGAGAAATTCAGCACATTTCTGGAGTGGGTCTTTAGACATGAATCTCAACATCAAAGGGTACTTGACTACTTGGATGATTTCCTATTTCTTGGTCCCACTGGCTGAGAGCCGTGAGCATAAGCTTTGGGAGTCTTTCAAAAGCTGATGAGCAAGTTTGGGGTTCAACTAGCGCAGGGCAAAACTGTAGGTCCTTCCACCACCGACTGAGTTCCTATGTATCAAATTAGATTCTGTGGTTGGGGTGTTGAGGCTTCCGATGAATAAGATAATCGCTTTCTCGAAGGCCTTACCGGCATGCATGAGGGCGAGGAAAGCTCCATCAGTTGCAACGCCTGGTTGGATAACTCACTTTTGCTCTGTGTATCATCCCCATGGGGCACCCTTTCTCTCGGTCCATTGCTAGCCACATCAGGGTGGAAGGTGAAATATCACTACACCAGGCTCTCCAGCGAGGTCAAGCAGGATATGAGGACTTGGGAGTCATTCCAGCGTGACTTTAATGGGACGGTAGTGAGGCTGAGTTCGCCCAGGTCCAATGAAGAGCCAGGTGTCTTTACAGATGCAGCAGGCAATGAAGGCTTTGGTACCATATTTGGCACAGCTTGGTGTGCTCAGCGATGGCCCATGGAATGGGGTCAGTCTGGTCTAGTAGCTAATATTGTTTTTCTGAAACTGTTCCTGATTCTTGTAGCCTTGACAGTCTGGCCTGAGCGATTCCGCAACCAGTCTGTGATTTTCTGTTCAGACAATATGGCACTAGTGGAGTCCATAAATAAACAAGGTGCAAAATAATCCTGAGACTGTTAAAAGAAATAAACGCATTGCAGTGTTTGCATTTGAATGTACTGTTTAGAGTGAAGCATGTGCCTGGTGTCTTGAGTAATGCCGTTGATGCCCTGTCTCGTCTTAAGGGACAGGATTTCAGGTTTCACCACCCAAAAGAATTCCCAACACCCTTCCCGGAACATTTGTGCCGGATTGGTGCCCCAGGTTACCAGGACCTCGTGGCAGCCACTCTTGCCCCCAAAACCAGGAGGGCTTATGAGTGGGCTTTCACGGCCTACTCTGAATTCCTTGTGCATGCAGGGCTGTCTAGTTGGTCTGGTGCATCATCAGTTAGGGCATTTTCGGAGGAGAGGGGGTCAGTTGCATGCGGTAGACGTCACATCACTGCCATTTATTTTTTTGCACAACTGCAGGGCACCTGATGGGACGAAATCCTTTTTAGTAAGTCTCAAGGGTTGGCAACAGCTCCAGGGGACCAGACCGGATCCTAGACCCCCCCATTGATGCTGTAATGCTGGGGTCTATCAAGGGGACTCTTGGTGTTATATGTAGCTCTCCTGGGGAGACCGTTTTATTTTGGGCGGCTTTTACCTTCGCTTGGTACGGAGGCCTCTGACTTAGCAAGTTGGTGGCCAAAAACAAGAGAGATGTTGCAGAAGGATTATAGTTTGCGGACATTCTTTGGCTGTAAGGGGCGAGGGCCTTGGTTATTAATATTCCTTGTTCTAAGATTAATCAAGAGGGGAACGATGACTATATACTGTTGCGAAGAGGTCCGGGTAACATGTACTGTCCTGCTCATAATTTGGAAGTTGTTTACGGGGCCTGGTGTTGGTACATGCATGATTGGGGTGACAATTATGTTTTTTTTTCTTAACTAGGCAAGACAGCAAGGTAATGGGACCCTTCAAGGGGTTCTGGCTAGGAATCAAAGATGATATCCAAGGGTGCGGGGATTGCAAGCAGTCCCTGGCATCTGGCCCCTAGGGCCAACCAACCACACATGCACAAAGGTCTTGAAGCTAGCATGGGCCCTTGGGGGTGGTGGAGTCTGAGGGTGGAGGGGGAGCCTGAGGTAGGTATCCTTGTGGGCAGTTTGGCCCCCTGCACAATATAGTACACCCAGGAGGATTTGGGGAGGGGGTAGGATTCTCCCCTCAGGAGGGCCTACCCCAGAGCCTTTTATCCATGGGAAGGAAGAAAGACCAGGGTGTCAATTTAGGAACCAGTCATGATCTCATCTGCAGTTACTGATTTTGGATACGCAGGAACAGGTTTTAAGTTAATGGTAGGAAATCGGATGTTTTAGAATACTCTGTTAAGCCTAGGCATCAGACAATTGTAAAGTATCCAGTAAATATGATGGAGGTTACTGCGTAAATTCTTATTAATTGATGGCTGAATTTTATGATATAAATAAAATAATTTTTTTAATTTTATTGACTAAAGGTGATGTGGTGTCATGCAGAAGGGCGGATCTGGCAGGAGGCTTCCGCTGTACCAGGCCATATGTATGGTGCCCTCCCCATCGGGAGGGCCCAGGTAAATTCTTGGTGATTGATGGTTGAATTTTATGATGTTATAAATGAAACACGGCCAGGGATTATGAATTCTAATCCAGAAAATGGTAACTTTATTGACTAATGGTGATGTGGTGTCATGCGGGAGCGAAGTTTTATTGGGGATTTGGAGGGAGGCCTCGGCAGTACCTGGGTATATTACAGTGACGAGTATCATTCACACACTTGAGCTCTGCTAATGCAACTCTGTCCTGACCTGCAATTCCTCCCTTTACACTAACTCTGGGCCCACACACTACTCTGCTGATGCACCCATCTCCTGACCTGAGGCCCACCCATGCTTACTCCAGTTCTGAGGGACACAGACACACCTTCCAATGCACTTCATTAGTGACCGCCAGCAGCCTCTACTACGCGACCTATACCCTCAAAACAGTGCATACCTATAGAGCTTCATAATGCGTTGCAGGGCTCCGAAGCACATCATGGATGAGTGCACGCTACACTGTCGGGAAGCGCGTGGTTGGCAAAGTGCTGTATGTGCTGTGGTCCACTGGGAAAATTATTTTGATGTTGTGCATGACCTGGGAGGTGCTTTTATCTTGGGATGCGGCTCCTAGCAGAGTACAGAGGAGGTATGAGAGACCAACACGCGCATTACCAATGTAATGAGCTGCTGGTTATAAATAATTCACTCTGCATGTCCTGTATTGGGTTTCATGGTTTCTACTATGCCTTCAGTTCACATCCCATGCTGACTGCAGCAGCTGAGACAAAGTTTCATTGAGTCTGGGACTAGGACAGGTTGAGGAAGGAGGAAGAAAGGATTAAGAGTGCAAAGCCCACATGGGTGGTCTGTTTATTAAAAGTAGTTAAATTAATTGGGAAGGGTGGCAAGGGGGCTAAAACATACGAACAGTTACATAGTGCCAGTAGAGCCAAAGGAGCAGCAGAGTGCTGTGAGCCCCCGCGCCAAAGGAGAGGACAGGGCTTTAACTTGGATGAAAAAAACAGGGGGCACAGCCTGTATAATTAAGGGTGTGACTTAAAAACATGTAAGCTAAACATCAGTACTTACCATACTGTGGGGTCCAACTGGTATTTTGCTGCTTCTTTCTGTCATTGCACCCTGATATATGATACAACAACTGACATTACACATAAAACAAGCCAAGACTATTGACTTTGTCAATGGTTGTTAGCTGCATAAGATAAACAAGTACAGCTATGGCTTTGTTGCCTATAATATTAAAAATGCTTCAGTTCTGAAATGAGAATATGAAATAACTATAACAAGTCTCTGAAGTTACATCAATGGCAGTAAAGTATAGCACTGCTGCAGACTTTAGTTTTTTAGGGTCGAGCCTGCGTTGCATGCGCTCACGCATGCGTATCGCAGCGAGACGCTTTAGTATTTAGAAAAGGGCTCGGAGCCCTGTCAACTTCACGTCAGTGTTTTTTATTGGTTCATGGGCTTGCCTAATAAAATCTGCTTGCTTTCATTAGTCGAAGGCACGCATACGTCATGCCTTTTCCGGTAGCTAGCCCTCCTCGAGCTCAGCGACCAAGTACAGAAAACATGCGAGGCTCGCTGTTTTCCATCGGGCTCGTGGACTTCTTTTTTTCTAATTTACCTGCGATCTCGCTTGGCAGAAATTGAGCGCTTTACATAGTTAATTTAACTTTTTCGGGTTATGTACATAAATGCACTTTTGCCCGATAGGTGAAAAGTCGGGTTAGGAGTTTACAACGCGATCAGCTTTAACATGAGCAAACGCGAGACCCGTTGCATTGTAAATGCTTGTTTTCCATCTTGAGGGTGGGGCAATAACGGAGAGCCCGATAGGGACCCGTCTCAGCACCTGCTATTTAGAACTGCCACTGAGCACCGGCGGGACCCGGCTCGTTTAAAGCCCTGGGAGAGGGGGCTCATTAGAGAACGACAGTTCTGATTTGCAGCACCCCCATTCCAGAACTGAGACCCCAAAACAGTCCGCATAATACACCTTACTGCTGACCAATAGAGCCTGTGTGTGCGGCTGAATACAGCTCAGTGCAACTCACTACTGTAGCCACAGCACTGAACCACGTGACCCACACGTTTTTTCTGTACCCAGACCCACAAACAATTATGGCTGCGCTCCTCAATCCTGGACTGCAGCATCCCACAGTAGTGCATGCCAGAGGCCCTCACATTCCTCCTCCAGGGCCCATCTGATGCCAGGCAGGTCGAAAAGCACTCTGCCCCACGCCCACTTTCCCCGCGCTGGACGTGGCCGCCGTGGCCCACGGCTGAGCAGATCCAAACATTGGTACAAAGAAAAAAATAAAATAAACCCACGCAGCATATGGGGAAAGAAAACCTGGAATCTTAAAGAGAAGGAAAATGTGACTTCTGGACGGGGTCGAAATCTGCCGCCTGCGCCGAGACAGAAAGGAACGCACGCGTGATTCACCACGGGAAAGGCCTGCGCGGCCGACCAGGAAACCCGCCTGAGCGCAGGGCTCGTCTGCCGGGTGACACCGCGGGGCCCGTGCTCTGGCCTCCGGGGCTTCCGGAACTCCGCGCACACCTCTCACGGACCCCACCTAGCCCCCTGGGCCACCCAGCATCAGACAGTGCAGGCAAGAGCTTCCTTCCCTCCCGACTGCGGGTCTCCGGGCCAGACCGGTGTCTCCGCGCCGCCTTCCGCTTCCTCAGGCGGCTGGTGCCTCGGGGTGGTCTCCAAGCGCGGGGAGGAAAGTTACTTACCTGCAGCACCCCAGAGCGCCTCGGCGGTATTCCAGCACAGGCTGCATGCACATGTACTGGGCCCCATTCTGCCGCGACGGGGAAAGTAATCTGTAACACGCAGGACATCGTTAAGACACACTTCGCAGCGCTTGATGTGCACAGACAGGCTCAATAACCGTTTACAACAACACGTCTAGCTGGTGAAATAAAAACAGACATTCAAATACCACAAGAAAATCGAGAGCAGGTGGTAAACAACAGGAAGTGACTAGTGACTAGTGGCTGGAGAGGTCCCGTACCCTTGAGAGGTGTATGAGTGCACCCATCAGTGCCTGATCATGAAGCAAAAGTCTTTTGAAAGTCGAGACCTACTGTCTTTACCAGTGCTTGTTTACATGACGGTAACAGGGTAGTGAGTGGTTTAAGCGGATCTAAAGAGTCTCAAATGCGAGCACCCCGGACTTTGCTGTTTTTTCCCACCATATTTCCTTCTTTTGTATGTGGGGTCTGAGAAAACTTGCGTTTCTGGATCTGAGCCACAGGCTGCGGGAAGGTGATGGGGCCTATCTGAAGGGACCTAAACTATCTCCAAAAACCGACTTCAAAACCGGAAACGAATATTCTCGTCTTTAATATGAAGCACTCTAATTCTGCGCCCCAGCGCCGGATGCTCCAAGGGGTGATCATGCACTTATAACATAACGTGGGACCACTCTACGACGCACTATTTACATGTACCGTCGACACCGAAGTATTCTTCTATCTGTCACACCATATGTACATGTACTATAAGCGGAAGCACGTGCTCAGTCTTTAACAACGGAGAATCACCGTTCCTTTCGACTCTAACATGCAGTGTACAATCATATTGCCCCAGCGCCAAGAAGCCCTTTGTAGTAAGCATCTCGCATAACAAAGTATAACCTGTGTACACCGGAGCACTATTCTAGAACACAAGACGAGCACCTCTGAAAGTGCACAACGGACAGCAGATATTTAATGGGGGAACAATGATATAACTATGTGATGATATATTTTATCCATACGCAGTCGTACGTAAAGCGTTCATGGAACCTTTCAAGCAGCATCCTATATGCCATATCCACGGCCATAGAGGACGTCTCCACCCAGTACTTACCACGTAGGTCGTAGTATTAGCATTCACTCGCCCAACCATGCACTTTACCCAGGTTTACTGCAAACCTGGCAAGCACTGCTAAGCGATCGGAAGTTATGCTAAGGCTGCAATGAGCTATACATGATCTAATTGATAAAGCAGCTGCCCCATGCTGTATTTAGTATAAATTTCATATCGGATGATTCACAATACTTTTGAGACAAGGCACTACTCCACGGGAGGCGGAATTATACCCCAGCCAATAGCACACGATGAGAGAGTCATGCTACTCTGGGTGAAGGCAAATCCCACAAGGTGTGTATCTGAAAGAATTGGAAACAATAGATAACAACGGCTGAGCACTCAAGCTAGACCTTAAAACCCTCAAAGACCTAAGTGAGGTGTGACTCGTCTACACAAACTTACCATCTAACTGGAGGTGTTGGAGGAAATAATGATACTTAAAAACATCCCTTGATAGCACCTCTTGCCGTCAGACAGAAGCAAGTTGGCCAGTGACCTAATAAGGAGAATGGACTGGGGGCCACCGCATCAGAGCCGCCAGCACTGGGCTGATTCAGGACTGCATGCGATCTCCACTTCTAGCCTAGTGTGGTAATTAGAGAGTATTGTTATTTCTTTAATTACATTCGACAATGCTTGTATGTTTATATGCTGGTTGAATGGTAGCTTTAAGAGGTCACTGCAACAGTGTTTCAGTTGCTGATTGAGCCTGGGAGTTGCCACATTTCCAGTCGTGGGCGTTTTAGGGTACCAAATAAACTTTGTTTCTGAAAGACATGTTGTGCAACCTGTGCTACTCCTAGTTAAGGACACTGTCAGCAGAGACCCTACAGGTGGTGATTAAATACCAACACAAAGGGTAAAAGCATTGCTAGGGCCAAGCTGGGTCTGAGCCTACTGCGCTGCTGTACATCCCTCCCACAGATACATAAATAAATGACTGCCACAAAAGTGCTCGTGAAAAGGTGGATGTGGTTTAAGTTTCGAAACTAGACTGTGGCCGCATACAACCGGGGCTGTCGATGGCTTCTCAGTCCAGCCCCGTCTGATGTACCTCTCTGTCTTCTGTGGTGCCAGTGACAGGCATCTCTGGTTGTGAGTGCGGTGTCCATAAGATGCACCTGGTGATCTCTGAGCCATGTCTATAAGTAGCGCCTCTTCTTTCTATGCTCTCGGACAGGCACCTCCCATTCGCTGGGGCTTGGAGCCACTGTCCTAGCTTGCTGCACCACTGGTCAAACACGAAGCACGGGGCAGGATATGGATCTTTCGTCAACCAATGGGGATGGCAACTGGAACAATGGCATGATGACATCAGAATGTGTGCCCCTATGACAACTGTCCTTGGCTCAAATTGTTTGGGGTATATTGGTCAGAAGGGAAGGACTTATATATATATATATATATATATATATGTGATTCAAGGAACTTGCTAATGAGCAGATAAGAGACTCAATATATTAAGATAAGAAGCCTTGAACCCCAAAATTATTGAACCTTCTAATACCTTAGACACCCACATTACAAGTTAAGGTTGCCAAGAATGACACCATCCTCCAAGCTTGGCCCTTTCTGGAATCTGAAGTCCTGAATGGCCTCACTTGAAACATTTGGACTACAGTTCTGGATCCTAATAGACTGCAGAAGGAAAAACTGGACTGTAATATAAAGAATCACCTGGTAATCTCATTTTAACGTGATCCCTCCCTACCCCAATCACACACTCTCCATAGTAAATCGAATTAAATGACCCTGCGAGCGTGACTTCTAAACAATTGCATAAAGTGGATAGCAAACAACAGTCTAACAGCCCACAGGCACTGTGTAGCCTTAAAGTTTTCATCAGGCTGGTGCCATGACCCCAACACAAATAATATCCGTCATAAAGGCAAACAATATCGAGGGACAGTGGCTTAGAATAAACTGGAAAACTCACCTCACCCTTTAGAACACATGCGATTTAGGCAACTCAACATGGCTGCTGAATAGTGCTCCCTGCCAGCCCACTCAAGCACACAAACAGCCATAATCACCTTCATATTGTTATTATCTGCTGCCAGCACTGATAAACAAGTTTTTGCACTTTGTACTCTGAGATCTCACTAGCTTTCTAACTTGTACTGCACAATCTAGTCTACGCAACTCGCTGCGATCAATAACAGACTGAAATAGTTTGATATCAAGAACTATCTTTTAGACTTTTGACAGCTTTCCTCACTGTTTTAGGAGTGTGAAAAATGCTGTTTTCTTTTTATATGCATTTTTTTAAACTCTGCAACATGAAAGACTAAGCTTGAAAGTGTCCAATGTAGAATTTAACTGTATTGTGAAATGTATTTACTTCCACTTAATGAAAAAAATATATATATTTTTTTACATTTTTATCAAGCAAAACCCTTCTTTTTATACCTTAAGACATCTTACATGTTACGCAGTAAATAGGCTTTAAGGCTCACTCATTGAGAGTGAGAATCACACATTTGGATGTCACGTTCCACTCTCCTCACTCACAGAAAGCTAAATATCAACATAGTGGGAAAGACTAGAATTTGAACTCTAGATGTTGTATTCAGAGCAGCTTGTTGGGCTTCAGCGAGCAACCCCTTTCTCCAGGGAGCCCTCCTACAGATGCCTGAATGTTAGAGGAGCCACTGTGGGAATATCGGAGTAGTGTCCCGCTACTTTTCAAAGCTACCAACCTACTTCAGTCTATTACTGTTATTGACAAGTTTATTTGATTTAATACTTTTGCTTATGTGTCTTCTTGTAGTTTTTGATGTCAAAGGTGGTCAGACATCACTTCCTATGCTATTAAACGTGCTAATAAGCTCTCACTCCCAAGAAATGTTAATACTTAAAAGATCTTAGAACTCATTACACAGCTCTCCATAGGATCAGAGTACGAAAATGTGTACAGGCAGAAACATTATAGACTAAAAATATGAAAACACTGACGAGGAAGGGCCCAGGAAAAATTAAAGACGAAAAAGCAAGGCTGTGTCTGGAGCCTAGAGAAAGAAAAACAGCCCCCAAAATGAGCAATGCCGCTCCTCGCTCCAAGAAGACGCTTTGCATGTAAAATAATAATATTTTTTTATATAGCACTGTTTACATTGGCCAGTGCCAGAATCCTGCTGGGCAGCAGTTCAGCGTCCTGTCAGAGGATACTGGGACGGTACAGCCAGGATAACGCCCCTAAAAAGCACAGACAGGCCGAGGAAAAAAAGAAAACATCACGAAAACAGCAGCATTCGTCCCTGACAAAATAGCAAAGAGCTCACATCAGCAAATCAGCAATTTGCTCTCTGTATATATCGCTTTGCAAATTTGTGGAACCCCCAATTAATAAAAGCACCCTCCCAGGTTTGACCTCTGGCACAAGCATGAATCAATGTACTGCCGAGGCGTGGCAGGGGGGTGACTTAACCCTGCCCGTCGGTCTCAGCAGGCGCCTAGCAGAGGGGTGGGGTTCTTAACCCTGCCCTCCCCTCTCTGCTGAGGGGTGCCTTAACTCTGCCCCCGGTCTCTGCTGAGGCCTGGAAGAGGGGTGCCTTAACTCGGTCCACGGTCTCTGCTGAGGCCTGGAAACGGGGTGCCTTAACTCTGCGCCCGGTCTCTGCTGAGGCCTGGAAGAGGGGTGCCTTAACTCTGCCCTCGGTCTCTGTTGAGGCCTGGCAGAGGGGGGTCTTAACTCTGCCCATTGGTCTCTGCAGAGACCTGGCAGAGGGGTGGTGTTCTTAACCTTCTCCCACGGCCTCTGCTGAGGCCTGGCAGAGGGGTGCCTTAAACTCTGCCCCGGTCTCTGTTGAGGCCTGGCAGAGCGGGGTCTTAACTCTGCCCTTTAGCCTGTGCAGCGGCCTGGCAGAGCAGAGGCCTGGCAGAATGGTGTTTTAACTCAGATGTCTGGCAGGGGGGGAGGGAGGGCCTTAACTCTGCCCACCGCTCTCTGCTGAGGCCTGGCAGAAGGGTGTCTTAATTCTGCCTGCTGGCCTCTCCAGGCCTGGCAGAGGGGTACCTTAACTCTGCCCGCCGTTCTCTGCTGATGCCTGGCACAGGGGTAGGGGTCATAATTCTGCCCCCAGTCTCTGTTGAGGCCTGACAGAGGGCGCCTTAACTCTTCTTATTAGTCTCTGCTGAAGCCAGGCAGAGGGGTGTTGTAACTCTGCCTGCTGGTCTCTACAGAGGCCTGGCGAGGGGGGGGTCCCCTTAACTCTGCCCGCCGGTCTCTGCAGAGGCCTGTCAAAGGGATGTCTTAAATCTTCCGATTGGTCTCTGTTGAGGCCTGGCAGAGGAGTGTCTTTACTCTGCCAGCTGGTCTCTGCTGAGGCCTCACAGAGATGTTATCAATGGTCAATTTGAGTCGATAGGGGTACCAGCACTTATTTTTCTGCATCAGATAGTTATCGAGAGCAAGGAAGGGTAAAACGCACAGATCTGAGAGACAGAGGAGGAAGAAAAGGACGGCAAAATCGTCACAAAGGAAGAAAGCAGGAACCTACAAGAGTGAGATAAAGGGGCACAGAGAGTCCAGCAGTGAATGAAAGGGGCACAAGATAGATTTAAGACTAACATGCTCTACATTCATGGTACTAAGATAAAACAGTACCAAATTACAAAAGTCTGAAAATTGCAAAGCCAATACCCAACTTTTTTTTTTTTTTACCAATGCCTAATTTCAAAAGAGGTTAGCCACGAAGGCTAAGAAGAGGGTGTTACGGAGCCTGGGAGCTGCAGCAGAGAACCCTTGGTCACCCACATTTTTTGAAGTATGAGGCACCACCAGAAGAGCCAAACTGACCCCAGGCCCAGTTCTACATGCATGGTCTGTCCAGAACTGGATCACAATCGCACAAGGAAAAGCCTCAAAACAAGAAAAAATGCGGCAGAGTTTTTTTTAAAAAGCAAGAACATTTGACGGATCCCTACCTTGGGGCTGCGAGAATGTTGATAGCCTAGGGGATGCCCAGATTCTGTGGGTTTAGTAGTCACAGGACGAGATCTTCATAGGAAAGGAACAGCCAATGAACGACCAAACAGGGTGACAGGATCGGTCGACAAAACCTTGGTTTAAGAGAAATTCAACTTGAGAACATTGACTAACATCCATCCTGCCACTTGCCAGGCAGATTAGAAATTGAATTTGTGGGCAAAATGGCCACCACCTAGAAAGGCAGAACATCAGCGTGCGTTAAGGAAGCACATATACAATCCCACTCCAGAGTGTGTAGAAGACATGGAAGGGACTTGTAAAAGAATGTTGAATGTTAGGGGTAAGCATAAAGACACCCATCAGGACCCTCAATTTCCTCTCATGTAGGGAGGAGACAAATGGGAATGATGCAATCGCTTGAAGACTGCCGTAGAAAAAACAAAAACATCTAGTGCAAGGCCATGAGGGAGAGTGGTGTGAAGTATTTTCGATAGCCATGAGACATCAATAAATCAGGGCTCTGACACGCCTCCAATCACCTCCTATGTAAAGTTATTCTAGGTTGAGAGGACCACTGGCAAGGATGCTTCCTCCAGGTTTGAAGTTAGCCTGCAAGGGTCCAAATGGAAATTACCTTCAACAAAACCCCGAAGCCTAACCTACTCTTAACAAAACTCAGGAAACGAACCTACAACATTGGAAGGGCAGACAGTAAGGAGATCGACTGGAAGCTAATACGGTCCCTTGGAAATGAGCTCTCCAAGAGTGGGTGGCACTTTCTGCTTACTATGAATGATTCTGGAAGCCGTAGGGACAGCTTAATGTCTCTCTCAAGTCCGCCCACTAGACCCTGGCAAATCCTGTCAGAAGGCGTATCTTTAACTAGGTGTACTAGGCCTCAATGATGCTCAGACTGAGAGGCGATGCATCTTCAACTCTGCCGCCTAGGGGAGCCTCACTAGTCGCGGCACCAGTCGCGCACTCGGCGCGTAAAGCTGGAATCGTTCCTAATCCTAACAGTTTCCTGCAGTGGGTCGGGACTGGGTGGGGTCCCAATCACGGGGAGAACCGTCAAAATGTCGGCCTTCTGCTCTCGTTAGTCGGTCTCGCCTCGGAACATGGCTTACGTAATGCCCCCACCAGCGAGCCTCCAGCAAGAGCCCCGGGCCTAGCGCGGGTGTCTGCTTCCAAGCTCCCTGGTGCGCGAGGGCCGGCCGCCAGCACGTGCCAAAACAACAAGCAGCGAAGGCCGTTTCTGCTCACAGCCCCCGACCGCCTGGGGCGTGTCGTGAGGCATCAGAGGGCAATCAAGGCCTGGCATGCTGGCACCTGTCCAACACAGTACTGGCGACCCTGATCCGTAAGTTTTCATACACCAATCCCATCCGGGCAACACAAAATCAAGCGATCAACGAATGTAGCAAAAACAAGTAATTCACCTCCTGCGGGGAAACCCAATACTAAGAGAAGTATTGGGACGGGATCAATAGGGCAAGCAATCACCTGGCAACTGGACTTAACAAATCCAGTACATCTAAAATGCTAAACGGAACTACTGAAGTAACACAGCCAATTCACCTCAGCCACACAATTCCTGGCACCAGTGACCTTAATCAAAACAACAGCCCAGTGGCTAAATACAGCTAAAATAATCAATACACGCCCATCACTATACAAGGCTGGCACCGTGGCAGAGAAAAAGCACAATACAGGAGTAAATTATTAAATGACAGTGCTTTAAATGGGCTGGTGCTGAGTACCGGCACCTTTTTATTTTGAGGGGGAGAGTACCCGCACTTCTCAAAAACAAGCAGGCACTCTGGTACAGAGTACCTGCACTTCTATTTTTCAATTTCAAGCACTGACTAAAACCTCATCAATAAGACACTCAACCAAAACAGCCAAAGAATACAATACAAGAACAGGATCAACGCCCCGCATCCACCAGTACAGCTAAATACTATACCCTGTAAATAGAGGCTCTGCTCCTCCACTTTCTTCTATTCTTTATCGCTGGATGGCCCCTTTCTCTTCCATTTCTCAGTGGGCCCTCCTGTTCCATCATGGCGTCTTCCTGCGCAGTCCTCGTGTGCTGTTTTCCCCGCTATTGCAATCAACTGTAAGTCACTACAGGCTTTGAATCAAAACAGGGCCCGCCGTGGCACACCTCCTCGGCGCTCGAGCCCTCTGCCCCCATCCCAGCACAAACAGGCCGAGGGGCTTTCACAGATAGAAGCTCAGCGTGCGCCCAGGAGCACCAGGCAAGCTCGCGCGTGCGCGCTGCAGTCAGCAACAGTTAGTTCAACGTGAAAGTGTTACCTTTTTGAGCTGACAACCTGAATCACTCTGACGAATTTGCATGACATTTTTCATAAAACTTATTGGGTCACCTGAGAAGCATTTTGACAGGTGTCTTATAGATTTATCGTGGGATGAGTATAATCATTAAAGAGGTCCTAAAACTACTGTTTCCCGTTACACATCCCACAGGACTCCTTACTGAAGTATACATATACATGACCAGGGTTAATAAACACTGTTTGGGGTAGTTGGCTAAAAAGATCACAAATGGAAAAAGCATTGGCAAAGCCAATAGATAATGCCTACACGATTTCTATTTTTGTTTGTCAAATAATTTTTAGCCACGCAATGTTTTTAGCCATGCTGCACAGCAGCGCAGCAACTGTGCAGCATGGCTAAAAGTAAAGAAAATAAAAGAGCTGCAACACAGTCCGCGCTGGTTGCGTCATAGCATTTTTGTTCAAAATTTCAGCCATGCAGTACAGCAGCTACTGTACAACATAGCTGAACGTTGAAAGAACGAAAAAAACTTTTTTGTAGACACAATAGGTCAACCGACAGCGCATGCGTCCTGCATACAGACGCAACCTTAAAAAATGTATGCCTAGAACTCAAGTTAAATAGCTCAAGCATACACATAAGATGTGTCATATTTATTCATTTATTTACTTACCTCTGAAGTGTCTTTTAATGCACACAGGTAGGGGGTGGGGGGTGCACACTTCCCAGCACAGTTCACCCAATTGCATTCTGGTAAATGCAGTATGGTTACTTCAACATTGCTGTAATTTTTCACCAACGTTGGTGCAGGTAGTTCTGTTATCTCCAGACACGTGTTTCTGGGTTTAGCCCTTCATCAGTAGAGAGCAGAAGTACTAGAGAGCAGGGAAAAGTCATCTGGGGTTGCTGAAATGCTGCCCAAGTCTTCACAGGTCACAGTACCACTCCACGGCACAAAGGTGCGTCAGGACACAATAACAGAAGATTGGATTAGGAGGATTACTTTATAGATCTCTAGCTATCACAAGGTCAACTAATGGATGACCAAAGCAATAAGATTGGCTAAACTAATAAATAACAAAAAACATTGTTTTAGATGAATTCAACGTGAACACGTTGGCAGGCAAACATCTCACCACTGCCCTGCAATTGTTGGCATGGGTCTGTGTATTAGTGCTCCTGCTACCTGCTGAGAGTCTGTGTACTGTACTTGTGTCCTGGTAATGCCCTGTTTATCTATAGTCTATGATGACATCCTCTGTATGAATGGTCGTGTTGGTTGGTGAGAGTTTGTGCATGGCTGCTGGTGCCAGATATAAGCCTGTATATTAGTGGTCCTGTTGGCCGGTGATAGTCTGTGTAAGGCTGCTGGTGCTGAGTGGTATAAACCTGTACATTAGTGATCCTGATGGCTGGTGACAGTCTGTGTATGGCTGCTAGTGCCAAGTGGTATAAACCTGTACATTAGTGATCCTGCTGGCTGGTGACAGTCTGTTTATGGCTGCTGGTGCTGAGTGGTATGAGCATGTGCATTAGTGGCCTGGTGACTTGGGTGATATCCTCTGTAGTAAACTCGTTTCCTGGGTTACATTCTGTGTATTAGTGCTTGTGTCCTGTGTTAAATCCTGTGCATTAGTGCTGCTGTCCTGGATTATATATTGTGTATTAGTGCTGGTGCCCTGGGTTACATCCTGTGCATTAGTGCTGGTGTCCTGGATTATATCCTGTGTATTGGTACTGGTGTTCTGGGTCATATTCTGTGTATTAGTGCTGCGGTCCTGGGTTACATCCTGTGTATTAGAGCTGGTCTCCTAGGCCTGCATATTACAGCTGGCGTCCTAGGTTATATCATGCGTAATAGTACTGGTGTCCTGGGTTGTATCCTGTGTATTCCTGTTGGTGTCCTGGGGTACATCCTATGCATTAGTGCTGGTGTCCTGGATTATATCCCGTGTATTGGTGCTTGTGTCCTGGGTTACATGTTGTGCATTAGTGCTCGTGTCCTGGATTATATCCTGTGTATTGGTGCTGGTGTCCTGGGTTACATCCTGCGTATTAAAGCTGGTGTCCTGGATCATATCCTGTGTATTACTGCTGGTGTCCTGGATTATATCCTGTGTATTAGTGCTGGTGTCCTGGATTATATAATGTGTATTGGTGCTGGTGTTATGGATCATATTCTGTGTATTAGAGCTGGTGTACTGGGTTATATCCTGTATATTGGAGCTGGTCTCCAGGGTTACATCCTGTGCATTAGTATGTAGGAGGCTGGCCTAGTTTGTAGTGGTGCCGAGGGGTACTTACCTTCTGCACCAGGTCCAGTTATCCCTTATTAGTGTAGAAGAGGTGTCTAGCAGCTTAGGCTGATAGAAAAGGTAGCTTAGCAGAGCAGCTTATGCTGAACTAGGAGACGTGTGAAGCTCCTACTATACCACTGGTGTCATATGCACAATATCATAAGAAAACACAATACACAGATATACTAAAAATAAAGGTACTTTATTTTTATGACAATATGCCAAAAGTATCTCAGTGAGTACCCTCAGTATGAGGATAGCAAATATACAAAAGATATATGTACACAATACCAAAAATATGCAGTAATAGCAATAGAAAGCAATGCAAGCAATGTACAGTCACAATAGATTGCAATGAGAGCACATAGGTATAGGGGCAACACAAACCATATACTCCAAAAGTGGAATGCGAATCACGAATGGACCCCAAATCTATGTGACCTTGTAGAGGGTCGCTGGGACTGTAAGAAAACAGTGAGGGTTAGAAAAATAGCCCACCCCAAGACCCTGAAAAGTGGGTGCAAAGTGCACCTAAATTCCCCAGAGAGCACAGAAGTCGTGATAGGGGAATTCTGCAAGGAAGACCAACACCAGCAATGCAACAACGATGGATTTCCAGACGAGAGAACCTGTGGAACAAGGAGACCAAGTCCAAGAGTCACACTCAAGTCGTGAGAGGGCAGATGCCCAAGAAATGCCAGCTGAGGGTGCAAAGAAGCTGCCACCGGATGGTAGAAGCTGTGGATTCTGCAAGAAGGAAGAGGACTAGGAACTTCCCCTTTGGAGGATGGATGTCCCACGTCGTGAAGAAGCTTGCAGAGGTGTTTCCGTGCAGAAAGACCGCCAACAAGCCTTGCTAGCTGCAAGGGTCGCGGTTAGGGCTTTTGGATGCTGCTGTGGCCCAGGAGGGACCAGGATGTCGCCAATTGCGTGAGGAGACAGAGGGGGCGCCCAGCAAGACAAGGAGCCCACTCAGAAGCAAGCAGCACCAGCAGACGTACCGGAACAGGCACTACGAAGAAGAGTGAACCGGAGCTCACCCGAAGTCACAAAGAAAGGTCCGACGACACCGGAGGACAACTCAGTAGATCGTGCACTGCAGGTTAGAGTGTCGGGGACCCAGGCTTGGCTGTGCACAAAGGAAATCCTGGAAGAGTGCACAGGAGCCGGAGCAGCTGCAAATCACGCGGTACCCAGCAATGCAGTCTAGCGTGGTGAGGCAAGGACTTACCTCCACCAAACTTGGACTGAAGAGTCACTGGACTGTGGGAGTCACTTGGACAGAGTTGCCGAGTTCCAGGGACCATGCTCGTCGTGCTGAGAGGGGACCCAGAGGACCGGTGATGCAGTCTTTTGGTGCCTGCGGTTGCAGGGGGAAGATTCCGTCGACCCACGGGAGATTTCTTAGGAGCTTCTACTGCAGAGAGGAGGCAGACTACCCCCACAGCATGCACCACCAGGAAAGCAGTCGAGAAGGCAGCAGGATCAGCGATACAAGGTTGCAGTAGTCGTCTTTGCTACTTTGTTGCGGTTTTGCAGGCTTCCAGCGCGGTCAACAGTCGATTCCTTGGCAGAAGGTGAAGAGAGAGATGCAGAGGAACTGATGAGCTCTTGCATTCGTTATCTAAAGAATTCCCCAAGGCAGAGACCCTAAATAGCCAGAAAAGGAGGTTTGGCTACTTAGGAAGGAGGATAGGCTAGCAACACAGGTAAGAGCCTATCAGAAGGAGTCTCTGACGTCACCTGCTGGCACTGGCCACTCCGAGCAGTCCAGTGTGCCAGCAGCACCTCTGTTTCCAAGATGGCAGAGGTCTGGAGCACACTGGAGGAGCTCTGGGCACCTCCCAGGGGAGGTGCAGGTCAGGGGAGTGGTCACTCCCCTTTCCTTTGTCCAGTTTCGCGCCGGAGCAGGGCTGGGGGATCCCTGAACCGGTGTAGACTGGCTTATGCAGAGATGGGCACCATCTGTGCCCATCAAAGCATTTCCAGAGGCTGGGGGAGGCTACTCCTCCCCAGCCCTGACACCTTTTTCCAAAGGGAGAGGGTGTAACACCCTCTCTCTGAGGAAGTCCTTTGTTCTGCCTTCCTGGGCCAAGCCTGGCTGGACCCCAGGAGGCCAGAAACCTGTCTGAGGGGTTGGCAGCAGCAGCAGCTGCAGTGAAACCCCGGGAAAGGTAGTTTGGCAGTACCCGGGTCTGTGCTAGAATGCCAGAATGGCATTGGGGTGACAATTCCATGATCTTAGACATGTTACATGGCCATGTTCGGAGTTACCATTGTGACGCTATACATATGTGGTGACATATGTATAGTGCACGCGTGTAATGGTGTCCCCACACTCACAAAGTCTGGGGAATTTGCCCTGAACAATGTGGGGGTACCTTGGCTAGTGCCAGGGTGCCCACACACTAAGTAACTTAGCACCCAACCTTTACTAGGTAAAGGTTAGACATATGGGTGACTTATAAGTTACTTAAGTGCAGTGGTAAATGGCTGTGAAATAACGTGGACGTTATTTCACTCAGGCTGCAGTGGCTGGCCTGTGTAAGAATTGTCAGAGCTCCCCATGTGTGGCACAAGAAATGCTGCAGCCCATAAGGATCTCCTGGAACCCCAATACCCTGGGTACCTAGGTACCATATACTAGGGAATCATAAGGGTGTTCCAGTGTGGCAATCAGAATTGGTGAAAATGGTCACTAGCCTGCAGTGACAATTTTAAAAGCAGAGAGAGCATAACCACTGAGGTTCTGGTTAGCAGAGCCTCAGTGAGACAGTTAGTCATCACACAGGGAACACATACAGGGCACACTTATGAGCACTGGGGCCCTGGCTGGCAGGGTCCCAGTGACACATACAACTAAAACAACATATATACAGTGAAATATGGGGGTAACATGCCAGGCAAGATGGTACTTTCCTACACGGGTGTCCTGGATTATATCCTGTGTATTGGTGCTGGTGTTCTGGATCATCAAATTCTGTGCATTAGTGCTGCGGTCCTGGGTTACATCCTGTGTATTAGAGCTGGTCTCTTGGGTTATAGCCTGCATATTAGAGCTGGCTTCCGGAGTTATATCCTGCTTAATAGTACTAGTGTCCTGGGTTATATCCTGTGTATTCCTGCTGGTGCCCTGGGTTATATCCTGTGTATTCCTGCTGGTGCCCTGGGTTATATCCTGTATATCAATGCTGGTTTACTGGGTAGTGCTGGTGCCGTGGGTTATATTCTGTGTATTCCTGCTGGTGTCCTGGATTATATCCTGTGTATTCCTGCTGGTGCCCTGGGTTATATCCTGTACATCACTGCTAGTTTCCTGGGTAGGTGCCCTGGGTTATATACTGTGTATTATTTCTGGTGTCATGGTTAATGCCTGTGTGACAGAGCTGCTGTCCTGGGTAACATCTAATCGGTCCGTGCTGACATCCTCTATGACACCCTGGGAACTGGAAAGTGTTGGTATCCTGTGGCCATTCCAGCGTCCTGCCGGGCACACTGCTGTGACAGCTCCTGCTGTGGGTGATTTCCAGCTGAGCTCAGTTCTTGTGAACGCTTTATCTGGTCCCTGTAGGTTTTCGGGTGCGCTTGATGTTTATATGCTCTGACAGTGAACGGTCTATTTCCGAGTACCCCCTCCCTTGTGGTTCCCCCCACATCACGTCCGTATACTTCTCAGCCTACCTCCTGAATATTGCATTAGCCTAGCTTCTTGTGGGCTGAGGTGAAGTGAGGCAGTGAACGGCCCGCAGCCACGCAGTATTTCCCACACTTTCATGCTGAAAAAGAATAACACAGTAGTATGACGTAGATGCTTTTTGTGCGAGGGGGTGGTCCCAAGTGGGTTGGTGCAAGATTTTTGCGTGGGTGTTTGCCGTATGTCTTTGGCCCACGTGTTTGTTGTGCGTCTCTTAACATGACTTCATATGGAGGGGGTCTAAAAAGCCAGCATGGTCAGGATCCGGAGGCCTCCAGGTAGCCCACGCTCCCCCCACCAGCAATACACAGACCGACAAACTTAAGATATCGTTAGTTTGTTAGCTAGGTAGCCCGAGGTATTGATGAAGCGGGCCTTGTCAGTGATGCATCTAAAATCGAGCCTTGCACGGGGAGCCAGTGTAGATCCTTTAGCCTGGAAGTATGTGGTCAGATTTCTTCAGCTTTTGCATGGAGGATGCCATTCAGGAAAGCAAGGATGGTCTCTGGTACATAGTTGGGCAGTCATCGTGTAAGTGAAAGAGGACGAGGCCTTCGACTGTCATTCTGAATTCTTCTCCTGGGACAGAGAGAGAGACTGAACAAGGCTGTTTTGAGCTTCTCGACAATTTGTCCTTTAAGTGAGAGATCGGAATTGAAGGCGAGTCTGAGGAAGTTTGTATGTTGTGTCAGTTGGGGTGTGCACCCCGTTTTAAGTTGGAGAGCCAAGATCAGTGACACTGGCATTATGCGGCAAGACAGCAACAAATTATGTTGCAGGGCTGGCTAAATTATGCGGAAAGAAAACGCAAGTTATGCAGCATAAAGCAACACATTTTTTGATAGATTTACTTCATTATTTTGTCATTTTTATTCATTGTAATACCGTCTGGGCAAATATTTCACCTCATTAGTACCAGTTTAATGACCAAATGCCTAAATATGCAACAAAGATTACCAACTAACCTTTGTGAATTGTCTTCCAAAACAAAAACACATATTGCCACGTTTTTATTAGCTTTTGATCCGTTTGAATTTGAACATTTTTTTGTTAAAAACTGCAGCTTGTACAGCAGATGATGGATTATTTGGCAATCACTGCAAGTTTTTAATTGTGCGAAAAAAGCCACAGCTGCTGAATCACATAATTCTAGTGCCCCCGACGATGACTAAATCAGGAACTGCACGGCTTTACCATCAGGTGGCATATTGAAATTCAGTTACTACTCTGTCATGCCGCTGGACAATAAAACTAGGCACTACAGCTCCTCCAGCCAACAAGGCTCCAACATGCTATCCACAAAGACTTTGATGAAAACCACACCATAGCAGAACGAAGACAACGAAATCACAACACAGGTTCAAGACCATTAGTAAGTCTTCCCACACATCCTTGTCCGAGACCAAACGAAACCTTCTATGAACATTCATCAAACGTCCTCTAAATGTTTGTAACTCACTTTGTTGATTATGGGTATTTTTACACTTGAAACTGCAGCATACACAATTACGTAAAGTACAGACCGAAGAGAACGCTGAAGGTGCCACCATGACCGTCTTCTAGGAGCCAACAGTTGATGACGTAATCAAGTCCAAGTCGAGCCGTCGAATGCAGAAGGTCATTTCAGTGCTTGAAGGCCTAGGTTTCAATACCCTCAAATCCTCCGGATTGCCCGGGGATCTGTTTCACTTCCTCTCTAGAGAAAATACATCATCTGTAAAAGGGCAAGAAGCTTCCAATCAGAAACGCTTTACGAAAGGCACGTGTGCATCGACCTCTTCCAATTCACAAAGTAACTCACAAACAGGTCATTCCAAACACTCATCCCACTGCGAAGCATAGCACCTAGAGGCAATGGAAGGCACTCACAAAAACTAAATTATGGGAAATAGATAAACACAAACGACATGGCTGGACCCGTGCCTCCTGTCACCAATGCAGAGAGCCTGCGGTTGCCCCAGCCCTGCCATCTCCTGCAGACAGTAGTGACCTACTCTTCACTATAAATGGTCACCGCGTATCACTGCTGGACTAGTGTTTGCTTCTCTCCATCCCAGAGCCCTCAGCAAGTGGCCGCCCCAGCCCCGCTAACAAAATAACCAGTCACTTGTCTGCAGCTCCCTTGCCACAGATCGAGGGCGGTGGCTGCCCCAGCCCCACTGTGTCCTGCAGTCAGCGGACCCTAGTTGGCCAGGCTTCACGCTAGTTCACAGCTCTTACCGTCCAACCACAGGCGTCGCCCTGGGGACACCCCCGTCTCCTCAACTGAATGCGCACGTCAAAGAGCCTGAGTTATTATCCGGAAATATGGATTGCGGGGCCGTCCACATGCCCACGACACACCGATCTATATTTCATTTTCCAGGAACCCAGGGGAAGCGGCCTTCTACCTAACGGAGTCAAGCATGATGCCCGAACCGAGGGCGGCGAGGAGAGGGCTGGCACCGAACCAGAGAGGCTTAGGGGCAGCAGTAGCGGCTGGCAAGAACCAGCTGTGCCCCAGGTAATTCCATAATCCCGGTTATCAATACTCTTGAAAAAAGAAGCTATGAGAATTAGCGCCATGAGGGCAACAATGTTGGTCTCAATATATTATTAATACTCACCTGACAAGGACTGTCAACCTTTGATCAGGGTTTTTGCTTACTAGCTGATCGAATATACTGATACAAGAGGATCACAGTTATCGATATCCCTCTGGTCAGGGCTGACACTCTGTGTTCTTGGTTATCAATAGTGGCCTGACATAATCTGTCCAGACCAGAGAGAGCAGTGTCATCAGCTTGAATGGAGGTCCTAAAACCACCCTGATCAGGATTATCGATAACCAGTGCCGTCATGAATATCAATACTAGCCATATCAGGTTATCAATACCAGCCTCAAAGTTCTCGAAAAACAACTTTATCAGAATTATATACAAAATGCCTGATCGGTATCACTATCAGCCCAATCAGTGATCTGTACCAGACCCATCAATTATCACTGCCAGACCCCTGAGTTATCAATGTCAGCCCGATCAGAGTTGTCAATACCATCCTGATCAGAGGTATCAATATCAGCCTGATAAGTTATCAATACCAGTCTAATCAGCGTTATCAATACCTGCCTGATCAGTTATCAATACCAGCTCAATTAGAGGTACCAGTCTGATAGTAATACCAGCCCGATCATAGTTAAGAATACCAGCCGGATCAGAGTTATCAGGATAATCGATATCAGCTTGATCAGGATTATATATCCTAGCCTGATCAGAGTTCTCAATACCTTGGCGCCCTGGGTAATCAATAGCAGGGAGAGCTGTGCAATCAACACTGGCACCATAATCATTTTAATTTTAATAATAGTCTGCTATCAGTGATGAACACAGGCCAGGAGTGGATCATCGACAGCTGCATCATTGAGTTACCAGATCAAGTGTCTGGTGATGCAGAAAGCCTGGTGACCCTACAGTACGAGGGACCACTACACGTAGGAACTGTCACTGCACTGAAGTAGAGCCGCTGGGCCTGTCCTGCAAGGCAGCATTTCTGCTACTCAAGCGCCTACGCAAACAACCTTTATATATAGTTACATGTCACATAATGTCATCAATCCACAGGGCATACTGTACGATCGCACGCGTAATGTATGCATCACTATAGAACAAAGCGATAGCTGTATTAAAGCCTGCACAAAACATCAGCAGCAACATGCGTCTGCTACAACACTGCTGCAGATGCACAAGTGTGACAGCAGCAAGACTGCTGCACCAGGCATGAACAAACACCGTTCCAGAAACCATAGTGTCTAGTGTAGGGACCTGGTGCGCGCTGACAAGAAAAAGACAGTGCATTATGAGCAAAAAGACAAAGTAGTATATTCAAGTCTAGCCCAGTGCATTCTCGTCAAGAAATAAAACTACATTTTGAAATGCTTCAACTATCCCATTAAAATCTCAGGTTTAGGGTTTTTTTTGTCTGTAAATTCAATAAAATATTTCATAGTGTCATTACCGTTTCCGTTTGATGCATACTTACTAATGCTTGTTGGTATAGTTTTAAGGGGTTTTTAAATTCCGAATGATGCTCTCCTGTCCGACAGACATTACAGCACATCTGACACCTTCCACAGGCCGGAGGCAGCAGGATTTGGGGGCAGGAGGAGTGGCGCTGTGATGAAGTTCATCAACGGAGAATGTGACGGAAATGAAGGGGCTACGGTCCACCCCTTTCATTAAACCACTCGGATCTCTGCGCAGTGGCAGGGGTGCTTACGTGAGCTGCTGTTTCAGCAAGGTGGCTCAGTGAGCTGAACTCTTGCTGTTATGCGTTGCGGGTCAGAAGATCAAATCGCTGCAAGATAAGATTAGCTTTTCCTTCTCCAAGGTGAGAGAGCGGGCAAACTGAGCCCCACTGTATTTGCATATAGTGTCATAGTTCTTTAAAGTTGTTAGAAAGTGAATAACTGAGGCATGACGCACTATAAAAAGTTTTAGTATACACAATTCATGAATAAATTAACAATCTGCAGAGCTGCAACAAAAGCCTTGTGTCAGTGATAAGCTCAGTCTCAAAGGAGAAGAGTCCTGCCAGTGCTATGCATCAATTCATATAGAAAAAGTGTGGTGTGTGTCTCAAAGCCTAAGAGATGAAACAAAAACCCTCACGAAGCCTTCTGGAGCGACTGGCGAAATAAAACCAGCTGCCGCTGACGAATCAAACCGTGAGACGTAACAGTGACGAGGATACCAGCCCGATCAGCCCAATGGTGAATAATGGGTGGGCTCTAATTCATTTTTAGATTTACAATAGACAAGCAGCGACAGCGCATACGCTCTCAGGCAAGATTTAAAAATGACTGACATTTCCAAGACGGTTTGAATAGAAGAAGAGTGCAGAATAGGCCTGGGTGAAAATGAAGCAAACTACAGGAGGGTGTTCAGAAATGTATGTCAAGAAAGAAACTGATGCTACAAGGAAAACACATGATGTCACTCTAGCAGTGGTAGAGATTGTGAAGACGAAGAGGTCCAGATTCTGTAATGAAAATAAACCATAGCAGAGGATGGACAAAGGCGCAGGGAAAGAAGTCAGGAGAGCATAGCCACAAAGAGAAGAAGACTGCCAACCACAAAAAAAGAAAGAAACCATTTCCCAAGGCGTTGTTATTAAAAAGAGGAAGTGCAGGTGCAGGACTGTAAGACTGGGCTACAAGTGAGCGGTGTGAGCAATGTTGCTAACTTTTTCTCATGCACACTTCCCATTATTTTTGCAAATAGTATCACCACCACCGAGAGAAAAAAGGCCAATCATCTACATTCATCTTCAACTAGCACTCACTGCAACTATTCACCATAGACACAGGAAAAGTGGGCAACTGTGAAAAAAATACTATAAGTGCAAAATAAAACCCTGACACAGCCTTAAAAAATGGGTGGCAAAAGGATAGTGGCAAATTAAAACAAGCACTTGCAATGAAATGGGTCTCACTTTTGCTCGAGTTAGAGCTATTAACGTAAATTCCTAACTGGACTTGTCTTGCCACTTAAATTGAAAGTCTCTCTTGTTACCTCCAGTCTCGGTTCATCTTCTGGAATCGTTGGGTTTCGTTATCAACGAGCCCAAGTCAGTCCTGTTCCGAACCCAATCTCTCCAATTCCTGGGTTTTGTGGTGGATTCGGTCAAGGCCACACTCAGCTTTCCAACCCGCAAATTGGCCAAAATTCGGCTCCAATACCGGGCCCTCCAACGGCAAAGATCTCTCATTTGCGAAAGGGCCTCACTTAATCTCAAGTGGTTCTTTTGTCGGACGAGGCCAGGGAGGAGCTTCAATGGTGGGTTTCCCACATGGAGGCGTGGAATGGTCGCGCCATCTTCAGTTCTCAGCCTGACATGATTATCGAGTCTGACACCAGCTCCTCCGGTTGGGGGAGCACGTAATGGCGAGTTTGCCACAGGCGGAGTATGGTCTTCAGAACAACTCTCCCATCACATCAATTGCCTGGAACTCCTGGTGGGTTCTTTTGCGGTTCAGTGCTGAACGAAAGACAGGCCGAAATGTTGTGTCCTTTTGAAAATGGACAATGTGGCGGCTGTACGCTATATCAACCATCTAGGGGGTACTCGTTCGAAGGCTCTGTCTGATCTAGTGAGGTACGTTTGGGAATACTGTCTCTCACACCAAGTTTCGGTGGTGGCAGAACACCTTCCGGGAGCCTTTAATCAGGTTGCAGATTGCCACTCCCAGCACTGGCACGACGCAAGTCTATGGAAGTTGGACGTTTGCGTATTCCACGCGATCCAGGCCAGATGGGGTCCCTTCTCAGTGGTTTTTCAACTCAAGAGATATTACAGTTGGAGACCGGATCCGGGAGCAGTAGCCATGGATGCATTCCTCCAGGAATGGTCTCAGGCGAGACGATATGCCTCTCCCCCCATTCGCCATGATAATGAGAGTGTTATCCCACCTTTAGCGACAATGGGCAGACCTGACAATAGTCACGCCGATATGGAGGTCTCAAGCCTGGTTTCCAGTTCTGATGGAACTTTCTTGGGATTCTCCAATCCCTCATCCCCTACTCCCGGATCTCCTTTTCAATCCAGCAGGTCTTCCACATCCTCTTATCGAGAAAGGCGCCCTCAACTTGATGTCTTGGAGGGTTACCGGAGACGCTGGAAAATCCTAGGGATTTCCCCAGCGGCTGAGCTCTCCTCGCAAAAGCCTGGTCAGACAGTACTGACAAGAGGTACAACTCTGCATGGAAACGCTGGTTGGGTTGGTGTCTTCAACTACGCTTGGATCCTATGGGGGTGGGCGTTGTCCCTATAGTCAGTTTCCTAACGGATCTCCCTTTGGAAGGGATGGCCGATAAATAACGTTCGTTCCACTATTTCGGCAATTCATTGTCCAATTGAGGGCTCCCCTGTCGGACAGCATCCCTTGGTATGCAAACTCTTGAGGGGCATCAGGTTTTCCTTACCTCCTCAACCTCAAGATTCTTCCCTTTGGGATGTCAATAGGATTTTGAATCTCTTTTAGGAGTGGCCGTTGAATAAATATCTTTCCAGGAAACAACTCTCGGCCAAATTAGCAACCCGGCTGTGCCTTTTGTCATGTCGTAGAGTCTCCAATGTCAGGGCACTGGAATTGTCTGGAAGAGTGTTCACTCCACAAGGGGTCCCCTTTCATATTCTGAGACATACCAAGTCTGACTCTAAGGTGATTTCATATCCGAGTTTTCCCCAAGTCCCTCAATTGTGTGGGTTCAAAGCGATTAAGGCTTATGAGTCTATGACCAGTGAAATTAGACCGCACGGGGAGAATCAACTTCTCATTGTTTTGATGAAACCCCATAGGGCGGGGATGTCTCATAGATGGGTTAGATGGGCGATGAGTGAAGCTAGTATAGATAGATCTGTTTTCGGGGCCCACTCTGCACGAGGGGCGATGGTGTCTAAGGCGTGGACTTTGGGGGCACGTTTGGAGGATATCCTGAAGGCAGCTGACTGGTCTTCAGACTCCACCTTCAAGACTGTCTATTTTAGACCAATCCAAACAGTGGCCTCGCTAATGGTCGCGAGATAGGGATGGGGATGGGCGTGCGGTGGCCATGGTTATAAGCCCACAGGTAGATTACAACAGGTCACAGCGCTTGCAAGCTCAACCTAAACAGTCAAAATGGTGCCCTGTTTTAAATCATGGTAAGAATTTATAAATGAAGTGAATTGTATAGCTGAAGTGTATGTATGCGTTCTGTTAGAATATACGAGTGGGAGCCTGCAAGCTGTATAGGAGCATGTCTCTAATTTCCTTATTACAGGTGACTTTCGATGTCCCTTGTCACCTGTAATAAAGAAATAAGGTAGCCACTTAACTAACATAGCTTATTACAGGTGAGTATTGGAGTCACAGTACCTTCTTGCCCAGCAAGAGGCACCTTTAAAAAACAAAAGCTGTTTTTTCCTGCTCTGTTTTTTTAGGTGAAAAGTCCTAAACAGAAAGGCAGTATTTAGGGCAACATGTTTATTTTTTCCACGTCTTCGGTAAATATGGGTACAAAAGAATCACTCTGCATGATTCTATACATTGAGCTGTAGCATTTTTGTTTTACGTTTGACATTTATTAAGCTGGTTTTAATATCCTTTTGCAACAAACACATAACTGATTTTGGTGTGTTTAATTTTGCACTAGAGATTTTAATTATATTCTTCATGTTTACAAACATCCTATCTCTTTCAAGTGCACCACACCAAGCCTGTAAGTTGTACGTAGAAAGGACGATGGTGTGACTGTGTTACAAGGAATGTTATACTCCCTGTCGTACATCATAAGGATACTGGATATCACCTCAGAGTTCCATGGCCATATAAAATAATTTGTCTTTCAACCAAGCTCCTTTGTATGGTCGTTGAACCCCTCTGTGACTTGTAATATCCTTATAATGCACAGCTGAGGATACTTAATCTTGTATATAATTTGTAAAATAGCTCAAGAATGTGAAGATATGTTAATTATAGTGAAGGGGGACATTACAGGCACAGTAACACTCCGAAAGGAAACAAACCATATTTAACATTAAACAATACAACGACGGCAGTCACAATATAAAGAAGGCTCTCGGAACCCAGTCTCCCCCTGCAATCACTTTTCATCTACAATGCTTCGGTTTTTTTTTCAGCCTGGTGGGTGCTATAAAGATTGAGCACAAATTCTTTCAACAGCGGCATTAGAAAACAAGCATTTGCAATGCAACAGGTCTTGCATTTGCTAGAGTTAGAGCTATTAGCATTGTAAATTCCTAACTAGACTTTTCTTGCCACTTAAATTGAAAATGAAAAGTAAAACAGTTGACATAAGCGAGCCTATTCAAAGCACTACGGCCGCCATGAGTGCGAAGGAGAGACACAAAAGGGAAAAAGTTTGCAAGCTGACAAAGTATCAGCAAATGTAAATTACCCATGTAATAGGGTCTCTGTCCAAGGTGGTAACAAAACCGCACCAAGGAGGGACAAACGTAAAGCCAGTGGCGGTTTCTGTACATGGGCGTCAGGGCTCCGCCCCCTTTAAAAACAAAGCAATCATTTTTTTTTTTATTAAAAAATAATACCTCTATAAAACTTTATAAAACAGGGGGCACTATCTCCCCCACTCACCCAACACCAGCATTATTGTTGCTGGACAAGTGAAGTGACGTGACGTCACGTACTCACTTCAACTGCTCCCATGTATGTGTAGGCAAGCCCAAAGTGAGTCTATTGCCGGGCTGATAATCTCACAGCCCTGAGGCCCGTGAGGTCATCAGCTCAGCAAAGACCCAGTATTATGGCCTAGTCTCCACCCCCTGATGACGCAGAGGCCAAGTTAGCCCCGGGCGTTTTTATTCAAGCCCTGAAGCGCTTAGCCTCCACATCAATCAGGGAGTGGAGAGCATTTGTCACCCCACCCTTTCCCAACTTGCCAGAGGCAGAGGGCGTGGTGGGACCTCTCACCCCGTGATGAGCTGGGAAAGGGTGTGGCAGGCGAGAAGACTTGCATCGCATCAATCTTTCACGAGAAAAACAGTGCATCGATGGATTTGACTGAATCACTGAATGGAGGTATATGAATATCATCAATATTAGCCATAAATGTCACTGTGAATGCGCTTTTGCAGGTTGTCTCGCCTTTTTCTCCCTTTCTTTTCTGCTCACAGTTTCCTCTATGATGAGTCATTATGAAACTTTGCATTAACGTTCTTCAGCAAAAAGCCTGGTTATTAGTCAATAGATATATGTATAGTCACGAAGAGAGATTGCCACAGAGTCATCGAGGGTTCCCCCAGGGTCTCCTGATTTCTCCTCGTCTCCTGATTTCATCATGGTTACTCGTCTAGAGCTTCCCTGGCTGCATCTTTACAGTCTCCTGATTTCACCCTCATGCGTCTCGCTCATTTGACAACCTCTCCCTCCCCCCGAGTTGCACCATTGCCGTCTCCTGATTTCAACCGAGGCTATACCCCCTTCTTCTCCTGCCTCGTCGTCTGTTGGTGGTGTTGCACCTGAGACCCCAAGGTAAGTTCACTCCCAGTCTCAGGGCTGGTGATCCAGGGGGTGCATGGATAGTAGTTACCAGGTGACTCCCAGTTTGGAGGGGTCACCATCTTCCAACAAAGCCGACCAAGACACCTCCCTAGTCCCAGAATGTATTTGTTAAAAGTAAATACGAGTTTTTTTTTTTTTCCCGTTGCAGTTTCATATAGCGCTAACTCTACCCGCAGGTATTGGAGCGATTTATACGAGCACCAGTTATATTAAACAAGGGCGCATTCAGGCACGGGGAAATTACGTGATTTGCCCAGAATCACCGGCTGCTGAGCCGACGCCGAGACTCAAAACTGGTTCCCCAGCTCCAGGGTGGGCAGATCTGGCCGTGGGGTTATCTAGTGATGCTCAGTGCACATGGCTTCTTGTTGCTTGTGGTAGCCAAGAGTTGTTTGTCCAGGACTTATGTGTCCGATACGTCCCGCATCCAGTAGATTACTGCCACAGTTTGCAGGGTTAAGTTGCTGAAAAGGCCAAAAGGCCTGTTTTATTTGAAGATTTTTCAGGGGCTGGGCAGCTGGTGGAGTTACACGCTCGCCGCTGACACATGCCATGATGTGCAGACTGTGGTTTCAGTGTTCGCCTCGGACTCAGGGCTTTTGAAGACCTAAATCATGCGCCGGTGAAACAAGAGGGGAGATCAGTGAAGATATATAAAAATATATATATTTATGATATAGCGGTGCCGTGCAAGGAGCCCTTTGAGGCGGGTTTAGACATGCCAGCGAGTTCTGCCGTTGTAGTGTTTTTATAAAATGTCGCAGTCACAAGTACTACGTGTTGTGTTACACACTTGTACATACCTTGGGAGTTTGGGCGCCAATGTCTCCCCCCTCATGCGCACCACAGAGTTTCAGAGGAGGGCAGCTGCAGGCTCTCCTAGAGGAAGTAAAGCACTGAAAGGGTGGGTGGATAGATTGATGACCACTGGATGGATTGATGAGTGAATGAAAGGACGAATGCATGGATAAGTGAAAAGATGAATGGTTTATTGAAAGCGTAAATGTATGGGTGGAAGATTGGGTCTATGAGCGAAAGGGAGGATGGATGGGTGTATGTCTGACTGTCTGAAAGGGTGGGTGGATGAATAGTTGGAGGATGAGTGAAAAGATGGATGAGTGAGTAAAAAGATGGGTGAGTGAAAGGGTAAATGGAATGATGGATGAATGAAAGGATGGATAGCTGACTAAAAGTTTGGATGGATGAGTGGAAGGTAGGATGGATAAATGAAAGGATGATGTAAAAATGGATGAGTGAAAAAATGGACGAATGTGTGAAAGGGAAGATGGGTGAGAGAAAAGTTAGATGGATGGATGATGAGTGAAAGGCTGAATAGATGGACGAGTGAAAGGCTGAATAGATGGACTAGGGAAAGGCTGAATGGATGCCTGAAAGGATGGATGGCTGAATAAAAGGATGGGTGGATCGAGGGATGGATAGGTGAAAGAGTGGATTGATAGGTTTGGAGATGAGCGAGATATCAACCCAAAAACGTCTTGATGTTGTACACATTGCTAAAGAAGGAAGTCAGGCTTGCCTACCAAGCCAGGCCAATGAAAGCTATTTTGGTTCTTTTTATTTTAAAAAATGTATCTCAATTTTGTTAAATAGGATTTGCAGAAGAAAGGGAAATTGCTACTAACCTCCCAAAAACATGCGCACACCCATCCCCCTCGACGCCAAGCCCAGCTCCACCACTCACAAACCTCACCAGCCACCACTGCGTAAAGCATTTACCAATGATAGCAAAAGGCTTTTGAAAGGCAAGCCCAGGAACGAGTGAAAGCGATGGGCGTGGTTAAAAGCCCACAAGACTTACAACAGGTCAAAGCGCTTGCGCCCTCGGCCTAAACAGTTACACAAAAACACAAAAAGCAGCAAAATAAAAAAGATACATATACACCTCTAGATTGGCCATGGAGACAGAAGCAGTTAAATTTAAGAGAGTCAGGAAAACAAACAGAGACGAAGTAACATTATTTTAACTGGTGGATAAAGCTAAAGACCATGCGCGGCTCGTGCGCATGCGGCAGTTGGGCGCAGGCCCCGCGTGAGCTCATCCCGCGGCTCGCGCCTCGAGGCAGTCCTGGCGTGACCTTTCCTCAGAGAGCCGCGGCTCCGGGGCCCGCGCGCCAGCACCGACAGCCGCGGGCGCGGCTCCCGCCCAGTTATTTACAGTTGGGAGGATTCGAACCCGGGTGGGTCACATGTCTGCGGTCGTCCTGAGGAGACGAGCCACGGCCCATGGGGCCTCCCTAGGTACTGACTCAGAGACCCGTGCTGCCCCCCGGGGCCCCCACCCCTCATGTGACGGCGATAGGAAGGGAGTTTAAAAATAACACGGGCGGCCGGGCAAGATAACGAAAGCGCTGGGCCAAGAGCAACCTCTCAGGCGCTTCGCATTTCTCCTCACACACACACACTTGTATTTTTAGCTCGGCAGTCCGGCGTCTCTAACCCTCCCCGGATACAGCGAACCGAGGCCCGTGCGCAAGTGCCCCGAACACCTGTCTAGGCGCATCCGCTAATCCTGCCCGGGGCTGGCTCCACCGGGCCTCTCCGCTTCCTACACCCGTGGCACTTAGCCTGCGGTAATCGGATCACCACAATTTCATAAGAGGTAATGCAGATAATACCCCTCGACCCTGACTGACCCCCCGGAGATGTCCACTCGTGCGCTGTTTCAAGGCAAAGGCATCCCGGGGGCTGACCTCAGGCCACCGGGGGAACAGGGGTAGATAGGGAGCACCGCGCGGGGTCATCTAGCCGGAGACCACTTTTAACCCCCACTTTTGTGGAGCGCTCTTCAAATAAGTATCATATTCTGAGGGTACAAGCTGCACCGTGCCACGAACGTGCCTCTGTCCCAAGTGCCAGATATTCAGGGCACTGCCAGTTTAGACTCTACGTTTTCATTCTGGATGCGATTCCACGTTTTGGCGAAAGGTTAATGAGTTTAGCAACCGTTCTGAATTGGCCTAAGATTTAATAGTTTGGGGGTAAAGGGATGACAATTTGGTGTTCGAGATGGTTTAGTTCAGCTCAGCTCCGAGTTGGGAATTAGGAGTTCTCCGTTGTTTACAGCCCAGTGCTTTGGCAAAAAGCTACCATGCATCAGTTGACTGCAGGAGAGTCTTACAATCGGATGCAGCGATGCTGGACGGAGGTTCCAGTGAGGATGTTGCCTGGATCCACTGAGATGGGTTACAGATCGGGACATTACGCCCTAGTTAACTAATCTGAGAGATCCTTTGCGGACTCGCACTTGAATGATGTATTGCTGGGTTCTGGACTAGACTGTTTGGCATCAGGTTAAGGAGTTGATGACTTGGGACAAAGTTGGGCATTTGTTTATCAATGGTTCAGGGCTTTCAAGAAGTAAAGTTGGGTTAGGGAACCAGTACTTTCCCTTTCCTGGATTCAGGATGGGAAGCCCATGAACTAGGTTGATAAATTAACGGTTTGGTGCAGGATTACAGACGGAGAATAGGTTAATATGCTATATTTTGAAATTGTATTGGGGATTCAATAGTATTGGAGTTGGTTAGAGATGTTGGTTCACTGTTTGCAGATGGAGTAAGCGTTTGACCGACCAGGAATGTATAAAGGACTTTCCGGTTTGCATAGGTCTTTGGAAATCCCAGTTTGGAGTCAGGTTAGTGTTGCAACAGTTCTGGGTTAGTTTAAGATGTGATGGTGTGTGGTTTGGGAAGCAACAACAGTTTGAGTTAGAAATTCTGTTTGCTTTCGTATTTACGGTTTTGGTGTTTTAACATGGGGTAAGGAGTCTGCCAGTTTAGCTTTAGGGCAGGGATTCGATGGTTGTGGTTGGAGTAGGGATCTGGGGGTTCCACACTGAGAATAGATTCAGTGGTTTGCTGCACGATTATGGATCCAACAG
Source organism: Pleurodeles waltl (assembly GCF_031143425.1). NCBI lineage: Eukaryota > Metazoa > Chordata > Amphibia > Caudata > Salamandridae > Pleurodeles > Pleurodeles waltl. The sequence continues at coordinate 136,002,595 of NC_090445.1, read as the reverse complement.
TTGGGTCATAGATTAGAGATTCAACAATAGGGCATTGTATTTTGAAATTCTGGATTGGAAGGTCAGGAGCCGGATTACAGATTCAACAGCTGGGTTAGAGTTTGACAAGGGTTTAGGGATTCATGAGTTTGTGTAGGGCTAGATATTGAATTATTTGGGCTAGGAATTAAATGGCTCTCCCACTGGGCTAAGAACTGGATTGACTGTCACTGGGTTACTAATGTAACTGTTCACGTTTGGGTTAGGGAACTTTCTGTGGCATCAGGTTAGAGATTTATGATGGTTCTCATATTTGAAGATTTCGTACCAGATTACAGATTCACTGTTCCCGCAGCATGTTATACTCACATATTCACTGGTTTGGCACTGGGTTACAGAATGATGATGCAGCTCCATATTAATGATTGTGTGGTGCAAAAAGACATGATTTAATAGATTTAGCACTCATTTAGAACACCTCACCTCCAGGATACCCAGCTGTCAGACTGTAATTATGATATATGAATTCAGATAGTGATCACAGGATGAATCTTGCAGTCTGTAGTCAAATTCACCATATATCAGCACCGGAACCAGCACAACCTAGCACAGGTGGTGGCAGCTTCAGTGGAGATGTTAATGTCTCAGTGAGCACAGACTGTGACTAACCTCGCTCAAACCAAACAGAAGGAGCGATTCAAGCTGATAATGAATGGACGAAGAAATCATGTGGACTCCCCCAGCTGCTGATCTGTTTGATGACAAAAAAGAAACAGATTCCTGGACTCTGCTTAATCCACGTGAAGCATGTTGGCCACAGGGCTACTAGAATAAACTCATGCACCAAAGTGCCACCTTCTTGGTTGCATATATTCTAGGCAATTAGAAAGTCTGAGACCCTTTAAAGTGGCAACAACGTGTCAACACGTCTGCTTATGACAACGATAAAGAGGACAGAGAGACACAGAATAATGTAAGAATCCAAGGAGCACCTGAACGCATAACAAAGTGTATTCCCTCTAGTTTAAGGACACTCTCACCACCTACACCCTCCCTTTCAACCCTCTTAAAACAGTACGCCATCGGACTTCCTGGCGTGCATGAAATCAGAGAACTCCTAGCCGCAGGTTCCTTATTTCAATTCCTGATTTGTGGCTCACCCTGTTGTCACTTCAGCTAAAATGCACAAACATATGCAAGGAGGTAGGCAAGCGAAACGGTGGGAAATTATGAGATAGCCTTGACTTTACAATACTCATTCTAGGTTGAATTGCTGATGACATGGGCAGTAGTCTGCAATCCGGTTGGGGGTGTCGGCAAGAGATGTGTTAAGTGGTAGGGAAAAGGCAGTGAAGCAAGGGGCGCATCCAGGATACATGCAGTAAGGCTATGAGGTAAAGGGGTTGCAGTCGCCATGACAGTGCACAAGACATGACATAAATTCTATAACAAGCGAAACCACATACGTGAAGCTCTTTTGTGTTTTTAAGAGTAGTTCGATAATAAGTAAGAGATTTCAAGGTAGTGCTGAGAAATTATTGTGCACAGTGTAAGCAATACTTCATGCAGCATGCAAGTATAGTGACCTAATGCTAGATTCCAGAACACTCCATGAGGACATAGACTTTAAGAGAAGAAGTGAGAAATCATCTGCTCATGAACAATATCCTGTATATATGTATTACTTATGGTGTTTTATTTGACCTTTGTGGCGCAGTTCTCCCTACCACAAAGACGAGACACTGTGATTCCGTGCTATAATGCAGTGCTTCTCCTGGTTGAAGACTCTACAAAGTTGTTCCATGTGACTAACAAGGCCAGACCGAGCCAGAGAAATGAGTGGTTCACTGCTTTACTTTTGTCCCATTGCACACGTTTGTGTTGCCACAAGAGCTTGTGACTGGCTGAATTTCACCTTCTACACCTGAAATGTTGACCCCTGCAAGGCTGTGAAAGATGGTGAGCAAAAGGACGGTGTGGTTTGTGAGTGCCTTGTTCCTAGAAGATGGCTTCTCCTTCACCCCCTTTGAAGCCTCCCACCTAAGCATGTCTTCCTTTGACCTCTCCTCTAGCTTTCCATGTGGAGGTTGGGGCAGAACATCTTTTACTGCTTTATTTGCAGGCTTCCAAGGAATGAATCCTGTAAAATTGTAAAGCTTCTGTCAAAGGAGATGTGGCACTCATCTGACTTCCAAGAGCTTCCAAGTTTTGTCTTCAACAAGATTAGGGCAGACTTCATATAGAAAATGTCCCTACAGAGAGCTTATTCTGGACCTGCGCACGGTACATCTGGAGCCACTGCAGCAGTAGTTTTCTTAATACTGGAAAGCAAGAGTAAGCCAGGATGCTGCAAAAATAACCCCCACTTATCTTATACACAGCACAATCTTTGATAATTTAACTATCTATTCAGTAGTAATTCGGAGGAGTACAGCAATTGTAAAATATTCAGACAATTCTATATTGCTTTCAAACCCTATTAATATAGCAATACTTTCTGGCCTGCTTGCAACTGCTATGGCCTTGGAAGCAGAAAAGTCATTTAATTGAACTAAGTATTTTTAAAAGAGCCCTTTATGTGGTATGGCTTTAAATCATTTTTTTTGTTATGGGTAAGCTTCTATATAATAACTCTTATTCTTAAACTAATTATTTCTTAAAACTTTATTGAAGTAATAGTGAATGTTGTTTTCTATCCACTTTACGTGTCTCTTTAACACGTCCTAGAACATACAAACATGGGATAATTAACTGGATGCTTAAAAATAAATTAATGAAATACAAATATCCTCATATGTGTCTGACATCTTAATTAATAAGGAAGGGACCCTGTGATTGGTGCAACTGCCAGAGGAACCAACAGAATGAATTTGAGCTGCAAATTCTTTTTTTGGTTAGAGGAAAAAAACACCTCAGGCCATATTATGTATGACCAAACAATGTCATAACATTCAGTAAAGTTCAATCAGACAATGTAAATCTCAACATTATTTGAGGTCCAATAAAGAATACACTAGATAGCGCATTCCCCCCACCGCCTGGCTGCACTTGCAAGAATTCTTTATCTGAAGGGACCCATGCCACTGCCCTGCTCCTAACTTCAACTGGAGGGACACGTGATGCATATGTCTAATTCAAACAAGTCAAATGAACCACTGATGAAGTTATTATAATATTTATAGCATCAGGTGATAAATTAAACACCAAAAGCAGAAGCTCTGCCGGCTTTTGGTCACACTGGAATGGAACTACTTGAGTCTTTGAATTTTATGATATTATGAATAATGGCATAATTAAAACAAACATACCTGATATTAAAAACAAATAACTCTTTGGTTGATAAGTGTGTACCATCATATTTATCTTGAAAGAACAGACTAGATTCTATGAAAAATTACACTATATCCCGATTGTTCTATACGTGTTTCTTTTCCAACTACTTTTTAAAATTAATTGACCCAAGTATTTCAAAAATCCTAAGGAAAAAAACAGCCAGGATTTATCTTTCGACCTTCGTGGAGCTCATTTCATCGCGCCTGAGAGAAAAGGCAAAACTTGAAGCAGTGAATTGTAAGTCGCACACAGATCTCTTCAAGAGGTGCATCAACCAACTGAACATTTTACCAGGTCCTTAGATGCTGAACAAAGCAGCTTCCATAAGTACACAAAGTACACTCTCAAGGTATTTAGGAGAGCTTCAAGGCGCAGACTGCGTGATCCTGCCTTAATGTGCATTACTTTGTCTTTCGCTCTATGCTTGCCTTGTGCAGATGGTTTTAGGACTTCCAACAGCACATAGAAAGGGACGCTGCTGTCAACACATGCTTGAAATCTCGGCTACAATCTGAAATAGCATTCAGCTTAGATTCCAACACACCGCAGGCAAATAAACCCAGTGTGCAAATCCACCTTGTAGTTTAATTTTGATGGCTGCAATTTGAAAGCAGACAGGCCCATCCAAAGGGACACATGCAATGGAGTATACACACCCCTTAGACTGGATTTAGTCCCACGTCTGCTGGTCCCACTGCTTCTATGCACCAATACAGTACCACTAGAAATACATTTCCCGCTCCGCCGGGTCCTTTGGAGGCAGAGCTATCAAGCATTCTTGAGCCAGCCACAGTCCTGGTTGCATACGCACCTACAAGGTAAAGTCCTTAAATACAGTCCATAAAGGCAAATCCTATGTACACTACAAATTGTGCCAATGCCTACATTGAGCCTGCCAAATCTCAGGCCTTATTCATAATTCAACCTATAACAGATAGTCCTTACATACACAGTACTCACACAAACAAGTTCTAAAGGCACTACCAGCATGCCAGTGCCTACATGCATGCTCGAGCCTGCATGCACTTCCAAACATGTCAGCGCAAACATGCAATCTCAAGCTTCACTAGTCTTGTATGCACTCATTCGCCTGTCAGAGTATAAACACACTCCGTAGACGGCAAGGGCTCAGGGCATCCATGCACCCGAATCTCCTAGTGCCAAAGAATACAACCGTTCTAGGGCCTGCTATGTCATCAAGGGTATGGAATTCCACACCAAGGAAATATTGTTTGGGGTGAAGGACGGCATGTTTTCATGTTTGTTTTGTCCACTGGAGAAGCAGGTCCCAACACACTGCAGCACAAACTTTTAACTTTACATTTGACTGCCTGTAACTAAGGCAAGATATGTATCCAGGTGTATAAACTGTTCAATCTTGTATATATGATTAATTACTACAAAAGTCCTTCCTGTTAAAGTGAGTGTTGTAGGGAAAAGCAATGAACTGTAAGCTCAGCTTGCTTCACTGAGGTATAAAAAACGTGCACACGTTCACAAAGTGTAAAAATTTGAAGCTACTTCTCATGCTCCCAGATCCCTCCCTCAATATATGCAAAATGCATGCAGGAACAGGAAAGCCGTTAAAATAATAAGTATATGAACATTTCACCTTGAAATAACGTTTTGCAACACTGTTGTACAACTTAAATACTATTTCTCGGAGGCACCATTTAATTAAACTGTTTGATGCTTGTAAACAGAAAAAAATCCACCTGAGCGCACCAGCAGGTATCCGTCTTTGCATTAGTTCAGACTTACGACTGTGAGGAATTCACGCACATTTTTACACATAGGCCTGGAAACCGTACTCCTAGCGAACGTTTGTAATATCCACTTTCACATAAGCAAATATGCAGACGTACAGTTTCACATGCTAAAATCTGCTGAGCAATTGACAAGTCACCCGCCATACACCCCTTTTTCCAATGCAGAACAATTTGCTCCTGCATTAGGAATACATTTCCAACTTTTCCCTATGTGGGAAGAGATTAGAGAGGAGTAGATGAATAACTTTAAGTAAGTTTGTGGGTGTGCAGCAACTCATAGGGTATTCCAACCCTGCAACTACCACTTCCCGCCTACTTCCAACTTCTGTATATCCCTGATCAGAAGCTGCACAGCACCGGCAAGGTCGAAAATCCATACCCGTAGAAATTGGTATAGTGCATTTACACCCCACCAGTACTATGCCTTTACTGGTTTATCCCACTGCAATGGGGAATAAACCTCAGACCTGGTTTTATCGGGCAAAATTACGCAAATGTTCCCTTTTTTGTGAGTATCCGTGCTCACATCTACCCCCTGTTCAAACGTGAGCAAGGAGGCTGCTACAAGGGGGAGGTGGAGGATGATGGGGATGGGGATGGTGAAGAGGGCCAAGAGACTGTAGTCTGGTAGGGGAATCATTACAAACTCAGGGTGGCATGGCTGATGGTTCGCCGGGATCGAGAATATGGGTCCAGGCTGCAAGTTAGCCGATCCCCATAGCCATTTTACCGGCTGGATTTTCCTGCTGCAAAAAAACAGGCCTTTGTTCTCGCACCCAATAAATCCAGGACTGGGAACAGCAGCCAACTCATGATTGATCAGAGAGGTATTCTATACGGGTGCGCTCGGCTCTTAATCAGGGTTTATGGAGATTTACAGAAAGGTGGCAAAATCACAACCGTGCTGGATTCCACACCCAGATATTAAATGGGCCCTGACAAACAGAGAAGCGATTGTCAGAGCTTTTAATATACTGGCAATACTGCCATCATTTGTCACCTCTCTGCATGGCAACAGATTTAAGTATATTTCAGAAGCTGAATTGCACCAATCTTTTTATGAAGGTGCAACTTTATTAAGAATACATGCTTCTTTGTTAGTCCATTCTGTGGTATCTCAGCGTTCCCTTCATTTTAAGGGCAAGGCGGATGTGTTAGGGAGGGCAACAGGGAAATAAGACAATTCCCAGAAGACAGTAGTCAGAAGATTCTTAGAATTTCGAGGCAGAACCACACCTGCCAACTTTTACAAATTATTTACCATGTGAGTCCCTGGGGCCTTGTGCAGAGCGCTGCCTAATTATCAGTTCTATCCTCCCTCCCCACCAAAAAATAAAAACAAAAAACAAAGCTTTGGAGGCTGCACCAATGTCTTCTGCAGATTTCAACACTCATAATGAACATTGGTTGCGCAGAGGCTCCAAACACGAGTTCGGGTACTTCCAGGTCTGCGAAGAAGCTCCAAACAACATCCAGGTCACCTTTAGTTGACCGTGTGATATTGGCTCTTCACTAGGTGACCATACGAAAGCAGCAGATATCCTTTGACACACTTCACTGTGTCTGTTAGCAGGTCGGCATAGACCAAACACGTAGTGTAATGCACATGGGGAAACCGAGTTTATAAGACAGACACACACTCTCTCTCTCTCACGTAATTTTAGTGGTGTGTATGGGTAATGGGAGGTAAGGGTAACTTTAGGGTTCATTGGTGGTTAGTGGTAAAGGAAGATAGGGTAATTTTAGGGTTGAGTAGTGGTAAAGGGAGGTAAGGGTAACTTTAGAGTTTGGGTGGGCAGTAGTAAAGGAGTTAAAGTTACTCTTAGGATTTATTTGTGGATAGTGGTAAAAGGAGGTTAGGAGTAAATTAAAACCAATGGGGGTATGAGAGGGATATATATATATATATATATATATATATATATATATATATATATATATATATTATGTGTACATAAGTTTACTTACCACATACATACATACATATATATATACTTACTGTGCATAGTAAATACATTTGCGTCATTAAAGAATGCATTGTAATGTCATACATTCTGCACATGTCAACTGCCATGTACATTGGGCTTTGAGGGGAGGGGGACTGGGCCAACAGCGAGGCTAGTGTCCTTACAGATATATACAGAATAAAGGTTCCTCAGTTAGTAAACAGATCTGCAAAAATGCAATCATTTGCGGCTTCTGTGATGTCATAGATTACTGTACTTTTGAAATACTATGAAGTCACCAACAATGTAATTGATTATTTGTGATGATAGTTTGGTCAGTGGCCATACTCCTTGCTCAGCATCACCATTCTGGTGCCTTACGTGCTGACTAGTGTGTGCATATGGCCTTTGGCCACACTGTGTCCATTATTCCTCACCTCCATTACTGGAATCTACACTGCTCGCTCTGGACAAAGGGCTTTGCCGACTAGCCCAGGGTCTAGCTCAGGAGCTAAGTCACACCTTGAGCACAACATACTGGCGTTGGACCCTAGGGGGTACGCCTATCTGTGCTGTGACCACAGGGTGTGGCCTTTGACCTCACTGTGCACCCAATACTCACTGTCCTCTCTGGATGTTCCTTGTGCCCCGTCCACTGCACTCACTGCCCAACAGGCATGTTCCACTGCTGTGCTCTGTGGGTATAGGGCACAGGATGTACCCTGCCATGCAGTGCTTATTGGGTATTAAGTTTAGATATCAATGTTTACGATTTAGGTTTCTGGGCGTTCTCTATATGAATTACAATTTGACATGCAACGATGGTCCCTATGACTAAATGCCTCTTCTGAACCAATCTACACCTACGTTGCAACGTAAAACCTAGGTTGAAATATATTGTTTCTTAAAATGTAAGCAGATTTGGTACGCAGGGAACAAAGTTAAAAACAATTTCTAGAACTACATGCAGTACCAGTATGTATTACAAGAACTGGCACTGGGCACAGAGCATGGCACTTAACCCAGACTGATGCAGGGTAAGGCTTTATCTGTGCAAAGAAAGGGCCATTAGACACACGATTTGTGAACATAAAGATGAACTTCAAAAATATATTACCCAATGAGGCCACTTTGTTTTTCAAAAGGGGCGTGTTCTTCCCATCTTCTACTTGCCACTGCTTCTCTATCTGGGTACAGCCCACACAGAAATATCTTACACACACAACTTTGCAAAATAAAGCCTGGCTCAGAAACCAAAAAAAATTTACTCCCATGGGTAAAATATTCAGTTTATCACAGCCACTCTGATTCACATTTCAGCTTCATGAACCAGGTAATTACCACAAATGCAGAAATGTATCTTCAAAATTTCGTTTTTTAAGTAAGTTTCTCAAAAATCTCATGCCAGGAAGACAACCTACAAAGTCGCTACCGCCAGCTAAATGTGTAGAGGTGGAGTTGTGGCACAGACTCACAAGCAGTGGGAAAAGAAACAAACCAACTACACCGCTGTGGGTAGGAACCAGACGGCCAGGACTCAAGTAACTTGGTGGAGGGGCCTTCCTCCAGGTCGCTGCGATACCATAGGTATTTCAGTACTAAGTCAGACTTGACACCCACAACAACACTGTAAACAGACTGTGCATCAAGCAACAACAGGATATGCAGATACGTGATAGCTAAATGTGATAGTGGAAGAATCTAGAGTGGAAGCCGGTCACATGAATATACAAAGGCAGTGTCTTGCACATACATGACCATAACGTTCAATACGCAGAAGACACCTAGAAGAACTAAAAGCACACTGGGAAAACATGGGTGTACTTGAGGAGGGAGACTTGGAAGAAACTGGTTCAAAATTTAGATTAATTATGTATAACATTCTGCTCAGGACCTACAACAAGAGGGCCCAGATTGTAAAGATCGGGAGCGCATGTAACAATTTGTTGCTAAGGGGCTGTGGGATGCAGGCACCTTTATCCACACTGTATGAATGAACCTTCAACATTATGATTAAACTCTGGATAAATATTTTGAGGGACATTGAAGAGGTGTTGGGAATGCAAGTAAGCCTGAAAGATTCCACAATACTACATGGACTATGGGAAGCGCATAACCTCACCAGCTATCGAAAGCAGTTTGTTAGCCAGATCCTTGTGGTACTGAAGAGCTATGCTGCAGAAATAGACTAGCTCAGAGTGACCAATAATCAAAAAATTAAGGCCAATTATGCACTGGTGCTTGGCAGAAGAAAAGGAAATGTAGAGTCTGTCCCCAAAAAAACTTTAAAACGTTTGGAAGGGCTTGGTTAGAACACTATGGGCTCACCTAGAAAGGCTATAAGACAAACAACAAATGTCAAAAGACAGAATCCAACAACAACATAGAGTCAAACATGTTATGATGGATCCTATATACCATTTGAGCACCCAACTGCTTGGGAGCTCTGGACTCAATGACAGAATGTACCTTTTAGGACTGATTACTAAAACAAGCACTGGCATAGCCAATAGGTCTTACCTTTGGGACCTTCTAAGTATTTAGCCATGCAGCACATTAAACCTTTATCAGAAATAAACTCTGTTTGTGCATTCCTTTATACACTTGGAATTTGACTGCAATGGTCAGACCATCCCCTAGAGGGCACCACTATAAAAATAGCTTTTGGACGAAGCATGGTCATGTAACTATAAAGTCGGCCCCTAGAGGGTATAACCACATGAACAGAGGAGGACAGAGAGTGTTGTAGTGTAACTATATATTCAGCCCGTAGAGGGCATAGTGCATTACACATCTTCAGGCCTAGCAGGCTTGCTGGAAAATTATTACAAACAAGGCCCTTAGAACACAAACTGCTCCGAGCTGTACAGCAAGAACTCCCGTCATGAGAGAGCTCAAAAAGACATTGAGTGGTGAGAGAGGTTATGATTTTGGCGTCCTCCCCAATCTAGGGTTGGGACCCAGAAGATTAGTTAGACAGAAAGAGCATGTCACGCTGAACATTTTGGTGATGGTCCCATTGTCCTGGGACCACCACAGGCTGAGTTATAGGCAAAAATTGGTTGTAAAAGGAATGCCCCTCAAAGCATTATGGGGCGAGTTTCCCAAATGCAGTGAATATTGAAGTGTCGGCTCTCTCACTGCACCGGGAAAGAGCTGCGTGTGTTTTTTCTATTTAAGACGCCAGTTTGTTTATTTTCCAACTGCTAAACTTGGGAAGAATTTAGGAATGGGGCTGTAAATTCAACCAGTGCTCATGAAAAGCGATCCAATCATCTGGTCGAGTTTGCCCTATATAAATAAATGAAAAAGAATCCCCCTATGAGGTGCAGACTTCGCAAAGAAACAGTGAGATGCCAGAGGAAGAAACAACATACCATGAGCAGAAAGCAGAGAGGCAAAAGAGAAAAGTAGTGCACCGACACTAAGGTATATGGCCGATTGTGTCACGCCGCAGCGGGCCGCAGGGTGAGCTGAGCGTTCGGCTCGGGCGTGGACGCGGTTCATGTTTCTGGAGGCTGGGCGTGCCATGCCCCTTCTGTTCTGTATTTCCTTGCACTAGGCACCAAAATGGGCACAGGGCCTCAGTGAGTTCTGGGCACGGTGCGCTCTCGATATTAGGCATGGGCACCCCTGACCCCTCACTTACCTGGTGCAGCCTGTTCCTTTCTTTTTTTTCTCTTCTTTCTCCTTTTCTTCTTTCCTTATGTTTACACTTAGCAGCCATGTTCTTCCTTATCCTAGCATGCCTTTCATTTTCCCTGCATGCCTTAGTGCCCTTTTCCAAAATGGCGCCTTTCTCTATATTCTCCTAGGATTCTTTCCCAATCCAATATGATGTCTTTCTTCTTCCTGTTGGTCATTTCCTGTTTTAGAGTATATAAGGAGTGTGATTCTCGTTCTCCTTGCGCTGCAACACTTCCTTTGCTGGTGATCTTCTCTCCTGTTGTTTTTGCTCCAGTTTTTTCCCCTCGCTTGTTCCGGTTTCTTCCAGTGTCGTTTTCTTGTTTGAAGACTCACCTTTTTGCTTATTTTTGTTCCAGGGAGTCCCTGCTATAGAGGTTTTTCCCTTTGGGTTTTTTTCCTCTGGGACTCCTTCTGGAGGGCACAGACTGGCGTTCCATGGTCAGCAGCACCGTGGCTACCAGAAAGGGCAGCACTTACCTTGGTCAAGGCAGAACCTGCAAGGATCAAGCCCACTCTGCAGTTCTAGTTGGCCAGAGACATAAACAACAAGTAGCCCGTGACAGCTTGTGCAATAATCCATGTAACACAGTCAGTCTCCACGGCGGTAACAAAATAGCCTCAACGTGGGACAAACCTAAAGCATTTACCTAACAAACCAAAGTAATTTTTGAAAGGCAGGCCAAGGAACGAATAAAAGTGGTGTGGTGAAAGCCCAAAGAAGTAGATTACAGCACGTCAAGAGACAGCGCATGTGCGTTGCCTAGGCTCAACCTAAAAACACTATTTACATTGTCTATGTTTACATAATGTTGTATAGATGAGAAACAATAATGTTTTAAAAAAAAAAAAAATCATGCATATTTTACTGCAATTCTGTCTAGCAATTTTGTTTCGGTTAAAAAAAAAAAAAAATCCCTATGAAAAAATAATGGGAAATGCAATTCTTATAGACTCTCCTATTAACTTTTCCCATTGACCAATGCATAATTTTGCAAACTCAATCTTGGCTGCATGCATAATTTTAAAAAAGATGAAAGGACAAAAAAGTCTTGTGCAGGTTCGTCAAACAGGACCAACCAAATATCATAAATGGACTAATGCATTGTTTCAACCCTAAATCAAGAGGGCTCATTGCAGCCTCTGTAATGTGTAGTAGCATGCCCCTGCTAAAAGCATTCTGTCACAGGCTCAGCTTGACCCCATAGAAGCAATCCTCGATGTGAACCGATTTCACCTGACATCAATGCGAAAACTGCTTTCAGAATACATGAACAATGCTCAAATTCCAGCAATAAAGATGGGAGGGCAGATAGAACCACACTTTGGCTATTAATTCTTATCCAAAGAACACATCAAGTTAACATTTTCTAAAAGGGCCCATGCTGCTGCACGTCAATGACCAGGGCCTCCGCCTCGCAAGGAGGCCATGAGCGCAGGCTGGGCCTGACATCTCTCCCATCAGCTGCTGCCCTTTGCTCCTGGGCTCAAAGGCCTTTATTTTAAACTAAGGCAAATGCTCATAAACTCAGTCAGGTGGATACCGGCCATGCACACTGTCAATGGCACTCCTTCCTGGACATCCCCTTTTAAAAACCAATAAACAGTAAGCCTAGGGCAAGACTGGATTGGGTGACATCCAGCGACAGCTTCCGCAAATCTCAAGGGGAGGGGTTTGGGAGGAAGTGAATAAAAATAATAATAATAAAAGTATATAAAACAAAAAAAGCACACTTCACGGATGCCACTGGCCGCTTTGCGATCCTCTTCTCTTCTATTGTCCCAGCATTCACTGGGACACTAGCACAGGATCCCCAACAATCCTGGTGCTGCTCTCATGCTAAACCTAGCATGAGAGCAGCACCAGGATTGGTCTGAGCAGCTTGGCCTGACACTCAGACAGTGCATGGGAGTCTGTGCAGTTTATCCAACCCGGCTAGGAGAAACCTAAGTGTGCATGTATGTTTGGCTGGCCTGAGAAGGCCCGCCAAATGCACATGTGCACTAAAGGTGCACAGACTCCACTCCCCCTCCCTGCACTTGCAATTAAATATAGTTTTATTTTACAGCTCCTATTTCTTAGCGGGGGGCTCCTTCGCCATTGCGAAATCTCTTTAGGAGAGTCGTGTCCGAGCAGCCATAATGTGCGTGCTATTTGAAAAGATGTGTCTTCAGCTGCTTCCAGAATGGAGAAAGGGAGAAGGCCTGCCACATCTGGACGGCCGTCTGGGACTTCCAGAGCCTTGGTGTAGAGCAGGAGAAAGCCTGTCTCTATATTTTTTTATAAACTTTGTAGTCTCAAGCCTAGAGGTGTTGCAGTTGTTGAGGGATCCACCAGAGATTTACGCAGGTAAAATAGGGTACCTGGGCTGACTGCCTTGTAGACGACACTGCACAGACCTGACTGTAATGCAGGGGTTCAAAGGGAGCCAGCGGTAATGTATATCAGGATAGGTGTGTGTCTATCACTCAGCGGTTTAAGTGGGATGGAAAAGTTGGGGGTCTGTAAAAGGGACATGGCCAAAGAAGCATACCTAAGAATCTTTTCAGAGAGGTGTAGCTAATTTAATTAAGGGCCTGAGTTAAATCATGTAAGCTAAAACTTGCATTGTATGAAGCATGTGCTTCATACAGCAAGCCCCTGACCAATATTTGGGTATCCAAGAGTTTTCTGTTATGGTATTCAGACGTATCACACAACAACAGACAAGTCTGAAACAAGCCAGACCCATTGAATTTGCCAATTCTTGTTAGCAGTATCAATGACATGAGGAATAAACTCACTTTGTGAATAATTAGAATTTAAAATGCTTCAATGGTGCAACTAGGAGACTGTTTATAAAACATTACTCACGCCTGCGGAAGGTTTAGTGCCCTTCACGGTGTCGCAATCACAACTGTTATACCCTTCACACCATTTTCTTCTGCAGTCTCTCATTCTGTTAAACACTTACGCCCTTTTTAACCCCCACGTCATCTTGAAATCTTCTGTCTGCATATCACGTCATCTGTGCTCTTCAATGCTGTCTTTTCACTCACTCCTTCTGTGCATACATTCTTTCATCTCTTCCACCACACCACCCTCTCATGCAGCCCACCGACCTACTCGCCTTTAAGCATTGCATTTTCTTTGGCGCCGTCCATATTTTGACAGCTGTGTACCTCCTTCACACATTTTCCACAATTACAACTGGCACATACATGACCATCACTGTGTGCAATGAAAAAGGGGCCACCGATTATATGTGCATGTGCTGAACACCTTTATGACCCACTGACAGCAAGGGAAGCTCGCCCAGCCTTAGTCTCAGCTCCCGGGCTCCCAATCATGCTCTGTCATCATCACCCACAACCTGAACTCACCCAGACACCTGGATGCGACTCAGTTCACAGTGTGCATGCCACAAGAGTCAAATGTTGCATGAACATGCTCTTAAGGAATGCAAGATGAAGCAAAACATGAAATGTAAACAGGGACTGCCTTGCTGACAACGATATTAATGGTTTTTACAGTCTTAGTTGTAAAATTGATTCGTATTTTTGCCTGTAGAGTTAAAGACATGAATATAGGGTCCGACCGGGACCGTTTTACAATCAGTTTTTAATTATTAATTACGGCCAGGTCTGAGACCCAGAGGGACCAGCCCTACTTAAAGCCTCAATGATACTTCTGCCCATCTCTGATCGGGTTGACCGCAAGATGTAAGACATTCATCAGGGTCAGGTATGCTGCAGAGATGCCAGGTAGAACAGTTAGGACAGCACTGCCTCTGTCGAGGTGGCCAGAACCAGTCGGAAATCCAGTTCCGGTACAAAGGACTTTGTAGCAGTGGCATTTGATGTCTGGTGGCTTTGGTCGAGCCTGTGCATCCCGAGGCTGGGATTGCTGCCAGTGTCATTATACATCACTCATTACTCGTCATGGGCAGGGTAACTCCCCATTAATGAGTATAGTGAAGATTTCAAGTAACTTGTAATGAGGGCCTTAGTCCCCAGCAAAAAGAATCTATTGCGAAGCGCTTTGCAATTGTCCGTAACCTAACATTTTATACAGCACAAAACAAACATCAGTTGCCATTTAAGGCTTAGATAATATCTTTAATTTAAACTGAATGATACTCCTTTCTCAGGGGTCGCAGAAATAAATAAGGCTGACTCCCCATTACCTAACCTGGGGACTACGAACCAGACGGTATACACTCTGCAACAGGCGTTCAACCCTCTCAGCTAACCTGAAACAGACGCCCGGTACTGATTTGAACTTTACTATTCCTGGGAGTACTATCCATGAAGCTTGGGCTCATGTTTTGAAGCCTCTTTCTGTAGCGATGACCACAGCATCACGCCCGGTCGGGAAGCATTGCTGTATCATGGTGGTCACTTTCAGCCAGTCTTTGCTTTTCAGCCAACACAAATTTGCTTTCAGTGATTCTGGTTTTGTTTTCCCCCATAATAGAATAGGGGCCTAAAGTCCCAGCATGGATAACGGTGTCAGCTAAAAAGCCACCCTCCTGCCACGAGTCCAGATGACATCTAAACTAGGCACTACATATTCATATTGCTCAAACCTTTTCACAATAAGGACAGTCACTCACTGACAGCTTTTGCAGGATTGCCAGAGTGAATGGACATGTATGCACAAACCAATATACTGAGGGTCTTCTCAGTTCTGCAAAGGAGTGCTACGAGGTGACAGATGGGGCTCTTAATGCTATAGAAAAGGAAGCAACACAACGTAGCATGAGGATTCAAGAGCCTTTCTCATACTACAATGCTAGGATTGCCAAATGTCTCCATGAAATCAGGGATCTCATGTTCAGCCCTTGCATTTCCTCCATATTTCACCACATAATGCCACCTGGAAGATGCAGACCTGGTTCACTTTAACTGAACTGAAGTTCCAGAATGCATTAGTGTGTCAAAGGAAAAACTAGTTCTGCAAAAGGTGACCCTTGTGTAATGGAACCCAACACAACCTGCATTGGGAACGTGCATCTTCACCCCTCGGGGTGTCTTGTGCTAAATTACAGATGTTTGTTGTTACCTAACTCAATGGTACGCATTTCATTAACCTCGGGAGAATGAAAGGCTAAGTGGATCCGAGCCCGTGACGATGAAGTCACGCATAGATTTTCTGTGGTGGCGGCTGCATGAGTCCACGGAGCACCCCCTTATTTAAGGTGCAATAAACCGCCGCGCGAGAAACATTCCCTAGTGCATCGATCTCCAGGCACAAGTGCTCTCAATTACATTTTTTTTTTTAACCTGTGCTTAATCCATGCACAGATGTTTCCAAGCGCTTCAAGGCGGGAGTTAATTTGTAGCTTCAGAACAATATTTACTTGGTCTCCCACTGCACAGGCCTTCAGCATGGAAAGGTGGTTGGCGGTCGTCTTTTTGTTTGTGCCCCTCCCCAAAATATTGTCTCTAACATATTGTTAACCCCCTTGTCAAAATGCCCCTTTAGGGCTCCTGCAGATGTGCATGCGCGCGCAGCCATCGATGACGGCGGATAAATATAGCTGCCTGCATGGGATGACTTCCAATCGCCTTTCCCACTGCTCGCCAGCTGAGCTCGCCAATTAAAACACGAAACCAGAGGCCCGCCAAAGACCCCCTACGCCCACATTAACGGCGGCAACGAAGGCGCGAGGCACAGCGTAATGCCAAAGAGCAGTTAACGAGCATTCAAAAAGAGAGTAGTTAAAGTGAAAGAATCAGTTTGCCTTTAGTGCTTGGATACGGCTAACCATTAGCCTTAAGCACTAAGTCATAAAAAGAACTCATGCACTGATTCCTTCGTCATGCTTACGCTTTAGATGCCAACCCGCCTAAGGCACTTACTCTGGGTGTACCTTCTAACTCATCTGCAAAGCCTTTGCACCATGACCTCATTTTAAGGACGAGGGGGCAGGCAGGGCTAGATCAAACAACCAGTAAGGTTGGGGAGGATAAATTGAATTTATTTATTTAGGGGAGTTTGTTTGCAGTACACTTGGGGCCAGATGTAGCAAGCAGTTTTGCCCATTCTGTGTCTATGGGAAAACGTGTTCATGCATATGGCCCTAACTCTCCAAATGAGTGCACTAGCACTGGAGGCAACTTGGAAGATGACAGCACTGAGGCAGTTAGTCACAAAGAGCCAGATTTTTGTTGCTTTCCGAAATTTTCTGATCTGGCAATCTTATTTGAAAGGACCATACCCTTGTCCCCGAAGGTTCTCACATCATCTAGTACATTTGGGACACAAAATTAGTTTTGCAGCAGGAGCTAAACATTCTTTAGACTTCTGTTGACCCCCGCTCCACTTAATCATTACAGGGATCCAGGGACCCCAGGACCCCAAATCATTATTGGAACTGGGGGCCCCCCCACACTGAGTCATTACTAAAAGTCTCCGGCTGCAACCTTAGCAATTTGGATTATTTGAACCACAAAACAGTGCACAAAAACAAGCATTCATCCAACAAATACACATGATAAAAATGTTATTTAATTCACAAATATAAAATAATCAAGATTTTAATGGAAGGTTGGGGCTTTTCTAAATTTGATTGAGGCCACCGGTCACCCAAACTATATTTGGTTTGGTGCACTTTCACTGCTCCCATAAGTCAATCTGAGGGTAACAACTTAATTGTTAACCTCCAATTTCATTTCTTCACATTTACAAGACGTTTCAAAATAATAATTTTTCATTAATTTGTTAATATTATTCTATTTTCTAAGCTGTTGAGGACCCCCAGTAAGCACTACAGACCCTCAGGGGTCCCTGTACTACATATTTCTTGGAAGTTTTTAGCCACACAGGACCTAGGCCGTAGTAGGTTTTATACATTATGCAACAGATTTAATCATAATTAATTTCTGCCCGAAGAACCAACGGAATTGCTGGTGATGACTGGTGACCATTTTTTTTTAGACTGAACAATGTTCTGACTAGGATGTTTTGGATCTTTTGCAGATGCCAAATGGCCTTAATAGAAAGACCCACATACATATAATTGCCATAACCCAGCTTAGAGTGTACAAAAGCATTGGCACCCATAATTTAATGTGAAAAGGATAAACAAAGGCATTATGTGTCTGAGCATCCTGAACTGAAGAGAGCAATTCTTTGTCACAACTCTATCACATTGGTCATCTGAATGTCGTGGTTGAGGACAGTGTCTAATATCACTCCAAGCTCATGCATGGACTGACATGACTGGCTGAGAGTTGTCACCAAGACTGGTGGGCTATAATCAGTTCTCCCAAAGATTTAGGGCCCGATTACCAGTCTGGCTGTCCGAAGACTTCCAGACTCACGCTCACCGCTGTATCTGTGGCGGTCCGACCGCCACATTACAAAAGACTGCAGTCACCGCCTGGATCTCTGATCCTGACAGGATGACGGCGGTCGTGTTTGTAATCAACCACGGCGGCTATGAAGTCAGCGCCGCCTGGCTGATTACAACCATGTTCTCCACCAGTCCTTTCATGCAGTTCACACGCCATGAAAAGTCTGGCAGAGAACAAATGCAGGGTGCTCCTGCACTGCCCACAACATTGACGTGATCAGTGCAGGGGACCCCCTCTCCAGCACCTTTAAGAATGCGCACTGTCTGCTGTGCACACAGTCCGCATTCCAGGGGTGCTGTGGGGGCCCCTGTGTGACTGCATTGGTCACGCCTCCATGTGGAGCAGAGTCCAATGCCGCCGCACGTTTTCCACTGGGTTGACCGGTGGAAAACAAGCAGCCCAGTGGAAAACTCGTAATGGGGCCGGTGGAGAGACCGCCGGCTCCGCAGCGGTCTCTTTACCATTGGTCTGGCGGTCAGGTTTTCCGACCGCCAATCTCATAATCAGGCCCTAAGACTGTTAAAGACTGTGACGATGTAAGATTTAATGGGACGGAATTTGAAGTAATCATATTCCATCCAGCTTGCAACAGTACTCATGACAGCCAGTAGGCCGTTCCGAAGTTATAAGGGTCATCCTGCAAGTTAATGATCAACTAAGTATCATCTGCATAGAGATAGGTGGTTACCCTCAGGTTGATCAATAACTTGGAACGGGGTTTACCACCTGCTGATGGGCTTAAAGTGCAACAAGAATTTAAGTGTGATCTTTTAAAACTGGCGACATAGCTCATTGTAGGGTGGCATGTCCATATAGGAGAACTAGACAGCCTCCTAAGGATGCCAAGGTTGGGAGCCAGATAAAAAAAAATAAAGAAATTAAAATAAATAAATAATAAAAAAAATAATGGGAAAAAGGTTAAAATGAAAACCAAAATGCTGTGGATGCCAACTGCATGGTTTATCTTGACACTAGTTGATGGCAGCTATTTTAAAGCAGTCCCTGGCTCAGTGGGCCAACGTGCCACAGAAGTGAGATATGAACCCTACTGGTTCGTAGGCAAGCAGGGCTCACTCAAGCCTTCACGTTTCCAAGTGTGATAAAATAGGCATTACTGAGCTGAGTATTTTTAATATTGCCATTATCAGTCTTTAAATGGACTCTACCTCATAAAATGCACTGGTGGTGGTACTCATGTGATTTAACCTTTTACATTTCTGTTGCTTAAATAAAGTGACACTCGTATCATACGTTTTCAGGCTGAAGAAAATGTTGAAACAGCACCAAGGAAACCACACCCCAACAAAAGGGAACAGGCCAGCCGCAGTGGTGACATCAATACATACGATTCCAAAATGGTTTAGTGCATGTGCAAGAAGTGATGCCATCACTTCCTGCAAGACACTGTCCTGATTTTTTAATGTGGTGAAGAGGTTGCCACCATTTGAAAGCAGTGGTTTTGAGAAACTTTGTAAAAAAAAAGGCTTTCACAGGTATGCTAAACAGCCTGACACCACAAAAACACAAGCAAGTAGCTGTGATCAAGTAACAGAAGAACCATGATCATGAAAAACATATTTAGGAGAAGGAGATGCAGTGTAGCGTAAAAGTGGTCCTTTGTAGAGTCTGAAGAGCTGGGTTCAAATCCTGACTTCTCAACTTGGAAAAAATTGTATAACCTGGACCAAAATAAATTATATCACTGTGCCTGAGTGCCAGATGCGGAAACAATCAAAGCCCTATAATAAAGGCTGAAAGCTGATTTGAAGTACTATAAAAAAAATAACTAGAACGATACCTAAAGGTAGTTACAAAGGACAAATTAAATGATTAAGGAATAAAAGTCGATTTAAGGCATAATATTATTTATTGTTTTTAAAGTAATATAATATTTGAATTAGCAACCAGGGGTGTGGAATTTAATAAAATATCTACTTTTCCATTAGACTTGTTGCTTCTTAAATCTACTTGTCCCATAAAAAAAAATGTACTTGTCCCTTTGGTGCCATGTAGTGTTGCGACAAATTATAGCAGCAATCTCATTATGTAAGAGCTCTGATATTAGCCTATCTGTATATGCCAGGGCTAATACCATAGTAGAGCTGAATACTAGCAATTTCAAGCCCTACTACAGCAGTATCCTCATTTTTCCACCTTTACAAGGATCTCCATACTGGGGCTGGAGGAAACAGGAAGTAATAGTTCCAGAGCTGGAATGCCTTTTCAGTCGGTGCAAACGTTCTAACCTGCATGTTTTAAGGATTTTAACCAGCTCTTCTTTAGTCTTTTCCCATACTAAGAAAGGCTGGACATTTATTCCTGACAAGGGTAGAAATGGAATCTCTTCCAGGATTGGGGGAAAAAAGCGGCTGGAGGTAAAGTGAACTTGTAAACACTCAATAGATTTTTGCATGAGCAAATCTACTAATGCATATTTGCTTGTGCTAAAATACAGTTCACAAATATTTTTTAGGAGTACGATTTTCTGGTCTGATAATGTAAATTAATGTGAATTTATGAAAGCCATTAATGGAAAGACATACCATGGGTGCACTTTTGTGACCTCCCTCCGCCCCCGCCCCGCCCCTAGAGTTGGGCCCCTAATTGATCTGGGGTTAACCAAGACATTTTGTTTTTATTAAAATTCTGCTTCTCTCTCTATCTCTCAATTGTCTGGCTTTACTGTGAGTGGTAGCATTCTACTTTTCCACAAGGAGCATATTGGCACACAAAGTAGTTTTGTTCTGTGCCAGGAACTACTGTGGCAATGTGTGCTTTTTGAGACTCAAAAACAGTTTTTTGTTGATTTTTGGCAATGTTTGTTACGACTGCAAGAGCCTGGACACTTCCACAACAATAAAGTGCTACAAAAGACATGTCAAAACAAGACACACGTTGACAAAACCAAAAAACTAGCAACCAATGTTGGATTGGTTGGCTTTGCCAGTGCTGGTTTATTTTCATGCTTCCCATAATCTTGTTGAAAATGGTTACATCATTGCAGTGGTACTTACCAGGGGGGGCTTTCAGTTGCCCATGCCAAGTGCATGGGCAGGAGCCCCCTTGGGGCCCTTTGCACCTGTTCTCTGCCATCATTTTCATGGCGGTGTTACCACCATGAAACCACTGGCGGAGAAAGGGGTCGTAATCCCCACGCTGCCCAGATGGATTAGGACCGCAACGACCTCCAGACCCCTGGGATCTCAGATCCTGGCAGAGCTGGCGGTCCCCTGGTGGCCCGACCACCAGGGTTGAAATATGGTGCTCAGACCGCCGCATTGTCGACGGTCCAACCCCATCCGTGAAACTGGCAGTCTTGTGACCGCCAGATACGTAATGAGGCCCAAAATGTTGGTATAGCCCGTGTGCAGTGGCCTCCCACAAAAGTCTAAGTATATTCATGCAAGTCCTGCAGACTATGCATTCATGCTTTTTATGGCCTAACCCCTTGTATGCATTATAGGATGACAGTTTTTTTAAGCCAAAAACCGAGACATTTTGCGAAACAAATAGAAGAAAGGCTAATTCAACATGATCCTAGGGCCACAGAATGACAGTCCTTAGCAATACAGAAACACTGACGCGGCACGAGGGGAATAAAGAAAAAGCCTGTTTTATCATACTTTATTTAAATTCATTTGTAATAACAGCTGCTAGCTAGTACTGGTTTGTAACGTTTAAAAAAAAAAACTTGCCTTCATTGTTTGCAGTCGACCTTCGCCAAAAAAAAAAAACGGGTCCAGACCCAAAAATGCAGAAATCTGCAGGGTCATCTGGTGAAAAACCTGCACTGTCCCAGCAAATCCAGGGCACCTGGTCACCCTAAGGTAGGGGTTTTCAAATTTGTTAATGCTGCGCTCCCCCAGTACCAAAAAAGAAATAATCGGGCTTCCCCTCACAATTTTTCATAACTAGTCTATTAAGTTGCCAATGTTTAAATAAGTCTGGACTTATTTAAACATTGCAGTTAAGTTCTGTTACCTTTTTACAAATGCAATAAACATTTTTCTGCTTAAAACAAAGCGCTATTATCTGCATAATGTTTCTTTTGGCCAAAGCCTGGAGTCCCCCCGCCCCCAAATCACTTGAGGCCCCCCCAATTTGAAGACCCCTGCCCTAAGGCATTAGGCACAGAGCATATCCAAGGGCCAGGCTTGCGCGCGCGCAGTCTCGCGTGCAGTGAACAAACACAGAAAACAGGCGCTGCCGTTGGGCTTTGGAAAGATGCGCTCCGGAAAACATAAACACACAAGGTTCTCAGACATGCGGAAGCGAGGGGAAGTGAGGGCAAGTGCAGGGGATGGGCGGCAAGGGGGACATTATCAGCAACACAGAACATCCTGTGCTTAATCTGGCATGAAATCTCTCCCTGCCCCTAAACTGAAAGCACGAGGGGCGGTGTCGAGCAGCTCTCCGGGGAGGGGAACTGGTTTGACGTGGGTGGGGCAGTGTCCTGACACAAGGGGCAGCGACGTATGGCAGTGGCGAGGGGCCTCGAACTACCTGGCATGAGCGGGTGGAGTTCCGCTTTGCGGCGACCAGGGTGTTCAGTGATGAATTGTACAAAGGGGCTTATTGGCTCCAGGATGGGAAGGAGCAGGGGGCGCACGATGACCGAGACCCCTAAGTCAGCAGTTGAAGACATGTCTGGCTGGCACTTGGGATGCTGGTACCAGTGATGGTCATGTGGGGTCGACGAGAAGCAGTGCTGCCTAGTACATATGTAAGGGGGTCGGTTTCACTCTCAGTGATGGGCCTCAAGGAGGCTTCTAGACACCCTCGATACCCACTCAGTGGCGCAACCGGGGACGGGGGCTTCAGATTTTCCAACAACCACACTGGCATATAATGTAAAAATACATTATATGGGAACAGGGCGCAGGAGAGGGGCTTAAATGGGACAGTGGAAAGGGAGATGAATTCAGATTGGCAAGGGTACTAAGTGAGGAAAAACATTATTTTGTAAGCTTACCAACATTTGCGAAGATCTTCATACTAAAGAAAGGAGGAGAGCGTATGTGCATATTTCTATGTGTGTATGTAACATTTCTGGCGAAATCAGCCACCGCACCATATCCGATTGTAAGCACCGGAACCCAACTATTTTCAAAAAAATACATTTATTAGAGGGTGTGTGTAATACCCATACACCCCTCCAGAAGCTACGCCCCTGGGCCCTAAGTTCCCATGGGCTTCCGTGCTCTGCATGCCGCATATGGGGTTCCCAGACAGAAGAGCCCCCGCCAAGCCCCGCTTCCGGGGTAGGTGACACCGAGTTTGAGAACCTACCCGGACTTATAAATAACTCATTGCCTTTTTTTTTGTCTGTGCCAAGTTCAAAGCCGCGGCCCATGCGAGTGGGAGGTCCCCACATTCCTGGAACTGTTGTCAGTGGCTCCCAGAGGGGGAAGGGGAGCACATACATGGCTGTAACTCAATTAGGAGACAAGTCAGCGAAACAGCTGCTGGAGCAGATATTACCAGAGCAGGGAGGGCTGAGCAGGCCCAGCTGGAAGGGAAAGCACCGAAAGGGGCCAGAAACGTGCACTTCATGGCGGGGATAGGAGGTGCACAGGCCGCAAGCAAAAGCAACAAGTCCAAAACCATGGGAGGGGCTGACAAAATTGGGAGGGGAGACGGGTGAATGTTTAGGGTATGGGGTGCAAAAAAAGGGTTAATGCCGATGCAGATGGGAGGAAAACTGGGAAGGGCCGCAAACGAGGGAAATTATGATTACCGGGAGCAGATTAAAAACTCAAAAACGAAAAGGGCCAAAATGGAGACGGGGGCAGAGGAGAGATGATGAAAACGGAGGAATGGGACAAAAACTGAGCGACGGTTGACAAAATAGGGAATTTTCTCAGCATAAAATCCAAACGAAGGATACACAGAGGGAAAACAGTTTCTGGTAACTCAAAGAGAAAAAGTGAAAATCCAAAGAGAGACTGAAAACCGATGGGAACGTTTGAAACCCTGGAAAGTGACTGAAAAGACAGCAGCCGCCAACCCAAAAACAAATCTCAATTTCTTTGCCCTAGCTCTCATCCTCTCGTAGTCCTCGGGATCCAGCCTTTACCTCTTCTGGCACCTTTTAGCTCTTCTAGTCATCTAGGACAACATAAACGCCATTCAAGAGCATTCCTCACATAATATATTCTCTAATTTCCTGTCCTCTAAAACCGCCACCTCTACTTGTGCCCTTGTTCCTCTCTATCCACTGGTACCCTCAAGTAGTTTTAGGATGGCATTAGGGTGATACCTGCTCCAGCATAACATTAGGACTTTCTTCTTCTCCCCTAAATCTTCCTTTCAGATTTTTTGTAATATTACTTTGAAATAATGTACAAGCGGCATAAAGAATTTACAAACAACCAGCATGTTCTACACCCTAATCTGACAATGTTATTTCATTTTCTGAGCACTCGCAGACCCCCTTGGGAGCCTTTGTGGACTCCCAGGTGTCCCCGGGCCACAGGCTGGGAACCACTGTTATACACAAAGAGGAGGGGGTCAGAAACAAAAGGAAACAACCCCAAAATGGAACGGACGGCCCCCATACAAAGCCTACCAGTGGCATAAGGAAACCATCGCCCCCTGCAAGGGATGGCGAGGGAGGCCTTAACAACACCATACAGTGGAGCTGAGAAGATGAAACCCACCCTCCCCCCTTTATGTACAGAAGACTGGGGGCGCGCACTGCGAGGGCTGCAGGTGTCCCTTACGCCCTTGAAGCCAAGCCGAAATAAATGGCACAGGATAAAAAACAGGGGCCGACTCGACTGAAGGAAGCTGCTGTTTAGGCCTAAACTGGGCAAACAACTTAGTTCAGGCCCAGGGTCTATGTATTATATATACTAGGGGGTCTGTCTGTCGGACAACGAATATATGCAGTCACTGTTTCACGGGACCCCTACATGTTTAGAGCCCTCCTGCCAATCGCGCAGGTCCCTGCAGACTCATGAGTGACTTCAGTCATCACAAGGCCCAGGCTGGACCCCATGTGTCCCTCAGCCCCGGTCTGGGCCAAGACGTGGCTAGGCTACTTCCAATCGTGGTTAGGGTACGTTGGTCTCGAACCACAATAGTCCAGTTTTTACGTGACACTGCGCGCCCAGACGCTAAAGCCTGCAGCTTCGGCCTGCTCCTGCAGTCGGAGGCCCCTCTCTCTCGGGACGAGAGGGTTAATGCTGTGAAGACGGTCACACCGCCTGCGCACATGCGCCGAGCAGCCCGGCCCTCATTCCGCAGCAGGGGCATGTCAGGATAAGGCTGCGTTGGAAGCGGCTGAACACCAGCTCCTTTCAACGTGACATTGTTCGGGTTTCTGCCCCGTGGGCGTCTAGTTGTTGTGACTGGTGTCTTTCTGCTCTTGCTGCTGAAGTGGGACCAACAAAGGGGCGCCGGCGAAAAGTGTCACAAACACCCGTTCAGGCCCTCAAGTTCACAGCCTGTGCCCTCGGGCTGGCCGCGGAGACAAGTGGGTCACTGCGCTGGCGGCAAGTGACCGGGTTCGACCCCGCCGGGGCCCGGTCCGCCCGCCTTTTGTCCTACCGTAGGCTTTACAATCTAATACGATTTAGGTGGGCGATTACATTTCTTATTTAATCATCATGTGCTAGTATGATGTGGATGGCCTGGAATATAAAACACATTTGCTTATTTCAACGTCTTTGTCTCTCTAGTTGGAATGATAAAAACTACCACAATTGCGCGCCAATCCCACACTTTCAGCACAATGCAGACAAAGATAGCTCAGTGTGTTAAAAGCTCGCCATCGGTGGTAGGTAAAGGCGGACCAGGTGCTGTAGCACGGGGGACCAAAGAGCTGCAAGGGCCCATTGGTCCCAGAGTATTGCTGTATTTCGCTGCTCAAACAGCAGCTAGGAGGGTCATTTGCATTTCTTGCACTAGGGCTCATAACACACTTTCTACGTCACTGGCAATTAGACGGACTTTAAATCCTGGCAAAACCAAGTGACCCTTCCATATTTTCCAGGGACGTTCGGGTGCTTAATTGTAACACCTCTAATAAAAAAGCTACTAGAAACAACAGGAGGGCCATATGAAGTGCTTTACAGAAACATTAGGGTCCGGAGGCCCCCAAAACGGCCCCCGCTACCCCCGCCAGGAATACACAGAGCGACAAAGTTCTTATCGTTGGAAGAGGTTATCTTTATTTTTAAAGACATATATTAAAAACATCGCATAACTCAACACTTACAACTGTTCGCAGCAAGTGTAGCAAAATTAATCATTTCAGCAAACATTTTATTTATATGCTAACGAGAATTTATTGTGACCGTAAATCAACCTGACAGGATCCCTTCCTGTCCTGAACCACCATTGGACCACACAGGTGACCTGTGCCTCACCTGTATCCGTAGGAGGGGCGCTTACCCTGACTACACTGTATCTTGTCCTCCTGCTTAGGGTTCCGCCCCCCCCCCCTCCAACCACCAATCAGCCCTGGGGTGTAATGGGAGGAGCTAAGAGCTGAAGCCCTAGGTTCCCCCCAGCGATCTGAGGTCTCTTACCCCCTGATCTGGTGTATCCATCCGCTGGTTGGCTCAGAACTTCAGGATCCCTTCCCAGATGTCCTCCCGGGGGCCCCACCTTGGGGACCCCCTCCTATTATTTCTAGTCACATTTTTTATCTCAATTTCCAAACCTTACTTCCAAAAATGCTAATATAAAGGAGAGGGTGGGTGGGACAATCGCGGGTCGCCGCGCAGGTCCCGGCCGTCGCACGCAGGTAAAGAAGGACTAGCCTTCTTTGGGGGGCTCTTAAATAGCCCCCCCACCGGTATGCGGCGGCCAGAAATGGCCCCAGCAACCGTCGGCCCCACGACATGCCCCCTGCCTACTTCCGCCCGAACACCTTGTGAGGGCGGAAACGTGGCCGATTCCGCGTACCCCTGGCGAGAGGGCTGACCAGACACAAAGGGGGGTGGGGGTGCCCCGGGGCCTTGGAGGCCCCGACCCCTAACGGGCCACGCCCCCCCACTTCGGGGAGGGCGCTTTACCTGTAGTCAGGGCCACTGGAAGTATGCGATTCTGTGGCTGTAGTTTTCGCATAATTATCAATTTGTCACACAATTCATTATCTTCTACATAATCTCCAGATTAAAATAAAAATGTTTCTAGCCCACACGATTTAAGCGTGCAGTGGTAGACCCCATCGCAAAGGTTACCAGGTAATTTTTCAATTGCTTATTTCTGTATTTGGTCGTTAAACTGGTACTACTGAGGTAAAATCTTTGCCCAGACAGTTTTACCATATCTAAAAATTACAAAATAATGAAGTAACATTATCAAAAAGTGTGCCACATTATGCAGCACAATTTGCCTTTTCTTGTCACTGAATCTGGTGCTCTCATGCCCCACAATTCCAGTGAACTCGCAAGACCTGCATCAGTTACTCAAGAGACAGCTCTTTCCAGCACGCATTTACTTGCTTTAAGGTAAATGCCCTGTGCCATTTTTTAATGTCACCTGATGCAAAATGCATTTTTTTTAAATTAAATACATAAACAAATAATCTACTAGCACTATATTCATATAACATTTCTCAATTTTAATCGAGACAGTCACCAATTCTTCTACATTGATACAAATGACAACCCTAAAAATGCTCACACATTATGTACTGTAATTCACTTTCTTGACATTTAAAAACAATCCTAAATGTTTATATATACTTTCAAGTACAGTTCATTAGGTACTGTTGGAGGAACTCTGGAGGCTCTTTTAGATACAGCTTCCGTCCTATAAGGAAGATATACGTTCTCTCTAGGAATAGAGATTGGGGAGTATTTCAGTTTATCAGACTGATTTGGTAAAATTCATTTGATCTAATTCTTAGGGGTCACATTTTTATGTGCCTCTTTTCGTCTTCTGTTACACAACATTAGCAGCACTCTTCAGGGCCTACTTACCCAGACCACGTCACACTTCTGTTTTTATTTTATCGGACAGAATGCTATCCTTTTGTGGTTAACGAACTAGTTTCTAACCACTACTTTGACTGCGAAGTTGGAGAGAGTTTATTAGGTGCAAAAAGTAAATGTCTATATTTAGTGGTTACTTTGTCACCCCGGAATGTAAGTCAACTTTGGACAGCCCTTCAGATCATTGTACTTTTCCAGAGTTATTATGAAGTTGTCTTGAAACGATCTGTTCGCTCAGGTACACTTTCAATTAACTAAGCTTCAGTAAAGTTCCCTTACCCAACAGGGACGAATAATAGCCTGCTTTCAGAGAGACCCCAAGGTTTGTGTTGAAAAGAGTTGGGTGCCAGTGCGACCTCGAGAACCTGGGAAGCCCAGAAAGCAAACATGAAACTAATGCATTGAATATGCCAGCAAACTCTCATGGTTTCTTTGAAGACGCAGCTGTGCAAGGCCCTTGTGCCACACAAAAAGTGTGCAGGTCATTTGTGCTGCACAAGGGTTGTTCATGCCCTCCTTACAGCACACACTGAATATGCAGACTCCATCAGTCATATGCCCAGAACTCTTCCATTGGATATAGCATCTTGTCCATCCAAGCACAGAGCACAACTTTTTAAGCACAATTTTAGAAAAGTAGTCTGCTTAACATAAAAACGTATGTCCTTGCCCACCAACAGCAACCTGGGAAAGAAACTTTACATCTTCAAAGCACTAAAAACACCTGGAAACACATGAGTGTAACAGGACCTCTACATTATCCAACAGCTATTTTCAGGGTTTGTTCTAAAACTTTTGAACATTATAACCATAAACGTAAGGCAGTGTTCTTCAGTCACAATCTCATCTATTCCCGAATCAGTTAACACATCATGAAACTCACTCACAATACACAGATCCTTGGGTTTTCATATCATAAAGGAAGTAGATTATTCATAGGGCCCTAGTGATTACCCTGTATTCAGAAATTTGCTAACCACCCCCCACTAACTCTCCATCTCCTCTACTCAACTGCACGTTTTTCATGATGACTAACGTCAAATCCCTTTCCTTTGCTGATATTCCTTCGGCTTTTTTAGTACGATATCTACTTACATATGGACCATGATACTCATTCTTTTTTTGCTTGGCCTTATGCTGTACTGGTATCCCACTAACGTCAGCATATGTGAAAAAGAAAGCAAGCTGTTTTGCGATTTTATGGATTGTTCTTATAAAGACATAGCTGGCCTTCAGCTACATCTCTCCAAGTGACAAATAAGAAATACAAATTTCAACTTGTTATTATTTATTAAATAACAAAATCTGCCAACCTTGAGTAGCTTTTTTGTGAAGAAGTGTCCCACTGCATTCATTAACACGTGGAACCCCATTTATCAGTAATAACCTATAGCAGACACTTCCTGCAGGAGTTTATCAGTCCATCACATTATCTATGACAAAAGGTGTGTGCACTATCACACAAGGCCAGGACTTGGCTTCAACAGACTCAACCACCCAGCTCTTATCCACAGCCTGGAGTCTTGAAAGGATTCACTGCCAATGTTCTTCCCTGAGCCTCCTTGCAAAAGATCCCTATGACTTGCAGAGTTGACCAGGTTTCCATACGGTCTCCTGACCCCTTCAGCCTCTAAAGGGAGCCCTCTGAGGCTCCACTCATAGACAACAGCATCAAGTTTCACCAATATGCCAATGATGCAAAGCTCTACCTGAATGCCTCCTGTGCGCCAGACAGGCACTGCTAAACACTGTATGCATCTCACCCAGACCTGGATGTCCAGTATAAACCCAACCATGACAGAATTCCTGTCATCTGCCAAGAACAACAAGCAAGAAACAGTACAAACAGGGCTCAATGACATAATCTGTGACTTCAACCCTTAACTTTCACTGAATGCAAGTTACTTGGATTCACCTTGGACACCAACCTCACCCTCAGGAACAGACTGCCAAAATAGAGAGACAGCCTGGAATAAGCTCTATTTTCTAAAGAAAGTGAAACTGTTTCTTCCAGAAAGTAACTTGTGTTGAAAGCCATACTCTTGCATCTGGATGGTGGTAATGCCCGACTCCTCAGCCTCCCAGTTTCCACACTGGCAACTATTAAGGGTATCCTGCACGCAGCAGCACTTCTTATCCAGGGCAGGAAGACGTATGATCACATCAACCCCCTCCTGATGGAACTCCACCACTTCCCTTTTGTTGGTCTGCTCCATCTTCAAAACCAGCTGTATTATTTCCAAAAGCCATCATGACCAGCTTCCCTGCTTTTCTTGCCGATAAGGTCACTATTGTCTGGTGGTTCTCGGCACACCTGCAGCCAGGCCACCATCAAGCTGGAGACTACAAAAGTGTGAAAAAGAAAAAATGAGACAGCAGGCCTTCTCAGCATATGCACCCAGGATCCGGAACAATATCACAGTATCCACAAGGACCCAGAGTTGCTCCAGTTTAGGTAAGAGTTAAAGTTATAATTCTTTAAAGGACACTACATCACAATGCAGTAACATCCATTAAATAACTACCTCTCCTATCACTCACTGAATGAATGCTTGCATTTGCCCCTGTACAGGACTCGACTGCCTTTTGAGTAGTTTTCCATTCTACAGGTACCGCAGGCACACTTACATATATATACACACACACACCAGCAGTAAACTGATAGTGTGCATTTTCTTTTTCAAAACTGTACAGATTTTACATTTTATTTGCATAACACATATGGTGTAATTTTACCTACGTGTATGCTGCATTGGGAATGCCTAGTTAGAATATGTTCACATGAAACTTCAAAATGTTCTTTAAAACTATGAACACTTTGATAGATTTTCACACATTCAAGGACATGTGATGTTCAGGAGGTCATTTCATATCTGTTTGATTTTTATCAGCAAATGCCAAAATTAGAAGAAAAAACATGTTATTGTATTCAGTGTGGACATCTAGCCTTAACTGAACTGCTGCTAGTCGGACACGCTCTTACGCAGAGGCATTAAACAGTGTCTCTCTTTCAAAGACCGCTATCTACATATCTGCAGACACATTAATTTAATTTGAGAGGCATCTACAAAGATCAGACTACGTGCACACCCTGACTCTTTAGCACAATCGTCTTCACAAATGTATCTGTGCACACACAAACAATTATATGGGCCATAAGGCTCTGCAGATGAGTTTATGCATAACCAATGTATAGTTTTGTGGACAGGTGTGTATACATACCTATCAATGCACGTGCACACACATATCTTTTTGTGAGTGTGGGGTACCCACTCAAATAAACCAATTAGAAGTAAAGCACTTGGTTTCCTTCCTGTCTGAGACAACAATGTTACAAAACAGCTCCATCCATGGTAACGGGCATTCAACATGGCTATCCCTCTCAAAACAACACGGCTACAACCTCACAGAAAGAAGAGTGAATGGTTCAGCTCGGATTTAAGACAATGAGTAT
This sequence comes from Pleurodeles waltl, assembly GCF_031143425.1. Lineage (NCBI taxonomy): Eukaryota > Metazoa > Chordata > Amphibia > Caudata > Salamandridae > Pleurodeles > Pleurodeles waltl. The sequence goes on along the minus strand of NC_090445.1, from coordinate 135,971,142 downwards.
CAATCACCACCTTCCCTGCCAAAACAGACAACCGCGAAAAAAGCAACCTAAACTACGCTCTTTCAACCCAGTTGACTGAAGAGGAACCCAGTGATCTAATTAAAGGAGTAAACGCAGCAGGCTCCCAAGAAGATCCCCGTCCTCCAAATATCTTCAAAGCCATGGCCCCAGAGTCATCTGCAGCCATTTCAGTGTTCAAAATCATTGACTCTTTACATCAGCTGGTGAAGTCTGATGCAGCTTTAAAACATCTTTAAAGTAGTGTTGGGACCAGGTTGACTGAGCATAATACACGCACCAATATTAAACTGACCCTTTTTAGGTAAACATATTCAAAGGACAGCATTTTACTGGACCCCGCCCTTCATCTAACAACACGTTCTGGACTCAGCGACAGGCTAATAGCTGTCGAAGAACGAACTCCTCAAAAACGGAAATACTCACCTGTGCACCTTGGTAAAACCTCATCCTTTTATCCTCCTGGCCTTTCAAAATGTGTGAGTAATCAATGGTGGGACGATTACCTGATGGTAATTTCACCAACAACAGAGAACAGTCAACACATTGATGGAGCTGAAGAGAGAGAGACATGTAAATGCATAAAATAGCATCAGTGAGGTCGAAGTAGCATATTAAAAATGTCACTGATGCAGAGTCAGGGTTAAAATAGTATAGGAATGTGGTGATGCTGAAGACCATGTAGGGCCCTTGGGTTAAGTGTATTCATGGGATTGGATATGTGGGGTAAATTGCACTAAAAAGCCAGAGGCACTGTAGAATGATGCTCAAAAGTAACTGTTTAAAGGGAGCATCGGGGAGATAAAAAAAATACAAGACTTAACTCCAATGACGCTCCTAACCCCTATGAATTTGTCCTAGCTGTGAACATGTGTTTGACTAACTGCTACATATCCATCCAAAAGGTGTCTGCACTTACACCCTTATGTTCACCATACTTTGGATTACAATGACGAGCTCCAACAACCAACACTCACTCTTGAAGTTCTAACAAAGTCAATGTCATATGGACCAATTTACTCGCGCCTGTGGCCATGCGGCCTGCTTGCATCTCGATTTTCTGAGGCCTATGAAGAGCTCTCTTTGGAAATCTGATGCACAACAAATGAGAACAGCTTAGCCTCGAGCCTATATTAGCAGTAGTCAAGGTTTCTACAGTAATGTCAGGTGGGAATAGGGAATGGAGAGTATTTGACATCTCATATTCAAGTGAGCCTTTAGGCAGAAACTCAGTGTTTTTACAAAGGTGCCACTGGAATTTGGTCTAGACTCAGTGACCCTTCGATTTTACAGCACAATGGGTCAGCGAATGGCTTAGTGACTCAGTACTCGCTTCTGACATCACATTGATTTACAGTCACATGGTTGAATTTCACCAAGGACAGTCCCTCTAATATCAGTAAATTGGGTACAATTAAACTGCATGATGGTAACACCTGTCATTTAGAGCCAAACGTTTGGTGTCCAGGCGACACATATTAAAACCAATTTAATATTACCAGAATACTCATAATGAATATGTATGAAACATATTTACATGTAGTGCGTTTACGTGAAGAATATTTGCATGTCTATTGGTCACTGAGTAGGAGTGGTACTTGTGGATTGCTATGTAGGCACTGGCTCATCCTGTTGCTAGTAAGGACATAATGTACCTGTAGTAACTCAGCATGGGGCTAGGCAGAGGAGAACACCTCAAAAGACTATCCCTTTGGGTGCTGAATGGGGGTACAGTCTGAGGAGACCTTCAGACACACTGTCAGTTACACTATTCTATGCTCTTCTTTGCCCTTTGGTTACACTAGAAGCAACTCCAAGTACAGATGTTAGCGTCTGATTCTTGACAGAATACTTGCTGACACAAATTAAGTTTGTAGATGCTGTGGAATGAAAGGGCATCTTTTTTAAAAGGACTCTCTTCTGGTAGACAGGGGCGAGAACACAAGGTCAGGCTGTTCAACAAAGGACAGTTCCTTACCGAATGGAAAGCAACAGTTTTTAACTTTAGCAATAGAGGTGGGCAGAGACCCATCTTTAGCTACAAGCAACAGGCTTATAGGCTATCAGTCAACGATCAACAATCTTCTTATATGGCTGTTTTTCAGAAGTGCAGGATCCTACCGGAGCGCCAGGCTTCAACAAGTTGGACATGAAATTGAAACAAGGGTTGGTTACATCCTCAACAAGAAGTAGGTAATAGACCACATTACGTTTTAGCTGTGTGCTTTTTGGAGCTTCAAGCTGAACTTTGCACAACTGCCTTTTATCCACCGTGGCCAATGACTGAAAAGATGCTGGACAACGGTGTGAGAGCAAGTCTTCGCAAGAGAGGAAGAATGTATTAATCATGCAAGAACCTCCAAGCTACCTTGTGGTATGAAGCAGGACAAGATACAATAATGCAATGAGAAAGCATGCATGTTTTGTTTTTTAATCAGTGTGTGCAAGGGAGTATGTCACATATGGTAGAGCGCCCTCCCAAAACGGGAGGAGCGCGGCCCCCTTAGGACTTGGGGCCGCCGTGGCCCGAAACCTTGCGCACTAGTCGTGCGTCGGGCTGGCCGTAAGCACTTCCGCCCTTACACCTCGCGAGGTGTGAGGTCGGAAGTGATCCCTGGTGGCACGCAGGGGCCGCGTCATTTCCGGGCCCGGCCCCCACGCATTGGAGGGGGGGGCTATTTAAGTACCCCCCCAGAAAGGCTCAGCCTTTGTTGTTGCGGCAGCGGGAGCACCCTGGAGACTTAACACGGAGATATCAAGACTGTGTCCTGGCCGCTTATGAAACATCCCACACAAACTACTTAATGGACCAGATATTTTCCACAGAGATATGGTGCATTTATCTGACGCAGGAACGGATCAATTTATTGCGGTCATTTGGTCCTTCTCTTGCAGCTTGTTTGGGGGCGGGGAGCGCAAAGGAGCTTTGGGCCCCGGTCGCCTTCGTGGCGGGAGAGGAAATACTAAAGTCACCATAACCAACAGAGGGGTTCCCAAGGCTGGGGCCCCTGGGTAACACCAGAAGTAGGATCCTGAAGTCCTGAACCAACCTGCGGATGTACACACCAGGCTGGGGGGGGAAGGGAGCCCAGATCGCTGGGGTGGCCATGGGGCTCCCACTCCTGACCGCCCAGTTACACCCCCCTTTGCAGATTGGTGTTTGGGGAGGGGGTGCAACCCAGAGCATTAGGACAAGGGACGTGAAGTCAGGGGAGCCGCCTCCCCCTGTGATACAGGTGAGGTACGGTTCACCTGTGTGGTACAAAGGAGGTTCAGGACAGGAAGGGATACTGTCACATTGATTTATGGTTTGATGAATAATTCTTATTGTAAATTAGCAAATGTAAATTAGCACTTGTATAGCGCACTACTCACCCGTTAGGGTCTCAAGGCGCTGTACTCATACCGCTATGGAACCCCTCCTGGCTTTTCCATGTGAGGCACCCACTCCTGAGCACCCCCAGGGTGAAGCCAGGCATCCAAGCGCTGTTGGGGCCGTTGTGGAGATTAAGCAAGCTATTGCCCAGAGTTGCAGAGTGGGACCCATGAATTAGATTAGGCACCGAGGCGAGGATTATCTGGTCAAGGGGAATTGAGCCCAAGACCTGCCGAAGCGGGACTTGAACCCTGGTCTTGAGCCAGATCTCTGCTTCAGGGTCTGCCGCTCTAACCATTGAGCCACACTTATTGAAATGGTTTAAAGATATTTTGATATATTGTATCATTTTTCAGGTGAAATATTACTGTGTGTTTACTAAATAGTGGTCAAATATAGAAATAAGTTCCTTCCAACAAATAAATCTTGACGGTCGGAGTGTGGTAGGTGTTGGGGTGAGGGCCCTCTGGTGGCCTCCGGGTTCTAATGGCGAGTAAACCGAAGTGCTGTACAAGACTGTATCACATGTATCCTACATACAAATACGGCGAAATTCTTTACTCAAGGTAACCCAACACATTCTGCATTCATCATTAGATTATTCTGAGCTGAAGTTGGGAGTCACTTCGAGGGTAGGTTCATCCTAGTCCCTCTATTTCTTCGCTGATTTTTAGGCGCAGCTCTACAATAAAACCTCCAACAGTAGAGGGGGATGCAGGCAGCGTGGTGGATATAAAAACACTGCATAATGTTCCTTCTCTCTACCCAACATCAAAATATTAAGCATGGAGCAAAAATGACAAATATGCTCTTCCTGTACCTTATGTGTAGCATTCCGACCAGTACAAAGGGCACACACGCCATCACCTGGTCCACTGAAATACATCACTATGTTACTGAATCAGCTACTGGCACCTGTGTGTCACCTGCAACTCCCAGCTGGGCCATTTTAGCCTTTTATCCCACCGAGGTCAATAAAAGAGTGCCCGTGGAATGTATAGTGCCCTTTATTTACAGCTACCTCAGCCCACAAGACCCATGCTATGTGAAAGCACCCTGCTATTAGGGCTACGCGGGCTCTTACCACACTCTTGAAACCACCACAACTAAGATCACTGCCAGCACATTCCAAGCACAATTTGATTTTAGAATTTACGAACTGGCATTGCTGGAATCTTTGGCCTCCCTACTTCAACACAGCACCTTTTTTAAAAGCTTCCCAACTAATAATTAGTAGGAAAAGAACCTGAAAACTCGTTAGGCATACTTTGGCAGAAAATATTCAAGAATTTCAAAACAGTATTCGAGAGTGAAAGCACAGCTGTAAGAAAGTACATTTATTAATATTTCTCCATACGGTTTTGATAGGATACATAACGCACAGTCCTACAAATCCCCAAAACTGCAGCAGTACATTAATAATGAAGATGTCACTGTGCAATCAAAGACCTCGCGCAAAGTTCACAACAAATATATATGATTTCAAATTTTTTTGAAGTGACACGACATAAAGGCTGCCGTAAACACTACAGTGAAAAGATGAATGTTAAAGTTTTTTGTGTAAATAAAACTTACTGCAAAAAGTCTAGGGTACAAGCAAAATTCTACTTCCCTTCATCCCTAATAGAAATCTCTGATGGACTGCTTTGCTGATATTTCTCAAAAGGCCTTCAAGCCACAAAGCAGTTGAAGCAAATCTCAGTTCAAAGCTCAGAGTTTCCAAAACCTTGAAACAGACAAAACGTACAAAACTCGACTGCATGTGCTTCAAGTCACTAGTGAAAACTGAGCTAGACTGGCCTTTCACTAAGGTAAAGGCCTTTGCATAGTTAAGCCAGGGATAGGTATACTGTGCTACACTCAGTTGGACACCTACATATTCAAAGTCTTTCACGTACAGCACCATGAAGCACTACATATAGTTGTTGAAATAGTATTCCGAGTCACCCGTGCCAGTGTGATCAGGTGTAGAAAACCGCAGGAGGTTCCATGTACAAGTTTTGCGATGGGCAGACGTGTTACATCACGTATTAAATACCAATATCAAAGGCATGCAGGGTGGAACATATATTAAGGCAGACAATTATTCACAGGGATTGCATAGTGTGTAAAATAGATACAAATTTCAGGAATAATCGCCTCTGTAAACCAACAGAACAGGACATCCAGTTTCTATTGGGACGTAGCGCGCGCCTGCATGCCATGAGACAGCCGGGTCAGTTTAGGCCAGCACCCATTTCCCAAGTCCCTCCCCTTTGGCAATAACACCGCTTCCTCTTGTTAGCCCTGTGAGCCAACTCTCGTTTTTAATGCGAAAAGCAGAATCCTGAAAGAATGGCCTAAGCCGGAAGCGGAGCAGCAGCCTGACCCAATCCCAGACGTAGGCGCCGACCAAGTTAGTCAGCAGTTAATGGTGGTATCAAAACACCGTCCAGATTTTGCTTACACCAAGGGGCCAGATGCACTAAGCATTTTTGGGGTGGCCAATGCACAGATTCAGAGTTTGCTAACGCATAAACACTTTCTCTTACGTACAAATCCCATTTTAGGAGTTGGTAAATGTAGAGTTTGGTCGCAAATACTGATACATCTCATACTGATTGGGTGTTTGGAACGAGTGCCTACAACATGTTCTTTCCAAATACCAATTCGGTATGCAGTACATTTTTTACCTACTCTTAAAATGAATTGTGACTCCATACCGGATTGGTCTTTTAAAGGGTCGTGTTGTAGACACCCCTTCAAAATATCATACCACTATGAGATGTATAAATGCTTTGCAACCGAAATCCGGATTGGAGTGCTAATCCTACAGATTTCAGGCACAAAACATTGACAAATTACTGGCTCCCAAATTAAGGGGGGTGATGGGCACTAAAGCCTTCGCAAAACAGAAGAAGTCTCCTTGAAACCTCTTCCCATTTCTGAATTAATAAAAAAAATTGTTGGGGAGTAGGCACTAGTCCAGGTGAATAATACCACCTCTCAAACTTTTGAAAAATATTAAACTTCTCTTTTTTTTGTTTTTTTACATGCAGCTCCGTTACTTTTAAGGAAAACCGGCTGCAACCAAAACGTAATCTTTCTTAAAAATGACCACATACACAGTGGTCTGCTGTCCCTAGAACGCTACCATCCCTATGATGACCTTCAACTAATCTATAGTTCAGTTTGTAAAATTCTGTACTGATTGAAGGTCGCAATTTGCAACCAGTTTCTTGGTAAATCTGGGTCAAGGAGGACTAAGCAATCGGGGTGACACAGCCTCCCACCAACCTGCAGCCTTCAAACAAATTTAACAATTATGGACACTCACTGCAAAGCCCAAGGGCATCTACCACAGTTATGTTGTTATGTGTTGTTTTTATATAGCACACATCTGCCAATTACTTGGCCTCTTAGCGCTTTTCCATGCAAATGTTCATGTCTGCAGTTGTGGGTTTGCTCACGTAGGGTGGCTGATGAGCTGTTCAAAGACTGCTCATGGCCAGTGTAATAAGACTGGAGTTTTTCTGCATGTTGTGTTTTTGCTCTGGATATATTCCAAAGAACAGATGGTTCACTAGGATCATCCAGCCAAACCCATCCTACGCTACTTATTCAAAAGCAGACAATCTGAGGATGACAGAGAAGTGGTCTGTGATGCAAGAGCCATCACAGACACTGTCAGTCACCACACGTTTTCTGGGTTGGCTGTGCAGGGTCTATCACAGTGGAGGTGATGGTTATGTGACCCTCCACATAACCTGTACCCAGTGTTAGGTGGGCCATTTCACAAGACTTTGCATGCTTCCACATTTAGTTTAGGTGCATAAAGGCTACACCTTGAGCCTTAGATGCAGGCTATGTGGACGCTCATGTCTGGAGGTGGAATTTACAACTATTTAAAATTTGCAATTATTGTTGATTTTCAACAATCTTAAATTCGAGGATGGTGTAAGGTGCTTGAATTTTTCCCCAAGAGCATCATGGGAAGTTACAGGGAGGACAGTGAACATCTACGAAGTCCTAATTTAGACATTCCCAATGGTGTTTCACATCAATCTTACACTTAGTGCCATGAGTGCAAATTGGATGTGGAAATGCCAACCCTTTCCCTATTTTAAGGGCGTAGGCATTGATTTGTCTACCTGAAAAACTGTTTTCAATGTGGAAAAAGGTGAGGTTGACTTGCATTTGCACCTTACCCACAAATGTAAGGCAACACATTTTCTGACAGCAGAAAACCCAGGAACTTAGGCTTCGGTGTAGGCACACAGACATAAGGACTTTTGTGAATCTCAAAAAGAAAAGCGATTTTATGAAAATCAAAAAACATGGAACTAGGGGCCATATGTACGAACACATTTTCCCATTGACACAGAATGGGAAAAAACACTTTGATACATCTGGCCCTAGATCTCATACGATTAGAATTCCACTATCAATTTGGCCATACAGTATAACATTCGTTTGGTCTAGATCGACCTGTGAAAATAATTCCCACATACAAACTATCAAATCAATAAATTCTCCTTTCACCCCTTTCTAGATGTGAATTATTTTGTTAAATCCACCACTGATCGACTTCCAATAGTCAAAATTCAATAACGGATTACAATCTCAACCCTGCAAATTGTAACTGACCCATCAATTAAAAAAAAGATTATATGGAACAGTGTGACCTAGAGAAACAATTACTTTCGTGATACAGTATTTTGGCACAGGTTACTAATCACTTGATTACTTGGAAATGATAAAGCAGTCAGCTGCGACACACACATGTGTTTTTGTATCAAAAAAAGAGTGAGAGGTGACTTCTTAGACCGGGTTACCTGGAGGATGCAGTAATCGGTGACAGGTCATACTGTACACTCGGTAATCAGTTCCTTAGGGATTCAGTGGCATTGCATCCTAAAACTAGTGTTCCAGGTGACGTATTAGTCAGTTACTTTACTGAGGCAACTTTAAGAGACAGACTACACAGTACAATAAGAACTAGCAGTGATCATGCCATTAACTGATTGCTTTCGGTCTAACAAAAGAAGGCCCATTCCTTTGTTTATCCCTTCACAGGAATCTGCCCCATGGGCTCACTAGAATTTGAGATTTGGAAACTTGACCTGGGTCAACTGATTGGCGGGCCAGGCAGCGTTTCTGGCAACAGACAGCATGTCATGAGGACTACAGTCAGCTGGTCTTAAAAAAAAAAAAAAAAAAAAAACACAGGCACTTCAGGCCGATGCATAATACTGGGGTACTCGAAACTACAAGTCCCAGGATCCAAAAATGCGAAAACGGAAAGTGTGTGTGTACAGGTGTCACACACGACAATGACATGGGACCCGATAACAGCTATTTGAGATGAACCGCAAAAAAATACATTCTGTACTGGAAGGTGAGGTAGAACCTCAGTTGGGCAATATTTGTGAAGAAAATGTTGCCAACGAATTCATACCCAACATTGGCAAAAGCACACAAGAAACACGAGTTTCAGCGTTGACGGAACATTGACAACCTTCTACTATCCTAAGTGAGGGGTGGGGGTGATTGCCAATTTGATCACCTTGTTCCAAAGTTGTAACAAAAACAAACAGCGCAGAAGAAACTGGGGTCACAAGTGACATCTGCACGAAGCCTGTTCCACAGCACGGCACTTGGCGCTGTACAACCAACCGCTTTCTGTTGGCGGGTGCACCTCTCGCCCCACACGGGGGTCCGTCCTTAACGCCCCGAAGCGAGCAGGCTCTTCACGGAAGCATGCGCGATTACTGGGATCCCTCCGAAGTGATCTCACGACCAGAGCAGTGAGGAAAAGAGACCAAGCCAAGAGCCGGCGGCGGCCCTGGGGAGAGCCCGGCCTAGCCTGTGAATCAGTCCTAGACACACGGCCAAGTCTAGAGTCGTGAGGTTGTGAGAAGCAGGCGGGCGGCTATGCAGAGGCATCCCAGGGAACACCGAGCAGGCAGGGAGGAAAGAAGAGAAACTAAAGCATGACAAGGAAGAGGGGCGAGGGGGAACTGTGTGACGGAAGCAAGGGGCAGAGGGTGCACTCTTAAGCCGGGGGGGTGGGGGCAGAGGGTGCACTCTAAACCAAAAAGGGGGGGCGGGGGCAGAAGGTGCACTCTAAACCAGTGGGGCACCCAAGCCAGTGGGGGAGAGAGGGTGCACTCTAATGCAGGGGGGCAGAGGGGGCACTCTAAACCGGGGGGTGCGGCAGAGGGGGCACTCTAAGCCAGGGGTGCAGGGGGTGCAGAGGGTAGACTCAAAGGCACTTGCGGGGGAGGGGGGTGCACTCAGTCAGTGGGGCACTCGAAGCCAGTGGGGGCAGAGGGTGCACTCTAAAGCAGTGGGGGTAGTGGGTGTATTCTAAGGCGGGGGCGAAGGGTGCACTCTAAGCCACTGGGGGCAGAGGATGTGAGGGTACTCTAAGACGTGGATACTCATTACACGAGGGGTGCGTGCACCTTTAATCTGTTGGATACGAGGGCCGCCACTCTGATGTGTCGAGAGGTGCACTATCTGTCAGAAGGAGGGCGGCACTCACTGCAGGGCAGGGACAGCCAAATGAGGACATCGTTGGGAGGGGAGGAGGGCACATGGTGCACTCAACGACCTCTTTTCATACAGACACACAGATTCGTACCTACAGACAGACAGTGACTGTCAATAATAAAAAAAAATACTAATGCAAAGTTCACTCAGTTACACACCGGTTCTTCACACCGACAGACGGGTCCCACTCTGCAAAACACAAGTACGTCTCACAGACGGGTAAGTTCATCTCTGTGGACAAGTAAACTCATCCTTACAGACGCAGCATAGATGCTTTAGATTATTCAGATTATTCATCACAGGTTCACGAGTTCACCAGCAGAGAGACAGACAGTGTGCAGTCATCACAGGCACATTCATCATCACAGGCCAATCAGTTCATCCTCACAGGCACATGTTCATCCCTACGACACACTGGTGCATCCTCAGGGGGCGCATATTCATCCTCAAAAGCACGCATAATCATGCTCACAGATACATAAGTACATCCTCACAGACATACACCTTCGTCACAGACACACGTTCATCCTCACAGGCACGCAAGTTCACCCTCACAGACACATAAGTGCATCATCACAGACATACACCTTCGTCACAGGCACGCAAGTTCACCCTCACAGACACGCAAGTTCATCCTTACAGACACATAAGTGCATCTTCAGACACACGTGTTCATACTCAGACATATAAAAGTGCACCTGAGGCACACGTGTATCTATCCTCACAAACACACACTGGCATCAAGACACACACATTCGTCACAGACTCACAAGATCATACGCGCAGACACAAAAATGCATCGTCGCAGACACACAAGTTCCTTCCAGCAGACACAGTACCTAGCCCATACAAGTGCACACATTCATCCGTGTTGTCACGGCAGATAATCACCACATACACACCCGTTCGCCATCACAAACATACATTTGTGCCCTCGTATATTCATCCTCAGAGATCCATAAAGTTCGGTCCAACGTAGTCATGATCGTCCTTGCAGACGTCCACCGTCACAGAGGAGCACACACGCAAGAAGAGTTCACGCTGTTGGGCCATCCGGCTGAGCTGGAGACAGGCGCTCGTCCTCAACGGTAATCCTCGCAAGCAGGAGTTCGCCCTCACCCGGGCTCCTCTTCACAGATGCTCACAGAAACCCGGCAGAAGTGGCCAAGCACAGCGCCTGCCTATCTCAAATGTGAAAAGACTGCACTGTAACACTACACAACCTGGGCGCTGCTGTACACTGCGTACTAGCGTCTCTAGAGGGGGGCGCCAGATGGGGGCCCTATCCCAACTCTGTTTGTCCTGGCCCCGCCACCACAGCTGCTGAATGTGCTAAGAGGCAACACAGAAAAGAAAACACACTGCACCTTGCCACACACATATATGTGCCCAGCTACCTTTCACTGTGAAGCAACGTTGTTTGCAGAAACATGTCTGAATCTGAAGCTGTATGAACGTGTGTACAGATTCACACAAACATACGTACAAAGTCAGATTTAAACATTGTTCGTTGAAACCCGACAAGTGTATACATGCATAAATACACGCAGGAATGTGTGTGTGTGTGTGTGTGTGTATATATATATATATATATACACACACACACATTTTCTCATCTCCTCATCGCTCAATATGTGCGTCGAGTAACATTCTCTTCTAGAGAAGTCGCTGCGCAACCACTGCCATGCTCGAATGCCACAGCACAGCCTGTGCACTACTATGAGAGTGAACACCGTGAGCCCTGTAAAAGTGCATAACCAGTGTACAGATGCCAGATCACACACATGCTCGCTGTGCATACACCATAACCGCGCCGTGCAGTACAACTGCAGTATGCACCCACGGTGACATTGAACAACCTGTGTCCTACTGTAAAACTGCACGTTCTCCGCTCTACTGCACAACACGCGAGCTGCTGCGATCGGCTCTGCAGTAAACTTGGAAACCTGTGCCCTTCCCACAGCCAGCATGAATAATGCCCAGCTGCCATAACACAGTGTCTGGACACCCTCAGCAAAGAAGGCACGAAAACAGTAAAATACGAATGGAAAAAAGAACACTGGGAAGAGAGAGACAGAAAGCAAGGCTGGAAAATAAAGAGAACCTACATTGTGCAGAGGAAGGAAGGCGCAACAGTAAAAGTATTATAAGGAAATACAAAAGGAGGGCAGGGCAAATGAGAAAAAGAAAGTCAACATGAAATAAAGAACATACTAAGGGAGAAGGAAGGAAATGAAAAGAAAGAAACAAGAGATAAAAGAAACATGTAAGGGGAGAAGAATGAAGGAGGAAACAAGGGCAAAAGGCAAGAAAAAGTAAATTAAAACAAAAACAGTAAAAAAAAAAAATTCAAGAGTGCAGAACTCGCACCGCTGACAGCCACATTCTCCCCACCAATGTAAGGCAGCTGTGATCGGGGCCCGAATACAGCCAAAGAGCACACCCGGCCCGTTCCCTTTTCCCCCCTCAAAGTCACGGCGCTCTACCTGCCTCAAGTCCCGCAGCCGCCACCAGGACCGCCTCCTGATCCAAGCTTACGCTCTTCAGCTTAAGCTCCGCCGCAGAGCCCAGCAGCCATCGCCAGCCCCGCGCTGCAACGCTCCCCCTGCCGCAGCCGAGTCAGACAGGCCACGCCCATCGACGACAGGCCGCGCCCACCCCAGGACAAGCAGTGTCCGATCCGCCCTCGCGCTAGAGATGTTTCGCCTGCCTCGCAGTAAGCCACGCCTACCTATATTAGTCTATGCAAGACTGAGCCAACCCCGCCCCTCTCAAGAGGTACGACATGGCACACCCATTGCAGTGAGGCCACGCCCCCAGGAACGTGATTCGTTCTCACTCATCCAAAACACGCCTTTCTCCCCCACCCCTTCAGACTACACGACTCCTCCGCTGCAAGTTTTGGCTGTACAGCCAGTAACAAGAACAGCCTCAGCAAAGGAAGCCACGCCCTTAAAACCGGGTCCCCGTCCACATGGTACGCCCCTCCCAAAAAGGTCTGCCCTTCCCGGCTCAGGCCGCGCCTCTTTATGGTGAGCCATGTTCTGAAGACTATCAGGACGTCCCCACCTTTGCTCCGCGAGACAGGAAATGAGCAGTCTGAGATAAGACACGCCCCTAAAAGGCGAAGTAGGTCTATAGTCTTCTTCCGGGATTCAAGACACGCCTTCTGCTGATACAAGACACCCGTCACTGGCGCGACCAATTGGAAGCCTTGTGAACGAACTCATTTAACCTTTGCAAATCCGTTGCTCCATCTTCCAGTCGTACTTTCTGCTGCAACGCTGCCAAGAGAGTGTTATTCGATCTCAGATTCCCGATTGAGCTAAAAGATATGGAAAGGCGAGTTACCCCATAAGCAAGTGGCGGAAAACAAAAAGCAAGAAAAAACGAAAAAAAAATTATCTTGGTAAAGAAGAAAGTTATGATAGAGATAACAGGCACCAAAAGGAACACGTGATAAGATTTTACAACAACTGAAAGATGGTAAAGAAGGAAAAAAACATTAGAAACAACAATAAGAAGAAGAATTTGCAAAGTCAGTAGGAGTGCATTGTCTGCCAGCCGTTTTTTTTTTTTTTTAGTGTTCGTTTTGTTTTGTCATGGTTTTTGCGAAACTTTATGTTCGGGAAACTGCCAGACTCTCAACACTCAGGACAAGCAGTAAAGAGTCTGACTTCACAGGGCCACTCGGGACACACATACAGTGACACCAGTGCTTGAAATGGAAAAAATAAAGTGCAGGTACTCTGTGCTAGAGTACCTGCTTGTTTCTGAGAAGTGCCGGTACTCTCCAATGAAAAGTATTACGTTTTTCTTGAGATGTGCCGGTACTCTCCCGCTCAAAATATAAAAGTGCCGGTACTCAGTACCGGCCAGTACCGGCCCATTTAAAGCACTGAGTGACACCCATATTTAGTGTAAAAGGTCATTTATTAGGACAGGATTTAAATACCAACATCAATAAACTTCAAACTGTATCCCCCAATTTTAACAAACCCCAATTCTTAACAGTTCCCTTGATCCTCCTTCTTTCTTCCAAAACCTCTCTTCGATTATCCTCCCCTAGACACACCCCTATTCCTTTCATGCCCTCCTTACTTGTAGCATACCCCCTTTTCTCTGATCCTTCCTCTCCTTGTTTTTCCCCTTGGAAGGGTGGACAAGCCTGCATCTCGCTCTCCACCATCCCCCATCTTCTGCCACCCAGCAAAACCTGCTTGGTGTTTTGCTGCCCCACCCAGAAACAAGCAACCTCTTTTTTTTTTTAAATCCCTGAACCATAGCTTCTCGCCCCATAACTCCTCTAAAAGCAACCTTAGTTCAGTCAAATAATATGCATTACCTAACTGTGACAAATGAACCCCATCTGACCTGAACAATGTCTCGTCTTGTTCTTTTAAGTCCTCATGCCTCAGAACCTTAATCCCTTGAGTCCAGCAAAATACCCTCATGGCCCTGTTCAGTTTTTTGCGAGCCCGTTCAATGGCTCCGTGATTAATTGCCCCTCTCCACACCCGTCTGGGCACAAATTCCCTTCCACACCAAGCATGTCCCGCATAACTTCTGTTTCAACAGCTCCAAGTCTCTCTGCATATGATGTATCAAAGTAAGCCCCGACAGCTTCACCAAGTCATTCTCCCCAAGATGTATCAACAATACGTCTGGGCATCCCCACTGTGGCAAATTAGTAGTGATAAATGGAAGCAAACTTCCCCACCTCATGCCACTCTTCCCCTACCAACAAACTTCATGGTGTCTGCTAGGCAGTTCCATTGCTCTGCCGTAAATTTGCTTCTCTGTGAACTTCGCTGCCCAGTGAACGAAGGAATGATCAACCAGCCATGTCACCATCTTGGCCTTCTGTGGCCCGGCCACACATCCTGCAAAGATAAACCACTGTAAAGACTGTCATGAAACTATACTCCCCCCCCCCCCCCCCCAACCCAGCCCGGTTCCACCTTTCTCATCTTTTTCCTTGTCCCTCATTCTACCTCACAGCTTCACGTAACGCTCGCAGCATCTTGATTTCCACCTGCCTATGGCCTTAATTTTAGCCCAGTCCCAACCCAAATGAGCTGCAGCTGTAGCCGCGCCTATCCTAAAAGAATGTGTTCCAAAATCAAAAGCACACCGTCCTGTACGCCCCAGCGGCATCCTCAAAATGTGCAACAGTTGATAGCTAGTGAGTTTCCCCCCTGTCTTACGTATGAACACCCCGTTTCCTCCCGTCATTCATAACTTGTGCCTGAAAGACATCCACTCCCTCACCGGGCACGCTAACTCTTCCCCCCCCCTTTGTCCATCTATACCCATTGTCCCTTCCCTAACTGATCCGTCTTTGATCGCCTGAGCCAAATGCCCAACCTATCCCTATACATGCAAACCTCTTTGACCTTCAAACCAACCTCCTTCCTTACCCCCAACAATTCTGATACTCTAAACGCGCCACAAAACATCCAAACCATACACAAACGAAATAACGCCACTTCATACTCGTCCTTACAACATACCGGCAAAACATGCAGTAACTCCAACAATATCTCAAAGGTTCTCAATGGGTTCTCTAGCTGGTTTAACCACGCTGGCCCTGACTCTGCCCCAACCTTTCAACATTCTTCCCAACAAGTCGTTACGCGCTGGATCCGAACCAATGAAAAGTTTCCCATAAAAAGAAACCCCGGCTAATTTTCCACCGATGGTAGCTGGGGATAAACCCTCTTCAATCAGAAACAACACAAAACGTAATGCCCGTGCCTCGAGAGCCTGTGAACCTTGTGCCCAAAAATCATCCAAAAACTTCTCAAAAGATTGGAACTCCAACCATGCGAGCCTGTAACTCCGCCGTGTGGATACCGCTAAAGACATCTCCACCAGCCCCGTGATCATCGCGCCCCCCACTCCCAAATGTCTGCAGGGACCGCAGTCTTGCTCCATTCTGCTCCAGGCGCCAACTCGTGAAAACGTCGCCACTGTGAACGAGACAGGGAATCCGCAATTTCATTGTGAACCCCAGGTATGTGTGCAGCTCTAAATATAACATTTAAAGATAAACATTTAAGCATAAACTGGCGCAATAAGCGCAATACTCTGAGATCCTTGGCCTACTGTCTGTTGACCAAATCTACCACCGTCATGTTATCCACCTGAAAGACCACTGTCCTGTTGGCCAACTCGTGACCCCAGACTGCCAGTGCCACTAATAGTGGAAAAAACTTGAGGAAAGCAATACTCCTCCCTTGCCGCAACCATTGCGGTGGCCATGTCTCAGCGCACCACCTCCCATCCCAATAAATACCGAAGCCCGAGGCTCCCGCTGCATCAGAAAAAATTAGAACCTGCCACACTGTATCGATGCTACCGAAAGACATGAGTACCCCGTTGAAGTCCCTAAGAAAGGTTTCCCATACCCTAATGTCCTCCCTCAAAGCCACTGACACCCGTATCCTCTGGTGTGGTAGCACTGCGCCTGACATGGATAGTCCAAGGTGCCTGCAAAAAGTCCTTCCTCCCCTCACCAGGCTGCATGCAAAATTGAGGTAACCCAACAATTTTTGGGCCGTGCGTAAATCCATTTTGTGCAAACCCCTCACCTTTGCTAGGCATTCGAGTATTTCCGTCACTTTTGAAGCTGGTAATCTGGCCACTAGTGCGTTAGCATCTAATTCGATGCCCAAGAAGGCCAAAACTGTTAACGTCCCTTCTGTCTTTTCGGGAGCTAACGGCACTCCTGACTGTTGCACAAATCTTTGAAAGCCAGCCAATGCTCGCCCACATTCCCCAGATTTGTCCTTCCCCACAAATAAGAAATCGTCCAAGTAGTGAGTCACCGACCGGTGGCCCGCCATTCTAACAAATACCCACTGCAAGAAAGTGCTGAAGGTCTCAAACAAAGCACACAATATTGCGCAACCCATGGGTAACACCCTGTCTACGTATATTGCCCCGTCCAGCTGCAACCCCAGCAGGTCAAAGTCTGCTGGATGAATAGGTAACAACTTAAAAGCAGATTGTATGACACATTTTGCCATTTCCGCCTTCTTCCCGCACCTCAAAACTAACCTTATGGCATCATCCACTGCGGCGTAGACAACTTTGATGTCTTCTTGTGCTATGAAATCATTGACCGATGCCTCCTCCGGCCAAGACAAGTGGTGAATCAAACAAAACTCACCGGTGCTTTTTTTGGGGACGACTCCCAAAGGGGATATCATCAATTGGTCACTCGGCCAGTCATTGAACGGCCCGCTATACGTCCTAGCGCCACCTCCTTTGTCAGTTTGTCACGCACTATCTGAGGGTGCTCCTTAGCAGACCGCAAATTGTCTGCCCATCTCCTCGTTCGGGGACCTTGATAGCCCACCCGGAAACCTTCACGAAAACCCCACTCCAGCTGGCTAGCCTTAACCGTATCTGGGTAGATGCTCAGCCAAGGTAGCAGCATCTCCAGTCTAACTGGCGTAGGACTCCTTTGGTGCAGCAGCGCCTTGTGCGCCCCGTCCTCTGGCTGCCCTCCATTGCTCCGCTGGGCTTGTGAGGGAAAAACATTGGGTGACTGGATGACGACCTCTGCACTTGGAGCAGTCATGTTTGAACCTACACTGTTGTCTTGAGCAGAAACCCTTGTTGAAATTCCAACAAGCCCCCGAGTTTGGCACTGGGGATTTGTGAACCGTACCCGCCCCTCGGTGAGCAGGACGGGACTGAAAAGGCTTATACACTACTGGAAGACCACTTGCCGTGTGCGTGGATGTCGAGGATTGCGCCGATGCCATCCATTGCATCTATAATTCCGGGTCCAGGGCTTTTCAGGATTTACACTCAACGAGCCCTAAACTCCTCATCATAACTCAGCCAAGCGAAACCCCCGAAATGCATTTGTGCTTTCCGTATGATGTCCATGTATTTAAACAGCGCTATCGCCCTGTCTGGATATTTTTCACAATATATGCTAGCGAATATAAGGAAAGCGGACGTCCAATTGTCCATTGTAATTGGCACCCTGGGCCTGTGCGCTAATTCCCATTCCTCCTCTTTGGACCCTTCCTTGGCCTGTATGTCCCTATGCAAAAGCTTAAAAACGTCTACATACTTGTGTTTCCATATCTTTGCCTTTGTCTTATCAGCCACATGCGACCCCAGGGGCATTGCCAGCCCCAAGTATGGGAGCCGTTTCCTAAGACTTCCCCCTTCCTTTTCCCCCGTGCCTTCGTCCGCACCTGATTTCTGACTACCTGCCGCCGTAACTGTTGTTGAAGAAGCGTCCTTATCTTTGTTGCTGTCACCCTTCTGTCCCGAGCCTACCCCTGTTGTTTCAAAAACGGGCTCGATTTGCTTGTGCATGGAGACCTATTGTCCCCCCCCACGGCCCATACTGTCCACCATCTCCCCTTACCTCCGTCCACTTCCCCCAAGTTACGTGGCGTTCTCCTCATTGTTCTACCTCATGGCGTAGTTTGTCGCAAGCCTGATGTTCCTTCAGCCACGCCGGTGTCCTGTAAAACAAAAGCAGAGGAAGAGGTTGCGCTGCACTTGCACCCTCGCCCCCCTTTTTGACACTGCTCACTTCCTCTTCCCGAATCTCACCATCTTCCCACTCATCCCCGTCTTCCTCATAGTCCAATTCCAACTCCTCTTCGCCTCCCCAATCACACCTGTTATCAACATACACCCGTGTCTTCATTGGCATAGCTGCTGTTGCTCCTTGCCCCACCTGGCGCAAACCATCCTTGTGATACCCACGCTCCTGCGGTGTAGAGAAGGACGCCGCAGACCCCTCTAGTGCTTCGGACCAACGCGCCTGGGCCGTTTTGCGCCCGGTCGTTGTCACCCTTCTTCTGCCAACCTCAACTGTTGGCATTGACTTGGTCCTTCCCAGGTGGCCATGTGCGCCACTGGGGCTTCCAGCGCTGACCCTCCCTTCGGCCGCACCAGCCTCTTGCGCCTTTTCTCCCTTCAACCTGTGGTACCCAAACCCAACTCCCTGGCCCAAAACTGGGTGCCTGTACCCCTCTGGCGTCTGGGGCCACTGTGGTCTGCTTGCCTGAGGCAGCCCTGGTGCCTGCTAGCTCCCTGTTCCTGCACAGTTGAGTCCACCTGGCCTCTGTTTCGGCGACCACCTTGCGTTGTTCCCAGATCCTCTCTTCCAGGTCCCATGCTTCTGCCTGGTCCCAGCCTCCCAGCCCTAGTGGCCCCGCAGACCCAGGGCCCCCTACCCCCCCACCTGTCTTGGGTCTTGTTGTCTTGCCTTGCCTCGTGGTAGCTCTGGGTCTAGCTGGCCCACCCATTGCTCTTCCAGTGATTTTTCCCCTCTTTTTTTGCTGGGGCCCCGTGGCCCTCCGTGCTGCTGGGCCCCCCCTTGGGGTTGGATAAGTCTAAGGTGGCCCACTCACAACTCAGCCCAGGTAAAGGCTGTTCCCCTGCCTGTGTGCCCCCTGCACCACCCATTACCATGTTGCTTGATTCCCCTTGGGGCCCCCCAGTGATGTGCCTGAAGCCCCACCCCCCTGGGCCCCTCCGCTGCCACCTGCTTATCTATGTCTTCCCCACTGAAAAGGGGCTGGGCGTGCTGCGCGCCCCAACCCTTGAGAGAGCCTCTTGTCCCTGGGCCCCCCCCCACCTCCCTTTCAAAATCTGAGTCAACTGACTCACACGCGGCAATAGCGGCCGATACACGGCCTGACGCAGCCCGCGTCGGCCTTGTCATTCCGACCCAGGCCTGGTCCAACACACCAGGCCTGAGGAGGTCGGAACGGCCGGCTTCGCCCAAAAGGCGAAGCGCGGCCTTCACCGCCATGGCGCCGTGCAGTTGTAGCGGCGAAGCCGCGTACAATTCCTAACTGGCGCGGGGCCCGCACTGGCCTCGCCCACAAATAGGCGCCGGTCACGCCTACCTTAACACTTGAAGCGCTGCTGCCGAAGAACCGCGCGCTTCCCGCTACTGAACCCGGAAAAACCCTTTTAACTACTCTAACGCACCCCCGGCCCCCACTCGCCTCAATCTAACGGTCGGCCTCTCCTACGGTCAGCGCGGAAAGAGGCCGACCATCCCTCCACCCCTCTTATAAACCCACCTCCCCAAGGCCACCCCCTCTTACCCTCATCCAATCAGGCGCCCATGCGCCACTTCCTGTCCTCCGGAAAGAGCCCGCGGAGAGACTAGAACAAGTCTGTCTCTCTGCGGGCCCCTCTTATATCTCTAATGACATAACACCAGGCCTTTAACCCCCTTCGCTGCCAGGCCTTTTCCCCCTCCTGTGCCAGGCCTTTTTTTGCCTATTTGGAATAGTTCTCTTTTAGGCCCTCATAACTTTTTGTCCACATAAGCTACCCACGCCAAATTTGCATCCTTTTTTCCAACATCCTAGGAATTCTAGAGGTACCCAGACTTTGTGGGTTCCCCTGAAGGAGACCAAGAAATTAGCCAAAATACAGTGAAAATATAGTTTTTTTTAAAAAAAATTGGAAAAAAGGGCTGCAGAAGAAGGGTTGTGGTTTTTTTTCTCCCTGAAATTGGCATCAACAAAGGGTTTGCAGTGCTAAAATCACCAGCTTCCCAGCTTTCAGGAACGGGCAGACTTGAATCAGAAAACCCAATTTTTCAAGACAATTTTGGCATTTTACTGGGACATACCCCATTTTTACGATTTTTTGTGCTTTCAGCCTCCTTCCAGTTAGTGACAGAAATGGGTGTGAAACCAATGCTGGATCCCAGAAACCTAAACATTTCTGAAAAGTAGGCAAAATTCTGAATTCAGCAATGGGTAATTCGTGTAGATCCTACAAGGGTTTCCCACCGAAAATAACAACTGAAATAAAAAAATATTGAAATTGAGGTGAAAAAAAAACTAAATTTTTCTCTACGTTTTACTCTGTAACTTTTTTCTGCAATGTCAGATGTTTGAAAGCAATATACCGTTACGTCTGCAGGACTCTTCTGGTTTCGGGGATATATAGGGCTTGTAGGTTCATCAAGAATCCTAGGTACCCAGACCCAAAAAATGAGCTGCACCTTGCAGTGGGTTTTCATTCTATACTGGGTATACAGCAATTCATTTGCTGAAATAAAAAGAGTCAAAAATAGGTATCAAGAAAACCTTTGTATTTCCAAAATGGGTACAAGATAAGGTGTTGAGGAGCAGTGGTTATTTGCACATCTCTGAATTTTGGGGTGCCCATACTAGCATGTGAATTACAGGGCATTTCTCAAATATACGTCTTTTTTTACACACTGTCTTATATTTGGAAGGAATAAATGTACAGAAAGACAAGGGGCAACAACACTTGTTTTGCTATTCTATGTTCCCCCAAGTCTCCCGCTAAAAATGGTACCTCACTTGTGTGGGTAGGCCGAGTGCCCGCGACAGGAAATGCCCCAAAACACAAAGTGGACACATCACATTTTCTCAAAGAAAACAGAGGTGTTTTTTGCAAAGTGCCTACCTGTGGATTGTGGCCTCTAGCTCAGCCGCCACCTAGGGAAACCTACCAAACCTGTGCATTTTTGAAAACTAGAGACCTAGGGGAATCCAAGATGGAGTGACTTGTTGGGCTCTCGCCAGGTTCTGTTACCCAGAATCCTTTGCAAACCTCAAAATGTGGCTAAAAAAACACTTTTTCCTCACATTTCGGTGACAGAAAGTTCTGGAATCTGAGAGGAGCCACAAATTTCCTTCCACCCAGCGTTCCCCCAAGTCTTCCGATAAAAATGGTACCTCACTTGTGTGGGTAGGCCTAGTGCCCGCGACAGGAAAGGCCCCAAAACACAAAGTGGACACATCACATTTTCTCAAAGAAAACAGAGGTGTTTTTTGCAAAGTGCCTACCTGTGGATTTTGGCCTCTAGCCCAGCCGGCACCTAGGGAAACCTACCAAACCTGTGCATTTATGAAAACTAGAGACCTAAGGGAATCCAAGATGGGGTGACTTGTCGGGCTCTCACCAGGTTCTGTTACCCAGAATCCTTTGCAAACCTCAAAATGTGGCTAGAAAAACACTTTTTCCTCAAATTTCAGTGACAGAAAGTTCTGGAATCTGAGCAGTGCCACAAATTTCCTTCCACCCAGCATTCCCCCAAGTCTCCCGATAAAAATGGTGCCTCACTTGTGTGGGTAGGCCTTGTGCTCGCAACAGGAAGTGCCCCAAAACACTATCTGGACACATCAAAATCAAATAGAAAACTACCTGTTTTTGGGGGGGGACACCTGCGTTTTTGGTCCAAGGCTCAGCAGCCATCTAGGGAATCCTACCAAACCCAGACATTTTAGAAAACTAGACTCCTGAGGGAGTCAAGGGAGGTGTGACTTGCGTGGATCCCCCAATATTTTCTTACCCAGAATCCTTAGCAAACCACATATTTAGCTACAAAAATCAAATTTTTCCCACATTTCTGTCTGTGTGGGATCACTGCACCGGGACAAATTTCCTACCACCCAACATTCCCCTCAGTCTCCCAGTAAAAATGATACCTCACTTGTGTAGGTGGGCCATGTGTTTGTGACAGGGAAGAGCCAAAAACACGTTGAAATTGAGGGGGAACCAAAGTGGGTCCAAACGGGCAGTTTAAAAAAAAAATGTTTAGGCTGACAAGTGCAGCAGCAATGTTATCGGTATAGATGAGACAATGCTGGGTGGTAGGAATTTTGTGGATTACTGCAGATTCTGGAAGGTTCCATCACAAAAATGTGGGAAAAATGTGTGCTTTCCAGCAAAGTTGAAGGTTTGCAGGGCATTGTGGGTAAGGAAATGGTGCGGGGTGCATGTGAAGCACACAACCCTGGAATCAACTAGATGTTTCGTTTTCAGATGTGTCTAGGTCTTGTGGATTTTACTTTGGGATACTGTCCTCTGGCCCCTGCAGCTCCCCTAAATCCTGGATTTAAGGGCTCCCCTGAACCTAACTCATCAGATTCCTTCCAACCTCAATAAGACAACAAGAAAGAAGAAGGACTGCTAAGCTGACCCCCAGCAGAGAAAACCGAAGACACCAACTGACTTGGCCCCAGCCCTACAGACCTGTCTCCAGCTTCAGAAGCCCTGCTACAAGAAGGCGACGCATCCTGCAGGACCAGCAACCTCCTAAAAGCCTCAAGAGGACTGCCTGCACCCCAGAGGACCAAGATCTCCTGTTGACAGTGGTCCTGTCCAAAAAGAACTCCAACCAAGGACTCCAGAACCGCCCCAGATCTGCGAGTCCTGACCACTCTGCACCCACAGCCCATGGCCTGAGTCCAGGTGGCCCAACTGATGAGGCTTGGCCGCCAGCACCACCACTTTTCACTGGCACGACAGCATGGCGGGCTGACGGTCCTAATTACCCTGGGCAGTGCTGCTGGATTACGACTCCCTTCTCCGCCAGCGGTTTCATGGTGGTAGCACCACCATGAAACCGCTGGCGGAGATGCGGTGCAGGGTGCCCCAGGGGGGGTCTCTGCACTGCCCATGCACTTGGCATGGACAGTACAGGTGCCTCCCTGGCTAGCCCCATCGCAAAGTTCAATGTCTGCTTTGCAGACAGTAAACTTTGCAACAGGTGCTGGTGCACCCTACGCACTACTGCTTTGCCGCCTGCTCCATTCTGAGCCGGAGACAACGCTCTAGGCCATTTCCTGCTGGCCCAGCAGGAAACTCGTAATGGCCCCGGCGGGAGGTAGCCACACTGGCGGCAACCTCCCCGTCGGAACTTCAGCGGACAGGCTTTTCAGTCCACAGGAGTCAAAATGAGGGCTATTGTGTCCAAAGACGACTTTACAAGACAAAATCTTAATATCCATTAAGAGAAAGTCTCAGCTCAGACTGGTGTTTCTCACATCGTCTCCGAGAGAGTTCCAGAGCAGAAATTCTTCAAGACATTTTACCCCTGAAGGAGAGAAGAAGTCATCTTATGGAAGCTTCCTTCAAGATCAAATCAGACCACTGCACTAGACTGACTCACTGCAGTCATGACTCTGAGCGGGTTCAAAACCTTAATTCCAAGAGACCTTCTTTAAGAGTGAGATGTTTCTCATGATGACAGAACTGGGAAGACATCATGGTTTCTTTTACTGCTGTTACCTACCAAGGAAGAGGTTCTTGCTTCAGTCTAAACTTGCTTAGTGTATTGCAATCTTGATGAAGTACCTAACCACCAATCTTTTTTCGTGAGCTCTACTCTATTGGGTCTTTCAGGCATGTGCTTATCAATCCCTCTCTAGTGTGACCTCATATGACACAAGCGGAACAGTGTCAACTGCGAGTGACCAAGCATCACTGCCACTGGGGTATTTTGTGCGGCAGCTTCAAGGTGTTTGGTCGTCTCTTAGAAATTTGTACATGATCTACTCTGCATTGCTTCCTTCCATTCTGGCAATTCAGATCACGCTGTTGAGTTTGCTCATAGACCTTATGGCCTCACATTTGGCATTCATTTACAATGAGTAATAATCCAAGGTCTGAGGTACTCAGCAAATTCTTTTGGACGGTTATTAGTTGTTATCTCCTTTGGGAGTCCATGAGCTTAACATTTTCCCAAGCTTCAGGATTACTTCATCAGTGGAAGTGGATCTCACAACTACCACTTCAGGGTATTTACTGCAATTTTCCAAAGTGACCAGTAAATACCGGACACCCAACAAGCTCACACAATATATAGCAATTCACTGGTATTGTTTTCAGCCTGATTGGAGTGGGAAGCTCCATGCGGCCAGTGGGCTGTAGTGCTAAGCAATGGGATATCATTTGGTCCCCCTGTTTGTCAGTGTTGGAAAGCCACACAATCTGTTGAATATGCATGGATGTTTTTACAAGAGAATGTGAAGCAATTGCAATGCCAAAGGCTTTGGGACAACAATTTGTCTATTTTCTCAGCAGGATTCCTTCATCAGTTACTGACTGATATTCTTGAATGTTGTAGAATGCCCAAAGCTGGCATTTGGCATCCTACATCTGATGCAGTAGGGTGCCCAACAGTGCCTTCCACCCACGCTTGGTACACATTATTTAACCAGCTTGAAGTTCATCAGTCTGAATGTCTAGTACAATTTATTGGATATTTAGTGGGTTGAGACGAGAGGGGCTATTTATCAGTCACAATATGTTGGTTTCAGTCACATGGTCCGCCTCATGGTTGGCACTAGGCAGAAGTGCTACTCTACACGTTTGCCTAGTTTTGGTTTATAGATGAAATTGAAGGAATCCATTTCTCTATCCGTGTGAGCGGTTTGGATGCCATGCCTTTGAAAAGTGGAGTTAGCAGCTTGTGGTCAGTGCACAGGCAGAATTGACTCCAGTAGAGATAAACATAGAGGTGTCTTCACCCCTACAGGATAGCAATTGCTTTCTTCTCTCTATAGGAGTACCACTGTTCAGTTGTGCTAAGAGTTCAAATGGCATAGGCCAATGGGTCCCACAGATCAATGATCTATTATTGAAATAGTACTGCTCCTTAGCCTGGTGGCACTGCCATCAAATCAGATTTTGGTGGGTTTGTTAAAAGCATAATACTTAATGTTCATTTTGCTGGACAAGGCATCCTTGGTTTTCTGGAAGGCAACTTCTTTGTCTTCTGACCATTTCAACTCTGTGTGCTCTGTCAGGAGGTCACTCTGAGGCATAGTGAGGGTTGTTAAGTTCTGAATAAATGCCCTGCAGGTGGTAACCATTCTTGGAAAAATAGGTAACCATTCCTGGAAAACAAAAAACCTCAGTCAAATTCTGGGGGCATGGTAGTCTTGAGGTGTCACACTTTCTTCTGATAAGGGGCCACTCCTGTAGAGAATCGATATCCATAAACTTCTGTCTGAGACCATTCACAGTGACACTGTTCACTTGTTTGCAGTGAAGCTGCTGTCTCTGATTCATTTCACCACGGATCTTAGCCGCCCATGATGGTCTTCCACTGTGGCTATGTACACCAGAATGTCATCTGTGACGTTCAGAACTCCTTCCTGAAAGTACTTCCCAGGTGCATTGCTGAAAAAGCTCTATTGCGCTGAAGATGCTGAAACTGAAGCACTCATTTCTTTTCATCACACAAGAGGAGAAAGAGAGACAAACAAACAAATACATACTCTCCCGACCTACAACACTGTCAGACAAAAAAGGTGGGTGGGTTCTTATATGGAGTATCACTTTTTTAGTCTCCTAATGCTTCAAACATATCCAATGATAATGGGAGAATCCACTTCACCTACTTTTCAGGATTGGATGCATTATTAGTGATATGTACTCATATTGATTGTTGTTTGTCCAGTCGAGCTTTGGTATTCACGTTAAGCAACAATGGGGACAAGGATGATGGATGTTGGGATAATGCTCCGGTACTTATCAGTGATCTTCACCATCCTTCGTCCAAACCATTTTGTCAATGCAATTACAACACACCCACTTTTCCATAGACTTCTGGTCTTGTTTGCGAATACTTGGTAGTTCAGGAAGAATTATAGGAAAGCTATGTATTTATAGCACCCAGGGACTGAGTGGACTTAAAGCCAGTTTACTTCCTACTTCCTGATGTTTGTCCCTGTCATGTCATAGGATCCATCTCATTTCAAGAAATGACTGTGATGAGGATGATTTGAACTAAGGATAATTAAGATTACTGGTAAGTAACCGGGGCATTAGTACTTTTGGCGATCCACATGTACCTATAAAAATAAAGTAAATTGAAACAACTATTAGAATGTTTCATTGGTACAATGATGTGCTAAAAGCAATAACAACAGAAATTAGAAAAGTATGGGTAAAACAGCCACATGGCTGCTTTAATAAGGACTTATTAAATTATTAAATTACAGGTAACAATACCAAGCAATGTGTTTTTTTAACCCCTTCCCCGGCAAGAACGAAGTGGTTACGTCCGGGGTGCGGCACTGAGGCGCCACAGACGTAACTACTACGTCCCGGTATATGCCCTCGGGGAAAACGCTGGCACTCCCCCCAAGGGCTTCCCCTCCACCCCCAGGGCAGGGCTGGAAGGGGAATCGCTTCCCCTTCCACCTGACCCCACCTCCAGTGACATCTGATGACATCAGCACGCAATTGCATGCTGACCTCATCAGAGGTCACCGCCCATCGTGCTGGAAGCATGGAATGGCCCCTAGACAGAAGGGATAATTCTTTTTTGTTTTATATGTGGGGAGCGATCCCTTAGGCAAGGGTCACTCCTCGGGGGGCAAAACTACTTTTGGGCCATTTCTGCCCCCCTTTGGGCATATCGGTCTATTTTTATTTAGGCCAATTTGCCCCTAAGGAGGGCAGAAACCACTAGACACCAGTGTTGTTTTTTTCTGCCCCCCTTGCGCATAAGGGGAGCGGCCCCTTGGGCAAGGGCCGCTTCCCAGGGAGCAAAATATTTTTAGGCCTTTTCTGCCCCCCCCTCCGGCAGATCAGCCTATTATAATTAGGCCGATCTGCCCCCAAGGGGGGGAGGGGGCAGAAACCTCTAGACACCAGGGATATATATATATATTTTTTAATTTACTTTATGTTTTTAGGTATGGGGAGCGACCCCTTAGGCAAGGGCTGCTCCCCTGGGGGGCAAATTATATTTACGCCATTTCAGCCCCCCCTTGGGGGCAGATCTGCCCATTTTTATTAGGCCAATCTGTCCCCAAGGGGGACAGAAACCACTAGACACCAGGGATTTTTTTTTATACTTGCGAATAAGGGGAGTGGCCCCTTGGGCAAGGGCCGTTCCCCGGGGGGGCAAAATATTTGTAGGCCTTTTCTGCCCCCTGGGGGGGCCAGATCGGCCTATTATAATTAGGCCGATCTACCCCTGAGAGGGGGGGGGGGGCAGAAACCCCTAGACACCAGTGATATATATTGTTTTATGTTTACTTTTGTTTTTTATATATGGGAAGAGACCCCTTAGGCAAGGGTCGCTCCCCTGGGGGCAAATTGTATTTAGGCCATTTCTGCCCCTCTTGGGGGCAGATTGGCCTATTTTTGTTAGGCCAATCTGCCCTCAGGGGGGCAGAAACCACTAGACACCAGGGAGTTTTATTTTTTTGCACCAATTTCACGCAAGGGGAGTGACCCCTTAGGCAAGGATCGTTGCCCTGGGGGGCAAATTTATTTAAGGCCATTTCTGCCTCCCTTGGGGACAGGACGGCCTATTTTTATTAGGCCAATCTGCCCACAAGGATGGCAGAAACCACTTAGGCACCAGGGATTGGTGTGTGTGTATGTGTGTGTTTTGTTTGGGGAGGCAGCCCCTTGGGCAAGGGTCACTCCCCATGGGGGCACATTACTGTTGGCCAACTTTGGCCCCATTTATTTGGGGTGGAGGTAAGGCCATACCCCCACCCTCTTATTGTGAAAACAAATCTTCCCAGAGACAAGGGAAGATTTTTTTTCAAAATAAAAGGGTGGGGGTATGGCCACACACACACCCCAAATAAATGGGGCCAAAGTTGTTCTGCCCACCAGTGGGCAGATGGGGCAATTACCCCCGATCCACACCCCGGGTGGGGGGTGGACAGAAAGTCTATCAGATGCCAGGGAATTAAAAAACGACAAAGAATAGTGGGGTGGTGGCTACCAACCAGTATGGGCCTGGTTATGCCCCCACCCCAACTGAAGGGGGTAACAGTTTTACAGCACTCCCCCCGCACACTAAAACATCTTATTCCACAGCAAGCAAGAGGACATTTGATTATTTGGGGTTTTGGTTTTACATTTGGGCCATGAGTGCTTGGCTAACTCTCAAAATCACCCCACTTGGAATGGGGAGGTCTGCACTTTTTGGACTTTGGGACGCTGCCATGTAGAAAATTCCAAAAGACCTAGACACATCTGAAAACTAAACATCTGGGTGATTCCAGGGTGGTGGCCTTCACATGCACCCGCACCATTTTCTTATGCACAATGCCCTGCAAACCTCCAACTTTGCTGGAAATCACACATTTTTCCCATATTTTTGTGATGGGACTTTCCGGAACCTGCAGGAATCCACAACATTCCTACCACCCAGCATTGTCTCATCTATAGCGATAAAAATTCTGATGCACTTGTCAGCCTAAAAATGGTTTTTTTCAAACTGCCCTTTTGGACACGCTTTGGTTCCCCCTCAATTTTTGGCTCTTCCCTGTCACAGGCACTTGGCCCACCAACACAAGTGAGGTATCATTTTTACCGGGAGACTGGGGGAACGTTGGGTGGTAGGATCTTGTCCCAGTGCGGTGATCCCACACAGAAATGTGGGAAAAATTATTTTATTTTTTTAGCTAAATTAGAGGTTTGCTGAGGATTCTAGGTAAGAAAACACTAGGGGATCCACACAAGTCACACCTTCCTGGACTCCCTTGGGTGTCTAGTTTTCAGAAATGTCTGGGTTTGGTAGGTTTCCTTAGATGGCTGCTGAGCCCAGGACCAAAAAACGCGGGGGCCCCCGCAAAAACAGGTAGTTTTGTATTTGATAATTTTGATGTGTCCAAATAGTGTTTTGGGGCATTTCCTTTCACAGGCACTAGGCCTACCCACACAAGTGAATTACCATTTTTATCGGGAGACTTGGGGGAACGCTGGGTGGAAGAAAATGTGTGTCTCCTCTCAGATGCCAGAACTTTCTGTCACCAAA
Organism: Pleurodeles waltl; assembly: GCF_031143425.1. NCBI lineage: Eukaryota > Metazoa > Chordata > Amphibia > Caudata > Salamandridae > Pleurodeles > Pleurodeles waltl. The sequence continues at coordinate 135,941,656 of NC_090445.1, read as the reverse complement.
ATGTGAGGAAAAAGTGGTTTTTTTGCCAACGTTTGAGGTTTGCAAAGGATTCTGGGTTACAGAACCTGGTGAGAGCCCCATCTTGGAATACCCTAGGTGTCTAGTTTTCACAAATGCGCAGGTATGGTAGGTTTCCCTAGGTGCCGGCTGAGATAGAGGCCAAAATCCACAGCTAGGCACTTTGCAAAAAAACAGCTCTGTTTTCTTTGGGAAAATGTGATATGTGCACGTTGTGTTTTGGAGGCATTTCCTGTCGCGTGCGCTAGGCCTAGCTACACAAGTGAGGTACCATTTTTAGCGAGAGACTTTGGGAAACGCTGTGTAGAAGGAAATTTGTGACTCCTTTCAGATTCCAGAACTTTCTGTCACCGGAATGTGAGGAAAAAGTGTTTTTTGGCCAAATTGTGAGGTTTGCAAGGGATTCTGGGTAACAGAACCTGGTGAGAGCCCCACAAGTCACCCCATATTGGATTCCCCTAGGTGTCTAGTTTAAAAAAATGGGCAGGTATGGTAGGTTTCCTGAGGTGCCAGCTGAGCTAGAAGCCAAAATCTACAGCTAGGCACTTTGCAAAAAACACGTCGGATTTCAATGTAAAAATGTGATGTGTCCATGTTGCTTTTCCTGTCGCGAGCATTAGGCCTACCCATGCAAGTGAGGTACCATTTTTATCGGGAGACATGGGGACCACAGAATAGCAAAACAAGTGTTATTGCCCCTACTCTTTCTCTACATTTTTTCCTTCGAAATGTAAGACAGTGTGTGAAAAAGACGTCTATTTGAGAAATGCCCTGTGTTTCACATGCTAGTATGGGCACCCCGGAATTCAGAGATGTGCAAATAATCACTGCTTCTCAACACCTCCTCTTGTGCCCATTTTGGAAATACAAAGATTTTCTTGATACCTATTTTTCACTCTTTATATTTCAGCAAATGAATTGGTGTATACCCGGTATAGAATGAAAACCCACTGCAAGGTGCAGCTCATTTATTGGCTCTGGGTACCTAGGGTTCTTGATGAACTTACAAACCCTATATATCCCAGCAACCAGAAGTGTCCAGCAGATGTAATGGTATATTGTTTTAAAAAATCTGACATCGCAGGAATAAGTTACAGAGTAAAACGTGGAGAAAAAGTGCTGTTTTTTTCACCTCAAGTTCAATATTTGTTTATTTCATCTGTTATTTTCTGTAGGGAAACCTTGTAGGATCTACACAAATGACCCCTTGCTGAATTCAGAATTGTGTCTACTTTTCGGAAATGATTAGCTTTCTAGAGTCCAGCATTGGTTTCATACCCATTTCTGTCACTAACTGGAAGGAGGCTGAAAGCACAAAAAATAGTAAAAATGGGGTATGTCCCAGTAAAATGCCAAAATTGTGTTGAAAAATTGGGTTTTCTGATTCAAGTCTGCCTGTTCCTGAAAGCTGGGAATCTGGTGATATTAGCACTGGAAACGCTTTGTTCATGCCATTTTTAGGGAAAAAAACACAAGCCTTCTTCTGCAGCCCTTTTTTCCCATTTTATTTTTAAAAAACAAAATTTTTGCTGAATTTTGGCTAATTTCTTGGTCTCCTTCAGAGGAACTCACAAAGTCTGGGTACCTCTAGAATCCCTAGGATGTTGGAAAAAAAGGACGCACATTTGGCGTGGGTAGCTTATGTGGACAAAAAGTTATGAGGGCCTAAGCGCCCCAAACAGCCAAAAAAAGGCTTGGCACCTGAGGGGGGAAAAGGCTTGGCAGCAAAGGGGTTAACTAATTAATACAGAATGCCAGCAACTCCATAATAGACCTTCTTAAAGCCCTGACAATGGCGGCAAATCTAATCCTGATACATGTTTATGAAACACAAGAATGAGTTCAAAAGATAAATTACCACTTTGAGGGTATATTAAAAAAAAACTGAAACAAATAATTATTGTTGTTTTTCCAAACCAGTAATTGCAGTTGTAATGTAGAAACAAAGCATAAAGAAATTAATACTCTGTAGACTTTCAATTTAAAAAATTAAACCGCAAAGAGATGTACGGCATGATTTGAAAGTTAAAACCTGCAACCTATGTGGATGATCAAAGCTGACTATGTTAATAAAATATTATGAGATTGACTCAGTACCTTTTGTTTCCAAAATTATAAATCTGTCCCTTATCTCATGACATAACTGAAGAACTCAAACAAGCAGAAGCAAAATATAAAAAGCCCATTTTAAATACCAAATATTCTGAGTGAAAAGTTATGGTTTTTGCATCACAGCACATTACAGCATTTGTAATCTTGAAAAGTATGTTATGCTCTTATATAAGCTTCAGAGATGTCTGTGGGAGCTCTCTTTCGGAGCCTTGATCCTGTTGGAATCAGAGGGTATTCCTATATCTGAGAATATATGTCTGTAGAATTTGCAATGGTATTTGTGGAATTCACACTTGGCAGCAATGAGGATTGCCTCTATTAGCACCTGGGACACTTGGTTCAGATATGTCAACACTAACTGAGACGTCTCTTCACCACACATTGAGCACTTCCATCTACACTATGAACATGAGGTCAAGCACACCCACTGCTGCCTCTAGTCAGTTCAAATCCAGATGTAATAATGGAAAAGACAGCATGCAAGTGCAATATCACCCTAAAGGTCTCACTGGGTTGAAAACCTTTCAATAGGGCTTTAGGCCTAATTATGGCATTGAAACAGTCTTGTTGGGTATCCACTCTGCAGTTTTTGAAATATTTTATAAATGAGAACCTGCCATACTCATGCTGTTATATTTGTCAGCAGACTCAGATGCTCTTGACCACACCACCATGCTGCATAGACCAAGGGCCTGATCATGACCTTGGCAGATGGGTTACTCCACCACAAACATGACTGATATCCCGCCCGCCCGCCCTTTTACAAGTTCCATAGGATATAATGGAACTTGTAATATGGTGGATGGGATATCCGTCACATCTGCCGTGGTCGTAATCAGGCCCTAAGTTAGGTTGTCAACTACTCTACTAGATGTGCTGAACTCATGGAGGTGGTGGTACATTTAGATTATCGCTTAGCTGAACACCATTCAGAGAAAACTATAGCAAGGACTAAAATATTAGTTACAAGAACAGACTCTCATAAGTTCCAAAACCTATGTGTAATAAATTGGGTTATTAGTTGATTGGGGTAAGTATCCACCTCAAGTAATAATCACAATAATCTTATTAGAATAAATCATTAAAAGTCACTAAATACACACGAGCTTACCCTCTGGTACCTATGCCACAGAGCAGACAGGCTTAACTTGGAGGCAATGTGTAAAGTATTTATGCAGTATTAAAACAATAATTTAGTTGAAGTGCAAAACAATAAAGATCTCAAACTCTAGGCACGCTTTAATGCTGACTGCGATGGAGTGCAGGTCGGATACACCAACCAGGGTCATCCCAGACAAAATATATTACCATCTGACTTGGGGCCTGATTTAGAGTTTGGCAGAGGGGATTACTCTGTCACGAACATGACGGAAATCACATCTTCCGTATTACAATTTCACAATAGCCTATGGGGATCGTAATACGGTGGATGGGATATCTGTCACCTTTGTGAAAGAGTAACCTGACAGAGTAATCAGGCCCTCAGTCCTTTAAGTCCCAATCCACCAGAGGAGTATATTTGTTAAGGCTTCCAGGACCTCGGAAGAGGCACCTGAAGACTCACAGGATGTCAGGCAGAGTCAACTCCAGGTCCAGTTGCCATTGATCAGTTTGGCATAGTACTCAGTTTGGAAGTTGCAGGAAAGGGCTCTAATAGCTTGTTGTATCCCTATAGCTTGAACAGGGAAGTGGCTTTATGACACTTGGAATCCACAACTTTGTTCTGCGATACGAGAGAGAGCAGGTCCAGTCATTTCAGTGCTCATCTCGTGGTTGCAGAGAGCAGGTTCAGTCCTCTTCTGATTGTCCTCAGGTCCAGTAGTCTTCTGAAGTGGGTGCCTGGAGATACCACTTTTATGCCTGGCACAATATAGTGGTGACAGTGATCTCTGGGCATACCCTAACCAATAAGGAGAGGGTGGGAGGGAGAAATAGAGAGAAAGAGACTGTCTGTCTGTCTCTGGTCTTATGGTACTCTTAGTATCTTCCCACATCTATCACTAAAATCCAGTTTGGGGCAATCACTGTATCCAGAACAAACTTAGAGACAGAAGTCTAATAGAACAAAGCTGAGTTTTCTAGCAGCCAGACAGTAGATACAAAATAATTGTTTTGGCATCCTGTCCTCTCCCCTTGAAGTGTGCCCCATGTGTTATGTAAAACCCCAGCAGACCTGTCAAGCAATTGTTGACACTCTAGCAAGAGTTGACACTAATGTCAAAAGGAGGCCCACAGTGATTGGAGCCTGCATTGCTGGGTGGACAACATAAGGGTGCAGTCCTGAGTGCTAGTGACATCTGCTTTTGATGGGGTAGGCCTCTTTGACATTAATAAAGTTCCTGGGCCCAGCCCACTGACCATCCTCTCAAGGGTGCACAACACCTTCCTTTATTCGAGGCCTATTGTCCCTCTCCTGGGTGAAACTTCACACCACATCAAAGGGACTATTCAGCTGCCAGGTGACAGTTGGATCTCATGCAAATGGGCCTCCAGGGCTTTAGGCAGGGATAAGGGAATCTTCTAAAAGTACCCTTTCCTTTATCGTTATACATAATTCGATCTCACTATTACATAGAACTTGGAATAACTATTAAAATGTCTTTGAAATATGTTTCTAGCTGCTTCCAAACCGAATTAGCGTTATTATATTTAATAATGCGACCTACTGTTTTCCTATTGAACAGCCAGCCTTGTTACAGTAAAAATAGACTTTTGGGGCATATTTCACTGTAGGGACAAGTTTAACATTAAACTCCTACAGTCATGTTTGCATTGTCATTGGAGTGGATGGCACAATAGGTGCTGCATTCCACAAGTGACATTTAACTTACAGTCACTGGTTACACTTTGCACCATATATCAGGGACTTGTAGGTAAGTCAAATATGCCAATTAGGGGTATACCAGTTTCATCATGTTAAAAGGGGGGTACAGGCACTTTACCACTGTTTAGCAGGGTTTAAGTGCACAGAGGTCTACAAACTAAAAAATAGGATTCAGCAAAAAAGCAAAAATCTAGGGTGACCAGCATAAAGGGCAAAGTTCGAACACTATGCAATTAGGAAATGTAAAATGTCTCATTTTGATAGAGGAAAGAGAAAGAAGATGTACAAAAATTATGTAAACACCGAGGCAGGTCAGGATATTGTTTTAATGATGGTTTAAGTAAATCTAGGATATCCAAGTATAAATAATACGACATGTACAAAAAACACAGCTGGTGGAAAACAAGATTCCTCAACAATGAAAGGAGCTGTTTTGCTGAGTGATGAAGTTAAGTCAGTTCCAAATTTGTTACTGACTATCATGCAATCACCAATAGGTCATATAATTATGCCAATGAAAATTACCTTGTTGAATGGACAGGAAAAGCTTGTTTCAGGACAAAAGATTGTTTCAAGACCCTTTCAATCCAGAAGCCTTGGGGTTTTTTTTTTTTTTTAGAAATTAAGGGTCTTCAAGCTTCACATACCACTGATTACGAAAAATGTTCTAGAAGAGGCTAAAGCAGCAAACAGTGCTATTTTGTATTCAGGTCCAGCACATTTTATACACACAGGATTCCTCTGTCTGTTTTGGGAACTATCGTGAATAAATGTGTTTTGATTTATTTCATGCTCTTCAGTTTAATGTGATTTTTGGTATGCTGTGGTTGACACTGTATAACATCAGTATTGATCAGGCTCCAAGAACCTTACAACTGAACTCTGATTATTGTATGAACAGTTTTCTGCTAACTTGTGGATCATTTAAAATGCATTATTCCAAAGAATTAGCAGGAATCGTGATGCAGTCTTCCAAAGTACTGGATGGCATTGCGATACCCATGTCATTGGTTGGGTGACTACCTTACCATCTTGTTCTGAAAGTTTCAATTAAGTTTTTGTTATACAAAACAGCTAGTCTGTTATCTCCACATAGGAGATATGCATATAACAATAATTACAACCTGGTACAGTCATAACCTGAAGTTGAATATATTTACTCACAGAATCAGACACTGAACTCCTAACAGATGACAGTTTGGACACTGGGTTTATCAGAACATCACAATCAGCAGCATCCTCTCCATTATTTTAGTTCCATAGAAGGTAGGCTAGTTAGGAAAATGTACAGAATATAGAGCAATAAGCATCGATATGCATACATGTCATGCTAGATCAGATTAAACATACAAAAATCTTCACTAAACTTGACGTCAGTGGAACATATCATTAAGATTGAGCGTGAGAGGTTGATGAGTCGAGACTGCTTTTCAAACACAGTTTGGACTATTTGAATAGTACGTCATATTTTTCAGATGCTGTAACGTTCCAGTTGGTTTTCAGTATTTCATCTATGAGATTTTATGAGGGTGTTTTTGGGTGAGTTCTCAATAACTTACCTAGATGATACTTTGATGTCTTCAGATTCTTTGAGGACTCAAATAAACATGTCAAGCTCAGTACCACTGATGTTTCTCTAGCCACGAAATCATGCTTGAACTCTCTTGAACAAACATATACAGTGGGTACCTTTTTATACTGAATTGCACTATGTCCTTAAAATGTGTTTGGAGTTTGCTCCTAATTCAAACAGAATTACATAGATATTATATAACCATTAATAAATCTTCTGAGGAGAGGTGTAAATTGGAAGTGAAGTGGACCACAAAAGCAAACAGTAATTTCACCTTTAAAAAGCCCTTAGAAGCACAGTGTGTGGCTTATCCAGAAAAGAACCATGTGTGGCTTATCCGCAAAAGAAGAAGGTGTTTGTCCTTGTCACGGGACACTCTGACACTTATATCACAGTGGCTCCATGCTAAAACAAGACAAAACAAATTAAATAATCTCATAAGTGAGTAAAACCTACTTTCCTATTTTTCCATGAAATAATAGTTTTACTATTGTGAACAAAAACTTTACAAGTAACCATGTTCAGCATTTCTGTAGTTCCCATTCAAGGAGAGAAATGCATTGCTCACATAGCCCATCAACCTCGTCAATACCTAGTACAGAATCAGTGTATGAATTGCAATCCCTCAGATTCTCAAACCACTAGTTGGGTTTTGTTCTTACTCATATGTACTACAGGTGTGAGGTTTTGGAACTTTAATAAAGTATCTTAGGGGCTAGGGGTTTGCCCTTCTCTATGATTGTGTACTAGATATAGATTCTGGAAAGGATTTTGGGACTGCTAATGGCTTGCACATATCCCTTAATACCACATAGAAAGCATACAATCAGAAAACAAGTCAGTTGATGCCTTCACAGTTTGATGGATTTTTGTTCACCATCTCTAAAAAACACTTGGGGTCATTTGTGTTCTGTGTTAGAATTGCATTGCTGGATGAATATTCTTTACCACCTTTTGCATTTAAAAATGACTCAAAATGTAGCCAGGCCACAGATTCAATGGCTATCTACAAAACTACTTTTGCAGCTGTAGATAATTGCAAAATATTTCAGGTATGCACACATGGTTTGTTGATGTATTCTCCAACAAGCAATCCTGAGTTTTTTTTGTTTTTTAACTCTGTTGTATTGAGTTTATAACAAACAATTTAACATAAAAACAAAACAAAACAAGCAGTGCATTTTCATACGAGATATCACAATGTCCATTGTTCTCCTGGGTGGAGGCTGATGATAGACAAAAACATGGAACATATCCAATCAAACGAGCAATTGCTTCCCCCCGCCCCCAGGACCTCCAATGTAACCAAATAATTCATACACCATGTTTACCAGCGTTACTCTATTACCAAAGGTGGTTGTCACCTATGTACATAGCATAACATCCTATGGTGAAGGATCCTTATCCGTGCTCCAATCAGAGCTCGAATCCTGGGTCCCCGGGAAGCTTTCTAACAGTGTACTCCAGGCTGTTATGTCTTCCAGTGCCCCCTCTTTCCTGCGTGTCAGTCTCATGTTTGTTCTTCAGCCACACCCCATTCCAAAACATCACAGGACCAGTTAGAAGGGGATGGGTTTCGTGTACCCATCCAGCCCATAGCTACCCTTCGCTTAGCCAACACCAAAGAAAGCTGTGCAGATCTGTATGGAACGCGCCTACCCTGTGGTCTCTGTATTATACCCAGGAGGCAAGTCAATGGCGTCCCCTCGAGTCCCAGACCGGTGACCCCGTCCAACTTCCCAACCACCACCCACCAAAACTGCTGTACCTCCCTAAAGACCCAGGCCAAGTGGATAAAGGAAGCACCTGTCTTCCCACATTGAGGACACCCTGTCTCCCTTGCTGGGTCCATCTTATTAAGGCGAGCAGGCAGGATGTACACATGATGGACAAAATTAAAGTGCAACAACTTAAATTGGTGGTTACAACAGACCGTGCATACCAGAGTCAGTGCCAAATTCCAGTCCACGTCTTCTATGTGGTTCTCCAACTCTCAATCCCAGGCCCTACGGGCCATACACACTACCCCCACACTATCCCTGCACAGCGCTCTATAAATCAGAGTGACCAGGTGGGAATCATCTCCCCAATTTATTAACCCATTCAACATCTTTGATGCCACAGGGGCCACCGGAAACCCAGACCAGACCTCTCGGGCCACACTCTCAATCTTGGCATATTGTAAGAACTGGCCAGCTTCAATCCAAATGTATCTCGCACCTCCCGAAAGGAAATAAACTCACCATTGGGATATAAATCACCTGCCACCAAGCAGCCACCCATTCTCCAAGCCTCCATTGACATGAAAGTATCTATATCTCAGAAGGGGGGCAGGCTCCAGATCTTCAGTTATCCATCAAACGGGGGCACATCGTAGTATTCTCTTAATCGTCTGTTTCCAGATCCCAGCTGTATTCTTAACCAGCTAGGAAACAGGAGTCACCAACCTACCGCCCGACATTAATACGTGCACCAGTGCCTCATCTCCCAACATGCCAGCAAACAACCACTTATCCCAATTATCCGTCTGCGTCATCCACTAGGCAGCATGTTGTAAATGAGCCGAGTCATAATAGAGTCTAATATTAGGGAGTGCCAAGCATCCATCTTCCATTTCCCTTTGTAACGTGGACAACGCCACCCTACTACAACGGCCAGCCCAAACCAAGGAAATCAGCAAGCTATCCAGGGGTGTAAACAGTCGAGCCAACATTGGAAATAAAGAATTCTGAACCAGGTACAGACAATCCGGCAAGAACACTATCTTGGCCACCGCCGTCCTTCCCATTACGCATCGTTTCAAAACGATACAGAACGCTCCAAACCCTTCACCACCCGTTCCACATTGTGGACAGATGTGCTGTCGCTGTATGTGTAACCCTTCTCTAGATCTAATGAAACTAATACCAATTTGTCTACCGCCCCAGCTGTTTCATGTAAAACATGTGCCAAACGGCGTAAGTTCTAAATTTTACTGCGACCGAGAATGAATCCGCATTGATTCTAGTGTACCAGGCCCCGGATCACTCCACGCAGTCGAGTAGCCAAAATTTTACACAGAATCTTGACACCCGTATTGAGCATAGTAAGTGGGTGATATGAGGAAGGGTCATCAGGATCCCCCCCAGGCGTAAGCTTTAGACAGACAACGCCCTGTTGCATGGTCTCAGGAAGAATACCCCAATCTCAAGCAACCTATTCCCCAGAAGGAGAGGAAACGTCTGGTACAATTCGATCGGGAAACCATCCTCACCAGGCGATTTAGACTTTGACAACGCCTCCAGAGCCGCAACCACCTCTTCACCTGTTATCTCAGCCTCTAGGCTCTCCATACAGTCAAGCTCCAGCCGCTGAAGTCTAATCCAGCCCATAAAGTCACCTCATCTAACATCTAAGACAGGAGGACCGGCCCTGGACACAACCTGCAAATGCTCCACTAATACCTGGAAAATATCCCTGCGAGTAGTAACCTGTACCCCCCCTCTGCATTCCTAATACGTAGGATGGGAGGAGCTTGAGGAGCCATGCCAACAATTTACCAGATTTGTCTCCCTCCCTATGAAGGCGCTGTCTATACGATCCAAGGGTAACCTTATCCAACGTGTCCCAGCAGTTACTGACCTTCTTAAACAGCCGGAGCCCGCTCTTGCTCAATCTCTGGAGTTACCGGAGTCAGATGCTGTGCTACCCCTAGTTCACCTTCCCAATCTGCAAGCTCCTTTTCCATTTATTTGCGCACCCCACATGCTGTGCCGATACACACTCCCCTTATGACTGCCTTCATGGCATCCGATTCCGTGCCCCTTGAGTTTGCCATACCCCAATTCAGATCCAAATATTCCTTAAGGGCCGCCGCCATTTTCTCACAACAGCCAGCCTCCGTTTAAAACGAGGGAGGCATATGCCACCCACGAGACACATTAGCATCAGATCCCAATAACACATGCATCAGCACTGGTGCATGACCAGACAAAAACCTCCCCAAATGCTTGACATCCATTACCTGTGAACAAGTCAATCCGCCCAAGAGGAAACGATCCAACCTACTATATGTATTGTGTGTCTTAGAGTGACAGGCGTATTCCCTAACCTACAGATGCAGTTCTCTCCATCCATCCCAGAGTCCTAGGTTACGCATAATCTCTGTGAGGGATCTCATTATCAATGGTTTGGTTCCCCACTTAGGAGGGGAACAATCCACCTCACCATCCAATATGCAATTATAATCTCCAGCCCATATCAGAGGGAAGACTGTACCCTCCCCCAGCATTTCAGGTATGGTGTCATAAAAGGAGGGATCATCTATGTTTGTTACGATCTGAATGCTTCTTACCACGGTTATCTGTCAATCTCGAGGTCACTTGCTGGTTCTGGACTGACCAAGGTAAGGGCGACCCTTTCCAGTAGCCATGGTGCTGCAGATAGAGTAACACCAGGCAGACCGTGACCTCCAGAAGGAGTCCCAGAGGAAAAAAAACAATCCTGGGAAAAACCTCAGAAGCAAGGAACTCCTGAAAAAAGTGGTGAGAAAAAAGAGAAGCGTAATATGAACTGGAAACAGCAAAAACTGCAGACAAGAAAAACAGGAGAAGTCCAAAAAAATCACCGGATACAAGAGCTAGGAACACCACCAGAACGGAAGTGTTTGTAACGCAAGGAACAGAAGACCAACTGAGCTTATATACTGGCAAACAGGAAGTGACACGCAGGAAGTTCTGAAGACACCATCTTGAATTGGGAAAAGCCACATTAGAGTGAATGGCAAAATAGCCATGGTGTAAAAGAGGAAGCACAGCATGCAGGAAAGGAAACACAGACTCCTGGGAAAAAGAAAAGATGGCTATGAGGGAAACCACAAAGAAAGAGAAAACAAGAAAAAATAAAAAAGACAGGAAAAATAGGTAAGAGAGATTATAAGGGCAAAAGGCGGGCGCGGCGCGAAACAGTGACCAAAGAAAGATGTAGAGGTCGAGCTATGGACCAAAAAATAGGCAGCGGCCCGAAACACAGCTCAAAACACAACCCACAGCAGAAACAGCCGTCCAGGACATGGACCGCCGATCTGACTGCGGTCCGCAAGTGGGGCGCTGCAGGTCCTTACGGCGTCACAATGTTAGGTGCGTAAGTATTTAGAATGGTAAGGGGCATTCCATCCAATGTGCTATGTAAATGTATATATCTCCCTTCTACGTCTGCTTCACTGTAGATATGTGTAAACGGGAACCCAGAGGCAATCCAGATCAACACTCCCCTTGCATAAGAGGAAAAAGGTGAAGAGAACACCTGAACCCGCCACTTTCTAGCCAACTTATGTGATTCCTCTACTGTCAAATGAGTTTCTTGCAGACACGCAATATGAACCCTATGCCGTCTCAGGAAGGAGTGCACTCTGTAACGCATAGTGTAGCTCTTCAGACCCCTAACATTCCATGTCAGTATATTAATCTGTCGACTCAGGGTAAAATTGCATATCCACCCCTCCCGCTAGGGCCTCTCCTCCACCACCACGCCCAAAAGAAGAAGGCAAGACAAGACCCAATCACCCAGCTCACACTCAACAATGCACTGCCGTAATAAACATCAAACTGTTGAGAACCTGCGCAAACTTTGCAGGAAAAAAAACTAATGGTAATTCTGTGGGTAGAGGGAGTCTTTAAGGTTGGAAATTACAATGCAGATCAGTAGGCTAATCATAGTGCCTTTTGGGGAAATCCATTGACATACATTATGGCGGTCATTCCTACCCTGGCGGTCCGAGACCGCCAGGGTAGGGTACCGCGGATGTACCGCCAACAGGCTGGCGGTGCATCCAGGGCAATTCTGACCGCGGCGGTACAGCCGCGGTCAGAAACGGAAAACCAGCGGTGTACCGCCGGTTTTCCGCTGCCCAGGGGAATCCTCCATGGCGGCGCAGCTTGCTGCGCCGCCATGGGGATTCCGACCCCCATACCGCCATCCTGTTCCTGGCGGTTTTGGCCGCCAGGAACAGGATGGCGGTATGGGGTGTCGTGGGGCCCCTGGGGGCCCCTGCAGTGCCCATGCCAATGGCATGGGCACTGCAGGGGCCCCCGTAAGAGGGCCCCACCATGATTTTCAGTGTCTGCTATGCAGACACTGAAAATCGCGACGGGTGCTACTGCACCCGTCGCACGCCTTCAACTCCGCCGGCTCCAGTCGGAGCTGGCTTCCTCGTTGAAGGCGCTTTCCCGCTGGGCTGGCGGGCGGCCTTCTGGCAGTCGCCCGCCAGCCCAGCGGGAAAGCCAGAATCACCGCGACGGTCTTCTGACCGCGCAGCGGTGTTCTGGCGGGGGTACTTTGGCGGGCGGCCTCCGCCGCCCGCCAAAGTAGGAATGACCCCCTATGTCTTAAGGGAATATCACACATCTGAGATTAATTGAAGACAAAGAGACACTTAGCAGCGGTGTCATGGAATCTTGGATACTTCATATGATGATATGATCTTTTCAAAGGAAAGTATGCAATTCTGAGGATGTTATATTGGCATATCGAGGATTGAACAACTTCATCTTTGATGTGTGAGGCTGAATAGGTAAAGAAGAACTAAGGGTCCAATTTAAATAACAAAATGCCTTTCACGTCCATAATGAAATGATAGTTCTGCAGGTTCCATGTGGACTGGTTCGATAGAGGTTTTCCAAATTATTCTCAGCTTACCACCAAGAAGCCTAGATGAGCTATAAGATTTTGAGAAACGTTCCAACATTTCATGGATAAAGGTTTATCGGTTGTTTCTGCTTGGATGCACAAGAGACATATTCTAGCACCACATAAGAGTACACATTCAGGGCATATACTGGAGTAAGAAGAGAAAATACTGCTTCTACTTCTAGATCAACGGAGAAGCATGAGGGTGTGCTGTATGTGTTATCTAATAAATTAAGGAAATTACATACTTGCATCATTTGGTGCATTAAACTGGCAAAGCCCTTTTAAGTAGCTCTGTTCGCCAAACCTCATTTATTTCCTTTGGAGAAAGAGGTGAATAATCAACCCGTATACCAGGATAGCTCTGTTTCCACAGCCGGCCACAATTTTGGTTAGGTACTAACATTCCAGATGGCTGTTCTCTCAGGACCCCTGTCAACCCAGGTTTCTCTGCTCTGGCCCTCTTCAGTCTCTGTAACAACTCTACAGATTCTGTAATCACTCTGCAAGCTTGAAAAAGGCTAATGTAATCCCCATCTTTAAAAAAACCAAAGCTGACCCCCCTTGGTCATGAGACATTTCTAATCCAACAAAAAGAATGGGCTTGCTACCATGCCATTCAAATGCCACTAATGTCAGTTAGCTGCCATCTCAGGGAAAACCCACTAGGTTTTCTTTAAAGAGAAACCATTAAAGATTTTTGTTTTGTTTTAAAAGAACCCTCACCCACTAGGTTTGCAAACCTACTGCGGTCCTGCTCGGGGTCAGGTTATCCAGACCCCAAGCAGGACCGCAGTAGGTCTGTAGGCAGGTGGACGACTTTGACAACAGTGTAACTACAGGCTCCTCCCTTCTCCAGGATCCATGTTGCCTTAGTTAGTAGCAATGCAGACTACAACAAGTTGGGTAAAAATCATAAGTTAAGAAATAAAACACCCAATACACACATGCCTAAGTGAGTGTTGAGGGCTCTTTTGGCCCTAACGCTTTGCACCTTGAGACCCTCTGGGTGATTAGCTGCGCTTTACAAACCCATGATTGATTGACTGATTTGACTTTGGTCCTGAAGAAAGTCACTGTGAGTCAACCAGCACCCACCATTGACTGAAACACGTCAACCGTACACCAGGATGTGAAAGATCACTAATTTCTCACTTCACATCCATCACTATTTGTTTTAACCCTACCCCGGGAATCCATCATTACAATTTATCCCTCACGGGTGGATTTCCTGGAGGTAGTTTTAAAATTTCACTCACAAATTCACCACCTCACAAATAAAAGAAACCAGCTCTGCTGTAATCAGGCATTTTAGCACACTTAAGATTCACTCTGCATTTTAGGTGGGAACCCAGTGATGAAGCATGCCACCAACTAGGTTGGTGGATGAGGATTCTTTTAAAAACCCTTTCTCTTATAAAAAACCTAGTGGGTTTTCCCTGAGATGGCTGATAACTGACATAAGTGACATCTGAATGCCAAGGTTGCAAGCCTGTTCTTTTAGTTGGATGTGGGGAGTAAGGGAAGAGGGACGGGCTTTCCTTTCTTTATCTCACTCTCTCTTTTGTTCAGAGCATGAGAAATTTCTGCCATCTTTCTCTCATGTTGTATCCCATTAAGGTTTTGGAGAAAGGTATCAACAGGCAGATCACATACTTCCTTGAGTGCAACAGCTTTTTTTTTAATGAAGTACCCATAGCATGAAAATAGTATTTTTTTCTCTACTGGATAACCTTTGATTGCTAGTGGATCAAGGCAATTTTTCTGCCTTGGTCTTCTTGATCTCTCTGTGACTTTCAATACAATCTCCCATGATTTGCTGCTTTTATGCCTTTCTGAAGTTGGAATCCAAATCCTGGTGTTGGCCTGGGTCAAGTGCTTCCTAACCAATCACCCTCAAGTGTTTTTTTGTTGTGTATCTTCCAGTCTGGATTTATACGTCTGGGGGAAGGGGGTCCTACTGGGTTCAACACTAAGCCCTACTTCAGTTAGTCTCTACGTTCGTCCCCTTGCCCATCTTAATTCACTCACATGGCCTGAAAGCAATGGGTTTTGCAGACAACACCCTACTCCCTTGATGAGCACTCTCATTCTCTTTTCTCCGACTTCCAGGATTGCATGACCTAGGTGGTAGAATGAATGTCTCTGGAGCTCACTTAAACTCACCATGGACAAGACAGAGATGCTGTTCATCCCTTGTTGCAACTCCCCGGGTAGGTTCCCTGGTAGCTTTTCACCTCCTCATTTAGGCCATACCTCCACTCTGATCTCAACAGTATGGAACTTAGGCTTCCGATACCTGAGCGTTCTCTATATTGCCAAGTCAAGGTGTCTCAGCTTCTACACCTTTTACTGAATTGCTCCATCTGCAATGGTCCATGCTGTAACCTTGAGTCTCCTGGGCTACTGCCATACCATCTGCTTAGGGAGCATCAAACTGCACCATCAGATGTCTACAGTGCATACAGAATACAGCTGCCCCAGTAGCACTGAATCTTCAGCCTCTATCATCGGTTTTAGCCCTTGTGACTTCTGTACACCCCCAATAAATCATTACTGGAATCCAGGAACCTCCACTGAGTCATTACTGGATGCTGGGGACCCAAGCCTAACCAATTTCTAGGATTTACATCTCTAAACAATAAAATAAATACAGAAACAGGTACACATCAAGTATGTACACAAGTATTTAAATGTTTTATTTAATTCACAATCAGATAGAAACATCGAAATTTTAGTTTTAACAGAAAGGTTGGAGCTTTTCTAAAAACTTTTTTTAATCTTAAAGACTGGGAGATATGGTAAACTAAAGCAAAGCATTTTCCAAACTGTGGGTCGCGACCCACTGAAGGATTGTGAGACGGTTTTTGGTGGGTCGCAAAGTCTTTAATAAGTGAATGAGCTATAAATGAAGATTTCTTTATGCTTTGCATCTATCTTGTCACATTTGCTGGGCTGTAAAGACAGAGATCCAATGTCAGGCTATGTTTTCTAACAAATTGCTGCTCATGTTTTATAACATGGGACCGTCGTTTACTTTTCTTTTTCTAAGTGCAAAGTAAGATAAGATTGTAAAGTGAAATATGTAACAATCTTACTGATTAAGTGTGAAAGAAAGGGCTGTAGGATGTCACTTTTTCCTAACACACAACAGCATTTAAGCACCTCTAAGTGAACTATGCACATATTTCAGAAAATATCAGCAGCTTCAAAAGCAAAAAAAAGCACTTTTTTGTAATTCTGTAGTGTGATGGAAACAAAAATGTTAATTGGATTAAAACAAATCAAGACACTTCTCTTGATGATGCACAAATGATAAATATTCACTGAAACACAATTTCCACATACTTTCATTTGTGTGCTATATAGTTTTATCAGTAACAATGTATGTCTGTGGAAATTTAGTGGCAGCTTCCATAAGAAATATCACTGTCTTTTTTGCTCCTAATGTTTTTTGCCAGTGTTTCAATTGAGGCCACCCATCTACCATATTATACTGTTTGCTGTACTTGTGCTGCTCCAACGAATCAAGCTAAGGATACCTACTTAATTTTTTGCCTCCAATTTAAGATTCCTCCACATTTACAGAACATTTAAAAAATTTCAATTTTGCTTCTTTTTGGATACTTCATTAATCTTAATATTTCATTTTCTAATCAGCCGTGGACACCCTGAATAAGCTTTGGGAACCCCCATGATTCCTCTGGCCACAGTTAAGAACCACTGACCTAGATCTTCCAATATTAGGACATTAGGACATTGGACGCATTCAACTGGCTTCCCATTCTACCAGCAGCGGTTTCTTCTCGAGTGTGGGGGAGCTTCATCCCCTGCCAGGTGCGAGCCACGCAGCAGTGCGCACTGCACTAACCCTGAGCCCAGAGACATGCTGGGCATGTCCTTTGTTGACGATTGGCAGCAGATAACAAAAGCAGGGCTGACTAGATGCTCCAAAGTGACATGCACACTTTGAAGCTCTCCACTCAGCTGTCTTAAGACAGCTGGGTGGAGACCAAGCACAGGCCTCCAGGACCTGAAGGAGCATCCAGCCAGCCCACTTAATCCAATCCAGGCGCTTCTCTCATGCTGGTTAACAGCAGGTCTATCTGAAAGCATAAGAACACGAGGAGGTCGCGCAGCCTGTGGGTAAGTGTTGTTTTATTTTATTTCAAAAGTGTAATGCATGTAAGTGTGTGATATGTTTAGGTATAGTGGTTGTGTTTATTTAGTAGTTTGTATTATGTCTTTATTTGAGTTTTTGGATGGAGGGAGTAATATATTTTGGGCTTTTTAGGGTGGGGTGGTTTACTTTGGGGTTCTATTTTTTTGGGACGTGGTGGGGCTCTTCACTTGCCCCACCACCTTCAAAGGGTACCAGCCGGTCCTGCATGCTACAAAGAATTGTGTTCAAATCTCTTTGCTTGATTTTTATGGGTCCAGTTACAAAAGAAATTCAGGCTTTATGTTTTGTCTTGAGTTCTCAGGTCCTTTGCCACCATATTGCGGGTTGTCTTCAGATTTCATTTGACTATGACTGGAGATCACAACTTCTCCATTGTATTTACTAAACTATAGAATTCTCTTTTGATACATCTTAGGCTCAAACTCACCTTCACGCATAGAGTTAAAAACCTGGTTATTATTAAAGCTAATTCTCCACATCTAGTTCTGTCTTCCCTTTATTTCTGCAGTTTCCCAGCACCAGTACACCTTTTAGGTAATTGTGCACTTAACAAAACCCTCCATTACATAACATTACATTAAGCTAAATTAAATGGCCAAGATGGGTGGTGATGTTGATTGGCTTGCAGCCCTGCTAACCCCATTACAGATGTCGGGGAGGCTGACTTCTAACCATTTTTCCCCCTATAACCATATCAGCAAGAATGCATACCAGATCTGTAACCTCATTAGGCTGCAACCATTTTCGTTATCTATAAATTTGTCTGATGTTTAGGAATTCTTATTTATGTATGTCTGCGGTGGCTTTTACCTACAACGTAAGGAGAGGCACTAAATACCTGTATGATTTGTATGATTTATATTCTTCCAGTTTAAAGCATCTTGAGACTGTTTTAAGGCGAGATAAAACGTTGTTCCATTTTTGTTTGTCCTTATTAAAGGACTGACTACCCTATATAGTTGCCTGAGACAACTCACATATGTTACTGACGGCACAGTATTTTAGACGGTAAGATTGTACTGAAAGCCACTGAGCTGCTCACCGCCTTTAAAAAATGGATGTGCATCTATTGTACTAACCCCATCTTATTTTAAGGACTTACAAACTCCTCCTGGGAAATGCTTCGCCTTCTAGAGGCAGATTTCAGTTCAAATGGGAGACACAGCGGGCCTACACTTGACGGACAAACAGCGGTTTCTCATATTGAAGACACATACAAAGGAATCACAGACAACCAGGGCTGGAAGGCAGTCAGGAAGAATTTACTGAGGTGGCACTGGACCCAACAGCATCTCCATGCAACTGACAACAGGAAATCTGGCAAGTGCTGGAGGGGGTGTAACAAGCAGGCATTCTTTCCCCATATCTTACAGGGCTGCCCCACATTCAAAACTTTTGGTGAGCAGACTTCAATGCTTTGGGCTCAATAGTAGGTGAGAAGTGGTTGGATGCTGGAGTGAGGGATGAAGATAAGAACTAGACCTACGACAAAAGCGCACTTCCAAGCCACCAACCAAGCATTATTGGCCAAGTGGTGGCTTCCTCATCCTACATTTCAACAGTTTGTCTAGCAGACTGTGGTTCATCCTGCGGATGGAAAAAATTGCCCATATCAAGCAGGGAACTGAAAAAATAGATTTTCTGCAATGTGAAGCCCCCCCCTTGGATATTTCTCAAAAGACTGCAGAGATTTGAGCTGCCTGAGATCACTGAGAGCTTTGCAGACACTTCCACCAACACAAGGTGGGGGGGTGGAGATTGACATACAAGATGATGCAGATGACCCATGTTGACCTCCGGGAACTAGGAACAGAGTCTCTCTGTATTTGATGGCTGCATGAGGGGGAAGGGTGGTTAAGATTAGGTGGGTCGGATCGAGTTGGGATGAAAGGAGAATGAGGGATAGTTTTAGAACCATAAATAAAGGTTTTTACTCCATAAAATGTTTCTTGTGTATGGTGACATGCTATAAGCATGCCCAATCTGGCCACCCTCACTCTTGACAGAAATGTCCCATTGAACATGAGCTGAAAGACATTAGCACGTGTTCCCGGCCATCATAAACGCACTATTGAGCGACACCGCCATGTCGTACTTTGGTCCACAACAAGTGACAGAACAAGTCATGGATCTGGGTCCTAGAGGACTGGGGGCTGGTTTGCTCCAAGAAGTCAGCAGAGGGCATTGTTTCTCAATTGCCTGAGCCAGCAAGTTCTGTACTGCGTAGAAAGGAGGTGCTCGCAAGAAAACCATGGCAATCATGATGTACCACCACCAATTCCATTTCTACGAGTATGGACAGCCATGCTGATTGACCACATGCCTTACTGTTTAATGTATCTCCCGTGCACCTACCAATGGTCAAAGAGTAGGTCCTCAGTTGCAGGAGTACCGGTTTAAGGAAGAAAGTGGCTCGGAGGGGACAACCAAATTGTCTACCGGCTACGACACCTCTGGCCAGGCACTGTGAATGGCCGATAAGAAGAAGTATGATGTGTGGCTGATTATACAAGGGGTGTGTGAGAAGCACTGAAGGATGGGTTCAACCTTTAGTGGCGATGAACTGAAATCTTCCAAGGCCATCATATGCTATTATCCACATAATAGACAGTATATACATAATCTGCCTCTGTTTGCCACACACCTTAGTCAACTCAGCCACATATTTTGGCTTTCCTTTGCCGCATACCTGCAGTAGCCCCCGAATATATTGGTAGCGTGCGGCACATGCTTCCAACTGACCGACAAAACGTGCAGAAATACGGATGTTTTTACCTTGAGTGGCACTTTGAAAGCCACATGAGGTTTCTTCGCGGCAATGACAATAAAAGCCGATGCTCATTTTACAGAGAACAAGACACTAAAACTGTAATTAAATGTCAGGAAAAGTGAGCAATTATAAATACAATTTCCCCGTACACGGGGGAATCGATTAATCAAGACCGTTAATAGTTATCTTATACTAAAATTAAAGAAAACGTTAAGACTTTCTAGGAGGGAATCCGTAACTAGCTCAATGTATTGTCAGAGACCAACCCCTGGGCCTGATCAAACACAGCCAGGGTGAAATAAGGCGCACTTTAATTTCCATCACCGAGTTATCAAAGTATGCAAATAGATGTTTCACAATGGGCAATGTTTTCTGCGATTTGTGTTATGGGAGAGCAATGCTTCCTATTTTGCAAGTTAATATGTAGCACATTAACACAGCAATATCGCAGCAGGTGTGACGCCACACAAATGACCTATTATCACTATGGAGGTTTCAAATAACAAAAACATGGATGAGCACATTAAAATGTTATATGTGAGTAAAATGGTTGCATGCAAAGTAGTAAGCTAGAAAAGCTCGAACATATATGCAGTGGTATAACCCAAGCCTTGCTTGGGAGCAACAGAGCGCTGTACAATAACAGGTGTTGAGGCATGCCACAAGGTCACATCCATTAATTGGGGTTCTGTATGTTACACATTTACATGCAGTATATTTAGGATGGCCTCACATGTGCACATATTTTCACTTCCAGGCACAGGAAGTTTAATGATTTGTCCGGGATCACACAACTATCGGTTATGTGACAGAGTGGGGATTAGAATGGGGAACCCTGGTTCCACAACCGGCAGCCTAGCTGCAGGACCCTGTCTCCTCCTATTGAAAGTTAAAAAGAGAGTACATGAAAGCGAAATCAAATAACAGCCCCTTATGGGAAAAATAGGCAGCACATTTATAGGAAAGTATTCCATATATATGTTCCGGAAGTGTACCACTTATAAACTGAAACGTCTTTGAAAGTTTATTTAATAATGAGTTCATGTCATCTGGGGAAGGTCCCTCCAAATTGCATAATTCATTTATTTCAAGGAATAGAGAACTGTGCATAACGGTTGTTAATCCTCACCAAACAATGTACAGGCTAAAACCAGGTGAAATCTCTGGGTGAAGAAGATCAAAAGGATGGACAAATACTGCAGGAATCAGATGAGATATTTTCATGGCAACTACATTTCTTATCGAATCATCGGGCGCAGCCCCAAAGTGAGGTGACATTACTGCATAGTAAAGCTACTGATAGGGAGGTTATCCCTAATTCCGATGCGGTATTCCTGCCGATATGTAATACGGATTTAAGTGTAGTAATCCTGGACAGGATAAGAAAACGATGGTTTTGAGTTATTTCCTCAATTTCGGTAAGATAGGTTTCCTTAGCAGCTGCAAGGTAAATATTTCCTATATTAAAAATGAGCAACCATCTTTATATGTGGAAACGAGCAGTGGCAAAGCCAATAGTTCTGTCTTTAATGTGCCAACACGTAAATACAGGCATTCATAAATGCTGCTTACAAGCATTGCATGCAACACGCTGCTTATTACAATGGCAGTCAAATTAGCTATCTTTTCCAGTATCTTGGCTAGCTGTTGAAATTTGTATATCTAAGGTCATACTCTATAGCTCGGAAACACGATGGCAAATAAATGGGTAGTGTCAAAGATTTCTCTGGGCAGTTTTTTATTGATGAGATGAAGTTTAACTGGCGTGCATCTTATTAAGGATACAACATAGGCAAGATAACTAGATCTAGGCCAGATAGGTGTAGGCCAGGCAAATGCAAATGAAAAATGTTCCAGGCAAATCATGATTGCGGCTACCGGTATAGAGTACTCAGAGGGGAAGTTAAGAATCAGGCTGGACAGGGTAAGAAAAGTCAAAATCACTACAGCCCACCAACATATTTCTAGTTATGTAGCCCAGTAAGCAATAATTTCAAGGTGAAGAGCAGGGGTGAGATCTGTCGGTCAAGAAAATGAAAGCCACTAGAGGAGGGAATATGAACCGTTTAATTGTCACATTTAGTGGGAAAGTGACAAATCAGGAGTATTTCAACGTATCGTTCATCATTCATCTTCCTCAGAAGGAATAAGAACTGTGGGTATTCCTCATATAAAATCAGTAGGCAGGTTAGCACAAATCCAAAAGGAACAAAGTTTGAGATTCTGCTAGTACTGTTTCAGAAAATGTGGGGAAATATTATCACGACAGAGTGTTTGTTTCCGAAGTGGACAGAAAGCTTAGAGCTGTTGATTTCTTCGTGCATGTCCTAAGTCAATGGTTCCCAACCTTTTCATTTCTATGGACCCCCACTCTAACATTAATGGAACCCAGGGACCCCCACTATATCATCATTGGAATCCGGGGACCCCCGCCTGAGTCATTACTGGAAGCTGGGGACCTAATCTGTCAATATTTGCTAATATTTTTCAATGTTCTAAGCAGTTTCGGACCCCCTGAGAAGGCTTTGCGGACCCCCAGGGGTCCCCGGACACAGGGTGGGAACCACTGTCCTAAGCTACCCCAAACAGAGTCACACGGGGAGACAACCAACAAGGCTCCAAGCATACAGGATGGGCCAGACCCACCTCAGGATCAGGTAGCTGGGAGGTTGGAACTGTGGGCAGCCTGACGGACTACATAACAATGAGGTTTGTAAAGCTGGACAGCAGAACCAGGAGCAGTTTGAAGTAATGATGCAGAGGCACACAGCAAGCTGTGGAAGCAGGAGCAGTCAGACCTTCAGATGAGGCACCTCTTCAGCTCAGAGGAAAAGAGGTGGGGATAGCTTTGCGGACAGGTTTGGAGTCTTTCGGATCAATGGTTAGCTTGCAGTGTGATGGGTGTATCCAGACAGGCAGTTCCTGACACTTTAGAGCAGTGTTTAAGTGAGCAGGACCTGGTAAGGGACTCGCCAAATAGGCTGGAGTGCTGAGCTTTGCTGATGAACCTTCACATGCACCCAGTGCTTAATTTGTGCTTGTTGTTTCCGGTGCTGAACACCAGCACTTATTTTTGAGGGCCGGGGCTTATTCTTATGCCTCAAGCAATTGCTGCGAGCAAAAGACACATATGAGAAAGACGGAAGAAGTATAAAGTTGCAGGATGAGCTGAAGGGGCAGGGGTGGCCGTAAATGGATTGAAGAGGCCCAAGATGGCATCAGGATTACGCTGCCTCGGTATTCAGTGCTGGCAGATTTAATTACAGCAGCCTCGTGTTTAAGAGAAGGGCTTTGAGCACCGGCACCTCTTTATTTACAAATTAAGCACTGCATGCACCCTGGGGCTAGGCTGCAGGTGGTGACAGGCTCCAGTCAGGTAAGTATGCAGGGTGGCCTGTCCCTGAGAAAGGAGGATAAGGCAGCGAATCAGTTAAAATATCGCAGTGTCACATAATTCAGATGCAAATCAAGCAACCGTAGAGGCAGAAGGACGAACCGTCGGTCATCCAGTAAACCTCATAGGGGCTCAGTTTGGTCTTTTTGGTTAGGAATGGCTCACATTAAGCAGTGCACAAGGTAGAGCATCAGTCCATTTTTAACCGTTTATCAGTTTCACTACCAATTGTAGTTATTTTGTTTTTCCAAGTGCCTTTGGACCTGTCTACTTTTCTGGAAGATTTGGTGTGGTAAGCAGAATCAAGGTGCTGTTTGATTCTTAATGCCGTACATAGTTACAGGACTGAAGATTACACAAAGTGGGTACCCCTGTCTGTCAGGAACTCTGGGCAGAACACCCGTCAAGGAATATCTGCCTACAGAAGTGGTGTACCGACGCAGAGAAGCAGGCAAACTATACACCAGGAAAGAACAGACACAAACACGGTAAAACAGAGAACTTGATAGAAAAGGCAAAGCAACCTTAATGCTAACAAACAGGGAACAGAATCAATTATGGACAAACACAGTTGGTCGCCACTAGGTTCTACACAGGTTAGACTCTGAACTTCCCACCACAACAGGGAGTGTCAATGTCTATGTGCAGATTACTTTTACAGATAGTCACCCTGCAATCCCCCATGGAAAGGAAACAGAAGAAGTGATTTCTATCTAGACCCTAGGACACAAACAAGGATTGTACTTACATTACACAAGACATGCCGTTATGGGTACAGCGGGAGACACAGTGTTGATTCTAAAAAGGAATAAGTAAAAGGAAAAATAGCAGGAACAGATGGAACAAACTAGAAACAATGAGAAAGGGAGCAGCACAGGGGCTGCGCCTCAATGCAGAAAAATGACAGACAAGGGAGTAAAGCAAAAGCAATGCAGGGAGGGGTGAGAAAACTCTGCAGCAAACTGCACAGGAACAGGATACAAGCTGTGGCTGAAATAAGGCAGGAACTTGACAGGAAAACAGGCATCAAGAGGTCCAGTACAAAGAGGATCACACTTTAAATGCACAAACAAGGAGCCTCCGCAAAAAGCAGCTTATAAGCACTTCCAGGCAGCAGCAATCCCAGGGCAGAGTCACATGACTGGGCTGCACACGACTGGTGTGATCAATTTCCATTCCTCAAGTCCTGGAGGAAAGAAACCAGTCCTAAGGAACAACAGGACTGCTCCCATAGAAAGCAATGCACAGTGGATGCCTGGTGTTACTGACTACTTGGCAGAGCATTATGGCACCTGGAGTACAACGAGGCAAATGTAGTTTTTTCAATGTGTACAAAATTGAAACAGGAAGCATACAGGAGTCATACAGGGACTTTGGATGAGCTTTAGTGGTGTTTTCCAGGCGGCAGGCGGCCCATGCACGTCATCCCCCAGAGGTGGAACAATGGAATCATAACAATGCCACTCCCTCTCTGAAAGGGAACTGAAAAATCTAGGGGTACAAATGATTAGCTCCTTGGCTTTATTGATTGCATCAGCTCAAGCATATGGGTATGGCTTCAGTCCAGCAAGAAAACATGTCCACCAGGACCAGTGCACAGACAAAAAAGCAATATTAAGGAATTTGCATAAAATTTATGTGAATGGGCTTGGTAAGTGGCACAGTGTTAGAACCTAAGCACAGTTTACATTTTTCTACCTTTCCTTCTTTAAGAATGTTGGCATTCTTACCAGTGACACCCCGTGGAAGGACTCCATGAGAACTGTTTTATACTGGCTGCTGCTGGGTTGGTTGTTGTGTATCTTTCTCTATGGAATAAACCTCCTGTTTTAAACCCACTGTTTGGGACTTCTTTGTAACACAGAGGAGTGACAATGGAAGGGAACAAACCAGTGAGAACCTAAAGCACGGATCCCGCCCTCTCTGCTAATACGGAATACATCATGGTACAGTGGGAGAAGAGTTGGAAGTAACACTTTTGGGGAAACCTTTCTTCCTTGCTTGCCCCTCCACTTTCCATCCCAGTCCCTTATACAGTCTTGCTTTACCCAAACATTCTTTTCAATGTCAGGGGATGTTCTTGTAACTCTACAAGATCCTTTGGAGTGTATGAGGGGCTCAGTAGTTTGCAATACATTCAAAGCAATTTCAGAATTGTGAGACAAAGTGGCCTTTTTAGTAGCTTGATCAGAGAGGCATTGCTTTAGAGATCTCATCTTATGAAGACTGATCAACAGTACAAATGTCAACAGTATTTTTAGATGGCAGTTGAAGACCATTAAGCAAACATTTTACATAAGACCTATTTTAATGAGACTGTAGCAGAAGTAAGAAATCCTTGTTGCATCCAGAACAGATCGAAGTTGTGTTGTACCAAGAGGCATAGTTCCGATCTATGAATTTACTTCCTGTTTTTCCAGCAACTACAATGCATGCACATAGGAGAGCGATGAATTCAATTACTTGAGTAGACTGGACATTAGGCAAACAATGATATCATATGAAGCACAAACAGCACAACCTGTAAGTAAAGTTCCTTTATTGTTTCTGGAAACATGAACCATCAACGTAATATACAGAACCACTGTTTGGTAAAGGTGCATCCTTGAGATCGATATGAGATTTGGTTAGGTGAGCATCACAAGGACACAACCAAGAGGCTTCTCATCAACGCCGTGGGGAAACGAGAAGCAAGGTTAAACACAGGCACCATGCAGGTGTTATACGAGATGCAGACAGTAACAATATTTCATATGTTGGCAATCGTGATGCAGCAACATTCCGAGTCTTAGTGATCACTAATAATTCATCTACAGCATGATGTACCGCAGCAGTGAGAGGGCATACCTGTACACTATTCTCAGATTCTTTAACTAGATGGTGCTGTATGGTACCAGACATTCTGTCCCCCTATATTCTTAAACATACATCTGGAGGACCCACCCGTGGCTTTCGTTCCTCCTTGATAGAGGACCTCAGTGCCTTGAATTGTTATTTAATTAACACTGCCCCTACACACAAGGCCAGACATCTACCTAACCCTCTTTTCTCGAACCTCAAGGGCCTTACTACAGACTGTCCTATCCCATTTCCTTGGTCTGATCATCGTGCAGTTACTTTCTCATACGGACATCCTCTTTGCCCACTGCTGTTGCTTTTGGGCCTTTGAATCTGTTCAGAAAATGGTCTAAGCTTGACTTCTCTATCTTCAGTTCTCGACTTCTAGACACTTTACCCAGTCTAGTGCAGTCTGTTGATCAACCTAAAGTCAGTGCCTGGATTCAGGATTCTCGTGATTTAATTTTGCCAGCTAAATCTACCACTTCAGCCAGACTGCACTCTCCTGCCCCTTGGTTTCATGAGATCCTCCGTGGGGGGAAAAAGCATCTGGAAAGGTGCTGAAGGAAATTATATGATGAGGAAGAGAAATGTAAATATAGAACAGCACTGAAAGAGTACCACACACTACTTAGAGCCACTTGTGCTGTGTTCTACTCAGATAAAATCACTGCTGCTCAAAATTGTTCCAAAACTTTTTTCAGAATAGTTAAAGAGCTATCCAACCCTAGTAACTCATATCCCCCACCATGTCTTTCACAGTTACAATGTGATGAACTGGCACACTTTTTTGTAAAAAAAGGTGACGGACATTCAACATTCACTCTCTAATGCCGTAACTGTTAAATCTCAGTTGGATGGAAGATCACTGATACTGCTTTACTGATTGCATGCACTGAATCTGACACTGCTCATACTGCCTCCTCTTGCTATAAACAATGTATAGATTCATTTGTCCCTTTGGATGTTCCTTTTTTGTGCTCTCTTGCAATCCATAAAGGCAGGCTCTCCTCAAGACCCTCTTCTTCCGGCCAAGGTCAGTAAACTTGGCCCAGACCTTATGCAAATTTTGACCACTCTCCTTAATTCTTCTTTGCAAGAGGGGCACATTCCCCAAGCATGGTATGGTCCTGTCCCTACTGAAAAAACCCAGTCTGGATCCCTCCAACTGGTCTAATTATAGGCAACTCTCGCTGCTCCCCCTGCTCTCTAAAATCTCGAAGAAACATGTCAACCAGCAAATCTCTGCATTTGTGGAATCTCATGATCTTCTCCATCAGTTGCAGTCTGATTTCAGAGCTGGGTATAGCACTGAATCCTACCTGCTGGGAGTTACTGAGCACCTCAGAAAGCTTTCGGACAATGGTGGCATAACGGCACTGATCCTGCTCAACCTGAGCACAGCTTCTGATATGGTGTCTCATAAAACACTTCTAGTGTTTCCATGGGTCTCCAAGCCAGCTCTGTCTTGGATGACCTTGTTCTTGCAGGATCGGACCTTTCAGGCCTTTTCATCTAATTCTGTGTCAACATCTCACTCTCTTTCAGCATGCCTCAGGATTCAGCCCTGAGTCCACTGTTGTTTAACATCTATGTTCAACCCCTTGGTCGTATTGTTGAAGGTTATGGCCTTACCTTGTTTTCCTATGCTGATGACCTTCAGATCTTCTTTTTTTGTCGTCTGCAGAAGGTAACAGTACAGATACCCTGAACTCTTGTCTCCTGAAGGTTTCCACTTGGATGAACAGCAACTCTTTAAAGTTAAATGGCGGTAAAACCAAGGTTATGGTGATGGGTAAGAACCCCCTGCGGGCCCCAGCACTGGCCAGTCACCCTTGGAGTCTTCCCTGTGCCAGTCTCCAAGCTGAAGAACCTGTATTTCCAGCTAGATGATGAACTAGCCATGAAAATCCACATTTCCAGGGTAGCCTCCACTTGTTCCACTTGTTTTGCAATATTAAAATGGCTAAATCATTTGGATGCCCCCTTTTTTTTCGATTATCCAGGCCTTGATTTTATCAATGCTGAACTACAGGAATATTCTCTGTCTGGGGGCTGGCAAGTCCTCTTTCAAACACCTACAGGTGATTCAGAATTCCACAGCCTGGGGCATGGCTTGGCGGCAGCCAAGATGGCTGCACTGCAGGAGAGCTCCTATCACCGCACATAATAAACCCCGAGATCCATTTATTATCCAACAACATCGGCGCTGAAGAACCTTTCCTAAATTAGGAGAAGTGACACCCCAGTAAACTCTGTGGTTGCGGTGTCCCACTGGCCGGCTGGTGGCTGAGGAGTGGGCCACACGGCGGACTAGAGAGAAACAGTCGCTGGCGCATGCAAGAGAGGGGTACTGATGAGCCGCAGGCCCGCCAGAGGAAGACCAGGAAGCGGCAACTGGTGCCCGTGAGAGGGGAGTGCTGACGAGCTGTGGGCCTGCTGGAGGAAGACCGGTAGGCGTCAATTGGCGTCAGCCCTGGGCGCGCCGAAAAGTGAGGAGTGGGGGCCGGGAAGCGAGTGACTGCCCCCGGGCTGCGTCTGCAGCGGCCGGTGAGGGGCAAGGGGCCCTCACAGCCGGACTGGAGCTCGACAGCCGGTCGGAGTGGTGCGGTCTGCCTGGTGTGGGCCGCCGGAAGGAAATTGGGAGGCAGCAGATGGCGCTGGCCCAGAGTGCGCTGCCTGGGTCAGGAGCAGGAGCCTGGGAACGCGTCTCTCAGCTCTAGGGCTGCGGTAGCGGTGGCCGGTGAGGAGCGGGTTGCCCTCGCAGCCTGGAAACAAAAAACAAGGGCCCAACAACTGGTGAAAGAGGTGAGCCCCCCCCCCGTCCTTCTCCTCCCCCCGGTGCGGTGCGTTGAAGGAGGGGGGAGGAGTGCAGGGTGTGTACCATCGTGGCCAGGGGGCACCGCTGGGGCCAAGAAGACAGCACAGAGAGCTAGCTGGCCGTGCCGGCGTACAATAGGAGGCAGGCCCGATTCACCGGGACGGGCGGTGCAGGTCAGACAGCGCGCCTCAGCCGGACTGCAGGCCTGTGAGGTGGAGGTGGAGGCGGCGAATTAGCATGCAACGTGTGGTGGTAGGCCGTGGCGGGGCCTGAAGACTGAGAGAGAGGACCAATAGAGAAACAGAGGGTCCTTGGGCAGAACTGTAAAAGCGACAGGGATCTGTGGGGCCCGATCTGGCAGGTGAGGCCCGGTGAGAGTCTACAGCCTGGCTGGGCCCCCCTCTCTTTTTCCCAGCTCCCTCGGGGGGACCAGTGTGGGGCAGCAGGAGGTGAAAAATGGTGAAACCAAAGTGCCATCCCAATGCACAGTCAAATAAAATGGACAAGTATACAGTGGCGAAGCTACCAGAGACAAGTAAGGGGGATTGGGAGTGGCCCAGAGACGCAGAGCCCTCATTGGGAGTCATAATGGAGACCATTTGAGATCTCAAGAGCTCGCTAGAACTGAAATTGGACGCTGTGATGCTGGATGTAAACCCCACGCGAGCAGACTTTTGCAAGATGTCTGACAAAGTTAACACAGCGGAATAACACATTCACCTATTGCAATCTACAACCAAAAAGCTGGGAGACCAGGTCCAATCCCTAAAGAAACAACAGGCTCAAATGGCAGACTGACTAGAAGATCAGGAAGGCAGGGCGAGGAGAAACAAAATCCGTGTGGTGGGGGCTCCGGACGGGGGGGAGGGGCCTGCTGTGGACCTCTTTCTGGAGGACTTGATAACCAACCACCTCAGTCCGAAAAGACTCTCCAAATTCTTCTCTATTGAGCGGGTGCATAGGGTGCTGATGCCACTACCGAGGCCGGGGGCCCCACAGAGAACTACCATAGTTCGAGTGTTCAACCAAAGAGACAGATTCCATTCTGCAAGCAGCCTGGTCTCAGGGAGATCTCCTGTACGAGGGCACCACTGTGAGGTGTTTCCCAGATTTTACACTGCAAGTTCAACATCAGTGACAGAGTTTTGATGAGGTCAAGAAGGCCCTGAGAGCAAAAGACATCAAATACATAATGCTTTTACCCGGCCAGACTAAGAGTTGTGATGGAGGGCAAATCTTGGTTCTTCGTTACGCAAGGGGGAGAAGCGTACCCCGAGAAGTGTGACATCAGCCAGGACCTCTGATCAACAATCTAGGGTCGCAAGGGTACAATCGGCACCGTCCACATCCGACCTGAACACGGCAGAGGATCGGGAGAATCGTCGAGTTGAACAACAGGAAACAGAGATGGATCCGGCAGAAACTGAGTTACTACAAGTGGGGACCGAAGAGTGACTATACGCTGAAGAAAAGGCAGATGGTTTTGAGACATAATTGGCTCAGGGCGGTGGTATGCAATGAGGGAGGACTGCCAGGGAGCACGTATCCTATTATGAGCAAAACAGTGATTATTTGGTAGTCAGGTGGAGCCGATGTTTGGATACTAGAGAGGACAAGGGGTGTAGGGCTCCTGCATCCACTCTCTAAACGCTGATTGGTGACGCCAGACAGTCCTTTACTAGTTAGATCGTTCTAGTGCGACAGGCGCTCTGCAAGTTGGGGAGGTGGGCAAGTTTGGGTCCACAATGCAGTGTAGCAGGGTTGGGGGGGTGTTGGGGTGGGTTGTCCAGGGACAGTTCCCGTCCCAGTAGAGGCCTATGGTTTTAGCTCAGTAACAAGACAATTACAGGGTAGAGGCAGGGTCAAGGCTCGGGAGGGGGCGATGCACAGGATCACGACATGCAACAACAGACCTAAACAGAGGTCAAGATTATGGCCTGGAATGTCAATTTCCTTGGCAATAAAATTAAGCGCACCGCAGTCCTACAATACATTTGGCGGCATGCACCAGACATTATCCTGATTCAGGAAACACATTTGAAAGAGAACAGATACAAAGCACTAGATCGAACGGGCTACTCCCTGGTTGCACATGCAGGTTATAAAGCTAGTTCGAGGGGCGTTGGAATAATGGCCAGCATAAAGGTGGCATATACTCTGGGAGACACGCGTGCAGACCCCTTAGGTACGTTTGTACTGCAGACAGGTACCTGGGAGGGTCAAATGATAAACATCTGCTCGCTTTATGTGCCTCCCAGGATACAAGGGACACGTTCCAAGAGTTGGGAGGGGAGTTACTGGGCCTGCCCAGGGGCATCCTGATCCTGGGTGGAGATATGAATGATATCATGGATGTGAGAAGGGACAGGCTATCGGGGCCCTGGGGGGGGGGGTCGGAGGAGAGAGTCCCCTTAGGATGTTTGTGGAAGCGTTGGGCCTGGTGGACCTCTGGAGGGAGCATAACCCGGGGGAACCAATATACGTACTTTTCCACAGCACACAACAGTTTTTCATGAATAGACTACATGTTTACGCTCTATTCCCAGGCGGGGCGGTTCTGTGGGGCGCCTCATCTTGCAAGGGAGATCTCGGATTACTCCCCAGTGACGGTGGTACTCGGGGGTCCGAAGAGGGGACAGGGGCTGCCTCCAAGGTTGGACCCTTGGGACTTCCTAGATCCGGAATTCAGGGATAAAGTGAGAGAACAGACCACTCTGTGCTTTCAAGAAAATGATGGGTCGGTGGCATCACCAGGAGGCGTACAAAGCAGTGATCCGGGACCAGGTGCAGGCACTGACAGGCAGAATGAAAAAGGAACAACAGATCAAAGTAGAGGGTCTGGAAGCAGAGATCAGGGCACGCAAGAAGGTAGCCGTGCAGGCCGGTCGACCATGTACTGAACAATGTCACCAACTTAGACTTCGCCAGCAAGAGCTGAGGGACTTGGCGGATGGCAGGGCAAGGGCACATGCACTGGAAGTTCAGCTACAGCTCTACGATGTGGGAGGTAAGGCCAATAAATTAATACTCTGGCTTGAAAGGAGAGACAGGGGAAGGAACTGGTTTGTGACAGTCCGAGATGCGGAGGGGCAGGAGTGCAAGACCAGTGGGGACATCGCTGAGGCCTTTGCGGACTATTACGAGTGGCTGTAGGAGTCCAGGGTCGAGTACTCTGGAGCGGAATGTGCAGAGCTCCTGGAGGATGTGTCCCTGCAGACCCTTACAGCTGAGGACCGCGATGAACTGGAGAAGGAGCTGTCTGAGGAAGAGGTTGGTCAGGCCCTCCGAGACTTACAGTCCGGAAAGGGGGCCGGGCCCAATGATATTCCGGTAGAGCTGTACAAGTGTACAGTTAAAGAGGCGGCAAAGTATATGCTGCAAATTTTCAGCACAGCAACGACAGAAGGGATCCTACCATGGGATCAGAGATTAGCCACTATAGTGGTAATCCCAAAAAAAGGGAAAGACCCCTAGGCCTGCGGCTCGTACAGGCCCATCTCGTTATTAAATGTGGAGGTTAAGGTCTTGGCAAAGATTCTGGCCAAAAGGCTGCAGAAGGTGATTACAAAACTGATTCACCCAGATCAGGCACGGTTTATGCCTCAGCGGGGGACTAGACTCAACCTCCGTTGCCTGTACATGGTTCTGCACATGACCGATCATGAGGACGTGGTAGTGCTGCCGTTGGATGCCAGAATGGCATTTGACAGTATAGAATGGCCATATTTATTCACAGCCCTGGACAGGATGGGATTCGGCCCTGGATTTTGCGAATGGGTGCGGCTCCTATACCGGTCCCCATTGTCACAGGTGAATGGGTCAAAATCTCGCCCGTTTGCGCTCAGCAGGCGGACGAGACAGGGATGTCCCTTGTCCCCTATGAATTTCGCACTGGCGCTAGAGCCGTTAGCGGCGTGAATACAGCAAGATCCTTTAGTATGTGGTATAGTAGGGAAGGGGGGATGGAAGGAGCAAATCTCCTTGGATGCAGACGATATTCTGCTCTATGCTGCGAGACCGAGAGTGACGGTGGACAGGCTGCTCCATATCTTCAAAATATTTGGTAGTTACATGGAATACCAATTTAACTGGGACAAATTGTTGGTCTACCCGCTCACAGGGGCACCCTGGAGCTGCCTGCGTGGTGTGTCGCCCCAGTGGCGATGGAAAGGTTTTGTTACCTAGGTATTTATGTCTCACGCAATGTGCTCAGGTTCCTGGAGGAAAACCTGCTGGTGCAGCTGGGGTGCCTCCAGGTGGATGTCTTGCATTGAAGGGGGCTCCCAGTCTCTCTGATGGGACGTGCTGTGCTCTTCGAGATGATGGCCCTGCAGCGGCTTCTGTGTTGTCTGCAAAATACCACATATGATATGCCACCCAGAGTGTTTCAAAATATTAACAGTGAATTGAGGAAGCTGCTGTGGGACAGGGGTAGCTTGCGCATCTCCCTGACTAAACTCCAGAGGGGAGTGTTCGATGGAGGCCTGGCGGTCCCGGATATACGTACGTATTACTGGGCAGCACTACTGTGTATAGTCAATGACTGGGTGTTCACGGCAGGAGAAGACCCGCCATTTTGGGTGGATATAGAGGCAATGGGACCTCAGGGCTTTCATACACTCCTATATGGGGGCGAATGGTTGGGTCGACTGGCGTTTCACACGCAGTCGGTGGTTAAAGCCTGGAAGGGGGCCAATAGATTTTTAGGATGGGAAGGGAAACTAACAGATAGAGCTCCACTTTGGTCCAGCGTACTGCTGCAGGAGGTGGAGAAACTCCAGGGATTTAAGAGGTGGGAGCTCATCGGGATAGAGTACCTGTGTGACGTGTGGAGAGTAGGAGCGCTATTGACCTTTGAGGACTTGAACAGGAATATGGGATGGCACAGTCGGAATTCTATAGGCTGTTACAACTTGGTCACACACTACAAAGACACATAGTTGAGGGAAAGCAGCTAACAGAGTCATCGCCCCTGGAAGATAGATTACCGACGGAACCATTGACGAGTAGGGCTATCTCCCTGATATACAAGAAAATTATGAACATTTCCCCAGACCCTCTTAAGACTTTGCAGGCCGCCTAGGAAAATGATCTAGGAACGCTTAAGGAGGAGAACTGGGTGGAGGTGATACAGAGCCCCAGGGAGGTGGCCATAAGGGCCCCTTTACGTCTCATACAGCTGAGGGTTCCACACAGAGCATATTACTCTAGAACACTATTGCATAAGATGGGTCGCACCGACTCCGACAGATGTGCCAGGGGATGCAATGCAGCAGGTTCCTTCTTCGACACCCTGTGGGGCTGCCCAATGATTCAGGAGTATTGGAAAAGTGTGGTTTAAATAATGGGTACTGTAACTGGGCTGCACGTAACCCTAAAGGCGAAATGGTTGCTACTGGGCATTACTGGTGATAAGGGGTGGTCCAGATACGTGAAGATTTGGCTACAATTGGCGGCTGGGGTAGCTAAGTGAAATATTGCACGGGGATGGGGGGGCGAGGGACCCTCTACGTATTACAAACTGGTGCCAAAGAGCAGAATAAGTGATTTACAAAAGCAGGGGATGCATGAAGAAATACGAAAAAATATGGTCAAAATGGAAGGCATTGAATAGCTAGGAAGGAGGGATTATCTTCTGGGCTCTCAAGAGGGGAGGGGAGGCAAGAGGGACTGGGCGAGACACAACAGATGATTTACGATCAATGGTCGTGTAATGTTGGTTGATGGCCGGATGCTATTGTGTACCTTGCCTGAGCTACCATGCCTCTGTAATTGATATGGGTTCCAATATATGATGAGCTTTGTTTACAATAAAAAGAGTATAAAAAAAAGAATTCCACAGCCAGGCTTCGATTTCACCTCCACAGGCACTCCTCGGTATCCAGCCTCCTTCGCAACCTCCACTGGCTTCCAATATACAAACGCATACAATTTAAAGGCCTATGTTTTATGCATAAAGCTAGGCCAAATGTTGTTCCACTGTATCTGCAACAGTTAGTGGAACTACACCGACCCAATCTCTTGCTTTGGTCGAGCAATCGCAACTTATGCAAGGTCCCCAGAGTTAAAAAAGCCTGCATGGGTGGCCGTTTGTTTACCTACCTAGGCCCTATGCTCTGGAACACAATGTCTGATCCACTGAGAAGCTGCCAATTTTTCACCATCAAAACCTCTCTGTTTTTACTATTTTCTGTCTTCTCTAGCTAGTCACCTACCTCTGTCTAGCACTGGAAAACCTTTTTGGCTAGCTATGAGCTATACAAGACATTGTTAATAAAAATAATGAGGAGAATAGATGGGCATCTATGGCCACTGCACGAAGGCATGGAGGCCGCACCGAAGCTACACCCTTCAAGAGGAAAGAAATAGTAGGCTATTGGTTTCTTTTTATCGGCATGATCTAAGACCAGAACATGCACAGTGAAAACGTTTCTCCCATGACAATACCATACAAAAGGTTTGGCGAGATCAAGTAGTCCTAATTCAGGTACAGAAGACAATGCTTGTTTCAAAGATAAAAATAAGTTTTCTGCGTCCATGAACCAAAGTAACTGTTCAGGGGTGTCTTTTGCCACAAGATCTTGCAACTGTTTCATAGTGTTAGCATAACCCATTGCCATCCCCAAAGAATGCATATCTAGGAGATTGTACCAGGTCTGGATAGCTTAAGGATGGCTTCAGTGCTGTCTGCACCCCATCGTGATGTCATGACCTACATATCAAACATGGAGGAGGCAGAACTGTAAGTTTTCATTGGGTGCTTTGTGCCCTTTCTTAGATAATTCAATGAGTAAACATAGGGGACCAGCCTTGCATTGCTCCCATGAGCTCGATGCAACTAACTATCACCAACATTTTGAACCAGTATAGATCCTACAGGGAAGTCAAGGGTGCCCAGATCTTTTTTTGCGATTCTGTAAAAAGATGCAGAGGTGTGGAATTCCGACAGCCCGACGCCCAGGACATATTATTTGGGGTCACGGACAGCCAAGTTTTCATATGTATTTTGTCCTTGGGACAAGTAGGCCCAACACCCTGCAGCACAAACCCTTTGCTGACAGTTTACAGTACCACATTATAGATAAGGGAAAGGCAAAGTCTACAGTTAAGATAATATTGGTGTCCCTATGTTAATGCTGTTTGAACTTGTATTTATCGTTCATTATTGAAAATCCTTCATTAATAGGGTGAGCGCTCTAACGACATGTAAGCTTGAACGGCACTTCTGACAGTGGTTCCAGAATACAAACGTGTACACACGTTTGTAAAGTTTAACAATACAAGGCTATGTATAATGCTCCCGGCATGCTCTCTGATTAGATGCCAATAATTGCAGGAGCTTGAAAGCAAGATTGATGATTCTTTGCTTTCAAAATAAATGTTCACAAAAAAAAAAATGCAACTCAGAAAAAAACGTTTTCCTAAACTACTTACCATTTCTTTGAAGCATCATTTAGTAAAATGTGTTGATGCCTGCTAGTATTTCCAAAAATATTCATAATGGGAAATCAGTGTAACCAATTTCTATAAGATTATAGGGAACATGAAAATAAACAAGCATTGGCAAAGCCATAAGTGTGACATTGGTGATCAACCGTTTGGTTTTGTCAATCTGTGTCTTGTTTTGACATGGTTTTTGTAAAACTTCATTGTTGTGGGAGCTACTGGTCGCTCACCACTATAAAAAAAAATGGCAAAAAGCAACTATATTATTTGGTCTCAAAAAGCACACAGTAGTTCTTAGCACTAAACAAAACTTTGTGTGCTCATATGGTCCTTGTGATCGAGCAAAATTGATGTCACTCACAATGAAGCCAGCCAGTAGATAGAAAGAGCTAAAGAAAGAACCTTAATATAACAAAAGACCTTGGTTAACACCAGACCTAATTTTGGCCCAATTGTTAAAAGAAAGTCAAAAAAGTGCCCTCATGTTGAATTTCCTTGCTTTAGTGCAGATTTAAGGCTTTCATTAATGCACAAGAATTTACAGAAGTAGGCTATGAAATCATACTACTAGAAAATATTTGTGAACTGCAAATGCGTAATTACTGAAATTACTCCAATTTCTCCAGCGTAATTAAACTTTCATCCAGGCCTACTTATTTCTCAACCCTGGAAAAAGTTTTTCTTCTGCCCTTGTCAGGGGTAAATTTCCAACCTCTCTAAGTATGGGAAAAGATTAGTGAAGAGCTGGTGAAAACCCCTAAAACATGCAAGTTAGTAGTTTTGCACCAACTCAAAACGACATTCCAACCCCAGAACTAAGGATTACCGTTACCTCCAGCTACCTCCCAGCCCAGTATGTGGATCTTCGGAAAGATTTCGTGCTCCGGGTTGCACCGCGGCCCCTGGCAGCCTCCCTGACTTCCCTTCCCACTTACCTTCCTTGAATCCTTTCTCTTTTTTCTTCTTCTTTTCGTCTGTCTTCATGTCCTCTTTCTTCTTGGTCTTCCATATTGTTTTCTTCTTTGGTTTTTGTCTTCCCAGCATGCCTTGTTCCTTTTCCTTTTATACTTGGTCTTTTTTCTCATTCATTTCTATGTGGCCTTTCCCAATCCAAGATGGTGTCGTTTGTTCTTCCTGTTTGTCACTTCATATTTCATGGTATATAAGAACTGCAGTTCCCTCCACCCTTGTGTTGCAAACACTTCCATCTTGGTGGTGATCCTCTCTCCTGTTTCCAGTTTTCTACTAGCTCCTGCGGGTTTTGACTTCTATTTTTTTTTTCCTTTTGTTTATTGTTTTTTCATCTTTTCCAGGAGTTCCTGTGATAGAGGTTTTTCCTATTCCTTGGGTTTTTCCTCTGGGACTCCTTCTGGAGGGTACAGTCTGCCTTGGCATTTTTCCTAGTCAGCAGCACAGTGGCTACTAGAATGGGTCGTACTTAAATTGGCCAGTCCAAAACCAGTAAGAAACCAGGTGTCCCTCCTAGCACTGCAGCCTGCGGTGGTAAGCGACATGCAGACCGTGACACATTGCAATGCCAAAAGAACCAGCGTTGCGTGAGAACCATGGAGGAACCACATGATGATGCCACAGAGAATGCACAATGCATGCTTCATACTGTGCAACAACAAGCTCAGGAATTACAACTTTGCGGAGAGAATACCGCACTACGACAAGCCTTGACGTCTCAACCTATGGATATACCTCCTGTGTCTACCTCGACACCACAATATTCCAGAGATCCTCATAAAGTAAAGGAATTTCTTGACTCTTTGCCTTTCGACCCTTTCAATTTTCATCTGACAAAGCCAAGGTGGGTTATTTGATCAGTGCCTTGTCTGGCCCTGCACTAGCTTCGGCGACCCCCTTGGTATCTGCTGAGGATCCTGTATTATCCAATTATCCTGCCGTTCTTAAACTCTTTAAACAGATGTTTGAACAACCTGGGCTGAAGGCTGCTGCTGAAGAAGCATTATGGCCCTCATTCCGACTTTGGCCGGCGGCGGTCGCCGCCGGCCTGTCGGGGGCCACCAGAATACCGCTGCGCGGTCAAAAGACCGCTGCGGTAATTCTGACTTTCCCGCTGGGCTGGCGGGCGGCCGCCTTCAGGCCGCCCGCCAGCCCAGCGGGAAAGATGCTTCCACGATGAAGCCGGCTCGGAATCGAGCCGGCGGAGTGTAAGCTGTGCGACGGGTGCAGTTGCACCCGTCGCGTATTTCACTGTCTGCGAAGCAGACAGTGAAATACATGTAGGGGCCCTCTTACGGGGGCCCCTGCAATGCCCATGCCAGTGGCATGGGCACTGCAGGGGCCCCCAGGGACCCCGCGACCCCCCCTACCGCCATCCGATTCCCGGCGGTCGTACCGCCGGGGATTGGATGGCGGTAGGGGGGGTCGGAATCCCCTCGGCGGCGCAGCTAGCTGCGCCGCCTTGGAGGATTCAATGGGGCGGCGGTACACTGGCGGGAGACCGCCAGTGGTGCCGGTCCGACCGCGGCCTTACCGCCGCGGTCGGAATCCCCATTGGAGCACCGCCGGCCTGTCGGCGGTACTCCCGCGGTCCTCCGCCCTGGCAGTCTTTGACCGCCAGGGTCAGAATGACCGCCTATGTGATTTACAGAAAACTAATCAGGATGTACTGCAATACATAACCCGATTTAAACAGCAGCTAAGACCACTTGGGTGGAACACACTTTTGTAACCTTGTTTCGTCGAGGACTTTGAGAAGAGATAAAGGATGAATTGGTGCAGTCTACTCAATCAGAATCCCTGAAAGAACTGATGGATCAAGCATTGAATATAGAGTATTGGTTGCGGGAACGCAAGGTGGAAAGGCGAAAGACTTGATTACAGTATCAGTCCGGACTACCCCGTTCCACAGCCTGTCGTTCTGACGAAGTCCATCCTGAAGCGAATAAGACCACAGACGTAGAACCCATGCAGAAAGTCCTAGTCCGTGATCCTTTATCCGAAACAGAAAGAGAAGATAGGTGACGAAAGGGCCTTTGTTTTTATTGTGGCAAGCTGGTCACTTGATCTGGATGTGTCCTGTCCGTCCTTCCAGACCTACGGGAAACGCCAGCTCCTGCCCCCTGTGAGGAAGAAAAGGGACAGGAGGAGTAGACTTACCTTCAATATGTTCCTCTAAGGAGAATACCACAGCTCTGTTTATACTGTCCGTTACCGTACAGTGTTCCCACAATCAAGAAGAGCGGGTATTTGCATTATTGGATTGTGGAGGAAGTGGTATATATTTGGATGAGACTTGGGCCAAAGAAAGAGGTATACCACGAGTTCCTAAAGAGATGCCAGAACAAGTCCATACTGTTGACGGCTCCCCGCTCACCTCAGAACCAGTGGTGGACACTACACCGACCCTCTGTCTGCGTTTTGGAAAACGCCAGGAACACATTACCTTTGATCTAATATCCTCTCCAAATCATACCATGATATTATGAATTCCCTGGCTGACTCGGCACAACCCATATATTAACTGGGAAACAAGAACCATATCTTTATCATCACAATTTTGCCAACAGAACTGCTACTCCACGAACTCTTATTGGTCCCCTAAAGGTTTGATCCTTTCTTCCAAAGATACGAGCTGCTCTATTAACATGATACAGGGAGTACCAAGTTGTTATGAACAATACTGTGATGTATTTCAGAAGCCTAGCAAACCCGTTTTACCTCCACATGGGGTCTATGACTGAGCCATTCCTTT
Organism: Pleurodeles waltl; assembly: GCF_031143425.1. Taxonomy (NCBI): domain Eukaryota; kingdom Metazoa; phylum Chordata; class Amphibia; order Caudata; family Salamandridae; genus Pleurodeles; species Pleurodeles waltl. Next base: position 135,901,287 of record NC_090445.1, on the reverse strand, counting down.
GATTCCGGGTGAAGTGGTTCCGTTTGGACGGATGTATTTGTTGACTGAACAAGAAAAGACGGTACTTAAAGAAAACCTAGATGATAATCTACAGAATGGTTTAATTGCCCCCTCTTCATCTCCTGCTAGTGCTCTTCTTTTTTTTCATAAAGAAATCAAATGATCTGCGTCCCTGTTTGGACTTTCGTGGATTGAACAAGATAACCAACAAGGATCGATATTCCTTACCATTTATTAGGGATATATATGACGCAGTCCTAGGAGCCAAGAGGTTTACAAAATTGGATCTGAGGGATGCCTATTATCTCTTACGTGTCAAGGAAGGAGATAAATGGAAAACAGCTTTTTTGCACTCCATCTGGTCATTATGAATAGTGAGTCATGCCTTTTGGTTTAACAAACGCACCCTCAATATTCCAACGGTTGATGGACTCCGTTTTTTCTGATTTATTGAATCACAGAGTGGTGATATATCTGGATGACATTCTAGTATATTGTTGCATACCTAAACAACATACTGAGCATGTACTTCAGGTTTTGGAAAGACTCAGACAAAATCAGCTATACTGTAAACCTGAAAAATGTGAATTGTACAAGACAGAAGTAGAGTATCTTGGGTTCTGCATCAATTAGACAGGAATAGCTAAGGATCCAGAAAAAAGTACGAGCTATTTTGGATTGGCCCTCTCCCTCTTCTATTAAGGAAACCCAATGCTTCCTAGGTCTCTCCAACTTCTATTGGCAATTCATACAAGACTTTGCCCATCAACAAAGTTTTATCACTCAGACCATCAAAGGAGAAAATCTGAAGAAGGGATTTGTTTGGACTGAAAGTGCAGAGATGGCCTTACAAAATCTGAAACGGGCCTTTACCCAAGCTCCTATCTGATGGCACCCGGATACTACTAAGAAGTTTATAGTGGTCACTGATGCCTCCGAGAGAGCTACAGGTGCGGTCTTACTTCAGAAACAAGAAGACGATGGCTTGGAACATCCTGCCTTTTACTTATCCCACATACTGACTGAAGCCGAACGCAATTATTCTGTGTTAGAACGGGAACTACTTTCTCTCCAGGCTGCCTGTAAAGAATGGAGACATTTCCTAATGGGGACCACAGAACCATTTGAATCAAGAACTGATCACCCAAATTTACAATGTCTCCGAAATTTCCAGTGTCGAAATAGCCGGCAGGCAAAATGGGCTTTCTTTTTCAGCCAATATGACTTTGTAGTGACCTATATTCCTGGATCCCAGAACCTAGTAGCGGACGCATTATCTCTTCGCTATCCAGAAAGCGCTAACACTTCCTCTCCAAAAATAATAGAACCCAGTCGAATCATCGGAGTTGCCCAGTCCTTTCTTAATTGTGTTAAGACAGAATACCAATATCTCCCACTTGAAAAATGGAATATCTTGAGTCCTCAATTTCACAAAGAATCTGGACCACTTATATCATCAAAACTCTCTATTTTTGTCGACCAAGAAAGTTCAGACTGAGGCTTTACGGATGTGCCATGATTCTCCTGTGGCTGGACATCATGGAATGAAGAAGACACAGGAGTTGCTGCTAGGTTCTTTCTGGTGGCCTACATTTAAGACCGATGCTGAATCCTACGTAACATCGTACCCTATATGTGCTCAAACCAAGACACCTCGGACCAAGCTAGCAGGATTATTGATGCCTTTGCCTGTTCTCTCTGCTCCATGGCACACCCTGTCTACAGATTTCATATGTTCCTCACCGTCTTCTTCAGGGAATCATGTCATTATGGTAACCGTTGATTCATTTAATAAGATGGGGCATTTCACAGCCTTAAAGAAATTGCCTACAGCCAAAGAAATGAGCCATATTTTCATGCAAGATATCTTCCACAAGTAATAATTTCAGATCGAGGACCCCAATATGTGTCACGTTTTTAGAAGGCTTCCTGTACCTCATTACACATTGATGTCTCCCTTTCCTCAGAATTTCATCCACAGACTAATGGTCAAACTGAACACTTGAATCAGGAACTCCAACAGTATTGAAATTGTTTCTCTAATGCCACACAAAGTAACTGGTCTGATTTCCTTTCTTTAGCTGAATTTTCATACAATAATACGGTGCATAGTGCATCAGGATCAACACCTTTTTTGTGCACCTACGGCTTCCATCCCAAGACCTTCCAAAAGATTTCTCGTGTGCCACCTCCTGTTCCTGTGGTTACATCATTTGCTCAGCTGCTCCGCCATATTCAGGACCTGATCCGTACTACTCTTTTGGCCTCTAAACAAGCTATGAAAAGTAAGGCTGATAGCTGACGCCGGTCAGCACCATCTTACCAGCCAGGAGGCAAAGTATGTCTTTCTTCCAAATTTCTGCCATTTCGTTTTTCTCAACAAAAAAAATCAAACCGCGCTTTTATGGTCCTTTTCGAATACTCCAAATATTAAATCCAGTTGCTTTTCGACTACGTTTACCTAAGACTTGGAAGGTTCATCCAGTGTTTCATGTTTCACAACTCAAGCCTTTTGTTCCCGATCCTTAGCATAGGCGTTTTCAATGTCCTCATCCTCTTTCTGTGGATGGCCATCCTAAATATGAGGTAAAGGAGATCTGTGATTCACGCATTTTTCGGAACAAGCTACAATTCCTGATTCACTGGAAAGGTTATTCCCTCAGTGACTGGGACATGGGAAGATGCTTCTTCAGTTCATGCACACCGTCTGATTCGCAGTTTTTTCTCTCTTTTTCCTGACAAACTCAGGGCTCTGGGGAGGGGTCCTACTGTGACGCTACGGACTACCGGAGCATCCCTTTTTGGACAGCGGTCGGGCCGACAGTCTGCATTTTGGGACACCAGTACCACCGCGGCCCGTTTTTGGGGCTCCTTTGGCATTTCTTGCTGTGATGCGGCCCCGGAGGACCATTTCATGCTCTGGGTCGCACCGTGACCCCTGGCAGCCTCCCTGACTTCCCTTCCCACTTCCCTTCCTTGGGTCCTTTCTCTTTTTTCTCCTTTCTTCTTCTTTTTTGTCTGTCTTCATGTCTTCTTTCTTCTTGGTCTTCCATATTGTCTTCTTCTTTGGTGTTTGTCTTCCCAGCATGCCTTGTTCCTTTTCCTTTTATACTTGGTCTTTTTTCTCATTCATTTCTATGTGGCCTTTCCCAATCCAAGATGGTGTCGTTCGTTCTTCCTGTTTGTCACTTCCTGTTTCATGGTATGTAAGCACTGCAGTTCCCTCCATCCTCGCATTGAAAACACTTCCGTCATGGTAATGATCCTCGCTCATGTTTCCAGTTTTCTACTAGCTCCTGCTTTTTTCCTGCGGGTTTTGACTTCTATTTTTTTTTGTGCCTTTTTTCTTATTGTTTTTTCATTTTTTTCCAGGAGTTCCTGTGATAGAGGTTTTTTTCCCATTCCTTGGGTTTTTCCTCTGGGACTCCTTCTGGGCAGGGGGGGGGTGGTACAGTCTGCCTTGGCATTTTTCCTAGTCAGCAGCACCGTGTCTACTGGAAGGGGTTGCCCTTATCTTGGCCAGTCCAGAACCAGTAAGAAACCAGGTGTCCATCCTAGTACTGCAGCCTACGGCGGTAAGAGACGTGCAGACCATGACAGGTTGCGCACAAGAGAAATACATGTTGCTCAGTGACAGAGATGAAGAGCACATGGGTTTGAAATGCCAACTACATCAATAGGTTTGTTCAGGAAAGTTAGTGAGGAGACCTCCGGGAATTTCCAAGCAGTCCTACTAACTCCATTATATGTAATGCATGAAGTGGGCTTTCCATTAATGCCACACTGTATGAATGACTCCTTCTGATTTAAATGGATGAAAGCATTTACCAATCTCCTATTGGTCTAGCCTAAGTGTGGGGAGTTCGTTTTGTGAAATTCAGGTTGTTCTGTCTGATCATGTGAGTTCTAAGGCATGTTAGGGCAAGTGTGAAACCACTAAGTGGAACAGTATTTACTCCTCCCCCACCATTGGTTCAGGCTGGTGCTTCATCCTTCTTGCAGACCACAGTCACTCTGCCTTACGATTCCTCCAAGCCCTCCCTCTGACCATTTGTTGGATTTGTACAGATAGCCTAGATTCAGAAGTTTATTTCTTTTTTTTTCACAGCAACACAATGATTTGCAACACAAACCCTCTCAGATAGGCACTTTGTCATAGTTTGCAATTTTTTCGAATAATCACGTATATTGGGGATTGATGTATGAGATGTAATAGGTCATTTGAGGACCAGGAAACATAGACAGTTACTGAACCTTCTACTCCAGGGCCTGAATAGCCTCATCAGATCTTGTAGCCCTTGAACTCCTGGTCTTGTGCGCCACTACCCCTGCTGCTGCTGCCTCAGCAGCCTAGCCTACTGAGACTGTGCGGCTGTCACAGCCCTCGAGGCCCTCTGTTTGGTCCCGCTATCTGGGACTGCCTGGTACTTTCATACATGGTACATTGTACATTGTTCATAGGTACTGGTCAAATTTACTGCTATTTTTGATCAGATTGTTATTTTTGTTTAATTTGCTTCTTGTTTAATTAACACCGTGCACTGAGGCTGCCCTTATCACCGCAACAGACGACATCAGGTCCCTCCTTGACCACAGAGAGAAAGTGGCCTGGATCCTCCTCGACCCCTCTGCTACGTTCGACACCATCTCCCACTACACCCTCACTGCCAGACTCCACCACATCGGGATCCAAAGCAACACCCTCAAATGGATCCACACCTTTCCCACAGGACGCACCCAGAGAGTCTGCTTCTCACCTTTCACCTCGGAACCAAAGAACACCATATGCGGAGTCCTCCAGGAGTCCGCTCTCAGCTCCTCCCTTTTCAACACATATGTAACGCTGCTGGCCTAGACTGTTCGCTCCCACTGACTCAACATCATCTCATTCGCAGACGACACTCAACTCCTTCTCTCCCTCTCGGAAAACCACGCCACCCCCAGAGATAACTTCTGCAACGCTATTACTCATGTCACTGAATAGTTGAGATCCAACTCCCTGAAACTGAACATGGACAAGACAGAGGTGATCATCTGTGGCAACACCACCTCTCCCTGGTACGACTCCTGGTGACCCTCCACTCTTGGACAACCCCTGACCCACACCGGCAACCTCTGCATCATCATAGATTGCAAACTCGCCTTCAAAAGACAGATAAACACAGTGGCCTCCTCCAGCTTCCACGACCTCCGCCTGCTACATAAGATCTTTAGATGGATTCTCAATGAAAAAAGAAGGACGGTAACCCAAGCCATCATCACCAGCAGACTAGACAACGGAAACACCCTTTACATCACACTCCCTGCCCAGCTCCCCCGCCTCCAGATCATCCAGAACGCAGCAGCGAGACTCATCCTGGACCTCCCCAGGCAGACCTGCATCACCCCCTACCTCAGAGGTCTCTACTGGTTGCCCATGCACAAGAGGTGCAAATTCAAGATTCTCACCCTGCCATACAAAGCCCTTCACAACATCGGACCCAATCTCATCAACCAAAGAGTCCCATTCCACTGGCCTACCAGGGAACTCCATTCCACTACCCTCGCCCAAGTCCCAAGAGTTTGTTGCGGTCACAGCGGTGGGCGCTCTTTCGCCTACCTAGTCGCCAAGATCTGGAACAACCTCCCTTCCTACCTGCATAACACCGACACCCTCCTCGACTTCAGGAGGAAGCTCAAGACATGACTCTTTGACGTGTAGCTACCAGTTCGCAGTGACAACCCACTGCACCTGGATACCCCCCGGGGTGAGAAGTTGCATTTACAAATCTTATGATGGATTGATTGATCGATCTTGTTTTCTTGGCATCTTTGTTTGGTTTTGGTAGTTTGTTTGGATTGTAGCCCTGCCCCCCGCCCATTCCCACCATTTTTGCATTCTCGCAGTCTCTCATTCTGCCCCACCCACATCCCTGCCAGCCCCTCCCACCTCCCAGGACTACTGATGGAGGCCACTGCACGGTCGCACCAAAGACAAGCCCGTCTGCATCCGTCTACACCTGAATCGCACCCAGCACCAGGAACCCTGGTTCTCCTGCCATCTACCACTATTCCAAAACAGAACTCACTGTCCTCAACACCCGACCACCAAACAGGAACTGCTGTCGCACAGCTCCTTGCTCCACAGCAGGTCCCTTCACCTGCCACCACTGCTGGTTCACCTGCAACACCAACCCTCCAGTGCACCCTACCACCGCCACACCTCTGGCAACCACTACCCCCCACCAACTCTACTGAATCCTGTTCAATGTCTACTCCCTCTGCAAACACGCAACGAGATATGGGACACCATCACCACCCTTGCCCTCAACATTGTCTTCATCATAGAGACCTGGCTCAGTGCCGCTTCTGCACCAGACATTTTTGCAGCCATGCCCAATGGATACAAGATTGTTTACCGTGACCGCATCAACAAACTCGGGGTGGAATTGCCCTAATCCACAAGGAATGTATCCACTGCACCACCATGACGGATGATTACACACCGATCATGGAACACCTCAACTTTCAGCTCAGAATAGACAGCAAATCCACCATCAAAGGCACCCTCACCTACAGACCCCCAGGATCCCACCCCAGCTTCTGCAAAACACTATCCCCAAAATAATCAGTTCAACACCGAACACTCCATTTTCCTCGGAGACCTCAATTTTCATCTCGACAACCCCAACAACGCCAACACCACCAACCTTCTGGATAGCATCCTCGGCCTAAAGCAAATAGTCACTGACCCTATGCATATCATAGGATACACGCTAGACCCAATCTTCATGGCCAGCAACCGAGTCAAATTCAACCACACCAACAAGCTCACCTGGTCAGATCATACCATCGTCCACTTCACCTACACAACTACTCCCAGCCTCTCATTGCAGCTGGAGCAACGTATCTGATTGCCAGTGTATTGACGCCCTCAAATCCCACCCCGACACCTCTGTGGACGTCAAACAAGTCATCAAAAACATTACTACCTGGATCTTTGACAGCGCCAACATAGGGCCTGATTCTAACTTTGGAGGACGGTGTTAAACCGTCCCAAAAGTGGCGGATATACCACCTACCGTATTACGAGTTCCATAGGATATAATGGACTCGTAATACGGTAGGTGGTATATCCGCCACTTTTGGGACGGTTTAACACCGTCCTCCAAAGTTAGAATCAGGCCCATAGTCTCCCCCAGCAAACAGTCCAAACCCAACATGCCAGCTGGTACACCACGGAACTCAGAACCATAAAAAACACTGGTGCAAACAGCTAGAAAGGAGATGTCGTACCACCAAGGATCCTACCGACTGAACATCTTTCAAGAACTCACTCAGCCAATACCACAAACTTCACAGCGACACCAGAAGTCACGCCCTAGCCACCTGTATCCAAACTAGCTCCAACCACAGCAAAGAGCTCTTCAGCATTATCAAGGGATTCTCCATGCCCTCAGCAATGGAAAACAACACCCCCCCTCCCACGGTCTGTGAGACTCCTTTGCTGAATACTTCCATGATAAAATATACACCATCTACAGAAACTACGTGAACCAACCTTCCACTGCCGACACCATCGGAGGTCTAGACCCCACAGACGCCCCCAACAACAGCAGAATCTATACTCAAACACCTCCAACCTTATGCACTCCATCCACTCAGGGTCCCCCACAAACCTCTGTTCGCACTAGATGTTCAACCTCAGCAACAGCACCATCAGCAGCAAACTCGCAGACATCCTCCACACACCCATCACCTCAGCCACCTACCCGGATGGCTAGAAACATGCCAGAGTAAAACCTCTCCTCAAGAAACCCCCTGCCCACCCCAACAAATTAAAAAATTAATGCCCAACCTCCTTGCTCCCCTTCCCAGTCAAAGTACTCGAGAAAGCTGTCAACTAACAGCTCATAGAATATCTAGAATACAACAAGTTTCTGGATGCAACCTAATCCAGTCTCGGCTTGAACCACAGCACCACAACCTCTCTGATTGCCACCATGGACGACATCAGATGCCTCCTAGACCAAGAAGACTCAGCTACCCTGAATCTCCTGAACATCTCGGCAGCCTTCAACACCATCTTCACCACACCCTACTCAAGAGGCTCCACCAGATCTGCATTTGTGAAAATGACCTGAAGTGGATCACACCCTTCCTCTCCAGCAGAATCCAGAGAGTCTTCCTCCCTCCCTTCACCTCAAAGCCCAGGGATATCATCTGCGGCGTTCCCCTAGGATCATCTTTCAGTCCCACTCTCTTCAACACCTACATGGCTAACATCATCAGAGACCATGGTCTAAACATCATCTTGTACGCAGATGACACCCAACTCATACTCTCGCTATCAAATGACTCCGCCATTGCGAAAGCCAACTTCCATCTCTGCATGACCAGCATCGCTGACTGGATGAAGGACAACTGCTTCAGACTCAAAATAGACAAAACTGAGGTCTTGATCTTCGGGAACACTGCCATACTGTGGGACGACTCCTGGTGGCCCTCCGACCTCCGAGTCCCTCCCCCACCCCCACAGACCACGCCCAGATCCTCAGCATCATTCTGGACAACAAACTCAACATGAAGAACCAGATCAAATCAGTCTCCTCCACTTGCTTCCTCATCCTCCGCAGGCTCCATAAGAATTTCAAGTGGCTCCCAATCACCACCAGACAAATCGTCATGCAACCCCTCATCACCAGCCACCTGGACTACAGCAATGCAATGAGTCAAACACTGTATACAACTCATCAAGATTAAAATGTTCAACACTTTACTGAAACATCCCCACCAAAACAGATTTCTTGCCATCTATAAAAAAAAAACTAAAAAAAAACAAGTCCAAACCTGCCTCAGATTCAACCCCAACTTTAACCCATTGCCAAGTCACTTGGGTTCACCCTGAACACCGACCTTCCCCTCATGGAACGCACTGCAAGGAAAACCAAGACAGCCAGGTACCAGCTCTCTCTACAAAAGAAAAGGAAAACATTCCTTCCAGAAAACACCTTCAGAACTGCAATTCAATCCCTTGTATTCTTATGTCTGGCAACACCCTGCTCCATGGCATACCACAATTCACACTAGCCCTTCTTAAGAGCATACTACACACTGCTGCATGCAGCATCAACAGCCTGAAGGAATATGACTAGATCACCCTATTGGAACTCCAATGGTTTCTCTTGCCGGCCCCACCATCTTCAAAACCAGATACATTGTCTACAGCCATCACAACCAGCATCCATGCCTATTTGGCTCACCAGCTCACCATCTCCAGTGGCTTGTGGCACAACCACAGCCAGGACACCCTCAGACTTGATAAGAAGTCTACAAAAGGGAAAATAAGGCAACAGGCCTTTTTCATCTATGCATTCAGGTCTTGGAATAACACCCCTATGTCCATCAAGACCACTCCAACACTACCACAATTTAGGAAGTTCCTAAGGACACACCTCTTTAAAAGACATTGTGTCAAAGAGCAGTACCTGCCCGCTTCTGCACTCAGCACCAAGCTTTTCCTCCAAAGACTCGCTGACTGTATCTTTTCCTTGGATTCTGTACAGCACTTTGCTGCCTTTCGGCTGTTTGCACAACACAAATACCACATACATACCTACATGTGTAAAAAAAAGTTAATCTCCTCTGAAAAATAGTAAATCCTGATTAGGGTTTCTATGTGCAGATCCAGTCCGTATAAAGATGTTTATTGTTCTGCTAGAAAGAGTATTAAAAAAGGGGCGAGAAAATGAGTAGAAAGGGCTATTATAGGGTGGGCAATCCTTTGGAACTCTGACAAAGTGTGAATTGGTAAGATTCACAAAACCTTAATCCTGAGGCTGAAAATATTAATAAACGCCCTTTGCCAAAATGTTGTGCAACTGAGCTTACAGGATGAGAAAAGTGAACGTATCCCTTGAGATTTTACGGGGAGTGCAGGAGAAGGAGTTTCAGGTGAATTCCTAAAACGATACAAATCTAAGACGGGGTAAATGTACTGTACTGTTATCAACTTTACGTCTTCCTTTGTGCATCAGCACCAGTGTGACTGGGCAGGGGCTGTAAAAGCTAGGATCCAAAGCAGGTTGACTGAGCATTAGAAATGCTTTTTCTTCTTCCCAGCCATAGTTTCTGGTAGAAGGGGCTCTTCTATATATCCATTACATATATAACAGTGAGCTGGTGAGGGAAAGCCATAAGTGATCTTTAAACGGTGCAGTATGGTGCCTCAACAACAGCTGATAAAAGCGGATTAACAGCACTTCTGAGAGGGTTATTGGCCAACCCAAGGCTAATTTCAACATAATAAACGCAGCGTGTCAAGGAATACTACAAATGGTGATACTGTTGGAGTGCTCCCTTTATAGGACTGGCCACAACTTCAGAGCCCACTTACTGGACTTTCTTGGTAACCTCTGCAACGCTATTGACTGGTAAGAAAGGGAATCAGAATTCAGCATTTCCAAATATGTTTCCTGAAATAAGCATGCATGCACTATTTACAAATCCAGGTAACTAAGCCCCATGTAGCAATACAAGCAGGGGCCAGACTGTTTTCTGCATAGCCTTTAACCCCTGTTTTCTGTTCTTTGAAAGCTCATAATAACCAAATTCTTTGTTTGGAAGCAGAATGACTGTGTCTGACCTCTTAATGGTGTATGCCCCTTACTCTCTTATTTTTATACAGTGGGTCTAAGAATGAAATACATGAAGTCGCGGCCTACCCACTTTCTTCAATAATTCGAGCTTAGAATACTCATAAAAAATCAAAGAGTTGATACTAGTGTCTTCATTTACCATTTGGAGGACACATTCAGAGTTGCGTTGGATTTTTTTCCTTTGGAACCACTACAGGATTCTTAGTAAATCCTGCTCCGTAGAAAAAACCGGCAGCAAATGTGCCACCATGCCATGGAGACATCGTGGAACGCCTGTCACATATGTCTGACCTAGGGAGAGACCCATAAAGCGGAGTTCATCTCCAGGACACATATAGCCAGTGTTCAACACATTCTGGGAGATGTGGTCATCCTGAAATTTATGTTAGTTGGCATCCTTCCTGTTAGCATCATTCCACTTGGGGCCATGACCTCTGAGTGGGTGTCCCTGATGGCTGAGCAGGAGGCCACAACCACCTTAAGAACAATGCTTCTTTCACACTTTAAATAAAAAGGGGGAGTACAGAGGTGGTAGAAAAGGACAACTTGTTGTCTTTTGACAGCTATTATGTTACCACACACCTCTAAATGAGATCTTCTCAAAAGAAGGAAAAGTAATTCCACCTTGTGCTGGGAATAGAAAGGCTCCTTGTGTGAGCAACAAAGACTTCATGTAGTAGTTGGAGCCCTTCGGGAGGGAGATCATTAACAAATGATAGCAACAATCTGTTGGTTTTAGTGATATAATAAGGGCAATTAGAACGGATCAAATGCTTCCCAAAGTGGATCACAACAGAGATCCTGGGATCAGTAAGCTATATTTACGAACGTCTTTCTTGATTACTATAGGCTTCTCAATAAATTACTGGTTAATGTCAGGTGAATGGCACAAATGAGATCCGCATAGTTTTACTTTTTAGCTATAAAATTCCAGACACATTCAATGTACAAGGGGATTGTATAAAATCACATAGTACAGCTCCTATCATACCACATTAGAGACATAGAGCTACATGAATGTTTGATGCAGTACAGTCTAATTTTACATGTCTCCATCAACTCTTGCTTCAATTTAAACGAGGTGTTCATCTAATTCTTTGGAGTAAAAGAATCAAGCATTTGCAATGCAATGGGTCTCGCATTTGCTCGAGTTGGAGCTAGTAACGTTGCAAATTCCTAACTAGACTTTTCTTGCCACATACATTGGAAATGAAAAGTAAAACAATTGACATAAGCAAGCTGATTCAAAATGCCACCGCCGCCAAGAGCATGAGCGCGAAGGAGAGACACAAAAGGAAAAAGAAGTTTACTCACAGTCAAACGTATGGGCAAACATGTAGTTATCCATGTAACAGGGTCGATGGCCAAGGCTGCAACAAAACAGCCCCCAGGAGGGACAAACGTAAAGCATTTACCAATGATAACAAAGGAATTTTGAAAGGCAAGCCCATAAACGAGTGATAGTAATGGGCGTGGTTAAAATCCCACAGAGAGATTACAACAGGCCAGAGCGCTTGGCGCTCGACCTAAAAATCAAGGAAATAAACCATGCTCAACTTCAACTAGGACAAGCATCTCATGCCTACTACAGTGTATGTGCAGACCAGAAGAAATCTGTTTGCCAGGCTTAAAACGTCTTGTGACTTAGCAGATAAAGGAACTACAGCAGTAAGCCTCTGGCATTTCCATAAGATACGCTAGATCCTGTTGCTACACTATGTCGGATAGGGAAGACTAGAGAACGAAGGCTAATGGAACCCTCCTCTTAGTGAGTAAAGGAGAAATACCTGCTAATATTCGATTTGATTTGAGCTACGACTAACATATCCTAGCAATGCTATAAGTGGGTTGCATCTTACCTTTTCATCAGTTGAAATAGTCAACATGGCAAATGTCTTATCCCAGCCATGTTAATTGCATAAAGTCAGCCACTAGTTGACCACAATGCGTGAAAATGTCATCATTGGAGGGGAGGAGTGCCCTCAATCTAACTAGCATCGAATAAATCAGTGAACAGTCTATGGGGGTGATTCCTACCCTGGCGGCCATGGACCGCCAGGGCAGGGGACGGAGGAAGCACCGCCAACAGGCTGGCGGTGCTTCAGGGGCCATTGTGACCGCGGCGGTAAAGCCACGGTCAGAAAAGGGAAACCGACGGTTTCCCGCCGGTTTCCCGCCGGTTTCCCGCCGGTTTCCCGCTGCCCCAGGGAATCCTCCACGGCGGCGCTGCTTGCAGCGCCGCCATGGGGATTCCGACCCCCTTACCGCCATCCTGTTCCTGGCGGTTTTCACCGCCAGGAACAGGATGGCGGTAACGGGTGTCGTGGGGTCCCTGGGGGCCCCATAAAGATTTTCAGTGTCTGCTTTGCACTGCACCCGTCGCACCCCTTCGACTCCGCCGGCTCCATTCGGAGCCGGCATCCTCGTAGAAGGGGGTTTCCCGCTGGGCCAGGGGGCGGCCTTCTGGCGGTCACCCGCCGACCCAGCGGGAAAGCCAGAATGGCGGTGCGGTCATTCGGCAGTTCCCGCTTGGCGGGCGGCGACCGCCGCCCGCCAATGTAGGAATCACCCCCTATATCTCTTACTAAGGGATAATTGTTTGTTTGTTGAAAGACCATTCACTGCACATCTTCCGATGTCACCCTCACATCACTAACCCAGCTGTCATTCTGACTAGATGACGCAAGCTTGTATGTGCTTAAAACCGCAGCAAAAAGAACAAGCACCTTGATTACTGCAAGGCCAAAAGTTCTGTCAGAAGTGGATGAGTTAGGACAGATTTGGCAGAACTCTAGGCCATGATTCAGAGTCCACAGGAAACAAGAGGGCATAGGGATGTACACCCTAAAACTTTTAAAGACTACGTTGATACAGATCATCCTTCAAGGACTAAGTCATCTAATTGCTTTCGATTTTGATAGTAAAATTGCTGATACAAAAGAGTCATCTAACAAAAGGAACAATGAGGAGAAAAGGCCATCCAGATTTGGAAGAGTTGCCAATATGTACCAGACTAAAGATGCACTATTTGTTGAGTAACTGACATACTTGGTTTCTTAGTGGTCACTGTCTGCAACTCACTCACGTGGGGCAAACAGCCAACACATCCTTGTCATGCGTAGGTAATGAATAGGACTGTTAAATCCAAAGGAGTTAAATGATGTGGTAGTGCTACCTGGTAATGGAAGTTACTGAATAAATGTCATGCACCTTCTTGGTAAAATATATTGAAAAAGAGTTGCAATGTAGGAGGAAGCAATATGGGGTTTAACCGATTTCATGAAGAGTAAACTTTGTAAATTGAAGAATGAAAACAGTAATCAATGATAATCACACTTCGAACGTAAGTGAGATGATGTCATGAATTTCTCGTTCTCTTGTGAATTCACCTATCTATTTAGTATATATGTACTTTTTATTAAATACAGTATAGCACATTTCTATGCCTTAAACGGTCAAGCCATCTCTCGTGAAAGGAAGGATTAAAACCTCCCATTTGCTATGTGGGACTTGCTAGCCCAGATTTGTTTGAGCAACACAGACATCAGCTTACCAAAAAAAAGCTTTAGTAATGGGTTTCTCTAGATTGAAGGATAAGTAAAGGAATATGGATAGGACTACAGTTTTAATGAGCAGAATTCTGTCAAGCAGCTGGAGTGGAGGACTGATCCATCTCTCACTTATGCTTTTAGTCACCTAATTGTGGTCCAAAAAAGCCATGTTCATTTCCTCTACGGCCATGCGGTCAGCAACTTGTAGACATACAGACTTATCCTCTTAAAGGACAAAATCCATCCAGTCAAGAAGTATAGCATACTCTCCTTGTGAGACAAAGTAACCAAACAAACTAAAGTGAAATTAGTGCAGTCAATAAAAAGTAATATTTTGTTTAGTATACAGAAGAAACTAGCCCTATTTAGTCATTACAACCCCATTTAAAGAGTATTGAGAGAGATTACTGGATAAATATTCCAGATTGCTCAAGAAAACTGGTGCGTGACAATTGCAGCCCAATAGACTACAGCCTACGAAGCAACATGGATCTCCTGTGAGAAAGGAGAGAGAACCTATCCTGGTTGACACGGATGGCACACTATGTGCTACACTGGTGTCTCTGGAAACACAGAAGCCCTTCTCACAGATGAGTCATATTACAGAGACAAAATGGTGGAACTGAAGTGGGGTGAACAGTAAGAAACTGGCTGAACAATGATGGTGGGAATCGGAGGGAGGATAAAGTTATTTCCTTTGAGCTGAGTCATGTTAGCGATGTAATAAGGGATAGAAATCTTAAAGTTAAACAAATACATAGGCTCTGATATATTCAATTTTACATTATATTAGGCCTGTATTAGCTCTTTGCAGGGTAGTCGGGGAGAGGCAGACATGGTTTGCTGAGATTCAACTGGGGCTCGCGACTCTTGTAGGTCTTGGCTACCTGGATCGAATCTACTCCAAGTTCCACTAGGCACATAAGTTGAAGGTAGGTGTGGGAGGTGGTATGGGAAACTCTGGCCAGCTGTCGAGTCAACAGGGGTCCACAGATATTGCCTATGGGAGGGGTTCAGGTGGGATACATAATGAGACAGTTGGTGCAGTTTGTGTTTTTTAGGGGAGTTACTTCCAACGCGTGCTAATTATTAGATGTGCACCATGGGTTATATGTGATGAGAGATCAATTATATTCCAATATAGTGGAAGATTTAGCGTCCAGGTGGGGACTAAATACAAAATGTTTACCTGGAAAGAAAGGGGTCTTCACAATCCGGTAAAATGAAACAGAGTCTAAGCGTACCTCCAGAGATATGGTATAGCGGTAGCATTCCTAAAGGAGACCCACCTACGGAGAGACTGTATTAAATATTTGAAGAAACGATATAGAGGGTCAGGTATATGTCATGTCGTACTTGAGGTACGACGAGGGGTCCTGATATGGATCGTCCCAGGAATTCCATTCCACCACATATGCACACAGAATGACAGAAATGGAAAATATATTATACTAGAGGGTATATAAGGCGCACATGAACTCTGCCTTATTAATGTATACACACTCAACATTGATGATGGCGCGTTTTTGGGAGAGGTACTGACGGGGGCTCAGGGTTCCTTAGTCGGTGAGGTATTTATGGAGTGGGGCTTTAACTGTGTCTTGGATGGCTCGGTAGACAGAGCCCCCACACCCTAAAAACAGGGCACCAAGCCACAAATGACAGCGGCATTGGAGCAGGCAAGTCTGGGGCTTATAGATATCTGGTGTACATGCCATCCACATGCGCTAGAGGATTCATGTTATACCCCAGCGACAAAGACGTATAGCAGATTGGATTACTTTATTATTCAATCAGAGGCTGCGCGTGGAGTATTGGAGGCACGCTATTTAGCTTGCTATATATCCGATCATTCCCCACTAATGATTATGTATGCATTGGAGCGGCCATTGCCAAGAATACCACTGTGGAGGCTTAATGCGAAGGCCCCGTCAGATCAGGCTTTTCAAGGGACGGTGTCAGAAGCCACAAAACAATATTTTAAGACTAACTGGAATAGTACGGGCCACAGGGCGACTGAATGGGATGCTATGAAAGTGGTACTACAACAGGTATGCATGGCAACCACAGTCTGGATATGCCACACACAAGAAAGGGACATAACACGTCATGAGGCTGAATTGGAAAGGCTGGAGAGGATTCTTTCTGATGACCTGCAAATGCTTGGCGAGTGGGATACACAGCGTCACAAGGAATGTGAATTATTGGATCAGCTAGGGACAAATAACCGCCATACTGGACGCATTCGCTGGTATATGGAGGGGTGATTTATACCACATCATAATACCTTGCAAAACCTTCACCACTTGACACATGTGATGCATGGCCTGATATTAGCAGAGGATCAATATGCTCTGGCCTTTTTGGATACAGAGCAAGGTGAGATGCAACTATGTATGGCAGGTCCTGGAAAGGATGGGGCTGGGGCAGAATTACATCCGCTGGATAAAGCTTTTTTATGGTGGCGCAAAAGCGAGGGTACGAACAGGCAGATATGTTTCTGCAGAAATCCTGTTACAGAGGGGCACCAGGCAGGGATGGCACACCAACAACATGCAATACACTGACTAGCTGGAGAACGTAACTGGGAGAGAGCCTATCTGGAGGGCACTCATGATGGCCACCAGCTTGGGGTGTTGTTGATGTGTGGGGGAGTGATGCCCAACATATTCCTGCATCTGGTCCAGCAGATGGGCCGGTTCTGGGAGAGGGCAGTACAATGGGTTCTGGGTAGGGCACCATATGCTCCAGAACTAGACATGTGGCTAGTGAGCCCTTCTGAACACGTCTCAAAATATGGCAATAGTCCAAGGGCAAAAAAGAAGGTTGTACTATGTTGTTGGATTTATAAGCGGCGGGTCGCTTTGTAACCCTGATTGATGCAATGGAGACATTTGCATTGGGTAGAGGACAATTTGGGCAATACTCTAAAATAGTGGCCACGGCGCAGCAGCTTTTGCCCTCATTCCCTAAGGCGCCTGAGCCTTTGCAAACACTGGTGATGCTCCTCTCCATGGCGGGGGACACAAGTTCATTACACATATCTACAGCGCCCTCCGCACTGATAGAAGACTCGCTCCACTCTGTATAGAGGAAATCTGGAAGCGTGATAGTGGTGAACCATTCGAAACTAAAGAATGGTCAAAAATACACACAGCAGTACTCAAGGTCTCCATTAGCTCACCATTTAAATTGATCCAATATAATATAGTACACATGACATATCTCTCTCCAAAGAGACTACACACAATTTATCCTTCCAGGTCATCGGGCTGTCGTAGATGTAAGGTTAGCGAGGCTGACATTCTGCATATAGTGCGACATTGCCGGTTATCATACTATACTGGACTAGGAAATTGCACTGCCGGGGGGGGGGGGGGGTGACAAGATGAGAAGTGTTGTGTACAATTAATAGTTTCACAATTGCTAGGGTTAATAGTTGCTAAAAGGCACATAGCAATTCGTTGGGCCAGCCGTAGACGTCCTAGACAACAGGACTGGTGTAGAAATTTGCTTGAGTGGGCCGGAGCAGAGGAGGCACATATGCGGAAAATCCACAGAGGCAACAGCATTCGGGATGATTTTCTCTCGGGGGGCAATGATACAAACACTGTTAGACCTCCTGCGGTGCTCCAGAGGAGGTGCTGGAGCTAGATGGTGCCGAGAGATGAATGGCCTGAGAAACAAATGGGGATCATGAAGAAAGCGGACGACCTAGGATGTGGACAGATGATATCTTCTTAACTGTAATTGAGTAAGCGATTGGAAGAAGGGGGTTGGGAATGGGTTGGAGGGAGGACAGTTGGGCATTTTGATGCTTGTTTTGTTCAATTTATTGTTTTATACAGCATTTGGCAAAATGGTACTACATTGTCGTATATTCTTCTGCACCTCTCCCTCTACATACTAGATATTCGAGGTGACACTATTATCTGTATTGAGAATATATATTGTTACAGTGAACTCAATACAGGCTCTCTAATATGAGGGATGGTAGGGATACCGGCATTTTAATAGTAGACGAAGGCACTATTTAAGATGTAAGACGGAATCGATGTGTACCACTCCTTGATGACGATCATGGTTGATTTGTTTGCTTGCACATTGAAATGGCAATGAATAAATATTTTTTTTAAACATAAGAGGAAGGGCACAGATGGATTATTTAAAATTTGAAGCAAATGGGTAAATTGTACACTTAGTTGTCTTTTCCACAAACGTGAACTGAGCAAGGAAGCATGAAAAAATATGTCCGGTGCTGTATGTTGACACCACAATACTTATCTTACATAGTAAGTATGTTATGAGTCCTGATGAAGCTGCACAAAATGTATGAGGCGTGAAACATTTAGCGTGAGGTGGGCACCACTGTATCTCGTTCAAGAAGGTGACAAGAGGCAGACTGAGTGACAGCATATTTACAGACCTCCCACTGATACGTCCCTCATGAGTCTCCCAGCTTAGTGGAATACAATTTTTCTACTTTGTGACAATGTACACCCTTAATGGGAAGGAAAGGGTCCTTGACAAGGAATATACCAGCAGGAGATCAGCCAGCTTCCAAATTGGGATCAAACACATCCTTGAATTCTGACCGTTTCATGTTCAGTTGTTTGTAGAGCCAACTCAAAGTCACCAAAATAATTGTCTTTGAAGGGATCCATAGGAGAAAAACACGGTTCTCCAGTTAAGACCTTCATTGTTTTTCATGCTGGAATTTGCCTGAATGTCTGGTCAAATACCTCGAAAAATTCTTAAAAGCATAAATACCTTTATACACTTGAACTGCCAACTCTGTGAAGCACCATTTTTCACATCTTAATTTCTGAAACCTATCATTATCACTAAGGCAGAGGCCATGTGTGAGACTGAATCGGAATCTATGCTTGGCTACTAGATGGCCCCATTGAATGTCCTCAAATTTCACAGAAGCGACTATATACCTGGCTGTATAGATCACAAACGATGTATGGTCTGTCTGGTTTTTGGATGATTTCATTGATGCCATTCTAGCTATCTGGAGTACAAGTGAATGATTGCCGTAATTATAGCCTTTGTGGTCACCTGATAAATGTTTGCCCTTTAGTTCCTCCTTTCAACTCAGCATCAAAGTAAAAAGGTTTGCAGTTCACGTCACTTTGAAGTGTAATTATCAACCTATTTAGTTGAGCCAGCAGCCTGTCGTAAGCAGCTAGAAACAACCTGATGTCTGCTTCACAGCGATTCTCAGTGTATTCAGTGTTGAGTGACTGGAGGCAGGTTGGTTTGCCTCACTTACGTTATGTTGAGGGACTGGAGAGCTCTGTTAAACTAGAAAGTATGACCTGCAGTGCCCATGAATGTGCCACATCCTTAACGAGGGAGGCCAAAATGACATAGGTCACAGACAGACAGTGGTTGATAGGCTGGACATTCAACCTGCCCCAGTGTATCTAAACTGTTTGCACACCTTGTTAGCCGCCTCTATATACATGAAGTGAACTTCCACTGGCTATACCAGATAGAAAGAACCTGGCTAGACAAACAAACTCTACTTAACTCTAGAACATCCAGTTTATTTGAGCCCAAGCAACAAGGACTAACCTGAGAAGATCTTCTCGGAAGTGAAAACAGAACCAGTATTCTGATAAGTGGTGAAGTGAGCCATAAACCAAAACCTTTCCCTATCCAGCTAACTCTCTGCCACCAATGTGTTCCCTTGCTGAGTCTCCCCCTCCCCCGACCATGCCTGTTGCACCAGATGAATTACGATCATTTGTAGCACTGTCCGCTAGTCTGTCGATGCTTACTATACTTACAATGTACTGTTGTTGGTTAATATGTTATAGTGTACTTTATTGTCTCTGAAAGGGTGGGCTCTGCTTTGTCGGGCCACTGTGGAAGTCATGTTGGTTGGGTTCCCTGAGCAGTTAAGTGGACCTGGATCTGAACTTTTCAAAATGTTATGAACATAAAAGGTGCGATTGGTCTGATCTTCCCCCCTCCTGAAAGCACTATGTAATAATGTAGTACACAGTTGTATGCGTTTATCTTATGCATAAATAAACAAGTAAAAAAAAAAAACTCTCTGCCACCAAACAGAGTATGAGTCCTTGGCCATGTTTGGAGTGTATACTTCGGGCAATGCCTCAACTCCCCTATTTCAGTTTCTCACAAACCTGCTCCATCTGGCTCACAAACTTTATTGTCAGCTCCAGCCCACTGAGCCCCGGGAGAGGACAGGAGACCTTGATCTCTGACTTTGTACAGAATAGGTCCTCAACAACTAGCTCTTTTGTTAGTGTGTACAAATGCCCCAAGGTACGAACTAGGTATAGAATAGGCAGCAACAGTGCAAGCTTCTCCTTCCTGCCACCAACCCAGACACACACAAACATAAACTCACATATCCAGAGATTTACTTACTTCTCTAATTCCAGTTCCCACAATACCTAACAAGCATCTGTTTTTCAGCATTCACAATGATCATCGGTCATTTCTTATTTCCAGTTTGTTCAACATTTTTAGTTCAGTTGGTCCAACATTTTCTTGTGCACGGGAAAACATGGTCACAAATTCCCCGTTAGCTAGTCTCTGTAGAGTCCTTGTAAGCTCCCCATCACCATTTCCTTGTGAACAGATTATTACTAGTTCCAGGGTAATTTATCCGTGCCAGCTTCCCGTTACCTTATATTTGCCATTAGTGTCATCATTAATAGTTCCCTGTATTAATAGTATTCTTCCAAGTGAACTCAACGTCAGCAGTTTCCATTTAGCCGATTATTACTCCTTCCTTCTGATCATATCATCAATAGTTTCCACTTACCTAGTTAATATATGGACCTAGGTAGCTTGTCATTGCCAGCACCAAGTTAGCTCATAACTGCCATTTACATGCAAGAACCGTTTTAATTGTTCCTATAAAGCACATCGTTATCGGTTCTGGTTAGCTCATTATTGTAGGCTCCCAGTTCCCTCTTCGTTGACAATTCCTTGTAATCACATCAGGGCTGATTCACAAGGCATTCTTCTTCATATGTTAAGAAGTACTTAACAGGTACTCTTATATAGTCTTACATGCCTTTGTGAATTGGATCAACAACATCTAAAATGGGAATACGATGGGAATGTCCAGTGAATATTCATATACATTTGATACAAATAGAAAGGACCGAGCTGTTTGTGCACTAATTAGTAATAAGGATTTGGGTGTTTCAGGCTCATTCTCCAAGTTGAGTCAGAGTATGCATTTTAATGATTGTATTGCAGCATTTATACAGCACTTACTATTCCTATGGGGGACACTGAAGCGCTTGCCTACCTGGGTAGTGCACTACACCGTGTAGAACGCGTGGTTGGAAAGATGTCTTTGTTTTGATCATATGTGGGAAGCAATTCCATGTCGCTTAATGACCACTGAGTGCAATTATCGTGTTATGAGACGCAGAGTATAGCTGTGTGGTGGATGATGAAGATTGAGAGACGGACAAGCATTTATGGTTTTCAGTATGTTGGCAGCTTTGAACAGCTCTGCGGGCACCTTTATGATATTTTTTATGATTGCAGTCTGCTTGGCTGGTTACTTCACTGGGTTATCCACTCTGAGAGTTTGTGTATAGTTATAGTCCTGAGCAGGCATGGCTGGAGGGAGAGAATAGTGGAGAGATCAGTTGGGATGAGCATTGTTATTATCATACAACACCAGAGTCTCATGAGAGATTTAAAGAAGCAGTCAGAGTGTAAATATATTTGGGACCTTACACTGGGGGATTATATTAAAGTCCTCCAAATTGTCCAGCAGAGCGTGACAGATCTCTTCAGTTACTCCATGCCTGTTCATTTGATGATGTCATTTTTTTTTGGTTGTACAGTGCTGGTGATAGACAACCAGATATGTCTTATGTGAATGTATACGGTATAGGAAGGGTGCTCCCTTTCTGGTTTTCCTGCTTAAGAAGGCTCACTTGAGCCAACGAGCTGACGAGCTCTGGTGGAGCACCTGCGTGCCAGTAATGGTACATAAACCTGAGCGGACTTTTGGCAGCATTTCCAACAACCCCACAGACAAAGCTGCTCTCTGCTGATGAAGGGCTGAACCCAGAAACACGTGTCCAGAGATTTACAACACTTGCTGCACCTACTAAGGTGAAAAACTACAGTTTACTTTATGGATATAAAACAAACTGACTGCATTTACCATGATGCACTGGGGCTGACTGCATGCTGGAGTAAGAGGCAGGGTGCTCCCTTTCTGGTTTTCCGGTATAGGAAGGGCCACTGGAATTATGCCACAGAGGAGGGCCAAATTAAGGGACAGGGTTGACTAAATAATGAGGTAAGAAAAGGCAAATTGTGCAGCATAATGCAGCACATTTTGTGATAGTATTACTTAATTATTTTATCATGCTTACACTTGTTAACACTGTCTAAACAATGGTTCCACCTCATTAGGACCAGTTTAGCACCCAAATTTAGCAATAGGCAACAGAAAGGTGAACAGTCAACCTTTGCAAAGGGACTTATACTGCTCAGCAATAAATATAGGTATGTTTTTAGTGACTTTTAAAGCGCTTAAAACACTTTTTTTTGTTAAAATCGTCCGATTATGCAGCAGATGGTGGATGATGTGGCAAATCTATAATTAAGTGAAAAACGCTGCGACCCCACATTGTATAATTGCAGTGGCCCAGGGTATAAGTTACAATTTGCTGATGACTGCTGCGTAGTATAATTGAGGGCCATAAATAACTGTTATATATGCAAGTACATGCCTATATAATGCCATGGTGAACTATAGGCCAGTCCTTATTATCTTACCTGCATATCAAAAACAGCATGCTGGTGGGGTTGTTTTTAATCTGTGGGCTGTAAGCGGAGGATTGGATTTGAGGGCTCTGTTGCCAGGATGTGGGTTAGGAAACATCGATGTTTTCAACTGTCTTCGGAGGTGTATATGCTCCTGGGTGTTTCTGATGCTGGCTGGTAGTGACTTCCTGAGGGAGGTATATAAAAGGGTCCCCCTGTAGTTCTGTTTCTCGTACTAGGAAACGACTTTATAAATCAGCCTTGCAACTGTCAGTTGACAATTACATCACTACCGGAGTAAAGGGTCCATGCTTTCTCGGTTTTTAACATAGCAGGCAGCAGCACTGTTAAAATAAGAATCTTTTTGCTAAAAATCAGCCTTTCAACTGGTCTGCTAAGTGCCGATTTTCATATATGTTTACACAGAACTGGAACGTCTATAAGTATAAGCGGTATGACAACAAGTTACAGGCAGTGGCGTGCTATACAAACAGTGCATAAATTAATCACAGCAGCAGACATAAAAAGAGGACTAGAGCATTCACTTGCCTCACAGATACTTGAGCTGTAAAGTCATTCTTACTGCGCCTGTCTCGTCTTCGCCTGTTAGCAGAGATTTATTTCACATAATTATCGCTAAAGCTGCTTGTTCCATTAAGTGTCATCATCTTTTCGTAATTAGAAAAAAAGAAATGTGTTCTCTGCCCACTGAATTCAGGCGTGGGCATAGCACCCAGAACCACAAACGCCCAGAAGAGACAGGGATGCTCCTATTCGGTTTCCAAGTGCGGTAATCAACAGGTTTGAATATTATCCAAGTCGGTGGCAGTTTAGTGACCCCGAAAGAATGGAAGATCACCGCATTTGTCAGCAAGCGCTTTTAAGTCACTGAACCATCTCTCAGGGTGAAAAGTACCAGCATGAAATGGTTTATCATAGTGAAGGCCAGGACATGCAGCCAGCGGGCAGCTGACCAGTTTGTAGAATGCACCACAATTGTACTGTTTAATATCATTACCATGCATCCTCCTCACGAGTAAAGGTTGACTACAGCGAGTAGTCGAGTACACTATTTACAGGCGTATCAGCTCTAGGTGCTGGGCTTAAGCATCCGTGAAAGGCAAAGAGATGGTGGCGCTGGAGATGAAAGTCCTTCATGGCAACACAAGCTCCTCTCACTCTGTTCATGTGCCCCAAGCACCCACACCGCCCAGTCATCTCAAACTTCTCAAGCACTAGTCCTAGGGCCTGAGGTAGTTCATGTAGTCTGACCATGCACCCTGAGGTTGTCTAACGTGCAAAAAAGGTTCACACTGTTCCTCTGGCCTGTGTTTCTGAAGCACCTCGCATTGTTCATATGCCCCAAACACCTCACACAATCTGACCATGTGCACAACGTGTGTTAAATTCTATTTATGCCACAAGCTCCTCACACTTCTGCCCATATGCCCTAAAATCTTCCCCCAGCTTTTCACATTTTGTGCATTTACACAGGATCCTCGCACTATCTGGCCATGTACCCCAAGTGCCTCACACTCTCTACCTGCTTATGTATACCCTTGCCTTCTACCTTAAGCTCCTTACAGGGTTTGAACATGTACACTCACTCTCTGCGGTGTACACCAGGCTCTTCATACTTGCTGTCTGCGCTGTACTCCAGGCGCCTCACACTAGCTTTCTGTGAATTTGCCTCATTGGGGCTTGGAAACATTGGCAGATAGCGAGCGTGAG